>NC_089216.1:11308942-12702942 GCF_963930695.1 Labrus bergylta
GGCCTGGTCCTGGTGCAATACAGTATTTTTAAATCAACTCTCAGTATAATGTGTAATATGTTATAATATGGTATTTATACGTTTTTTTTTTCCCCTTTATCTGACAAACATAATCAAACCCAGAGAACACTTTAACAATGACCCTCCTGTGGATCTGTCCTACTTTTTGCAGCTATTAGCTTAAAAAAAAAAAAAGTAAAATCAGTATCTTATGTAAAATTCTAAATATCAGGTTTCCCTTTAAAATGTAACAAAACTGTTCTAAGATCATCGGAGTCGTTCTTTGAATACCACTGACATCCCTTCTTAAAAGCATTGGTTTCAGTGGTCCAGGTCAAGTACTCGCCATTCTAAAAGGACCAAAGGTTTAAGCCGGTACATATGAATCATTAAACAAACTAACTGGCAGTATAAGATTATGAGCTTTTTATTCAAAAGGACGTCTGTTCCCTCTCAGTACTGATAGTTCCCTCTGTATTCAGGGCGTGTCTGTAGAACGAAACGGTCTTCCACCTCCGACTGCATTTCTCCCATACTCGTACCTGTAGAAAGAGAGATTCAGAATGATTCATTTATACTAGAAAGCTTTCACTTTTTGTACCTAATTAACCCGCAACTCCAAACGCACCAGGGTTAACCATGACCAAGCCAGTTAGCCTGTTTGTTTGAGCTCACTGTAGATCCCTTTAACTGAGGGTATCAGGACTGGAGTGGTGTGTTTGTAGAGAATGAGAAACTGCTATTCATGCATCAGCCCACAGCATTAACACACCACAAGCAGAAGGGGGACATTCCTCTGCATCATGCTCATGATGGGACGCTGAATGCTGGTCTAGTTTGTACAGCTTTGTTCCAGGCTGGCATGATATGTAAACAAAGTGGACTCTGATATGTAGTGATATTTGTTTACTGGGGTTCTTAAGGCAACTTCAAACATTATGAAAAGTTAAAATCTGAAGGGACATCTATTCTTACATCAATTCCAACCAATAAGAAACCTTAAAACAACACAACAGGTCATTCAGCCAGTTTAATGCCATCGAGACCTTTTGATGTAATGGGCATACATTCCTAACCAATGAGAATATAAGTTAGCTAAGGCTAAAGTAGTTGTTAGTAAACATAGCTTTAGCTAGTTTACATTACAGTTAGCTAAGATTTACCCCTTTCTTATTGTAGTATGTGAAAAATATCAAATGGTACTGTACACTTCATTAAATAGTATACTATTTTAGGTTGTGTAGCTGTAAGACATCTCATTGCAGCAGAGTTATATTTGGATAGGAGCCGAGTGTATGTTGGAAGAAAAGGAAACAAAGTTTGCTGAGGCTGAACTGTATATGTCTGACATTTACAAGTCAAGGTAATGTCATCTTCCTAGCCTTTAGAGATGTACCCAAGTGGAAAGGAATTTGTAGGCTGCACCTTCTAACAGAATATAAGCACATTTGTTAAGAGAGAAACTTTGTCAGCGATGGTCAGCAGTGTGTTCTGTTGCTGTGTTGTCTGACCACCAGATGATCCAAAGTCTGTTTCAAGATTTCATCGTTGAACATCTACAGCAGAAACAACCCCCACCCTAACAGTGGAGTGATGACTCAGTAAAAACTCCCTCTGCATTTGTTGTCAGCACTGTGTTCACACTGACGAGACAGTGCCCCCTACTGCGTGTTCATGTTTCACTCAAGAGGATCAAACATGTTTCATACATGATCCCCTCCCTATCAACCGTTAGCCCTGCCACTACGTAGGAAAAGAGAGATTGCTCCGCCCATTCAGGGACACCGTTTCTCATGGTGTAACGACAGAACTTTTCAAACCCAAGAAAATATTTTCTTAGGCATAAGATAACAAACAGGTGTGCCTTTTACAGGTCTCATTTAAGTGAGGGCCAGAGCCAAGACACGTGGATACAACAATTATAAGAATGCTCGTAAATCTACGTACAAGAGACACTACCTCGCAATCTTATTCACCTCCAGCAAAGAAAGCCAACAAACAAACATCGCAGTGTTGGCTATTCCTTTAAAGTCATTATACATGGACTCACCCTGTGTACACATCCTCCATGTCTTCAGCTTTGATGGCAGATTTGGAAATGCCTATGCCTTGAGGAATCCTGTCCGGGTATCTCACAGCGATCTTGGCACCGTTCAGATCGAAGCCCTGAAGAGGTGAAGAATGATCAAAGTTCATTAAGTTTTATGGGATTAAATCTCAGTAGGGGTGAAGCTGATAAAGTGTAATGAAAACGATCTTTGTGGGTACGCAGAAGTTTCAAAATGATCCAATCGTGTAACATATTACACTGCTGACCGTGACCAGGATGGGAATAAAAATGCTACATAATGTTACATTGCTGTGTTCTAGCTGGAGCCGTTTTCATGAAAACACTCCAGAAATATTCTGGAGCATTTCAAGGAAGACTTCCCCTGAAATCCTCCTGATCTGAGTTTTCAATCAAAGAAAATCCACATTCTTACAAATGTGCATTTTCTTACAAATATATAATTGCAACACTTCTGATGAATGAGCAACTGAAAAAACTATGGGTAGTAAAGATGTGGAGAGAACTTGACGTGTGCAGGGTAATAGTATCTTTATTCATTCAGCTAAATTATGTTTTAACCTTAAAGATGGTGCGACAGTTTGACATCCTCCCACCCTGTGCATGACATCAGAGAGCCATGGCCGCCATGTTTGGTCAATTGACAAACAATAAGCATGGCTCGTTTGGACTAATGAAGTAGGCATCATTAAGACATGTCTTGCTTGATGTTAAAATGTACACATGGCCTTGGCCTCAGTCTAGTAGTGCAACAGATGTTTGTGACTTATCTGAAACACTTTAAAGGGACAAAATGTTGAAATGACGCCGTAAAAAGGACACATATTTAAGAGCAACTTTTAAACTTACTTAAGCCTTACATTTAGACTCTACATGAGATGGGATAGGTTTTAGACATGACTTGATTATAAATCCATACACACTCACAGACCAGTGGGTATTTTACTGATCTAATAACTGAAGACAGATAGTATGCATATCATAATGAAAATGAGCTGAAGTAGAAAGTCTGACTGATGGGTTGGTTTAAACTACAATGGGGATGGGAGAGTCGAGGGTGTACTCACATGAAAGCGTCGGATTGCTTCATCACAATACTCTTGCTTTGTGTAGTTCACAAAGGCACAGCGTTTGTAAGACAGGAACTTGACACTATGGATGACTCCAGCCCTGCGAGAGAAAGAGCCGTGGCAATGATCCCTTCTGTTGCAACTCAAATATGTGAATACCAAAAGCTCTATTGTCACAATGTATGATTTGAGGAGGGGGAAACGACAAGAACACTCAGGGTGTAGTGTCTCATTTGAACTCACTTGTTAAACAGGTGTTTTAAATCCGACTCAGTTAGAGGTTCAAACAGGTTTCCCACCCAAATAGGAAACAGCTCACTGTGGAAAGAAAATGTGTATTCATGATAAAATATTCATTGATTGACTGATTTTGTCAAACCATTTTTGTTGGAAAATAAAAGGCCTAAAAAGCCCCAAAATAAATGAAAAAACTAAAATTAAAAAAACAAGCTAGTCAGCATAACGCTGATACAGAACATAACACTGTATATATTAATGGGCAAAGCACAAGTGATGCCACCCATCTGTTCCTGAGGCTCATTGGCAGCAGCCGCCATGATGGAAATCTCATCCTAACTTTCAGTCAACCGACAGGCTGAGAGCCGGAGCAGGTTTTTAACAAGTTTTAACACATGCCAAATGGACAGTGTGGCAAAATATTACTGTCTAAGGGCAAACCAACCAAGTTTAAATCATCTGTGAAACATGAAGAAACCATAAACTTTGGAGACATAGACAGAAAGTTACTGACATAGTGGAAGGTTTAGTGATGGGGTCTGTACTCACTGCGGTTGGCGAGGGTCTGTACTGTAGGTCCTTGGAGCCTGGTTAAGAACAGGTTGTGGTTGGCTCTTGACAATTGACATATTCTGGACAGGCACTAAAGGTTTGTTCAGGTGTGGAGGTTTTGGTGCATTGTGGGACTGAGGGGGATGAGGAGCGGGCTTTATGGCAGACAGGACGGGAGAAACTCCACCGACGTTTACTAATCTAGCTGCTGGGTGAGCGCCATTTTGAACAGGTGCTAAAGAGGAGACAAAGGGTTAAAGTTAACACAGGCAGATGTAAAAAAAGGAGAAAACTCTGCTTAAAAGAGGATGTTGTACTCGATACAAGTTAAGATATATATAAAAAAAACAAAAAAAACAAGAGGATTTTACAGAATTCAAATAAAAGCAATGAAAATAAAATGACAGACACTCACCAGGTCGATTGTTTAATTTGGACAGAACCTTTAATGCTTTTTCTACGGTCCCGTGAAGAATTAAAGCATTTGAGCTCTGCTCCCGAGTGAATCCAAACCCCTGAAACGAGCGCAGATTATCAGCAATTAGCCTGCAAAGCTCGAGACATCCCTTTCCCCCCTAATGCAAGACAACATTTGCCTAAATCTTTGTCTTACATTGTTATTTGTGTTATGTGTCACACTAATACATGAGATTTAAAAGGAGTGCAGTATTTGCCGTTGACTACACACCATTAGCTGTGTTATCTGCACCCGCATCAGTTCCTGGGCAGCCTCTGCATATGACCCTTCCAGTTTGAGAACGTCCCTGAAGGCCTGAGACGCCTCATCGTACCTCTGCAGCAGGAAAAGAAGAGATTAGCTTTGAGCAGACGCCAGCTCTGCGCGTCATCAAAGAGGAAGTTCAATGTCCGTCACTGCTGCTGGACTTATCAGCCCCATTATGAATGTTTACGAGAACAGCTAGCCTAAACATCTCTGGGTAAATAATCATCCCAGAGTCACGCTGACCTGGGTCACAGAGTCAACTAAACAATGTCAACACTGGTGAACATGGCTCTCCAAAGTTAGTCACTTTTTTTTATTTTTACAGTCTATTGTGTTGCAGAGTTTAGAGGTTGGCGATATGCCCTTCTCCCCCTCATTTGACGTTACGTCTAACTCATTTCTGTGCGTGAGACCAGAAAAAGATGTTTTTAAAAGCCCCTGTGTGTTTGAATCTCAGAAGCTTCTAACTGAATCTGTGTGGAGTTTTGTTTCTCTCAAAAGAGGTGTTAAGCTACTGATGAAAACACCACATTTCCTGAAGTGACTGCCACAATAAAAGTGTCTCAACAGCTTGAAAAGTGGGGGCTTTTATTGTGAAAGATTTGGCAGCTACAGGCAGTAAGCTTTAATGGAGCTGCAATGAGCACTGTGGTCAGTTTTAGTCTTTACAGCTGCTCGTTCACCACAAGTCGCAGCCTGCTTCTTTTAATCATCACGGACTAAATAAACACGAGACATCAGTTTTATACTTTAAGCAGCTAAACCTGTTCAAATCTGTCCTAGCACATAGCCTTTGTTGAAGCCTCAGACAGAAAGAAAGAGACAGCATCATAGTGAGTACTGATTCCAGTTTACCGCACACCCCTACCAGAGTTACTACATATTTGTAGTTTTTTTTATTCTGACAATATAATCAATATACCACAACATCTTCATTAAAGAAAATAACACATGAAGTCAGATGATAGTGGATAACAACTTTGCCCCACATTGTCTGTAACAGAGTCTAACTGGGCTAAATGTTGCTGGTTCACACAACACAGACGTCCTGTACGAGAAGGGCCAATGTCGACTTCACCTGCTGAGGCGACTGAGGTCCTTTGGAGTGTGCAGGACTCTGCTAAGGACTTTTTTTAATGACACTGTGGTGGCGTCTGCACTTTTCTATGCAGTGGTCTGCTGGGTAGGAGGGAGCACAGAGAGAGAGAGAGACAGGAAGAGACTGAACAGACTGGACAGGAGGGCCAGTTCTGTCTTGGACTGTCCTCTGGACTCTGTAGAGGAGGTGGGTGAGAGGAGGACATGAGTGAAGCTGACATCCATCATGGACAACCCCTCTCACCCCCTGCATGACACTGTGGGGGCCCTGAGCAGCTCCTTCAGCAGCAGACTGAGACACCCGCCCTGCAAGACAGAGCGCTACCGCAGGTCGTTCATCCCATCTGCAGTCAGACTCTTTAACAGCATCACTCATGACTCATTTCAATAATGCTACACAGTGTGTTTTTTTTAATAACAATAACTCTTTCCAGTGTAGTTACTGTGTAATTTTCCAATATTGTATTTTTGATGTTTGATTTGATTTTTAACTTACTATTTTTATTTTTAATAATTATATTCTTGTTCCCTGTTTTCTGGAGCTGCTGTAATGCACAAATTTCCCCCACGGGGGATCAATAAAGTTTATCTTTATCTTTATCTTTGGTAAAATGTTTTGTCTAGGTTGCAAAAAAGTCTGCATGATGGATACTATTTTGTCTTCCCCAAAGCAGCCGTCATTGGATTTATCACTACATGAAAGAATTTCTGCACCACCCAAAAAAAGACAAACAAACAAAAAAAGACCCCGTCATGCACACTTGTGATTCTAAGAGAGCACTTACCTTCAGTCCTGCCAGAGCTCTGCCCTTCCTAAACAGACCTTTAACCCAGCCTGGACACATGCTGAGAGACAACTCGGCGTCCGCCAGCGCCTTCTCGTATTCCTGCATCTTTTCGAAACAGAAGGACCGATTGCCAAACAACCTGGGACAGAAATGACAGAAATGACAGTTAAAACCAGCTTCAAACCCGTGGTGGTGTCAGTATGCAGCATGATTTCAAAGAAGAAGAAAAGGTGCTCTTACTTAAACTCTGTAGGGTTGAATTTGATGGCATCAGTGAAATACATCACAGCCATACTATAGTCTCCAGTGCTGGCAAACCTGTTTCCTGAATCTATAGAAACATTAGAATAGATATTTATTCACACATCATGATCAGAAAACACATTCAACGTGTTTGGACTTGGAAGAGTGACCAAACTTACTTGCAAGGTCGGTACTTATTTTAACGTTATCTTCAAAAGTAAGGCTGCTGGTAGCGACAGAATCCTGATCAGACAGAAAGAGAAAGTTATTCTCACTCCATCCGCCTCACTGTGATGTTATTGGATTTTAATCATCACCTGTAATCTCTGTGGAACTCCAGACTCACCTTCTTATCAATCACTGAGTCTTCATAAGTTTTGCCCGGGCTGCTTTTAGAGTCTTCTTTAACAGGGCTTTGCTTTTTCTCCCTCTTCAGCTCCATTTTACGTCTGGCTATATCCGCAGCTTTGCTCACAAATAAACTCGCCATGTCCAGCTCCTTATCCCCCCAAAAAGAAGGAAAAAAAAAGAACATCTGATACAGCAAGTCAGCTTTCTCAGCAGTTATAGCTTCCAAAGCAGAAATGAGTAAAAGCTACAAATCTCATTTTCAAGTTGAGCAATCTTTGAAGCATGAGCACGTCTGAACACGAGTATATGACTTCTTTTTTTTTTTTTTTTTTTGTGCATTGGAGTGGAAATGTAGTACCTCAACGTCGCCACAGTCATCCTCGGTGTCTCCATCGCTGGATTCCTCTTTACTTCCGTCACTGCGGTCTGTATCTTTTGCTGACGCCAGCTGTCTATCACTGGAACTGCTATTGTTTGATTCATAATTAAGTTGTTTACTCTCTGTCTTACATGCACCGTCTTCTCCCTTTGGAAAAAAAAAAGACGAAAATATGAAGCGGGTCGATTCGCTCGTGTTAGAGGCTGATTCTATGACTGAGATGATGCACACAAAACATCATTACATCGTCATTTGTCCCGGGGCTCGGCTTTTCTTTATCCAACTTCCCTTGCTGTTTTTTCTCCTTCTGTTTCTGTTGGGTAAGAAAAAAAGAAAACACGCTGTAAGGTCTAATATTAACATTCTTTCTTTACAATGAAGCACACATTTAAGCCTCAGAATGTACCTGTTTCTTGAGCCGTTTCCTCTCAGCCTTTGAGGCGTATTGTTTCGCCTCTTGTAATAATCGGCCTTTTTTTTCAGTACCCTAAAAGATTTGCAGAAAAACAACAACAGCCATTTAGACTCTACTGGATCACATCTCATTGCAATAAAAAAAAAGCAGATTAAAAAAAAAAAAAATGGTTAACTTACCCTCTCCTTGGTCTGATCCTCCACAGAGGCTGGGGGAGGAAGTTCTGCGTTTGTAGTGAAGTAAGGAACTTGATTGGCAACGCTGGGCTGTCTTGTATATTTCCCAATAAATCTACCATCACTGCTCCAGTTCGCTGCCTTAAGGTATTCACTGGTTTGAATGGGTTGTTGGGAAACGTCCTGCACTTCGTAAATCTCCTCTTTTGATTCTAGTTCAGCTACTTAGTCCGTTGAAAAAGAAGAGAACGTGGTCGTTATTAGTTTGAGGAACAGATGGAAAAAAGGAGGACAGCCGTTCTCAGTCTGTCCAGGAAGTCGCTGTTCCACACATTGAAGCATGTGTGGAGATGGGATAGATCTGTTTGTTTATAAACAAACAGATCTGTATACATACAAACAGATCTATCTCATCCCCACACATGCTTTTGGACAATTATTGCAATTGTTCCCAAAACTGGGCCAATCACCTTATTGACCTCCTTCGTTTCATCATGCATGTTATATTTAACACATCTTTGATATTGAAAATATTCATCCTACAGAGAGCCTTCTTCACTGTTTCTTTAATATCACTTTAAGGCTGCATGCTCGACACAGACAGCCGTGTTCATCCAACCAGAGATCCAGTAAGACCGCCTCTCTATTCAGACATTCCTTATCTGTCCTCAAATTGCAGAACAGCTACTAGCTAGCTGTCATGATACAAGATTTGTAGTTTTTTTGTTTTTTTTTTAAAGCTTTGGTTGTTTTTGATACTCTCAATCTTTAAAACAGGTTATTTTTTTAACACACGGCTTCTCAAATTATCAAACATGTTGACATCTTACTACAGAGGTTTTTGTTTAATGAAGACGGTAGAGTCAATCCATAATAAAAAAACGGAATTACTCACTGTCTCCTCTTAAGACACTTTTCTGATGCCTTTGGTCGACCATACTGACCAATCACAGGCCGTGTTCCTAACTTTCCACCATTCAGAGGTTGTGACAGACAATGACGAGCAGAACAGCTCACATGTAATAACATGTAGTCTTCTCTGCACACATGACAAAATGAGCATTTCACTCTAGTTTTGTCAAAAATTGAACTCAAGTGATGTAATATAAGCAGCTCGTTCAGCCAATAGATGGCTTTACTGGAGTGCATTACACCGAAGAAGAAGAAGAAAAAAAAAACATACAGCTTTTGAAAAACCTGCTGAGCAATCAGAAAGTTTAGACTGAATGATCACAGAGATCCTGGAGGGTCTGCTTAATCAGCGTGTATACTCAGATTCACATAATCAAACACAAAAAGAGAAGAAGTTTTTGAAATGTAAAGCCTAATAACATCTTACCACGAAGCCCGAGTCTTAATATCCGTTGAAAACCGGGATTTCCATCAAACATACCCAGAAACCTTTGCTAAAAAGGGAGAAAGAGACATGAATGACATATCAACTACATTTTTACATTTTTCAGTTTTGTTAGACATATTTAATAAAATACTACTTCAAAAAGCTCAAGGATGTGAGACAAAGTAATCCAGGGTTAAGATATAGTTAGAGTAAAACATAGATTATCTGTTACCAGTAATTTAAGAGGAAACGGGGTAGAATCTGAGCATCAGACTGAGTAAGGGTTCCAGCTACACAACAACAACTTCTAAGTTAAAAGTTGTAGTCAGCTGGTGCCATCTACGTCAACAACTTTTACTATGGTTGAAGTTTTTTTGGCAACGTTTTGGACAGATTTCTAATCTGGTCACATTTGTTTTACAGCAGTATCAGAAAAGATGAACGCCATGACCTGCCTGTGGAGTGGAAAAGATAAACAACAGGTGGCAGCTCTAAAAGGGTGCCAGGAAAAGAAGAAAATCCTCATGGACAGTAAACGAAAGTAGGATCAAACACAGCATGAGAGGCTCTGCAAAGGTTTAACGCTGTGCTGCACCAGTGTGTGTTTTCCGATGAGACCCTCACCACCTGTGTTTGCCATGAAATCATCCTGAGTATTAAAGAGAATCAAATCAATTGAAGTGGCTTCAAAAGCAGGAACTGTGCAATGATGTAACACAGGGGTGGGCAACTGGCGGTCCCCCCAATCAACCCTCAAGGTGGCCCCATCAGGTCAATTTTTACACATCAATTAATTGGAAACATTTAAATCTGCCATGAGAGCATGAAAACCAGAAACATGTCCATAATAATATTTGATCACTGGTAAATGTTGAGTTAAATTTGAGACATAATTGATTGTAATCATTTTTGTATGCTACAATTTGGGCCCCTGGCAGTGAGAGTTAAATGAATGTGGCTCCTTGCTGTGACCGAAGTTGCCCCATCCCTGATGTAATACATGAGCAACACAAACAATGTGAACACCACAATGTTAATTATTTCTCATGTGTGTCAGATTCGTGAGAAACGCTGCTTATCCGCGTCGTGTTGGTTGTTAAAACAGGGTTCATTAAAAGGACGGATTGCAGTCTGATGAAATGTTTCTGAGGGGTGTTGATATCGGGCACGTCGTCACCACATCCGTGTTAGCTCTCGGTCCACTATCACCACCAAATGTGGAGTTAAGACACATTAAAGAGGGGGATAATATATGCTGTACTTACAAAGACGGGGTGGTCTGGAAGCTCTGTAATAGACAAGGAGAAAACATCACAGTGAGAGTTACACACACAAAAAAAAAAACCGATTTGTTTGTGGCAACTTTCCAGAAACTAGTCAGAGCTTTAGCACGAGTGGCCTCTACCTTCAAATAAGGATGAAACAATCATGTGGCCTACCTTTGTCATCGTCGTCTGACTCCATGTTTAGTAATAATTACCCCCGCAGCGCACCATATACTCGTATATTCGGCTTAAATACACTAAGGCGTGCATTAGCTTTTCAGCTACTTCCTGCAGCATGTAACTTTTGCTGCTGGTCGCTGTTCGCGCGCTCTCGTGTAGTTTCTGGACCGCGGGAACGAAAAAAAAAAAAAAAAGAGTTCACGCGTTCACGCATGCGCACTGTGACATATCTGCACTCTGAGGTCCTCCGCTTCCCTCTGCTGGACGCATGGTCGTACGGCAGCTGCAGTCCATTACACATTACAATGCATAAAGAATACATTTTTTAAGATTACTTAATAACAGCTATATCAACACACGCTAAGCTCATTAATTAATATATTATCAAATTGAAGATTAAAGAAGCTCTGCTTTATTCTCACTGATACTGCTCCCTATATCTGGAACAAACTCCCAGAAAGCTGCAGGTCTGCTGACACTCTCAGCTCTTTTAAATCGAGGTTGCCTTTCATGAAACAATTTTAATAAGATTTTAAAATTTTAACTCTGCACTGCAACTTTTAACTCTTTTTATATTTTTACTTTATTTATTTCATTTAATTTAATTTGAATTATTTTTACTTGAGCATATGTTCAGATTTAATAATTCCAGTTACGTTCTATTTTAATGTTTCTTTTCTTTCCTCTGTCATGATGCTTTTAATGTCTTGTGTGAAGCACTTTGAATTGGCTTGTTGTTGAAATGTGCTTTATAAATAAATCATTGACAAATGTCACTTTAAGATCATTTAATGTACCACTCAGGAAATCGTTAGCATCCATACAACCACACAACACTTTCTAAATGGCAGGTAGAAAACACGTAGTTTAAAACAACCACAAATGGAACCATTAATAGAAGTATTATTAACGTCTTCCTTTTGAAGAAAACAGCGGTAGAAATGATGAAAATGAAAGCTTACATTTGTACCACCTATGTGAAGTTTGCCTCTTCCTCCACCGTTACCTTTCACCCAAACATTCATCTTACAGTAGAAATAACAATAACAATTTAATGAGTAGTTAAATCAGTTCATTCCACATGAATCAAACAGTAGTCAGCACAGTTTATGTCAATAAAACTGAATGGAAATATTTGACAGATTTGTTGACATGTACCATTTATCAGGTCATGGTTGCTTCTATGCATAATCTATGTATCTTCTTCACAAATTCACCAATGTAATGCTTTGCCAAAACAGTCTGTGTATCAAAAATGACATGATTAAAATATCTCGGACACTACCTTTTTATTTACATTAAACTTGTTCTTTCAGTAACACATATCAAGTAACTCATTGATTTAAAACTTGAATTGGTTTCTGAAATGGATCCACCTCAGACAATACATACAGTGCCTGGCTTCTTTCACAAGAAGTGAGCTAAAGTGCAGCTGCAGCACTAGCTCTCTTTTAACTAAGGAGGCCCAAATCTTTGGTCAAGTTTGAAAAACAAACCTGGCCTTAACCCTGAGTCACAAACCCTCCTAGCTCTTCAGTTAGCACACTTAAAAGTATCTACAACAAAGAGCCTTCATTATTGCCTGAATTTTGTCTTTAAGTCCCAGAGATCAAAAGTAAGAAACTGCTGTCAGTCTGTGTAGTAGGAATATTCGCTTGTTATCCTTCGGTCCTCCCGTGGCGTATAGAAAAGGCAATGAGTCTGTGGTAGAGAGCGGCTAGAAGGATAATTGACCCCATCACCATGCCACAGATCAGGCTAAAGGCCCAGCGGGGTCCCAGGATGGTGTAGACCTGGGAGACGAAGACTGGGCCCAACGTCCGAGCCCCGCTGCCTGAGGCTGTCAACCACCCCATGTACACACCCTGCAGAAAAAGACCGGAGAAATACACAATATGGGTTCTCAAAAGAGGAATTATACAGTTACAATTTCAGACAAACATTTGAAGAATGTACAAGCACAAAATCAGATACATTTGTTGACAACATTATGTTCTTCTGACCTGAGGTTTGGGTCCCAGGATTTTAGAATATAGTGTGTATGACATGACATTGCAGGCTGGATATCCGATCCCAATGAGGAAGTCAGATGAGATGAACTGGGCCAGGTGGATAACTGGAGTATACTGACACCACGTCTGTTGGAATGGGCATCCTATTGGCTCCAGAGAGCTGTTGGAGCCTAACGTGGCGGCCGACATCTGAGTTACCAAAGAGTGGTTTTTGATGTCTGTATTACAAGGGGGGGAAAAAAATCAGAACATGAACATTTGAGGGCCCTGTCAGAATGCTTCTTATTAACAGCAATCCAGCATAATTCTTAGACGGAGTCTTGCAGCCTGAAAACATCTCGTTTCTCATAAATGGACACACAAAAAAAATCTCACATTTTTATAGAGAGAAAAAAAAAGTACTCTATTACTGGCTGCAATTACAACACAGTAACCAATCTGCCAAATTCAAAACAGAACATACCTGCCCACTGGATTTTAGGGTACTGATTCCCCCAAGGAAGCAGAATGAAGAAGCCACAGAATATAATGGCCAAGCCTGCAAGCAACACTGGACGATCCCCAACTCTGGAAGGGCATAAACAGTCTTCTTAAAGAAACATGTGCATCAAAGCTAAACTATATTCCAAATTGAATCCACGCATGCATGAGAGAGGGCACCTTTGCGAGGCCACTTTTACAACTAGAAACACCAGGATGGATTCAAATCCAATGCAGCAGATGATGATGCCGTTGTATAGCACCGCTTCTTTACGCGTCCAAGCGAACATGTCCATGGACAAAGGGGTGGCAATTCTTAAAAAAACAAAACAGAAAATTAAAAAGGGGTAAATGTTTATTTTTTATATGCAGACTTAGAAATTCGATATAAAATACTTACGTCTCAAAGACAGCAAAGATGAACATGACGATGAAGAAGAGGATGTTGGAAGTCAGGACTGCTACCTGATCGATGCTCTCCTCTGTTTCTTCATGAAGGTAATCTCCATCTACAGGGAAAGGGAAAAAAATAATGTAGTCTTTAGCTAGAAAAACAGTGTCTAAAAAAAGATAACTACAAATATAGTTGTTTAGGTTTGAACAATGAGTACCTTCTGATGTGTAATTGATGGCTCGAAGGTGTCTTCCATGTTCATCAACACGGTGCTCTCTGTGGAAAAAAATCACAGCCTCTCTTTACAAATAAACGATAGAACTGGCATCCTTATTTAATGCACTGAAATTTAAAAAAGTACAGAAAAACAATGATGAATGTACGTGCATACTAGGTCTCTCATGCTGTGTTTTTGCAGATCTTGTGCAATATGGTTAATGTGCAATATATGTTGTGTTGTTTCACATTGGTAAGTGAGCCTTTCTGTTCACATTTGGATGTCTTTTTCTAGTTTTTTTTCATTTATTGATTCTAGTGGAAGCAGCTGAATGTTTGGCAGCACTTTGAGTCCAATACATCGTGTCATATCGTAGCGCCTCACCTCAGCAAGAAAACAACCAACAGGATGTTGATGACACCAAAAACTGCAGCCAGCAACGCAGGAGCTGTGTACATGTTGACCTGCAGGTCTATGAACTTCACCGTGACACCATTCTCACCAATGAATGACAGGCAGGCCTGCAAAGCTAATATGCAAAGATATGCAAATATTAACTAAACTGTTGAATTGTTGATTCTTCTCTCACTAACTCATTCACAAAACATGAATAAAACTTTACCCGGCCCAAGAATAAAACCCAAGGCCTGGCAGGCGCTCATGTTTGCCATAGCACCGGTCCTCTCCTTCAGTGATGTAGCTCCAGCAACATAGGACCTCACCACAGCAACATTACCTGCCATGAAATGCTTACGTTAGTAATCATGTGACATCATTGACATCATATAATGATATAACACTTAAGTAGAAAGAGATTTGTCACCTGCTCCAAATCCCACAAAGGCTCTAGACAGCAGTATGTGGAACCTGTTGTTGTCTGTGGGCAGGTATGCATAGGCGTAGTAGATGTTGGCTGACAGGTTGATGAGAATGGAGCACACCAGTGGCTCCATTCTCCGCCGGTGGTTGGACCAAAGGCCAAAAATGGGTGACGCAAGCATCTGACCGAGACTGTAGGCCGCCACCACCCATCCCAGGAAGCTGGCATTGACACTCTCATCAACCTGAAAGGCACAAAAAAAAGTGTGTTATGTGGAAGACTGTGCAGCTGATTTAGTACAACATTATGATAGCATTGCAAAAAATGAAGGCAGCAAGACCATTACTAGATTCTTTTTATGATGCATACAGTCACATTAGGCCATACATACCCTTTGTAAATAGGGCCAGAGTGATGTGATGACAATTGTGAAACCTAAAGAAGCACACAAAACAATTAACCTGCTGTCAGAGAACTTACATGCGTTTCTATTTATATCACACTAAAAACACAAAAGAGGATGAACACCATGCTTAGACCATCAAACGTGGAATGTTTTCTTTCCCCAGTGTTTCCCATCGACCGACTTTGTAAATCAGCTTGTCATTCTACATCCAAAAGGTAGGGTGGCTACAGGACAGTTTCCTTCATCTTGTTATTACAGCTATTCACTGTTCCTAAATTAAGTGAAAGTCTATATTCTTATTTTGGGATATTTTGGGGCAACATTTGAATATTAGATTATGTTCGGAGTATTTTGATTATCATCGTTTACATTCATGTGAGTTATTTCCATTCGTTTATTTTGCTACTTGGGGCATAAGGGCGGAGTCTGTACATGGGTCATGCGTCTATATAGCCAGGTAGCCAGGTGAGACTCAGGTAGGCACCTAATGGATTAATGGGTTTTTTTTACCAGGAAGCCAGGACGCAATGGCAGGATGACAGGGCAAGAGAGACAGCAGCGTTTTTTGGTTGCTGTTTGTTGCCTGCTTGATGTCTCTGGATAAAATACACCACCCTAAAAACCTTCAATCAAGAGTCAAGATTCAAGATTTTGATTTGTCACATGCTCATACAGATGTGCAGTGAAATGTAAGGACTGTTCCGCAAGGCCATGCAATAAACACTCAAATTACTAAAACACATATATACAGTAAAATAGAATATAATGTAAAAATTAAAAAAAGAATTATTTGAATGTACAAAATATAAAATATAGAGTAATGTAAACAGTGTAAAGTGTCCAGGGTCCAGTAAAATAGAACATAATGTAAAAATTAAAAAAAATAATGGACAATGGACTTATTAATATATGCTGCGTAAGATCTAGGTGCCTCAGTGGCTTTATTTTGAGTTTGTGTTAAGTTTATAATTTGTTTGGAATATTTGTTATTTATAGACTATAGATATCTCCACCACACTTGTTGTTGTTTGTTTACCACTGTATCATGAGAGAAACACTTTTCCCATACTACCACTACAAGCACTAGTGAAATGTCCCTGCAGAACCTATAGAAAGTTAAAGGTAAAACAATGTCTCCAACTCATCTGCGTCCTCACCGACACTGCTGAGGAACATGGTGAAGTACATGACCCGGATGGACCTCCATCGACTCTTGTAATCCTCATCCTGAGAGTCATCACTGCGCAGGGTGACAAACGAGTACAGGTGACATGTTGTTACGTCATCATGACAGCCCCCCCCCCCCCCCCCCTCCCCCCTCCCCCCTCCCAAATGTACAGAAAGCAATAAAGCTTATATATAATTCATGGCTCACACAAAGTAAGGGGTTAAATCTACTAATGCTTACATTGTTTGGTAAACAATGCGCTTTGTTGTAAACACACAACAGGTTACAGTCATTAACTTTAAAAAACACTCACCTGCATGCATCATCCCCGAGCAGTGGAGTGGTATCGTCAGAGTCTACAAATTGAGACATGTTTTTGATAAAACAGCAGAATAATGTGGCTGCTCTGGACTTTGCACTGTGTTGCTAAGTTTCCATGTAGACGAGGGTCAGTGAACTGCCCTGCTAACGCTAGCTAATAACTCTTCTGAAACCTTACTTAGATATAAAGTAAAAGTTCACATTCTTACATTTGCGTTAGCCGAACGATTCAAGCCCACAAACACTAAAAAGTAAGAAGACGAGATATTTATATATGTATAGATGAAAGTACGCCACTTAAAGCTGACAAAACTGGACAGTAATACTGTGGAGTCGAAACAGCTAGCGTTAAAGTACTGTCAGTCTGTCACAACAAAGGGAGTTAAAGCGGCGTTTCCGGTCACCCTTTCAAAATAAGTTGAATAAGAGTTAAAAAAAAAACAAGAGTTCTTGTTTAGATTCACAGTTGACTCGGTAAGTTCAGCGAAAATGTTTATTACGTTTGTTTACATGAGTGCTGAACATAATTAAGACATACAAGCAATTTATTTTCAATGCTGAGAAACTATATGTGTTTATTTTGAAGCCAATGTCCAAATGATATTCCTGTCTGTACGTGACGCACCGTGTTCAACATGTACCTTGACGCGGTGTTCTCACGTGAGACTTGTAAAAAAAAAAAACACAAATTTAAATGTTTACCCATTCAATGTGTTTTTAAAAGCAATAATGTCAGCAAATTCGCACTTTAAAATAGGCTCAATATAATAACATTAAAAAGTAAAACCTTGGAGTCAAAGATACTGTGCTGTCTAAATAGTATATTTGACTTAAGTTTACCTCTGGATCAATAAAGTATTCATCTATCTATCTATCTATTTATCTATTTTATTATGTATTTTTTTATGTAGCATAATAATAAATAATAATTGTGTGTGATCTCTATATGTCTTGTTAGGTAATTGTTTTCGTCAAGGAGGCTGAACCTATGTAAAAGTCAGCATTTACCTGCATTTGAAGTTCCCACAAACTGTCTTCTACATTTCATACTTCGGTCAGAATTCAGTCTTTCAAAGTAAAAGCCTTCTTTTTATAGAGAGCTGTATCCTCCCCCGCCCACCCCCATCTCATGTTCAAACGTAGACCACGTCCTGTGAAAGTGAAAGTAAATCTGAACTAGATTAATTTGCAAGGTTGTTGTGTTGGATTGGGTTTTCTAGAAGAAATTACATTATATTTAGAGTCTTAGTAGAATCATTTATATAAATCGAGATTTCGGGGAACTCATTATAGGCTACTTATTTCTCTCTAAAAGGACAAAAGCATATCCGAAGTAGGAAGAGGGATACCGCGCCTTACGGCAAAATGGGTAGGCCGATGCTTCCTTTAGCACGATGTATTAATCTTTTAATCCATCTCTCATGCTTTCATTATGTTGTAAAGCTTTGTTGATTAAAGTGGTAAAATGTGGAAACCAGTTCTGTGCGCATCCGGCGTAAATGGGATTTGAGTCATGATTTCTCTTTCCTCACTGTTTTACAGGTTCTCTGGAGTGGCACATGTGCCTTGTGGTCGCTCTTTCTTTGTCATTGTGTAACGCTGACCCAGGTAAACCCAGATGTTATTTCTTTGCACATATCGTTACGTCTTTCTTATAAGCTGTATTTTCCTTTTACTAGTTTTTCTACTATGAAGGCTAAACCTCTCCATTCTTAACATTTTCATGTATTAAATCACTGTTTGTTGAGCTAAAATAAACTTTACTTTGATTTTTTTCTACTAAACCAAATTAAGCCTTAATTGCATAGATGGCCTTAAATAAATTAAAAAAACAACATGCTTGATCATCTATTAAACATAATTATTATCATGCTACTGATACAAGTATCCCAATATTTCACCTTTTTTTGCAAAGAGACTGATTTTCAAAGCGAGCAAAATATCACAGCCCATCAACCATTTCCACAAATGTTTTATTTTCACTGCTATTGGAGAGGTATTGATATCAGGCAAAAAAAAAAAAAATCAATCAAGATATTGGAATAGATATTGTCGAGTAAAAATGTATTGGAGCATCTCTATAATAAAAGTAAGTAACTATATCCAGTTGTTCTCAAGTTTAATTAGTATATTTTTGATGTGCAACCAGAGAAAATGACAAAAGCATAAATTAACTGGCTGCATATGTGTGTCCTGTTGTTCCTGGATTCAGAAAGCCTCGTGGTTGTTGTCAGGCCGTCCATCTCGGTGCCCCGAGGCCACACGACCACATTACCATGCTGGCTCAACCCTCAACAAAGTGCAGAGGGTTTGGAGGTACGTTGGTACCGTCCCAATCACTTTGACTCCCCGGTCCTGCTTTACATTGCCAAAAAGTTTGAGAATGCAGCCCAGGAAGCTTCATTCAGGGGCAGAGTGTCATTTGGCTTAATGGACGTACAGTCTGGGGGGCTGAAAGCAGGGGATGTGAGCCTGAAGCTGACAAATGTGACGCTTGAAGATGCTGGAGAATACACCTGTTACGTCAGCAGCGACCAGGTTTATGATAGTAGAAGTGTCAGTCTTGAAGTGACTCGTAAGTATCGTTCATGAGATGGGTTAAAAAAAAAACATACAAAACCAAAGAAAAAGTATCATCTAATATTTTTGGTCTTCCTTCTCCATGTGTCACTTCAGAAACAGGAACCTCCCCTCTTCTGTCAGCTGTGTGGAGAGAAGATCACATGGTGAATGTGAGCTGTGAGTCTGAAGGCTGGTATCCAGAGCCTAGTCTGCGCTGGTCGGATCCAAAGCCGGCTCAGTCCTCAAAAAACACAAAGCACAGCAAAGACTCTTCTGGTCTTCTGTCGGTTCACAGCTGGATTCTGGTCTCCGGCTCCACAGAGGTTTCCTGCTCAGTGGGACCCTCTGGTCCCGAGGAAAAGTGGGCAAGAATGCGCCTGGGAAAACCTCCTCCGGCTGGTAAAGAGAGGAACGAGAGTTATGAGCATGTGTGAACGATATGCTTTAATACATTAATATCCTTCTTTTATTTAGAGCCTGGATCCTCACATGGTGGATGGATAGCTTGCTTACTCCTCCTCCTCATTGTGATGTTAGCTCTACTTGGACTGTACTTCTACAAAAAGAGAGGTAAATGTAAAGAAATTATATAAAAAAAGGATGGCTAAAAGATGACGTGGTTGACTAGTATTTCTAAGATTCCCAAACTTAAAGGTCACATATTATGGAAATGACACTTGACCATATTTCCCCTGTGAAGGTTTCAGCGAGAACCTTCACAGACATGTTTTGGGGAGCTCTGAGACTTATTTAAAATGAATTAAAAGGTGGATAATATGTGACCTTCAAATCAATAATTTAGGAACTTGGTCTATTTGATAATCTTTGATAAAACAAATGTGTGTTGTTCCAAATTGGATCACTCGCCGAAATACAATCCTGAAAATGTTCTATTTCCTTTTTTCCAGTGAAGGAAGCTCAATTGAGACGTGGCAACGATGAAGGTAAGAGAGAACAGTCACATTATTTATTACTTTGTAAACAATTGCCTTAAGAAATGATTCCTTTCCTTTGATCGGTCCTGCTGTGAAAAAAAAACAAAAAACATTTTCATTTAATTATCTGTTTGAATTTTAGAATCTACCTTAAGAGTATTTTTTTATTGTATGTTCCCCTTCAGAAAATCAAAAACTTCTCACAACAGGTAAGAATGAATTCTGGTGTTGATAATGTAAAGGCTATGGAAGAGGATTAGGGCCCCTGAAAAACCTTTCTTTGTTGTTCTGTCTATAATTTCAGGATTATAAGAAGAAAGTACTGGCCCTAATCCTCTTCCATATGAAAGCAAAACACTCACTGTGATACAATCTTTGTTTTGTTTTTGCTGTTTGTAACAAAATACTAATCCACAGAAAACTATACAGGTAAATCATCTATTTTTGCTCTTTTATAGGAGACATCCTGTCACCAGATCTATCACGCTTCAACTATGGTAATTGACTAAGAGTGTAGAGGGAAAATTCCTCGTGTGTACCATCATTTTTTCTTTAACATGATTCTTTCTAATTTCAAGTATATTTTCATTTTAACAGCAAATGTGACCCCTGAAAAGGTGGAAAATCCATACCTCACAGTCAAGGGTTGTAGAGTGAGAGATGCCGACTGCCAAGGTATAACTGGTGGAACCTGTCACACAGCTATCAGAGGAACACCTGGCTTCTCCTCAGGACTACACTACTGGGAGGTTTCGATGGGAAATGATAAAATAGGTCTGAAAGAGTCCTGGTGGGTAGGTGTTACAAGTGCAACGGAGATCTCTCAGGATACCTCCCCAACTACATCGAATGGTTTCTGGTTCTTGTCATCTTCACCTGATAGAGCCGATAGATTTCAGTTTAGCACCAAACCAAATGTTTTACTTCCCGTCCGTTCCAGGCCTCAGACAGTTGGTGTCTATTTGAATCACGACATTGGAGAGCTTTCATTTTATAATGCCCAGGATAAAAGTCTCATTGGATCTTTCAAAGCGAATTTCACTGGTGAAGTTTTTCCACTTTTCAATCCTGGTGTGGGTGACAGAGCACCGATGGAGATATTACAGAGAGAGAAACACAATGAGAATAATGATGTGCAAGACCCCACACAAAACACCAACCATGACCAGTGTTAAAACATGTCTGTGCACGTATATAGTGCATCAAGTCTCTTGCTTCTAATCCAGAGAAAGTTCCAGAATAAATGAATAAATGTTAACGTAGAAACCACAACTGAACTCCCACTCCTGTGGCTGCCCAAATGCATGGCCTGCACCTACCGACTGAAATGTTGATAGGCCTATCTCATCACTATGTTAACGTGTCGTTTATTTATACAGAAACATTTCAGCAACCAGGCAATTCAAGGTGCTTCACACATGACATCAGAAGCATTGCGACAAAAGGAAAAATAATCGTTAAGATGGAACTTAAACTTAAACTTGAACTAAAAAATCACACCGAAAGAAACATAAAAGCCAAAATAATAATAACTGCCTGCTCTGAGGTCCTCTGTGTTATATTGTTCTGGAGTCCAAACTACAGTCTTAGATTTCAAACAGACACAGATTCAACTGCAACCTCCTAAACCACAGCACTAAGGTGCCCTGGAAACCCCACCCAGGGGTGCTGTATTGTAATAAAAGTATGTTGTCTTTGTTCCTTTTTAAACAATTATGGGAACCAAACATGTATGAATACTCTTTGATAAGGTCACATATTTTATATATATATATAAAACTCCCATATGTGTCTCTAGTCTGTCTACAAACCCCCTAATTATGAGAAAAGTCCATCCTCTCTATCTTTTGCCTGCTCCACTTTTCAGAAAATGTATACTCAAACAGGCCGTTTGGAGATTTGTCCTCCATGACATCACAAAGGGCAGTAACCCCTCCCCCAGGTGGATGACATTCCCACAGCTAGTTGTTTGTTCTGACCTCTCAGTCTGCTTTCTCCCTGTAAAAAATAGGGCGTGAAGCGAGAAAGCCTGAGCCACTACTCCTTCCAGAGAGCGGCGTGCTCAGACACAGCTCATTTGCATTTAAAGCTACAGACACAGAAATAGCCTGTTCTGAGCAGGGCTGAAATAGAGGGGTTTATAGACATGCTAAAATACAGGATCAGAGGGGATTTATAGCAAGAGACTTCAAAGACGTGTTTCGAGGAGCTTTGCCACTAAACTTGTTGAAAAAGAATTTAATGTGACCTTTAGAGCAAAATGATTGATTGTCTTATTAGCTCCAACTGAAAACCAGCTCAATGTGGAATTTATAAAAGTAAAAGAAAGGTCTCATGACATTACAGTTTTATGAATTTGTAAATATTTTAGATGATGAATAATTTAATTCTTGCATGATTTATACCTCACATTTGTACCATGCTCTGAATTCAGCAACCACTTCTCCAAGGACCAACACAGCTGCAGCATCTAAGGTACTCTGAAGTGTTGTCAGAACATTTAGGCAGAGATGTTGAGGGTGGTTGTTGAAACTGTTGTGAACTATCCTTTCAAATTATATAAAATATGCTCCTCCAATATTCTTTTTGACAACATATGTGTTTGGACTTACGGTACTTGTAGATGATATGCTAAGCAACACTTAACCAACTTAAATGTATCTGCTTTTTAGAAACACTATTTCAAGAATGAACTTTCTCTTACACTCCAACTTTTTTGTTTGAAATTATGCTTTTTGTCTATTTATAATTTTCAAATCAATTCAGTGGATTTTTGTATGGTGTTTTTTTTAAATACCTTGATAGCTTGTGTTAAAACATGTACGTGTGCTTTATAAATAAATCAATAAAAACAGGATTCTGTATTTATTACCGCTTTCTTTGTCTCACTTACTGTCAACAATGTAAAACTTAATTTACAATCCATTTTAAGAAAAACACAGCAAAATGTCATACACTTTAATAAGTACAGGTAGTATGTACAGTATATACACAATAACACAATACTAACTTTGTCATCACTACTGTATACTTTTCATAGATTAGGGAGTATTTACATTGTGAATAAGACCATATGTAATACTTTTTTTTTTTATTTATTCTGATACGCAATAAATTCAAGTACGCGTGCCTTAATACATAATAGTCTGACAATGATCATGGTATGAGGGGTATGAAAGAACCGCTTCACAGGTGCATCATGGTCCAAGACTTAAGAATACTCCTTAATACACTCTTCAGTTTGGAGCCCAATGCCAGACTCAACCAAACACAAACTATACAAGTTCATACATGTCTCAATCATGTAGACATGAAGTCTCTCTGTAGGGATTATTAAAGATCAAGCACCTAGGTTTCCTCATCCAAAAGCTTTCACACATTATTGTTTGGTCATTAGCTTTCAGCAGGAGCAAACGCATCAGAAACCAAGGACATTTTGTTGTGGAGTGTCCTGGTGGTTCAAAGCGTGTACTACAACCTCCTGGATCTGTGAAACCCCAGAAACCTTTATAAAAAAAAAAAAAAAAAATCACCTTCATCACATTCTGCTTTCCACTGCCAGCGTTCTGAAAAGATGGTATATAAAATAGAGATGTTCCGATGCCTGTTAAAAATCATCTACATTATTGGAACATTAAAAAAAGTGATTGCTGACATTTGCTAGCTTTGGTCATTCCACTGTAAGCTAGCACTGGACTGATGTTTGTCTTTGCATGATAAATTACCTGAAACCAGTTGATTCTTTTGGAAAGAAAAAAACAGGATGGTGTCAAAATGTGTGCATTGACTGGCGTACTCACTGTGACCTGATACCGCATTTAAGGCTGTATCAGAGGCCGATGCCACCACTGGTATTGGTATCGGATCAAGTCCAAAAAAAAAAAATGAAAAAAAAAAAAAAGCATTCACTGTGCATGAACTCATATTCACACTTGGGTACATCTTGTCAAACCGCTTAAAATACATCTGGAAAACAGACACTGGGGCATCAACACTTAAGTATGAATGATCTTTAACTGGAGCAACCTGCATGTTTTCTTAGCTGATCTCAGCTCTCGGAGTCCAAGACTAGCTTCTCTTCTTTATGATTGCTGGTGGTTTATACATTATGGTACGTGTCCTCCGCTACGTCTCTGTACATGCCCTAGCAGTTCCCAGCAGCGCTTTCCCTCCTCCCCTGCTTCTTCAGCAGCTGGATGCGGTTGTGGACGTAAAACTTGATTGCCCTCCAGTCTCGCTGGTTGCTAACCAGCATAGGGCAGAGTTCGAGGCAGCGCTCGCAGTCCGCCTTGGCAGGGACACGCAGCTCCATGAGGTTTCTCTTCAGGTGAGTCTCCACTGCTACACGCTCGGCCTCTGACCACGGACGCTTCAGCACACCACGTTTTCCTGCAACAAATGTTAAATGAATGGAAATAGAAGCATGACGGTGCTATTTATATGTTCACACACTGTTTTCTCGGGGGCTACCTGATTTTTGAGGTAAACATCTCCTCTTGTGAGCATTGGCTGTCACTGGGCTCACTGGAGGAGGAACAGGTGCTCTCTTCTTCCTCGGCGGGCGCCCCGGTCCTTTCTTCTTCACAGTAACTTCTGCTTTCTCTTTCACTTCTTCCTTTTCTTCCTCGGCCTCTGAGTTTTCTGAGAAGGAATCTGCTGAATTGCCAGACATAACTGGAGAAAAGAGAAACGGAGTGCAGTTAAGCAAACTGAAATGAGAAACAATAATCAGTCTTATATTTGTAATATAGTGTCTTCTATGAGGCGCAGGATGCATTATACATAATATGCTGTCCAAATGTGAGGGGGGGGGAGTAACTGTTGTGCACTGTGGGAAACACCTCTTCACCTGCTTCCCAATGTTAGAATAACAAAACATGAACCACTCTCCTGTAAACTGAATATGAAGCTACAACCAGAAGAGAGTTAGCTATGCTTCTTATCCTGTTTATCTATGAAGTACACTTTGTCAAAGTTGGGTGACTACTTTTTGGGCAGGAACTATTGCTGACTACTTTCTAGGAATTGAACATTCTGTGCCAACAAATAATCCCATTATCAAGAATTTAAAGAATCAGTTCGACAATAACGCATACACAAACTGCAAAAGCTATTTTCAAACAGACCCTTTGTTGTATCGAGCGATACAGGTAGCTCTGTTTGTCAGCTCTATCTAAGTGTTGAGATATCAACTCCTGAGAGTTCTGATGAAAAAAATACGCTTAACAGAAACATAAACTCAACTAGAAAACTTGTTGTGGCTAAAATTAGGTAATCCACCCATGCTGTTGCTACATTTAACATTTTTATTTATTTATATTTTTTTAAAGATTTATTTTGGGGTTTTTTGGGCCTTTATTAGAGAGATAGGACAGTGGATAGAGTTGGAGATCAGGGAGAGGGAGAGTGGGGAATGACATGCGGGAAGGGAGCCACAGGCCGGAGTCGAACCCGGGCCGCCCACTTGGGAGATTACAACCTCCATGCATGGGGCGTGCGCACTAACCACTGCGCCACCAGCGCCCCACATTTAACATTTTATATAACATTTTTCAACCATATTTGATTCAATGCCAGTGTATTTTTTTTTATTTGAACCCTTAAAGTAAAAAAAAAAAGAAAAAAAAAAAAAGCTTTCTTTTGTGGCTTGTGTAGAGGTATCAGTATTCATTCCAATGTGTTTCATAACCAGCTAAAAACTCCTCACAGGAGCTCTAAACACAGAGGATATCCTTTAAAATGAACAAGTATGTTTCCATTTCGCATCATTTTAAACAGATGCTGGGGGTTCAACAGAAAAAAGCTTCTCAGAAGCAGAACATTCACATTGAATTGAACACTGAATGCCTGAAATACCTCCTGCTGTTGGAACTCTTACCGTCCAACTCGAGGCAGATGTGTTGCAGGCTCATCCCTCTGAAAAGCACACCCTCCTTCTCTCCATAGAGAACAACACGACCCACGCGACCCATCAGTGCTGGATCCCGAATGATAGCAGAGCAGTTCTGGGTCACATGGTACTCTCGTTCCAGGAACTCCTCCAGACGTTTTGTGGCTCCACCCTGACCCTGACCCTCGCCCTCCTCTAGTAGGAGCAGCTGAGTCAGAATGGCTACCTGCCGTCGCGCACGTGTCGCCGTCAGTGGTCTGGGGTTTTTAGCACCACTGCTCCGCGCCAGGTTTCTCAGAAGGTCTGTGCCACGGAGCGGTGTGGCAGGAGAGTGGTAGGGCCGGGAGAAGACATAAGGGCTCTCTGGATCCACACCAACATTGGGGCTGGTCTGAAGGAGGAGGTCAAGGCAGGACTCACAGTGCGGAGGGAAAATTAACGGCTGCACACGACCACGTTTCCCCAAAACACCAGCCCGGGGGAGGTGACAGAGGACCTGGCGCTCAAAGGGAGACAGCACGATCTCCATGCCAGAGGGGGCGCTGTTGCTGCAGCTGGGCTGGGGGGTGATACGGTTACGGTAGTCCTGGATGGTGAGCTTGGCCACCTCACATTCCCGGTGGCGGTTGTAGAGGATGAGCAGGGAGAGGCTGGAATGGCAGAGAAGGCGCCAGGCCTCAGCAGAGTGAGGGGAGCGGGTTAAAGACAAGAAGGAGGAGTGCTGCTGGCGCCGGAGGTAGAGGACCAAACAGGAGAGGGAGGAGAGAAGTGGAGACATGTGATGCCTGGGAGATTTGGAAACAAAAAGAGAGAGGGGGAAAAATGACTTCAGAAGAGCGCTCAAAATAACAAAGCGCCACCCAAAAACCTGAAACACCATCAACAAATATGTAATCATTTGCATACATTTACAAAACACGCATTTTACTTTACCTTTAATACATTAAGAGGAACTCGATTTATTTACTTTTGCGTTTTTGACTCCTGTTTTTTTCATTTGTATTGAGATATTTTTATAGTAATATTACTTTAATGTTCATTTATGTACTCCATCCAACCAACAAATACATCGAAAATACAGTAAATATTTTCACATTTAGATTTTTCATAGTGCCTTGTTGAAATCAAGTACATTTTTTAAGTGTAATGGATGGGACGATGACACAAAGAGAAGACAATCTCCATGTCGAACGAAACGGACCTAACATGACTAAAAAGGAATACAAATTATAAATGATGTATGAAACAGACGTTCCTCATCAAACTGACATGCACGTTGTGAGAGTTATTGTATGTTCTTTACTCAAAGTTAGAATCATTTGAGTTTGACAATCTTCCAAATACAACTTGAGGTGTAGTTAGCTGTGCACAGAAACAGTCGGTAGAAATGCCGCAAGAGCGCAACTTATTAATACTCTTAAGAATATTCAGAGTCTACTATTTATCACTATTACTTTAGTAAAGAAGTTTATTCAGTCCTTTGACTATTTCCAGAATCGTCCATCACACAATTACCTGTTTTTCCATTGGGCAAAGAATGTGTGTACCTTTTCATGTACAACAGTTCAATGTGAAGGAAAAAGGAACCACACCTTACAAGCTCTCCGTTCTTCTCCTCTGGTGCGTCTTCTTCCCCTCCACTCAGCACCAGGTCTTCCTCTGGATCTACGTCTGGCTCAGGAGTAGGAGGTGGCGCTAGCTCCTCTTGACTCCTTGAGCTTTCCACCTCCACCTTCTGCTGCTCTTCCTGCTTCTCCTTCTTCATCCTCCGTCCCCTTCTGGGAGTAGACGGGGGAGGCGGTGACGGACTCTTGACCCGCGACACCATCGGGGGTGGCGCTGGGCGCTTCGCAGCCGGCCCTGACAGGCTTGCTGCCTTCTTGGAGGCTGCGGGCTGAGTTGAGGAAGGCGGTGAAAGTGAGAGGGAGAAGGAGACGGCGCCTGTGCTAGAGCGCGTCGCCGGCGACTCCCTCTCCCTGGAGAAGAGCGAGGGAGGAGCCGGGTTGGAGGCTGAGGACTGCGGGACTGCAAAGGAATGACTGTGGGGAGCGGAGGTGGAAGATGACGAGGGGTGGGTGTGTGATGCGTTGCCATTTGAAGCGCTGTGCATATGTGCGAGCTCCATGGCAGTGCGGACCTCCGGCTGGTTGGCATGGTGCTTCTCCAGATGCCGTGCCAGGGAGCGGTAATGGCGTCCACAATATGGGCAGTGCTGTCGCCGGCTCACTGTGGCACCGCTGGAGCTGCCGATGTTTATGTTAATGTTGTTGTTGATGTTCGTGGTCGGGGTCGCCAGGGAGCTGACCGGGGGCTGGGACTGGGATCTAGCTGGGGGCGCGACAGGTTCCGGGTGGGAAAATGAGGAGCAGGGGCGCCCCGGTCCTCTGGAGGACGGCGACGTGTTCTTCTTCTTTGAATTGACCACCGCCGGCAACTTGCGCTTCTTGCGGCGCCGAAGCATTCGCCCCCTTATCTCCTCAATCTCCTCCTCTTCGTCGTCGTCGTCGTCGTCGTCGTCCTCCTCCTCTTCGTCCTCCTCGCGGTCCGAGTCGCTGGGCTCGGAGTGGGTGAGAGGAGAAGATGACGGGGACAGTGACCAGGAGGGGGTGAGGTAATCAGAAACAGAGAGGGACAGTGGGTGGGGGCCAGCCTCTTCTTCCTGGTTAGGCAGATTGTCATATAACAAATATTGTTAGCTCAACATGTAGCTACAGTAACAGGATACCCCTTACTTTCACATTTAAAGTTGACATTTTTCCATATTTTTGCCAAATTAGCTTGTCCGTACCCTGTTTGCAAAGCCAATGGAAGATGGTGATCTTTAAAAACATGTGACACATTTATCGGAGGCACCCCTATCGCTAAACCGTTCTTCACCGCTGTACCAATACGTCCCTGGTTAGACCTTTGTTGAGTATTAATGGCAGCATTAAAGTGTTTGTGACATTGAATACCACTGCTATGTTAAAGATAGCGAAGGAGTTGGGCAGCTTATTGATGTGTGCTAACTAGTTTATGGACAATAATGAAGGTCAATAAGCTTAAATAGACTTATATTATTGTTAAGTTTTGTTCTTCTAATGAGGTTTGTGACTACAAGAAAAACATAGAACCTGGTCACACTCATCCTGTAAGTACTCCTTGTCTTTTTATTTGAAGTTACTATGGAGTAGGTGGCATACCATTGCATTCTCGCCCCAGTCTGTCAGGCTGTAGTCCACTGTGATCTCCTCCCCTTTGGCGATGTCTCGGATTGCAATGACGACAAGTCGCACCTGGGTCCCACAGTGGACTTCTCGAATCCTGCAGTTTGGCGGCGGATGGAAGAGCACAGGTCCCCTTACTCCACTCGCTCCCTCCTCCCCCAACTCTGGCCCACTAGGAAAGAAATCATATGACATCAGAATAATGGATCTCCAACTTCAAACAAGGCAGTTATTGTGAGCCGTTCTCTTATATGCGCAGGCAGACGGCCCCTGAAATCTTTCTGAGTGCAGGGATTTTCCGCACTCAGAATGAGGTGGTGGTGGTTCCTTCTCTACCTCGTATGTGAGCATGAGTACCATGTGAGTGCGTGTGTGTGTGTTTGATTGCGTAATTGTGTAGTTGTAGAAAAAAAACAATCTAACATTAAAAGCGTTTTTCTAACCTAATTAATGTGCCGTGTTAAAAAATGAATAAAACCGTTACAGCATCAAAGCTGGTTTGTTTATTTCCACAGATAAAGCAAATATGTTGAATTAAGTTAAGCCTGGGGGGTCCAGGCCCCCAGGCTGTTTTTTTGCACCACTTTGGTACACATTTTTTTCCCTTTTTTTTTTAAAATGAAAAATAATACTTTTCTGGTACTTTCTGCATGGATGTCAAATTTCACATTTTAGCAGATTTAAAGTGTTCTCATTCACAAGGAGTCTGACAGTGAACATAAAAAGAGTTTACTTCTTCACCTCAGATGCATTCTCACCTTACAAAATTATAACTTAGTCAGATTTTAACACAAGGCACTTTCTGTATTTTCACTGCAATTTGAAATCTTTTTTTTTGCAAGTTTCCCCAATATATACATGAGCCTTTATTTAAAACCATCCCCAGGACTGGAAAACAGTTTTTGAAATGTCATGCTGACTCCATGACTTGTTGATCCTGTTTATGATTCCTGTTTATGATTGACTATGACTCTTAGTCTCTCTTTCAGCCTCGGTGTGAATCATATTTGTGGCAATAACAAGTTTAAACCTGTTTTTATCAGTTCATTATCAATGTTTTTCTTCTATGGTACTTTTAAATTATCGCTGCATGTTAATTAAATAACTAATGTTTATAATACTCTGACGGTTACGGAGAGCGAGACATGACGTAAAATTAACGATGCTGAAGTAACAGTAACAGTTTAATTATGTGCATGGAGATCGTACCAATCACATGCATACAGTCTTTGGTTGAACACTGGTCGTAGGATTTTAACACCCCATCCCGCTCACCATGAATTTTCCTGAATTTGTCCAGTTGCATTCTCACATCAGCTAACCTTGACCTCACGTATATAATTTACTCGGTGGCTGGCAGGAAATATGCAGAGTTGAGAAGCAGCACAAGACTCTGCTTTTTGCGTTCACACATGCTCCTCACCCTGAACATTTCAGAAAGCTTTCAGGCGGTTTGTGCAAGTGTGAAAGCACCAATGGTGAGGGTCCTTCTTACCAGAGCTGAGTGGGATCAGGCAGGTAGTAGGGACTGCCAGGTGGGGGGAGGCGGTCTTCAGCAGCCTCTGGATACTGGCTATCACCTGGAAAAGAGCGCTGAGTTTAACTCTGGCACATTTTATTACCAATCATAGGGATCTTTAAACAAAACAAAAAAAATCTAATTTCACTATGATTCATTTGTTTTCTATGAGCAGATATATCAGAGACAATAAAAACAAAAGCAGCAGGTGGCAAAATGTGTGTGTTTGTGATTCTATAAATACCAGGGCTGTAGCTGTGTTCTGACATGCTCTCCTCCTCCTCATCTTCTGTTACATACGCTCGGTCACACACCTTCACAGGTGTCCCCTTCCTTTTCCTCCCACACACCCGGCTGTAAAAGGATAATGATACATTTAGACAAGGCAGCGATCAAGACGTTCCTTCTGAAAATATTCATCTGGAGGGCAGGTGGGATAAGTAGGGCATGTTCTACATTCAGCAAACCTTTTCTTGAGTCTGTGCACGTAACATTTCTTTCAGGTGAGTGACTCATCCACAACAACAATAAGCCTTTAAAGTGCTTTCCTCACTCGTTTTGATGGCGGCAGTGTTGTGATTACAGTGTATTCACATCACAGTTGTCTTGCAATCAATTTAAGTGTCTTCTAACAGGCAACCAAAACAGACATTTTAGTATTTGTATTTCTGCATAACCGCAGAGAATGGTCGGTTTAGATAGAAAGGGGGAAGAGGAAAAAACATTTTCACATCAACTATATTTAAGCCTGTAAGAGTTCATCAGAGGAAAATCAAAATTTGATTTTTGGGACGGTGAACATTGTCGATTTTAGAGAGCGAAAAATTAATGACAGATTTGTTTTTGTGCGGGAAGATAATAAGACCTTACCTATGCAGATTGGACATTAATTACTTAACCCTCGAGCTATGCAAAGGTACTCCGAAGGCAGATTCTTACATAAATGACTATAAAACTATATTCAACCTTCGGAAACATGGCCAACCAAGTCTTATGTGGGCCACAGTCTGCTGAGTTCACATGTATTGTAACTATGGATTTGCAGGACAAACTCCTTTATGACACCATATTTGTGCAAATATCAGAAAACCTATACAATGATATAAGGAGCAGATGTTGTTTAGCGGTGGTGGAGTTCATCAAATCTCAACCAGGAGGTGGAGGGTTCGATCCCCAGCCCATAGTCCTTGGGCAAGACTCGAAACCCCAAATTGCTCCCGCTGCCAAGCTTTGAATAGTCACTTTACAAGTCCAAATCCATTTACCAAAAGCCCACATAGACCAACAACATGTCATTAAGTTGATCTTACATCAGTAATTGATCAAGAATACATTTAATCTACCACCCAAAATTGTAGAAATTGTAGCAATACCATCACAACTTCCAGTACAAGATTTCTAACAGCTTGGCAATGAACTGTCTAACATGTTTGCCAACACCAAATATGTAAATTATGTATCTTCATACATGGTGTATTAACACATCCACTGGAAATGTTTCCTTAATAAATCACTCAATTATAAGAACTGTTATTATAGTCTCTGTGTATTGACTTAACAAGGAACAGGACTGCATCTGGTGTCACTATAACCCTAAGTTTGTTATTTTCAAACTAATGAGGAAGCAATTATTTAAGCTGGGTCACCTTTATAAATATATAAATATATATAGATACTACATCACATAGCCACACCCCTTTATTCAATCACGTCAAGCATTAATAAATTAATTTACAGGGGAAAGATAAGCAAAACAAAGTGTCTCTTGTTCATTGAGCCTGGTGACGGTCGACTCTTTTTTTTTTTTTGGATGCAATTTTGTTTACTCAAAAAGCCAAACAAACCACGAGTCATGATCTGCAACCAGCCAAGCAGCCGAAGCACATTTCACAGCCTCATAATACAACTGGAAGGGATTTTTATAAATATTACTATTCAATGGAAGATATTTGACATGATAGTGTTTATCGACAAGAGCAATAATTAAGCCTGCTCGTCCCCATAGCTGTTGAATCCTGCAGGGTCAATGCTAACATGAATGCTAAACATATGGCTAAGTAGGTTAGCTCCCAGCAGCTAACGTGGAGACCCGTCAAAACATCTAAATTTAAAAGGCTGACCATCAAACGCAACCCCAAGAAAGGTCGGGGGCCGACGCAGCCTCACATGACACTCCAAATGCAACCAAAAAACCAAACAAGAACACAGCTTTCTGCATCGTTTTTTCTGCATTATAACGCTGAAATCATGCACGCTGAATAAAAGGCTTCCTAACATGAACCAAACAAGATAAAATCCCCCCCCACACCCACCCGTGGAGGGAAAAACGTCGCGCTGGACGACAAAAAACGCAGGCTGGCTTGTGCTCACTCACCCCCGTGGTGGCGGCGGCTTGCTCCCATCTCCGTCGCTGTCGAGGGTCGGTGGTTCCCGGTAGTCAAAAGGCGACCGTACAGTCTCCGCCATTAGGACTCCCTTCCCTACCTCTCGTAAGCTCCGGTAGATCTCACAGTGCGCATGTGCACAACATCCTTTGGGGTTCTAATGGTAAAATGGGGGTACACTCACCTCTGAGGAGGAGAGAAGACCCACGACCTCAAGAGATCCCCCATTTAGTGGATGCACTGATTCAATACAGCACAGCCTGTTGTAGCTGTTCAGTAATGTGTGTTGTCTTTAATGCATTCAGTTTAGATCTGGATTTAAGTTTTTTTTTGTATTTCGAGCCCAATGTTACACAGATGTTTTACCTGTTTGACAGGTGAGTCCCTCTTTTGCTGATGTGATGCAAGAAGCGTATGAACGTGAATTAAACGCGACCACGTTTCAGGGTCACCTCAAGTCCACTTCCTATGTTGAGATAGTTTTATTGACTTTTATTTACAGCCACGTTATTAATGTCCTTCAAATCGATACGCCGTATACATCTACGGAGTAATGACTTCATTGGAAAGGATATTATAACATGGTTCTGTAACACACTTTTATATGACTTTATATTAAATTAAATCATGGTATTAACTTACAAGGTAAATCACTCAAAGGCCATAGCATCTCTGTAAGGGGATATGTTTGACCCCACGGCTTATATCTGCAAGTTATCAAATGTATGATTTTATGTTGTTTATGGAAGGGAAAGTCTTATTCTGACATTTTTTAAAGGTGACAAACAAATGATTGAAATGTATACCCCCCTTATGCACTTATAGGACAGGCAGTCAGTAATTTCTCCCACTATGTAATAAATGGTTAAAAACAATGGATATTCACACTCTCTGTCTGCAGCACAACCCCATCAATATACTCAATATACATTGTTGTGATAAAAATATAAAAAAGTAAAGCCAGACTGATATGAGATTTTTTGGGGCTGATACTGATATCGGGAAGAGACTAAAATCTAATAAAGATATATCAGCCGATAGCTTTCTTTGATCGATCTGTAGAGATAGATAGATGTAGATATACACATTTATTGTGTTTATCCCTCAAATGCAGTAATCAAACATTTGTTGAAAAGATATACAATATAATAAAGTCAGAGATGGTCACTCAACTGGAAAGTAACTGCGCATAAACATGCATCGCCGCTTCGACGATGCTGAAATGAAATGCTATTTGACGGTTAAATACATCTAGTAATATCAGCAATAGTCACTTGATTGGCTAATATCGGCTGATATTATCGGCTGGCCGATTAATCGGTTGGGCTCAAATGAAAAGACGATTATTGTAACCGACCTATAATTTTCTTGAAAACTTAAATGAAATAAAATAAATGTCAATTGAGGATACGTTTAAAGGCCCTGAAACACCAAGCAGACTTTTTGGTCAAGACAAGGAACTAGTGGCGACGAAGGCCGACTGTGACGCCGCCTCCAGTCGCCTCACTACGCCTTTGTCTTGTTTGATATATGCCTGAGCTGCATATATCAAACTGTATTTTGCACCTGTATATTTGCACACTTGACTGCTTTTTTTAATCATAATTCTTTGTTTATCTATCATACTATGCACTGGCAGAGCTAGTATTTTGTACTGTTATCTATGAGTAACAGCTACTTATGCACATGGACCATCCATACCACTTTTTTATCCTGGCTATGTATTGTGGGCTCATGTTTTTTGTATGGGTGGGATATGTATGTATGTATATTTGTGTTGTGTTGTGTGTTTGTATGTATGCTGGCTGCTGGAACACCAAAATTTCCCTGCTGGGATGAATAAAGTACATCTTATCTTATCTTGACCAAAAAGTTGCACTAGAACACACCGCAAAGACTACAGCCGACGACTAACAACCACGTATGTTCTGCGCATGCATGAGAGGAAAATACTTTCTGGAGTTAAATGAAACCTCCGAACAGCCGATCAACATTTACAATGTTTGAATGATGTGCTTATCAACTCTCCCCAAAATAAAGGGAGACTACCGACAATTAACATTGATGTCCATCCTCCGTTTTGACTGTAGCTCTCAAATAATGTGTTGGAATACAATTAATAATAGCATTTTTATACATACTTTAGTGTCAAACAATTAGAAAACAAAGCTTTTCTAGTATCAACAAACAAACAATGTTTAGGAGTGAGTTTTAATCTTTAAATGCACATCCAGTTGTTCATCACAGAGATCAAAGAAAACCATGAAATTAAGAAATTCACTATACCAAGTCACAGCTCATTCACTATGTGTCATCAGGCATTTAACACTACAACAAAGTTGTTTAGGTGCAGAGTGTTTGATACTTTTAGCTAAAGACACAACAATCCTTGTGTCAACTAAAGCTTCCAAAAGAGGAGAGGACAGAGAAGATTTGAAAACCACTCATGTTAAAGTTCAAACTTGTGAACAGTGTAGCAGCACATTCAAGTATAACATCAGGAGAGAACTTGGAGACCAGAGCAGCAAACATGAGGTTTGGATCATCACAGATTGTGCCAAACCATGAACAATACAAGCCTTCAGTCTTTCAGTAAAAACAAAGAATGTGAGAATGTGTGGGAATTATTTGGATTACATACATGTTAATACGGTGTAATATTTATTACTAATTGACCTATTAAAATAGCTAATGGCTACAGATTCAGCTGCACATCAATCACAGTTTATCAGTCGTGTGTTTTTTTGGCTACATTCTAGCAGTTAGTAGATCTTGGAGTGTTAGTTACAGCAGATATTAGTAATCAAAGGTTTTTAAATAAAATAAATATACACAGTTAATACAAAAAAAGACATTTCAAACAGTCTGACTGCCACTTCACAAAGCAAACTAAACTTGTAGTTTCAAGTCTGCACTCACTTCTTAGTCAGGGGAAAATTCAACTGTGGCAAACTAGAGGTCATTTTAGCACTTGCTGTGGAAATACCACCGTCTGGGAAAAGCTGTCTGCAGGGCTTTTGTTAAGAGAGGCTTAGTTGTGATTTTAGTTAAGCAGTACATTTTTGACCCTCTAGTGCACACACAATATGCTGGGCACTCCTTCATATTCAATTCTGGGATACATAAAAGGGAAAGCTGGCTGTTAGTGTTGAGTGAGTTCATTCATAGATGTATTTTGAGACTGACATAAAGACGTTTAGATCTCCTCTGATCCTCCCCGCTCTGTGTGGTAGATATGGAGGGTCTGCGCAGCATGGTCAGCCCAGTGGATTAGCTCCAGCAGCACACGGTAGGTCCACATTTTCAGCCCAAAAACTCCCCCAGCGCCATCCGTTTCCTACACAGAAGAGAACAAATCCACACCCAGATAGGCTTACTGTCGAGCAACTGTTCAGCTTAATATGAATAGGCTAAGAAAATAAGTAAAAAGGTCAGGCAGGCCATTAAAAATTAAATGAAGAAAAAAGTTATCAAAGGGACATTTGTCATTTTATGCAAATATTTGTTGGAATTTGGTTAAAGTAAATAAACACATACTACTTAGGGCCTGTGGAAGCAGCTTGTTTTTGCATGTCAACCAGAAACAGGCGAGCATCAATCAACAATTTGTAATTGTGTCTGTGCTGACCAAATATATGTACATCAAAACTAGTTTTCCTTTATGCTCTGTTTATGGTCTCCACCACCACCCAGGGGGGGAAATATATTTTTCTTTGGCTTCTAAAGAATCGATATTTTAACCCAGCCAAACGTTATCTTTAGTTTTGCATTTCAGCAGGCAGTGTACAGTGGGTTACACAAATAGCTGCTGGCACTTTGAGAACAAACCAAGAGTGAAATTGCGGGTCGTAAAACCAAAACAACATACTAAGACACGCTAGAAGGCTTCTTGAAACTCAATCTTGAACGGTTGACTTGAATATCCAAGTGATCAAGTACATGCTTTGAGCGCCCCCCCCCCCCCCCCAGCATTAGTTTAGATAAGGTATCATTCATATAATGCATTTTTAGTCACGCCTTTGATGAAGCTTTAAGAGTTAGGTGTGGTCTTTTCAATCTGGCCACTAGCAGGAGACAACTGGATTTCATGGACACCTGTATGAGATAGCAGCCCCTTTCTTTGTTCCTCTGCCCATTTTCACTGGGAACTAAAAGTAATTTATCAAGAAAACATGTACAATGGAAAAATGTAATCGGTTGTTTAACAATTAAACATTAAATATTCAGCTACTTGAAGAAAGCCGAGGGGATATAAGGAAGGGCTCTTTATCAGAATAAAGTGTGTTTATTTATCTTATTTCAAGTATCCTGCTTTCAAGGCATGTTACTTATGTGTGTATAAAAAGACACTAGGGTCGTACCACATGATTCATGAAATATACACAATTTATTGTGGCCTTGGCATGTGACGCTGAACCATGTTGAAATGAAAGCCAAGTATAACAATACTGTACCTCGTTGCACTGGTGGTCTGGGGTGACCTCCAGAGTCGTGTCTTCAGTCTCAGCCAAACCTTTGGTGGTATAGAGTAAGTACTCCAGCCGAGCCCGGACTATTTTCTTCAAGGTCTCGTAGTCCCCCTCCAGCTCACCCCATTCCTCCTCTTCCTTCAGGATGAGACAGTGGAGCAGCCCCAAACACTGGCGCAGAGCTGAGTGCAGCAACTGCACCTGCTGCTGGGTGCTAGCCCCCTGCGAGTCAGGGGACAGGGACACGATGCGCACGCCATCTGGGGTGAGGTCCCCCAAGAAGGTCTCCTTCTCTTTCTAAAAAAGGGAGAGGGAAAAGAGTTAACAGCCTCAAGGTGCTCCTGGCCTTGCACGTGTGCCCTTTATTACAATTAAGATCGATTACAAACGCAATAATAAGTGACAGCCACACTAATGTTATTAATCTATTAAAAAGGGCTTCTCAAAGGAAGACAGAAGGACGAGGACAGCAGAACAAAAAATCCAATACACTCCATCCATTAGGCACCCCAGGGAAAATGGGGGAGGAAGAGGAGGGGGGTCTTTTTAGTGTGATTACTCTGCAGCACAGCATCCTCTTATGGAACAACGAGTGCAAACTGATAATGTCAGCCTGTGTGTAGTAAGTCAACATGTAATTCAAACGCGACAGGTTGCGAGCTGCCTCAGTACAAGAGACATGCTGGCATTGCAGCAAGCCAAAAGTAACGGGAAAGGGGAGTGTGGGAGTGTGTCGCACCCATAGACTGTAAATACCCCGGTCTGCCAAGCTCGAGGAGAGCAGTCTGAACAACCGTGTAAACCGATAACTCACGTATAGCCGGAGCAGACGATCACACTCGTGGTGCAGCTGCCGGGCAAGAGCCACCGCGCTTCCCGTCCCAGACACTCCAGGCACCGGCTTATCCAGCTCGGTTATCTGCTTCTGCTCCTCCTGCTCTGCCATTTGCACTCCAGGCTTGTTTATATAGGTGTGTTAGCAGCAAGCTGGGTGGACACCGAGCACAGAAAGGAGTCCCCCCCCCCCCCCCACCCCTGCCGTCCCTCCCCACAACGCCGTAAGTGTTGCTACCGAAAACACGTTATTTACGCGCGGAGGCTTTCGGGATACTTTCGCGGTTTGAGCAGGAGCCGGTGATCCTCACAGCGGGCGTCAATGAAACATGTTCACGTCGGCCTTCATGTTGGTAGAAACCGCATCGGCAGGGGATTTAATTGGTTCCGCAAGCCCAGGGGGCGTTTTTAGTGTGTGGGGGGGGGGGGGGACGCACAGGAGGGCCTTTTTTTCTCCCCTAAAACGTCACAGTGTGGCCCACCCATCCGTCCACTCATAATAAAGAAGTGTTTATTAAGCGGCTATTCCCAGATTACTGTAAACTAATTACGAAATGAACATGATTATTAAACATGAATAGTCTGAACCCATGAAATATTAAAGATTAAAAAAGATTTGGTTTTGAAAGGTCTTTAAAATGGTATTATTATTTTTCCCACAGTGCATTGCAAGTTTATGGACAATGGTAAAATGAATAAGAAAAAAAAAAAAACAATTACTAAATACAAAATAAAATATCTACAAATAAAAAGACACTATAACCTTGTTAACCTGGAAAAAAATGAGAATGGAAAGCTAGTCAGACTTTTTATTTATTTGTAATGTAAATGTTTATTATTTACAAATGATGGAACTGATTTATGTTTTATGGTTTGAATGTCTACAATATTTCAGATGCTTTCTTTACACGCTGCATCAATGAAGAGATATTTAACTTTTTTTTTCTCCAGTTTAATTATAGAATTATAGATTTCAAGTGAGGTGTTTACTTTACAAACTGTAAAGCCCCTTAAGTGATTTATTGATACTAGAATTCAAAATGATGATCCACTCCAAGAGACAGATTACATTTTGCACCTGAAGAGACTGCATGTACTTCTTTGTCTGTTATGAAGAGAAAGTTACGACCATAATAAGTGCCTGTATGTGTCTACGTTGTAAGTCTTTATTAGCTATTTCTCAAATATTTGAAATCCCCGATTATAAAAAGTGTATTTTGCATAATATGGGACTGAAATTCCCCCTGGGATTAATAACGTATTTCTGATTCAGATTCTTTGTGTGATTGCATAAAACATTAAGGAACTAGAAATGAAAGATTATATTAAAAAGATGCATCAAGAATGATAAAGGCTTCAAGACATGTTCCTTTTATTGTGGTTATTTGACACAGTTTCTGATAAATTAAGACCGTAGTAGTATGGCTGCTCAGTAGTTGTGGCAGTGCAAAGAGGTATACGTTATAATTGACGATTGCTGGAAGAGAAAGATTTACCAAGGAAACCTACGGCCTGCATAGTCTGTGGGAAAAAAACACGAAAGCAAAACAACTCAGTGATAAAAGATCAAATCAGAAGGCATCAAGTACAAACATGAATGAAATGACACTACTCAGGTTCTTAAAGGTTAAAGTTATTTCTTACAACTTTTTAAAGAAAGGATTCTGCCTTTCTTAAAGACTTATACAATTTAGATTTCCAAACGCCTTCTTCTCAAAGCAATATACTGTAGATTTGTTTAAAGTGATTACTTACATACCGGTATATACACATTATTAATATACCTGATGTTGGACTTTTACAACTTCTTTTTTGAACTTCATTTAGTTGTATTCCTTGCTCATAGAAATGTTTTTATTGTTATTGTACAGGAACTTTAACCTTTAGACATGTTAATAAAGCCAATGATACTTATCCATTTAACCTGCAGACATACTGTAAACACGGCAGGGACAATATGGAGACATAAATGTTATCTTTTTGACTTTCCTGTATATGTACCACCGTACAACTGTCTGTGTATTCTTTAAAAAAAATCAACATACACAAGTTTAAAAACACAACAGACCCCAGTTAGAAAACATTCATTAAGTACTGAGCTAAGTGTTTGGAATCTATATCGTGTTTATATAGTATATTCCCTGATGTTAAGTATTTTTGCTGTAGATTGAACTCTAAATGACTGCAACAGTTCATTGGGATAACATGAATTTATCTGATATATATCATACATATTATTACCTTCCAAGATCGTTCAGTCTCCACTTCATTTCTTAAATCAAAACTTTCTTTCTTCTCTCCTCAAACACTTCTTTGTCTGTCCGGTTAGATCAAACCATCTCCATGAACTTCAGCGAACTGTAACATAATCTGCTTCTCCCCTTCTTTTTCCCAAACAACCCCTTCACCATCTTTTGTCCTCTCCCCATTACCCTCCCAGGTAATTTCCCCGTCACCCACCACCACCCTGTCCCACAGCTCCCCCTCCCCAGGCACCTGTGTGTCCTCCTGGCTCTCCCTTCCCCACTGCATCTCCTGTTGCTGAGCCAAGGACGCTGTGGAGGCCAGCGTGGCGACGGAGCCCAGGCTGACAAGAGTGCTGTGCTGGTCTGAAGTGGGCATGGCTGTGACGGTACCGACAGGGAGGGTGCAGAGCTGGATAAGCTGGGGGTGGGTGGTGCTGGAGAGGTGAGCGGGAGAAGCAGTGGTGAGGTGCAGTAAGGTGGCCGGTTGCTGCTGATGTGCCACTTGCACCACATGATGCGTGGGCAGTTGGAGGAACTGACCCTGAGGAACATCCACCTGAGTCTGTGGAGCAAGTGGGAGCACCACCTGCTCCAAGGGAGTATGCGTACCACCGTCCACCTTCTTGCTAGCAGAAGGAGTGTCAGGGTGAGAGAGCGTCGGGACTGACTCTGGGACAATGGTCGGGCTGCTTATCACCGAGCCCCCATTGGCTGCTAAGGCTTCGGCGATGAGCACCTCAGGGTGGCTCTTGGCCTTGTGGGCAATAACCGAGTCCTTTTTCTCAAACTTTTTGTTGCAAATAGAGCAAGAGAACTGGTAGGAGGCTTCTGCGTCATGCTTCTTCATGTGCCAGTTTAAGGAGGCCTTCTGACGGCAGGTGAAGCCGCAGATCTCGCACCTGCCACAGGGGGGAGGCAAAGCCCAAGTTATGATCAGAACTGAAGTGAAACTCCACAATTGACTCTATTACGAGTGCAGGTCCTGCACCGACAATTTTACTTCAGAAAACAAATATATTTAAAATATCAGTAAAAAAAACTAATTATAAAGACATAGCAGTCATATTTTATACTACATACTACTAGATGTTCAATATTACTTGCATTTCAATACTGTAAATCAGTGTTTCTCAATAGGTGGGATGGGTTTCCAGTAAATAAATGTCATTAGTTGAACAAAGTCAGAAATTTGGGTCATGATGTCTCACTAAGGAGTTATTGTTGCGTCCTGACGATAGACCAGTTGAGAAGAACTACTGCAAATGGCTGAGTCAGAGCTTAGTTAAAGCCCAGTTATTATTTTCAAATTATTATTTAATATACTGCTGGTTTGTTTTAATTACCTGTATAATGATTCACTGAAAGAGCTGACCAATTTCACCATAATTAAGTCTTAATAACAGCAAAACAAGTAAAACAGACTGCTCACACCTGGTTCCCTGAATAAACAATAGCCAGGAAATAAACAGCATTGCATTACACGTTAAGAGCTGACTGACCCACCCATTACTCCCGAAGATACAGCCTCAGCAATACATACAGTGAGATGGATGTTCATTTATAACGCCTTTGTTCATTCATACTTGGATTAACCATGCTTCAGTCTGCATGTGTTGTACTTCTATTTCTGTGCACAATGTGGATTTATATAACTGAGCTCCACTTAGCTTTTATAAATAGTGCGCTGACAGAAAGGGCTTAAAAAGATTAACAATAAAAAAATGAAGACAGATTCATTTGTCATCTCTGAGTTGTTGAAGCACTCCTTCTTTTGTTAAAAAAAAAAAAAAAAAAACGTCTTCATGTATTGTACATTGATGGTAGAAGACCACATAGACTGGTGATTTGAAAAGAATTTGGGTTTATTGAAAATAAAGAATTCTATAAAAACTTAGACATATTTGAAATCATGCTGATGACGATCACGTCATGTCTATTTTTAATCTGCCTCCTCGTACGCAGCACATGTCGGGGCGTGCATGACACATGTTCACCCTACTCACTGTATCGGCTTCTCCCCTGTGTGGATCATCCTGTGCACAGCCAGGTTGTGGGAACTCTTGAAGGCTCGAGCACAAAACTCACAGATGTAGTCCCTCTGATCTAAGAGACAAACAACAATCAGATTGTGTTCTTTTTACCCAACAGTAGATAAGAACAGAAAGAGGAAATGACAGGTTGAAATGACAATCTCTTGTTGATTTGTTATCTCCTAAAAGGCATTTCAAGCAGCTCAGGCAGACGTGGCCTGTTACAGACTAAACAGTGTATGACCCTCACTTCACCTGTGTGGTGTTTGGCATGGCGCAGCAGCTGCTTCTGGAGACGAAACAAGCGTCCGCACGAGGGATGATCACACATGTACTTCTTTTTTAGCAGGTGCTGGTATTTTATATGGTGCTGAAATAAAAAATAAAAAAATAAAACAAGAGAAAAAGGGTGAGTCGGTGTCATTTAAAGGTTCAACTTAAAGTTCCTGTGAAGATCTTTTTCATCATGTCATGTTTGGCGTCCCCTGTGGACAAAATGTATATCCTATCTCTTTGCTTACCTCTTCTTGTACAGTACTCATTTCAGTCTATGTCACAGCAGTTAGAAACTCCATACAGGAGCTTTAATTAATTAAACATTAACACTGTTTTCTGAATATTACAGTCAACACAATCGCTGTTTCTTTGGCATAAATAGTTGCTATTGCATTGTGCCAAATTTGACAAGAGTATTTGGTGGTTGCTGTGGCTAAATTTAAAAAAGAACACCAACCTGTAAGTAACGTGGGTGTGCGAGGACCGTCCCACAGCCCTCTATTTCACAGCGGACATACTGCACTGGGGGCTTTTTCCTACCAAGTTAACAAAAGTTGAATATTAGTCGTCCAGTTGGTGCACCTCACGTGCCACAATAACGCAACGAAGACTGTTACCTCCGTTTTGGTGGCCGGGAGGCTTTGTCATCTTTTTGTTTTCTCCCCCTCCTAAAATAAAAAAAACAGATTCCTTAATTGTAGGGGCGGGACCCTCACAACACAAAACACATCACATGGGTTTAAGCCCTGCATACCAACTCCTTTCATCCTCTTGACCAAACATCGACATGTTTATATCAGGAATCTTCATCTTTTTGTATGGCACAATCTCTATTTAATTAAAATGGGTTGCTATGATTTAATTACAAGAGTATAATTACTTGTATCCACAATAGTTATATAAACACATGATCATTGTTATCCACTGTAAAAATTGAGGACTGGTGACTCAGACTGAGGCTATCCATCAGGCAGGTCAGCATTTTTTCAACATTGTGGTTGAGCTTACGTCATGTATGTAGCTGTGAAGCTAGCCTGAGAGTTTACTTTGGCAACATCAACAAAAGGTTTTTTGGACACAGTCTTGGGTGGTGCCTTGTACGTGTATTGTGTGCGTTAGTTTCACTAAATAAATTTTGTTGTTGCATAAGAAGATTGAATACAAATCAAGTTGGACAAGCCTTCTTGTTCTCACTACATCATATAGTTTTAAAATGTGTTCAAAATGATTGAAAAGAGAATCTAAAAGGACATATTTTTCTCCAGCAATGATGTCTGGGCTTTAATTTGAATTAAAAAAAACAATCTTACTGAGATTGTCATTATGACAAGGAGGTGCTGTTGTACCAGTGTGAGGCTCATGAATGGGGTCTTGTGTAGTTTAGTCTGAATTTACAATAACATCATATTTTCTGTCTTAAAAACTGAAAAAAACAACTGGTTGTATTTCATAAGCAGACCTGGTGTTGTATCTGTGTTGTTTACTTGCTTTATTGTGCACTAAGGAAACCCTTTGGTATGTTCCCTGTGCTTTAATAAAACAGGTTTGTGTTCCACGCTTCAGTGAAAAATGAAAAACACCCATTGTTATCATCGTTAGTGTTCAGTCCTTTTGCACATTACTAATGTTGAATCCAAACTTTTCTTACTTCCTGGGTGTCTCAGTGGCATCGCCTGCTCCATCATCACTTTGCTCGCCAATCTCAGTCAATTCTTCTTTTTTTATGTCTTCTTCCTCCGTATCCGACTCCTCTTTCTTGACCTCCTTTTGCAACGTTGCACACCGCTCCGATTGTTCACTGAGGAGTTTGACAATTAAGCATCATTTACATTGAAGCCAACATTTTAACATCAGTCGTTTGAGAGGTTTTTCTGTAAAGTATGACTAACACCAATTGCGGAAAGGCAGTGCATCTTACATGTTTGTCTCGGGTGGACAGATGAGGTCATTGGGGTCATCCCTGAATGGAGGGTCCTCATCGAGGGCAGCATATGGATCCGAAATACTGTCGTGGACATCAACATCATATGGGCCCCTATGGAATTCAAATTGTAAAACTGAACATTCAAAAACAAACTAACACAATTTAATAAGTTGAATTCTTCTCACGTGTTATTGTTTTCTTCAGAGGCACCTGTTTCCTCTCCTGAAAAACAAACACAATGTCATTTCAGTTTAAATAATCATTGTATAGTTGTATGTCTTATTTTAAATTTATATTGACAATGGTAGAGACTGTATCAAGACAATTGGAATTGGTCTTTTCGTTTACCACTTGATGAAGCCTCAGCCTCTGCTTCTGGCTTGCATGCTGTTGCTAGTGAGGTGCAAGAAGCTCTGCGTGGAGGTCTCCCTTTGCCCTTTATAGACTTGTCCGGCTTAGTCCCCAGACTGTTTTTGGATACTAAGAAAGTCATAGTGTGAATGTTTTAATAAAATCAAAGGGGAAAAAAATCCCTGCTCAAAGATGAAAGTCACTCTCATGTGTGTCTTTGTACCTTTTACAGCTGGGGATTCCTTTAAGGGTCTGCAGGAGGGGAGAAAGAGTAAATGACAGCAAGGTGCATGTTGAAATATATCTGTAGTATAACAAAACAATGCACAGTGTGCTTAGACTCCTTTGACTATGACAGGAGAACAACAGCTACATTCAACTAATTCTTGGGGGTTTCAATTATCTCGGGTAACCCACGTATAGCTTTAAGAAACCTGAGTCCGACAGGCACAAGACTTCTTGCAAATTACTCGCAAACAAGCCTCTTTCAAACGATGCAGCTATCCTCTCGCAGTAGCAGACCACAGCTAAAGTAGTGGATGTGCCTTTTGTTCGCGCACTTACTTCATTGCAGGTGCATTTTTAGATCCAGTCGGTCTTCTTAGTCCACGATGAAGACACAGAGACTTGTTCTTGGTTGAGGTTTTCTTTGACTCATGACAGTCAGATACAGCTCCTCTGGCTCGCAACACACGCACAGTACCAGTTAAACAGTCAACGCCGTCCGGGGGGGTCACTGCAGCTTTAACGCGCTTTCTACTTCCTCCTCTCCCGCTGGACTGCTCAGTCGAGTCCGCGGATGCATCTGCGGCCTGCATTTAAGCTCCTTTCTTTACTCTTTTAGAAAACACCGCAAACCTCGTCCTCCTATGAATTAGTTGTTATGGAACTGCTGCGGTCCTTTAATACTTTTGTAAATAGTTAAGTTATCAACATGGAAAGATTAACACCAACGAAACGTCGATGGCCCCGACGGAGGCAAGTTTTGTTGACTCGGTAAATTTCACCAAGCAGGCATTTTATTACTAAATTATGAGTTAAAAATGTTACGGAATATGATAAATGTAATATTTACAAACATTCACCAAATATTTTCTTCTTAAAGCTATAGCAAGCCTCGTATTTCGTTGGCTTGGACTAGGCCTGTTAGGGATGCGTCTCCTTTAAGAACAACAACAGCGAAGGTGCGTGGTTAGGCGAATGTATTATGTTTGGACTCGCGAGTTTCCATACTTGACTAGGTTGGTTGTGGGAAAGGTAGTTCGAATATAAATTACACAGCTATTTGATTAATACATCTAAAACGTTACTTGTACAACTCTTTAAATGTTTCAAGAACATTTGCATATCTCTGTATACACAATGCATAATAATCTTTTGGTACCCCCCCCCCCCCCCCAGTCTGCAAATAAAACCTGATCCTTCATTGCTACATCCTTAAATTAATTTCATTAATAAAACTGAGATTTTAAAAAACATGGATGGCTACTCAAGGTTAGGAGAAAATAACTGGTATTTAAAATGCTTCTTGATTGAAAAACATATTATTGAAGTTTGAAGACCCAAGTTGTTTCTGAAATAAAGGATGACTCATTAAGCTTGAGAAGGTTTTGTGACTTGGAGCACTTCATTGTTGACATAGGATGAAAGATGACAATTAGGTTGTTGGGACATTAACCAGTATGTTATATGCATAGCATGCAATCACACAGAACAAGGGTCTTTGGGACACAGGTCAGGGGCCTACAGAGAGTTGTCATGACTACCTAGAAGGTCTTGTTAAATTCTTGAATTAGAATATTTTACAAAGCAATGGAATGAGACAGAGTGATAAAATAGCCATAGGTAATCATAAAGAAGACACATTTAAGTAAACATGGTGGTTTACAAATTGTTCATCGATATTTTTTAACCAACATAGTCCAGGCCACCTCTACAGAAGGAGGGAAAACATCCAGTGGATTTAAAAATAGTAAATAATAATAGGACCAAAGTGTAATAAAACCTTTGTTAGAATTCAAACTGGCTTAAAATCTGACAGACTTGAGGCATCACTATGCTTGTTTTTATCCTCTAAAGTGTGAAGCCATGACGTTATTGTCAAAAGAAGGAGTGTTGGGATGTGAAGGAGGGTCACCTGAATTAGGTCTACAATTCTTTAAATTCAGTTAAAGTCCCTGTAAAGTAAAATCAGCAATATGTCTCCAAGCACGCTAAATATGTTGCAAGAAGATAGCTTTAAACATGTGAAAAGACTGAGAACTATGTTTGACTGATTTCTGAAAAAAAGTTTACCAAGAATTAAAATGACAGATTCAATTAAATGTTCTCCTCTTTACTCATACAATAATAATGAACAATTATTGTATTTGTATAGCACTTAAAAACAAAACAATGGTTTATAGTGCTTTGATACATGCAAACATAACAACAAAGCGTAAGAACTCAAATGACAACAACAACATAATATATAGCCTAATATAATGACTGAAGAATGATGAAGAATGATTAACGAATTCTCTATTTTATGCGTGTGTTTGGGTCCTGTGTGTTGATACAGTATCTCTAGGGGACTAATAAATGGTCAGATCATAAAGGTGAGGTTGTGCTGAAAAAAAAAAACCATACCAGGCACTTATATCGTAAGCATTTTTGATATATACGTAAGTAAAATGACAATTAGAGTAAAACAGCCAAAATAGCTGACATGATTAGATATGATGGGAAAATGCTGATAGTTCCTCACGCCTGAGTAATGTATCAAGTTGTAGCGTAATTAAGTTATTAAGATGTTATGTCTTTAACCTCAGATTAAAAAGGGGAGGGGGCACCACTTCCTGTTAAAGGAAGAAAATAACTTTAATGGTTTAAGTTAATTAATTAATCAGTCAGTTTCATATCTTGAAAGAAGTAAGTTCTGGAAATGTTAAACAAGAAAACACACAGACAAAGTCCTGAATTTTATGTGTAAAATTTAATATAAAAAGGGGTAAACAATAATGTATAGATGAAATAGATAAAGAATATGATTATTATGATCAGGATAATGCAAATATAATGTATGGTGACATTATATATTTAGTAATGAGATAAGACGCGGTATTGTTTGAATGACTTAATCAGAAAATGGTCAAAATGGAAAAAAGTTGATAAAAGAAAGTTGGGATTCTATTTGGATTTAAAGGAGGGCTCTGAATAGACACGACTCAAGACTTCATCTTCCAACACCCCTTGCCACCAGCAGTCTTACTGTGAGATGTGTTCAATTGAACTCCTCCGGCTGGTCCCGCGTTTCAGTATCTCTGGCAAGTGGTTCTTTTTAAGCCCAGAGAGGTCCACGGGCCAGATTAGATGCCTTGACACCTTGGTCGGAGTATGCAGCTGGGATGGAGATTGTACGTTGGTTAAAGCTGTCGTCTCAGAAGCTCCAAGAGGATCCAACAGGAAAAAATTGTTTAAGAGTCTTGATATGTCGATTTCCAATTCAGATTAACCGGATGGCCATCTCAATGAATCCAAACTAAAGAATTGGCGTTCAAAATTGAAGAGCAAAGACTTTAGAGGAGAAAGTTCAAAAACCTTGCTTGAGCCAGAAAGAATTGATGTTTCCAAGAATTGTGTGTGAAAAAGAAAGTTCGGCAGAGACTCGTCTCTACGGCACAAACTTAAAAGAAGTGATTCAGACCGAAGTCCGAAGAGAAGTGAACAAGAGCTGAAGCTAAATCTATAATTATGAAGGTTATGTATTCATGGATATTCTAACACTAAATGGCAATAGCGCTCGACGTCAAATTCCTATTAAACATAACATAACTCTTATTCCTATTCTGAAGATCAGATTTTGAGTTTAAAAAGATGACTATAATGTGACAATTACAAATATCTAGATGAAGAAAGACATAAATGTTCATTTGATGCAGAATTGAATGCTGTGGTTTAATTCAGCTCTTCAGCAGTCCTTCAACAGATGGTCAATTTTATGACTTTACAGAGACTGGTTTCGGTCACAGTTCATGTCTTTGGGGTCAATTCGTAGATAGCAGAGTGTTCTGTTTCCACTCGGTTGTTTATTCAAGGTGTTGTAAAAGTTCATAATATCCTGTCTGAGAGGGAGACTTAAATCATTGATCAGTTCCTTTGTTCCTTGGTAAAAGTAAACAACATGTTAATTCACAGTCCTGAGTCCTGCAGAAAGAGAGGTTGTAAAACGTGGCTGCTGATAACGGCTACAAAGTCATGTACCCAATTGTCTTTTGTATTATCCATTGGACATACTGAACATATCAAGTTACCCATCAGTCAAAAATATGTAACTGTTCTGGTCTGTCAAGTTTGAACACTCCTTGAGAAAAGTTGATAAATGCAGCTCAATGAAACTTAGCAGCATAGTAAATTATTTAAATCCTAATGTAATTAAACATGAAAAAAAGGTTATCTTTGCAGCTTGTGCATGTGTGAGTATGTGTAAACACAACACTGTATACACGCTGGACACACAGCAATGCCCTGCACCCTGACCCCAAACACATTCTGCAGATATTTTACGAGTCAGACTACAAAGTCGGAGCCATAAAGGCACAAATGTGATACGCCTGTTTTTTTAAAGTTGCGAGCCAGCTCTGTGCCACAACAGGATGTTAAAAAGTTACTAACAACAGAATGGTAAGGTGAGGTTCCTCAACAACGACACACATTGTTCTTTGTTTTTTTTTCAGGCCAGTCAGCATTATTTTAAAAGTAATGTTCTTGAATTAAAGGTGCATTTCATACTTGCTACACAAAAAAAAAATATCAAAATGACCTTTTGTATAATATTATTTTTTGGAACTATTTTAGATAATGAAATGCCGTTAGGTTGTCCTAGGGGTCATTAATGTCTGAAACTAACTGAATTAGTTATCAACTTATGTCTGCCATGTTTTTTTTTTCAAGTTGAATTACATATTATCATTATCCACCTGATTGATTTAAAAGGTTATATAACATCATTATTCAATAACACAAGAATTATTCTTTTTCTACTACATTATAAAGCCTCATTGTTGGAAAGTAAATGTTTTTTGTAGATGAGTAATAACTGAGTGGTAATGAAATTCTGATACTCAGGTGGTGTTGAACTATGTCCTTACAAGTCTGTGATTGGCTGGGAAATATGTTTTGATTTCAAAGAAAAACAACTGACAGTCAGTGTAAAAGACCTCTAACCTTACTGTAAAATGTTAATGTTGTCATTGACAGAAATTATTTGCTGATTTTTGTAGCAGTAAGAATTAGATTTTTTGATGCTATCTGAGTCACAGACAGTGACACTCAAATATGAGATCAAGGAAGTGTGAATCATCACTCCACCTGTCAGATCCCTGCACTTGGCTAGACATGTTTCTCTCCAGGGTCAAATCAAATACAACACAAGAGGAAGTGTTAATTTATATAAACATTAAGGGCAAAACTACAGTCTTTCTCAACTGTAAAACAAAACTTGGTTTCACACTGATAATGTCCACTGTCATTAAATATGCCTTTGCATAAATGTGCTTCAGTACTGCTGCTCAGGGGCTGACAGAGCCGACTTGGGTTTCTATGGGTTTAAATGAGCGTATCTTGGGAGTGTAAGCAGGTAGATTAGGGGGAAACATTTGGTCTAAGGCAGTGGCGATTCTTGAGTCTTTTTGGACCATATAAGCAAAAATCAATTGGGGGGGGCTCCAACCAGTGTTCATCACCATCAAGTCTGCAGTGTCCCTTTACGCCTCTTCCTCTTTTTTCTTTTTTCCTCTTTCTTATTTCTCTTCTATAGACCCATAATTCCTCTTCATTTTTATTGGTTGACTTCATTGTCAAACTTTGGTTTTCACAGCAATAATGCATGCAACGGTTAGCATGCAAAGAGAGTGAGTGCTGTCAGATGGTGCCTCCTAAGGGAGGTTTCCTACTGTCCTTGCAAAAAATTCAAATTTTGGGTCCCTGATTTGGTTTAAGGTTGTGAGCCCTCAGGGGCCCCCTACTGGTTTGCGGCCCCAAGCAGTTGCCTGCCTTGCCTGTTTACATACTCTTAAATATTTAAAGAATACATTTGCCATGGAAAGGAATGCATACCAATGTTATCTTCAACGCATCATCTCAAGATTTTTCAAACTTTGTCAAAATAGTGCGCAGACGAAATCACTTGTAGCATACAGTCACAGTTTGTATGCAACATGTGTGAGAATGCTAGTACATCAGGTTTCCTCTACAAGTAATAGCTAGACAAATAAAAAAGGGACTGAAAAGGGACTGAAATTGTCCCTTTCTGTCTTTCCTTTGTTATCAGATATGCTCTCTACTTCTGAATAGCAATCATTTGCCACCATGAACTGTGGAATTTTCCTGAGCCTACTGGCAGGTGAGTAAGGTTACACTGCGTCATTGTTCCATGATGTTACTTTTCATAGCCCATCCAATGTCGTAAACCAGCTTCTACAAAGTCCAGATACAATTCCAGGAATGATTTAGGGTATAGATCGCCTTGTTAATTGTAACCTTCTGTCAAACAGAATTTTAATTCTTCAAATTATTTGTGTCAAGAACACTGATGTTACTGGAGTCTTTGTGCACAGAAAAAAAATAAGAGACGTCTGTTGAAACAGTTTCAGACCTCTGGATGGGATTTCCAGGGTAGCATCTAACAGACACCTTAAAGCATTAGAGGAGCCTTTCTAACTTCTACAATCACTTGCTAATATTAGATATATAGCTTTTTCTATTTAATGGAAGACCGAGGTGGACATACTGAAAATCCAGACATTTGATTTTACTCTGTTTTCTCATGATAATGAGTACATTTCTATGGTTTTCCAAAGATTCTCAACTTATTTATGTCATTTTCTCTTTGTAAAAAAGCTGGTAATTACTTTGATAATTTGTTAATTTCTTGAGCTCTTGAGAAAACACGAGAAATAAAGTTATAAATGCTAAACCAGTGTTGTTATTCCAAGATAACGAGATAAAGTTAGTTGAGAACTCGAGAAAACAATCTAAATTTACTTTTTATCATGGGAAAACAAAGATATATCAAATATATAGATGGATGACCGCATGGGCTTCTGGGCGGCTGTGTCTCAGTGGTAGTGTCGGTTGATGTGTCCTTGGGCAAGACACAGTAAGTTGTTCCTGCTGCTTTGTCGGCGGGGTATAAATGTGTATGAATGGATTAGTTAATACTGATGGAATATTTACATGAATGAGTTTGTGTGACCTGTGGTGGGGGGCTTTGAGTAGTCAGACAAAAACTAGAAATACACTCAAGTCCATTTACCATTTCCCGTATTATTTAAACATTAAATACATTTTTAGCAATATATGTCAAATGATCAGTACTCTTTAACACTGCTATTTTTATTACGTAAAGCCTGTTGTGAACAATTAGTGTTCATGAAAATGTCTTCTTTCCCTTTATTACAGCTGCCTGCCTACCTCACTTTGGGGTCACAGCCTCTACTGAGGTTCCTGGAATCAGTACAGCAAATGAATTGACCACTACAGTGCCAGAGATCAGTCAAATTTCTACAACTCAGTCAATCAAAAGTCAACATACACTTCTCCAATGGTTAACAATGAACAATCATCTTTTCTTGAGCCTGGCACTTCGACAGTGGTGCATAATGCTTCAGAACAGGTGAATTCTTCAGCAGAGACAGTGACAGCAACACAGATTCTCATTGACTCAAAACAAAGTCTTTCAACCTCAACTGCAGCTCAGTCCAGCCATCAGCTGACAATTCAAGAATTTAGTTCACCTGTACCAAATTCAACTGTGATAGTTACAGTAGTGTCAAGTGATATCTCTTCACCATCAGTTGACGAAACTACCACATCATCAACCCTGGAAAATAGCCATACTGTGGACTCACCCACAAACATATTTGCAACTGACATGCAAACCACACCTAAGCTCTCAGAGATCACAGATCAAAACACACCAACCAACATTCCAGATGCTTCACAAGCTGCTGCTTTTTCAGGAAGCACTCCTGTACTCCAAACTCCAGACGCAACACAGACAGAAGAGCCAAATTTGATCTCCAACAAAACTAGCACTATAGCTTTCAACCTCACCACAGTAATATTTGAAGAGATGAATTCAGTAAGTATACCACCTGAAAAAGTGACTGAAATGACCTCTATGCAAAAGAAAACAACAAGCACAGGCAAGGCACAAACAACTTCCACCTCAAACCACAGAACAACTCTACAAACAACTTCCTTAGTAACAAACAACACAACAGCTTCAGAACATATGCCTTCCCCTGGAGATGAAGTTAATGTCACTGAAGGTCAGAATTCAGAATATATCAAAACCACTAAGAAACAAACAACACACAATTCTGCATTAGCAAATTCAGAAGTAACTCCAGGAGCAAATGGTAATATTTTGTCTACAATGTATGTAATCGCTGCTCCAAATCAAGGCACACCCTTTGTAACAACTATATCTGCAACATTATCAAGTACAACAGCAACAGAAACTACATCTGTAGAGAAGGCAACCACCAAACCATTGACAGAACCTAAAAGTTCTGAAACAACAAAAAGAACAACACTTATGGTTTCAGAACTCCACACCTCGCCAATACAAAATATGGTATCACTGACCAAAATGTCTACTCCAATATCTGCAGCACCAACAACACTATCTGCTGACAAATCTGTTCATACAAACATTTCCTCATCTGCACAGAAACAACTCTCAGCACAACCAACCCTGTCCATCACAGCAAACATTGAGATGACTGTAGCAGCAGAATCAACCACAACACCATTAAATATCACACCAACACGAACTAAATCACCTGCATTTGCTTCAACAGAATCAGTCACATTACAAATGTCAATAGCTGAACAGGTGACAACTTCTGGATCAAAAACTGATCACAGCACAGAACCAACATTTAGTGGACCATCATCAATTCCAACGCAAACTACAATGTCAATATCCATAACAATCCAAACTCAGTCTAAACCACCTTTAACAACACTAACATCAACAAAAACTTCACCATCTGTGGAAACTGCGTTACAGACTATATTTGGTAAAACACCTGTTGAAACACAACCCACAAGTAAAACATCACTATTTACAGGGCAAACAGCAACCAATGTGGGGATAAGTAGCAATGCAATGCCAAAAGACAGCACACCATTTAGCAGAGAGTCAACAACTCTTCAAAAACAGGACATAGAATCCTCAACAGTGCCTTTAGAGAAATATTTAGTGTCCATGACGACATCATCCCCAACAATGCTCAATCAACCCTCAGAATCTGCAACTTTATCATCCATAACATCGACCGAACACATGACAACAGCTCCACTACAAACAGTATCTTCTGTAAAAGAAGAAGCACCAAATAAAACATCAACCAACACCCATGTATCGCCAACATATTTTCCAAGATTGACAAAAACTGAAGAAACCATGTCAGAAGCAACAACACTTATGTCTACTACTAATAAACAAGATGAAGATTTTTCATTAGCACTACATTCAACTACAACCCCATTACAAACGACTTCAACACAAACTAATTTATTTGTTCCAACACTGCCACAAACAACAATAGATGAAACATCAGAAAACAGATCAGCACATGTGACAAATGTATCCTCACATGTACAAATGACAGAATCAGTTATAACACAATCTTCATCAACCATGGTACCACCCACAACCACAAAACAAAGTGCAGGATTCACAACAGTTCACAGCATAACACCATCCCTGAGTGGATCAGAAAGTACATCAACACAAACCACACCATCTACGGCAACAGTATTAAGAACACAAGATGTGTCTGAAACCAAACCTGCACAATCCTTTCCACCTACAATGGAATCAGCAGCAACATCAACAAAAAAGGGGACATCTGCATTAGCAAGGCCATCATCATCATCATCTTCATCATCGTCATCAGCAACAGAACACCTCACAACTGCCAAACAGGAATCAACAGCAAGTTACAGCTCAACACCAACTCAAAGTAAATCGATAGTTACACCAACATTAACTTCACCAAACACAAACATAGTGTTTACACCAAACAGTGTCTCCACAATGGTATCAATACAGTCTTTTCCACCAATGATAAACTCTGCAACAACATCAACACAAAGTATGCTGTCTGCCCCAACAAAGCAACAAACTTCTGATGGGCAAACAGCAGTAAGAGGAACAACAGTAATTGAAAACACACAATTAACATCTCAAACACAAAGTATAGCACGTGTCACAGATTCACCAACACTTAAGTCAGCATCATTTTTAACAACACTGCCCACAGCCACAAATGCACAAACTGCAAGAGTTAAAAGCTTAACACCAACAAACAGTGGACTAGACTCTAAACCAACAGTAAACAATTTAACAACAGAAATAAAAGGATCTCTGGAATCAAGTGCCACAGCAGCACCAACAGAGCTATTTTCACCAACAAAGAAACCAGGAATAGGATCAACACAAACTATAACTGCAGCAGCAACAATTCCAGAAACTACACCATCTGACACGCCAAGTGTATCAAAGACAATCCATACAACTCCAATTCAAAGTACAACTTTTAAAGAAGAAAAAAATGTACCAATTCATGCTACAGAATTTGTCTCAACAACAGCCAAACTTACTACCACATCAAAAGGAACAAAATTCACAGCCCAGAAACCCACCACAGCTTACAGCTTAATGAAAGATACGCCAACAAACATGTCAACTCCTGTGCCACCAGGCTCATCCCCATCATCTAGACTTGTGTCTCCAACCACTTCACCCTACTCTTTAACATCAATCTTTAAACCCGCAAAAGGAATGACAGATAATGTCACAGATACAAGTTCTCTTCAGCCCTTGCCCCTTTTTTCTGAGGATGCATCAACCACAAATCCCACCAAAGCCAAAACAGCACAGCACCAATTTGATCATACTTCTGGTCCCTTACTTGGAGAAAAAACTTTTTTTCCCAATACAACCCAAAAGTGGCTGCTGTAAGGCCTCTTGTCTTTGATTATCCAATTGTTATCCGGACCACATTCCCTGTTTCTGATGCCTTCAATGAAGAGTAACCAGACCAGGACAACACAAGTGAGGTACAGTGTACAATGTTAAAAAATGAATGGTTTTGCATTACTAGCTTTACCCTTAGAGCTTCAAGCCCTACTCCAGTATGGAAGCGATTAGTGATCAAAATTCAAATGATAAAGCTAATTTTGAAAATTCAAATGCATTAACAGAAATGCTTTTTAATTTTCAGAATGAGTGTATTACTTGACTCAAAAATAAAATGATGATTAATTTATCTAATTTGAATTTTAGTTTTCAACTTTAAAAATGCACATTCTTTGACTAAATTAAAATGAGGAAGAAAATTACATTTGCTTTATCATTTTCAAAAAATGCCCCGCTACATCTGTATCATAATTCAAATGAAAAAGCTAATTTTAAAATGAAAATACAGTAACAGAAACACGTTTTAACTTTCAGATTATAGGTGCATTATTAATAGCTTTATCATTTGAATTTTGATTACTAATCACTTCCATACTCCAGCCAGTGTAGGCTACTGTTTTCCAGTTAATGACCTTTCTCAAACAGAGGCTAGAAATGGTTAATAGTAGCAAAATAGCCCAAAATCCACTCCTATCTTGTATTTTAGCATGCTTATAAACCTTATATATATTGCCTGAACAGATATTGTGATATTCTGTCAGTCCCCGATTTAGTTTTCTTGTGTCTTATGTTAATAATAAATCTTCCTGTTAGATTTTTTTATCTGCTGTTAGAGTAATTTTTCTAGTCTGACTTCCTGCCATTGTTCTGTTTCCCGCCTTTTCTCATTACACCTGTTTTTATACACCTGTGTTTTCACGAGCCCTCTGACAGAATGTCATTGTCTCCTTAGTGTTTCATGCATTCCAGCCTTATTTTCCTCGTGTTTGCTTACCCGGTTTTGAACTTTGATTGGATTTTTGGACTAACAGATACAGGCTATATTGACCGGTTGATGTTTTAGTGTGACGCTCTTCAATGCAGTAAATTATTTTTCTTTTTCAAATTTCACAGATACCAACATTGTCAGCGTGAATTCTGAGCAGTAGCAAGGGAATTATTGCCTTCAGTCTTGGCAATAATCATCTACAAGTACCTTTAGCTTGATACTTCACAGGTTTATTCAAAGTATGCTGAAGTCAAATGTGTGTTGACAAAGATGGACTGCTCTGCTTTCTTAAGTAAGATTCAAGTGACTGTTCCTACCTTATTGAGTTATCATCCAAAAGTAAGTATGTCATGTTGATGATAATGCTGAGGCTATTCTAAATGAATATTCTTTTTTTTTTCTTCTTTTTTCTCTGCTGTCCATTTCTTATGTGCAGCAGATAAACTTTAGCTCGGAAATGTCTGCAGCAACAAATAGATGTGTCATTCATCAACCAATGTCATGGATGGCTAAAACAAAGAATGTTAAAGTAAACCAGGCGATGATTCACACGTTTGTGGTGATTAGGCCAGCTACAGCCCCATTACTTAATTTTTCCTGTGTCCTTTTCAAAGATAATCTTCATAACCTACCTTAAAAAACATACTATTAAAAACATGCTGATAACAATGATAAGAATTATAAGGCCTTTTTTACAGGTGTAATTATTTTACTTTTTTTTGTTGCTATGATATGTTGGGGACCAATCAGATTTCTTATCAGACAAAATAAAACATTTAAATAAAATTATGCCATGCATTTTATTCTCTCTGTTCTCCCTGTACCTAAACTAATAAAGATGTCCTTTACTTGGCAGAGGAATGCCTTTTCCTGGGTCTTTCTGTAGTTTGTAGATCTTTACAGATCTTATCTGTAGAATGAACTCCTATTTATAGTGTCTGTAAAATTATTCTTATTTTAATAATCTGAAACCATTACCACCTTCAATAAAATATCCATTTAAATCTGTGCAGTATCATGTTTTGTCACTTTCTTTTGAACTAGTAGACAGGTCAAGTATTAGCATGAGTGTGGAAGCTTGGCTTTAGATTTGTACAGCAGATTTCTGCCACTAAATTTGTGGTGCAGTGGATCAATTTTAAAAGGAAACAGTGTAATATAATAAATAAATATTGCCTTTAATTATCTTTTTTCCCCATATGACTGTACAGATTGTGTTAAAGTGTAAATTTACTGCCTTATAATTAAATATACAATGACACTGACCCAGATGTCGTTTAGATTTTATTGTCCTGGGGCCGATTAGATGTTGGCTTTGTGAAATTCTTTCAGAAGTTTTGTTAGAGTAACAGCAAGTTTGTGCATGTTCAAGCAAATACCACTCAACTGATAACAACGTCACTATCTGTTAATATCAGGGTTATCAGGTTGGGTTAGTACTAAAGTTGGATGTGACGTTGTTACCTTTGTAATCTTTCATAACATGTTCCTCACATGACTCTCAATGGACTTTGAAAATGGAAAAATGTAAAGGCATTCCTGACAGGACATCAAAGTATGAAATGTGTTAAAGTCATTATTTATTTTGGAATTTTGATTTAAAAGTTAGTTTGGAAATTTCGAATAACACCCTGTCAAAATAATTTCCATTAACATGAAAAGTTAAACACTGCTCTGTTAGTGTGAGAGTTTATAGTTTCTAAAATTAAACTTTGATAACCTCTTTGACGTCACAAGTAAAAGAGTGAAAACCACAGGCAGTTAAATCCTGATAAAATTCTTAGTCCCAAGTACCCGTCAGGGCTCAAGGAGCAAACGGAGGAACATAGAATATTCTTTAGGTAAAAAATAACAATCCAAGACATTTACAAAGACTGTGTAGGTTTGTTATTGCAAACATATAGTAAATAGACATGAATTAGGCAACGTCTGTGAGCTAGTTCAGGCAGACAACCTGAGCTTCTTTGATTTCACTCTTGACATGCGTCCCTATCCCCAGTTGCCTGGCAGCACATCCTTTCTAATTGACAGACTATTTAAGCCGCAACATTTCCAGTCTCTCCTTCTGCTCTTTCATTGTTATGTCTGACCTTTTTCAGTACTGCGCTCTTGCTTTCAGCCCCACCACTTTTGCCGGCATCCACCTGTAGGCTCCAACTGGGGCATTTAAAGGATTATATCATCATTCCTCACATTTCTGCATGTAAAATAATCTGCATGGAGTAAACGAGGTCGCAGCTGAACTATGTTATGACTAACTATACTCTGCAGCTGAAATGGACATTTAAAAACAAATTCAAACGTGAGTTGTCTAGCTGAAAAATAAATATATCTTGGGATGTGTTCTGATATTCATTGGAACATCATTGTAAGATGTTAACAGCTAGTAACTCGTTCCTTTGGTATAAACGCAAGTTCACATCCATATTAATAAAGTGAGACAATAAATGTGAGGAGGTGAAAGGTCGAGGGTCGAGGCTGGGAGTCAAACTTGTGACCAATCTATTGAGAACTATAATCTCTGTACATGTGGCGCCTGCTCGAACAGTTGAGCGAAACCAGCACCGTGAAAAGGATTTTGTTGTCCTGGCACTAAGATAATTTGGTTTTGACATCTGCTCTGTAGGCCATCACCCATGCTAGGTCTGTGAAGACTGGGTATGGGTCTGCCTCTCCACAAAGCCAGAGGTCTACCATTCAGTAAATTCAGTATCCGCTCACTCAAATTCTCTGAGCCTGATAAAAAGCTTGCTGTATCAGAGGACAGGGCTAATGCAGTCGACCACTACCATAAATTATGAAGTTAAGATCCCAAAATGTGGGTATGCATGGATCAATGCAAACAGACTGCAAGGACAAAGCCTCACTCTTGCTAAACCAGCTTCCTGATTATGGTATCTCCCTTTCTAGATTTGCTTCTCGTACTTCTAATCTGTAAATATGGCTTAATATAATTGCCATATTATGAGAAACAAGGAATGTGGTCCGGACAACAATTGGATAATCAAAGACAAGAGGCCTTACAGCAGCCACTTTTGGGTTGTATTGGAAAAAAAAAGTTTTTTCTCCAAGTAAGGGACCAGAAGTATGATCAAATTGGTGCTGTGCTGTTTTGGCTTTGGTGGGATTTGTGGTTGATGCATCCTCAGAAAAAAGGGGCAAGGGCTGAAGAGAACTTGTATCTGTGACATTATCTGTCATTCCTTTTGCGGGTTTAAAGATTGATGTTAAAGAGTAGGGTGAAGTGGTTGGAGACACAAGTCTAGATGATGGGGATGAGCCTGGTGGCACAGGAGTTGACATGTTTGTTGTTATATAACCATATAATTGTTTTAAGTGACATTTGCTATCTCTTAAATAGAGTCATGTTCGTTACAAAAATAAACGGAAATATTTTTTATTTTTTTAGTATCTCAGGTTTTCATATGATAAGATATGATAAGGCCATCTGGTTAGTCCACTTTAGAGGAATGCATGAAGAACCTTGCATTGTATTGTCTAGTGACTCATCAAAAGCCTTTTACACAGAATTTGCTTTTTATTGACCCATGTCCAAATATTTTTTTTTTTTTTTTTTTTTTTTTTTTTTTTAACTTTTGAGCAACATATATAAGGCCTGCATAGACAGGTAGCGTCAGCAGAGATATACTTTACACCAAGGTAGATTAAGAAGACTGAAAGGTTTGAAAATAATGCCAAAGGAATAGACTATTTTCTTAGCATTTTTTATCACAATCTTTCTGGGTAAGTACATTTGGATGATACTATTCTATTACGAAGTAATATTTTTTAATTTAGTATTCTTAACTTCAATGTCATTTTGAATAATTTTGTATTATTGTATTATATTATTATTATGAAAATGTTTTATGAAAAGTTGCTTTGTTATAGTGAGTGAATTTGATATTTGGCCAATCTGGGAATAAATTCCTTACCAAGAAATTTCTTCACAAATGTGTTCATAAAGGTGTCTTAAAACATATATAAAAATATTTAAATGAAGATGTTAACCTCTGCCTTAGGTAGCTTTTAAGGGGTCAAACTAGGAGTTTCTCAGGATTCTGAATCCATTGCAAGCATTTATTTTTCACAAAATCCACTCCTTGGTGGAAAAATGCCCACACTCACTTATACTTGGACATTGACAAGTAGCTTTACATGTTGGTTTCAATATCTCAAATTCTAGTTGGAAAACGTTACTGCTAAATATTAACAAGTTAGAGCTTAGTGGTGATCTATCAGTATGAGTGTACTAGTATATTTCACTGTGGATCCCTGTGGTTATATGTTTCTTCTTGTTGTTATTACTATAGACTATAAATATTAAAGGACAAAGCCTGAGTGATATCATCAATATGCTATTGAGGAGGCATGAGAAGCCACTCTGGTTCACATGCTGTAATTGTAATGGAGATACTGTAGAATGGTGTGGAATGTATCTCCGCATGCAGAAGTTATAAATGTTTTACATGCAAAAACTGTATGATGATGTAGGGCAGAGGTTTCCAAACATTTCAGCTCGGGACCCACAAAAAACTGTGCATATATCTACATCATTGTTAGGAAGGGTTCAAATTTGTTGGGCAACTATCACCATAGGCATCAGGTCAGGATGCATCAATCCAATCAGGAAACTTCTGTTGTGGTTTGTAAGATTAATTTGGTTTAATTCAAAGGAGTTTAAAAAAGGAGTAACAAAAACACACATGGGGTATTTTAAACAGTAGTGCTGAACAGCCGCCCCACGTGAAGGTAAATAAAAAGTGAGTGCGATCTTTAAATAAGCAGATACACAGGTGGGTTGCTTTGGATTAAAGTGTAAGTGTAACATTGACAATCTTACATATAAAGGATTTTTGTACATATCACTTCCATTTCAGCATAAATCTTACTTAACCAATATAGTTGTATTTTAAATTCAACTCCTTTTTTGTTTGGATTTTTACAAATGGGTAAAACATGCAATTTTGAATGATTAAAAATGTTAGTTATAGAAGACATCTCGTGACCCCCCTCTCAGTGTCTCACAAACCCAGGGGGTCCTGACCCCCGCTTTAGGAACCACTGACGTAGAGTCTGTAGAACACTCAGACCTGGACCCCTGATACCTTTAACAATGTGGAGCAGTATTGTTTTCAACCAGTATTTGAGATATTGAAATCAACAAATAAAGCTTTTAAATGTACATGTAAAAGTGGGTGTGGCTGTTTTTCCACCAAGGAGTGGATTTTGTGCAAATCAAATGCTTGCAATGGATTCAGAACCCTGAAAAACCCCTAGGTTGACCCCTCACAAGGTACTTTAGGTGGAGTTTAACATAACTATTTTTTCACTAATAAGGTTCCAGGTATATAGAATAGAATGTAATGACTTTATTGATCCCAAACAGGGAAATTGTTACAGCGTTACAGAAGCAGGTTATCCAAACACACAATGTTAGCAAGAAACACAATATTAGCAAATTTAAACACAATATAATATTAAATACAAAGTAAATAAGCACTAAAAATATCAAAAATAAGAATGAGAATATATACAACTGGGATTTAACTAAGCATTACTAGTCTAAAAGTCTAAAAGTCAAAAAGGTACCCAAACTTTAAGCAGCTGTGAATGATAGTCCTACTGGAGTTGGATTTAGCACAGTTAGACACCATTATTAACACATTTGTGAATACATTTTTGGTAAGGAATTAATTCCCAGATTTTTGCACTATGCCCTTACTATAAGGTTATTTTCAGGTTTTATAGTTTCTCCAAATATTGCAAATACTAAATGTATCCTAGAGTGACATTATTACAGCATGCCATATTAATGATAAAACAGGGATACAATAATGTATGTGTTCATGGTGGAAATTATTTTTGTGTATCATATGAATAGTATTATATTACGGCCCCATTCAGTATATATTTATTTTTTTGGTTTTATTCAAAATGGTTGCAAATGCATTTTGAACTTACATCTCATCTCCACTGAAATGAGTGGTTTATTTGCTTTAAATTTTTCAAAACTATGAGTTTCTAAATGTGCATATCACAACACGAAGTTAAGCTGGCATTTTTGGTTGTATAACTCTTGACTAGTGAGTCAAGAGTTATCAGACTAATTCACATTTATTGTCAAAATTAAAGAAACAACAACAACAAATAATCATTTAATACTTGGTAACATTTTGTTAACTTTTTACATCAAGGAAAACCATCCTACAATCTGAAATAAAATATAATGTCATTATTCAAAGAAGAAAGTTGGTCACTTGTAATACAGCTGTGATGACTACACTGCAAAATGTTCAAAAAATAGATAAATTATCCTTATTTTATATTAGGGAAACAAAATCTGTACTCATGAACATTTTTGATATACTTTATTAATCCCCGAGGGGAAGTTCGGTTTTCATTTGGGCTGCATAAAAAGGCTTTTAATTCTATTTATTTTCATACCTGTAGAATTTCTTCAATTTACATGAAATGGCATGGATAATGTTGATGTAAGTGGCTAAATCTACAAATCCACTATATTTTAAAGTCTACAATTTCACATTTATTTAGCAGACGCTTTAATCCAAAGAGACGAACATCAGATAGTGTACAACACAAGCAAGGATCTAGAAAGGAAGAAACAAAGTCAGCTCAGTCAGACAACTCACATTTGTATCTTCAAAATATTTATTGCAGCAGCATATCGTTTGTGTTTTGCGTCTAGGCCTGACCTTATCAGTCCTCACTGTTTTATTTCACATGCAGACGTTTGAGGAGTAATGGGATGATAGCTTAAACCAAAGATATTTTAAGTCAAAGCCTCTAATAAACAATTAATTGAAAGGAGGTGTTGTCAGGTGATTGTTGAAAATGAGGCATAAGTGTGAAATCAGTGCTGCTCGAGTTGACTGCCTGAACTAGCTCGCAGACGTCGCCTCATGAAGTTCAAACAGCTTTCAGTCTGATCCGACCCAGGTGCTGACAAGCACTGGACAGAGGCAAAGCACATCAACAGCTGTTCTTGAGAGTTCTAATCAGCATCAAACCCATCCTAAATATTGTCATGATCAAACGATACCACCATCATCATCATCATAATCATCATAATCATCCTCATCATCATCATCATCATCATCATCATCATCATCATCAATATCATTAAGTGCCTAGGTGTTCATGAAAGAGCTGGGTCTTTAGCTTTTTCTTAAATGTACAAAGGGACTCTGCAGATTAAATGGATTTTGGTAGTTCGGTCCACCACCGGGGTGCGACACAGGAGGAGAGTATAGAGAGACTGAGAGACTTAGGGCGCACTCACACTTGGCAAAGTTGTCCCGGACTGTGCTTAAGCATGATTGCCCCCTCCCCCCCATTTCCCCACTGACCTGCACTCACACTGCTACAGGACTAACTGGGGCTGACCACGGTTACCTCTTTTACGCAACGTTGTACTACAACACATGAATGGCTTTATGTACTGATGAAGCGTGCTTAGTATTCAAGACAGGCAAACTCGAAAATTAACAAATTCAAAAATTAAAGGGTCCTGTGGTCGAGTTCGCGCTCGCACACCTGAGAACAACACAGAGAACATGACAGCTACTTTACTGACTTTGTGGCTTATTTTGAGTCATTTTAGCCAGATACAGCCATAACACTTCAGGATTTCTCCATAATGAAAACTGACAACGTTGTGTCCCAGTGCTTGTGCTCGTGAGTGTGCCATTATAAGGGCTGTGTTGTGAAGAATGGATCAGATGCCTAGTGAGCGGTAGGGAGTGTAGAGCTTGATGGGAGAGTTTAGGTAAAGAGGGGCCATTTTTGTCGCTGTTTTGCAAGCAAGCAAGCAGCAGGGTTTTAAATTTGATGAGAGCAGTAACTGGGAGCCAGTGGAGGGAATGAACAACAAAGTGACATGCACTCTTTTGGGTAGGTTGAAGACCATTCGCTGCTGAGTTTTGCATGTTCTGCAGGGTTTGATAGTGCAAGCAGATAGACCTGCTAGTAAGAAGTTGTAATAGTCAATGCGTGATATTGCAAGAGCATGTACCTGGATATTGATCTGTGGTTGCATAGAGGGATTAGCTGGGATGATACAAAAGTCTTTGAGAGGTTGAGTTGAAGGTGAATTGCAGTAATCTATTTAGAGATGTCAGAGATTAGATGATTTTAAAACACATATTCTAATTTAAAGGGGCTATATGTAACTTTTTACATGTATAAATTGTTTTTTTTCGCCCATTAAAGAGCCCATATTATGCCTTTTTAGGGGTTCGTATATTTAATCTATGTACCTACTTTTGTACATTCACAATAGCTAAAGTACGAAAAAAGTGTCGATTTTAACTGCTCCTCCTTGCTCCCTATACGCTCTGAGTCCGTCAGCTACGCTCTGCTGAGCCCCCACTGTTAGACCCCACGTGGGCCAAGCCTGCTTTGATTGGTCTGCCGATCCGCTCTGTCGTTATTGGTCAGTTGCTCAGCACGCTTCTCGGAAATTTCAGCTTGCCACAACGAGCCAATGGACTTAGATCAGTGATCTCACACTGACAATGACGCCGCACTGACAATTTTTTATCGAGGGGGGCTAGAACCGAGCGTTAGATGCGGCTAATGCTACAGCTAACAGGAGGACATAGGAGAAGCCGCGTTTCCGCCGACTTTGAATTTTTGCACACAGATGTGCCTAAACATGCACAGGACACTTGGAAAACACACTAAAGGGCATATAAAACCAGAAAAAGCATAATATGGGACCTTTAAGAAGCAAATGGTTAACTGATGTGAAAAAGTAGATGTTCACTGTCTATCTGTGTTGCCTGTATAACATTTTTCCCCCGGTCGTATTTTCTGCGAAAGCTCCAGGGACTGACATTTTATGCACGTTCTCAACGTCCTCCTCACTCCGCTCCGCTTACAGAGATCAACAGTACAAACTCATCACATACTCCCGCTACAGCCAGAGGCCGAGTTCCACACACTTGTATCCGCCCTAGCTCTTAAAGGCAGACAAACTCATCACACACTCCCGGCCTTCACCTCCACAGCCAGAGGCCGACTTCCACACATTTCTATCTGCCCTAGGAGCTCTCAAAGGCGGACAAACTCATCACACACTCCTACTGTCGTTTGTAGGATGGAGAATGAATACAGACACACAGACTCCTTCACAGGCTTTCACGTGTATGACCATTTACCTCCTCTGTAAACATTATGCCGGTAAATATCGAATGTTTCGCGATCGATGATGTTGCTTGTTTGTGTACGTACGAGCACGTATGACGAGCACGCAAGGGAGAGCGAGCAACAGGTTACTGGTACAGTTCGCCTAATGGCCATGCAGTATCGCTACAAACGCAGTACTTTTGAAAGTTACATATAGCCCCTTTAATGTTAAGATCAAGAAATATTGTGAAACTATAAATCTATCTTTAGAATGTAAAATCATCTTTTAAAAAAATATCAATTTAACATATTCAAATCTTTCTATTTACTGTATCTTTTGTTACATTCTGCAGAACCAAAAAAAGACACAATGGGTGTTGGACCAATCCTATTAGTTTTGATTCTGATATTTGGAGGCTCAACAAAAACTGGTGCATCATCAAGCACAGCGGCAACAACAGCTGAAACATCAACATCTGGTGGATCAACAACAACTGCTGGGTCAACAACAAGCAGTGTTTCAGTAACAACAACAGAGGGAACATCAACCATTGGAGCTTCAACTACAACTGGACAATCGACAACTGGCGCTTCAACAACAACTGGACAATCAACAACAACACTTGGAGGCTCAACAACATCTGGTGCATTATCCAGCACAGAGGCCACAACAACAACTGAAACATCAACATCTGGTGGATCAACAACAACTGATGGGTCAATGACAACTGGAGCCTCAACAACAACCGTTGCATTGTCAACCACAGTGGCAACAACAACAGCTAAAACATCAACATCTGGTGGATCAACCACAACTGCTGGGTCAACACAAAGCAGTGTTCCAGAGACAACAACAGAAGAATCGTCAACAACTGGAGGTTCAACTACAACTGGCCAACCAACAACAACACTTGGAGGCTCAACAACAACTGGTGCATTATCCAGCACAGTGGCCACAACAATAGCTGAAACAACATCATCAACAACTGATGGATCAATGACAACTGGAGATCCATCGACAATCGGTGTATCAACATCTGGTGGATCAACAACAACTGCTGTATCAACAACTGGACAATCAACAACAACAGTTGGAGGCTCAACAACAGCTGGTGCATTATCCAGCACAGTGGTCACAACAACAGCTGAAACATCAACATCTGGTGGATCAACAACAATTGATGGGACAATGACAACTGGAGGTCTATCGACAACCGGTGTATCAACAACTGGAGGTTCAACTACAACTGGACAATCAACAACAGCAGTTGAAGGCTCAACAACAGCTGAAACATCAACATCTGGTGGATCAACAACAACTGCTGTGTCAACAACAAGCGATGTTCCAGAGACAACAACAGAAGAATCATCAACAACTGGAGGTTCAACTACAACTGATGGGTCAATGACAACTGGAGCCTCAACAACAACCGTTGCATTATCAACCACAGTGGCAACAACAACAGCTGAAACATCAACATCTAGTGGATCAACCACAACTGCTGGGTCAACAACAAGCAGTGTTCCAGAGACAACAACAGAAGAATCATCAACAACTGGAGGTTCAACTACAACTGGACAATCAACAACAGCAGTTGAAGGCTCAACAACAGCTGAAACATCAACATCTGGTGGATCAACCACAACTGCTGGGTCAACAACAAGCAGTGTTCCAGAGACAACAACAGAAGGATCATCAACAACTGGAGGTTCAACTACAACTGGCCAACCAACAACAACACTTGGAGGCTCAACAACTGCTGCATTATCCAGCACAGTGGCCACAACAACAGCTGAAACATCAACATCTGGTGGATCAACCACAACTGCTGGGTCAACACCAAGCAGTGTTCCAGAGACAACAACAGAAGAATCATCAACAACTGGAGGTTCAACAACAACTGGCCAATCAACAACAACACTTGGAGGCTCAACAACAACTGGTGCATTATCCAGCACAGTGGTCACAACAACAGCTGAAACATCAACATCTGGTGGATCAACCACAACTGCTGGGTCAACAACAAGCAGTGTTCCAGAGACAACAACAGAAGGATCATCAACAACTGGAGGTTCAACTACAACTGGACAATCAACAACAGCAGTTGAAGGCTCAACAACAGCTGAAACATCAACATCTGGTGGATCAACAACAACTGCTGTGTCAACAACAAGCAATGTTCCAGAGACAACAACAGATGGATCATTAACAACTGGAGGTTCAACTACAACTGGTGCATTATCCAGCACAGTGACCACAACAACAGCTGAAACATCAACATCTGGTGAATCATCAACAACTGATGGATCAATGACAACTGGAGATCCATCGACAATCGGTGTATCAACATCTGGTGGATCAACAACAATTGCTGTATCAACAACTGGACAATCAACAACAACAGTTGGAGGCTCAACAACAGCTGGTGCATTATCCAGCACAGTGGCCACAACAACAGCTGAAGCATCAACATCTGGTGGATCAACAACAACTGATGGATCAATGACAACTGGAGGTCTATCGACAACTGGTGTATCAACAACTGGAGGTTTAACTACAACTGGACAATCAACAACAGCAGTTGAAGGCTCAACAATAGCTGAAACATCAACATCTGGTGGATCAACACCAACAAGCAGTGTTCCAGAGACAACAACAGAAAGATCAACTACAACTGGTATATCAACAACTGGAGGTTCAACTCCAATTGGACAATCAACAACAACACTTGGAGGCTCAACAACAGCAGTTGAAGGCTCAACAACAGCTGAAACATCAACATCTGCTGGCTCAACAACAACTGCTTTGTCAACAACAATCAATGTTCCAGAGACAACAACAGAAGAATCGTCAACAACTGGAGGTTCAACTACAACTGGCCAATCAACAACAACACTTGGAGGCTCAACAACAGCAGTTGAAGGCTCTACAACAGCTGAAACATCAACATCTGGTGGATCAACAACAACAAGCAGTGTTCCAGAGACAACAACAGAAGGATCATCAACAACTGGAGGTTCAACTTCAACTGGACAATCAACAACAGCAGTTGAAGGCTCAACAACAGCTGAAACATCAACATCTGGTGGATCAACAACAACAAGCAGTGTTCCAGAGACAACAACAGAAGGATCATCAACAACTGGAGGTTTAACTACAACTGGTATATCAACAACTGGAGGTTCAACTACAACTGGACAATCAACAACAGCAGTTGAAGGCTCAACAACAGCTGAAACATCAACATCTGGTGGATCAACAACAACAAGCAGTGTTCCAGAGACAACAACAGAAGGATCATCAACAACTGGAGGTTCAACTACAACTGGACAATCAACAACAGCAGTTGAAGGCTCAACAACAGCTGAAACATCAACATCTGGTGGATCAACAACAACAAGCAGTGTTCCAGAGACAACAACAGAAGGATCATCAACAACTGGAGGTTCAACTACAACTGGACAATCAACAACAGCAGTTGAAGGCTCAACAACAGCTGAAACATCAACATCTGGTGGATCAACAACAACAAGCAGTGTTCCAGAGACAACAACAGAAGGATCATCAACAACTGGAGGTTCAACTACAACTGGACAATCAACAACAGCAGTTGAAGGCTCAACAACAGCTGAAACATCAACATCTGGTGGATCAACAACAACAAGCAGGGGTCCAGAGACAACAACAGAAGGATCATCAACAACTGGAGGTTCAACTACAACTGGTATATTAACAACTGGAGGTTCAACTACAACTGGACAATCAACAACAGCAGTTGAAGGCTCAACAACAGCTGAAACATCAACATCTGGTGGATCAACAACAACAAGCAGTGTTCCAGAGACAACAACAGAAGGATCATCAACAACTGGAGGTTCAACTACAACTGGACAATCAACAACAGCAGCTGAAGGCTCAACAACAGCTGAAACATCAACATCTGGTGGATCAACAACAACAAGCAGTGTTCCAGAGACAACAACAGAAGGATCATCAACAACTGGAGGTTCAACTACAACTGGACAATCAACAACAGCAGTTGAAGGCTCAACAACAGCTGAAACATCAACATCTGGTGGATCAACAACAACAAGCAGTGTTCCAGAGACAACAACAGAAGGATCATCAACAACTGGAGGTTCAACTACAACTGGACAATCAACAACAGCAGTTGAAGGCTCAACAACAGCTGAAACATCAACATCTGGTGGATCAACAACAACAAGCAGGGGTCCAGAGACAACAACAGAAGGATCATCAACAACTGGAGGTTCAACTACAACTGGTATATTAACAACTGGAGGTTCAACTACAACTGGACAATCAACAACAGCAGTTGAAGGCTCAACAACAGCTGAAACATCAACATCTGGTGCATCAACAACAACAAGCAGTGTTCCAGAGACAACAACAGAAGGATCATCAACAACTGGAGGTTCAACTACAACTGGACAATCAACAACAGCAGTTGAAGGCTCAACAACAGCTGAAACATCAACATCTGGTGGATCAACAACAACAAGCAGTGTTCCAGAGATAACAACAGAAGGATCATCAACAACTGGAGGTTCAACTACAACTGGACAATCAACAACAGCAGTTGAAGGCTCAACAACAGCTGAAACATCAACATCTGGTGGATCAACAACAACAAGCAGTGTTCCAGAGACAACAACAGAAGGATCATCAACAACTGGAGGTTCAACTACAACTGGACAATCAACAACAGCAGTTGAAGGCTCAACAACAGCTGAAACATCAACATCTGGTGGATCAACAACAACAAGCAGGGGTCCAGAGACAACAACAGAAGGATCATCAACAACTGGAGGTTCAACTACAACTGGTATATTAACAACAGCAGTTGAAGGCTCAACAACAGCTGAAACATCAACATCTGGTGGATCAACAACAACAAGCAGGGGTCCAGAGACAACAACAGAAGGATCATCAACAACTGGAGGTTCAACTACAACTGGTATATTAACAACTGGAGGTTCAACTACAACTGGACAATCAACAACAGCAGTTGAAGGCTCAACAACAGCTGAAACATCAACATCTGGTGGATCAACAACAACAAGCAGTTTTCCAGAGACAACAACAGAAGGATCATCAACAACTGGAGGTTCAACTACAACTGGACAATCAACAACAGCAGTTGAAGGCTCAACAACAGCTGAAACATCAACATCTGGTGCATCAACAACAACAAGCAGTGTTCCAGAGACAACAACAGAAGGATCATCAACAACTGGAGGTTCAACTACAACTGGACAATCAACAACAGCAGTTGAAGGCTCAACAACAGCTGAAACATCAACATCTGGTGCATCAACAACAACAAGCAGTGTTCCAGAGACAACAACAGAAGGATCATCAACAACTGGAGGTTCAACTACAACTGGACAATCAACAACAGCAGTTGAAGGCTCAACAACAACTGAAACATCAACATCTGGTGGATCAACAACAACAAGCAGTGTTCCAGAGACAACAACAGAAGGATCATCAACAACTGGAGGTTCAACTACAACTGGACAATCAACAACAGCAGTTGAAGGCTCAACAACAGCTGAAACATCAACATCTGTTGGATCAACAACAACAAGCAGTGTTCCAGAGACAACAACAGAAGGATCATCAACAACTGGAGGTTCAACTACAACTGGTGTATCAACAACTGGAGGTTCAACAACTACTGCTGTGTCAACAACAAGCAGTGTTTCAGTGACAACAACAGAACGCTCAACAATATCTCGAGAAACATTAACAAGTGGAGCTTCAGCTGTAATACTTGCAACATCAGCAGTCACTACAACTATGTCTACTACTGTCACTACTACTGCACCTCCTTCACCAGTTAAGATTCTTTCAGCATCCTTGGAAGTACCATTTGTAGCTGAACTCAATGATAGAGAAAGTCCACAATTTAAGAATCTTGAAGCTGAAGTTCTTCTAGTGGTAAGTAAACTGGTCTTTTTTAGGTGCATACAGTTAATTTGAAGTTGTTTATTCAAATAAAAGATGACCCTGTTTTTCATTATTGCTATATGCTATTTTCCACAGTTTGATGTTATCTTCAGGAGAGGATTTGGCGTACTTTACGTTCGTTGTTTTGTCCTATTTTTTAGGTAATATTTCACATTTTCAGAGGTCAACCTTACAATAATTAATTTTTTGTTGACATCGTGGTTAACATTGTTATTTCCAATTTCATATGACAGGTACACATATGTTATCAATTCTGTAATCAATTTTAATATTTGCATTTTTGATGCAGACCAGCAGTGCTAAGAACGCGAATGAGTAATACTGAAGCAGAGATAGGTGTTGAGTTTGCCAGAAACTCATCTGCAGATCAAATCCCAACAACTGACACTGTTGCAAGTACCTTGGTAGAAGCTGTGTCAAACTCGAGCAATAACTTCAGCCTCAGTGTTGATTCCACCTCCATCATGATAGTTGGTGAGTAAACAGTTGCTCTGCATTTCACTTCAGAGGCTGTAATATCTCTGAAGTAAAGTATATAAACATTCAGTATATCCTGTGTATTATGCATAAGATGGATCTTATTTTTTTCCTTATTTATATATATATATTTTTTGGCTATTAACAGATCAAAACACTACAACAATCACAACTTCTGTCACCCCTACTTCAAATACTACATCTGCCAATACAACTACTGTGGCGGCAGTCATACTAAGGCGATTGACTTTCAGATCTCCTGGAGAGACATTTACAAGTGACTTGTTGAATCAATCATCTGCAGCATTCATAAATCGAGCCTCACTGATAAAGTCTTCGGTAAGTCTCTTTCAGAGGGTAAAATCCAGCAACATTTATACATATTATAAATTAAATATATTTTAAACAAGGTGTCTCAGAATTTCAGCAATATGACCACATGAATTTAAATAGTTAATTTTCCCAAAAGCATGTCTATTCAAAACTTAAAAATGTATATTAATGAAACACCCCTCTTGTAGCTTACCTTGGACAGAGCATATCATTAAGAGTTTGAAATTAAAAGTGTGTGTCTTGTTCAAATATCCGAAATATCCTTGTACAAAGTAATTCCCCTAATCAATTCATATGCACATTTTGTTAAAGAATTCTCCACATGTAAGCACATGAAGACCTAGTAATCATTATTTCCTCATATTGTTTTTTTTTTTTTTGACAACTTGTTATCAGACATTATGTTGTTACAAAAGTACCTCAGTCAGCTAAACTAAACTGTCAACAATAAAACTCCCTTTTTTTGCAAACTCCTTAAAGGGGTTTTCCCAAAAACAAAATTTTCCAAAACCCACAAGTAACCAATCTTCTAATACTTCTGCTCACTCACCATGAGTTGAAACTACTATCTGGGTTTTTTTTACGATTGACTTTTGCTTCTTAAAATTAACTTAAATCGTTTTTATTTCTTGTATTTTCGCAGCTTGAACCTATTTACCGGGATGCACTTCCATCATTCATCTCCTTGACAGTGATTTCCTTCAGGTGATAATTGTGTTGATTTTATGTTTTTACAGTCTTGAAGTATGAGTCATAATATTTTTGTAAAAAATTAATACTTTGTTTTCATTACCTTGCAGTAATGGATCAGTCATCAACAACATTGATGTTCAATTTGCATCAGCATCTGTTCCTAACAACACTCAGATTAGAAATACTTTGATCAGTGCTGCTTCAAACATCACAGCCTTCAACATTGACACCAATTCCATAACTTTGGATGGTGAATCAACAACAACTAGTGCATCATCAAGCACAGCGGCCGCTACAACTACAACCACAGTGAATCCTTCAACTACCACAACTGCTACAGCAGTCAGAATAAGGCGATTGACTTTCAGATCTTCTGGAGAGACATTTACAAGTGACTTGTTGATTCCATCATCTGCAGCATTTAGAAATCGATCCTCACTGATAAAATCTTCAGTAAGTCTCTTTCAGAGAGTAAAATCCAGCAACATTCATGCATCTTATTAATTCAATATTTTTTTAAACAAGGTATCTCATGTCAGAATTTCAGCAATATGACCTCATGAATTTAAATTGTTAATTTTCCAAAGAGCATGTAATGTATATTTAAGAAACATCCCTCTTGTAGCTTACCTTGGACAGAGCATATCATTAAGAGTTTGAAATTAAAAGCATATGCCTTGTTCAAATGTCCAAAATATCCTTGTACAAACTAATTCCCCAATCAATTCATATGAACTTTGTTAAAGAAATATCTCCACACGAAGACCTAGTAATCATTATTTCCTCATATTGTTTTTTTTTTGACAAATTGTTATCAGACATTTTGTTGTTACAAAAGTACCTTGTAAAACTTCCATCTGGGTTTTTTATGATTTACTTTTGATATTTAAAATGAACTTAAAATGCTTTGTTTCCTGTTTTTTCACAGCTTGAACCTTTCTACCGAGCTGTGTTTCCATCATCATTCATCTCCTTTACAGTGGTTTCGTTCAGGTGATAATTGTGTTGATTTGGTGTTTTTACAGTCTTGAAGTATGAGTCATAATATTTAAAAAAAAAATATATACTTTGTGCTCATCACCTTGCAGTGAAGGATCAGTCATCAACAACATTGACATTGGATTTGCAACAGCATCTCTTCCTAACAACACTCAGATTACCAACATCTTGAATATTGCTGCTTCATTCATCACAGCCTTCAACATTGACACCAATTCCATAACTTTGGATGGTGAATCAACAACAACTAGTGCATCATCAAGCACAGCGGCCGCTACAACTACAACCACAGTGAATCCTTCAACTACCACAACTGCTACAGCAGTCAGAATAAGGCGATTGACTTTCAGATCTCCTGGAGAGACATTTACAAGTGACTTGTTGATTCCATCATCTGCAGCATTTAGAAATCGATCCTCACTGATAAAGTCTTCAGTAAGTCTCTTTCAGAGAGTAAAATCCAGCAACATTCATGCATCTTATTAATTCAATATTTTTTTAAACAAGGTATCTCATGTCAGAATTTCAGCAATATGACCTCATGAATTTAAATTGTTAATTTTCCAAAGAGCATGTAATGTATATTTAAGAAACATCCCTCTTGTAGCTTACCTTGGACAGAGCATATCATTAAGAGTTTGAAATTAAAAGCATATGCCTTGTTCAAATGTCCAAAATATCCTTGTACAAACTAATTCCCCAATCAATTCATATGAACTTTGTTAAAGAAATATCTCCACACGAAGACCTAGTAATCATTATTTCCTCATATTGTTTTTTTTTTGACAAATTGTTATCAGACATTTTGTTGTTACAAAAGTACCTTGTAAAACTTCCATCTGGGTTTTTTATGATTTACTTTTGATATTTAAAATGAACTTAAAATGCTTTGTTTCCTGTTTTTTCACAGCTTGAACCTTTCTACCGAGCTGTGTTTCCATCATCATTCATCTCCTTTACAGTGGTTTCGTTCAGGTGATAATTGTGTTGATTTGGTGTTTTTACAGTCTTGAAGTATGAGTCATAATATTTAAAAAAAAAATATATACTTTGTGCTCATCACCTTGCAGTGAAGGATCAGTCATCAACAACATTGACATTGGATTTGCAACAGCATCTCTTCCTAACAACACTCAGATTACCAACATCTTGAATATTGCTGCTTCATTCATCACAGCCTTCAACATTGACACCAATTCCATAACTTTGGATGGCGCAAGTAAGTAATATTCTACCATTTCAAAAATAAACAATATAACAACGCTTTTTGTTTAAGTAATAGCTTGTTTCTTTTTCTAATGATTTACAGACGTTTCAAGTGGAGTAAGCCACAACATCAGTCTCATCACAGCATCCTCCCTTGTGCTGCTGTCATGGCTACTATCTAGCCAGCAATAGTGTTAGAAGTCCATGTGAAACCCCAAATGATCACTGTGTTGCATTAAAACTACAAGAAGACCTCTTAAGTTTGCAACTGTAATATGGCTTGGAAATGACTTTCAGATAACTTGGCAACTCTGTTGGGAAAGTTAAAACAGAAGAATGTCTACATTTGCATTACATACATTTAGTGATAACTGCATTTTTCTACCAATTTTGGCATGGTCAGAATTACATTTATGACATCAAAACAATGGTTCCTTCATTTATTTATTTAGTTTAACATGATCATTAATATGTCGGTTTCTGTGATTGGACCTCTGTGTATGGATTGTCAGTTAAATATACTTGTTCTTAATGATAATCAGATGTGAAAATGAAGAAATTATCTATTCTGTATTGAACTTTTTTTGAATCATCCATCTAAAGCAGATACAAGAAAGTGTATTCAATTCATTGAAGTTTGTTCCAATAAAGGCAGTGAATATATTGTATGAGCATCAGATCTGGTTTCATTATTTCTTTTAACTTATTTTTACTGTCAAATACCCTCAGTATAGGGTCAGTAACTCAGATGTGTTAAGGGCAAATAGCAGCACTCATTCCCAGATGACACTATGTAGTACGATACAAATTCCTTCATAATCAGGGAAAGTATATTGGGATGTTGTAAATTATTAAGTAAAGCTTTATTTATATAGCACTTTAAAAAAAACTCTGTTTCAAATAATTCATGCAGAGAGGAAACTTACATAAATAATTGTCATAATAATGTCAAGCAGGGCAAAGTTAAGATCAGGAAAACTAAAAAACAAACTAAGCACAATAAATGGTGTAGGAGCTATATGAAAGCTTATCTTTACAGGTGGATCTTTTCAGGGATTTTGGGCTAAAACAGCAAGAGCATGATCACCTTTTAAAATTAAAGCAGGGGATAGAAAGAGGGCCAAGATTAAATGATCTAGGTGATCTTCTTTAAGAGCTGCTGCCTTCGTTTTGTTTTTATTTTCATTTGACACTAAAACGATACAAGAGAAATCAGTCTCGATAGTTTGGTGTACTTCTTGCGGTTGAGCAACCGGTTTAGGAAAATACACACACACACACACACACACACACACACACACACACACACACACACACACACACACACACACACACACACACAAACACGCACGCACGCACGCACACACACACACACACACACACACACACACACACACACACACACACACACACACACACACACACACACACAGTTTATTGCAGAAAACATTATATGTACTGTATATCTTTGAGGATAAACACAGTCACATTAATAGGCTCATATTCTAAATTATATACTATCATAGACATTGTTAAAGTAAAAATAATAAGCCAGATAATAACTGGGTAATTAGAATCTCTGTGATAAGTATAGCCTGTGGGTCGATGGATGCAACAGAAAAATATGCTATGCAGTTAATTATGTGCTTGTCAGTATGAGCTAACTGTAATTGGACCAAATAAACTACAGACACACACTAGAGGCCTGTATGCCGAAGCTTCTTCAACATAGCCAGGATATCTTTTGGTTATCTGGCTTCACTATTGTCATAACCCGGCACGTGGGTAATGGCATGGAGTCAGAATTTCACAAAAGAAAATGAATAATTTATATCAAAAGGAGTTAAATAAGTCAAATAAAAAAGTTATGAGATGTGTTTAATCTGTATCATCAGTGGTGAAAGTGTGGATGTGTGTGAAAGCATGATGTGGTGTGAGATGTTGAAGAGTGCGCTGCCATAAGAGCTGAAGCAACAAATGTACAAACGTAGGCAAGGCTTAGGAAGAGAGACAGCGAGGCACAGGAAGCTGGGCCATCGCTCCTCAAAGACAAGACATGCACATGAGCACACACACAGACACACACACTCAACTTAAGTACTTAAAACAACATAAATAAGTTGTTATATTAACTTAGATTCTGGAGCAGGACTACACCCCAAACACACCTTAAATCACCTGACAAGCTTATTTATAATGAACCATCCCACACCCTGTTTGCCTCAGTTCTTTGGCAACCCAACCTCCCATCACCTTCCTCTCATCCAGAATTAGGCTTGAGACGGAGCCCCCATCCTGAGTCTCCCTCTGCCCTGCAGTCAGTCCATCCTCCCAGACCAGCCAACTGACAACATCCTCTTGACATCAATTAAAGCTCTGGTGCACCATTTTTTCTAACCAAAGACATACCGGTTTGCCTTTGCTTTTGTTTTCCACAACATCTCAAGAATAGAAACTTAACACTTGATTGAAAGGGAAAGCGCTGTCGAATTTTAGTAAGACTCCGTTTACCTTTGATAAACTTCAATAATTAATTGTTTGAAATCATTTACTGGCATATTTAAGGAACACCCCTTTATAATTCACAGAAGTGGAATGCAGTAGCACGACATTTCTATCACAAGACAAAGGCAAGGGAGTATACTCTGAGATTGAGCAAAGAAAATGACAGCTTGACAGGTGACACCTTATGACCTGTGCATTGATATAATTCTTTGCTAAGGTGTCACATTTCTGAAAAAGGAATCAACAATGAGTCATAATATTTGTTAGAGAGAGCTCTCCCATATATAAAGTACAACAACACAAGGACAAGGACTCCCGCAACTGATGATCGTTCTATGTGTCACTCACACAAAATGGATTAATCAAAAAAAACTTTTTCAAACAGTGGACTTTTATCTATAGCTGCCCTTGAAGGGGTAAGTATTAATTTGAATGCAAATGCTAATGTAACCTTTAGGCATAATTTTACAATGTACTGAATATACACTTTATATTATTGTATGATGTTTTTTGTCCTTTTTTTACCTACCTGGTGCAGGTGTTAAATGTATTTAAGTTTAGCAGTGTATAAGTGTTATTGCATTATATTAGACTGTATCACAATACACAATATATCCAATATTTAAACACCCCTCTAAAGAATTCATTAAATACATTGTGAGGAGAATAATTTTACTGGTACTCCCTGCAACTAATGGCTGCATGCACACTACGTAGTAATATCAGTGATTTCTATAAGAACATTTTTAACTTGAATGCTATGAAAACAAGTTAAAGTACAAAGTGTTCAAACGGTATTATTTTTCATTTATTATTGAATGTGGAAAAGTGGGTATACTTCCTTACAAAGTAGTTGAGGCCCCAGTGGAGTACAAAGGCAATTCAAAGTTCTGAAACATCGAAAGCATCACGACAAAGGGCAGAAAAACACATGAAAACAGGACTGCTGGTTTTGAGATACTTTAATTTCTGTTTTAAATCTCAGATCTTGGCATAAGCTAGGCTGATCGCAGTCTTCTTGCAGTCACACAGCCATAGCTTGTAGAATCAATGAAAATAGTGGTTGTAGGCAGTGATGAAGAGGTGAGTTTTGAGGGATTTCTTGAAGGAGGTGAGTGTGGAGGAGTCTCGGATGTTAAAGGCATGTCTTTTGGCTGAGTGAGATAGCCTTTGTACCTGGAGAAACTCTAATGCAGGCATGGGGAGAACAAGCACACCCCAAACCGAAAGGATCCAGCCAGCTCAACGTTTAGAAATCAAAACCTTTTCATTGTGGGGCAACACTGGCAACAACTGCACCAGCATGCTGCCCTGAAAGAAATGAAACACCAGACTGTTATCGCTTTTGTTGAAATGATGAAAAACAATGTCTGTGTTTTGTTTCTGGAAATAACCTTCAGTACTGACTTTACAGATTCAAAAGCAGACAAGATGGGTGTTCGACCCATCTTATCAGTTTTGCTGATATTTTTGGGTGAGTCATTTCAGAAATAATTATGTAGAAGACAATTCTCTAAAAAAATCAATGTTACGTTAAACATTTGTTGAACATATTTTATAGGGGCCATCAAGCTTGCTACATCAGCAACAACTACTGCAGCTACGAGGACAAATACAACTGAAATCCTAGTGGTTTTCACAGTAACCTTAAATGAACTTTTTGTCGAAGAACTCAACAATCGCAACAGTACAGAATTCAAAGAAATTCATGCAAGACTTGCAGAATTGGTGTGTACAAATCAATTATGTATTACAATTGATAGTGTGTGAAAATACTTTAACTGTACCGTTGTGAGTGATTTTATTTGAAGAAAACACTAGAAATGTTGTCTTGATTTATAAAAAATGCCTTTTGTATGTTTCTTTCTCCCAGTGTGACTCGATATCGAACAAGAGCTTTGGGTCTGTTTTCACCATCACCTTGGCCATTGACCTTGGGTAATCTCTAAATGCTTGCAAATTGAAGAACTTAACCTCATTTATTTAAATAAGACAAACAAACAGAAGTAGAAAGATTAAGGTCCAGCTTTAAGGTCCAGCTATTTAATTAACACTAGTATTTTTTTAACAGGAGGACGGTAAAGGGAAACGTCAATGCAGAAGTTACACTGGATTTAAAAAGCACAGAATCATCTACTGCAATTCCAGAGGCTGAGGTTGTTGTAGATTTATTTGTAAAGGACTTTGAAAACAACAGCAGAGCCTTAAACCTCACTGTTGATACAGACTCAATAAGAGTAAAAGTTGGTAAGTAGAACGATTCCCGACATGAATTCACATTTTCATCCCTCAAGTATCAATTCTGGCCAGATCACGTCCTAATAATTACCTTTTGTCATCCATCACACATGACCTGTAGACTCAACAAATGGTGGATCAACAACCAGTGGATCAACAACCAGTGGATCAACAACCAGTGGACCAACGACGACTGTAGACACTGAAAGGCTGCCTGTTGTGGCTCTGGACGTAACCTTAACAGGAAAACAATTTGAAGAAGCACTCAACAATCGCAGCAGCACAGAATATATTGAGCTTGAAAAGCAAGTTGTATGGATGGTGCGTATAACACAAAGTACCCTATTCAAAACATCTACAGCACATGTTCAAGAGTTTCATATAGCGCTTAAGCAAAATGAAAGTTCTCATTGAACTTACACAAAGAGAAGGTCTTGCCAGTACTCTTTGTGATATTATTTGAAGGCCAGACTTGATCCACGTTAAGAAGGCTGCCTCGATTCATTTTGCCTTTGTGTCTGATGTAATTTAAAAAGCCACTGCAATTTAAGCATGTTTTATGTTTGACATTGTTCCTTCTTGTTCACAGTGCGACTTCATCTTTGGACAGTCTTTTGGGACTGATTTCAACCAGACCAATGTCATCGAATTTGGGTAATCTTTAGAGGCTTACAAGTCTCAGAAATAAACTACATCACATTATAACAGGGAAACCATCTTTTGGCCAATGGTCAAACGTATTTAAAGACTTCAGTTGGCCGTAGGAATTGCAATCTAATATTAAAGTGGGGAAAAATCCATGCAATTTTTAAAACTATTGTAATTTATGTGTGTGTTTTTAATTTTAAATAGTCCGGACATGGAAAACATCAGAGTATCGGTGGATTTGAAGTTTAACAACACACTTCCAAAGGATGAAATTCCAGAGGCTTCCAAGGTCGTAGATGTCTTAGTGGAGGCTGTGCAAAACAGCAGCATGACCTTCAACCTCACTATTAATACCACCTCCATCAAAGTAATTGGTGAGTCAAAAATTCCTACGTGAATTGACTTTTCCATCCCTCAAGTATCAATTCTGGCCAGATCACATCCTAATAATTACCTTTTGTCATCCATCACACATGACCTGTAGACTCAACAAATGGTGGATCAACAACCAGTGGATCAACAACCAGTGGACCAATGACGACTGTAGACACTGAAAGGCTGCCTGTTGTGGCTCTGGACGTAACCTTAACAGGAAAACAATTTGAAGAAGCACTCAACAATCGCAGCAGCACAGAATATATTGAGCTTGAAAAGCAAGTTGTATGGATGGTGCGTATAACACAAAGTACCCTATTCAAAGCATCTACAGCACATGTTCAAGAGTTTCATATAGCGCTTAAGCAAAATGAAAGTTCTCATTGAACTTACACAAAGAGAAGGTCTTGCCAGTACTCTTTGTGATATTATTTGAAGGCCAGACTTGATCCACGTTAAGAAGGCTGCCTCGATTCATTTTGCCTTTGTGTCTGATGTAATTTAAAAAGCCACTGCAATTTAAGCATGTTTTATGTTTGACATTGTTCCTTCTTGTTCACAGTGCGACTTCATCTTTGGACAGTCTTTTGGGACTGATTTCAACCAGACCAATGTCATCCAATTTGGGTAATCTTTAGAGGCTTACAAGTCTCAGAAATAAACTACATCACATTATAACCGGGAAACCATCTTTTGGCCAATGGTCAAACGTATTTAAAGACTTCAGTTGGCCGTAGGAATTGCAATCTAATATTAAAGTGGGGAAAAATCCATGCAATTTTTAAAACTATTGTAATTTATGTGTGTGTTTTTAATTTTAAATAGTCCGGACATGGAAAACGTCAGAGTATCGGTGGATTTGAAGTTTAACAACACACTTCCAAAGGATGAAATTCCAGAGGCTTCCAAGGTCGTAGATGTCTTAGTGGAGGCTGTGCAAAACAGCAGCATGACCTTCAACCTCACTATTAATACCACCTCCATCAAAGTAATTGGTGAGTCAAAAATTCCTACGTGAATTGACTTTTCCATCCCTCAAGTATCAATTCTGGCCAGATCACATCCTAATAATTACCTTTTGTCATCCATCACACATGACCTGTAGACTCAACAAATGGTGGAGCAACAACCAGTGGATCAACAACCAGTGGACCAATGACGACTGTAGACACTGAAAGGCTGCCTGTTGTGGCTCTGGACGTAACCTTAACAGGAAAACAATTTGAAGAAGCACTCAACAATCGCAGCAGCACAGAATATATTGAGCTTGAAAAGCAAGTTGTATGGATGGTGCGTATAACACAAAGTACCCTATTCAAAGCATCTACAGCACATGTTCAAGAGTTTCATATAGCGCTTAAGCAAAATGAAAGTTCTCATTGAACTTACACAAAGAGAAGGTCTTGCCAGTACTCTTTGTGATATTATTTGAAGGCCAGACTTGATCCACGTTAAGAAGGCTGCCTCGATTCATTTTGCCTTTGTGTCTGATGTAATTTAAAAAGCCACTGCAATTTAAGCATGTTTTATGTTTGACATTGTTCCTTCTTGTTCACAGTGCGACTTCATCTTTGGACAGTCTTTTGGGACTGATTTCAACCAGACCAATGTCATCGAATTTGGGTAATCTTTAGAGGCTTACAAGTCTCAGAAATAAACTACATCACATTATAACAGGGAAACCATCTTTTGGCCAATGGTCAAACGTATTTAAAGACTTCAGTTGGCCGTAGGAATTGCAATCTAATATTAAAGTGGGGAAAAATCCATGCAATTTTTAAAACTATTGTAATTTATGTGTGTGTTTTTAATTTTAAATAGTCCGGACATGGAAAACGTCAGAGTATCGGTGGATTTGAAGTTTAACAACACACTTCCAAAGGATGAAATTCCAGAGGCTTCCAAGGTCGTAGATGTCTTAGTGGAGGCTGTGCAAAACAGCAGCATGACCTTCAACCTCACTATTAATACCACCTCCATCAAAGTAATTGGTGAGTCAAAAATTCCTACGTGAATTGACTTTTCCATCCCTCAAGTATCAATTCTGGCCAGATCACATCCTAATAATTACCTTTTGTCATCCATCACACATGACCTGTAGACTCAACAAATGGTGGAGCAACAACCAGTGGATCAACAACCAGTGGATCAACAACCAGTGGACCAACGACGACTGTAGACACTGAAAGGCTGCCTGTTGTGGCTCTGGACGTAACCTTAACAGGAAAACAATTTGAAGAAGCACTCAACAATCGCAGCAGCACAGAATATATTGAGCTTGAAAAGCAAGTTGTATGGATGGTGCGTATAACACAAAGTACCCTATTCAAAGCATCTACAGCACATGTTCAAGAGTTTCATATAGCGCTTAAGCAAAATGAAAGTTCTCACTGAACTTACACAAAGAGAAGGTCTTGCCAGTACTCTTTGTGATATTATTTGAAGGCCAGACTTGATCCACGTTAAGAAGGCTGCCTCGATTAATTTTGCCTTTGTGTCTGATGTAATTTAAAAAGCCACTGCAATTTAAGCATGTTTTATGTTTGACATTGTTCCTTCTTGTTCACAGTGCGACTTCATCTTTGGACAGTCTTTTGGGACTGATTTCAACCAGACCAATGTCATCGAATTTGGGTAATCTTTAGAGGCTTACAAGTCTCAGAAATAAACTACATCACATTATAACAGGGAAACCATCTTTTGGCCAATGGTCAAACGTATTTAAAGACTTCAGTTGGCCGTAGGAATTGCAATCTAATATTGAAGTGGGGAAAAATCCATGCAATTTTTAAAACTATTGTAATTTATGTGTGTGTTTTTAATTTTAAATAGTCCGGACATGGAAAACATCAGAGTATCGGTGGATTTGAAGTTTAACAACACACTTCCAAAAGATGAAATTCCAGAGGCTTCCAAGGTCGTAGATGTCTTAGTGGAGGCTGTGCAAAACAGCAGCATGACCTTCAACCTCACTATTAATACCACCTCCATCAAAATAATTGGTGAGTCAAAAATTCCTACGTGAATTGACTTTTCCATCCCTCAAGTATCAATTCTGGCCAGATCACATCCTAATAATTACCTTTTGTCATCCATCACACATGACCTGTAGACTCAACAAATGGTGGATCAACAACCAGTGGATCAACAACCAGTGGACCAATGACGACTGTAGACACTGAAAGGCTGCCTGTTGTGGCTCTGGACGTAACCTTAACAGGAAAACAATTTGAAGAAGCACTCAACAATCGCAGCAGCACAGAATATATTGAGCTTGAAAAGCAAGTTGTATGGATGGTGCGTATAACACAAAGTACCCTATTCAAAGCATCTACAGCACATGTTCAAGAGTTTCATATAGCGCTTAAGCAAAATGAAAGTTCTCATTGAACTTACACAAAGAGAAGGTCTTGCCAGTACTCTTTGTGATATTATTTGAAGGCCAGACTTGATCCACGTTAAGAAGGCTGCCTCGATTAATTTTGCCTTTGTGTCTGATGTAATTTAAAAAGCCACTGCAATTTAAGCATGTTTTATGTTTGACATTGTTCCTTCTTGTTCACAGTGCGACTTCATCTTTGGACAGTCTTTTGGGACTGATTTCAACCAGACCAATGTCATCGAATTTGGGTAATCTTTAGAGGCTTACAAGTCTCAGAAATAAACTACATCACATTATAACAGGGAAACCATCTTTTGGCCAATGGTCAAACGTATTTAAAGACTTCAGTTGGCCGTAGGAATTGCAATCTAATATTGAAGTGGGGAAAAATCCATGCAATTTTTAAAACTATTGTAATTTATGTGTGTGTTTTTAATTTTAAATAGTCCGGACATGGAAAACATCAGAGTATCGGTGGATTTGAAGTTTAACAACACACTTCCAAAAGATGAAATTCCAGAGGCTTCCAAGGTCGTAGATGTCTTAGTGGAGGCTGTGCAAAACAGCAGCATGACCTTCAACCTCACTATTAATACCACCTCCATCAAAGTAATTGGTGAGTCAAAAATTCCTACGTGAATTGACTTTTCCATCCCTCAAGTATCAATTCTGGCCAGATCACATCCTAATAATTACCTTTTGTCATCCATCACACATGACCTGTAGACTCAACAAATGGTGGATCAACAACCAGTGGATCAACAACCAGTGGACCAATGACGACTGTAGACACTGAAAGGCTGCCTGTTGTGGCTCTGGACGTAACCTTAACAGGAAAACAATTTGAAGAAGCACTCAACAATCGCAGCAGCACAGAATATATTGAGCTTGAAAAGCAAGTTGTATGGATGGTGCGTATAACACAAAGTACCCTATTCAAAGCATCTACAGCACATGTTCAAGAGTTTCATATAGCGCTTAAGCAAAATGAAAGTTCTCATTGAACTTACACAAAGAGAAGGTCTTGCCAGTACTCTTTGTGATATTATTTGAAGGCCAGACTTGATCCACGTTAAGAAGGCTGCCTCGATTCATTTTGCCTTTGTGTCTGATGTAATTTAAAAAGCCACTGCAATTTAAGCATGTTTTATGTTTGACATTGTTCCTTCTTGTTCACAGTGCGACTTCATCTTTGGACAGTTTTTTGGGACTGATTTCAACCAGACCAATGTCATCCAATTTAGGTAATCTTTAGAGGCTTACAAGTCTCAGAAATAAACTACATCACATTATAACAGGGAAACCATCTTTTGGCCAATGGTCAAACGTATTTAAAGACTTCAGTTGGCCGTAGGAATTGCAATCTAATATTAAAGTGGGGAAAAATCCATGCAATTTTTAAAACTATTGTAATTTATGTGTGTGTTTTTAATTTTAAATAGTCCGGACATGGAAAACGTCAGAGTATCGGTGGATTTGAAGTTTAACAACACACTTCCAAAGGATGAAATTCCAGAGGCTTCCAAGGTCGTAGATGTCTTAGTGGAGGCTGTGCAAAACAGCAGCATGACCTTCAACCTCACTATTAATACCACCTCCATCAAAGTAATTGGTGAGTCAAAAATTCCGACGTGAATTGACTTTTCCATCCCTCAAGTATCAATTCTGGCCAGATCACATCCTAATAATTACCTTTTGTCATCCATCACACATGACCTGTAGACTCAACAAATGGTGGATCAACAACCAGTGGACCAACAACGACTGTAGACACTGAAAGGCTGCCTGTTGTAGCTCTGGACGTAACCTTAACAGGAAAACAATTTGAAGAAGCACTCAACAATCGCAGCAGCACAGAATATATTGAGCTTGAAAAGCAAGTTGTATGGATGGTGCGTATAACACAAAGTACCCTATTCAAAGCATCTACAGCACATGTTCAAGAGTTTCATATAGCGCTTAAGCAAAATGAAAGTTCTCATTGAACTTACACAAAGACAAGGTCTTGCCAGTACTCTTTGTGATATTATTTTAAGGCCAGACTTGATCCACGTTAAGAAGGCTGCCTCGATTAATTTTGCCTTTGTGTCTAATGTAATTTAAAAAGCCACTGCAATTTAAGCATGTTTTATGTTTGACATTGTTCCTTCTTGTTCACAGTGCGACTTCATCTTTGGACAGTTTTTTGGGACTGATTTCAACCAGACCAATGTCATCCAATTTAGGTAATCTTTAGAGGCTTACAAGTCTCAGAAATAAACTACATCACATTATAACAGGGAAACCATCTTTTGGCCAATGGTCAAACGTATTTAAAGACTTCAGTTGGCCATAGGAATTGCAATCTAATATTAAAGTGGGGAAAAATCCATGCAATTTTTAAAACTATTGTAATTTATGTGTGTGTTTTTAATTTTAAATAGTCCGGACATGGAAAACGTCAGAGTATCGGTGGATTTGAAGTTTAACAACACACTTCCAAAGGATGAAATTCCAGAGGCTTCCAAGGTCGTAGATGTCTTAGTGGAGGCTGTGCAAAACAGCAGCATGACCTTCAACCTCACTATTAATACCACCTCCATCAAAGTAATTGGTGAGTCAAAAATTCCTACGTGAATTGACTTTTCCATCCCTCAAGTATCAATTCTGGCCAGATCACATCCTAATAATTACCTTTTGTCATCCATCACACATGACCTGTAGACTCAACAAATGGTGGCTCAACAACCAGTGGATCAACAACCAGTGGACCAACGACGACTGTAGACACTGAAAGGCTGCCTGTTGTGGCTCTGGACGTAACCTTAACAGGAAAACAATTTGAAGAAGCACTCAACAATCGCAGCAGCACAGAATATATTGAGCTTGAAAAGCAAGTTGTATGGATGGTGCGTATAACACAAAGTACCCTATTCAAAGCATCTACAGCACATGTTCAAGAGTTTCATATAGCGCTTAAGCAAAATGAAAGTTCTCATTGAACTTACACAAAGAGAAGGTCTTGCCAGTACTCTTTGTGATATTATTTTAAGGCCAGACTTGATCCACGTTAAGAAGGCTGCCTCGATTCATTTTGCCTTTGTGTCTGATGTAGTTTAAAAGCCACTGCAATTTAAGCACGTTTTATGTTTGACATTTTTCCTTCTTGTTCACAGTGCGACTTCATCTTTGGACAGTTTTTTGGGACTGATTTCAACCAGACCAATGTCATCGAATTTGGGTAATCTTTAGAGGCTTACAAGTCTCAGAAATAAACTACATCACATTATAACAGGGAAACCATCTTTTGGCCAATGGTCAAACGTATTTAAAGACTTCAGTTGGCCATAGGAATTGCAATCTAATATTAAAGTGGGGAAAAATCCATGCAATTTTTAAAACTATTGTAATTTATGTGTGTGTTTTTAATTTTAAATAGTCCGGACATGGAAAACGTCAGAGTATCGGTGGATTTGAAGTTTAACAACACACTTCCAAAGGATGAAATTCCAGAGGCTTCCAAGGTCGTAGATGTCTTAGTGGAGGCTGTGCAAAACAGCAGCATGACCTTCAACCTCACTATTAATACCACCTCCATCAAAGTAATTGGTGAGTCAAAAATTCCTACGTGAATTGACTTTTCCATCCCTCAAGTATCAATTCTGGCCAGATCACATCCTAATAATTACCTTTTGTCATCCATCACACATGACCTGTAGACTCAACAAATGGTGGCTCAACAACCAGTGGATCAACAACCAGTGGATCAACAACCAGTGAATCAACAACCAGTGGACCAACGACGACTGTAGACACTGAAAGGCTGCCTGTTGTGGCTCTGGACGTAACCTTAACAGGAAAACAATTTGAAGAAGCACTCAACAATCGCAGCAGCACAGAATATATTGAGCTTGAAAAGCAAGTTGTATGGATGGTGCGTATAACACAAAGTACCCTATTCAAAGCATCTACAGCACATGTTCAAGAGTTTCATATAGCGCTTAAGCAAAATGAAAGTTCTCATTGAACTTACACAAAGAGAAGGTCTTGCCAGTACTCTTTGTGATATTATTTTAAGGCCAGACTTGATCCACGTTAAGAAGGCTGCCTCGATTAATTTTGCCTTTGTGTCTAATGTAATTTAAAAAGCCACTGCAATTTAAGCATGTTTTATGTTTGACATTGTTCCTTCTTGTTCACAGTGCGACTTCATCTTTGGACAGTTTTTTGGGACTGATTTCAACCAGACCAATGTCATCGAATTTGGGTAATCTTTAGAGGCTTACAAGTCTCAGAAATAAACTACATCACATTATAACAGGGAAACCATCTTTTGGCCAATGGTCAAACGTATTTAAAGACTTCAGTTGGCCATAGGAATTGCAATCTAATATTAAAGTGGGGAAAAATCCATGCAATTTTTAAAACTATTGTAATTTATGTGTGTGTTTTTAATTTTAAATAGTCCGGACATGGAAAACGTCAGAGTATCGGTGGATTTGAAGTTTAACAACACACTTCCAAAGGATGAAATTCCAGAGGCTTCCAAGGTCGTAGATGTCTTAGTGGAGGCTGTGCAAAACAGTAGCATGACCTTCAACCTCACTATTAATACCACCTCCATCAAAGTAATTGGTGAGTCAAAAATTCCTACGTGAATTGACTTTTCCATCCCTCAAGTATCAATTCTGGCCAGATCACATCCTAATAATTACCTTTTGTCATCCATCACACATGACCTGTAGACTCAACAAATGGTGGATCAACAACCAGTGGATCAACAACCAGTGGACCAACGACGACTGTAGACACTGAAAGGCTGCCTGTTGTGGCTCTGGACGTAACCTTAACAGGAAAACAATTTGAAGAAGCACTCAACAATCGCAGCAGCACAGAATATATTGAGCTTGAAAAGCAAGTTGTATGGATGGTGCGTATAACACAAAGTACCCTATTCAAAGCATCTACAGCACATGTTCAAGAGTTTCATATAGCGCTTAAGCAAAATGAAAGTTCTCATTGAACTTACACAAAGAGAAGGTCTTGCCAGTACTCTTTGTGATATTATTTTAAGGCCAGACTTGATCCACGTTAAGAAGGCTGCCTCGATTCATTTTGCCTTTGTGTCTGATGTAGTTTAAAAGCCACTGCAATTTAAGCACGTTTTATGTTTGACATTGTTCCTTCTTGTTCACAGTGCGACTTCATCTTTGGACAGTTTTTTGGGACTGATTTCAACCAGACCAATGTCATCGAATTTGGGTAATCTTTAGAGGCTTACAAGTCTCAGAAATAAACTACATCACATTATAACCGGGAAACCATCTTTTGGCCAATGGTCAAACGTATTTAAAGACTTCAGTTGGCCATAGGAATTGCAATCTAATATTAAAGTGGGGAAAATCCATGCATTTTTTAAAACTATTGTAATTTATGTGTGTGTTTTTAATTTTAAATAGTCCGGACATGGAAAACGTCAGAGTATCGGTGGATTTGAAGTTTAACAACACACTTCCAAAGGATGAAATTCCAGAGGCTTCCAAGGTCGTAGATGTCTTAGTGGAGGCTTTGCAAAAAAGCAGCATGACCTTCAACCTCACTATTAATACCACCTCCATCAAAGTAATTGGTGAGTCAAAAATTCCTACGTGAATTGACTTTTCCATACCTCAAGTATCAATTCTGGCCAGATCACATCCTAATAATTACCTTTTGTCATCCATCACACATGACCTGTAGACTCAACAAATGGTGGATCAACAACCAGTGGATCAACAACCAGTGGACCAACGACGACTGTAGACACTGAAAGGCTGCCTGTTGTGGCTCTGGACGTAACCTTAACAGGAAAACAATTTGAAGAAGCACTCAACAATCGCAGCAGCACAGAATATATTGAGCTTGAAAAGCAAGTTGTATGGATGGTGCGTATAACACAAAGTACCCTATTCAAAGCATCTACAGCGCATGTTCAAGAGTTTCATATAGCGCTTAAGCAAAATGAAAGTTATCATTGAACTTACACAAAGAGAAGGTCTTGCCAGTACTCTTTGTGATATTATTTGAAGGCCAGACTTGATCCACGTTAAGAAGGCTGCCTCGATTAATTTTGCCTTTGTGTCTGATGTAATTTAAAAAGCCACTGCAATTTAAGCACGTTTTATGTTTGACATTGTTCCTTCTTGTTCACAGTGCGACTTCATCTTTGGACAGTCTTTTGGGACTGATTTCAACCAGACCAATGTCATCGAATTTGGGTAATCTTTAGAGGCTTACAAGTCTCAGAAATAAACTACATCACATTATAACCGGGAAACCATCTTTTGGCCAATGGTCAAACGTATTTAAAGACTTCAGTTGGCCATAGGAATTGCAATCTAATATTAAAGTGGGGAAAAATCCATGCAATTTTTAAAACTATTGTAATTTATGTGTGTGTTTTTAATTTTAAATAGTCCGGACATGGAAAACGTCAGAGTATCGGTGGATTTGAAGTTTAACAACACACTTCCAAAGGATGAAATTCCAGAGGCTTCCAAGGTCGTAGATGTCTTAGTGGAGGCTGTGCAAAACAGCAGCATGACCTTCAACCTCACTATTAATACCACCTCCATCAAAGTAATTGGTGAGTCAAAAATTCCTACGTGAATTGACTTTTCCATCCCTCAAGTATCAATTCTGGCCAGATCACATCCTAATAATTACCTTTTGTCATCCATCACACATGACCTGTAGACTCAACAAATGGTGGATCAACAACCAGTGGATCAACAACCAGTGGACCAACGACGACTGTAGACACTGAAAGGCTGCCTGTTGTGGCTCTGGACGTAACCTTAACAGGAAAACAATTTGAAGAAGCACTCAACAATCGCAGCAGCACAGAATATATTGAGCTTGAAAAGCAAGTTGTATGGATGGTGCGTATAACACAAAGTACCCTATTCAAAGCATCTACAGCACATGTTCAAGAGTTTCATATAGCGCTTAAGCAAAATGAAAGTTCTCATTGAACTTACACAAAGAGAAGGTCTTGCCAGTACTCTTTGTGATATTATTTGAAGGCCAGACTTGATCCACGTTAAGAAGGCTGCCTCGATTCATTTTGCCTTTGTGTCTGATGTAGTTTAAAAGCCACTGCAATTTAAGCACGTTTTATGTTTGACATTTTTCCTTCTTGTTCACAGTGCGACTTCATCTTTGGACAGTTTTTTGGGACTGATTTCAACCAGACCAATGTCATCGAATTTGGGTAATCTTTAGAGGCTTACAAGTCTCAGAAATAAACTACATCACATTATAACAGGGAAACCATCTTTTGGCCAATGGTCAAACGTATTTAAAGACTTCAGTTGGCCATAGGAATTGCAATCTAATATTAAAGTGGGGAAAAATCCATGCAATTTTTAAAACTATTGTAATTTATGTGTGTGTTTTTAATTTTAAATAGTCCGGACATGGAAAACGTCAGAGTATCGGTGGATTTGAAGTTTAACAACACACTTCCAAAGGATGAAATTCCAGAGGCTTCCAAGGTCGTAGATGTCTTAGTGGAGGCTGTGCAAAACAGTAGCATGACCTTCAACCTCACTATTAATACCACCTCCATCAAAGTAATTGGTGAGTCAAAAATTCCTACGTGAATTGACTTTTCCATCCCTCAAGTATCAATTCTGGCCAGATCACATCCTAATAATTACCTTTTGTCATCCATCACACATGACCTGTAGACTCAACAAATGGTGGATCAACAACCAGTGGATCAACAACCAGTGGACCAACGACGACTGTAGACACTGAAAGGCTGCCTGTTGTGGCTCTGGACGTAACCTTAACAGGAAAACAATTTGAAGAAGCACTCAACAATCGCAGCAGCACAGAATATATTGAGCTTGAAAAGCAAGTTGTATGGATGGTGCGTATAACACAAAGTACCCTATTCAAAGCATCTACAGCACATGTTCAAGAGTTTCATATAGCGCTTAAGCAAAATGAAAGTTCTCATTGAACTTACACAAAGAGAAGGTCTTGCCAGTACTCTTTGTGATATTATTTGAAGGCCAGACTTGATCCACGTTAAGAAGGCTGCCTCGATTCATTTTGCCTTTGTGTCTGATGTAGTTTAAAAGCCACTGCAATTTAAGCACGTTTTATGTTTGACATTGTTCCTTCTTGTTCACAGTGCGACTTCATCTTTGGACAGTCTTTTGGGACTGATTTCAACCAGACCAATGTCATCGAATTTGGGTATTCTTTAGAGGCTTACAAGTCTCAGAAATAAACTACATCACATTATAACCGGGAAACCATCTTTTGGCCAATGGTCAAACTTATTTAAAGACTTCAGTTGGCCATAGGAATTGCAATCTAATATTAAAGTGGGGAAAAATCCATGCAATTTTTAAAACTATTGTAATTTATGTGTGTGTTTTTAATTTTAAATAGTCCGGACATGGAAAACGTCAGAGTATCGGTGGATTTGAAGTTTAACAACACACTTCCAAAGGATGAAATTCCAGAGGCTTCCAAGGTCGTAGATGTCTTAGTGGAGGCTGTGCAAAACAGCAGCATGACCTTCAACCTCACTATTAATACCACCTCCATCAAAGTAATTGGTGAGTCAAAAATTCCTACGTGAATTGACTTTTCCATCCCTCAAGTATCAATTCTGGCCAGATCACATCCTAATAATTACCTTTTGTCATCCATCACACATGACCTGTAGACTCAACAAATGGTGGAGCAACAACCAGTGGATCAACAACCAGTGGACCAACGACGACTGTAGACACTGAAAGGCTGCCTGTTGTGGCTCTGGACGTAACCTTAACAGGAAAACAATTTGAAGAAGCACTCAACAATCGCAGCAGCACAGAATATATTGAGCTTGAAAAGCAAGTTGTATGGATGGTGCGTATAACACAAAGTACCCTATTCAAAGCATCTACAGCACATGTTCAAGAGTTTCATATAGCGCTTAAGCAAAATGAAAGTTCTCATTGAACTTACACAAAGAGAAGGTCTTGCCAGTACTCTTTGTGATATTATTTGAAGGCCAGACTTGATCCACGTTAAGAAGGCTGCCTCGATTCATTTTGCCTTTGTGTCTGATGTAGTTTAAAAGCCACTGCAATTTAAGCACGTTTTATGTTTGACATTGTTCCTTCTTGTTCACAGTGCGACTTCATCTTTGGACAGTTTTTTGGGACTGATTTCAACCAGACCAATGTCATCGAATTTGGGTAATCTTTAGAGGCTTACAAGTCTCAGAAATAAACTACATCACATTATAACCGGGAAACCATCTTTTGGCCAATGGTCAAACGTATTTAAAGACTTCAGTTGGCCATAGGAATTGCAATCTAATATTAAAGTGGGGAAAAATCCATGCATTTTTTAAAACTATTGTAATTTATGTGTGTGTTTTTAATTTTAAATAGTCCGGACATGGAAAACGTCAGAGTATCGGTGGATTTGAAGTTTAACAACACACTTCCAAAGGATGAAATTCCAGAGGCTTCCAAGGTCGTAGATGTCTTAGTGGAGGCTGTGCAAAACAGCAGCATGACCTTCAACCTCACTATTAATACCACCTCCATCAAAGTAATTGGTGAGTCAAAAATTCCTACGTGAATTGACTTTTCCATACCTCAAGTATCAATTCTGGCCAGATCACATCCTAATAATTACCTTTTGTCATCCATCACACATGACCTGTAGACTCAACAAATGGTGGATCAACAACCAGTGGATCAACAACCAGTGGACCAACGACGACTGTAGACACTGAAAGGCTGCCTGTTGTGGCTCTGGACGTAACCTTAACAGGAAAACAATTTGAAGAAGCACTCAACAATCGCAGCAGCACAGAATATATTGAGCTTGAAAAGCAAGTTGTATGGATGGTGCGTATAACACAAAGTACCCTATTCAAAGCATCTACAGCGCATGTTCAAGAGTTTCATATAGCGCTTAAGCAAAATGAAAGTTCTCATTGAACTTACACAAAGAGAAGGTCTTGCCAGTACTCTTTGTGATATTATTTGAAGGCCAGACTTGATCCACGTTAAGAAGGCTGCCTCGATTAATTTTGCCTTTGTGTCTGATGTAATTTAAAAAGCCACTGCAATTTAAGCACGTTTTATGTTTGACATTGTTCCTTCTTGTTCACAGTGCGACTTCATCTTTGGACAGTCTTTTGGGACTGATTTCAACCAGACCAATGTCATCGAATTTGGGTAATCTTTAGAGGCTTACAAGTCTCAGAAATAAACTACATCACATTATAACCGGGAAACCATCTTTTGGCCAATGGTCAAACGTATTTAAAGACTTCAGTTGGCCATAGGAATTGCAATCTAATATTAAAGTGGGGAAAATCCATGCATTTTTTAAAACTATTGTAATTTATGTGTGTGTTTTTAATTTTAAATAGTCCGGACATGGAAAACGTCAGAGTATCGGTGGATTTGAAGTTTAACAACACACTTCCAAAGGATGAAATTCCAGAGGCTTCCAAGGTCGTAGATGTCTTAGTGGAGGCTGTGCAAAACAGCAGCATGACCTTCAACCTCACTATTAATACCACCTCCATCAAAGTAATTGGTGAGTCAAAAATTCCTACGTGAATTGACTTTTCCATCCCTCAAGTATCAATTCTGGCCAGATCACATCCTAATAATTACCTTTTGTCATCCATCACACATGACCTGTAGACTCAACAAATGGTGGCTCAACAACCAGTGGATCAACAACCAGTGGACCAACGACGACTGTAGACACTGAAAGGCTGCCTGTTGTGGCTCTGGACGTAACCTTAACAGGAAAACAATTTGAAGAAGCACTCAACAATCGCAGCAGCACAGAATATATTGAGCTTGAAAAGCAAGTTGTATGGATGGTGCGTATAACACAAAGTACCCTATTCAAAGCATCTACAGCACATGTTCAAGAGTTTCATATAGCGCTTAAGCAAAATGAAAGTTCTCATTGAACTTACACAAAGAGAAGGTCTTGCCAGTACTCTTTGTGATATTATTTGAAGGCCAGACTTGATCCACGTTAAGAAGGCTGCCTCGATTCATTTTGCCTTTGTGTCTGATGTAGTTTAAAAGCCACTGCAATTTAAGCACGTTTTATGTTTGACATTGTTCCTTCTTGTTCACAGTGCGACTTCATCTTTGGACAGTTTTTTGGGACTGATTTCAACCAGACCAATGTCATCGAATTTGGGTAATCTTTAGAGGCTTACAAGTCTCAGAAATAAACTACATCACATTATAACCGGGAAACCATCTTTTGGCCAATGGTCAAACGTATTTAAAGACTTCAGTTGGCCATAGGAATTGCAATCTAATATTAAAGTGGGGAAAAATCCATGCATTTTTTAAAACTATTGTAATTTATGTGTGTGTTTTTAATTTTAAATAGTCCGGACATGGAAAACGTCAGAGTATCGGTGGATTTGAAGTTTAACAACACACTTCCAAAGGATGAAATTCCAGAGGCTTCCAAGGTCGTAGATGTCTTAGTGGAGGCTGTGCAAAACAGCAGCATGACCTTCAACCTCACTATTAATACCACCTCCATCAAAGTAATTGGTGAGTCAAAAATTCCTACGTGAATTGACTTTTCCATACCTCAAGTATCAATTCTGGCCAGATCACATCCTAATAATTACCTTTTGTCATCCATCACACATGACCTGTAGACTCAACAAATGGTGGATCAACAACCAGTGGATCAACAACCAGTGGACCAACGACGACTGTAGACACTGAAAGGCTGCCTGTTGTGGCTCTGGACGTAACCTTAACAGGAAAACAATTTGAAGAAGCACTCAACAATCGCAGCAGCACAGAATATATTGAGCTTGAAAAGCAAGTTGTATGGATGGTGCGTATAACACAAAGTACCCTATTCAAAGCATCTACAGCGCATGTTCAAGAGTTTCATATAGCGCTTAAGCAAAATGAAAGTTCTCATTGAACTTACACAAAGAGAAGGTCTTGCCAGTACTCTTTGTGATATTATTTGAAGGCCAGACTTGATCCACGTTAAGAAGGCTGCCTCGATTAATTTTGCCTTTGTGTCTGATGTAATTTAAAAAGCCACTGCAATTTAAGCACGTTTTATGTTTGACATTGTTCCTTCTTGTTCACAGTGCGACTTCATCTTTGGACAGTCTTTTGGGACTGATTTCAACCAGACCAATGTCATCGAATTTGGGTAATCTTTAGAGGCTTACAAGTCTCAGAAATAAACTACATCACATTATAACCGGGAAACCATCTTTTGGCCAATGGTCAAACGTATTTAAAGACTTCAGTTGGCCATAGGAATTGCAATCTAATATTAAAGTGGGGAAAAATCCATGCAATTTTTAAAACTATTGTAATTTATGTGTGTGTTTTTAATTTTAAATAGCCCGGACATGGAAAACGTCAGAGTATCGGTGGATTTGAAGTTTAACAACACACTTCCAAAGGATGAAATTCCAGAGGCTTCCAAGGTCGTAGATGTCTTAGTGGAGGCTGTGCAAAACAGCAGCATGACCTTCAACCTCACTATTAATACCACCTCCATCAAAGTAATTGGTGAGTCAAAAATTCCTACGTGAATTGACTTTTCCATCCCTCAAGTATCAATTCTGGCCAGATCACATCCTAATAATTACCTTTTGTCATCCATCACACATGACCTGTAGACTCAACAAATGGTGGATCAACAACCAGTGGATCAACAACCAGTGGACCAACGACGACTGTAGACACTGAAAGGCTGCCTGTTGTGGCTCTGGACGTAACCTTAACAGGAAAACAATTTGAAGAAGCACTCAACAATCGCAGCAGCACAGAATATATTGAGCTTGAAAAGCAAGTTGTATGGATGGTGCGTATAACACAAAGTACCCTATTCAAAGCATCTACAGCACATGTTCAAGAGTTTCATATAGCGCTTAAGCAAAATGAAAGTTCTCATTGAACTTACACAAAGAGAAGGTCTTGCCAGTACTCTTTGTGATATTATTTGAAGGCCAGACTTGATCCACGTTAAGAAGGCTGCCTCGATTCATTTTGCCTTTGTGTCTGATGTAGTTTAAAAGCCACTGCAATTTAAGCACGTTTTATGTTTGACATTGTTCCTTCTTGTTCACAGTGCGACTTCATCTTTGGACAGTTTTTTGGGACTGATTTCAACCAGACCAATGTCATCGAATTTGGGTAATCTTTAGAGGCTTACAAGTCTCAGAAATAAACTACATCACATTATAACCGGGAAACCATCTTTTGGCCAATGGTCAAACGTATTTAAAGACTTCAGTTGGCCATAGGAATTGCAATCTAATATTAAAGTGGGGAAAATCCATGCATTTTTTAAAACTATTGTAATTTATGTGTGTGTTTTTAATTTTAAATAGTCCGGACATGGAAAACGTCAGAGTATCGGTGGATTTGAAGTTTAACAACACACTTCCAAAGGATGAAATTCCAGAGGCTTCCAAGGTCGTAGATGTCTTAGTGGAGGCTGTGCAAAACAGCAGCATGACCTTCAACCTCACTATTAATACCACCTCCATCAAAGTAATTGGTGAGTCAAAAATTCCTACGTGAATTGACTTTTCCATAGCTCAAGTATCAATTCTGGCCAGATCACATCCTAATAATTACCTTTTGTCATCCATCACACATGACCTGTAGACTCAACAAATGGTGGATCAACAACCAGTGGATCAACAACCAGTGGACCAACGACGACTGTAGACACTGAAAGGCTGCCTGTTGTGGCTCTGGACGTAACCTTAACAGGAAAACAATTTGAAGAAGCACTCAACAATCGCAGCAGCACAGAATATATTGAGCTTGAAAAGCAAGTTGTATGGATGGTGCGTATAACACAAAGTACCCTATTCAAAGCATCTACAGCGCATGTTCAAGAGTTTCATATAGCGCTTAAGCAAAATGAAAGTTCTCATTGAACTTACACAAAGAGAAGGTCTTGCCAGTACTCTTTGTGATATTATTTGAAGGCCAGACTTGATCCACGTTAAGAAGGCTGCCTCGATTAATTTTGCCTTTGTGTCTGATGTAATTTAAAAAGCCACTGCAATTTAAGCACGTTTTATGTTTGACATTGTTCCTTCTTGTTCACAGTGCGACTTCATCTTTGGACAGTCTTTTGGGACTGATTTCAACCAGACCAATGTCATCGAATTTGGGTAATCTTTAGAGGCTTACAAGTCTCAGAAATAAACTACATCACATTATAACCGGGAAACCATCTTTTGGCCAATGGTCAAACGTATTTAAAGACTTCAGTTGGCCATAGGAATTGCAATCTAATATTAAAGTGGGGAAAAATCCATGCAATTTTTAAAACTATTGTAATTTATGTGTGTGTTTTTAATTTTAAATAGTCCGGACATGGAAAACGTCAGAGTATCGGTGGATTTGAAGTTTAACAACACACTTCCAAAGGATGAAATTCCAGAGGCTTCCAAGGTCGTAGATGTCTTAGTGGAGGCTGTGCAAAACAGCAGCATGACCTTCAACCTCACTATTAATACCACCTCCATCAAAGTAATTGGTGAGTCAAAAATTCCTACGTGAATTGACTTTTCCATCCCTCAAGTATCAATTCTGGCCAGATCACATCCTAATAATTACCTTTTGTCATCCATCACACATGACCTGTAGACTCAACAAATGGTGGATCAACAACCAGTGGATCAACAACCAGTGGACCAACGACGACTGTAGACACTGAAAGGCTGCCTGTTGTGGCTCTGGACGTAACCTTAACAGGAAAACAATTTGAAGAAGCACTCAACAATCGCAGCAGCACAGAATATATTGAGCTTGAAAAGCAAGTTGTATGGATGGTGCGTATAACACAAAGTACCCTATTCAAAGCATCTACAGCACATGTTCAAGAGTTTCATATAGCGCTTAAGCAAAATGAAAGTTCTCATTGAACTTACACAAAGAGAAGGTCTTGCCAGTACTCTTTGTGATATTATTTGAAGGCCAGACTTGATCCACGCTAAGAAGGCTGCCTCGATTAATTTTGCCTTTGTGTCTGATGTAATTTAAAAAGCCACTGCAATTTAAGCACGTTTTATGTTTGACATTGTTCCTTCTTGTTCACAGTGCGACTTCATCTTTGGACAGTTTTTTGGGACTGATTTCAACCAGACCAATGTCATCGAATTTGGGTAATCTTTAGAGGCTTACAAGTCTCAGAAATAAACTACATCACATTATAACAGGGAAACCATCTTTTGGCCAATGGTCAAACGTATTTAAAGACTTCAGTTGGCCATAGGAATTGCAATCTAATATTAAAGTGGGGAAAAATCCATGCAATTTTTAAAACTATTGTAATTTATGTGTGTGTTTTTAATTTTAAATAGTCCGGACATGGAAAACGTCAGAGTATCGGTGGATTTGAAGTTTAACAACACACTTCCAAAGGATGAAATTCCAGAGGCTTCCAAGGTCGTAGATGTCTTAGTGGAGGCTGTGCAAAACAGCAGCATGACCTTCAACCTCACTATTAATACCACCTCCATCAAAGTAATTGGTGAGTCAAAAATTCCTACGTGAATTGACTTTTCCATCCCTCAAGTATCAATTCTGGCCAGATCACATCCTAATAATTACCTTTTGTCATCCATCACACATGACCTGTAGACTCAACAAATGGTGGATCAACAACCAGTGGATCAACAACCAGTGGATCAACAACCAGTGGACCAACGACGACTGTAGACACTGAAAGGCTGCCTGTTGTGGCTCTGGACGTAACCTTAACAGGAAAACAATTTGAAGAAGCACTCAACAATCGCAGCAGCACAGAATATATTGAGCTTGAAAAGCAAGTTGTATGGATGGTGCGTATAACACAAAGTACCCTATTCAAAGCATCTACAGCACATGTTCAAGAGTTTCATATAGCGCTTAAGCAAAATGAAAGTTCTCATTGAACTTACACAAAGAGAAGGTCTTGCCAGTACTCTTTGTGATATTATTTGAAGGCCAGACTTGATCCACGTTAAGAAGGCTGCCTCGATTAATTTTGCCTTTGTGTCTGATGTAATTTAAAAAGCCACTGCAATTTAAGCACGTTTTATGTTTGACATTGTTCCTTCTTGTTCACAGTGCGACTTCATCTTTGGACAGTCTTTTGGGACTGATTTCAACCAGACCAATGTCATCGAATTTGGGTAATCTTTAGAGGCTTGCAAGTCTCAGAAATAAACTACATCACATTATAACCGGGAAACCATCTTTTGGCCAATGGTCAAACAGATTTAAAGACTTCAGTTGGCCATAGGAATTGCAATCTAATATTAAAGTGGGGAAAAATCCATGCAATTTTTAAAACTATTGTAATTTATGTGTGTGTTTTTAATTTTAAATAGTCCGGACATGGAAAACGTCAGAGTATCGGTGGATTTGAAGTTTAACAACACACTTCCAAAGGATGAAATTCCAGAGGCTTCCAAGGTCGTAGATGTCTTAGTGGAGGCTGTGCAAAACAGCAGCATGACCTTCAACCTCACTATTAATACCACCTCCATCAAAGTAATTGGTGAGTCAAAAATTCCTACGTGAATTGACTTTTCCATCCCTCAAGTATCAATTCTGGCCAGATCACATCCTAATAATTACCTTTTGTCATCCATCACACATGACACTGTAGACTCAACAAATGGTGGATCAACAACCAGTGGATCAACAACCAGTGGATCAACAACCAGTGGACCAACGACGACTGTAGACACTGAAAGGCTGCCTGTTGTGGCTCTGGACGTAACCTTAACAGGAAAACAATTTGAAGAAGCACTCAACAATCGCAGCAGCACAGAATATATTGAGCTTGAAAAGCAAGTTGTATGGATGGTGCGTATAACACAAAGTACCCTCTTCAAAGCATCTACAGCACATGTTCAAGAGTTTCATATAGCGCTTAAGCAAAATTAAAGTTCTCATTGAACTTACACAAAGAGAAGGTCTTGCCAGTACTCTTTGTGATATTATTTTAAGGCCAGACTTGATCCACGTTAAGAAGGCTGCCTCGATTCATTTTGCCTTTGTGTCTGATGTAGTTTAAAAGCCACTGCAATTTAAGCACGTTTTATGTTTGACATTGTTCCTTCTTGTTCACAGTGCGACTTCATCTTTGGACAGTTTTTTGGGACTGATTTCAACCAGACCAATGTCATCGAATTTGGGTAATCTTTAGAGGCTTACAAGTCTCAGAAATAAACTACATCACATTATAACCGGGAAACCATCTTTTGGCCAATGGTCAAACGTATTTAAAGACTTCAGTTGGCCATAGGAATTGCAATCTAATATTAAAGTGGGGAAAAATCCATGCATTTTTTAAAACTATTGTAATTTATGTGTGTGTTTTTAATTTTAAATAGTCCGGACATGGAAAACGTCAGAGTATCGGTGGATTTGAAGTTTAACAACACACTTCCAAAGGATGAAATTCCAGAGGCTTCCAAGGTCGTAGATGTCTTAGTGGAGGCTGTGCAAAACAGCAGCATGACCTTCAACCTCACTATTAATACCACCTCCATCAAAGTAATTGGTGAGTCAAAAATTCCTACGTGAATTGACTTTTCCATACCTCAAGTATCAATTCTGGCCAGATCACATCCTAATAATTACCTTTTGTCATCCATCACACATGACCTGTAGACTCAACAAATGGTGGATCAACAACCAGTGGATCAACAACCAGTGGACCAACGACGACTGTAGACACTGAAAGGCTGCCTGTTGTGGCTCTGGACGTAACCTTAACAGGAAAACAATTTGAAGAAGCACTCAACAATCGCAGCAGCACAGAATATATTGAGCTTGAAAAGCAAGTTGTATGGATGGTGCGTATAACACAAAGTACCCTATTCAAAGCATCTACAGCACATGTTCAAGAGTTTCATATAGCGCTTAAGCAAAATGAAAGTTCTCATTGAACTTACACAAAGAGAAGGTCTTGCCAGTACTCTTTGTGATATTATTTTAAGGCCAGACTTGATCCACGTTAAGAAGGCTGCCTCGATTCATTTTGCCTTTGTGTCTGATGTAGTTTAAAAGCCACTGCAATTTAAGCACGTTTTATGTTTGACATTGTTCCTTCTTGTTCACAGTGCGACTTCATCTTTGGACAGTTTTTTGGGACTGATTTCAACCAGACCAATGTCATCGAATTTGGGTAATCTTTAGAGGCTTACAAGTCTCAGAAATAAACTACATCACATTATAACCGGGAAACCATCTTTTGGCCAATGGTCAAACGTATTTAAAGACTTCAGTTGGCCATAGGAATTGCAATCTAATATTAAAGTGGGGAAAATCCATGCATTTTTTAAAACTATTGTAATTTATGTGTGTGTTTTTAATTTTAAATAGTCCGGACATGGAAAACGTCAGAGTATCGGTGGATTTGAAGTTTAACAACACACTTCCAAAGGATGAAATTCCAGAGGCTTCCAAGGTCGTAGATGTCTTAGTGGAGGCTGTGCAAAACAGCAGCATGACCTTCAACCTCACTATTAATACCACCTCCATCAAAGTAATTGGTGAGTCAAAAATTCCTACGTGAATTGACTTTTCCATACCTCAAGTATCAATTCTGGCCAGATCACATCCTAATAATTACCTTTTGTCATCCATCACACATGACCTGTAGACTCAACAAATGGTGGATCAACAACCAGTGGATCAACAACCAGTGGACCAACGACGACTGTAGACACTGAAAGGCTGCCTGTTGTGGCTCTGGACGTAACCTTAACAGGAAAACAATTTGAAGAAGCACTCAACAATCGCAGCAGCACAGAATATATTGAGCTTGAAAAGCAAGTTGTATGGATGGTGCGTATAACACAAAGTACCCTATTCAAAGCATCTACAGCACATGTTCAAGAGTTTCATATAGCGCTTAAGCAAAATGAAAGTTCTCATTGAACTTACACAAAGAGAAGGTCTTGCCAGTACTCTTTGTGATATTATTTTAAGGCCAGACTTGATCCACGTTAAGAAGGCTGCCTCGATTCATTTTGCCTTTGTGTCTGATGTAGTTTAAAAGCCACTGCAATTTAAGCACGTTTTATGTTTGACATTGTTCCTTCTTGTTCACAGTGCGACTTCATCTTTGGACAGTTTTTTGGGACTGATTTCAACCAGACCAATGTCATCGAATTTGGGTAATCTTTAGAGGCTTACAAGTCTCAGAAATAAACTACATCACATTATAACCGGGAAACCATCTTTTGGCCAATGGTCAAACGTATTTAAAGACTTCAGTTGGCCATAGGAATTGCAATCTAATATTAAAGTGGGGAAAATCCATGCATTTTTTAAAACTATTGTAATTTATGTGTGTGTTTTTAATTTTAAATAGTCCGGACATGGAAAACGTCAGAGTATCGGTGGATTTGAAGTTTAACAACACACTTCCAAAGGATGAAATTCCAGAGGCTTCCAAGGTCGTAGATGTCTTAGTGGAGGCTGTGCAAAACAGCAGCATGACCTTCAACCTCACTATTAATACCACCTCCATCAAAGTAATTGGTGAGTCAAAAATTCCTACGTGAATTGACTTTTCCATACCTCAAGTATCAATTCTGGCCAGATCACATCCTAATAATTACCTTTTGTCATCCATCACACATGACCTGTAGACTCAACAAATGGTGGATCAACAACCAGTGGATCAACAACCAGTGGACCAACGACGACTGTAGACACTGAAAGGCTGCCTGTTGTGGCTCTGGACGTAACCTTAACAGGAAAACAATTTGAAGAAGCACTCAACAATCGCAGCAGCACAGAATATATTGAGCTTGAAAAGCAAGTTGTATGGATGGTGCGTATAACACAAAGTACCCTATTCAAAGCATCTACAGCACATGTTCAAGAGTTTCATATAGCGCTTAAGCAAAATGAAAGTTCTCATTGAACTTACACAAAGAGAAGGTCTTGCCAGTACTCTTTGTGATATTATTTTAAGGCCAGACTTGATCCACGTTAAGAAGGCTGCCTCGATTCATTTTGCCTTTGTGTCTGATGTAGTTTAAAAGCCACTGCAATTTAAGCACGTTTTATGTTTGACATTGTTCCTTCTTGTTCACAGTGCGACTTCATCTTTGGACAGTTTTTTGGGACTGATTTCAACCAGACCAATGTCATCGAATTTGGGTAATCTTTAGAGGCTTACAAGTCTCAGAAATAAACTACATCACATTATAACCGGGAAACCATCTTTTGGCCAATGGTCAAACGTATTTAAAGACTTCAGTTGGCCATAGGAATTGCAATCTAATATTAAAGTGGGGAAAATCCATGCATTTTTTAAAACTATTGTAATTTATGTGTGTGTTTTTAATTTTAAATAGTCCGGACATGGAAAACGTCAGAGTATCGGTGGATTTGAAGTTTAACAACACACTTCCAAAGGATGAAATTCCAGAGGCTTCCAAGGTCGTAGATGTCTTAGTGGAGGCTGTGCAAAACAGCAGCATGACCTTCAACCTCACTATTAATACCACCTCCATCAAAGTAATTGGTGAGTCAAAAATTCCTACGTGAATTGACTTTTCCATACCTCAAGTATCAATTCTGGCCAGATCACATCCTAATAATTACCTTTTGTCATCCATCACACATGACCTGTAGACTCAACAAATGGTGGATCAACAACCAGTGGATCAACAACCAGTGGATCAACAACCAGTGGACCAACGACGACTGTAGACACTGAAAGGCTGCCTGTTGTGGCTCTGGACGTAACCTTAACAGGAAAACAATTTGAAGAAGCACTCAACAATCGCAGCAGCACAGAATATATTGAGCTTGAAAAGCAAGTTGTATGGATGGTGCGTATAACACAAAGTACCCTATTCAAAGCATCTACAGCACATGTTCAAGAGTTTCATATAGCGCTTAAGCAAAATGAAAGTTCTCATTGAACTTACACAAAGAGAAGGTCTTGCCAGTACTCTTTGTGATATTATTTTAAGGCCAGACTTGATCCACGTTAAGAAGGCTGCCTTGATTCATTTTGCCTTTGTGTCTGATGTCATTTAAAAAGCCACTGCAATTTAAGCACGTTTTATGTTTGACATTGTTCCTTCTTGTTCACAGTGCGACTTCATCTTTGGACAGTTTTTTGGGACTGATTTCAACCAGACCAATGTCATCGAATTTGGGTAATCTTTAGAGGCTTACAAGTCTCAGAAATAAATTACATCACATTATAACCGGGAAACCATCTTTTGGCCAATGGTCAAACAGATTTAAAGACTTCAGTTGGCCATAGGAATTGCAATCTAACATTAAAGTGGGGAAAAATCCATGCAATTTTTAAAACTATTGTAATTTATGTGTGTGTTTTTAATTTTAAATAGTCCGGACATGGAAAACATCAGAGTATCGGTGGATTTGAAGTTTAACAACACACTTCCAAAGGATGAAATTCCAGAGGCTTCCAAGGTCGTAGATGTCTTAGTGGAGGCTGTGCAAAACAGCAGCATGACCTTCAACCTCACTATTAATACCACATCCATCAAAGTAATTGGTGAGTCAAAAATTCCTACGTGAATTGACTTTTCCATCCCTCAAGTATCAATTCTGGCCAGATCACATCCTAATAATTACCTTTTGTCATCCATCACACATGACACTGTAGACTCAACAAATGGTGGATCAACAACCAGTGGATCAACAACCAGTGGATCAACAACCAGTGGATCAACAACCAGTGAATCAACAACCAGTGGACCAACGACTGTAGACACTGAAAGGCTGCCTGTTGTGGCTCTGGACGTAACCTTAACAGGAAAACAATTTGAAGAAGCACTCAACAATCGCAGCAGCACAGAATATATTGAGCTTGAAAAGCAAGTTGTATGGATGGTGCGTATAACACAAAGTACCCTATTCAAAGCATCTACAGCACATGTTCAAGAGTTTCATATAGCGCTTAAGCAAAATGAAAGTTCTCATTGAACTTACACAAAGAGAAGGTCTTGCCAGTACTCTTTGTGATATTATTTTAAGGCCAGACTTGATCCACGTTAAGAAGGCTGCCTTGATTCATTTTGCCTTTGTGTCTGATGTCATTTAAAAAGCCACTGCAATTTAAGCATGTTTTATGTTTGACATTGTTCCTTCTTGTTCACAGTGCGACTTCATCTTTGGACAGTTTTTTGGGACTGATTTCAACCAGACCAATGTCATCGAATTTGGGTAATCTTTAGAGGCTTACAAGTCTCAGAAATAAACTACATCACATTATAACCGGGAAACCATCTTTTGGCCAATGGTCAAACAGATTTAAAGACTTCAGTTGGCCATAGGAATTGCAATCTAATATTAAAGTGGGGAAAAATCCATGCAATTTTTAAAACTATTGTAATTTATGTGTGTGTTTTTAATTTTAAATAGTTCGGACATGGAAAACGTCAGAGTATCGGTGGATTTGAAGTTTAACAACACACTTCCAAAGGATGAAATTCCAGAGGCTTCCAAGGTCGTAGATGTCTTAGTGGAGGCTGTGCAAAACAGCAGCATGACCTTCAACCTCACTATTAATACCACCTCCATCAAAGTAATTGGTGAGTCAAAAATTCCTACGTGAATTGACTTTTCCATCCCTCAAGTATCAATTCTGGCCAGATCACATCCTAATAATTACCTTTTGTCATCCATCACACATGACACTGTAGACTCAACAAATGGTGGATCAACAACCAGTGGATCAACAACCAGTGGACCAAAGACGACTGTAGACACTGAAAGGCTGCCTGTTGTGGCTCTGGACGTAACCTTAACAGGAAAACAATTTGAAGAAGCACTCAACAATCGCAGCAGCACAGAATATATTGAGCTTGAAAAGCAAGTTGTATGGATGGTGCGTATAACACAAAGTACCCTATTCAAAGCATCTACAGCACATGTTCAAGAGTTTCATATAGCGCTTAAGCAAAATGAAAGTTCTCATTGAACTTACACAAAGAGAAGGTCTTGCCAGTACTCTTTGTGATATTATTTTAAGGCCAGACTTGATCCACGTTAAGAAGGCTGCCTTGATTAATTTTGCCTTTGTGTCTGATGTCATTTAAAAAGCCACTGCAATTTAAGCACGTTTTATGTTTGACATTGTTCCTTCTTGTTCACAGTGCGACTTCATCTTTGGACAGTTTTTTGGGACTGATTTCAACCAGACCAATGTCATCGAATTTGGGTAATCTTTAGAGGCTTACAAGTCTCAGAAATAAACTACATCACATTATAACCGGGAAACCATCTTTTGGCCAATGGTCAAACAGATTTAAAGACTTCAGTTGGCCATAGGAATTGCAATCTAATATTAAAGTGGGGAAAAATCCACGCAATTTTTGAAACTATTGTAATTTATGTGTGTGTTTTTAATTTTAAATAGTCCGGACATGGAAAACGTCAGAGTATCGGTGGATTTGGAGTTTAACAACACACTTCCAAAGAATGAAATTCCAGAGGCTTCCAAGGTCGTAGATGTCTTAGTGGAGGCTGTGCAAAACAGCAGCATGACCTTCAACCTCACTATTAATACCACCTCCATCAAAGTAATTGGTGAGTCAAAAATTCCTACGTGAATTGACTTTTCCATCCCTCAAGTATCAATTCTGGCCAGATCACATCCTAATAATTACCTTTTGTCATCCATCACACATGACCTGTAGACTCAACAAATGGTGGATCAACAACCAGTGGATCAACAACCAGTGGACCAACGACGACTGTAGACACTGAAAGGCTGCCTGTTGTGGCTCTGGACGTAACCTTAACAGGAAAACAATTTGAAGAAGCACTCAACAATCGCAGCAGCACAGAATATATTGAGCTTGAAAAGCAAGTTGTATGGATGGTGCGTATAACACAAAGTACCCTATTCAAAGCATCTACAGCACATGTTCAAGAGTTTCATATAGCGCTTAAGCAAAATGAAAGTTCTCATTGAACTTACACAAAGAGAAGGTCTTGCCAGTACTCTTTGTGATATTATTTGAAGGCCAGACTTGATCCACGTTAAGAAGGCTGCCTCGATTAATTTTGCCTTTGTGTCTGATGTAATTTAAAAGCCACTGCAATTTAAGCACGTTTTATGTTTGACATTGTTCCTTCTTGTTCACAGTGCGACTTCATCTTTGGACAGTCTTTTGGGACTGATTTCAACCAGACCAATGTCATCGAATTTGGGTAATCTTTAGAGGCTTACAAGTCTCAGAAATAAACTACATCACATTATAACCGGGAAACCATCTTTTGGCCAATGGTCAAACAGATTTAAAGACTTCAGTTGGCCATAGGAATTGCAATCTAATATTAAAGTGGGGAAAAATCCATGCAATTTTTAAAACTATTGTAATTTATGTGTGTGTTTTTAATTTTAAATAGTCCGGACATGGAAAACGTCAGAGTATCGGTGGATTTGAAGTTTAACAACACACTTCCAAAGGATGAAATTCCAGAGGCTTCCAAGGTCGTAGATGTCTTAGTGGAGGCTGTGCAAAACAGCAGCATGACCTTCAACCTCACTATTAATACCACCTCCATCAAAGTAATTGGTGAGTCAAAAATTCCTACGTGAATTGACTTTTCCATCCCTCAAGTATCAATTCTGGCCAGATCACATCCTAATAATTACCTTTTGTCATCCATCACACATGACACTGTAGACTCAACAAATGGTGGATCAACAACCAGTGGATCAACAACCAGTGGACCAACGACGACTGTAGACACTGAAAGGCTGCCTGTTGTGGCTCTGGACGTAACCTTAACAGGAAAACAATTTGAAGAAGCACTCAACAATCGCAGCAGCACAGAATATATTGAGCTTGAAAAGCAAGTTGTATGGATGGTGCGTATAACACAAAGTACCCTATTCAAAGCATCTACAGCACATGTTCAAGAGTTTCATATAGCGCTTAAGCAAAATGAAAGTTCTCATTGAACTTACACAAAGAGAAGGTCTTGCCAGTACTCTTTGTGATATTATTTGAAGGCCAGACTTGATCCACGTTAAGAAGGCTGCCTCGATTAATTTTGCCTTTGTGTCTGATGTAATTTAAAAAGCCACTGCAATTTAAGCGCGTTTTATGTTTGACATTGTTCCTTCTTGTTCACAGTGCGACTTCATCTTTGGACAGTCTTTTGGGACTGATTTCAACCAGACCAATGTCATCGAATTTGGGTAATCTTTAGAGGCTTACAAGTCTCAGAAATAAACTACATCACATTATAACCGGGAAACCATCTTTTGGCCAATGGTCAAACAGATTTAAAGACTTCAGTTGGCCATAGGAATTGCAATCTAATATTAAAGTGGGGAAAAATCCATGCAATTTTTAAAACTATTGTAATTTATGTGTGTGTTTTTAATTTTAAATAGTCCGGACATGGAAAACGTCAGAGTATCGGTGGATTTGAAGTTTAACAACACACTTCCAAAGGATGAAATTCCAGAGGCTTCCAAGGTCGTAGATGTCTTAGTGGAGGCTGTGCAAAACAGCAGCATGACCTTCAACCTCACTATTAATACCACCTCCATCAAAGTAATTGGTGAGTCAAAAATTCCTACGTGAATTGACTTTTCCATCCCTCAAGTATCAATTCTGGCCAGATCACATCCTAATAATTACCTTTTGTCATCCATCACACATGACACTGTAGACTCAACAAATGGTGGATCAACAACCAGTGGATCAACAACCAGTGGACCAACGACGACTGTAGACACTGAAAGGCTGCCTGTTGTGGCTCTGGACGTAACCTTAACAGGAAAACAATTTGAAGAAGCACTCAACAATCGCAGCAGCACAGAATATATTGAGCTTGAAAAGCAAGTTGTATGGATGGTGCGTATAACACAAAGTACCCTATTCAAAGCATCTACAGCACATGTTCAAGAGTTTCATATAGCGCTTAAGCAAAATGAAAGTTCTCATTGAACTTACACAAAGAGAAGGTCTTGCCAGTACTCTTTGTGATATTATTTGAAGGCCAGACTTGATCCACGTTAAGAAGGCTGCCTCGATTCATTTTGCCTTTGTGTCTGATGTAATTTAAAAGCCACTGCAATTTAAGCACGTTTTATGTTTGACATTGTTCCTTCTTGTTCACAGTGCGACTTCATCTTTGGACAGTCTTTTGGGACTGATTTCAACCAGACCAATGTCATCGAATTTGGGTAATCTTTAGAGGCTTACAAGTCTCAGAAATAAACTACATCACATTATAACCGGGAAACCATCTTTTGGCCAATGGTCAAACAGATTTAAAGACTTCAGTTGGCCATAGGAATTGCAATCTAATATTAAAGTGGGGAAAAATCCCTGCAATTTTTAAAACTATTGTAATTTATGTGTGTGTTTTTAATTTTCAATAGTCCGGACATGGAAAACGTCAGAGTATCGGTGGATTTGAAGTTTAACAACACACTTCCAAAGGATGAAATTCCAGAGGCTTCCAAGGTCGTAGATGTCTTAGTGGAGGCTGTGCAAAACAGCAGCATGACCTTCAACCTCACTATTAATACCACCTCCATCAAAGTAATTGGTGAGTCAAAAATTCCTACGTGAATTGACTTTTCCATCCCTCAAGTATCAATTCTGGCCAGATCACATCCTAATAATTACCTTTTGTCATCCATCACACATGACACTGTAGACTCAACAAATGGTGGATCAACAACCAGTGGATCAACAACCAGTGGACCAACGACGACTGTAGACACTGAAAGGCTGCCTGTTGTGGCTCTGGACGTAACCTTAACAGGAAAACAATTTGAAGAAGCACTCAACAATCGCAGCAGCACAGAATATATTGAGCTTGAAAAGCAAGTTGTATGGATGGTGCGTATAACACAAAGTACCCTATTCAAAGCATCTACAGCACATGTTCAAGAGTTTCATATAGCGCTTAAGCAAAATGAAAGTTCTCATTGAACTTACACAAAGAGAAGGTCTTGCCAGTACTCTTTGTGATATTATTTGAAGGCCAGACTTGATCCACGTTAAGAAGGCTGCCTCGATTAATTTTGCCTTTGTGTCTGATGTAATTTAAAAAGCCACTGCAATTTAAGCACGTTTTATGTTTGACATTGTTCCTTCTTGTTCACAGTGCGACTTCATCTTTGGACAGTCTTTTGGGACTGATTTCAACCAGACCAATGTCATCGAATTTGGGTAATCTTTAGAGGCTTACAAGTCTCAGAAATAAACTACATCACATTATAACCGGGAAACCATCTTTTGGCCAATGGTCAAACAGATTTAAAGACTTCAGTTGGCCATAGGAATTGCAATCTAATATTAAAGTGGGGAAAAATCCATGCAATTTTTAAAACTATTGTAATTTATGTGTGTGTTTTTAATTTTAAATAGTCCGGACATGGAAAACGTCAGAGTATCGGTGGATTTGAAGTTTAACAACACACTTCCAAAGGATGAAATTCCAGAGGCTTCCAAGGTCGTAGATGTCTTAGTGGAGGCTGTGCAAAACAGCAGCATGACCTTCAACCTCACTATTAATACCACCTCCATCAAAGTAATTGGTGAGTCAAAAATTCCTACGTGAATTGACTTTTCCATCCCTCAAGTATCAATTCTGGCCAGATCACATCCTAATAATTACCTTTTGTCATCCATCACACATGACACTGTAGACTCAACAAATGGTGGATCAACAACCAGTGGATCAACAACCAGTGGACCAACGACGACTGTAGACACTGAAAGGCTGCCTGTTGTGGCTCTGGACGTAACCTTAACAGGAAAACAATTTGAAGAAGCACTCAACAATCGCAGCAGCACAGAATATATTGAGCTTGAAAAGCAAGTTGTATGGATGGTGCGTATAACACAAAGTACCCTATTCAAAGCATCTACAGCACATGTTCAAGAGTTTCATATAGCGCTTAAGCAAAATGAAAGTTCTCATTGAACTTACACAAAGAGAAGGTCTTGCCAGTACTCTTTGTGATATTATTTGAAGGCCAGACTTGATCCACGTTAAGAAGGCTGCCTCGATTAATTTTGCCTTTGTGTCTGATGTCATTTAAAAAGCCACTGCAATTTAAGCACGTTTTATGTTTGACATTGTTCCTTCTTGTTCACAGTGCGACTTCATCTTTGGACAGTCTTTTGGGACTGATTTCAACCAGACCAATGTCATCGAATTTGGGTAATCTTTAGAGGCTTACAAGTCTCAGAAATAAACTACATCACATTATAACCGGGAAACCATCTTTTGGCCAATGGTCAAACAGATTTAAAGACTTCAGTTGGCCATAGGAATTGCAATCTAATATTAAAGTGGGGAAAAATCCATGCAATTTTTAAAACTATTGTAATTTATGTGTGTGTTTTTAATTTTAAATAGTCCGGACATGGAAAACGTCAGAGTATCGGTGGATTTGAAGTTTAACAACACACTTCCAAAGGATGAAATTCCAGAGGCTTCCAAGGTCGTAGATGTCTTAGTGGAGGCTGTGCAAAACAGCAGCATGACCTTCAACCTCACTATTAATACCACCTCCATCAAAGTAATTGGTGAGTCAAAAATTCCTACGTGAATTGACTTTTCCATCCCTCAAGTATCAATTCTGGCCAGATCACATCCTAATAATTACCTTTTGTCATCCATCACACATGACCTGTAGACTCAACAAATGGTGGATCAACAACCAGTGGATCAACAACCAGTGGACCAACGACGACTGTAGACACTGAAAGGCTGCCTGTTGTGGCTCTGGACGTAACCTTAACAGGAAAACAATTTGAAGAAGCACTCAACAATCGCAGCAGCACAGAATATATTGAGCTTGAAAAGCAAGTTGTATGGATGGTGCGTATAACACAAAGTACCCTATTCAAAGCATCTACAGCACATGTTCAAGAGTTTCATATAGCGCTTAAGCAAAATGAAAGTTCTCATTGAACTTACACAAAGAGAAGGTCTTGCCAGTACTCTTTGTGATATTATTTGAAGGCCAGACTTGATCCACGTTAAGAAGGCTGCCTCGATTCATTTTGCCTTTGTGTCTGATGTAATTTAAAAAGCCACTGCAATTTAAGCATGTTTTATGTTTGACATTGTTCCTTCTTGTTCACAGTGCGACTTCATCTTTGGACAGTCTTTTGGGACTGATTTCAACCAGACCAATGTCATCGAATTTGGGTAATCTTTAGAGGCTTACAAGTCTCAGAAATAAACTACATCACATTATAACAGGGAAACCATCTTTTGGCCAATGGTCAAACGTATTTAAAGACTTCAGTTGGCCGTAGGAATTGCAATCTAATATTAAAGTGGGGAAAAATCCATGCAATTTTTAAAACTATTGTAATTTATGTGTGTGTTTTTAATTTTAAATAGTCCGGACATGGAAAATGTCAGAGTATCGGTGGATTTGAAGTTTAACAACACACTTCCAAAGGATGAAATTCCAGAGGCTTCCAAGGTCGTAGATGTCTTAGTGGAGGCTGTGCAAAACAGCAGCTTGACCTTCAACCTCACTATTAATACCACCTCCATCAAAGTAATTGGTGAGTCAAAAATTCCTACGTGAATTGACTTTTCCATCCCTCAAGTATCAATTCTGGCCAGATCACATCCTAATAATTACCTTTTGTCATCCATCACACATGACCTGTAGACTCAACAAATGGTGGATCAACAACCAGTGGATCAACAACCAGTGGATCAACAACCAGTGGACCAACGACGACTGTAGACACTGAAAGGCTGCCTGTTGTGGCTCTGGACGTAACCTTAACAGGAAAACAATTTGAAGAAGCACTCAACAATCGCAGCAGCACAGAATATATTGAGCTTGAAAAGCAAGTTGTATGGATGGTGCGTATAACACAAAGTACCCTATTCAAAGCATCTACAGCACATGTTCAAGAGTTTCATATAGCGCTTAAGCAAAATGAAAGTTCTCATTGAACTTATACAAAGAGAAGGTCTTGCCAGTACTCTTTGTGATATTATTTTAAGGCCAGACTTGATCCACGTTAAGAAGGCTGCCTCGATTAATTTTGCCTTTGTGTCTGATGTAATTTAAAAAGCCACTGCAATTTAAGCATGTTTTATGTTTGACATTGTTCCTTCTTGTTCACAGTGCGACTTCATCTTTGGACAGTTTTTTGGGACTGATTTCAACCAGACCAATGTCATCGAATTTGGGTAATCTTTAGAGGCTTACAAGTCTCAGAAATAAACTACATCACATTATAACCAGGAAACCATCTTTTGGCCAATGGTCAAACGTATTTAAAGACTTCAGTTGGCCATAGGAATTGCAATCTAATATTAAAGTGGGGAAAAATCCATGCATTTTTTAAAACTATTGTAATTTATGTGTGTGTTTTTAATTTTAAATAGTCCGGACATGGAAAACGTCAGAGTATCGGTGGATTTGAAGTTTAACAACACACTTCCAAAGGATGAAATTCCAGAGGCTTCCAAGGTCGTAGATGTCTTAGTGGAGGCTGTGCAAAACAGCAGCATGACCTTCAACCTCACTATTAATACCACCTCCATCAAAGTAATTGGTGAGTCAAAAATTCCTACGTGAATTGACTTTTCCATCCCTCAAGTATCAATTCTGGCCAGATCACATCCTAATAATTACCTTTTGTCATCCATCACACATGACCTGTAGACTCAACAAATGGTGGATCAACAACCAGTGGATCAACAACCAGTGGACCAACGACGACTGTAGACACTGAAAGGCTGCCTGTTGTGGCTCTGGACGTAACCTTAACAGGAAAACAATTTGAAGAAGCACTCAACAATCGCAGCAGCACAGAATATATTGAGCTTGAAAAGCAAGTTGTATGGATGGTGCGTATAACACAAAGTACCCTATTCAAAGCATCTACAGCACATGTTCAAGAGTTTCATATAGCGCTTAAGCAAAATGAAAGTTCTCATTGAACTTACACAAAGAGAAGGTCTTGCCAGTACTCTTTGTGATATTATTTTAAGGCCAGACTTGATCCACGTGAAGAAGGCTGCCTCGATTAATTTTGCCTTTGTGTCTGATGTAATTTAAAAAGCCACTGCAATTTAAGCATGTTTTATGTTTGACATTGTTCCTTCTTGTTCACAGTGCGACTTCATCTTTGGACAGTTTTTTGGGACTGATTTCAACCAGACCAATGTCATCGAATTTGGGTAATCTTTAGAGGCTTACAAGTCTCAGAAATAAACTACATCACATTATAACCAGGAAACCATCTTTTGGCCAATGGTCAAATGTATTTAAAGACTTCAGTTGGCCATAGGAATTGCAATCTAATATTAAAGTGGGGAAAAATCCATGCAATTTTTAAAACTACTGTAATTTATGTGTGTGTTTTTAATTTTAAATAGTCCGGACATGGAAAACGTCAGAGTATCGGTGGATTTGAAGTTTAACAACACACTTCCAAAGGATGAAATTCCAGAGGCTTCCAAGGTCATAGATGTCTTAGTGGAGGCTGTGCAAAACAGCAGCATGACCTTCAACCTCACTATTAATACCACCTCCATCAAAGTAATTGGTGAGTCAAAAATTCCTACGTGAATTGACTTTTCCATCCCTCAAGTATAAATTCTGGCCAGATCACATCCTAATAATTACCTTTTGTCATCCATCACACATGACCTGTAGACTCAACAAATGGTGGATCAACAACCAGTGGACCAACGACGACTGTAGACACTGAAAGGCTGCCTGTTGTAGCTCTGGACGTAACCTTAACAGGAAAACAATTTGAAGAAGCACTCAACAATCGCAGCAGCACAGAATATATTGAGCTTGAAAAGCAAGTTGTATGGATGGTGCGTATAACACAAAGTACCCTATTCAAAGCATCTACAGCACATGTTCAAGAGTTTCATATAGCGCTTAAGCAAAATGAAAGTTCTCATTGAACTTACACAAAGAGAAGGTCTTGCCAGTACTCTTTGTGATATTATTTTAAGGCCAGACTTGATCCACGTTAAGAAGGCTGCCTCGATTAATTTTGCCTTTGTGTCTGATGTAATTTAAAAAGCCACTGCAATTTAAGCATGTTTTATGTTTGACATTGTTCCTTCTTGTTCACAGTGCGACTTCATCTTTGGACAGTTTTTTGGGACTGATTTCAACCAGACCAATGTCATCGAATTTGGGTAATCTTTAGAGGCTTACAAGTCTCAGAAATAAACTACATCACATTATAACAGGGAAACCATCTTTTGGCCAATGGTCAAACGTATTTAAAGACTTCAGTTGGCCATAGGAATTGCAATCTAATATTAAAGTGGGGAAAAATCCATGCATTTTTTAAAACTATTGTAATTTATGTGTGTGTTTTTAATTTTAAATAGTCCGGACATGGAAAACGTCAGAGTATCGGTGGATTTGAAGTTTAACAACACACTTCCAAAGGATGAAATTCCAGAGGCTTCCAAGGTCGTAGATGTCTTAGTGGAGGCTGTGCAAAACAGCAGCATGACCTTCAACCTCACTATTAATACCACCTCCATCAAAGTAATTGGTGAGTCAAAAATTCCTACGTGAATTGACTTTTCCATCCCTCAAGTATCAATTCTGGCCAGATCACATCCTGATAATTACCTTTTGTCATCCATCACACATGACCTGTAGACTCAACAAATGGTGGATCAACAACCAGTGGATCAACAACCAGTGGACCAACGACGACTGTAGACACTGAAAGGCTGCCTGTTGTGGCTCTGGACGTAACCTTAACAGGAAAACAATTTGAAGAAGCACTCAACAATCGCAGCAGCACAGAATATATTGAGCTTGAAAAGCAAGTTGTATGGATGGTGCGTATAACACAAAGTACCCTATTCAAAGCATCTACAGCACATGTTCAAGAGTTTCATATAGCGCTTAAGCAAAATGAAAGTTCTCATTGAACTTACACAAAGAGAAGGTCTTGCCAGTACTCTTTGTGATATTATTTTAAGGCCAGACTTGATCCACGTGAAGAAGGCTGCCTCGATTAATTTTGCCTTTGTGTCTGATGTAATTTAAAAAGCCACTGCAATTTAAGCATGTTTTATGTTTGACATTGTTCCTTCTTGTTCACAGTGCGACTTCATCTTTGGACAGTTTTTTGGGACTGATTTCAACCAGACCAATGTCATCGAATTTGGGTAATCTTTAGAGGCTTACAAGTCTCAGAAATAAACTACATCACATTATAACCAGGAAACCATCTTTTGGCCAATGGTCAAATGTATTTAAAGACTTCAGTTGGCCATAGGAATTGCAATCTAATATTAAAGTGGGGAAAAATCCATGCAATTTTTAAAACTACTGTAATTTATGTGTGTGTTTTTAATTTTAAATAGTCCGGACATGGAAAACGTCAGAGTATCGGTGGATTTGAAGTTTAACAACACACTTCCAAAGGATGAAATTCCAGAGGCTTCCAAGGTCATAGATGTCTTAGTGGAGGCTGTGCAAAACAGCAGCATGACCTTCAACCTCACTATTAATACCACCTCCATCAAAGTAATTGGTGAGTCAAAAATTCCTACGTGAATTGACTTTTCCATCCCTCAAGTATAAATTCTGGCCAGATCACATCCTAATAATTACCTTTTGTCATCCATCACACATGACCTGTAGACTCAACAAATGGTGGATCAACAACCAGTGGACCAACGACGACTGTAGACACTGAAAGGCTGCCTGTTGTAGCTCTGGACGTAACCTTAACAGGAAAACAATTTGAAGAAGCACTCAACAATCGCAGCAGCACAGAATATATTGAGCTTGAAAAGCAAGTTGTATGGATGGTGCGTATAACACAAAGTACCCTATTCAAAGCATCTACAGCACATGTTCAAGAGTTTCATATAGCGCTTAAGCAAAATGAAAGTTCTCATTGAACTTACACAAAGAGAAGGTCTTGCCAGTACTCTTTGTGATATTATTTTAAGGCCAGACTTGATCCACGTTAAGAAGGCTGCCTCGATTCATTTTGCCTTTGTGTCTGATGTAATTTAAAAAGCCACTGCAATTTAAGCATGTTTTATGTTTGACATTGTTCCTTCTTGTTCACAGTGCGACTTCATCTTTGGACAGTTTTTTGGGACTGATTTCAACCAGACCAATGTCATCGAATTTGGGTAATCTTTAGAGGCTTACAAGTCTCAGAAATAAACTACATCACATTATAACAGGGAAACCATCTTTTGGCCAATGGTCAAACGTATTTAAAGACTTCAGTTGGCCATAGGAATTGCAATCTAATATTAAAGTGGGAAAAAATCCATGCATTTTTTAAAACTATTGTAATTTATGTGTGTGTTTTTAATTTTAAATAGTCCGGACATGGAAAACGTCAGAGTATCGGTGGATTTGAAGTTTAACAACACACTTCCAAAGGATGAAATTCCAGAGGCTTCCAAGGTCGTAGATGTCTTAGTGGAGGCTGTGCAAAACAGCAGCATGACCTTCAACCTCACTATTAATACCACCTCCATCAAAGTAATTGGTGAGTCAAAAATTCCTACGTGAATTGACTTTTCCATCCCTCAAGTATCAATTCTGGCCAGATCACATCCTAATAATTACCTTTTGTCATCCATCACACATGACCTGTAGACTCAACAAATGGTGGATCAACAACCAGTGGACCAACGACGACTGTAGACACTGAAAGGCTGCCTGTTGTAGCTCTGGACGTAACCTTAACAGGAAAACAATTTGAAGAAGCACTCAACAATCGCAGCAGCACAGAATATATTGAGCTTGAAAAGCAAGTTGTATGGATGGTGCGTATAACACAAAGTACCCTATTCAAAGCATCTACAGCACATGTTCAAGAGTTTCATATAGCGCTTAAGCAAAATGAAAGTTCTCATTGAACTTACACAAAGAGAAGGTCTTGCCAGTACTCTTTGTGATATTATTTTAAGGCCAGACTTGATCCACGTTAAGAAGGCTGCCTCGATTCATTTTGCCTTTGTGTCTGATGTAATTTAAAAAGCCACTGCAATTTAAGCATGTTTTATGTTTGACATTGTTCCTTCTTGTTCACAGTGCGACTTCATCTTTGGACAGTTTTTTGGGACTGATTTCAACCAGACCAATGTCATCGAATTTGGGTAATCTTTAGAGGCTTACAAGTCTCAGAAATAAACTACATCACATTATAACAGGGAAACCATCTTTTGGCCAATGGTCAAACGTATTTAAAGACTTCAGTTGGCCATAGGAATTGCAATCTAATATTAAAGTGGGGAAAAATCCATGCAATTTTTAAAACTATTGTAATTTATGTGTGTGTTTTTAATTTTAAATAGTCCGGACATGGAAAACGTCAGAGTATCGGTGGATTTGAAGTTTAACAACACACTTCCAAAGGATGAAATTCCAGAGGCTTCCAAGGTCGTAGATGTCTTAGTGGAGGCTGTGCAAAACAGCAGCATGACCTTCAACCTCACTATTAATACCACCTCCATCAAAGTAATTGGTGAGTCAAAAATTCCTACGTGAATTGACTTTTCCATCCCTCAAGTATCAATTCTGGCCAGATCACATCCTAATAATTACCTTTTGTCATCCATCACACATGACCTGTAGACTCAACAAATGGTGGCTCAACAACCAGTGGATCAACAACCAGTGGACCAACGACGACTGTAGACACTGAAAGGCTGCCTGTTGTGGCTCTGGACGTAACCTTAACAGGAAAACAATTTGAAGAAGCACTCAACAATCGCAGCAGCACAGAATATATTGAGCTTGAAAAGCAAGTTGTATGGATGGTGCGTATAACACAAAGTACCCTATTCAAAGCATCTACAGCACATGTTCAAGAGTTTCATAAAGCGCTTAAGCAAAATGAAAGTTCTCATTGAACTTACACAAAGAGAAGGTCTTGCCAGTACTCTTTGTGATATTATTTTAAGGCCAGACTTGATCCACGTTAAGAAGGCTGCCTCGATTAATTTTGCCTTTGTGTCTAATTTAATTTAAAAAGCCACTGCAATTTAAGCATGTTTTATGTTTGACATTGTTCCTTCTTGTTCACAGTGCGACTTCATCTTTGGACAGTTTTTTGGGACTGATTTCAACCAGACCAATGTCATCCAATTTAGGTAATCTTTAGAGGCTTACAAGTCTCAGAAATAAACTACATCACATTATAACCAGGAAACCATCTTTTGGCCAATGGTCAAACGTATTTAAAGACTTCAGTTGGCCATAGGAATTGCAATCTAATATTAAAGTGGGGAAAAATCCATGCATTTTTTAAAACTATTGTAATTTATGTGTGTGTTTTTAATTTTAAATAGTCCGGACATGGAAAACGTCAGAGTATCGGTGGATTTGAAGTTTAACAACACACTTCCAAAGGATGAAATTCCAGAGGCTTCCAAGGTCGTAGATGTCTTAGTGGAGGCTGTGCAAAACAGCAGCATGACCTTCAACCTCACTATTAATACCACCTCCATCAAAGTAATTGGTGAGTCAAAAATTCCTACGTGAATTGACTTTTCCATCCCTCAAGTATCAATTCTGGCCAGATCACATCCTAATAATTACCTTTTGTCATCCATCACACATGACTTGTAGACTCAACAAATGGTGGCTCAACAACCAGTGGATCAACAACCAGTAGACCAACGACGACTGTAGACACTGAAAGGCTGCCTGTTGTGGCTCTGGACGTAACCTTAACAGGAAAACAATTTGAAGAAGCACTCAACAATCGCAGCAGCACAGAATATATTGAGCTTGAAAAGCAAGTTGTATGGATGGTGCGTATAACACAAAGTACCCTATTCAAAGCATCTACAGCACATGTTCAAGAGTTTCATATAGCGCTTAAGCAAAATGAAAGTTCTCATTGAACTTACACAAAGAGAAGGTCTTGCCAGTACTCTTTGTGATATTATTTTAAGGCCAGACTTGATCCACGTTAAGAAGGCTGCCTCGATTCATTTTGCCTTTGTGTCTGATGTAATTTAAAAAGCCACTGCAATTTAAGCACGTTTTATGTTTGACATTGTTCCTTCTTGTTCACAGTGCGACTTCATCTTTGGACAGTTTTTTGGGACTGATTTCAACCAGACCAATGTCATCGAATTTGGGTAATCTTTAGAGGCTTACAAGTCTCAGAAATAAACTACATCACATTATAACAGGGAAACCATCTTTTGGCCAATGGTCAAACGTATTTAAAGACTTCAGTTGGCCATAGGAATTGCAATCTAATATTAAAGTGGGGAAAAATCCATGCAATTTTTAAAACTATTGTAATTTATGTGTGTGTTTTTAATTTTAAATAGTCCGGACATGGAAAACGTCAGAGTATCGGTGGATTTGAAGTTTAACAACACACTTCCAAAGGATGAAATTCCAGAGGCTTCCAAGGTCGTAGATGTCTTAGTGGAGGCTGTGCAAAACAGCAGCATGACCTTCAACCTCACTATTAATACCACCTCCATCAAAGTAATTGGTGAGTCAAAAATTCCTACGTGAATTGACTTTTCCATCCCTCAAGTATCAATTCTGGCCAGATCACATCCTAATAATTACCTTTTGTCATCCATCACACATGACCTGTAGACTCAACAAATGGTGGATCAACAACCAGTGGATCAACAACCAGTGGATCAACAACCAGTGGACCAACGACGACTGTAGACACTGAAAGGCTGCCTGTTGTGGCTCTGGACGTAACCTTAACAGGAAAACAATTTGAAGAAGCACTCAACAATCGCAGCAGCACAGAATATATTGAGCTTGAAAAGCAAGTTGTATGGATGGTGCGTATAACACAAAGTACCCTATTCAAAGCATCTACAGCACATGTTCAAGAGTTTCATATAGCGCTTAAGCAAAATGAAAGTTCTCATTGAACTTACACAAAGAGAAGGTCTTGCCAGTACTCTTTGTGATATTATTTTAAGGCCAGACTTGATCCACGTTAAGAAGGCTGCCTCGATTAATTTTGCCTTTGTGTCTGATGTAATTTAAAAAGCCACTGCAATTTAAGCATGTTTTATGTTTGACATCGTTCCTTCTTGTTCACAGTGCGACTTCATCTTTGGACAGTTTTTTGGGACTGATTTCAACCAGACCAATGTCATCGAATTTGGGTAATCTTTAGAGGCTTACAAGTCTCAGAAATAAACTACATCACATTATAACCAGGAAACCATCTTTTGGCCAATGGTCAAACTTATTTAAAGACTTCAGTTGGCCATAGGAATTGCAATCTAATATTAAAGTGGGGAAAAATCCATGCAATTTTTTAAACTATTGTAATTTATTTGTGTGTTTTTAATTTTAAATAGTCCGGACATGGAAAACGTCAGAGTATCGGTGGATTTGAAGTTTAACAACACACTTCCAAAGGATGAAATTCCAGAGGCTTCCAAGGTCGTAGATGTCTTAGTGGAGGCTGTGCAAAACAGCAGCATGATCTTCAACCTCACTATTAATACCACCTCCATCAAAGTAATTGGTGAGTCAAAAATTCCTACGTGAATTGACTTTTCCATCCCTCAAGTATCAATTCTGGCCAGATCACATCCTAATAATTACCTTTTGTCATCCATCACACATGACCTGTAGACTCAACAAATGGTGGATCAACAACCAGTGGATCAACAACCAGTGGCTCAACAACCAGTGGACCAACGACGACTGTAGACACTGAAAGGCTGCCTGTTGTGGCTCTGGACGTAACCTTAACAGGAAAACAATTTGAAGAAGCACTCAACAATCGCAGCAGCACAGAATATATTGAGCTTGAAAAGCAAGTTGTATGGATGGTGCGTATAACACAAAGTACCCTATTCAAAGCATCTACAGCACATGTTCAAGAGTTTCATATAGCGCTTAAGCAAAATGAAAGTTCTCATTGAACTTACACAAAGAGAAGGTCTTGCCAGTACTCTTTGTGATATTATTTTAAGGCCAGACTTGATCCACGTTAAGAAGGCTGCCTCGATTAATTTTGCCTTTGTGTCTAATGTAATTTAAAAAGCCACTGCAATTTAAGCATGTTTTATGTTTGACATTGTTCCTTCTTGTTCACAGTGCGACTTCATCTTTGGACAGTTTTTTGGGACTGATTTCAACCAGACCAATGTCATCCAATTTAGGTAATCTTTAGAGGCTTACAAGTCTCAGAAATAAACTACATCACATTATAACCGGGAAACCATCTTTTGGCCAATGGTCAAACGTATTTAAAGACTTCAGTTGGCCATAGGAATTGCAATCTAATATTAAAGTGGGGAAAAATCCATGCAATTTTTAAAACTATTGTAATTTATGTGTGTGTTTTTAATTTTAAATAGTCCGGACATGGAAAACGTCAGAGTATCGGTGGATTTGAAGTTTAACAACACACTTCCAAAGGATGAAATTCCAGAGGCTTCCAAGGTCGTAGATGTCTTAGTGGAGGCTGTGCAAAACAGCAGCATGACCTTCAACCTCACTATTAATACCACCTCCATCAAAGTAATTGGTGAGTCAAAAATTCCTACGTGAATTGACTTTTCCATCCCTCAAGTATCAATTCTGGCCAGATCACATCCTAATAATTACCTTTTGTCATCCATCACACATGACCTGTAGACTCAACAAATGGTGGATCAACAACCAGTGGATCAACAACCAGTGGACCAACGACGACTGTAGACACTGAAAGGCTGCCTGTTGTGGCTCTGGACGTAACCTTAACAGGAAAACAATTTGAAGAAGCACTCAACAATCGCAGCAGCACAGAATATATTGAGCTTGAAAAGCAAGTTGTATGGATGGTGCGTATAACACAAAGTACCCTATTCAAAGCATCTACAGCACATGTTCAAGAGTTTCATATAGCGCTTAAGCAAAATGAAAGTTCTCATTGAACTTACACAAAGAGAAGGTCTTGCCAGTACTCTTTGTGATATTATTTTAAAGCCAGACTTGATCCATGATAAGAAGGCTGCCTCGATTAATTTTGCCTTTGTGTCTAATGTAATTTAAAAAGCCACTGCAATTTAAGCATGTTTTATGTTTGACATTGTTCCTTCTTGTTCACAGTGCGACTTCATCTTTGGACAGTTTTTTGGGACTGATTTCAACCAGACCAATGTCATCCAATTTAGGTAATCTTTAGAGGCTTACAAGTCTCAGAAATAAACTACATCACATTATAACAGGGAAACCATCTTTTGGCCAATGGTCAAACGTATTTAAAGACTTCAGTTGGCCATAGGAATTGCAATCTAATATTAAAGTGGGGAAAAATCCATGCAATTTTTAAAACTATTGTAATTTATGTGTGTGTTTTTAATTTTAAATAGTCCGGACATGGAAAACGTCAGAGTATCGGTGGATTTGAAGTTTAACAACACACTTCCAAAGGATGAAATTCCAGAGGCTTCCAAGGTCATAGATGTCTTAGTGGAGGCTGTGCAAAACAGCAGCATGACCTTCAACCTCACTATTAATACCACCTCCATCAAAGTAATTGGTGAGTCAAAAATTCCTACGTGAATTGACTTTTCCATCCCTCAAGTATCAATTCTGGCCAGATCACATCCTAATAATTACCTTTTGTCATCCATCACACATGACCTGTAGACTCAACAAATGGTGGATCAACAACCAGTGGATCAACAACCAGTGGATCAACAACCAGTGGACCAACGACGACTGTAGACACTGAAAGGCTGCCTGTTGTGGCTCTGGACGTAACCTTAACAGGAAAACAATTTGAAGAAGCACTCAACAATCGCAGCAGCACAGAATATATTGAGCTTGAAAAGCAAGTTGTATGGATGGTGCGTATAACACAAAGTACCCTATTCAAAGCATCTACAGCACATGTTCAAGAGTTTCATATAGCGCTTAAGCAAAATGAAAGTTCTCATTGAACTTACACAAAGAGAAGGTCTTGCCAGTACTCTTTGTGATATTATTTTAAGGCCAGACTTGATCCACGTTAAGAAGGCTGCCTCGATTAATTTTGCCTTTGTGTCTAATGTAATTTAAAAAGCCACTGCAATTTAAGCATGTTTTATGTTTGACATTGTTCCTTCTTGTTCACAGTGCGACTTCATCTTTGGACAGTTTTTTGGGACTGATTTCAACCAGACCAATGTCATCCAATTTAGGTAATCTTTAGAGGCTTACAAGTCTCAGAAATAAACTACATCACATTATAACCGGGAAACCATCTTTTGGCCAATGGTCAAACGTATTTAAAGACTTCAGTTGGCCATAGGAATTGCAATCTAATATTAAAGTGGGGAAAAATCCATGCAATTTTTAAAACTATTGTAATTTATGTGTGTGTTTTTAATTTTAAATAGTCCGGACATGGAAAACGTCAGAGTATCGGTGGATTTGAAGTTTAACAACACACTTCCAAAGGATGAAATTCCAGAGGCTTCCAAGGTCGTAGATGTCTTAGTGGAGGCTGTGCAAAACAGTAGCATGACCTTCAACCTCACTATTAATACCACCTCCATCAAAGTAATTGGTGAGTCAAAAATTCCTACGTGAATTGACTTTTCCATCCCTCAAGTATCAATTCTGGCCAGATCACATCCTAATAATTACCTTTTGTCATCCATCACACATGACCTGTAGACTCAACAAATGGTGGATCAACAACCAGTGGATCAACAACCAGTGGACCAACGACGACTGTAGACACTGAAAGGCTGCCTGTTGTGGCTCTGGACGTAACCTTAACAGGAAAACAATTTGAAGAAGCACTCAACAATCGCAGCAGCACAGAATATATTGAGCTTGAAAAGCAAGTTGTATGGATGGTGCGTATAACACAAAGTACCCTATTCAAAGCATCTACAGCACATGTTCAAGAGTTTCATATAGCGCTTAAGCAAAATGAAAGTTCTCATTGAACTTACACAAAGAGAAGGTCTTGTAATTTTAAAAGCCACTGCAATTTAAGCACGTTTTATGTTTGACATTGTTCCTTCTTGTTCACAGTGCGACTTCATCTTTGGACAGTTTTTTGGGACTGATTTCAACCAGACCAATGTCATCGAATTTGGGTAATCTTTAGAGGCTTACAAGTCTCAGAAATAAACTACATCACATTATAACAGGGAAACCATCTTTTGGCCAATGGTCAAACGTATTTAAAGACTTCAGTTGGCCATAGGAATTGCAATCTAATATTAAAGTGGGGAAAAATCCATGCAATTTTTAAAACTATTGTAATTTATGTGTGTGTTTTTAATTTTAAATAGTCCGGACATGGAAAACGTCAGAGTATCGGTGGATTTGAAGTTTAACAACACACTTCCAAAGGATGAAATTCCAGAGGCTTCCAAGGTCGTAGATGTCTTAGTGGAGGCTGTGCAAAACAGCAGCATGACCTTCAACCTCACTATTAATACCACCTCCATCAAAGTAATTGGTGAGTCAAAAATTCCTACATGAATTGACTTTTCCATCCCTCAAGTATCAATTCTGGCCAGATCACATCCTAATAATTACCTTTTGTCATCCATCACACATGACCTGTAGACTCAACAAATGGTGGATCAACAACCAGTGGATCAACAACCAGTGGACCAACGACGACTGTAGACACTGAAAGGCTGCCTGTTGTGGCTCTGGACGTAACCTTAACAGGAAAACAATTTGAAGAAGCACTCAACAATCGCAGCAGCACAGAATATATTGAGCTTGAAAAGCAAGTTGTATGGATGGTGCGTATAACACAAAGTACCCTATTCAAAGCATCTACAGCACATGTTCAAGAGTTTCATATAGCGCTTAAGCAAAATGAAAGTTCTCATTGAACTTACACAAAGAGAAGGTCTTGCCAGTACTCTTTGTGATATTATTTTAAAGCCAGACTTGATCCATGATAAGAAGGCTGCCTCGATTAATTTTGCCTTTGTGTCTAATGTAATTTAAAAAGCCACTGCAATTTAAGCATGTTTTATGTTTGACATTGTTCCTTCTTGTTCACAGTGCGACTTCATCTTTGGACAGTTTTTTGGGACTGATTTCAACCAGACCAATGTCATCCAATTTAGGTAATCTTTAGAGGCTTACAAGTCTCAGAAATAAACTACATCACATTATAACAGGGAAACCATCTTTTGGCCAATGGTCAAACGTATTTAAAGACTTCAGTTGGCCATAGGAATTGCAATCTAATATTAAAGTGGGGAAAAATCCATGCAATTTTTAAAACTATTGTAATTTATGTGTGTGTTTTTAATTTTAAATAGTCCGGACATGGAAAACGTCAGAGTATCGGTGGATTTGAAGTTTAACAACACACTTCCAAAGGATGAAATTCCAGAGGCTTCCAAGGTCGTAGATGTCTTAGTGGAGGCTGTGCAAAACAGCAGCATGACCTTCAACCTCACTATTAATACCACCTCCATCAAAGTAATTGGTGAGTCAAAAATTCCTACGTGAATTGACTTTTCCATCCCTCAAGTATCAATTCTGGCCAGATCACATCCTAATAATTACCTTTTGTCATCCATCACACATGACCTGTAGACTCAACAAATGGTGGCTCAACAACCAGTGGATCAACAACCAGTGGATCAACAACCAGTGAATCAACAACCAGTGGACCAACGACAACTGTAGACACTGAAAGGCTGCCTGTTGTGGCTCTGGACGTAACCTTAACAGGAAAACAATTTGAAGAAGCACTCAACAATCGCAGCAGCACAGAATATATTGAGCTTGAAAAGCAAGTTGTATGGATGGTGCGTATAACACAAAGTACCCTATTCAAAGCATCTACAGCACATGTTCAAGAGTTTCATATAGCGCTTAAGCAAAATGAAAGTTCTCATTGAACTTACACAAAGAGAAGGTCTTGCCAGTACTCTTTGTGATATTATTTTAAGGCCAGACTTGATCCACGTTAAGAAGGCTGCCTCGATTCATTTTGCCTTTGTGTCTGATGTAGTTTAAAAAGCCACTGCAATTTAAGCACGTTTTATGTTTGACATTGTTCCTTCTTGTTCACAGTGCGACTTCATCTTTGGACAGTTTTTTGGGACTGATTTCAACCAGACCAATGTCATCGAATTTGGGTAATCTTTAGAGGCTTACAAGTCTCAGAAATAAACTACATCACATTATAACAGGGAAACCATCTTTTGGCCAATGGTCAAACGTATTTAAAGACTTCAGTTGGCCATAGGAATTGCAATCTAATATTAAAGTGGGGAAAAATCCATGCAATTTTTAAAACTATTGTAATTTATGTGTGTGTTTTTAATTTTAAATAGTCCGGACATGGAAAACGTCAGAGTATCGGTGGATTTGAAGTTTAACAACACACTTCCAAAGGATGAAATTCCAGAGGCTTCCAAGGTCGTAGATGTCTTAGTGGAGGCTGTGCAAAACAGTAGCATGACCTTCAACCTCACTATTAATACCACCTCCATCAAAGTAATTGGTGAGTCAAAAATTCCTACGTGAATTGACTTTTCCATCCCTCAAGTATCAATTCTGGCCAGATCACATCCTAATAATTACCTTTTGTCATCCATCACACATGACCTGTAGACTCAACAAATGGTGGATCAACAACCAGTGGATCAACAACCAGTGGATCAACAACCAGTGGACCAACGACGACTGTAGACACTGAAAGGCTGCCTGTTGTGGCTCTGGACGTAACCTTAACAGGAAAACAATTTGAAGAAGCACTCAACAATCGCAGCAGCACAGAATATATTGAGCTTGAAAAGCAAGTTGTATGGATGGTGCGTATAACACAAAGTACCCTATTCAAAGCATCTACAGCACATGTTCAAGAGTTTCATATAGCGCTTAAGCAAAATGAAAGTTCTCATTGAACTTACACAAAGAGAAGGTCTTGCCAGTACTCTTTGTGATATTATTTTAAGGCCAGACTTGATCCACGTTAAGAAGGCTGCCTCGATTCATTTTGCCTTTGTGTCTGATGTAGTTTAAAAGCCACTGCAATTTAAGCACGTTTTATGTTTGACATTGTTCCTTCTTGTTCACAGTGCGACTTCATCTTTGGACAGTTTTTTGGGACTGATTTCAACCAGACCAATGTCATCGAATTTGGGTAATCTTTAGAGGCTTACAAGTCTCAGAAATAAACTACATCACATTATAACCGGGAAACCATCTTTTGGCCAATGGTCAAACGTATTTAAAGACTTCAGTTGGCCATAGGAATTGCAATCTAATATTAAAGTGGGGAAAAATCCATGCATTTTTTAAAACTATTGTAATTTATGTGTGTGTTTTTAATTTTAAATAGTCCGGACATGGAAAACGTCAGAGTATCGGTGGATTTGAAGTTTAACAACACACTTCCAAAGGATGAAATTCCAGAGGCTTCCAAGGTCGTAGATGTCTTAGTGGAGGCTGTGCAAAACAGCAGCATGACCTTCAACCTCACTATTAATACCACCTCCATCAAAGTAATTGGTGAGTCAAAAATTCCTACGTGAATTGACTTTTCCATCCCTCAAGTATCAATTCTGGCCAGATCACATCCTAATAATTATCTTTTGTCATCCATCACACATGACACTGTAGACTCAACAAATGGTGGATCAACAACCAGTGGATCAACAACCAGTGGATCAACAACCAGTGAATCAACAACCAGTGGACCAACGACGACTGTAGACACTGAAAGGCTGCCTGTTGTGGCTCTGGACGTAACCTTAACAGGAAAACAATTTGAAGAAGCACTCAACAATCGCAGCAGCACAGAATATATTGAGCTTGAAAAGCAAGTTGTATGGATGGTGCGTATAACACAAAGTACCCTATTCAAAGCATCTACAGCACATGTTCAAGAGTTTCATATAGCGCTTAAGCAAAATGAAAGTTCTCATTGAACTTACACAAAGAGAAGGTCTTGCCAGTACTCTTTGTGATATTATTTTAAGGCCAGACTTGATCCACGTTAAGAAGGCTGCCTCGATTCATTTTGCCTTTGTGTCTGATGTAGTTTAAAAAGCCACTGCAATTTAAGCACGTTTTATGTTTGACATTGTTCCTTCTTGTTCACAGTGCGACTTCATCTTTGGACAGTTTTTTGGGACTGATTTCAACCAGACCAATGTCATCGAATTTGGGTAATCTTTAGAGGCTTACAAGTCTCAGAAATAAACTACATCACATTATAACAGGGAAACCATCTTTTGGCCAATGGTCAAACGTATTTAAAGACTTCAGTTGGCCATAGGAATTGCAATCTAATATTAAAGTGGGGAAAAATCCATGCAATTTTTAAAACTATTGTAATTTATGTGTGTGTTTTTAATTTTAAATAGTCCGGACATGGAAAACGTCAGAGTATCGGTGGATTTGAAGTTTAACAACACACTTCCAAAGGATGAAATTCCAGAGGCTTCCAAGGTCGTAGATGTCTTAGTGGAGGCTGTGCAAAACAGTAGCATGACCTTCAACCTCACTATTAATACCACCTCCATCAAAGTAATTGGTGAGTCAAAAATTCCTACGTGAATTGACTTTTCCATCCCTCAAGTATCAATTCTGGCCAGATCACATCCTAATAATTACCTTTTGTCATCCATCACACATGACCTGTAGACTCAACAAATGGTGGATCAACAACCAGTGGATCAACAACCAGTGGATCAACAACCAGTGGACCAACGACGACTGTAGACACTGAAAGGCTGCCTGTTGTGGCTCTGGACGTAACCTTAACAGGAAAACAATTTGAAGAAGCACTCAACAATCGCAGCAGCACAGAATATATTGAGCTTGAAAAGCAAGTTGTATGGATGGTGCGTATAACACAAAGTACCCTATTCAAAGCATCTACAGCACATGTTCAAGAGTTTCATATAGCGCTTAAGCAAAATGAAAGTTCTCATTGAACTTACACAAAGAGAAGGTCTTGCCAGTACTCTTTGTGATATTATTTTAAAGCCAGACTTGATCCATGATAAGAAGGCTGCCTCGATTAATTTTGCCTTTGTGTCTAATGTAATTTAAAAAGCCACTGCAATTTAAGCATGTTTTATGTTTGACATTGTTCCTTCTTGTTCACAGTGCGACTTCATCTTTGGACAGTTTTTTGGGACTGATTTCAACCAGACCAATGTCATCCAATTTAGGTAATCTTTAGAGGCTTACAAGTCTCAGAAATAAACTACATCACATTATAACAGGGAAACCATCTTTTGGCCAATGGTCAAACTTATTTAAAGACTTCAGTTGGCCATAGGAATTGCAATCTAATATTAAAGTGGGGAAAAATCCATGCAATTTTTAAAACTATTGTAATTTATGTGTGTGTTTTTAATTTTAAATAGTCCGGACATGGAAAACGTCAGAGTATCGGTGGATTTGAAGTTTAACAACACACTTCCAAAGGATGAAATTCCAGAGGCTTCCAAGGTCGTAGATGTCTTAGTGGAGGCTGTGCAAAACAGCAGCATGACCTTCAACCTCACTATTAATACCACCTCCATCAAAGTAATTGGTGAGTCAAAAATTCCTACGTGAATTGACTTTTCCATCCCTCAAGTATCAATTCTGGCCAGATCACATCCTAATAATTACCTTTTGTCATCCATCACACATGACCTGTAGACTCAACAAATGGTGGCTCAACAACCAGTGGATCAACAACCAGTGGATCAACAACCAGTGGATCAACAACCAGTGGACCAACGACGACTGTAGACACTGAAAGGCTGCCTGTTGTGGCTCTGGACGTAACCTTAACAGGAAAACAATTTGAAGAAGCACTCAACAATCGCAGCAGCACAGAATATATTGAGCTTGAAAAGCAAGTTGTATGGATGGTGCGTATAACACAAAGTACCCTATTCAAAGCATCTACAGCACATGTTCAAGAGTTTCATATAGCGCTTAAGCAAAATGAAAGTTCTCATTGAACTTACACAAAGAGAAGGTCTTGCCAGTACTCTTTGTGATATTATTTGAAGGCCAGACTTGATCCACGTTAAGAAGGCTGCCTCGATTCATTTTGCCTTTGTGTCTGATGTAGTTTAAAAGCCACTGCAATTTAAGCACGTTTTATGTTTGACATTGTTCCTTCTTGTTCACAGTGCGACTTCATCTTTGGACAGTTTTTTGGGACTGATTTCAACCAGACCAATGTCATCGAATTTGGGTAATCTTTAGAGGCTTACAAGTCTCAGAAATAAACTACATCACATTATAACCGGGAAACCATCTTTTGGCCAATGGTCAAACGTATTTAAAGACTTCAGTTGGCCATAGGAATTGCAATCTAATATTAAAGTGGGGAAAATCCATGCATTTTTTAAAACTATTGTAATTTATGTGTGTGTTTTTAATTTTAAATAGTCCGGACATGGAAAACGTCAGAGTATCGGTGGATTTGAAGTTTAACAACACACTTCCAAAGGATGAAATTCCAGAGGCTTCCAAGGTCGTAGATGTCTTAGTGGAGGCTGTGCAAAACAGCAGCATGACCTTCAACCTCACTATTAATACCACCTCCATCAAAGTAATTGGTGAGTCAAAAATTCCTACGTGAATTGACTTTTCCATCCCTCAAGTATCAATTCTGGCCAGATCACATCCTAATAATTATCTTTTGTCATCCATCACACATGACACTGTAGACTCAACAAATGGTGGATCAACAACCAGTGGATCAACAACCAGTGGATCAACAACCAGTGGATCAACAACCAGTGAATCAACAACCAGTGGACCAACGACGACTGTAGACACTGAAAGGCTGCCTGTTGTGGCTCTGGACGTAACCTTAACAGGAAAACAATTTGAAGAAGCACTCAACAATCGCAGCAGCACAGAATATATTGAGCTTGAAAAGCAAGTTGTATGGATGGTGCGTATAACACAAAGTACCCTATTCAAAGCATCTACAGCACATGTTCAAGAGTTTCATATAGCGCTTAAGCAAAATGAAAGTTCTCATTGAACTTACACAAAGAGAAGGTCTTGCCAGTACTCTTTGTGATATTATTTTAAGGCCAGACTTGATCCACGTTAAGAAGGCTGCCTCGATTCATTTTGCCTTTGTGTCTGATGTAATTTAAAAAGCCACTGCAATTTAAGCACGTTTTATGTTTGACATTGTTCCTTCTTGTTCACAGTGCGACTTCATCTTTGGACAGTTTTTTGGGACTGATTTCAACCAGACCAATGTCATCGAATTTGGGTAATCTTTAGAGGCTTACAAGTCTCAGAAATAAACTACATCACATTATAACAGGGAAACCATCTTTTGGCCAATGGTCAAACGTATTTAAAGACTTCAGTTGGCCATAGGAATTGCAATCTAATATTAAAGTGGGGAAAAATCCATGCAATTTTTAAAACTATTGTAATTTATGTGTGTGTTTTTAATTTTAAATAGTCCGGACATGGAAAACGTCAGAGTATCGGTGGATTTGAAGTTTAACAACACACTTCCAAAGGATGAAATTCCAGAGGCTTCCAAGGTCGTAGATGTCTTAGTGGAGGCTGTGCAAAACAGCAGCATGACCTTCAACCTCACTATTAATACCACCTCCATCAAAGTAATTGGTGAGTCAAAAATTCCTACGTGAATTGACTTTTCCATCCCTCAAGTATCAATTCTGGCCAGATCACATCCTAATAATTACCTTTTGTCATCCATCACACATGACCTGTAGACTCAACAAATGGTGGATCAACAACCAGTGGATCAACAACCAGTGGATCAACAACCAGTGGACCAACGACGACTGTAGACACTGAAAGGCTGCCTGTTGTGGCTCTGGACGTAACCTTAACAGGAAAACAATTTGAAGAAGCACTCAACAATCGCAGCAGCACAGAATATATTGAGCTTGAAAAGCAAGTTGTATGGATGGTGCGTATAACACAAAGTACCCTATTCAAAGCATCTACAGCACATGTTCAAGAGTTTCATATAGCGCTTAAGCAAAATGAAAGTTCTCATTGAACTTACACAAAGAGAAGGTCTTGCCAGTACTCTTTGTGATATTATTTTAAGGCCAGACTTGATCCACGTTAAGAAGGCTGCCTCGATTCATTTTGCCTTTGTGTCTGATGTAATTTAAAAAGCCACTGCAATTTAAGCACGTTTTATGTTTGACATTGTTCCTTCTTGTTCACAGTGCGACTTCATCTTTGGACAGTTTTTTGGGACTGATTTCAACCAGACCAATGTCATCGAATTTGGGTAATCTTTAGAGGCTTACAAGTCTCAGAAATAAACTACATCACATAATAACCAGCAAACCATCTTTTGGCCAATGGTCAAACTTATTTAAAGACTTCAGTTGGCCATAGGAATTGCAATCTAATATTAAAGTGGGGAAAAATCCATGCAATTTTTAAAACTATTGTAATTTATTTGTGTGTTTTTAATTTTAAATAGTCCGGACATGGAAAACGTCAGAGTATCGGTGGATTTGAAGTTTAACAACACACTTCCAAAGGATGAAATTCCAGAGGCTTCCAAGGTCGTAGATGTCTTAGTGGAGGCTGTGCAAAACAGCAGCATGACCTTCAACCTCACTATTAATACCACCTCCATCAAAGTAATTGGTGAGTCAAAAATTCCTACGTGAATTGACTTTTCCATCCCTCAAGTATCAATTCTGGCCAGATCACATCCTAATAATTACCTTTTGTCATCCATCACACATGACCTGTAGACTCAACAAATGGTGGATCAACAACCAGTGGATCAACAACCAGTGGATCAACAACCAGTGGACCAACGACGACTGTAGACACTGAAAGGCTGCCTGTTGTGGCTCTGGACGTAACCTTAACAGGAAAACAATTTGAAGAAGCACTCAACAATCGCAGCAGCACAGAATATATTGAGCTTGAAAAGCAAGTTGTATGGATGGTGCGTATAACACAAAGTACCCTATTCAAAGCATCTACAGCACATGTTCAAGAGTTTCATATAGCGCTTAAGCAAAATGAAAGTTCTCATTGAACTTACACAAAGAGAAGGTCTTGCCAGTACTCTTTGTGATATTATTTTAAGGCCAGACTTGATCCACGTTAAGAAGGCTGCGTCGATTAATTTTGCCTTTGTGTCTAATGTAATTTAAAAAGCCACTGCAATTTAAGCATGTTTTATGTTTGACATTGTTCCTTCTTGTTCACAGTGCGACTTCATCTTTGGACAGTTTTTTGGGACTGATTTCAACCAGACCAATGTCATCCAATTTAGGTAATCTTTAGAGGCTTACAAGTCTCAGAAATAAACTACATCACATTATAACCGGGAAACCATCTTTTGGCCAATGGTCAAACGTATTTAAAGACTTCAGTTGGCCATAGGAATTGCAATCTAATATTAAAGTGGGGAAAAATCCATGCAATTTTTAAAACTATTGTAATTTATGTGTGTGTTTTTAATTTTAAATAGTCCGGACATGGAAAACGTCAGAGTATCGGTGGATTTGAAGTTTAACAACACACTTCCAAAGGATGAAATTCCAGAGGCTTCCAAGGTCGTAGATGTCTTAGTGGAGGCTGTGCAAAACAGCAGCATGACCTTCAACCTCACTATTAATACCACCTCCATCAAAGTAATTGGTGAGTCAAAAATTCCTACATGAATTGACTTTTCCATCCCTCAAGTATCAATTCTGGCCAGATCACATCCTAATAATTACCTTTTGTCATCCATCACACATGACCTGTAGACTCAACAAATGGTGGATCAACAACCAGTGGATCAACAACCAGTGGACCAACGACGACTGTAGACACTGAAAGGCTGCCTGTTGTGGCTCTGGACGTAACCTTAACAGGAAAACAATTTGAAGAAGCACTCAACAATCGCAGCAGCACAGAATATATTGAGCTTGAAAAGCAAGTTGTATGGATGGTGCGTATAACACAAAGTACCCTATTCAAAGCATCTACAGCACATGTTCAAGAGTTTCATATAGCGCTTAAGCAAAATGAAAGTTCTCATTGAACTTACACAAAGAGAAGGTCTTGCCAGTACTCTTTGTGATATTATTTTAAAGCCAGACTTGATCCATGATAAGAAGGCTGCCTCGATTAATTTTGCCTTTGTGTCTAATGTAATTTAAAAAGCCACTGCAATTTAAGCATGTTTTATGTTTGACATTGTTCCTTCTTGTTCACAGTGCGACTTCATCTTTGGACAGTTTTTTGGGACTGATTTCAACCAGACCAATGTCATCCAATTTAGGTAATCTTTAGAGGCTTACAAGTCTCAGAAATAAACTACATCACATTATAACAGGGAAACCATCTTTTGGCCAATGGTCAAACGTATTTAAAGACTTCAGTTGGCCATAGGAATTGCAATCTAATATTAAAGTGGGGAAAAATCCATGCAATTTTTAAAACTATTGTAATTTATGTGTGTGTTTTTAATTTTAAATAGTCCGGACATGGAAAACGTCAGAGTATCGGTGGATTTGAAGTTTAACAACACACTTCCAAAGGATGAAATTCCAGAGGCTTCCAAGGTCGTAGATGTCTTAGTGGAGGCTGTGCAAAACAGCAGCATGACCTTCAACCTCACTATTAATACCACCTCCATCAAAGTAATTGGTGAGTCAAAAATTCCTACGTGAATTGACTTTTCCATCCCTCAAGTATCAATTCTGGCCAGATCACATCCTAATAATTACCTTTTGTCATCCATCACACATGACCTGTAGACTCAACAAATGGTGGATCAACAACCAGTGGATCAACAACCAGTGGATCAACAACCAGTGGACCAACGACGACTGTAGACACTGAAAGGCTGCCTGTTGTGGCTCTGGACGTAACCTTAACAGGAAAACAATTTGAAGAAGCACTCAACAATCGCAGCAGCACAGAATATATTGAGCTTGAAAAGCAAGTTGTATGGATGGTGCGTATAACACAAAGTACCCTATTCAAAGCATCTACAGCACATGTTCAAGAGTTTCATATAGCGCTTAAGCAAAATGAAAGTTCTCATTGAACTTACACAAAGAGAAGGTCTTGCCAGTACTCTTTGTGATATTATTTTAAGGCCAGACTTGATCCACGTTAAGAAGGCTGCCTCGATTCATTTTGCCTTTGTGTCTGATGTAGTTTAAAAGCCACTGCAATTTAAGCACGTTTTATGTTTGACATTGTTCCTTCTTGTTCACAGTGCGACTTCATCTTTGGACAGTTTTTTGGGACTGATTTCAACCAGACCAATGTCATCGAATTTGGGTAATCTTTAGAGGCTTACAAGTCTCAGAAATAAACTACATCACATTATAACCGGGAAACCATCTTTTGGCCAATGGTCAAACGTATTTAAAGACTTCAGTTGGCCATAGGAATTGCAATCTAATATTAAAGTGGGGAAAAATCCATGCAATTTTTAAAACTATTGTAATTTATGTGTGTGTTTTTAATTTTAAATAGTCCGGACATGGAAAACGTCAGAGTATCGGTGGATTTGAAGTTTAACAACACACTTCCAAAGGATGAAATTCCAGAGGCTTCCAAGGTCGTAGATGTCTTAGTGGAGGCTGTGCAAAACAGTAGCATGACCTTCAACCTCACTATTAATACCACCTCCATCAAAGTAATTGGTGAGTCAAAAATTCCTACGTGAATTGACTTTTCCATCCCTCAAGTATCAATTCTGGCCAGATCACATCCTAATAATTACCTTTTGTCATCCATCACACATGACCTGTAGACTCAACAAATGGTGGATCAACAACCAGTGGATCAACAACCAGTGGATCAACAACCAGTGGACCAACGACGACTGTAGACACTGAAAGGCTGCCTGTTGTGGCTCTGGACGTAACCTTAACAGGAAAACAATTTGAAGAAGCACTCAACAATCGCAGCAGCACAGAATATATTGAGCTTGAAAAGCAAGTTGTATGGATGGTGCGTATAACACAAAGTACCCTATTCAAAGCATCTACAGCACATGTTCAAGAGTTTCATATAGCGCTTAAGCAAAATGAAAGTTCTCATTGAACTTACACAAAGAGAAGGTCTTGCCAGTACTCTTTGTGATATTATTTTAAGGCCAGACTTGATCCACGTTAAGAAGGCTGCCTCGATTCATTTTGCCTTTGTGTCTGATGTAATTTAAAAAGCCACTGCAATTTAAGCACGTTTTATGTTTGACATTGTTCCTTCTTGTTCACAGTGCGACTTCATCTTTGGACAGTTTTTTGGGACTGATTTCAACCAGACCAATGTCATCGAATTTGGGTAATCTTTAGAGGCTTACAAGTCTCAGAAATAAACTACATCACATAATAACCAGCAAACCATCTTTTGGCCAATGGTCAAACTTATTTAAAGACTTCAGTTGGCCATAGGAATTGCAATCTAATATTAAAGTGGGGAAAAATCCATGCAATTTTTAAAACTATTGTAATTTATTTGTGTGTTTTTAATTTTAAATAGTCCGGACATGGAAAACGTCAGAGTATCGGTGGATTTGAAGTTTAACAACACACTTCCAAAGGATGAAATTCCAGAGGCTTCCAAGGTCGTAGATGTCTTAGTGGAGGCTGTGCAAAACAGCAGCATGACCTTCAACCTCACTATTAATACCACCTCCATCAAAGTAATTGGTGAGTCAAAAATTCCTACGTGAATTGACTTTTCCATCCCTCAAGTATCAATTCTGGCCAGATCACATCCTAATAATTACCTTTTGTCATCCATCACACATGACCTGTAGACTCAACAAATGGTGGATCAACAACCAGTGGATCAACAACCAGTGGATCAACAACCAGTGGACCAACGACGACTGTAGACACTGAAAGGCTGCCTGTTGTGGCTCTGGACGTAACCTTAACAGGAAAACAATTTGAAGAAGCACTCAACAATCGCAGCAGCACAGAATATATTGAGCTTGAAAAGCAAGTTGTATGGATGGTGCGTATAACACAAAGTACCCTATTCAAAGCATCTACAGCACATGTTCAAGAGTTTCATATAGCGCTTAAGCAAAATGAAAGTTCTCATTGAACTTACACAAAGAGAAGGTCTTGCCAGTACTCTTTGTGATATTATTTTAAGGCCAGACTTGATCCACGTTAAGAAGGCTGCGTCGATTAATTTTGCCTTTGTGTCTAATGTAATTTAAAAAGCCACTGCAATTTAAGCATGTTTTATGTTTGACATTGTTCCTTCTTGTTCACAGTGCGACTTCATCTTTGGACAGTTTTTTGGGACTGATTTCAACCAGACCAATGTCATCCAATTTAGGTAATCTTTAGAGGCTTACAAGTCTCAGAAATAAACTACATCACATTATAACCGGGAAACCATCTTTTGGCCAATGGTCAAACGTATTTAAAGACTTCAGTTGGCCATAGGAATTGCAATCTAATATTAAAGTGGGGAAAAATCCATGCAATTTTTAAAACTATTGTAATTTATGTGTGTGTTTTTAATTTTAAATAGTCCGGACATGGAAAACGTCAGAGTATCGGTGGATTTGAAGTTTAACAACACACTTCCAAAGGATGAAATTCCAGAGGCTTCCAAGGTCGTAGATGTCTTAGTGGAGGCTGTGCAAAACAGCAGCATGACCTTCAACCTCACTATTAATACCACCTCCATCAAAGTAATTGGTGAGTCAAAAATTCCTACGTGAATTGACTTTTCCATCCCTCAAGTATCAATTCTGGCCAGATCACATCCTAATAATTACCTTTTGTCATCCATCACACATGACCTGTAGACTCAACAAATGGTGGATCAACAACCAGTGGATCAACAACCAGTGGACCAACGACGACTGTAGACACTGAAAGGCTGCCTGTTGTGGCTCTGGACGTAACCTTAACAGGAAAACAATTTGAAGAAGCACTCAACAATCGCAGCAGCACAGAATATATTGAGCTTGAAAAGCAAGTTGTATGGATGGTGCGTATAACACAAAGTACCCTATTCAAAGCATCTACAGCACATGTTCAAGAGTTTCATATAGCGCTTAAGCAAAATGAAAGTTCTCATTGAACTTACACAAAGAGAAGGTCTTGCCAGTACTCTTTGTGATATTATTTTAAAGCCAGACTTGATCCATGATAAGAAGGCTGCCTCGATTAATTTTGCCTTTGTGTCTAATGTAATTTAAAAAGCCACTGCAATTTAAGCATGTTTTATGTTTGACATTGTTCCTTCTTGTTCACAGTGCGACTTCATCTTTGGACAGTTTTTTGGGACTGATTTCAACCAGACCAATGTCATCCAATTTAGGTAATCTTTAGAGGCTTACAAGTCTCAGAAATAAACTACATCACATTATAACAGGGAAACCATCTTTTGGCCAATGGTCAAACGTATTTAAAGACTTCAGTTGGCCATAGGAATTGCAATCTAATATTAAAGTGGGGAAAAATCCATGCAATTTTTAAAACTATTGTAATTTATGTGTGTGTTTTTAATTTTAAATAGTCCGGACATGGAAAACGTCAGAGTATCGGTGGATTTGAAGTTTAACAACACACTTCCAAAGGATGAAATTCCAGAGGCTTCCAAGGTCGTAGATGTCTTAGTGGAGGCTGTGCAAAACAGCAGCATGACCTTCAACCTCACTATTAATACCACCTCCATCAAAGTAATTGGTGAGTCAAAAATTCCTACGTGAATTGACTTTTCCATCCCTCAAGTATCAATTCTGGCCAGATCACATCCTAATAATTACCTTTTGTCATCCATCACACATGACCTGTAGACTCAACAAATGGTGGATCAACAACCAGTGGATCAACAACCAGTGGATCAACAACCAGTGGACCAACGACGACTGTAGACACTGAAAGGCTGCCTGTTGTGGCTCTGGACGTAACCTTAACAGGAAAACAATTTGAAGAAGCACTCAACAATCGCAGCAGCACAGAATATATTGAGCTTGAAAAGCAAGTTGTATGGATGGTGCGTATAACACAAAGTACCCTATTCAAAGCATCTACAGCACATGTTCAAGAGTTTCATATAGCGCTTAAGCAAAATGAAAGTTCTCATTGAACTTACACAAAGAGAAGGTCTTGTAATTTTAAAAGCCACTGCAATTTAAGCACGTTTTATGTTTGACATTGTTCCTTCTTGTTCACAGTGCGACTTCATCTTTGGACAGTTTTTTGGGACTGATTTCAACCAGACCAATGTCATCGAATTTGGGTAATCTTTAGAGGCTTACAAGTCTCAGAAATAAACTACATCACATTATAACCGGGAAACCATCTTTTGGCCAATGGTCAAACGTATTTAAAGACTTCAGTTGGCCATAGGAATTGCAATCTAATATTAAAGTGGGGAAAAATCCATGCAATTTTTAAAACTATTGTAATTTATGTGTGTGTTTTTAATTTTAAATAGTCCGGACATGGAAAACGTCAGAGTATCGGTGGATTTGAAGTTTAACAACACACTTCCAAAGGATGAAATTCCAGAAGCTTCCAAGGTTGTAGATGTCTTAGAAAAGGCTTTGGAAAATGGCAGTAATATCTTCAACCTGACAATTAATTCTACATCTATTGAAGTAATTGGTAAGTAAATATTTCATATTTTATGAATTTTATGTATTTGTTTTTTAAATCCAAAATTTTCCTTCATTCAGAACCATATTTAATTTTACTTTTCCGTTTTTGTTCCTTAATTTTTTGTGTTATTACACTCTATCCAAATGGGCAACAACAATTTTCCGGTGACACAGCGATCATATTATAACTTTGGGGGCATTGTTTTCAACTAGTCAAAAATAGCACAAGTTAATGAATGTGTGTAGCCAACAGCTAATTATTGAATATGTAGCTTTCTCACAACATTACTGGTATCTAGCACCATCTGCTGTACATTAAAACAGGTGTACTAGTTATAATACTGTACAGGTAATTCCTTGAGTGACTCTAAACTAGCTGGAGTAAAATAATATTTGCTTTAAGTCAAAAATGTTGAACAGTATCATGTTTTTGTTTACCTTTGGTTTAATATAGATTGATATAAGGAGACAGGTGAATAAACATATGTGTTATACTGTTGTAGCGACTGTTGAAGTGAAATATAGAACTAGGGACACGGTTAGCCTACACAATTAGCGGTTCATGTGGATAAGGTGGCCTGGATTGGAGTCAAACTCTCAGCCTGACTGATGATCCAAGTCCGCCATTGGCTGGTTGGTCTATGATTTTTGTCAACCATGATAAGATAAAAAGTGAGCAAAAACAAATGTGTGAACATTTGAAAAACAAAAACTATCAAACCAACAAACAAAGAAAATACAACAACAAACAACCAGACATGACCCAATCAGGTTTGGAAATTAACTTTTAGCCTGCCTGCCACTGTGACTGGTGGATTAAAAAATCTACCACTCGTTCTTTTCCCCTGCCACTTTATTATGCAGCTTTAGCAGAGCCACTATAAGCGTGATTTTAGAAAACGCTGTCGGGGTAAGGGACTTTTGTGCTCGGCGCAGCCGCTCCAGAATTGACTGAGCGCATCGTGGGAAAAAGTCAGCTGGGAGACAAATATATTTTAGCATACATAAAGCTGTTGCTTTTCTCTAAAAGGAGCAACAATTTAAAAAGCAAAAGCATTTAGAAAGCAAAGATAAAGCCTCCTATTTTATTTTCATGATTGCAACGGCCAAAAGTGACATTGATGAGCGCTTTGACTCTGCGTCTTGAGCTGAAAAGTTGAAAATGTTTAAACTTTTATGCGTGCCCAAACCCCACTAGAAAAACCTTGTTCGCGACATCAGCAGAGTAGAACACCCAGCAAACCCGCAGTGCAAATTCACCTGTCACTAAGCACGTCACAAAAATCACCTGCACTTGCCGGGTGACGGGTGTTAATTTCAAACTCTGGACCCAATACAGAAATACAGACAATAGACCTAAACGTGATTTTATGATTATGTACGATATTGGTAAATTGAGTGAATTTTGAACGTTAGTGTATATATATATATATATATATATATATATATATATATATATATATATATATACCAACTTTGTCTTTTTTTACATTTCAGTTCAGGTAAGAACACTATTATTTAATCATTAAAACATGAAACCCCCAGCAACAGATCATGATCATTACACGCGCAACATTTTTCCACCATGTAAGTTACTGATACCTAAGACAGTTTCAAGGCTACGTTCTTTTTGGTTATGAAATTGCCGTTGTTTGTATTACCAAAGCTTTTATGGTTGATTTGGGGGCAATATTTGATGAAAGTGTTTCAACAATTGTCACATCATGAATTGTCATCTGTAATGAATTTTGCTTGCTCATATAATCCATGACAACACAGACAGAACCAGTAATGGTTGAACAATTTTTAAAAATGTTTTAAGCGGATTTTTAGTCTCTTTTAAATGTAATGTTCAAAGAATAGAGCCCATCTGAGTGGCAGATGAGCACAACGTTAGAACTGAAGAGCATTCAGTGGAATATGCTTGAAGAGTTCCTTTACACCCCTGAGACACTCTACAGTTTTTTCAGTGGTTAACTTTTTTTATAAGACTGATGAGGATAGTCTGTTTTGCTTGGCAAGCTTTTGCTAGTAGTTAATAAGATGTTACTCTGCTTGCTAAAGACACACAGTTAACTGTGATGGGAAAACACTGAGAAGGTGGACTCCTTGCTATGATGTGCGACCTGACTTGTAGCTGATAAGTAGCTAAGCTTTTGCCCCCCCCCCCCCCCCCCCCCCAAAAAAAGCACATTCTTAACATTTGAAAAAGAAAAGCAGTTAAAAAAAACACATGATACTTGTGCTGTAAACTTTTGTGACTCAGCATTAAAACAATTTAATAATTTCTAATACTTTCTGCACTCAGTATGATTGCCAGTTAACCTATAAATGTTTGTACCTTTTATTTCTATTTTGAAACACTTTTAGGGTCGACAATATCAAATGGAACAACAACAACAACGGCTGGGCCAATGACAAGTGGTGGATCCACAATAGCTGGTGCTTCAAGTACAGTTGGTGGGTCAGGGGCAACTGAAGCAACCGTGACCACCAGTGGGTCAACAAATATTGATGGATCATTAACAACTCGTGGGTCAACAACAAGTGGTACAACTGGAGCACCCACCACTGTAGCTCCCACAACTGCAGCACCTACCACTGTAACACCCACAACTGTAGCATCTACCACATCAGCACCTGCCACTGCAGCACCCACAGCTGCAGTGCCTAACACTGCAGCACCTACTACTGTAGCTCCCACAACTGCAGCGCCTACCACAGCAGCAGCTACAACTGCAGCACCTACCACTGTAGCACCCACAACTGCAGCACCTACCACAGCAGCACCTACCAATGTAGCACCCGCAACTGCAGCACCTACCACATCAGCAGCTACCACTTCAGCACTTACCACTGCAGCACCTACCACTGCAGCACCTACAACTGCAGCACCTACCACTGCAGCACCCACAACTGCAGCACCTACCACTGCAACACCAACAACTGCAGCCCCAACAACTGCATCACCCACCACTGTAGCTTCCACAACTGCAGCACCTACCACAGCAGCAGCTACCACTGCAGCACCTACCACTGCAGCTCCCACAACTGCAGCACCTACCACAGCAGCAGCTACAACTGCAGCACCTACCACTGTAGCACCCACAACTGCAGCACCTACCACAGCAGCACCTACCAATGTAGCACCCGCAACTGCAGCACCTACCACATCAGCAGCTACCACTTCAGCACTTACCACTGCAGCACCTACCACTGCAGCACCCACCACTGTAGCTTCCACAACTGCAGCACCTACCACTGCAGCTCCCACAACTGCAGCACCTACCACAGCAGCAGCTACAACTGCAGCACCTACCACTGTAGCACCCACAACTGCAGCACCTACCACAGCAGCACCTACCAATGTAGCACCCGCAACTGCAGCACCTACCACAGCAGCAGCTACCACTTCAGCACCTACCACTGCAGCATCTACAACTGCAGCACCCACAACTGGAGCACCTACCACTGCAGCACCAACAACTGCAGCCCCAACAACTGCATCACCCACCACTGTAGTTCCCACAACTGCAGCACCTACCACAGCAGCAGCTACCACTGCAGCACCTACCACTGCAGCGCCCACAACTGCAGTGCCTAACACTGCAGCGCCTACCACTGTAGCTCCCACAACTGCAGCACCTACCACAGCAGCAGCTACAACTGAAGCACCTACCACTGTAGCACCCACAACTGCAGCACCTACCACATCAGCAGCTACCACTGCAGCGCCTAGCACTGCAACACCGACAACTTCAGCACCTACCACTGCAGCACCTACAACTGCATCACCTACCACAGCAGCACCTACCAATGTAGAACCCGCAACTGCAGCACCTACCACATCAGCAGCTACCACTTCAGCACTTACCACTGCAGCACCTACAACTGCAGCACCTACAACTGCAGTACCAATCAATGTAGCTCCCACAACTGCAACACCTTCCACAACAGCAGCTACCACTGCAGCAGCTACCACTGCAGCACCTACCACTGCAGCACCCAAAACTACAGCACCTAACACTGCAGCACCTACCACTGTAGGACCCACAACTGCAGCGCCTACCACTGCAGCACCTACAACTTCAGCACCTACCACTGCAGCACCCACAACTGCAGCACCTGCCACTGCAGCACCAACAACTGCAGCCCCAACAACTGCAGCACCTACCACAGTAGCAGCTACCACTGCAGCTCCTACAACTGCAGCTCCTACAACTGCAGCGCCTACAACTGCAGCGCCTGCCACTGGAGCACCTACCACTTTAGCCCCCACAACTGCAGCACCTACCATAGCAGCAACTACCACTGCAGCCCCCACAACTGCAGCTCCTACCACTGCAGCGCCTACAACAGCAGCAGGTACCACTGCAGCACCCACAACTGCAGCGCCTATAACTGCAGCGCCTACCACTGCAGCACCCACCACTGCAGCACCTACCACTGCAGCACCCACAATTGCAGCACCCACAACTGCAGCACCCACCACTGCAGCCCCCACAACTGCAGCACCTACAACTGCAACTGCAATTCCCACTGGAGCACCTGCAACAAATATTGATGGATCATTAACAACTCGTGGGTCAACAACAAGTGGTGGTTCTGTTACAACAAGAGGGTCGACAACAATTGGTTCCATAGTGACCCAAGCTTCCTCACCAGTTTTTACTCTTGCAGCAACCTTGGAAGAACCTTTTGTGGACGAACTCAGTGACCTAAACAGTGTTCAATTCAAAGCACTTGAAGTACAAGTTGTAACAGTGGTTCGTAAAATTTAAGTTTCTGATTATTCAAAATGCATTTCAAGGCAAATTCCTTTAAGCTTTTGCTTTATTTGATTAAGGGGCTTCTTCCATTGGACTCATTTCTTTTGCCTTTTATTTCCCTTCACAGTGTGATATAATCTACCGTGCAAGATATAGATTTTTCTTTATTCGCACCATTGTGATACGATTCAGGTAATACTCCAAGCCTTGAAAGCATTGTTCTGAATACATTTTCTTATAACTGAAAGAGTACATTGTTGGTTTTGAGTCTCAACTTAAGTGAGTTTTGCAGTAACTATGAATGTTAAAAAACATGCATCAAAACACATTCTAAATAGCTGGAAAAATCTGATTAAGTTTTGTGTGTTTTTCTTCTTATTAATTTAGACGTGCAATAGTAAGGACTCGAATGGAAGGCACTCGAGCGGAGGTTGCTCTCGTGTTCAACAATACAGTTACAGAAGAACAAATCCCTGCAGAGGTTGAATTGGTAAAAACTTTACAAGACGCTTTGGATAACCCCAACAATACGTTCAACATCTCTGTTGATCCAGCGACCATTGAAGTCATGCGTAAGTAACAATGTTTTCGATTTTGTTATTATTATAATGTATTTGATGTTTTTTCTTCTTCATCTTCTAAAATATAATCTGTTCATTTGGGATTTTGTTAATATTTGTTTATATGCAGGTAAAGATATTTGTGAATGAACCCAAGTTTAGCATTTATGAAACAAAAATTTCCAAGACATATGAAAATAATAGCTTTAGTTAAGTAACATTCATGAAGCCTCCAAATACGTCTTGAATCCTTCATTGAATTCGTCCATTTTTTTGTATTACTGGTTTTTAAGAAGAGCATACATTTTCTGAAGTTAGTGACTGTTCTGTACATCAGTTAATCTTATGATTTTTCAAAATCTGAATGACTATTGACATAAAGTATATTATTAACTGCCTTTTTGAACATTAAAGAATTAAAGTTAAATAGAAGGGCTTCCTAGCATAAATGAAAGAGTGTTAACGCAAATTTGATTTTATTGGGGTTGAGAGATTGAAAATGATGTTATGTGTAAGTGTTCCTTTATATAGGCATAAAGGGAACAAAAATTATGAGCAGCCAACTTTATCTAATATTTTTCATTGTTTTACAGGATCTACAAATACAACTACAAGTTCTCCAACTGCAGCCCAGACTTCAATTGCAACAATGTCCTCTGTAACAACAGTTTTGGCAACAACTGAACAACTTGTAACACAGACACTGACTTTCCGCTCTGCTGGAGAGACATTTACAATTGACTTGCTGAATCCATCTTCTTCAGCATTTATCAATCGAGCTGCAATGATCAAATCTACTGTAAGTCTCTATCTTAACAAGATGATCTGCATACAACTGACAAATCACATTAAACACTACCCATTCAAAAATGTTTTTAAAAATGAAAAAGGATCTCTTATTAAGGCCTTTTTCCCAAACATAAACTTAATGACCCACATCTTGGAGCTTTCTTTTAGTGTCAGCCTGGCAGCACTCACAAGATCTAGGTTCTTGGTCCTGCTTGTGTTAACACTGTGTTAACAAATTGGGAAATTTTGGATATCATTTTTAAATAGATACATTATGAAACTATCAAGGCCAATGTTGGTTTTGTTTTACTGCTCTGTGTGTTTAGGTCAGAGAACAGTAAAGAGAATGTTAACATTTACATGTGTAAATATTTAACTTTATGCATTGTGCATTTAAAAGTCGAGCCCCACCAAAAGAGAAGGCTCAACTGAAGCAGTCAAAAAAGGGAAGTGGCTTCAAATCTCACACCACTTAACAGCTCTTTGGTTCCATGTGTGTCCCACAGTTGGCACCCCCAAACGACATCACGGCTGTTTGTCCTAATCTCCCACTGCTTACTTTTTCTATAAATTAAAGTGAAGACCGTTAAGAACCTCACAGATACTTGAATGAAGGAATTTGGAAAGTGTTATTCTTGAGACAATGTATAGTGTAGTGAAAGTACACCATAAGATTGCTGAGCTTAATGGACTTGGATTTGTTTCTTTTATCCCTGCAGCTTGAACCAGTCTACAAGGCAACATTCTCTTCATTCAGGAACTTGACTGTGACTTCATTCAGGTAATTTGTCTGTGTTCTGTCGATATGATCAAGGGGATGTTTTTTTATTAATTTGTTGAAAACTAAAACAGTATTTCTTCTGTATTTCTAATGCAGTAATGGATCGATTTTCAACAACATGGGCCTTTCATTTGCAAACACGAATGTTCCTAATGGCACTCAGATTGCAAATGTTTTGGTTGCAGCAGCTTCAGATATCACAGCCTTTAACATTGACACCAGCTCAATATTTGTGAATGGCATACGTAAGTTATATAAATAAATAAATAACCCTGTAAATTGAATTTATTATTTCATCAGAAAAGAAAATACACAGGCAGAAGAAATAGTTGTATGTTCAAACAACAACTTAATTTCTTTTTCCCCCTCTTTTACAGAAGTTTCAGGCGGAGCGAGCCACAAAATCAGTCTCCTCACTGCATCCTTCCTTGTGCTGCTGTCATTGCTACTGTCAAACCAGCAATAGCGTCTGTGCTGGTATCCCTTTAAAACCATTTAGAAAGTGAATGCTATCACTGGGATAAAAAAGAACAACTGAGAGGATATCCTTTTCTATATGGCTGGGGTTGAATGATCATATATACTATTTAATCCTTAGTTAACAGGACAAGCATAATAATGTTTAATATATAAAAATGGCCTGTTGCCCTTTGCAGGTATAAGGGTTCATTCATGTTGCAAACTTTAAGCACCTTATCTTTAGATGATATTTATTATTGAAATTATAGGCATCAAAATCAGACACAGCAGTCATATTTGGACTATTATTTTGATGATTCCTTACATAATATTTCCAGTTTGTGAAAATAAAAGACAAGGATAACCAATTAAATATTAACTTACTGTAGTCCAGATTGTTGGTTGCAATTAAATGAAAAAAAACGTGCCTTTTCAAATATAATAATTTCCTTGTGGAATTTCACTTGTCTAGTCAATAAAGCTGTCAGACATAAACACCTCAGATAAAGTCAAAGGATTTATCCTGCTCTTTACTCCAACCCTGACAGGGTCAGATTGATGTTCAAGGTCATGTAACTCTTTAACATGCTGTCAAAATAATGCTTCTTTTTCACTTCCTGCACTTATGATGTAATGTCATGATATCTGTGTTCTTAGAATTTAACTTTATTATTGTCATTTTTGTGTTTAAGTTAAGAAAAACAATCTGTCAACACTTCTAACATTCTATAATCATTTTTGATGAACTGGGAAAAACAATTATTTCTATTAAAGCTATTCTATATATCTTCAAACTTTTGGACCGTGTCTCATCATTTCCTTTTAATTTTTTTTTTTTTATGCTATCATCATAGCATATTAACCAAACGATCTGATTTGCTCATCTTTGACGTAACCCACAACAACTGTACATTGATTTAAGATCTTGCACAGAGGTTGATTTAAAAGCACAAAATCCCTCACAAAAAATCAATGTAATTCAAGATCCAGATTGTTTGAATGTGTGAGTAAATATGTTTATGAAATCATTAAGGCAAAAGTAGATCTGACGTTAATTACATTTGATGTATTCTTATTGCGTTGGGTGTGACCATTTTAGCCTTGTTCGTTCAAAATCAACCCCAGTGATTCAAAGCGCTCATGGGAGCAAATAAAATACAAACATAAAAACATCATTCAAAGTGGTGAGTGGCTTACTTTCATAGCTTATAATTACAACAAATACTATGCTTGAATCACTTTCTGTTGTAGGATGATATCGGTATACAAAAGCCCTGGTTCTGGTAAGGGCCACATTGAATGTAGTTTGTGGCCCAGCATCAGGGTCAGGATAGGGGGTCATCAAAAAGGGCTGACAGCTGTAGCCCCTGTTACCCAGCAGCCCTCCACTGAACAGCCCTGTGGATAAATTGAATATTGCCATGATCAGTATCACAAAAGTCATTTTAAAGAACACACAAATTAATATACAATGTACAGTTGCCTAACCCTGCTCAAGTCTGTGGCACAGCACAGACTCCCTGAAGATGCGGGAGTCATGGACCGACCCAGGCCACTTGGCATCAATGCTGGTGACCATGCACTGATGGTCACAAGTCATCTGGAAAATCATTTGGAGTTAACAATAGAGTGTTAAAATAAATGTGTATTTGAAAGGACTCCAAGGTGGAGATAAAGGTGGTCCAACTGTGACACATGTGCTGTGTGAATATGTGCAAAAAGAGAATAAATTACCTTTAATTATCCAGTCAATGTGTCAGTATGACCAAACAATCAGTTTCCATTTGATGAGTAACAGTAATTAATTTTCTCCAAGGGAAACTTTTGTGTTACAGTGGCTACATAGAAAAATGTGTACTGTACTATAAAATGTAAAAAGTAGAAGAAATACAAAGGATATAAAGCCAGACAAGAGCAACATATTGCTATCAATGTGAAAGTTAAATGTAAAAATCTACATTGTGCATTTGCAAGATTTACCTGAATGTTGAGGCTGTGGAATGATTTGAGATTCACATAATCCGCCTTCATTATCACCCAGATGCGCACTGATTGGTATGTGTGTGCAGTCGATTGCACCGATCACTCTGGGGAATCCTATGAAAAAGGTAGTCTGTATTTAATATACAACACGAGATAGGGTCTACATTATATACATATACAAAGTTGATGTATAGGTAATGTAGCCCGTTTTATATTATACTGTATTTGTCATAAAAGCCCTCAAAAACACATCCATTAGTTGTGTGAGAGCCCTTGCTACCTTGTGAATGGCATCGCAGACTGTCTTTTTACTAATGCACTCTGCATCACCCATAGCATACATCAGGGTTCGTACAGCTTTTTAAGACTAAAATTCAAGCACTTTTCCAGCACTTTCAAGATAAAACGTCAACTTTTTCAAGGAAGCTGAAGCTTTAAATAGACTCTATATATACATATACTGTATATGACAAATAATCCTCCCTGTTTACCTTCATTTCTGTTTTACTGTTGCTCTTTTGCAGAAATGACAACCAAATTTACATACCAAGGGAACAATCCGCTATGAATGATAAATAAACACAATAACTTTAATTTAATTGAATCTTTACTTTCAAATTTAGCAAACATGTAATAAACATGTATATTTAATGTACTTTACGTGCAAACAATGCAAAGTTATAACAAATGTACATTCGCGTGCACATTAGGCAAACATTTAAACAAAATTTAATTGAATTCAAGTGCAAATAATGTCCATTTATCAAAAATAAATAAAATACATTCACATTCATTACTATCACTAAATAGTTCACAGCAAAATAAATTCATAGGGCAAAGGAATAAGTGCAATTGTAAATAATTTTCTGTCCAAAAACAAATTTAACCGTCTGTTAACAATGAACATACTGTAAAGTCACAAGAGCACTTTTTTTTGCAGTTATAACATATGTACATTCACTTACACATTAATCAAACATGAAAAAAAAAAAAAATTCTTCCAGTGCAAATAATGCACACTTAACAAATAAAATCTACATTCACTTTTCTTCACTATAATATAGGTCACTGCTATACAATTGAATGGGAAAACATACTGTATAGGGACAATAACACTTTTCTTTGCATTTAGATAAAAAAAGAATGCATGTTTCTATGGCTAATTTATGATCAAAACCAACATAACCCTGACTTTGGTCAACACTGGCCTACTGTTTCAATCGTATGGCAACTCCTTCAGCTCCTTAATCTTATCTCCTAACTGACTCTCCACAGTCTCAAGAGACCTCTCTTTTTCTTTTGCAGCCCTCTGAAGTCCATTCGATTTGGAAACAAAGCTGAGGTTTCCAAGTGTCTCTGCTTTTTCTGCATTGCGATCAGCAGACATGCTCAGAACCTGAATGTCTTCCACCAACCGCTTTTTCTTTGCTTTTAATTCTGCTATCTCCTCCATTATTCCTTTCCTTTTTTCAAACTTTTTCTCATCCCTCTGTAACCTTTCCTTTTCGTCTAGATAAAGCTGATACTTCTGTCTAGCAGAAGCTGCTGAAAGTAGTAGTTCTTTAGTGTAGACTATGTTCTGCAATCCTCCAACACTCTTCACATGGTCAAGAATGACACGCTGGGCCACCAGGGAGTGCTCTTGCAGGTTCTCCACCACCACTTCTTTGTTAACTGAAAAACCTCTTTCAACAGAGGCTTGGCCATGTGAAAGGATCAAGAGATCCCTCACTGTCTCCCACAGATGGCACCACTCTGTTTTGGTGGACAACATCTCATGGTAGAACACATCCAACCTCTCACTCTGTGGGTTGAAGCTCCTGAAACAATCAGACTTCAGGCTGTGGTCATAGAACTGACTGAACTCCTTCAGAACCTCATCACAGGTGCGTCCAGCTTCCACAAGGATCTGAAGAACACAGGTGAGCTTCCTTGTGCTCGTTTCCTTATTTCTAATGAGCACCCTCGGGTCCAGAACAGACAGATGTCTCACAAGAGGATACCTGATTGGAGCCTTCTCAAATAGCTTGGAGACCATCTTCATTAAAAACAGATTACAGTTCTGTCTGAACTCCAGCCTCAGCCTCTCAGCATTTGGGTGCTTCTTTCTGTGCTCTTCTAGAGCTCTCTCCGTCACAAATCCAGCTTTGATTTTTGTTACATCAACATGGTTCTCTGCATTTTCATACTCAACCTGTAAGAGTTTCAGTGTGGTGGTAGCACTCTGCATGACACTTGGCTTTATGAATTTTTCAAGTAATCCTCTCAGCAGACTGGCAAGGTCCTCATTCATGAATGGGAGCATGGGTTCATCAGACTGGTACAACTTAAGGAATGGAGTGATTTCCCTTGCCACCATGAGAAAAAAAGTTGAGTTTTGCCAGGAAGAGGTCATCTCCAACAACCTTTTCTGCAGTCTTGAAAGACTTGGTGGATGGCTCTGCTACAGTTCCCTTTTTTGCAGCACTTATGTATGTATTTAGGAAGGGCAAGATCTGTAGTGCACGCTCTGCCACCTCAACATTTTCTAGCCACCGATGACTACAGAAATTAAGGGGAAAAGATGAGGAACCAGTTACCTCTGTATAGTCCTCCCTGCGTGCTGGGACATCCTTAAATAACTACTTGAGGCTTGACAAGGCATTTCCAAGCTCCCATTCAGTTGCTGCACAGCCTGTTCTGAAGGAATTGTGCAGTATGTGTAAACCACAGCTTCCAACATCCACCATTTTCATGCCTGTTTGATCTTTAATGTTTTGTTGTAACAGTCTCAAAAGCTTTAAGTTCACATTGGGGCCATCCATTGAAAGCTGCATAAGGTTGTGGAACCCAATATCTGAACAAACAGTTTCAAGTTTCTCGTACATTTGTACTGCAGTGTGATGACCCATGAAAACCGAACTTAGATACCTTGTTTTTACATGGTTATCGTGCCAGAATCTCACGTGCATATCAAGCTGACTTTTCCTCATTACATGTTCAAACTTTCATCAAACAGAAGCACATATTTATCTTTCTTGACTTTTTCTTTCATCAGAGACAGGAAATGAGGGGCTATCCCAAACGTGGAAAGATATGCTGCTTTCTTCTCCCCACAAGCAAACTGTTTTGCAACCTCACTGTCAGGAAACATGGTTTTGAAAACAGCTCCAATGTTTTCACATGACTTGTACGAATAATGGCTGGTTATAATTTTTGTTGTCCAACAAATCTCTGCCATCAGAGCTGGGTTTGTGCTAATGAAAGGTCTCATGGTGTTTGCTGAGGTGTCCTTTTCACAACTGGCTGTTGCTGGAGTAGCTTGGGCTGCACCGTTTGATGTTGAAGTTGAGCAGGTCACGTCTCCACTGCTAGATGCATTATGTGGCTGTTGGAAATAAGCCCCAAGGGAAGGACCGGACCTATGCTTTAAATGGTAATATAATGTTTCCTGCCTGAAAAAAAGGGGAAACAAATCAAATGTTATTGAGAGAAGCAAATTGGAGAGTACGGCCTTTAACAGATCTTTATCAGTTTAGTTCACATGAGCAAAATTACCATCTATCAGGTTAATAACAACATGACTATATGACTATGAATGAATGAGAACTAGCTGGCCAGCTAATTGCTAATGGTTTTGAGCGTCAATTTAGCATGCTATTTCTTTGTATCGACAAGTCAATAACACACACACAAACTCGGAATTTGGTGTAACTTACAAAGGAGAACATGAATGAACAGTAATCCAAAGTGACATTGTCCGATATGATTGAACGAAAACTTTGTCTCAACTCACTTACCTTTGGCATGACTTGTAAGTGCCGATTCCCCCATCGTATACAGCTTGATGTCCTTTTTGCAGACCGTACAGTATGCCTGCCGGTCATTTGGGCCTCGTCGTAACCAACTTTTATATTTATCATTTTCAAGCCAGTTGGCATTGAAATGGCAACCTGGCATGGTCGTATCGAGAGCGATAGGTCCATGTGAGCAGCGACGTGGTTCTGGATAATTCCTGAAGCGATCGCCAGGTAAGGCGTGTGCGCAAGGCAAGAAAACACGGGGAGCAACACTCATACAAGACGGCGGAGAAAACATCACAACTTAATTTTTTTTTAATTTACAGAATACAATTTTTTTTATTTGTTAAATTACAACACTGGTCAATATAGAGTAAATCCAGCATTTTCCAGCACAGTGTTCAAATTTCAAGCACATTTCAAACCTTGAAAACACTATATTTAAAATCAAGCATTTTCCAGACTTTCAAGGCTCTTTACGAACCCTGATACATAAAGGAACCAGATGAAAAAAAGCGCAAGGCAATACAAACAGTCTGAGGGATAGTTATTGGCGATAATTAGACATTTGTGTATGCAAGAGCTGGGGATCTTTCAACCCTCCAGTTGAGAGACAACTGACTTTACAACTGAGCCACACACAGCCACCCCTTGGGCCCTCGTGATGTGGTCCAAAACATCGATGGAGATTAACAGGACAGCCTATTCCTTCTCATTAATGCTATGCTGTGGAGCACAAGGCTGTAATTATTCCAAGGTCCTTGTCTGATGTTGTTTTATTCAGTTAAGACACTGTTCCATATACTATCCTTTCTCTTCATTGAAAAACAAAGTGACTGTAGTGTTTCTATTTGCCACCAGAGGGCGCCATAAAATCTAAGCCCTTTGATAAGATCACAATGCCTTCAGGCACAGAAATTCAAATTCAAATTCAAATTCAAAAAACTTTATTTGTCCCCGGGGGGCAATTCAAAGGCACACAGAGCAGTAAATTAACAACAGTGCAAGTAAACAAAACATTTTAACCTAAATAGAAAGTGTCAATTTAAATACAACTTAAAGCTTAAACTTAACTTAAAAATACAAAATATAAAAGAGTAGATATAAGTGGACAGTGATCGGACTATAAGATGTAAACAGATGTAACCAGAACTATGTGCAGTAGTGACCAGATGTAAACAGAACTATGTGCAGTAAACGAGAAATAAATATATATATATACAGAACTATGTGCAGTAGTGACCAGATGTAAACAGAACTATATGCAGTAAACGAGAAATAAATATATATATATACAGAGCTATGTGCAAGTAGGCAAATACTAAATGACAAGTTATTAAGGTGCATGGTGAATAATGGAACAACAGAACTAATATATACAATATAACTGTAAGGTAAGAATTAGATAAATAAAGTGACCGTAGTGCAATGATGGATAAGAACAACAGGAATACATTAACCAGAACTGTATGAATACTGATATAAAATGGATAGAATAAAGTGATGTAGTGAATGAGACCAGATAAAACAGAGGCAGTTAAGGTGCATGTCAATATAAAGGAAATTCACAGCTGAGAGTGTGCATTGGGTGAGAGGTGTTGGTGGGGGGGGGGTTAGGAGTTGAGGAGCTGGACAGTCCTGGGAACGAAGGTTGCTCTTCTCCTCTGTGTCAGGGACAGTGAAGCCGGCGTCCTGAGGGGAGCCACTCAAACACTGGAAAGAGAGCGTGTGATGGGTCCTGCATAATCCGACCTGCAAGCCTGATTGTCTGTTGCTCATAGATCGATGTCAAAGTCCTTACAGGTGATCTTACAATGATCTTAGAGCAGACTGTGACCGTGCTCTGCAAGGCAGTTTCTGTTCTGGAGGGTGGTGGAGTGGAACCAGCATGTTATCGAAAAAGTAATAATGCTCTCAATGAAGGAGTAGTAGAAGGTCAGAAGAATGTTCTTACTGACTCCAAAGGAATTGAGCTTCCTTAGGAGGTATTTTCGCTGCTGACATTTCCTGAGAATCTCCTTGGTGTTGGAGGCGAATTTCAGCAGGCTGTCGAAGATGGTACCCAGGTACTTATACTCCTCTACTAGTTCGAAAGGATTCCCATGGATTGTGGTGACTGCTGATGCAGCCAGTTCCCTCTGCTTGTTGGAGAAGGTCACCACCATGTGTTTGGTCTTGCTCACGTTCAGTTCGAGGCAGGACCTGTCACACCACTCCACAAACTCCTGAAGAACTGGTCCATGGTGCTGAGAGGGGCCTGACAGCAGAGACAGGAGAACTGTGTCGTCCGCGTACTTCACCAGAAATGCAAGAGGAAACACTGAATGTGCAATGTTTTGGACATGTCTGCATTGTACAAATTGTGTATAACCAGACATTTCTGCAGGAAATCATATGAACAAAAAGCTGATCAGGAATGCACAATTGTAGTAACTATTCACATTACTTTTTTTGAAGAAGAAAATCAGTAACTCACACATTTCAACAGGATGCCTATTCAATGAACAAATGTCAATTGCTCCGCAGGATCTAAAATTCAGAAGCTCGACATGAAATACAAGAAGTTAGAGTTAAGATGTTGGAGATAAAGAACAAATTTAATAAACACATTAAAACATAACAGTGTCACACTTTGGGCTGTAAGTTTTGTTTTTTTTGTTTGTTTTGTCTTCATGAATGACTTCATCAGGCACAGTTTTGTCTCAAATTATACAAACTTAACTTTCCCTAAAACTTGGTAACTCCAAAACACAAGTGAAGTAAAGACAAACATAAATACAGATTCTTGTTGAAGTCCCACTGTTCTCACTTTACCTGTAGGGCTGGGTAGATATCTTCCCATGACTCAGCCATTTGAGCAGTCTCTCACGGCATATAATTATAATCTTGTGATGTCACAGGACGTTTCAAGAGTCACTCCGAGGCTCTTTAAAGACTGAAACCTTGATTTCTGATGGCTGCTTGAGGCACTGGTTTTTGCTGTGAGAACATTTAATGCCCTCTTCACTTCTGTTGCTGGTCCTCAGTAGGTTGTCAGCAACAAACACGTGTTTAAAGCTCCTGTGAGCATATTTGGGGTAATGTAGCTTTTGGCACCCCTTGTGGACATCTTATCTCTTTGCTTATCTCTTCCTGTACAAGTCTTAAATGGAAATCCCAAATTGTTCTCTTTTATAAATGTCAAACGTGCTACTCACAATGAAACTTAGGCTTGAACATTTTTACATTTTTATTTATTGTTTATTTTTACAGGGGCAGTGCACAATTAAATGTAATTAAAAAAGTTCAGTCTGTTTCAAAACCAGCTAAGAAGCTCCCCACTTTGAGCTTTAAATATGACATTTGATGGTTAAATTAGATGAAAACATGATTCACACAAGTCAAAATAATGTGTCTTTTGTAGAAGTGTAGTAAACATCATTTCCATTTAAGTGGAAGTTTAGTAACCACTTTAAAATCCTTCAAATAAAATCTATACCAGATCCAGTAGGGGATGATCTTACACTGTTTGTCAAGTTGAAGTGTTTGCCTTGCAAAGATAGAATCAGAGTTACAGTAGCTGCAGACAGCAAGCAATGCTAGTTGAACAGGAGCTGAGTGACATGTATGATAGCCTCCTCTAAACCTCAGTGAAAGTTTTGTATGTACTGGAATGAATGAACGAATTAAATTAATCTTTTATTTTTATGTCTGGCCTCATATGGCCCATCCCTATGGGATTATAAAGACATATTTAAGGAAAACATTTCCTAATGCCATCACACTGACACAAAATGAAACAAATACAAAAATGATTCAAAGATAAAGCTAACAATTCAACAGCAAAACACTGGTATAACTCGATAAATACCTCATTCAAAAGAAAAAGAAACAGAGGGACAGAGATTAGATAAGAAAAGATCTCTATATAGCTGTACATACACACAGGCCACAGAACTGTATATACACCATTAGTCTTTAATAAAATAATCTCTTTAAATCTTAATATTTGTATTTTATATTTCTGTAAATTGTCTGTAGTCATCTGTAAATATTGTAAAAGCTAAATTACATTTTTATCTTGCATTTAAAAAAAACTTAAACCTGCACAGCTCTGTTAGTTTAATATTTAATCTTTGTTATTCTTTAATTGTACTTAATTTTGTGTTTTATTTTGACTAAAATTAGATATTGTGAAATTATGAGGTTTTGAAAAAGACATTTAATGATATCACTATCCTGAAGCATGCTATGTGTGTTGGTACTTCGTCATAAAATGGACAATACAGTAAAAAGTGAGTTTCGCCTTCTACTTCTCCAGGCTCACAGTAATGACATGATCTTTGGTCTTCTTCGGTTCCAGTATATTGACCAGCAATGGTAATATCCCAGAGTGAAACTGGGAACAGAGAGAATGCAGGCTCTTTGATAGGTCATACACAACATATTTTTCGCATTCATGAACAGTTTTAAATGGACAATACGTCCGTAATTTCGCTGCTTAAGCGTAATTTCGGCTTGTGATTAACCTGTTTTTTAAATATTACGGCACGTTCTTTAAACATCCCCACATCCACCTTCTGTCTGTGGCTGTCGAGATGCCCAAGCCCATGCTCATGAAGAAGATCACACATTTTTGACCACATTCGCATCCTTGTGAGAGATCCCACATGGAAATCTTGCTTGCCACTCTGCTGTTTTTAATGTAAGACAACCTCTACGAGAGAGTGTGTGAGAGAGAGAGAGAGAGAGAGAGAGAGAGAGAGAGAGAGAGGGAGGGAGCATGCCATAATACATAGAAGTGGATAATGGCAAAAACATAACTTGGTTGTATGTCCAATGTAGGGCTAACTAAGTTTACAAGTGAAGCGTGTGAACAAAGACGCAGACTCCATTTAACAGATTGACGTTGTCTTCTATAAATAACTTCAACAACTGCCGCTCAATTAACAACCACAACCACATGCATTGAGTGTGCAAGAAGGGTGTCTTAGCCTCCACAAGGGTTGACAAAGGGCTTGACATACGCATATACAAACAAAGAATAAGAACCCAGACACAAAAGAACCCCTACACTTTAACATATATATATGTTAAAGGAAATGCATAGGCAATATAAATATAATTACGACAGTGATATAATGTGAATAATAATATTGTGTTGTTCCTAAGTTGCCATGGTGAGATCCTTATGTCAGTTTTGGAATTTAAAAGCAATATTGGTTGAGGGATTTAATGAAGTGGGATTTGAGAATGAAAATAAAAAGGGGGCTTAATAAATTTGATGAAAGTTGACTTTTAGGCTTTGATTTGGATACAACAAGCTTGACTCAACACCCCAATCTCATAATCATAACGCTTCCTTACTGAGACGTGGTGTTCAATTGAACTCCGCCGAATGGTACCAAGGCTCCCCGTCGAATTTAATTCTGGTGGTTTCGTCAAAGAATTTCGCAAAATGGCTCAGTGGCGCTCCCTTGAAATTTTCAAAATGGCCTCCCTATAAAGGGTTTTTTCACGTACACTCACGAAAATTGGTACGCATATTAAGCTTCTTGGGATGGACTAAAAATCCTCTTGCGGTGTTTCAAAAAACCCGACAGGAAGTCCACGAATTCAAGTTGAATTTCACAAAAATGGCCCAAAATGGCTCAAAATTGCCAATTTCAGCCTTCCTATTTGAAGGAGCTTGCCCGAAGGCGCTCATCCGATCGCCGCAAACTCAGTGTCAGTGCGTTCTAGACAGGCTCAGCATATCTCGTTGTGCTCCGCACATTATTTTGTCAAAGGGCGTAGTCGTGGCCTGTAATAGAACTTTTCTGCGCGTTTTGGCAACTTGCCAAAAAAGTAAATGCTTATATCTCAGCTATGCAGTGTTCAATCATATTACAATTTCTCATGCATGATACGGGATCCGCCCTGAACTCATCAATGATGGACATTTTTTGATTAGTCACAGCGCCACCTGTTGACACCAATTCCCCCTCAAAATTGGTGTGGACCATGCTAACACCTTGGCCATACAAGACGTTCAAGCTCAAACGCCTACGTCCAGCGCTGTCGCCATACGGACGCACTGTCGCCATCGAACAGGAAGTAGTTTTTTCACGTGCTTAACATAGTCGTTCAGTTCCGAAACTTCATACATATGATCCTGGTGGTAAAGTCAAACATTTGATACCGTTTAAATGAGTAGGCGTGGCTTAATGGCTCAGTGGTGCCCCCTACAATATTTCAAACATTCAGCCCCCGCAGCACGTTGAACCTACTGTTCTGAATTTTACAATGCGTATCCATCTTGACAACACCTACAATAAACCCTCTTGCACCCAAATCCTCAAAATCCAACAGGAAGTCCACAAATCACATCGCCATAAACAGGAAGTGGCTGTAACTCTTGCTAGCTAACGCTAACTAGCTAAACTTATAAAAATAAATAAATACAGGTATCAAATGAACCTGCACGAAATACTGCATCCATTGGTACCAAACATGGATGCTATCATGTCGGGAAGAGGGGCTAATAACGCTCTCAAGTTAAGGTAGTTCAAAATTTCTCATGCATGATACAGAACCCGTCTGAAATTAAGGCAATGCTGCCATCTTGTGGTGACTATCCATGATTTAAATATTTTAATTTAGAGTGTGGTTCCAATTTGTTCCACAAGGAGGCGTAACCTCCAAGTGAGACAGCTTAGTGTGCTCGGTAGCAGAGGCAGGACAGGAAACACACCTGTTGCTATTATTTCCCTGTTAGGCCTATTTACAGGTGAGTGTGGTCTATATATTCTTCTATAGCATATGGAAGGTAACGCCATACTTTAGTGTGTGTCAGGATGTGTTTTAAATTTGTTTTGAAGGTTTTAAGGTACTTTAGCTATGATGCTCATGAGCGCTAGCTTAGCTCATCGCCATGTTCATATAGCCTATGTCTGTCATGGCTTGTACCTAGCTCCCATGCGCTTTTGCTAGTTTTGTAAAGCTCCTGCATATCTCTTAAAGTAACCGTAGGTTAATGAAGAGTGTTCGTTTTCATATTTTGTACTTATATTCATGTAAAAAGTGTAGCGCTAACTCCGCTAGCTTTGCTGTTTCTCTATGGGATTTCCCATGTTATTTGTCAGCATAATGCGAGAATTGAACTTTTATTCAGTTAAACTGGAAACCTGTTTGCAACTGTATTACATTGATAAGAAGCTCTTAAGTAGCAGAATCAAATTATTTTACATTTGTGAAAAGAATAATAACACACAGAAATGTTTATTTTGCATTTTTGCATGAAATAAATGACAAGTATAAGTTTATGTAAATTGCTGTGAATATTGTGTTGAACTATGGATAAAATGTTGTTTTTGAAGAAAGAAAAGAAAACGGAAATACAGTTTAAGTAAAACTGAAATACATAAACAGATGTATAAAAATAAAGACTGGCAGAAGCGAAGCCGAAAGTGTTCAGCTGTTGGATGCAAACTTAGTGTCAGTGTGTTCTACTGATCAACATATGCAGTTGTGCTCTGCACGTTATTTTGTCAAAGGGTATGGCTATGGCGTGCGTTCAAAGTTTGATGTGCATTTTGGCAACTTGCCAAAAAAGTAAATGGTCATATCTCTGCCATGCAGTGTTCAATCATATTAGAATTTCTCATACATGATATGGGGCCTGCCCTGAACACATCCATGATTGAAATGTTTTGCTTAGTCACAGCGCCACCTGTTGACAACAGGAAGTTACTGCTTCTCAGTTAGCATTAGCCATTGCTACAAGGTAGCTCATTTCCCGCTCAGATTTGGTGGGGACCATTCAAACTCCTTGGCCATACAACACTTTCAAGCTCAAACACCTACGTCCAACGCTCTCGCCATACAGATGCATCATTCGCTGTCAAACAGGAAGTGGTTGTAACTCTCATATACTTTGTCTGATCTGCCTCAAATTACACATGTATGATCAGGGTTGGCCTCTGAACATACTGACATAACAATAGTCAACTTTAACCATAGCGCCCCCTCCTGCAAGGAGTAAGTACTACATCCTATATACTTTGTCTGATCTACTTCAAATTACACATTTATGATCAGGGTTGGCCTCTGAACACATAGACATAACAATAGTCAACTTTAACCATAGTGCCTCCTACTGCAAGGAATAAGTACTACACAATGCTCAATTTGCGGTCGCAACACACCCCGACATGCACAGGGGTGCAAGGGACCTTCATCACCGCTTGCGGTTTTAATTAGTATTTACACCTGCTATTGCTTGTCAGCCATTGCTCTGCATCAAGACTTTGCCTGCACTGCATGAAGCCCAGTTTTTCATGGCTGACTGTTGATTCACCAATTTCATACAATAGACAATCAATCCCTGTGTATTAGTATTCCACAAGACTGCCTTGATCAGGTATCAACTACAGTCAGTAAAACAGGTTTGGTAAAAAATATGACAACTGGGAGTGACAGTTTATTTGGCTATTAGATTGTTCTTGAACTATTGTAAGAAATGTGTTCAATTTAATATAAAATACTTTAAATAGACACTAGATATTAATAGACATGTGTGAATAAAGCTTGAGCTCATCATGATAGGCGTTATTTTTTTTAGCCATAAATCTAAAACACTTGCTGTGTATCAAAAACACTAGGGACATTGGTTATATTTACACAGTTACCTCCCCCCCCAAAGTATTTATTGCTCTTGGTATATCTCGCAAGGTGTTTTGCACACATTACAACCTTTTTATACAATATATCAAGTGTTTGTTAATGATAACCAAATGATCTGTAAACCTTTAAGAGATCCTTTATAGAACATCTATAGACAATACATAGATAAACACAAAAAAAGAATAAGTGAAGATTATAAAGGGTCGTAGCTGTTCAAATATGATTTAATTGATTCCTTTTATATTCTTTATTACATCCCTGGTTCAGGAGATGCCTTGCAAACAAAAAATATCAAAATGTGTTCCAAAATATTACCATGTTTATACGTATTACAAATATTTAATTTATAAAAAATCTCAAAATATTTTTCGATACATTTCTTCCTTCTTCCCAAAATGTTTTGTGGACCGGATAAAACCTGCTGTCGGGCCAGATACGGCCCACGGGCCGTATGTCTAACATCCTGCATTAAGGAGTTATTGTTGCGTCCTGACGATAGACCAGTTGAGAAGAACTACTGCAAATGGCTGAGTCAGAGCTTAGTTAAAGGCCAGTTATTATTTACAAATTATTATTTAATATACTGCTGGTTTGTTTTAATTACCTGTATAATGATTCACTGAAAGAGCTGACCAATTTCACCCTAATTAAATCAGTGTGAGAGAGCGTCGGGACTGACTCTGGGACAATGGTCGGGCTGCTTATCACCGAGCCCCCATTGGCTGCTAAGGCTTCGGCGATGAGCACCTCAGGGTGGCTCTTGGCCTTGTGGGCAATAACCGAGTCCTTTTTCTCAAACTTTTTGTTGCAAATAGAGCAAGAGAACTGGTAGGAGGCTTCTGCATCATGCTTCTTCATGTGCCAGTTTAAGGAGGCCTTCTGACAGCAGGTGAAGCCGCAGATCTCGCACCTGCCACAGGGGGGAGGCAAAGCCCAAGTTATGATCAGAACTGAAATGAAACTCCACAATTGACTCTATTACGAGTGCAGGTCCTGCACCAACAATTTTACTTCAGAAAACAAATATATTTAAAATATCAGTAAAAAACTAATTATAAAGACATAGCAGTCATATTTTATACTGCATACTACTAGATGTTCAATATTACTTGCATTTCAATACTGTAACTCAGTGTTTCTCAATAGGTGGGATGGATTTCCAGTAAATAAATGTCATTAGTTGAACAAAGTCAGAAATTTGGGTCATGATGTCTCACTAAGGAGTTATTGTTGCGTCCTGATGATAGACCAGTTGAGAAGAACTACTGCAAATGGCTGAGTCAGAGCTTAGTTAAAGCCCAGTTATTATTTTCAAATTATTATTTAATATACTGCTGGTTTGTTTTAATTACCTGTATAATGATTCACTGAAAGAGCTGACCAATTTCACCATAATTAAGTCTTAATAACAGCAAAACAAGTCAAACAGACTGCTCACACCTAGTTACCTGAATAAACAATAGCCAGGAAATAAACAGCATTGCATTACACGTTAAGAGCTGACTGACCCACCCATTACTCCCGAAGATACAGCCTCAGCAATACATACAGTGAGATGGATGTTCATTTATAACGCCTTTGTTCATTCATACTTGGATTAACCATGCTTCAGTCTGCATGTGTTGTACTTCTATTTCTGTGCACAACGTGGATTTATATAACTGAGCTCCACTTAGCTTTTATAAATAGTGCGCTGACAGAAAGGGCTTAAAAAGCTTAACAATAGAAAAAATGAAGAGTTGTTGAAGCACTCCTTCTTTTGTTAAAAAAAAAAAACGTCTTCATGTATTGTACATTGATGGTAGAAGACCACATAGACTGGTGATTTGAAAGCAATTTGGGTTTATTGAAAATAAAGAATTCTATAAAAAATTAGACACATTTGAAATCATGCTGATGACGATCACGTCATGTCTATTTTTAATCTACCTCCTCGTACGCAGCACATGTCGGGGCGTGCATGACACATGTTCACCCTACTCACTGTATCGGCTTCTCCCCTGTGTGGATCATCCTGTGCACAGCCAGGTTGTGGGAACTCTTGAAGGCTCGAGCACAAAACTCACAGATGTAGTCCCTCTGATCTAAGAGACAAACAACAATTAGATTGTGTTATTTTTATCCAACAGTAGATAAGAATAGAAAGAGGAAATGACAGGTTGAAATGACAATCTCTTGTTGATTTGTTATCTCCTAAAAGGCATTTCAAGCAGCTCAGGCACGCGTGGCCTGTTACAGACTGAACAGTGTATGACCCTCACTTCACCTGTGTGGTGTTTGGCATGGCGCAGCAGCTGCTTCTGGAGACGAAACAAGCGTCCGCACGAGGGATGATCACACATGTACTTCTTTTTTAGCAGGTGCTGGTATTTTATATGGTGCTGAAATAAAAAATAAAAAAATAAAACAAGAGAAAAAGGGTGAGTCGGTGTCATTTAAAGGATTCAACTTAAAGTTCCTGTGAAGATCTTTTTCATCATGTCATGTTTGGCGTCCCCTGTGGACAAAATGTATATCCTATCTCTTTGCTTACCTCTTCTTGTACAGTACTCATTTCAGTCTATGTCACAGCAGTTAGAAACTCCATACAGGAGCTTTAATTAATTAAACATTAACACTGTTTTCTGAATATTACAGTCAACACAATCGCTGTTTCTTTGGCATAAATAGTTGCTATTGCATTGTGCCAAATTTGACAAGAGTATTTGGTGGTTGCTGTGGCTAAATTTAAAAAAGAACACCAACCTGTAAGTAACGTGGGTGTGCGAGGACCGTCCCACAGCCCTCTATTTCACAACGGACATACTGCACTGTGGGCTTTTTCCTACCAAGTTAACAAAAGTTGAATATTAGTCGTCCAGTTGGTGCACCTCACGTGCCACAATAACGCAACGAAGACTGTTACCTCCGTTTTGGTGGCCGGGAGGCTTTGTCATCTTTTTGTTTTCTCCCCCTCCTAAAATAAAAAAAAAGATTCCTTAATTGTAGGGGCGGGACCCTCACAACACAAAACACATCACATGGGTAATGATATAATACTAATTGTGATCATTTGCAATACTCTACATGATTTGCTGCTTGGTTTAAAGGGGAGCTGATAATGCACCTTGTGTTATTGAGTCAACATGATACACATGTAAACATTTTTTTAAATGTTTTTAAATTTTCCATTCCAATTTTCTTAGAACATAGGGTTCACACAATATCAGAATTGTTATGATACTAGGAACAATCTAACCATATCAACACAATTGCAATCAAAATATAAGCCCATGGGTACCCGAGATTGTGACCTGCACACAGCGCTGGTACAGAAATAAAGGGAGTAAATTTTCTGCACAACTTTTTGATTAAGATCTAGTATCTTTGTCATTTTTGTATGGAAGCGATTAGTGATCAAAATTCAAATGTTAAAGCTAATTTGAAAATTCAAATGCATTAACAGAAATGCGTTTTAATTTTCAGAATGAGTTAATTATTTGACTCAAAAATAAAATGATGATTAATTTATCTAATTTGAATTTTGAAAAAAATTCACATTCTTTGACTAAATTAAAATGAGGAAGAAAATTACATTTGCTTTATCATTTTCAAAAAATGCCCCGCTACATCTGTATCATAATTCAAATGAAAAATCTAATTTTAAAATTAAAATACAGTAACAGAAAGGCGTTTTAATTTTCAGATTATAGGTGCATTATTTTACCTGTATTTAAAATGAATATTCAGTCATCCAGTTTGCATTTTTCTTTTACTCTCTATGTATGCATATTGTATGACATCATTCAAATGAAAACGAAAAGGTCTTTGGCTTTTCGTTTTCAAACTTGCCGTGCTAAAAAGTGATCATAATTCAAACCAACTCGAAAACGAAATGACCAAGTGGACGGCACAGGAAAGTGACGTCAGACTCCAGCTCCCAGGCAGGTGAACGTAATATTTACAGTCTATGAGGCGAGCGGGCAGAACGCGCAGTACGATGGGTGGCGGGGTGAATCTTTGCTTTATCTTTGTCATACAATATGCATACATAGAGAGTAAAAGTATAATGCAAACTGGATGACTGAATTTTCATTTTAAATATAGCACTATAATGCACCTATAATCTGAAAATTAAAACGTCTTTCTGTTCCTGTATTTTCATTTTAAAATGAGCTTTTTCATTTGAATTATGATACAGATGTAGCGGGGCATTTTTTGAAAATGATAAAGCAAATGTAATTATCTTCCTCATTTTAATTTAGTCAAAGAATGTGCATTTTTGAAGTTGAAAACTAAAATTCAAATTAGATAAATGAACCATCATTTTATTTTTGAGTCAAATAATACACTCATATTCAGAAAATTAAAAAAGCATTTCTGTTAATGCATTTGAATTTTCAAATCAGCTTTATCATTTGAATTTTGATCACTAATCGCTTCCATATTTTTGTGTCTTTTTGAAATCTCTTTTATTGGTCATGCATGTTCACTCTGACTGCATGACTGCAGAGTTGTGCTTCTGCACTATTCCAGCCGTGCGGACGTTTCTTTATACAAGTAGCCTATGATCTGTATAGCTGATATGTAATTTAGGATGACATTATTTTTTTTTTGTTTATGCACTTGGCAAATGAATGGCAAACAACAAGAAAATCCAGAATGCAATTCATTTTTTGTGACACGGTCATGCAGTAAAGACGTGATAATTTTTATTTTTCTGGGTTCTTGTTTTCTTCTTGTGATGAAAGCTTCAACAGAAAACTCAAAATAATTGGCCTTTTTCGATTCTCTGATTTTTTTGACATTTTCAAAATCCAAAGCTAAAATACGCCAACTAGAATTTACAATTTTAGACACTTCAAATCCATTATTACCCCTTTTTTTTTAAAGAGGAGTTCGGATAGTTTCAATGACGGACACACTCGTACCTGCCTGCACACGCATTGAGAGAGAAAGAGCGAGAGAGAGAGAGCTGATATGCTGCACGGAAATAATCACCCAAGTCCGGACCTCACTGAGAACACTGATTTGTAAACACTCACGTGTTAAAAACAGGTGAGCCTCATAAAAACATACCTGGGTGGCTTTTAATATTCCTCAACGGTATGCCTAGCATGTCATGCTCACACGACATCTAATGAAACCTGCGCTTCTCTGCTTCTGATTGGCTAGTAATGTTGGTAAGGTTGAAAGCAAGTGTAGAGTTATACGCATGTTGACTCCATGGTGATAAACCGCATCCATAACAACTTCCTTGTTTATTTGTCTTGATTTGTCTTGATCACAGCGCCTCACGTCAGAGAAAAAGCACGGTGCCAGGAAACTTTAAGCCCTGCATACCAACTCCTTTCATCCTCTTGACCAAACATAGACATGTTTCCTATCAGGAAACTTAAAATGGGTTGCTAGAGTAGAATTACTTGTATCCACATTAGTTATATAAAAACATGATCATTGTTATCCACTGTAAAAATTGAGGACTGGTGACTCAGACTGAGGCTATCCATCTGGCAGGTCAGCATTTTTTCAACATTGTGGTTGAGCTTACGTCATGTATGTAGCTGTGAAGCTAGCCTGAGAGTTTACTTTGGCAGCATCAACAAAAGGTTTTTTGGACACAGTCTTGGGTGGTGCCTTGTACGTGTATTGTGTGCGTTAGTTTCACTAAATAAATTTTGTTGTTGCATAAGAAGATTGAATACAAATCAAGTTGGACAAGCCTTCTTGTTCTCACTACATCATATAGTTTTAAATGTGTTCAAAATGACTGAAAAGAGAATCTAAAAGGACATGTTTTTCTCCAGCAATGATGTCTGGGCTTTAATTTGAATTAAAAAAAACAATCTTACTGAGATTGTCATTATGACATGGAGGTGCTGTTGTACCAGTGTGAGGCTCATGAATGTGGGTCTTGTGTAGTTTAGTCTGAATTTACAATAACATCATATTTTCTGTCTTAAAAACTGAAAAAAACAACAACTGGTTGTATTTCATAAGCAGACCTGGTGTTGTATCTGTGTTGTTTACTTGCTTTATTGTGCACTAAGGAAACCCTATGGTATGTTCCCTGTGCTTTAATAAAACAGGTTTGTGTTCCACGCTTCAGTGAAAAATGAAAAACACCCATTGTTGTCATCGTTAGTGTTCAGTCCTTTTGCACATTACTAATGTTGAATCCAAACTTTTCTTACTTCCTGGGTGTCTCAGTGGCATCGCCTGCTCCATCATCACTTTGCTCGCCAATCTCAGTCGATTCTTCTTTTTTTATGTCTTCTTCCTCCGTATCCGACTCCTCTTTCTTGACCTCCTTTTGCAACATTGCACGCCGCTCCGATTGTTCACTGAGGAGTTTGACAATTAAGCATCATTTACATTGAAGCCAACATTTTAACATCAGTCGTTTGAGAGGTTTTTCTGTAAAGTATGACTAACACCAATTGCGGAAAGGCAGTGCATCTTACATGTTTGTCTCGGGTGGACAGATGAGGTCATTGGGGTCATCCCTGAATGGAGGGTCCTCATCGAGGGCAGCATCTGGATCCGAAATACTGTCGTGGACATCGACATCATATGGGCCCCTATGGAATTCAAATTGTAAAACTGAACACTCAAAAACAAACTAACACAATTTAATAAGTTGAATTCTTCTCACGTGTTATTGTTTTCTTCAGAGGCACCTGTTTCCTCTCCTGAAAAACAAACACAATGTCATTTCAGTTTAAATAATCATTGTATAGTTGTATGTCTTATTTTATATTTATATTGACAATGGTAGAGACTGTATCAAGACAATTGGAATTGGTCTTTTCTTTTACCACTTGATGAAGCCTCAGCCTCTGCTTCTGGCTTGCATGCTGTTGCTAGTGAGGTGCGAGAAGCTCTGCGTGGAGGTCTCCCTTTGCCCTTTATAGACTTGTCCGGCTTAGTCCCCAGACTGTTTTTGGATACTAAGAAAGTCAAAGTGTGAATGTTTTAATAAAATTAAAGGAAAAAAATCCCTGCTCAAAGATGAAAGTCACTCTAATGTGTGTCTTTGTACCTTTTACAGCTGGGGATTCCTTTAAGGGTCTGCAGGAGGAGAGAAAGAGTAAATGACAGCAAGGTGCATGTTGAAATATATCTGTAGTATAACAAAACAATGCACAGTGTGCTTAGACTCCTTTGACTATGACAGGAGAACAACAGCTACATTCAACTAATTCTTGGGGGTTTCAATTATCTCGGGTAACCCACGTATAGCTTTAAGAAACCTGAGTCCGACAGGCACAAGACTTCTTGCAAATTACTCGCAAGGGTTCATCAAACAAGCCTCTTTCAAACGATGCAGCTATCCTCTCGCAGTAGCAGACCACAGCTAAAGTAGTGGATGTGCCTTTTGTTCGCGCACTTACTTCACTACAGGTGCATTTTTAGAGCTCGATCCAGTTGTTCTTCTTAGTCCACGATGAAGACACAGAGACTTGTTCTTGGTTGAGGTTTTCTTTGACTCATGACAGTCAGATACAGCTCCTCTGGCTCGCAACACACGCACAGTACCAGTTAAACAGTCAACGCCGTCCGGGGGGGTCACTGCAGCTTTAACGCGCTTTCTACTTCCTCCTCTCCCGCTGGACTGCTCAGTCGAGTCCGCGGATGCATCTGCGGCCTGCATTTAAGCTCCTTTCTTTACTCTTTTGGAAAACACCGCAAACCTCGTCCTCCTATGAATTAGTTGTTATGGAACTGCTGCGGTCCTTTAATACTTTTGTAAATAGTTAAGTTATCAACATGGAAAGATTAACACCAACGAAACGTCGATGGCCCCGATGGAGGCAAGTTTTGTTGACTCGGTAAATTTCACCAAGCAGGCATTTTATTACTAAATTATGAGTTAAAAATGTTACGGAATATGATAAATGTAATATTTACAAACATTCACCAAATATTTTCTTCTTAAAGCTATAGCAAGCCTCGTATTTCGTTGGCTTGGACTAGGCCTGTTAGGGATGCGTCTCCTTTAAGAGCAACAACAGCGAAGGTGCGTGGTTAGGCGAATGTATTATGTTTGGACTCGCGAGTTTCCATACTTGACTAGGTTGGTTGTGGGAAAGGTAGTTCAAATATAAATTACACAGCTATTTGATTAATACATCTAAAATGTTACTTGTACAACTCTTTAAATGTTTCAAGAACATTTGCATATCTCTGTATACACAATGCATAATAATCTTTTGGTACCCCCCCCCCCCAGTCTGCAAATAGAACCTGATCCTTCATTGCTACATCCTTAAATTAATTTCATTAATAAAACTGAGATTCAAAAAAACATGGATGGCTACTCAAGGTTAGGAGAAAATAACTGGTATTTAAAATGCTTCTTGATTGAAAAACATATTATTGAAGTTTGAAGACCCAAGTTGTTTCTGAAATAAAGGATGGCTCATTAAGCTTGAGAAGGTTTTGTGACTTGGAGCACTTCATTGTTGACATAGGATGAAAGATGACAATTAGGTTGTTGGGACATTAACCAGTATGTTATATGCATAGCATGCAATCACACAGAACAAGGGTCTTTGGGACAGAGGTCAGGGGCCTACAGAGAGTTGTCATGACTACCTAGAAGGTCTTGTTAAATTCTTGAATTAGAATATTTTACAAAGCAATGGAATGAGACAGAGTGATAAAATAGCCATAGGTAATCATAAAGAAGACACATTTAAGTAAACATGGTGGTTTACAAATTGTTCATCGATATTTTTTAACCAACATAGTCCAGGCCACCTCTACAGAAGGAGGGAAAACATCCAGTGGATTTAAAAATAGTAAATAATAATAGGACCAAAGTGTAATAAAACCTTTGTTAGAATTCAAACTGGCTTAAAATCTGACAGACTTGAGGCATCACTATGCTTGTTTTTAATCCTCTAAAGTGTGAAGCCATGATGTTATTGTCAAAAGAAGGAATGTTGGGATGTGAAGGAGGGTCACCTGAATTAGGTCTACAATTCTTTAAATTCAGTAAAATTTTTTACTAAGGATTAGAATGACAGATTCAATTGAATTTTCTCCTCTTTACTCATAATGAACAATTATTGTATTTGTGTAGCACTTAAAAACAAAACAAGGGTTTATAGTGCTTTGATACAAGCAGAAGCAAACATAACAACAAAGCGAACTCAAATAACAACAACAACATAATATATAATTTAATGACTTCTTAATGGCATGCATGAATTAAATGTAAAAATCATAAACAAATTATCTCTTTTATGCGTGTGTTTGGGTCCTGTGTGTTGATTCAGTATCTCTAGGGGACTAATAAATGGTCAGATCATAAAGGTGAGGTTGTGCTGAAATAAAAAAAAAATACCAGGCACTTATATGATAAACATTTTTGATGTAGTATACATAAGTAAAATGACAATTAGAGTAAAACGGCCAAAATAGGCCTCAGAGGGTGTAATGCGTGTGTTGCCTAGTAACCAAGTTGAAAATTATGTAATACATTGCCAAAATTAACATATTTATTTGATCTTGGCACAGATAATCATCTAGTGATATTTTCAAAAGCTTTAATGAATTCCTTGACCCAGAAAATGTATATATTGACACCTAGATTGACCTTCTAAGTGGCTTGGAAGACATATTGGCACATACAGACTTTACATGGCCGCCATCTTGGAACTGCCATCTCGATGGAGCAGCTCCCCCCAAAAATTGAAAGCTATGGTGATGGAGACTATGTGGAAAAATGTTGGTGCTTTTTTCAGGCGTGTTCCCATTCTTCCCAAATCTGGACCTAAGCCACCTGACTATTGGGTGTGGTCCAAAGCTCACATGATAAGATATGATGGGAAAATGCTGATAGTTCCTCATGTCTGAGTAATGTATCAAGTCATGTACCCAATTGTCTTTTGTATTATCCATTGGACATACTGAACATATCAAGTTACCCATCAGTCAAAAATATCTAACTGTTCTGGTCTGTCAAGTTTGAACACTCCTTGAGAAAAGTTGATAAATGCAGCTCAATGAAACTTAGCAGCATAGTAAATTATTTAAATCCTAATGTAATTAATCATGAAAAAAAGGTTATCTTTGCAGCTTGTGCATGTGTGAGTATGTGTAAACACAACACTGTATACACGCTGGACACACAGCAATGCCCTGCACCCTGACCCCAAACACATTCTGCAGATATTTTACGAGTCAGACTACAAATTTGGAGCCATAAAAGCACAAATGTGATACGCCTGTTTTTTAAAAGTTCCGAGCCAGCTCTGTGCCACAACAGGATGTTAAAAAGTTACTAACAACAGAATGGTAAGGTGAGGTTCCTCAACAACGACACACATTTTTTTTCAGGCCAGTCAGCATTATTTTAAAAGTAATGTTCTTGAATTAGAGGTGCATTTCATACTCGCTACACACACACAAAAATCCAAATGACCTTTTGTATAATATTACTTTTTGGAACTATTTTAGATAATGAAATGCCATTAGGTTGACCTCTAACCTTACTGTAAAATGTTAATGTTGTCATTGACAGAAATTATTTGCTGATTTTTGTAGCAGTAAGAATTAGATTTTTTGATGCTATCCGAGTCACAGACAGTGACACTCAAATATGAGATCAAGGAAGTGTGAATCATCACTCCACCTGTCAGATCCCTGCACTTGGCTAGACATGTTTCTCTCCAGGGTCAAATCAAATACAACACAAGAGGAAGTGTTAATTTATATAAACATTAAGGGCAAAACTACAGTCTTTCTCAACTGTAAAACAAAACTTGGTTTCACACTGATAATGTCCACTGTCATTAAATATGCCTTTGCATAAATGTGCTTCAGTACTGCTGCTCAGGGGCTGACAGAGCCGACTTGGGTTTCTATGGGTTTAAATGAGCGTATCTTGGGAGTGTAAGCAGGTAGATTAGGGGGAAACATTTGGTCTAAGGCAGTGGCGATTCTTAAGTCTTTTGGTACCATATATGCAAAAATCAATTGGGGGGGGGCTCCAACCAGTGTTCATCACCATCAAGTCTGCAGTGTCTCTTTACGCCTCTTCCTCTTTTTTCTTTTTTCCTCTTTCTTATTTCTCTTCTATAGACCCATAATTCCTCTTCATTTTTATTGGTTGACTTCATTGTCAAACTTTGGTTTTCACAGCAATAATGCATGCTACGGTTAGCATGCAAAGAGAGTGAGTGCTGTCAGATGGTGCCTCCTAAGGGAGGTTTCCTACTGTCCTTGCAAAAAATGCACATTTTGGGTCCCTGATTTGGTTTAAGGTTGTGAGCCCTCAGGGGCCCCCTACTGGTTTGCGGCCCCAAGCAGTTGCCTGCCTTGCCTGTTGACAAGCAGCGCCTCTGGTCTAAGGTTTAAATGCAATAAATGGGCAGATTTCAATCGTTGAACATAAACTCTCAAAATCATTTCACCTCACATAATTCACTGGGGTCTCCAACCACCAAGTTGCTTTCTAGAAAGTCCAATCACACCTCTCAAGCTCTGAAATAAATCAAATCAAATCTATTTATAAAGCACATTTAAAAAACTGACCAAAGTGCTGTACACATAACAAGAGAGCACCACAGCACAAAAAGTACACAAACAAACAAATCAAAAAAACAAAATAACAACAAGACAAAAACGTACACATACATGTGCACCCACTCACAAATGCACACACAGATTACCAACAACACAACCAGACAACAAGATTACATGACACTTGATAGAAATACATTAGAAAGAAACACAAGCAACCTTATTATGACTCAAAAGCCAACATGTAAAAATGTGTTTTGAGGCTGGACTCCACAGAGGGGGCAGACCTGACTGAGGAGGGAAGGCTGTTCCACAACCGTGAGGCCTTGACCTTGACAAAATTTATAACGGGGCTGAGGTACAGCCAGGAGGCCCATGTTTGAGGATCATGGGGACAATCTATAAAAATAAAGGTGAGAACAGATTGTTGCTGAATGTGATGGTTGTCATTTTGTTTGCTGGCGTTAGGCCAAATGTGTCAAACAAACTGAACTGTGACAGCTTCTTTTCTTTGGAAATGTATCTCAATGAAAACCAAGTTGAGCTTATCCAGCTCAAACTTATAGAGCGTTATTTCAAGATATAAAAGTTTGCACAAACTGAAACTTAATATAACATTGAATTCATGATCACATGCACACGGCAGCCAATGTGGCTTAAGATTCAAGTTGTACTTTAAATAGTTTGTCACATCACTTCATATGAAATGTGCAGATATTATCAGCCTTATACCTTCTGTTTCCAGGGTATGATTAACCATCATATTTTAATATCTTCACTCGTTCCTCTTGTTCCTGAGCATGAAATAAAAAAAAAATAAAAAAAATAGTTTGTCACTGCTATGAGGTGGACTGACAGGCGTTATTGTAGCAGGTAGAACTGGTTTGACGAGACAACTAAAGATGGCTCTTCTTTTTTGGTTTTGACTACGCTGATCAGCGAAATGGGAATTCACACAAGCTATAACAGGGCATAAAGGTGATTTGTAGATTTCAGATGTAATTGTTGATTTTATGGCTCACAATCTTAACATTCTGTAACTCTTCTGAATTCTCATGTTAGATCAGTTAGGAGTGCAGCCTACTAGTTGGATGAGTAAGATCAGTTTGAAATATCAAAGTTTTATATTCACGGCTTGAATAGACTGAAAAAAAAGTGTTTTGTGTTTTGTGAAGGTAAATCTCTACAAGTTAAGAAGTGGACAAAAGAGAGGAAATATGTTTGTTGCTTTGTGCGTTTATATACAGTATGTGTCCATGTTGCGCAACAGAGCGAGACAGAGCGAGACAGAGAGAGAGAGAGAGAGAGAGAGAGAAAGAGAGAGAGAGAGAGAGAGAGCGCTGCGTTCACATGCAGGCAAAAAGTCTCTTTTGTTTGCTTTATTCCTTTGATCAGATTATTTTAATGACACTGTGAACAGCACAAGTCACAATAAATATGATCTTTTCAAATCAGATTTGGGCCACTTTGCCGTCAGCAGTTTGTCATATTTCATAAACTCAAAGCAAACTATGATATTAAAAAAAGTATGATGAAGTTAAACACATATAATCCAAATTAAAAATTCAGCTGCAGAGATGAATGCAGGAGGAACTGAGAAAAAAACGTAGGCTCATACTGTAGGCTATAACTGAGTACACTCCTTGAATTAATTATTTATTATTGACTAGTATGCAGCTGAAAGCAGTGATATGCTTAATTTTATATCTTATACATACAAAAAGTAGAAGGCTTCAGTGCTTTGTTTGAGTCTCTGTTGTAGAACGGTAATAACTTAAAAATCATCATGTTTGTGGACCTCTCCCTCCGCCCCTCTGACGATCAGCTCACAGAGTACCATTATCCAGAGATCTGATTGGTCAGTAAACAAAGTTTCATATAGTTTGATTTTTTAAATTTTGAACATTATCCTAGCATTACCTGCTCCGGTGCAGGTTAGGTGTTCAGCATAAGTAACCATGGTAATCTATCCCAGTAAGAAGTGAACCACCTTCATTTTACTGAACAAACTATATCTGCAAAGAATGTCACTTTCGGGTTCATCAGCTTTACAAATTATGAATTAATCTCTCTTCAAAACGCGAAGCATGGGACGTCTTTGTTGTTCTTTTGCGCATGATGGTCAGTTCAGGACCGTGACCAGTTCACACAGGAGTCTGATACAGGCCACATTTAAAATGTGAACAGCCCCCCAGTGAAAAGAGTGAAAATACTGTAGTCTTGGGACAAAGTCACGCACACTAACCAATGCGCCACCAGCGCCCCGAAATGTATAACTGTATATATAAAGCAAGTAAAGTTTAAAAAAAACCATCATGGTCCCCTGAACACAAAATGTTAGGAATTCAGTTGAAGTAAGAAAATGGACTTTGTAGTTCTTCATGGATGTTTGCTTGACTCTAGTTAAACTTTTGGGGTTCTTTATGTCTGTGCACACAATGAAAATGTGAAAACCCTGAACATTTATGTTGGACAGTTTAGTTTTTTATTGGGGGACTTCAGCAATATTGCACAAGTTTTCGATATTTTGGTACTGTAGAATTGGGTACTGTAGAATTTGAAAGTGGATTTTAAGACCTCTAGGGATTGAGGCTACCTTTGACTGCAACACATAAATAACAACTTCTGAATAGCAATCATTTGCCACCATGAACTGTGGATTTTTCCTGAGCCTACTGGCAGGTGAGTAAGGTTACACTGTGTCATTGTTCCATGATGTTACTTTTCATAGCCCATCCAATGTCGTAAACCAGCTTCTACAAAGTCCAGATACAATTCCAGGAATGATTTAGGGTATAGATCGCCTTGTTAATTGTAACCTTCTGTCAAACAGAATTTGAATTCTTCAAACTATTTGTGTCAAGAACACTGATGTTACTGCAGTCTTTGTGCACAGAAAAAAAATAAGAGACGTCTGTTGAAACAGTTTACCTTAAAGAATTAGAGGAGCCTTTCTAACTTCTACAATCACTTTCTAATATTAGATATATAGCTTTTTCTATTTAATGGAAGACCGAGGTGGACATCCTGAAAATCCAGACATTTGATTTTACTGTTTTCTCATGATAATGAGTACATTTTTATGGTTTTCCAAAGATTCCCAACTTATTTATGTCATTTTCTTGTTGTAAAAAAGCTGGTAATTACTTTGATAATTTGTTAATTTCTTGAGATCTTGAGAAAACACGAGAAATAAAGTTATAAACGCTAAACCAGTGTTGTTATTCCAAGATAACGAGATAAAGTTAGTTGAGAACTCAAGAAAACAATTAAATTTACTTTTCATCATGCCAAGATATATCAAATATATAGATGGATGTCTGCATGGGCTTCTGGGCGGTTGTGGCTCAGTGGTAGTGTCGGTTGATGTGTCCTTGGGCAAGACACTTAACCGCAAGTTGCTCCTGCTATATATGAATGGATTAGTTAATACTGATGGAATATTTACATGAATGAGTTCGTGTGACCTGTGGTGGGGGGCTTTGAGTAGTCAGACAAAGACTAGAAAGGCATTGAAGTCCATTTACCATTTCCCGTCTTATGTAAACATTAAATACATTTTTAGCAACATATGTCAAATGATCAGTACTCTTTAACACTGCTATTTTTATTACGTAAAGCCTGTTGTGAACAATTAGTGTTCATGAAAATGTCTTCTTTCCCTTTATTACAGCTGCCTGCCTACCTCACTTTGGGGTCACAGCCTCTACTGAGGTTCCTGGAATCAGTACAGCAAATGAATTGACCACTACAGTGCCAGAGATCAGTGAAATTTCTACAACTCAGCCAATCAAAAGTCAACATAGACCTACATCAACAACACGGACAACACCTACAATGCCCCTCAACGAGTCCAATATGTTTACTTCCACTGAGGTAATAACATATTCCTCCAACAGCAAAGCGGACACCATGGGCACTTCTGGACCAAATGTAACTGGAGTCAACAGAGAAACATCGGTGGCAATGGAGGAAATAACTGCAATAGCTTCATCAGAGGAAAGTCCAAATGCAACAGCTACAGAAATGAATAATGTTTCTCAGGATCATTCTATGACTGCTGTTCATGAATCCGCACAAACCAGTACATCAACTTACATGTCAACAAGCAAGTCAACGTCAGAAACATCATTGGAAAATCATGGCACTTCTCTAATGGTTAGCAAATAACAATCATCTTTTCTTGAGCCTGGCACTTCGACAGTGGTGCATAATGCTTAAGAACAGGTGAATTCTTCAGCAGAGACAGTGACAGCAACACAGATTCTCATTGACTCAAAACAAAGTCTTTCAACCTCAACTGCAGCTCAGTCCAGCCATTAGCTGACAATTCAAGAATTTAGTTCACCTGTACCAAATTCAACTGTGATAGTTACAGTAGTGTCTAGTGATATCTCTTTATCATCAGTTGACAAAACTACCACATCATCAACCCTGGAAAATAGCCATACTGTGGACTCACCCACAAACATATTTGCAACTGACATGCAAACCACACCTAAGCTCTCAGAGATCACAGATCAAAACACACCAACCAACATTCCAGATGCTTCACAAGCTGCTGCTTTTTCAGGAAGCACTCCTGTACTCCAAACTCCAGACGCAACACAGACAGAAGAGCCAAATTTGATCTCTAACAAAACTAGCACTATAGCTTTCAACCTCACCACAGCAATATTTGAAGAGGAGATGAATTCAGTAAGTATACCACCTGAAAAAGTGACTGAAATGACCTCTATGCTAAAGAAAACAACAAGTACAGGCAAGACACAAACAACTTCCACCTCAAACCACAGAACAACTCTACAAACAACTTCCTTAGTAACAAACAACACAACAACTTCAGAACATATGTCTTCCCCTGGAGATGAAGTTAATGTCACTGAAGGTCAGAATTCAGAATATATCAAAACCACTAAGAAACAAACAACACCCATTACAACACACAATTCTGCATTAGCAAATTCAGAAGTAACTCCAGGAGCAAATGGTAACATTTCGTCTATAATGTCTGTAATCGCTGCTCCAAATCAAGGCACACCCTTTGTAACAACTATATCTGCAACATTATCAATTACAACAGCAACAGAAACTACATCTGTAGAGAAGGCAACCACCAAACCATTGACAGAACCTAAAAGTTCTGAAACAACAAAAAGAACAACACTTATGGTTTAAGAACTCCACACCTCACCAATACAAAATATGGTATCACTGACAAAAATATCTACTCCAATATCTGCAGCACCAACAACACTATCTGCTGACAAATCTGTTCATACAAACATTTCCTCATCTGCACAGAAACAACTCACTGAACTTGCACCATCAGTATCTACCCCAACATCACCCCAATCAGTTACAAAAGCTACAATGAACTCCACAACAATAACACAAAGCGCAGATTTAACAAACAAATCAAATAATGTAACTTTGGACCCCAAATCCAAAACAACCCAAGTCATTACAGAGTCCATTTTAACATTGAAACAAAATGTATCTTCAGTGAAAGACGTAGTCACAACTGAGAGTTCACCTTTTTTAGTAACATCAATCACCACTGCATCTCAAACTATCACATCTACAATTACCGACACTATAACTCCAATACAAACTAAAGCATCCATAGGAACAGCATCTACAGCCATGGCGGCACAATCCATGGTTGCATCAACCCAAGAAACACCCAAATGTAAAGTACTGACACCAAATAACAGAACATCTATGCCAATTACAGAATGGACAGCATCAACAACTCAATCTAAAGCAACTCAAACAGAAACCTCCAAAATCTCAGTACAACCAACACTGTCCATCACAGCAAACATTGAGATGACTGTAGCAGCAGAATCAACCACAACACCATTAAATATCACATCAACACGAACTAAATCACCTGCATTTGCTTCAACAGAATCAGTCACATTACAAATGTCAATAGCTGAACAGGTGACAACTTCTGGATCAAAAACTGATCACAGCACAGAACCAACATTTAGTGGACCATCATCAATTCCAACGCAAACTACAATGTCAATATCCATAACAACCCAAACTCAGTCTAATCCACCTTTAACAACACTAACATCAACAAAAACTTCACCATCTGTGGAAACTGCGTTACAGACTATATTTGGTAAAACACCTGTTGAAACACAACCCACAAGTAAAACACCACTATTTACAGGGCAAACAGCAACCAATGTGGGGATAAGTAGCAATGCAATGCCAAAAGACAGCACACCATTCAGCAGAGAGTCAACAACTCTTCAAAAACAGGACATAGAATCCTCAACAGTGCCTTTAGAGAAATCTTTAGTGTCCATGACGACATCATCCCCAACAATGCTCAATCAACCCTCAGAATCTGCAACTTTATCACCCATAACATCGACCGAACACATGACAACAGCTCCACTACAAACAGTATCTTCTGTAAAAGAAGAAGCACCAAATAAAACATCAACCAACACCCATGTATCTCCAACATATTTTCCAAGATTGACGAAAACTGAAGTAACCATGTCAGAAGCAACAACACTTATGTCTACTACTAATAAACAAGATGAAGATTTTTCATTAGCACTACAATCAACTACAACCCCATTACAAATGACTTCAACACAAACTAATTTATTTGTTCCAACACTGCCACAAACAACAATAGAAGAAACATCAGAAAACAAATCAGCATATGTCACAAATGAATCCTCACATGTACAAATGACAGAATCAGTTATAACACAATCTTCATAAACCATGGTACCACCCACAACCACAAAACAAAGTGCAGGATTCACAACAGTTCACAGCATAACACCATCCCTGAGTGGATCAGAAAGTACATCAACACAAACCACACCATCTACGGCAACAGTATTAAGAACACAAGATGTGTCTAAAACCAAACATGCACAATCTTTTCCACCTACAATGGAATCAGCAGCAACATCAACAAAAAAGGGGACATCTGCATTAGCAAGGCCATCATCATCATCATCTTCATCATCGTCATCAGCAACAGAACACCTCTCAACTGCCAAACAGGAATCAACAGCAAGTTACAGCTCAACACCAACTCAAAGTAAATCGATAGTTACACCAACATTAACTTCACCAAACACAAACATAGTGTTTACACCAAACAGTGTCTCCACAATGGTATCAATACAGTCTGTTTCACCAATGATAAACTCTGCAACAACATCAACACAAGCTACACAATCTGTCTCAACACCGCAGCAAACTACAGATATGCAAACAACAATAAACGGACCAGTGGTCCCAACACAATCTTTTCCACCAACGACAGAATCAGCAACAACATCAACACAAAGTATGCTGTCTGCCCCAACAACGCAACAAACTTCTGATGGGCAAACAGCAGTAAGAGAAACAACAGTAATTGAAAACACACAATTAACATCTCAAGCACAAAGTATAGCACATGTCACAGATTCACCAACACTTAAGTCAGCATAATTTTCAACAACACTGCCCACAGCCACGAATGCACAAACTGCAAGAGTTAAAAGCTTAACACCAACAAACAGTGGACTAGACGCTAAACCAACAGTAAACAATTTAACAACAGAAATAAAAGGATCTCTGGAATCAAGTGCCACAGCAGCACCAACAGAGCTATTTTCACCAACAAAGAAACCAGGAATAGGATCAACACAAACTATAACTGCAGCTGCAACAATTCCAAAAACTACACCATCTGACACGTCAAGTGTATCAAAGACAATCCATACAACTCCAATTCAAAGTACAACTTTTAAAAAAGAAAAAAATTTACCAATTCATGCTACAGAATTTGTCTCAACAACAGCCAAACTTACTACCACATCAAAAGGAACAAAATTCACAGCCCAGAAACCCACCACAGCTTACAGCTTAATGAAAGATACGCCAACAAACATGTCAACTCCTGTGCCACCAGGCTCATCCCCATCATCTAGACTTGTGTCTCCAACCACTTCACCCTATTCCTTAACATCAATCTTTAAACCCGCAAAAGGAATGACGGATAATGTCACAGATACAAGTTCTCTTCAGCCCTTGCCCCTTTTTTCTGAGGATGCATCAACCACAAATCCCACCAAAGCCAAAACAGCACAGCACCAATTTGATCATACTTCTGGTCCCTTACTACTGCTCAGAATTCACACTTCTGATGACAATGTTGGTATCTGTGAAATTTGAAAAAGAAAAATAATTTACTGCATTGAAGAGCGTCACACTAAAACATCAACCGGTCAATATAGCCTGTATCTGTTAGTCCAAAAATCCAATCAAAGTTCAAAACCGGGCAAGCAAACACGAGGAAAATAAGGCTGGAATGCATGAAACACTAAGGAGACAATGACATTCTGTCAGAGGGCTCGTGAAAACACAAGTGTATAAAAACAGGTGTAATGAGAAAAGGCAGGAAACAGAACAATGGCAGGAAGTCAGACTAGAAAAAATATTCTAACAGCAGATAAAAAAATCTAAGAGGAAGATTTATTATTAACATAAGACACAAGAAAACTAAATCGGGGACTGACAGAATATCATATTATCTGTTCAGGCAATATAGAAGGTTTATAAGCATGCTAAAATACAGGATAGGAGTGGATTTTTGGCTATTTTGCTTCTATTAACCATTTCTAGCCTCTGTTTCAGAAAGGTCATTAACTGGAAAACAGTAGCCTACACTGGCTGGAGTAGGGCTTGAAGCTCTAAGGGTAAAGCTAGTAATGCAAAACCATTCATTTGTAACATTGTACACTGTACCTCACTTGTGTTGTCCTGGTCTGGTTACTCTTCATTGAAGGCATCAGAAACAGGGAATGTGGTCCGGATAACATTTGGGTAATCAAAGACAAGAGGCCTTACAGCAGCCACTTTTGGGTTGTATTGGAAAAAAAAAGTTTTTTCTCCAAGCAAGGGAATTATTGCCTTCAGTCTTGGCAATGATCATCTACAAGTACCTTTAGCTCGATACTTCACAGGTTTATTCAAAGGATGCTGAAGTCAAATGTGTGTCGACAAAGATGGACTGCTCTGCTTTCTTAAGTAAGATTCAAATGACTGTTCCTACCTTATTGAGTTATTATCCAAAAGTAAGTATGTCATGTTGATGATAATGCTGAGGCTATTCTAAATGAATATTCTTTTTTTTTTCTTTTTTCTCTGCTGTCCATTTCTTATGTGCAGCAGATAAACTTTAGCTCGGAAATGTCTGCAGCAACAAATAGACATGTCATTCATCAACCAATGTCATGGATGGCTAAAACAAAGAATGTTAAAGTAAACCAGGCGATGATTCACACGTTTGTGGAGATTAGGCCGGCTACAGCCCCATTACTTAATTTTTCCTGTGTCCTTTTCAAAGATAATCTTCATAACCTACCTTAAAAAACATACTATTAAAAAACATGCTGATAACAATGAGAAGAATTTAAAGGCCTTTTTTCCGGGTGTAATTATTTTACTTTTTTTGTTGCTATGTCGTGTCTTTTTAATTTTCTGCAATGCAGGAATTTCCTACTATTATTCAGACATTGAGGTATAATATGTTGGGGACCAATCAGATTTCTTATCAAACAAAATAAAACATTTAAATTAAGTTATGCCATGCATTTTATTCTCTCTGTTCTCCCTGTACCTAAACTAATAAAGATGTCCTTTACTTGGCAGAGGAATGCCTTTTCCTGGGTCTTTCTGTAGTTTTGTAGATCTTATCTGTATAATTAACTTCTATTTATAGTGTCTGTAAATCAGAATTATTCTTATTTTAATAATCTGAAACTATTACCACCTTCAATAAAATATCCATTTAAATCTGTGCAGTATCATGTTTTGTCACTTTGTTTTGAACTAGTAGACAGGTCAAGTATTAGCATGAGTGTGGAAGCTTGGCTTTAGATTTGTACAACAGATTTCTGCCACTAAATTTGTGGTGCAGTGGATCAATTTTAAAAGGAAACAGTGTAATATAATAAATAAATATTGCCTTTAATTATCTTTTTTCCCCATATGACTGTACAGATTGTGTTAAAGTGTAAATTTACTGCCTTATAATTAAATATACAATGACACTGACCCAGATGTCGTTTAGATTTTATTGTCTTGGGGCCGATTAGATGTTGGCTTTGTGAAATTCTTTCAGAAGTTTTGTTAGAATAACAGCAAGTTTGTGCATATTCAAGCAAATACCACTCAACTGATAACAACGTCACTATCTGTTAATATCAGGGTTATCAGGTTGGGTTAGAACTAAATTTGGTTGTGACGTTGTTACCTTTGTAATCTTTCATAACATGTTCCTCACATGACTCTCAATGGACTTTGAAAAAGGAAAAGTGTAAAGGCATTCCTGACAGGACATCTAAGTATGAAATGTGTTAAAGTCATTATTTATTTTGGAATTTTGATTTAAAAGTTAGTTTGGATTCAACATAAACATACAGCTATAACCTTTACCGGTAAGTAACAACTAATCAACCTCCTGCTTCAACGAAAAAAATCTAGAAATTTTTAATAAAACCCTGTCAAAATAATTTCCATTAACATGAGTTAGTTAAACACTGCTCTGTTAGTGTGAGAGTTTATAGTTTCTAAAAATTAAACTTTGATAACCTCTTTGACGTCACAAGTAAAAGAGTGAAAACCACAGGCAGTTAAATCCTGATAAAATTCTTAGTCCCAAGTGCCCGTCAGGGCTCAAGGAGCAAACGGAGGAACATAGAATATTCTTTAGGTAAAAAATAACAATCCAAGACATTTACAAAGACTGTGTAGGTTTGTTATTGCAAACATATAGTAAATAGACATGAATTAGGCAACGTCTGTGAGCTAGTTCAGGCAGACAACCTGAGCTGCTTTGATTTCACTCTTGACATGCGTCCCTATCCCCAGTTGCCTGGCAGCACATCCTTTCTAATTGACAGACTATTTAAGCCGCAACATTTCCAGTCTCTCCTTCTGCTCTTTTATTGTTATGTCTGACCTTTTTCAGTACTGCGCTCTTGCTTTCAGCCCCACCACTTTTGCCGGCATCCACCTGTAGGCTCCAACTGGGGCATTTAAAGTATTATATCATCATTCCTCACATTTCTGCATGTAAAATAATCTGCATGGAGTAAACAAGGTTGCAGCTGAACTATGTTATGACTAACTATATGATATGATATTCATTGGAACATCATTGTAAGATGTTAACAGCTAGTAACTCGTTCCTTTGGTATAAACGCAAGTTCACATCCATATTAATAAAGTGAGACAATAAATGTTAGGAGGTGAAAGGTCGAGGGTCGAGACTGGGAGTCAAACTTGTGACCAATCTATTGAGAACTATAATCTCTGTACATGTGGCGCCTGCTCGAACAGTTGAGCGAAACCAGCACCGTGAAAAGGATTTTGTTGTCCTGGCACTAAGATAATTTGGTTTTGACATCTGCTCTGTAGGCCATCACCCATGCTAGGTCTGTGAAGACTGGGTATGGGTCTGCCTCTCCACAAAGCCAGGGGTCTACCATTCAGTAAGTTCAGTATCCGCTCACTCAAATTCTCTGAGCCTGATAAAAAGCTTGCTGTATCAGAGGACAGGGCTAATGCAGTCGACTACTACCATAAATTATGAAGTTAAGATCCCAAAATGTGGGTATGCATGGATCAATGCAAACAGACTGCAAGGACAAAGCCTCACTCTTGCTAAACCAGCTTCCTGATTATAGTATCTCCCTTTCTAGATTTGCTTCTCGTACTTCTAATCTGTAAATATGGCTTAAAAAGAGTTACACAGCAGCTCTATCATCTACTGAAATCATGTTAAAAAAAACCATATAATTGTTTTAAGTGACATTTGCTACCTCTTAAATAGATTCATGTTCATTACAAAAATAAACGGAAATATTTTTTATTTTTTTAGTATCTCAGGTTTTCATATGATAAGATATGATAAGGCCATCTGGTTAGTCCACTTTAGAGGAATGCATGAAGAACCTTGCATTGTATTGTCTAGTGACTCATCAAAAGCCTTTTACACAGAATTTGTTTTTTATTCACCCATGTCCAAATTTTTTTTTTTTTTTTTTTTTTTTTTACTTTTGAGCAACATATATAAGGCCTGCATAGACAGGTAGCGTCAGCAGAGATATACTTTACACCAAGGTAGATTAAAAAGACTGAAAGGTTTGAAAATAATGCCAAAGGAATAGACTATTTTCTTAGCATTTTTTATCACAATCTTTCTGGGTAAGTACATTTGGATGATACTATTCTATTATGAAGTAATATTTTTTAATTTAGTATTCTTAACTTCAATGTCATTTTGAATAATTTTGTATTATTGTATTATATTATTATTATGAAAATGTTTTATGAAAAGTTGCTTTGTGATAGTGAGTGAATTTGATATTTGGCCAATCTGGGAATAAATTCGTTACCAAGAAATTTCTTCACAAATGTGTTCATAAAGGTGTCTTAAAACATATATAAAAATATTTAAATGAAGATGTTAACCTCTGCCTTAGGTAGCTTTTAAGGGGTCAAACTAGGAGTTTCTCAGGATTCTGAATCCATTGCAAGCATTTATTTTTCACAAAATCCACTCCTTGGTGGAAAAACGCCCCCACACTCACTTATACTTGGACATTGACAAGTAGCTTTACATGTTGGTTTCAATATCTCAAATTGTAGTTGGAAAACGATACTGCTAAATATTAACAAGTTAGAGCTTAGTGGTGATCTATCAGTGTGAGTGTACTAGTATATTTCACTGTGGATCCCTGTGGTTATATGTTTCTTCTTGTTGTTATTACTATAGACTATAAATATTAAAGGACAAAGCCTGAGTGATATCATCAATATGCTATTGAGGAGACATGAGAAGCCACTCTGGTTCACATGCTGTAATTGTAATGGAGATACTGTAGAATGGTGTGGAATGTATCTCCGCATGCAGAAGTTATAAATGTTTTACATGCAAAAACTGTATGATGATGTAGGGCAGAGGTTTCCAAACATTTCAGCTCGGGACCCACAAAAAACTGTGCATATATCTACATCATTGTTAGGAAGGGTTCAAATTTGTTGGGCAACTATCACCATAGGCATCAGGTCAGGATGCATCAATCCAGTCAGGAAACTTCTGTTGTGGTTTGTAAGATTAATTTGGTTTAATTCAAAGGAGTTTAAAAAAGGAGTAACAAAAACACACATGGGGTATTTTAAACAGTAGTGCTGAACAGCCGCCCCACGTGAAGGTAAATAAAAAGTGAGTGCAATCTTTAAATAAGCAGATACACAGGTGGGTTGCTTTGGATTAAAGTGTAAGTGTAACATTGACAATCTTACATATAAAGGATTTTTGTACATATCGCTTCCATTTCAGCATAAATCTTACTTAACCACTATAGTTGTACTTTAAATTCAACTCCTTTTTTGTTTGGATTTTTACAAATGGGTAAAACATGCAATTTTGAATGATTAAAAATGTTAGTTATAGAAGACATCTCGTGACCCCCCTCTCAGTGTCTCACAAACCCCCAGGGGGTCCTGACCCCCGCTTTAGGAACCACTGACGTAGAGTCTGTAGAAGACTCAGACCTGGACCCCTGATACCTTTAACAATGTGGAGCAGTATTGTTTTCAACCAGTATTTGAGATATTGAAACAAATATCAACAAATAAAGCTACTTTTAAATGTACATGTAAAAGTGGGCGTGGCTGTTTTCCCACCAAGGAGTGGATTTTGTGCAAATCAAATGCTTGCAATGGAATCAGAATCCTGAAAAACCCCTAGGTTGACCCCTCACAAGGTACTTTAGGCGGAGTTTAACGTAACTATTTTTTCACTAATAAGGTTCCAGGTATATAGAATAGAATGTAATGACTTTATTGATCCCAAACAGGGAAATTGTGGCGCTACAGAAGCAGGTTATCCAAACAGACAATATTAGCAAGAAACACAATATTAGCAAATTTAAACACAATATAATATTAAATACAAAGTAAATAAGCACTAAAAATATCAAAAGTAAGAATGGGAATATATACAACCGGGATTTAACTAAGCATTACTCGTCTAAAAGTCTAAAAGTCACCCAAACTTTAAGCAGCTGTGAATGATATTCTGACTGGAATTGGATTTAGCACAGTTAGACACCATTATTAACACATTTGTGAATACATTTTTGGAAAGGAATTAATTCCCAGATTTTTGCACTATGCCCTTACTATAAGGTTATTTTCAGGTTTTATAGTTTCTCCAAATATTGCTAATACTAAATGTATCCTAGAGTGACATTATTACAGCATGCCATATTAATAATAAAACAGGGATACAATAATGTATGTGTTCATGGTGGAAATTCTTTTTGTGTATCATATGAATAGTATTATATTACAGCCCCATTCAGTATATATTTATTTTTTTGGTTTTATTCAAAATGGTTGCAAATGCATTTTGAACTTGCATCTCTTCTCCACTGAAATGAGTGGTTTATTTGCTTTAAATTTTTAGTTTAAATATCAACTATGAGTTTCTAAATGTGCATATCACAACACGTGAGTCACTAGTGAGTCAAGAGTTATCAGAATAATTCACATTTATTGTCAAAATCAAAGAAACAACAACAAATAATCATTTAATACTTGGTAACATTTTGTTAACTTTTTACATCAAGGAAAATCATCCTACAATCTGAAATAAAATATAATGTCATTATTCAAAGAAGAAAGTTGGCCACTTGATGACTACACTGCGAAATGTTCAAAAAAATAGATAAATTATCCTTATTTTATATTAGGGAAACAAAATCTGTACTCATGAACATTTTTGATATACTTTATTAATCCCCGAGGGGAAGTTCGGTTTTCATTTGGGCTGCATAAAAAGGCTTTTAATTCTATTTATTTTCATACCTGTAGAATTTCTTCAATTAACAATTATAATTACAATTATGAAATGGCATGGATAATGTTGATGTAAGTGGCTAAATCTACAAATCCACTATATTTTAAAGTCTACAATTTCACATTTATTTAGCAGACGCTTTAATCCAAAGAGACGAACATCAAGCAAGGATCTATAAAGGAAGAAACAAAGTCAGCTCAGTCAGACAACTCACATTTGTATCTTTAAAATATTTATTGCAGCAGCATATCGTTTGTGTTTTGCGTCTAGGCCTGACCTTATCAGTCCTCATTGTTTTATTTCACATGCAGACGTTTGAGGAGTAATGGGATGATAGCTTAAACCAAAGATATTTTAAGTCAAAGCCTCTAATAAACAAATAATTGAAAAGAGGTGTTGTCAGGTGATTGTTGAAAATGAGGCATAAGTGTGAAATCAGTGCTGCTCGAGTTGACTGCCTGAACTAGCTTGCAGCTGTTGCCTCATGAAGTTCAAACAGCTTTCAGTCTGATCCGACCCAGGTGCTGACAAGCACTGGACAGAGGCAAAGCACATCAACAGCTGTTCTTGAGAGTTCTAATCAACATCAAACCCATCCTAAATATTGTCATGATCAAACAATACCACCCTCATCATCATCATTATCATCATAATCATCCTCATCATCATCATCATCATCATCATCAATATCATTAAGTGCCTAGGTGTTCATGAAAGAGCTGGGTCTTTAGCTTTTTCTTAAATGTACAAAGGGACTCTGCAGATTAAATGGATTTTGGTAGTTCGGTCCACCACCGGGGTGCGACAGAGGAGAAGAGTATAGAGAGACTGAGAGACTTAGGGCGCACTCACACTTGGCAAAGTTGTCCCGGACTGTGCTTAAGCATGATTGCCCCCTCCCCCCCCATTTCCCCACTGACCTGCACTCACACTGCTACAGGACTAACTGGGGCTGACCACGGTTACCTCTTTTACGCAACGTTGTACTACAACACATGAATGGCTTTATGTACTGATGAAGCGTGCTTAGTATTCAAGACAGGCAAACTCAAAAATTAACAAATTCAAAAATTAAAGGGTCCTGTGGTCGAGTTCGCGTCCGCACACTTGAGAACAAGACAGAGAACATGACAGCTACTTTACTGACTTTGTGGCTTATTTTGAGTCATTTTAGCCAGATACAGCCATAACACGTCAGGATTTCTCCATAATGAAAACTGACAACGTTGTGTCCCAGTGCTTGTGCTCGTGAGTGTGCCATTATAAGGGCTGTGTTGTGAAGAATGGATCAGATGCCTAGTGGGCGGTAGGAAGTGTAGAGCTTGATGGGAGAGTTTAGGTAAAGAGGGGCCATTTTTGTCGCTGTTTTGCAAGCAAGCAAGCAGCAGGGTTTTAAATTTGATGAGAGCAGTAACTGGTAGCCAGTGGAGGAAATGAACAACAAAGTGACATGTGCTCTTTTGGGTAGGTTGAAGACCATTCGCTGCTGAGTTTTGCATGTTCTGCAGGGTTTGATAGTGCAAGTAGATAGACCTGCTAGTAAGGAGTTGTAATAGTCAATGCGTGATATCGCAAGAGCATGTACCTGGATATTGATCTGTGGTTACATAGAAGGACTAGCGGGGATGATACAAAAGTCTTTGAGAGGTTGAGTTGAAGGTGAATTGCAGTAATCTATTTAGAGATGTCAGAGATTAGATGATTTTAAAACACATATTCAAATTTAAAGGGACTATATGTAACTTTTTACATGTAGAAATTGTTTTTTTCGCCCATTAAAGAGCCCATATTATGACCTTTTTGGGGTTTGTATATTTAATCTATGTACCTACTTTTGTACGTTCACAATGGCTAAAGTCCGAAAAAAGTGTCTGTTTTCATGTACTGCTCTTCCTTGCTCCCTCTATGCTCTGAGTCAGTCAGCTACGCTCTGCTGAGCCCCCACTGTTAGACCCCACGTGGGCCAAGTCTGCTCTGATTGGTCTGCCGATCCGCTCTGTCGTTATTGGTCAGTTGCTCAGCACGCTTCTCGGAAATTTCAACATGAGCTGCAGGGCTTGCCACAACGAGCCAATGGGCTTAGATCAGTGATCTCACACTGACAATGACGCCGCACTGACAAATTTTTATCGAGGGGGGCTAGAACCGAGTGTTAGATGCGGCTAATGCTACAGCTAACAGGAGGACGTAGGAGAAGCCGCGTTTCCGCGGACTTTGAATCTTTGCACATAGATGTGCCTAAACATGCACAGGACACATAAAAACACACTAAAGGGCATATAAAACCAGAAAAAGCATAATATGGGACCTTTAATAAGCAAACGGTTAACTGATGTGAAAAAGTAGATGTTCACTGTCTATCTGTGTTGCCTGTCTAACATTTTTCCCCTGGTCGTATTTTCTGCGAAAGCTCCAGGGAGTGACATTTTATGCACGCGAGGGAGAGTGAGCAACAGGTTACTGGTGCAGTTCGCCTAATGGCCATGCAGTATCACTACAAACGCAATATTTTTGAAAGTTACATATAGCCCCTTTAATGTTAAGATCAAGAAATATTGTGAAACTATAAATCTACCTTTAGAATGTAAAATCATCTTTTAAAAAAAGGGCAATTTAACATACTCAAATATTTCTATTTACTATATCTTTGGTTACATTCTGCAGGATCAAAAAAAGACACAATGGGTGTTGGACCAATCCTATTGGTTTTGATTCTGATATTTGGAGGCTCAACAACAACCGGTGCATCATCAAGCACAGCGGCAACAACAGTTGAAACATTAACATCTGGTGGATCAACAACAACTGCTGGGTCAATAACAAGCAGTGTTTCAGTAACAACAACGGAGGGAACATCAACCATTGGAGCTTCAACTACAACTGGACAATCGACAACTGGAGCTTCAACAACAACTGGACAATCGACAACTGGAGCTTCAACAACAACTGGACAATCAACAACAACACTTGGAGGCTCAACAACATCTGGTGCATTATCCAGCACAGAGGCCACAACAACAACTGAAACATCAACATCTGGTGGATCAACAACAACTGATGGGTCAACACCAAGCAGTGTTCCAGAGAAAACAACAGAAGGATCATCAACAACTGGAGGTTCAACTACAACTGGACAATCAACAACAACACTTGGAGGCTCAACAACTGCTGCATTATCCAGCACAGTGGCCACAACAACAGCTGAAACATCAACATCTGGTGGATCAACCACAACTGGCCAATCAACAACAACACTTGAAGGCTCAACAACAACTGCTGCATTATCCAGCACAGTGGCCACAACAACAGCTGAAACACCAACATCTGGTGATTCATCAACAACTGATGGATCAATGAGAACTGGAGATCCAGCGACAATCGGTGTATCAACATCTGGTGGATCAACAACAACTGCTGTATCAACAACTGGACAATCAACAACAACAACAGTTGGAGGCTCAACAACAGCTGGTGCATTATCCAGCACAGTTGTCACAACAACAGCTGAAACATCAACATCTGGTGGATGAACAACAACTGATGGGACAATGACAACTGGAGGTCTATCGACAACTGGTGTATCAACAACTGGAGGTTCAACTACAACTGGACAATCAACAACAGCAGTTGAAGGCTCAACAACAGCTGCTGTGTCAACAACAAGCAATGTTCCAGAGACAACAACAGAAGGATTATCAACAACTGGACAATCAACAACAGCAGTTGAAGGCTCAACAACAACTGGTGCATTATCCAGCACAGCGGCCACAACAAGAACTGAAACATCAACATCTGGTGGATCAACAACAACTGATGGGACAATGACAACTGGAGGACTATCGACAACCGGTGTATCAACAACGGGAGGTTCAACTACAACTGGTATGTCTACAACTGGAGGTTCAACTACAACTGGACAATCAACAACAACACTTGGAGGCTCAACAACTGGAGCATTATCGAGCACAGTGGCCATAACAACAGCTGAAACATCAACATCTGGTGGATCAACTGCTGGGTCAACACCAAGCAGTGTTCCAGTGAAGTGTCTGATGTAACTAGGACAGAGATAATATAAGTTTACAACGGGTGCGTCTTGTGATAGTATCTGAAGGAGATTTAGGAGTCCCCTCAGGTGGAATGTTTAAATTGAGGTATTGTATAGGAGTATTGCCACATGTGGTTGTGTAACGTGATGTTTTATGACCCATGACGAAAAGCGGATGTTTGGATGCATATAAGCAATTGTCTCTGTGTGTTCGAGAGAGATCATTATTGGCTTCTTGATCCTCCTGGTCAGACGTGACCAGTGACTCTGTTTCTTGCTTAAATAAAATTATACTCTTTGAAAGCAAGTCAGTGTCAACGGCGAATTTCTTCATCATCAAACATATCAACAACAAGGAAAGCCACATCAATTTTGGCGTCACGGAACAGGATCAGTTGGGGCCTTCTGCAGGGGACCACAGCTTGTTTATTATTTCCATCACTTCGTAAGTGTTTCTTTCTTTTTTTCTGCACATATTGCGGAGCTGTTTCTGTCGTCTATCGGCAATTTTGGCCGCACTGTCAAAGAACTGAAGTGCAATGATGTGTTGATGTTGGAGTATTTCTCCGTCTAAATTGGGGTTTATTGAGTTAAAAAGTATATAGATAAAGGGGAATAAAATAAAGAAGAGATAAATAAGAGAAGAAGAGATAAAAAGTTGAAAGGTAATGATAGCATAAGCGCAACTAGTAACGAGACCAGTTAGCTAAAAAACTATGCAAGTTTAACAAGGACAGGGCCCGTATCCTCTTAACAGTAAGTCATGTGTAAATTAGACACTGAAGTGAAAGTTGGCTTTAAGAAGTAGTCAAATTTGAGTAAAAATAAAACAAAGGGGATCCCTGGCCAGGGTATTTGGATAAATTATAAACGTATAATGTAGGAAAATAAAAGAGAAGAAATAAAGATGAGAAGTGTAAAGATGAGAAGTAAAAAGATGAAAAGTGAAGATAAGGAATAAAGATAAGAGTTTTGAGAAAAGTGGGAAAAAAGCGCTGAGTAAAGGAAAAAGTGTACATTGAAGCATGCAGTGTGAAGTAATTTGTTAAAAGACAATTTGTTAAAAGTTTGACCAAAGTAAAAATTTGATAGAGGAAAATTATAAATAAGTCGACTTCAAAATTTGAACTGAAATGTGTGTGTGCTCACTGAGGCGCGGCTGTTCTTGGAATGTGTGTGCGCGCAAGCTCTATACAGCCTGAAGTGTTTGTGTGGCTGCTGGACGGTCTCTGTCTCTGTCTGTGTCTTGTCTCTTGTGTTGTGATTTGGATGGTTTTGAGAGGTCTGTGTGGTGTGGAGATGTGTATTTGATCCGGAAATGTTCTTGTATATGTGTGATTGATAAATAGAATAGATGTATTATTAAATAGGCATATATAGCAGGTGATTGGTTAAAAGGCGATTTAGTAACTTATAAGAGGGGACATTTTTGCTTCATCAGTGTTAAAAAATATGAGCCTTTGTTTCAGAGGACTTTTACTTATCTGATCTTCATCAGTGTTAAAAACCTATGAGCCCTTTGTTTCAGGGGACTTTATATATTAAATTTGATAAAAATCTATGAGCCCCTCAGAGGATGTTTGTTTAATCTGATAAATACACATGAGCCTAATAAAGGACGTTTATACATAGCATAAGTGTATATAGTATCTGTTTTTAACAGAAGTGGAGAGACCAGCGAGGATAGTCTGTACCCATTCAGGTAGCAAGTTTCGAGAAAAGAACAGAAAAATTCCTGATAAAGTTTAGAACTGCCGGCTGATTGGAGTGTGAACTTCTCTTTCTGTCTGTTTGAGCGTATGTGTGTGACCACATTATGCTGCGAATTTTGTCTGTTCAAAAAGAACATATAGTTTGGTTTAAAATAGGTGAAGAAGTGGGTTTTGACTATTAGAGAATATATTTTCTATTTGGCTGTTGATTGGGAGGATACTGTGCTGATTTCTGTGTGCGTAGACTCTGTGCACAGGGGTGGAGCAGTGATCTTAAAAGTGTGTGTGTTCTGTGCTAGTATATTACCACCCTCTAGGAAATCAACACATTCTGTTTCATTTAATGTCCAATAACTAAGTTTAGCTGAAACATCATATAACAAGACAAAGTTACAAAAGATAATTAGACACTAACTTTATGAACGTCCATTGTGAGTAACCCAGTCAGCTCTAGAAACCAGATTCAAAACGATTCTTTGTGATGCCATTATTTTGCTTTTCTTATTGCCTTACGCCTCAGTCTCTTTATTTCCGGTCTTCACATAAAATGTGCTTTTATTTAGAAAAACTGCAAAGGGGACTTCTGCTACATCGTAAAGTTATGGGAGTAAATACATACAGCTAAAATAACAACCAAGAGAAGAAAATGTTACACTTATGCTGGTTTGTGAGGTGGATTTATCTTAAAAACCTCTGTTTGGGTGACTTACTCTCTTTCAGAAGGATGCTACATGCAGCATGTTTCCATGTGTTAGCTCTGAGCTCTGACTCAGTGATGAGTGACAGGAGGATTAAATGCAAATGTAACCTTACCGTGCTTCAACTGTAATCAAATAGATATGATTGGCTTAGTTGTCACTTAATAAATCTTACTTGACCGATAAGTTTCCTTTTAATGACTCCACTAGTAAAAAGTGTACATTTTAGTGAAAGTAGGGGTGTCACAGCACCCACAACACCCACAGGTGAGATGCGCCTGTCTGTGCATTAAATGCACTAGGTTTGGACCATAGGGTTTGGAGACGATGTTAACCCTTTGACAGCCAGGTTAGACTGGAAGCCCTTGCTAAAATTAGGAGGCGGGTCCAAGAGGCGTTGCCTCACATAGAAAGCCAATTAGATTACTCCTTTTGAAGAGGAGTGGAGAGAGAGCCCTTCCTCCTCCTTCTTCTCTCTGTGGGACACAGAGGGAAGGAAAACACACCCCCAGTAGGGAGACAGCCTTTGCAATAGATAAAAAAAAAAATAGATAAAGATTACAGATAATGTGTGCATATTTCACTGAATTGTTATTGCATTGTCTATATGGATTCAGAGTGATTAAACTTTTGTTTTGTTTTCTTTCTGTTTTCTCTGTTTCTCTCTACTATGCTGTGTGAGAGCTAAAGGGAAGACAGACAGATGGATTGTGTCTGAACTGGATCAGTCCAAAAAAAGGCAGATGAGGAGAGACCTGGGGGGTACTTCACAAACACTGGAAGCTTGCGGATGACAGCATGTAGGGATCCTGAATCCAGCTTGATCAAGGCCAGTGTGGTTTTATCCACAAACTCTTTCAACAAACACCTGAACTTTTCTATCTGTGTATACACATTTTTTATAGTCAACATCTTTGATACATGCTTAGTCTGTTTTCGCATAGAGGCTTACATTGTTTCTTCTATGTATCACATTACAATTATATAGGAGGAAGTCTTGGCAACAGACTGACTAATTGAAGCATTTGGTCAATAATGGAGTATTTTTGATTTGATTGATCATGTATGGAAAAGTTGATTTGATTCAAATGCAGTTGAGTGCTGTGAATGCTGGTTTCATTGTCTGAGTATGGTCTAGCTTGACCTGGGCTATTTTGAGATGGAACATTGACATTATTTTCATAATTTTAAAGATAAATAAGTGTGATTAGATGCATTAGGTGATAAAGAAGTGCTTTTGCTTTCATAGTAAGAAGGCTTTGGTCTCCTTTGGGGTTGGCAAATTCATTCACTTTAAAGTGTGGTAACAGTACTTTCTAAATAGTTTGACTTACAATACGAGGAACTAAGAGGGTCATTGTAATGTCAAAGATGGACACCAAAATTACAAAATCAATCACTCCTGTTGATGTAGTACAGAAGACTAATCCTCTTGTTAAAGATATTCCAAAAATATCAGAAAAATGGAGTAAGCGTTGGCCTGACATTGACCAGCCTTGGCCAGTGGAGGGGACTTTGAACCCGGATGTGATCTAAACAATACAGGTACTTGTGTCTATATACAAGGTAAAGCAGAAGAAGGGGAAAAAAGGAAAAAGGCGTATGGAGAAAAGACAAACTGAGCTTGGAGTTCTGCAGTTGTTTGAAAATGAAGGACAGAAACTGTTAGAAGCTGCAAATGAAAAAAGAGGCCGCGGTATGCAAGAAATACAGAAAAATGATAAGGCAGTGGGTAAGTTAATGGAGAAGGTTAACACACCCTTCTCACATACTGCCTTAGTACAGAAGCCCCCGCCTTATGAGAAGGAAGTGAAGTTTACTGATGTTTACCCCCAGCTCCCAGTGATTATACAGAAGGGCAACTATCACATCACAGACGAGGATGAACAAATAATCGAGAAGGGAAAGGCTACAACGACCATAGAAATGTACCCAAGCTCCGACAGCAAACACAAAAAGACCCATTTGAGAAGTTGTAGCGGTCAGCAGTTCAGACGACTGGACATAGAGGATGACAGTGAGAGTGATTCGGATGAAGCTGTTGGTGGATATGACCCAGCAGTAAGACGGATGTTGGCTAAAGCGGAGAAAAAAGGAGACAAGCCAATAAGAAGAGTGGATCCAGGAAAGGACGACACAGATGTGAGCAATGATGATGAAGACTCAGAGAGAGAAGGTTCTTCATATCTTTACCCATTAGCAGCCGGTTCAGGGGTGGAAGATGATGGATGCAGCGCTTTAAGAGAGGTGGAGAAAGTATAGAGAGATGTTGAGGTTGGAGAGGACTTTTCTGTTGTTTACAGGAAAGGTCAAGGAGTTAGATTTATGTTGAAGGAATTGTAAGGTAGAATAGTGAAGGTTCAGGAAGTAGAGAGATAAGTGAATGCTCAGTGAAGGAAATTGTTAGACCTGCTAGGTCTGATGATTTAGAAAGCACATGGTTTAGCCCATGTGCAAGGGGGGAGTTAGGAGAAAGATCACGAAAGAATATGGTTTTTGGGCACCGTACTTGCTTGAACAGATTGATTATGTCATAGGCAGGTGTACTATCTGTCTAAAAAACAACGTTCGTAGGGGTGTGATGGTTCCTCCCGGTTACATTCCAACGCCAACAGGTCCTATGCGTGAGTTAGTTGTGGATTTTGTTGACATGATAAGACCGGTAGGAGGTAAAAGATACATGTTAGTTGTTGTGGACAGATTTTCAAGATGGGTTGAGGCCTGTCCAACCAAGCGGAAAGATGCTCAGTCTGCTGCCAAGTTTTAAAGTTTTTGTGTCGTGAGGTTATAAGCAGGTGGGGACTCCCAGACCGCATATCCTCAGATAATGGGAAAGAGTTCGTGGATAAAACAGTAAGACTAATTCTGCAAAAATTGGGAATTAAACAACGTTTAGGAGCTGTTTATCATCCGCAAAGCCAAGGTGCTTGTGAAAAAATGAATGGTGTGTTAAAAAAACGCATTGTTAAAATCTGCCAACACACAGGTTTGAATTGGGTGGAAGCGCTTCCACTGGCGTTAATGGTGTGTTGTTCAAGTGGGCTCCGTGATTTGCGCATGACACCCCATGAGTTGGCAATGGGCAGACGGATGCCGACACCTTGTTTGCGTACAAGTGGCAAGGGTCCAAGTTTAGCCCTTTTAGAAGATGAAATGCGAGTGTATGTTAATTACATGGCTGCTTTACATAAGAGAATATACACATATGTCTCTGACAGGCAAAAACGAGAGGAGGTGCAAGAGAGACTCGATGAGCAAAAGACGAATGCAGTGCAACCTGGAGACAAGGTATTCGTGAAGGTGTTTAGGAGGAAGTGGTTTAATGAGTGCTGCGAAGGACCATTTGAAGTAGTCCGCAGTACGGGAACTGCGGTCCAGGTTAAAGGGTCTCCTACCTGGTATCATTTATCACATTGTGTTAAAGCGCCAACAGAAGAGGTTCCACGATCACAGAACCGAGATGTTGAAAGCGCAAGAGAGCCAACAGAAGCTGCAGAAGCAGCAGAGGTTCATGCAGACCCCCAAGGTCAAGATCCGGAAGAAGGGATTGACCATGTTGGGGCTATGCATGATGATTTTGATTACACTTTTGATGATGTCAGGGATGACTTGTCAGTCCATGAGCAAGAAAGACGATTTGGTGACATTGATTTACAACATGTCCCAGAAACAACAGAGTCTATTTCTCAAGAGCATGAGTCAAAGACTCCAGAGGGCTGTGATGCCTCTACAGGAAAATCCACAGACCCAGTTGGGCCAAGGAGTCCAAGGCCAACCCGAAGAAAGGTTAGACCAAAACGTTACGAGGACTAGAGTAGAAGTGATTTTGGGAAAGTCAGTTCAGCTCCCATGTCAGTGTACAAAGGAAAATAATGGGAAAGGGAAATTCTGAGTCAAGTGGGAAGATAGCCATGGTAAGGTTATTGATTTATTGGGGACACCACCACTAGAAAAGTATGTGTTGCTTAATGATCGAAGAAGGTCAAAGATTAAGGGAGACTGTAGTCTTTATTTACGTAGATCTCAGATTGAAGATCAAGGTGACTATAAGTGTACATATTATGACCCAAAATCAGTAAATATGGGAGAGCATAGTGTCCAATCGGGGTTAGGTTACAGAAACAGTATTGTGACTTTAGTGGTACTAAATGAAACTAGAATTGCAAAACCCCTGGTTGTTGAAGTAGGAAAACTGTCAACTACCATATCAACTCTCCCGCTGATTGAGAAAATAAAGCAGACATCCACCTTTTCAAAACTGAAGGTTACTGACGTCATAGAGATATTGCGTCTAAATACAGCTGAGCCTCAAATGATTTCTACAACTCAAATTCCTGTAAACATTGTGATTAAAGCTACGTTAGGGAATTCAGCACGCCTTCCATGTAAATGTGGAAAATGGAATAATGATGGTAATAATCCCCCTAATTGGGAAAAATGCTCGTGGTGAAGAAATAGTGCTAACAGGACCTGAAATTAATAGTGTGCCTCATGATCAAAGAAAGTATATTTTGTATAATCACATAAGGTTGTTTAGGGTTGAAGACGACTGTACACTTGTCCTAATCAATGTAACAGGGGAAGATCAGGGAGAATGTACATGCACTTATTTGGATCCAGAGTTTAAATTTGTACCATATCACAATTATTGGGTAAAAGGGTATAGAACTTGTAAGATAATGCTTGTGGTAGAAGGCCTAGATCCTATTGAAGTAGTTACGGTGGCTAAAGAGGTTCAAAAGCAACTAGTCACTCCAAGGGTGACTGATGAACAGATGATGTCTACTACTGTAGCTCAGAGAATAACTAGTAGTATTAACGTATCAACTTTGGTTACTACTCTAGCTGCGAGTAATTTTACAAGTGAGGTTGTAAAGATGGGATCTACTATCAACGAAACAATGATGAGTTCTTCGGTGTCTACAGAGTCTGGAGGTATGATGTTGACATCTGTTGCTACATCTACATTAGTTAAGGCAGCTGAAACAATTCAGATGACTATGTTGAATCTGATTGGTGATTTTGTAGATGCTGACGGGACATCAGAAGTCATGACTAAACATCTTCATGCATTAGAGAAGCGTGAAACCCAATGGAAAGCTTATGGGTTTGATTCCTCGGTGTTGCAAATTGCAGACCCGTGGGCAAGTAGAAATATGTGGTACCAACAGTTTACTCACTCTGTTAGATTGGCTAGTAATTTGAGTGGTCCATGTGTTGTGAGAGTTCCAGCACCAGGCACATGGCCTTCAATTCTAGAGACGGTACCAGAACCTTTAACTTCTAAATATCAAAATTATGCACTATCGTGGTTGGTATTTAAGCAACAAGCACCAAAAGATTATTGGATGGCCGTGTCGGTGCATCTATTTACACCTCAACGGAATTGTGCTTGGTTGAAGAACTTATCATATATAAATCTCCTTGATCAGTATGAAGATATTACGACAGCAGTCCCTGATCCTATGGAAGTGACACCTGTGAAGGTTAAATCTTGGACGACGTGATCAAAGGGCTATTGATGACATGTATACAGTGACCTTTCATGCACCACATCGCCGACTGAGTAAAACTCTAAGTGTAAAGAATCAAACTTTACCGGGTAATTTTACCATAGGAACATTTAAAGATATCTGGTGAATTTGTGGCGATAAGGCATACTTATTTTTACCTTATGGTTGGATTGGATGTTGTTATATGGCACAGTTGAAACTTCCGTATGATGTTTTTGTTATTCAGAAGGGACAAGGGTCTGATGAGGATAACTCTACGACAATCTCTAGCAGTAGAAAGAAAAGAGATTTGGCACAATTTCACAACTTGGAGTCTTATCATTGGAGGATAAGTTTGGGAGAGAAATGGGGAATAGGATCGTTTCCATGGTATGGTGTTACATACTTAGCTGATCATATTGATAATATTACATATACCCTGCAAGGTTTTGCAAACGAGACCATAAAAGGTTTTGAATATTTGTCAAATACTCAGAGGAGTCATCGATTGACGTTGCTGAAACATGACATGGCTCTTGATTACATTTTGGCCAAACAAGGTGGCCTCTGTATAGCTTTGAATCTAACTGGAGAAGCCTGTTACACTTTGATTCCTGATGCTACTTACAATATGACTAGTGTCATAGATGCTTTGAAACTAATTAGGGATTCATTTGGTCCATCAGAAAGAGCGGGATGGTCTGCGAATACCTGGTTACAAGACCAATTAGGACCAGTAGGAGCTATAGTGGTTCAGATTTTGGTGGCTACCCTTCTATCACTGTGTGTGATGTTTTGTTTTTGTACGCTGTTGTTGACCTTTGCTATGGCTATGATATTGAGATGGGTAGGAGTTGTGATGCCAGAAGAAAACATTCAGATGCCGCTACTGAGTGGTAATGACCTAAGTGAAGGTGAGGAGGTCATAGAGATTGGAGAGAAATATCCATTTTTGAATATCTGAATTCAACATTGACTCACTATTATTTTGAACTGGAAGTGAATTGATAAAAGGGGGGAATTGAATATGTTAATCATGTATATTAATCATGTATATGTTAATCATGTAGTGGAATAAGGTGAAAGTATGATACAAAAATGAATATTTTTGATGGTTTTGTATGTACAAAGATACTGGCTGTTGATTTTTCTTCCCAGAATGATATTTGGGAGACCAATGTGAAGGTGGCTGATTGTCCAGAGATTCTTCCAGATTAATGGAGTTGAAACAACCAAACTTAAGAAAATGGAGGATGGAAATGGACAACGGAAACCTGAATGAAGACATCATGATGAGGGGTTTCGATTGAAAAATCATTGAGGGTTTATTACAATGTAACTTGTAATATTGATAAATATTTTTGTATGTTTTACTTTATAGTAGATATTTTTAGCAAGACATATTTTTCTGGAACTGTATAAGATGCATATATTGGGACTTCAGGTGTTTTCTTTCTTTATCGATCCTTAGGGAAAGTTTTGTTAGGTAGGGAGAGGTCCATTGGAAGGTGCGATGGGTCGACCAGCCTGACTTTGGACAATTTTTAGATTTTATTTCTGAGGTTTTGAATGTGTGCATTTATATATCATCCTGAAAAGTTTTCATAACCCTTTTTCTTTTTAATTGGTTTGGAGTACTATAGGTGGTTGCCTGGGACTGAGGGACCGTGAGAGAGTTTTCCTGTCTAGATTGTTTGATGGATAATAAAGAAAGATAGCTGCTTGATGGGTTTTTCGCTCTCACACTCCACAAATAAAATTTTACTATATTACTAAGGTTAAGCATGGACAGAAGTGATTCGTATGAGGCTAATTAACATCATAATTGTATAATTTATCTCGTTTGCGAGACTATAGTCTCGCTAGGGGGGACTATGAAGTGTCTGATGTAACTAGGACGGAGATAATATAAGTTTACAACGGGTGCGTCTTGTGATAGTATCTGAAGGAGATTTAGGAGTCCCCTCAGGTGGAATGTTTAAATTGAGGTATTGTATAGGAGTATTGCCACATGTGGTTGTGTAACGTGATGTTTTATGACCCATGACGAAAAGCGGATGTTTGGATGCATATAAGCAATTGTCTCTGTGTGTTCGAGAGAGATCATTATTGGCTTCTTGATCCTCCTGGTCAGACGTGACCAGTGACTCTGTTTCTTGCTTAAATAAAATTATACTCTTTGAAAGCAAGTCAGTGTCAACGGCGAATTTCTTCATCATCAAACATATCAACAACAAGGAAATCCACATCAATTTTGGCGTCACGGAACAGGATCAGTTGGGGCCTTCTGCAGGGGACCACAGCTTGTTTATTATTTCCATCACTTCGTAAGTGTTTCTTTCTTTTTTTCTGCACATATTGCGGAGCTGTTTCTGTCGTCTATCGGCAATTTTGGCCGCACTGTCAAAGAACTGAAGTGCAATGATGTGTTGATGTTGGAGTATTTCTCCGTCTAAATTGGGGTTTATTGAGTTAAAAAGTATATAGATAAAGGGGAATAAAATAAAGAAGAGATAAATAAGAGAAGAAGAGATAAAAAGTTGAAAGGTAATGATAGCATAAGCGCAACTAGTAACGAGACCAGTTAGCTAAAAAACTATGCAAGTTTAACAAGGACAGGGCCCGTATCCTCTTAACAGTAAGTCATGTGTAAATTAGACACTGAAGTGAAAGTTGGCTTTAAGAAGTAGTCAAATTTGAGTAAAAATAAAACAAAGGGGATCCCTGGCCAGGGTATTTGGATAAATTATAAACGTATAATGTAGGAAAATAAAAGAGAAGAAATAAAGATGAGAAGTGTAAAGATGAGAAGTAAAAAGATGAAAAGTGAAGATAAGGAATAAAGATAAGAGTTTTGAGAAAAGTGGGAAAAAAGCGCTGAGTAAAGGAAAAAGTGTGCATTGAAGCATGCAGTGTGAAGTAATTTGTTAAAAGACAATTTGTTAAAAGTTTGACCAAAGTAAAAATTTGATAGAGGATTTCTGACCCATGACGAAAAGCGGATGTTTGGATGCATATAAGCAATTGTCTCTGTGTGTTCGAGAGAGATCATTATTGGCTTCTTGATCCTCCTGGTCAGACGTGACCAGTGACTCTGTTTCTTGCTTAAATAAAATTATACTCTTTGAAAGCAAGTCAGTGTCAACGGCGAATTTCTTCATCATCAAACATATCAACAACAAGGAAATCCACATCACCAGAGACAACAACAGAAGAATCATCAACAATTGAAGGTTCAACTACAACTGGTATGTCTACAACTGGAGGTTCAACTACAACTGGACAATCAACAACAGCAGTTGAAGGCTCAACAACAGCTGAAACATCAACATCTGGTGGATCAACAACAACCGCTGTGTCAATAACAAGCAGTGTTCCAGAGACAACAACAGAAGGATCATCAACAACTGGAGGTTCAACTACAACTGGACAATCAACAACAGCAGTTGAAGGCTCAACAACAACTGGTGCATAATCCAGCACAGTGGTCACAACAACAACAACTGAAACATCAACATCTGGTGGATAATCAACAACTGCTGTATCAACAACTGGAGGTTCAACTACAACTCCTGGGTCAACACCAAGCAGTGTTCCAGAGACAACAACAGAAGGATCATCAACAACTGGAGGTTCAACTACAACTGGTATATCAACAACAGCAGTTGGAGGCTCAACAACAGCTGAAACATCCACTACTGGTGGATTAACAACAACTGCTGTGTCAACAACAAGCAGTGTTCCAGAGACAACAACAGAAGGCTCATCAACAACTGGAGGTTCAACTACAACTGGTATGTCCACAACTGGAGGTTCAACTACAACTGGTATGTCTACAACTGGAGGTTCAACTACAACTGGACAATCAACAACAACACTTGGAGGCTCAACAACAACTGGTGCATTATCGAGCAGAGTGGTCACAACAACAGCTGAAACATCAACACCTGGTGGATCAACAACAACTGATGGGACAATGACAACTGGAGGTCTATCGACAACTGGTGTATCGACAACTGGAGGTTCAACTACAACTGGACAATCAACAACAGTAGTTGAAGGCTCAACAACAGCTGCTGTGTCAACAACAAGCAATGTTCCAGAGACAACAACAGAAGGATCATCAACAACTGGACAATCAACAACAGCAGTTGAAGGCTCAACAACAACTGTTGCATTATCTAGCACAGTGGCCACAACAACAACTGAAACATCAACATCTGATGGATCAACAACAACCGCTGTGTCAATAACAAGCAGTGTTCCAGAGACAGCAACAGAAGGATCATCAACAACTAGAGGTTCAACTACAACTGGTATATCAACAACTGGAGGTTCAACTCCAACTGGACAATCAACAACAACACTTGGAGGCTCAACAACAGCAGTTGAAAGCTCAACAACAGCTGAAACATCAAGATCTGGTGGATCAACAACAACAAGCAGTGTTCCAGAGACAACAACAGAAGGATCATCAACAACTGGAGGTTCAACTACAACTGGTATATCAACAACAGCAGTTGAAGGCTCAACAACAGCTGAAACATCACCATCTGGTGGATCAACAACAACTGCTGTGTCAACAACAAGCAATGTTCCGGAGACAACAACAGAAGGATCATCAACAACTGGAATTTCAACTACAACTGGTATATCAACAGCTGGAGGTTCAACTACAACTGGACAATCAACAACAGCAGTTGAAGGCTCAACAACAACTGGTGCATTTTCCAGCACAGTGGTCACAACAACAACAACTGAAACATCAACATCTGGTGGATCAACAACAACTGCTCTATCAACAACTGGAGATTCAACTACAACTCCTGGGTCAACACCAAGCAGTGTTCCAGAGACAACAACAGAAGGATCATCAACAACTGGAGGTTCAACTACAACTGGTATGTCCACAACGGGAGGTTCAACAACAACTGGTATGTCTACAACTGGAGGTTCAACTACAACTGGACAATCAACAACAACACTTGGAGGCTCAACAACTGGTGCATTATCGAGCACAGTGGCCACAACAACAGCTGAAACATCAACATCTGGTGGATCAACAACAACCGCTGTGTCAATAACAAGCAGTGTTCCAGAGACAACAACAGAAGGATCATCAACAACTGGAGGTTCAACTACAACTGGACAATCAACAACAGCAGTTGAAGGCTCAACAACAACTGGTGCATTATCCAGCACAGTAGTCACAACAACAACAACTGAAACATCAACATCTGGTGGATCAACAACAACTGCTGTATCAACAACTGGAGGTTCAACTAATACTCCTGGGTCAACACCAAGCAGCGTTCCAGAGACAACAACAGAAAGATCATCAACAACTGGAGGTTCAACTACAACTGGTATATCAACAACAGCAGTTGGAGGCTCAACAACAGCTGAAACATTCACTACTCGTGGATTAACAACAACTGCTGTGTCAACAACAAGCAATGTTCCAGAGACAACAACAGAAGGATCATCAACAACTGGAGGTTCAACTACAACTGGTATATCAACAACTGGAGGTTCAACTACAACTGCTGTGTTAATAACAAGCAGTGTTCCAGAGACAACAACAGAAGGATCAACAACAACTGGAGGTTCAACTACAACTGGTATATCAACAACAGCAGTTGAAGGCTCAACAACAGCTGAAACATCAACATCTGGTGGATCAACAACAACTGCTGTGTCAACAACAAGCAATGTTCCAGAGACAACAACAGAAGGATCATCAACAACTGGAGGTTCAACTATAACTGCTGTGTTAACAACAAGCAGTGTTCCAGAGACAACAACAGAAGTATCATCAACAACTGGAGGTTCAACTACAACTGGTATGTCCACAACTGGAGGTTCAACTACAACTGGTATGTCTACAACTGGAGGTTCAACTACAACTGGACAATCAACAATAACACTTGGAGGCTCAACAACAACTGGTGCATTATCCAGAACAGTGGCCACAACAACAGCTGAAACATCAACATCTGGTGGATCAACCACAACTGCTGGGTCAACACCAAGCAATGTTCCGGAGACAACAACAGAAGGATAATCAACAATTGAAGGTTCAACTACAACTGGTATGTCTACAACTGGAGGTTCAACTCCAACTGGACAATCAACAACAGCAGTTGAAGGCTCAACAACAGCTGAAACATCAACATCTGGTGGATCAACAACAACTGCTGTTTCAATAACAAGCAGTGTTCCAGACACAACAACAGAAGGATCATCAACAACTGGACGTTCAACTACAACTAGACAATCAACAACAGCAGTTGAAGGCTCAACAACAACTGGTGCATTATCCAGCACAGTGGTCACAACAGCAACTGAAACATCAACATCTGGTGGATCAACAACAACTCCTGGGTCAACACCAAACAGTGTTCCAGAGACAACAACAGAAGGATCATCAACAACTGGAGGTTCAACTACAACTGGTATATCAACAACAGTAGTTGGAGGCTCAACAACAGCTGAAACATCAACATCTGGTGGATCAACAACAACTGCTGTGTCAACAACAAGCAATGTTCCAGAGACAACAACAGAAGCATCATCAACAACTGGAGGTTCAACTACAACTGGTTTATCAACAACTGGAGGTTCAACTACAACTGCTGTGTTAACAACAAGCAGTGCTCCAGAGACAACAACAGAAGGATCATCAACAACTAGAGGTTCAACTACAACTGGTATATCAACAACTGGAGGTTCAACTACAATTGGACAATCAACAACAGCAGTTGAAGGCTCAACAACAGCTGAAACATCAACATCTGGTGGATCAACCACAACTGCTGGGTCAACACCAAGCAGTGTTCCAGAGACAACAACAGAAGAATCATCAACAATTGAAGGTTCAACTACAACTGGTATGTCTACAACTGGAGGTTCAACTATAACTGGACAATCAACAAAAGCAGTTGAAAGCTCAACAACAGCTGAAACATCAACATCTGGTGGATCAACAACAACCGCTGTGTCAATAACAAGCAGTGTTCCAGAGACAACAACAGAAGGATCATCAACAACTGGAGGTTCAACTACAACTGGACAATCAACAACAGCAGTTGAAGGCTCAACAACAACTGGTGCATTATCCAGCACAGTGGTCACAACAACAACAACTGAAACATCAACATCTGGTGGATCAACAACAACTGCTGTATCAACAACTGGAGGTTCAACTACAACTGGTATATCAACAACAGCAGTTGGAGGCTCAACAACAGCTGAAACATCCACTACTGGTGGATTAACAACAACTGCTGTGTCAACAACAAGCAATGTTCCAGAGACAACAACAGAAGGATCATCAACAACTGGAGGTTCAACTACAACTGCTGTGTTAACAACAAGCAGTGTTCCAGAGACAACAACAGAAGGATCATCAACAACTGGAGGTTCAACTACAACTGGTATGTCCACAACTGGAGGTTCAACTACAACTGGTCTGTCTACAACTGGAGGTTCAACTACAACTGGACAATCAACAACAACACTTGGAGGCTCAACAACAACTGGTGCATTATCCAGCACAGTGGTCACATAACAGCTGAAACATCAACATCTGGTGGATCAACAACAACTGATGGGACAATGACAACTGGAGGTCTATCGACAACTGGTGTATCGACAACTGGAGGTTCAACTACAACTGGACAATCAACAACAGCAGTTGAAGGCTCAACAACAGCTGCTTTGTCAACAACAAGCAATGTTCCAGAGACAACAACAGAAGGATCATCAACAACTGGACAATCAACAACAGCAGTTGAAGGCTCAACAACAGCTGAAACATCAACATCTGGTTGATCAACAACAACTGCTGTGTCAACAACAAGCAATGTTCCAGAGACAACAACAGAAGGATCATCGACAACTGGAGCTTCAACAACAACTGGACAATCAACAACAACACTTGGAGACTCAACAACATCTGGTGCATTATCCAGCACAGTGGCCACAACAACAGCTGAAGCATCAACATCTGGTGGATCAACCACAACTGCTGGGTCAACACCAGCAGTGTTCCAGAGACAAAAACAGAAGGATCATTAACAACTGGAGGTTCAACTACAACTGGTATGTCCACAACTGGAGGTTCAACTACAACTGGACAATCAACAACAACACTTGGAGGCTCAACAACAACTGGTGCATTATCCAGCACAGTGGCCACAACAACAGCTGAAACATCATCTGGTGGATCAACAACAACTGATGGATCAATGACAACTGGAGGTCTATCGACAACCGGTGTATCAACAACTGGAGGTTTAACTACAACTGGACAATCAACAACAGCAGTTGAAGGCTCAACAACAGCTGAAACATCAACATCTGGTGGATCAACACCAACTGCTGTGTCAACAACAAGCAATGTTCCAGAGACAACAACAGAAGGATCATCAACAACTGGACAATCAATAACAGAAGTTGAAGGCTCAACAACAATTGTTGCATTATCCAGCACAGTGGCCACAACAACAACTGAAACATTAATATCTGGTCGATCAACTACAACTGGTATATCAACAACTGGAGGTTCAACTACAACTGGACAATCAACAACAGCAGTTGAAGGCTCAACAACAGCTGAAACATCAACATCTGGTGGATCAACAACAACAAGCAGTGTTCCAGAGACAACAACAGAAGGATCATCAACAACTGGAGGTTTAACTACAACTGGACAATCAATAACAGCAGTTGAAGGTTCAACAACAGCTGAAACATCAACATCTGGTGGATCAACAACAACAAGCAGTGTTCCAGAGACAACAACAGAAGGATCATCAACAACTGGAGGTTCAACTACAACTGGACAATCAACAACAGCAGTTGAAGGCTCAACAACAGCTGAAACATCAACATCTGGTGGATCAACAACAACAAGCAGTGTTCCAGAGACAACAACAGAAGGATCATCAACAACTGGAGGTTTAACTACAACTGGACAATCAATAACAGCAGTTGAAGGTTCAACAACAGCTGAAACATCAACATCTGGTGGATCAACAACAACAAGCAGTGTTCCAGAGACAACAACAGAAGGATCATCAACAACTGGAGGTTCAACTACAACTGGACAATCAACAACAGCAGTTGAAGGCTCAACAACAGCTGAAACATCAACATCTGGTGGATCAACAACAACAAGCAGTGTTCCAGAGACAACAACAGAAGGATCATCAACAACTGGAGGTTCAACTACAACTGGACAATCAACAACAGCAGTTGAAGGCTCAACAACAGCTGAAACATCAACATCTGGTGGATCAACAACAACAAGCAGTGTTCCAGAGACAACAACAGAAGGATCATCAACAACTGGAGGTTTAACTACAACTGGTATATCAACAACTGGAGGTTCAACTACAACTGGACAATCAACAACAGCAGTTGAAGGCTCAACAACAGCTGAAACATCAACATCTGGTGGATCAACAACAACAAGCAGTGTTCCAGAGACAACAACAGAAGGATCATCAACAACTGGAGGTTCAACTACAACTGGACAATCAACAACAGCAGTTGAAGGCTCAACAACAGCTGAAACATCAACATCTGGTGGATCAACAACAACAAGCAGTGTTCCAGAGACAACAACAGAAGGATCATCAACAACTGGAGGTTTAACTACAACTGGTATATCAACAACTGGAGGTTCAACTACAACTGGACAATCAACAACAGCAGTTGAAGGCTCAACAACAGCTGAAACATCAACATCTGGTGGATCAACAACAACAAGCAGTGTTCCAGAGACAACAACAGAAGGATCATCAACAACTGGAGGTTCAACTACAACTGGTGTATCAACAACTGGAGGTTCAACTACAACATGTTGTGTCAACAACAAGCAGTGTTTCAGTGACAACAACAGAACGCTCAACAATATCTCGAGAAACAAGTGGCGCTTCAACTGTAATACTTGCAACATCAGCAGTCACTACAACTATGTCTACTACTGTCACTACTACTGCACCTCCTTCACCAGTTAAGATTCTTTCAGCATCCTTGGAAGTACCATTTGTAGCTGAACTCAATGATAGAGAAAGTCCACAATTTAAGAATCTTGAAGCTGAAGTTCTTCAAGTTGTAAGTAAACTGGTCTTTTTTAGGTGCATACAGTTAATTTGAAGTTGTTTATTCAAATAAAAGATGACCCTGTTTTTCATTATTTCTATATGATATTTTCCACAGTTTGATGTTATCTTCAGGAGAGGATTTGGCCAACGTTCGTTGTTTTGTCCTATTTTTTAGGTAATATTTCACATTTTCAGAGGTCAACCTTACAATAATCAATTTTTTGTTGACATCGTGGTTAACATTGTTATTTCCAATTTCATATGACAGGTACACATATGTTATCAATTCTGTAATTTTAATATTTGCATTTTTGATGCAGACCAGCAGTGCTAAGAACGCGAATGAGTAATACTGAAGCAGAGATAGGTGTTGAGTTTGCCAGAAACTCATCTGCAGATCTAATCCCAACATCTGACACTGTTGCAAGTACCTTGGTAGAAGCTGTGTCAAACTCGAGCAATAACTTCAGCCTCAGTGTTGATTCCACCTCCATCATGATAGTTGGTGAGTAAACAGTTGCTCTGCATTTCACTTCAGAGGCTGTAATATCTCTGAAGTAAAGTATATAAACATACAATATATCCTGTGTATTATGCATAAGATGAATCTTATTTTTTTCCTTATTTATGTATATATTTTTTTGGCTATTAACAGATCAAAACACTACAACAATCACAACTTCTGTCACCCCTACTTCAAATACTACATCTGCCAATACAACTACTGTGGCGGCAATCATACTAAGGGGATTGACTTTCAGATCTCCTGGAGAGACATTTACAAGTGACTTGTTGAATCAATCATCTGCAGCATTCATAAATCGAGCCTCACTGATAAAGTCTTCGGTAAGTCTCTTTCAGAGGGTAAAATCCAGCAACATTTATACATATTATAAATTAAATATATTTTAAACAAGGTGTCTCAGAATTTCAGCAATATGACCACATGAATTTAAATAGTTAATTTTCCCAAGAGCATGTCTATTCAAAACTCTTGTAGCTTACCTTGGACAGAGCATATCATTAAGAGTTTGAAATTAAAAGCATATGCCTTGTTCAAATGTCCAAAATATCCTTGTACAAACTAATTCCCCAATCAATTCATATGAACTTTGTTAAAGAAATATCTCCACATGAAGACCTAGTGATCATTATTTCCTCATATTGTTTTTTTTTGACAAATTGTTATTAGAGATTTTGTTGTTACAAAAGTACCTTGTAAAACTTCCATCTGGGTTTTTTATGATTTACTTTTGATATTTAAAATGAACTTAAAATGCTTTGTTTCTTGTTTTTTCACAGCTTGAACCTTTCTACCGAGCTGTGTTTCCATCATCATTCATCTCCTTTACAGTGGTTTCGTTCAGGTGATAATTGTGTTGATTTGGTGTTTTTACAGTCTTGAAATATGAGTCATAATATTTTCATAAAAAAATTATACTTTGTGCTCATCACCTTGCAGTGAAGGATCAGTCATCAACAACATTGATATTGGATTTGCAACAGCATCTCTTCCTAACAACACTCAGATTACCAACATCTTGAATATTGCTGCTTCATTCATCACAGCCTTCAACATTGACACCAATTCCATAACTTTGGATGGCGCAAGTAAGTAATATTCTACCATTTCAAAAATAAACAATATAACAACGCTTTTTGTTTAAGTAATATCTTGTTTCTTTTTCTAATGATTTACAGACGTTTCAAGTGGAGTTAGCCACAACATCAGTCTCATCACAGCATCCTCCCTTGTGCTGCTGTCATGGCTACTATCTAGCTAGCAATAGTGTTAGAAGTCCATGTGAAACCCCAATTGATCACTGTGTTGCATTAAAACTACAAGAAGACCTCTTAAGTTCGCAACTGTAATATGGCTTGGAAATGACTTTCAGATAACTTGTCCACTGTTTAACCCTCATAAAGTTGATGATCATTTTGTCAAAAATATTGGACTGATTTACATTACAGTCGGTCTTACTCCATGCAAGGGCAACTCTGTTGGGAAAGTTAAAACAGAAGAATGTCTACATTTGCATTACATACATTTAGTGATAACTGCATTTTTCTACCAATTTTGGCATGGTCAGAATTACATTTATGACATCAAAACAATGGTTCCTTCATTTATTTATTTAGTTTAACATGATCATTAATATGTCGGTTTCTCTGATTGGACCTCTGTGTATGTATTGTCAGTTAAATATACTTGTTCTTAATGATAATCAGATGTGAAAATGAAGAAATTATCTATTCTGTATTGAACTTTTTTTGAATCATCCATCTAAAGCAGATACAAGAAAGTGTATTCAATTCATTGAAGTTTGTTCCAATAAAGGCAGTGAATATATTGTATGAGCATCAGATCTGGTTTCATTATTTCTTTTAACTTATTTTTACTGTCAAATACCGTATAGGGTCAGTAACTCAGATGTGTTAAGGTCAAATAGCAGCACTCATTCCCAGATGACACTATGTAGTACGATACAGATTCCTAGATTATCCAGTCCAAAGATTATGCGGATCTGATGGTTTGTGGGTTTTTATTTCAGGGATTTTGGGCTAAAACAGCAAGAGCATGATCACCTTTTAAAATTAAAGCAGGGGATGGAAAGAGGGCCAAGATTAAATGATCTAGGTGATCTTCTTTAAGAGCTGCTGCCTTCATTTTGTTTTTATTTTCATTTGACACTAAAATGATACAAGAGAAATCAGTCTCGATAGTTTAGTGTACTTCTTGCGGTTGAGCAACCGGTTCAGGAAAATACACACACACACACACACACACACACACACACACACACACACACACACACACACACACACACACACGCGCACACACGCACACACGCACGCACGCACGCACGCACGCACACACACACACACACACACACAGTTTATTGCAGAAAACATTATATGTACTGTATATCTTTGTACTCCAAAAAGACAAACACAGTCACATTAATAGGCTCATATTCTGAATTATATACTATCAGAGACATTGTTAAAGTAACAATAATAAGCCAGATAATAACTGGGTAATTAGAATCTCTGTGATAAGTATAGCCTATAGGTCGATGGATGCAACAGAAAAATATGCTATGCAGTTAATTATGTGCTTGTCAGTATGAGCTAACTGTAATTGGACCAAATAAACTACAGACACACACTAGAGGCCTGTATGCCGAAGCTTCTTCAACATAGCCAGGATATCTTTTGGTTATCTGGCTTCACTATTGTCATAACCCGGCACGTGGGTAATGGCATAAGACGGGAGGAGTCAGAATTTCACAAAAGAAAATGAATAATTTATATCAAAAGGAGTTAAATAAGTCAAATACAAAAGTTATGAGATGTGTTTAATCTGTATCATCAGTGGTGAAAGTGTGGATGTGTGTGAAAGCATGATGTGGTGTGAGATGTTGAAGAGTGCACTACCATAAGAGCTAAAGCAACAAATGTACAAACGTAGGCAAGGCTTAGGAAGAGAGACAGCGAGGCACAGGAAGCTGGGCCATCGCTCCTCAAAGACAAGACATGCACATGAGCACACACACAGACACACACACTCAACTTAAGGACTCAAAACAACATAAATAAATTGTTATATTAACTTAGATTCTGGAGCAGGACTACACCCCAAACACACCTTAAATTACCTGACAAGCTTATTTATAATGAACCATCCCACACCCTGTTTGGTAACCGAACCTCCCATCACCTTTCTCTCATCCATTCACCCTCCTTCCTCATCCCTTCATCTTGCTTGTCTAATTCTAGGCACAGTCTGGGCCGTGATCAGCTTCGGCAGAATTAGGCTTGAGACGGAGCCCCCATCCTGAGTCTCCCTCTGCCCTGCAGTCAGTCCATCCTCCCAGACCAGCCAACTGACAACATCCTCTTCCATCATAATCATTACCTTAGCATACATTTGTCTGTCTCATCATTCATATGATCAATCATTAAATATCTAAAAAGCATGTGGTCCTTGCTTGTGAATATATTTCACAATCATGACAACTGAGGTCTCAATAAGCGCTCACATGAAACTGAATGAATGAATGAATCAACCTGGTGTAAACCCAGAATTGCTTTGAGAGAATTCGCATAAAGGAGCAGAATTCACAAGAACAAGTCTGTTGACAGCAGATTGTCATATTGTTCAAACTCAGCAAACTGTGATACAATATGCAGAAGTAAAACACACACTGTGTATAACATCAATGGATAAATTCAGACTTTTATCATTGAATGATCATAAGTGCACAATAGACCTGAATATAATAACTCCCATTTCTTCTCTATAATGAATTATTGTCTGCCAGTTTAAGATGTAATAAGCCCATTGCAACTGCAGCTCCAGCAGTATACAGAGTAGTATGTGGTTTATAGAAATAATTTAAAAACATAATTCAAAGTGGCAAGTATGCAAAATCTTATATATAAAAATGTAACTTGAAGTGCTCTTATAAGTCTCTGTTGCTAGATGAAAACGATACACTATATTTATAATAGCTTTCACAGTCACACATTTTAGGAAAAATGTGTTGTTACAGACAGGATGAACTCTTATCCTGAGCACACCTTGTATTGCTCTGAAGAGAAGTGAACCACCTTCATGGTACTGAAAGCTCAGAATAAACCATGAAGTTACCTGAATAACTGAAAACCTTCCATCTCGTTACAGGTCTCAGGTGTACTTTTTTGTTTTTGGTACACAAACTTGTAAGAGGAGCTTCTGCAAACAGATTGGGTCAATGCTTTGACATCAATTAAAGCTCTGCTGCACCATTTTTTCTAACCAAAGACATACCGGTTTGCCTTTGCTTTTGTTTTCCACAACATCTCAAGAATAGAAACTTAACACTTGATTGAAAGGGAAAGCGCTGTCTAATTTTAGTAAGACTCCGTTTACCTTCGATAAACTTCAATAATTAATTGTTTGAAATCATTTACTGGCATATTTAAGGAACACCCCTTTATAATTCACAGAAGTGGAATGCAGAAGCACGACATTTCTATCACAAGACAAAGGCAAGGGAGTATACTCTGAGACTGAGCAAAGAAAATTACAGCTTCACAGGTGACACCTTATGACCTGTGCATTGATATAATTCTTTGCTAAGGTGTCACATTTCTGAAAAAGGAATCATCAATGAGTCATACCATTTTTTAGAGAGAGCTCTCCCATATATAAAGTACAACAACACAAGGACAAGGACTCCTGCAACTGATGATCGTTCTATGTGTCACTCACACAAAACGGATTAATCAAAAAATACTTTTTCAAACAGTGGACTTTTATCTAAAGCTGCCCTTGAAGGGGTAAGTATTAATTTGAATGCAAATGCTAATGTAACCTTTAGGCATAATTTTACAATGTACTGAATATACACTTCATATTATTGTATGATGTTTTTTGTCCTTTTTTTACTTACCTGGTGCAGGTGTTAAATGTATTTAAGTTTAGCAGTGTATACATGTTATTGCATTATATTAGACTGTATCACAATACACAATATATCCAATATTTAAACACCCCTCTAAAGAATTCATTAAATACATTGTGAGGAGAATAATTTTACTGGTACTCCCTGCAACTAATGGCTGCATGCACACTATGTAGTAATATCAGTGATTTCGATAAGAACATTTTTAACTTGAATGCTATGAAAACAAGTTAAAGTACAAAGTGTTCAAACGGTATTATTTTTCATTTATTATTGAATGTGGAAAAGTGGTTATACTTCCTTACAAAGTAGCTGAGGCCCCAGTGGAGTACAAAGGGGGAGGGGGGGGGGGGGTTAATTATATAGCACATTTCGGCAACAAGGCAATTCAAAGTGCTGAAACATCGAAAGCATCACGACAAAGGGCAGAAAAACACATGAAAACAGGACTGCTGGTTTTGAGATACTTTAATTCCCCTTTTAAATCTCAGATCTTGGCATAAGCTAGGCTGATCGCAGTCTTCTTGCAGTCACACAGCCATAGCTTGTAGAATCAATGAAAATAGTGGTTGTAGGCAGTGATGAAGAGGTGAGTTTTGAGGGATTTCTTGAAGGAGGTGAGTGTGGGGGAGTCTCGGATGTTAAAGGCATGTCTTTTGGCTGAGTGAGATAGCCATTGTACCTGGAGAAACTCTAATGCAGGTATGGGGAGAACAAGCACACCCCAAACAGAAAGGATCCAGCCAGCTCAACGTTTAGAAATCAAAACCTTTTCATTGTGGGGCAACACTGGCAACAACTGCACCAGCATGCTGCCCTGAAAGAAATGAAACACCAGACTGTTATTGCTTTTGTTGAAATGATGAAATATAATGTCTGTGTTTTGTTTCTGGAAATAACCTTCAGTACTGACTTTACAGATTCAAAAGCAGACAAGATGGGTGTTCGACCCATCTTATCAGTTTTGCTGATATTTTTGGGTGAGTAATTTCAGAAATAATTATGTAGAAGACAATTCTCGAAAAAAATCAATGTTACGTTAAACATTTGTTGAACATATTTTATAGGGGCCATCAAGCTTGCTACATCAGCAACAACTACTGCAGCTACGAGGACAAATACAACTGAAATCCTAGTGGTTTTCACAGTAACCTTAAATGAACTTTTTGTCGAAGAACTCAACAATCGCAACAGTACAGAATTCAAAGAAATTGATGCACGACTTGCAGAATTGGTGTGTACAAACCAATTATGTATTACAATTGATAGTGTGTGAAAATACTTTAACTGTACCGTTGTGAGTGATTTTATTTGAAGAAAACACTAGAAATGTTGTCTTGATTTATAAAAAATGCCTTTTGTATGTTTCTTTCTCCCAGTGTGACTCAATATCTAACAAGAGCTTTGGGTCTGTTTTCACCATCACCTTGGCCATTGACCTTGGGTAATCTCTAAATGCTTGCAAATCAAAGAACTTAACCTCATTTATTTAAATAAGACAAACAAACAGAAGTACAAAGATTAAGGTCCAGCTTTAAGGTCCAGCCATTTAATTAACACTAGTATTTTTTTAACAGGAGGACGGTAAAGGGAAACGTCAATGCAGAAGTTACACTGGATTTAAAAAGCACAGAATCATCTACTGCAATTCCAGAGGCTGAGGTTGTTGTAGATTTATTTGTAAAGGAGTTTGAAAACAACAGCAGAGCCTTAAACCTCACTGTTGATACAGACTCAATAAGAGTAAAAGTTGGTAAGTAGAACGATTCCGACATGAATTGACTTTTCCATCCCTCAAGTATCAATTCTGGCCAGATCACATCCTAATAATTACCTTTTGTCATCCTTTACACATGACCTGTAGACTCAGCAAATGGTGGATCAACAACCAGTGGATCAACAACCAGTGGCCCAATGACGACTGTAGACACTGAAAGGCTGCCTGTTGTGGCTCTGGACATAACCTTAACAGGAGAACAATTTGAAGAAGCACTCAACAATCGCAGCAGCACAGAATATATTGAGCTTGAAAAGCAAGTTGTATGGATGGTGCGTATAACACAAAGTACCCTATTCAAAGCATCTACAGCACATGTTCAAGAGCTCAAGGGGAAATGCATTGAGTGCAAGTCTTACCTTTTTTTCCCAGTTAAACAGCGCATGATAATGGCGCCAGAAAAGACACGGGGCACAAAGGGCTTGCATGAGGTCTCTTAAATAATCATTGGTGTTTTTGGCATTACATGACTCACAGAAAATCAGAGGATCACCTTCCATTCCCTTTGAAAGCATTGTCAGATTAAACTGTGGCGTAGGAGAAGTATGCAGTGTGCTGCAAACTGCTTTGTGAAGGGGTATAAGATGTGTAACTTGTTACACAAAAGGGTTCAGGCCATGTAAATACATTTTTTTCATATAGCGCTGAAGCAAAATGAAAGTTCCCATTGAACTTACACAAAGAGAAGGTCTTGCCAGTACTCTTTGTGATATTATTTTAAGACTTGATCCACGTTAAGAAGGCTGCCTTGATTCATTTTGCCTTTGTGTCTGATGTCATTTAAAAAGCCACTGCAATTTAAGCATGTTTTATGTTTGACATTGTTCCCTCTTGTTCACAGTGCGACTTCATCTTTGGACAGTCTTTTGGGCCTGATTTCAACCAGACCAATGTCATCAAATTTAGGTAATCTTTAGAGGCTTACAAGTCTCAGAAATAAACTACATCACATTATAACCAGGAAACCATCTTTTGGCCAATGGTCAAACAGATTTAAAGACTTCAGTTGGCCGTAGGAATTGCAATCTAATATCAAAGTGGGGGAAAATCCATGCAATTTTTAAAACAATTGTAATTTATGTGTGTGTTTTTTATTTCAAATAGTCCGGACATGGAAAACATCAGAGTATCGGTGGAGGTGAAGTTTAACGACACACTTCCAAAGGATGAAATTCCAGAGGCTTCCGAGGTTGTAGAAGTCTTAGTGGAGGCTGTGGAAAACCGCCTCACTATTAATACCACCTCCATCAAAGTAATTGGTGAGTCAAAAATCCCTACGTGAATTGACTTTTCCACCCCTCAAGTATCAATTCTGGGCACATCACATCCTAATAATTACCTTTTGTCATCCATCACACATGACACTGTAGACTCAAGAAATGGTGGATCAACAACCAGTGGACCAATGACGACTGTAGACACTGAAAGGCTGCCTGTTGTGGCTCTGGACGTAACCTTAACAGGAGAACAATTTGAAGAAGCACTCAACAATCGCAGCAGCACAGAATATATTGAGCTTGAAAAGAAAGTTGTATGGATGGTGCGTATAACACAAAGTACCCTATTCAAAGCATCTACAGCACATGTTCAAGAGCTCAAGGGGAAATGCATTGAGTGCAAGTCTTACCTTTTTTTCCCAGTTAAACAGCGCATGATAATGGCGCCAGAAAAGACACGGGGCACAAAGGGCTTGCATGAGGTCTCTTAAATAATCATTGGTGTTTTTGGCATTACATGACTCACAGAAAATCAGAGGATCACCTTCCATTCCCTTTGAAAGCATTGTCAGATTAAATTGTGGAGTAGGAGAAGTATGCAGTGTGCTGCAAACTGCTTTGTGAAGGGGTATAAGATGTGTAACTTGTTACACAAAAGGGTTCAGGCCATGTAAATACATTTTTTTCATATAGCGCTGAAGCAAAATGAAAGTTCTCATTGAACTTACACAAAGAGAAGGTCTTGCCAGTACTCTTTGTGATATTATTTTAAGGCCAGACTTGATCCACGTTAAGAAGGCTGCCTTGATTCATTTTGCCTTTGTATCTGATGTCATTTAAAAAGCCACTGCAATTTAAGCATGTTTTATGTTTGACATTGTTCCTTCTTGTTCACAGTGCGACTTCATCTTTGGACAGTCTTTTGGGCCTGATTTCAACCAGACCAATGTCATCAAATTTAGGTAATCTTTAGAGGCTTACAAGTCTCAGAAATAAACTACATCACATTATAACCAGGAAACCATCTTTTGGCCAATGGTCAAACAGATTTAAAGACTTCAGTTGGCCGTAGGAATTGCAATCTAATATCAAAGTGGGGGAAAATCCATGCAATTTTTAAAACAATTGTAATTTATGTGTGTGTTTTTTATTTCAAATAGTCCGGACATGGAAAACATCAGAGTATCGGTGGAGGTGACGTTTAACGACACACTTCCAAAGGAGGAAATTCCAGAGGCTTCCGAGGTTGTAGAAGTCTTAGTGGAGGCTGTGGAAAACCGCCTCACTATTAATACCACCTCCATCAAAGTAATTGGTGAGTCAAAAATCCCTACGTGAATTGACTTTTCCATCCCTCAAGTATCAATTCCTAATAATTACCTTTTGTCATCCATCACACATGACACTGTAGACTCAAGAAATGGTGGATCAACAACCAGTGGACCAACGACGACTGTAGACACTGAAAGGCTGCCTGTTGTGGCTCTGGACGTAACCTTAACAGGAGAACAATTTGAAGAAGCACTCAACAATCGCAGCAGCACAGAATATATTGAGCTTGAAAAGCAAGTTGTATGGATGGTGCGTATAACACAAAGTACCCTATTCAAAGCATCTACAGCACATGTTCAAGAGCTCAAGGGGAAATGCCTTGAGTGCAAGTCTTACCTTTTTTTCCCAGTTAAACAGCGCATGATAATGGCGCCAGAAAAGACACAGGGCACAAAGGGCTTGCATGAGGTCTCTTAAATAATCATTGGTGTTTTTGGCATTACATGACTCACAGAAAATCAGAGGATCACCTTCCATTCCCTTTGAAAGCATTGTCAGATTAAATTGTGGAGTAGGAGAAGTATGCAGTGTGCTGCAAACTGCTTTGTGAAGGGGTATAAGATGTGTAACTTGTTACACAAAAGGGTTCAGGCCATGTAAATACATTTTTTTCATAAAGCGCTGAAGCAAAATGAAAGTTCTCATTGAACTTACACAAAGAGAAGGTCTTTCCAGTACTCTTTGTGATATTATTTTAAGGCCAGACTTGATCCACGTTAAGAAGGCTGCCTTGATTCATTTTGCCTTTGTGTCTGATGTCATTTAAAAAGCCACTGCAATTTAAGCATGTTTTATGTTTGACATTGTTCCTTCTTGTTCACAGTGCGACTTCATCTTTGGACAGTCTTTTGGGCCTGATTTCAACCAGACCAATGTCATCAAATTTAGGTAATCTTTAGAGGCTTACAAGTCTCAGAAATAAACTACATCACATTATAACCAGGAAACCATCTTTTGGCCAATGGTCAAACGTATTTAAAGACTTCAGTTGGCCGTAGGAATTGCAATCTAATATCAAAGTGGGGGAAAATCCATGCAATTTTTAAAACAATTGTAACTTATGTGTGTGTTTTTTATTTCAAATAGTCCGGACATGGAAAACGTCAGAGTATCGGTGGAGGTGAAGTTTAACGACACACTTCCAAAGGATGAAATTCCAGAGGCTTCCGAGGTTGTAGAAGTCTTAGTGGAGGCTGTGGAAAACCGCCTCACTATTAATACCACCTCCATCAAAGTAATTGGTGAGTCAAAAATCCCTACGTGAATTGACTTTTCCACCCCTCAAGTATCAATTCTGGCCAGATCACATCCTAATAATTACCTTTTGTCATCCATCACACATGACACTGTAGACTCAAGAAATGGTGGATCAACAACCAGTGGACCAATGACGACTGTAGACACTGAAAGGCTGCATGTTGTGGCTCTGGACGTAACCTTAACAGGAGAACAATTTGAAGAAGCACTCAACAATCGCAGCAGCACAGAATATATTGAGCTTGAAAAGAAAGTTGTATGGATGGTGCGTATAACACAAAGTACCCTATTCAAAGCATCTGCAGCACATGTTCAAGAGCTCAAGGGGAAATGCATTGAGTGCAAGTCTTACCTTTTTTTCCCAGTTAAACAGCGCATGATAATGGCGCCAGAAAAGACACGGGGCACAAAGGGCTTGCATGAGGTCTCTTAAATAATCATTGGTGTTTTTGGCATTACATGACTCACAGAAAATCAGAGGATCACCTTCCATTCCCTTTGAAAGCATTGTCAGATTAAATTGTGGAGTAGGAGAAGTATGCAGTGTGCTGCAAACTGCTTTGTGAAGGGGTATAAGATGTGTAACTTGTTACACAAAAGGGTTCAGGCCATGTAAATACATTTTTTTCATATAGCGCTGAAGCAAAATGAAAGTTCTCATTGAACTTACACAAAGAGAAGGTCTTGCCAGTACTCTTTGTGATATTATTTTAAGGCCAGACTTGATCCACGTTAAGAAGGCTGCCTTGATTCATTTTGCCTTTGTATCTGATGTCATTTAAAAAGCCACTGCAATTTAAGCATGTTTTATGTTTGACATTGTTCCTTCTTGTTCACAGTGCGACTTCATCTTTGGACAGTCTTTTGGGCCTGATTTCAACCAGACCAATGTCATCAAATTTAGGTAATCTTTAGAGGCTTACAAGTCTCAGAAATAAACTACATCACATTATAACCAGGAAACCATCTTTTGGCCAATGGTCAAACAGATTTAAAGACTTCAGTTGGCCGTAGGAATTGCAATCTAATATCAAAGTGGGGGAAAATCCATGCAATTTTTAAAACAATTGTAATTTATGTGTGTGTTTTTTATTTCAAATAGTCCGGACATGGAAAACATCAGAGTATCGGTGGAGGTGACGTTTAACGACACACTTCCAAAGGAGGAAATTCCAGAGGCTTCCGAGGTTGTAGAAGTCTTAGTGGAGGCTGTGGAAAACCGCCTCACTATTAATACCACCTCCATCAAAGTAATTGGTGAGTCAAAAATCCCTACGTGAATTGACTTTTCCATCCCTCAAGTATCAATTCCTAATAATTACCTTTTGTCATCCATCACACATGACACTGTAGACTCAAGAAATGGTGGATCAACAACCAGTGGACCAATGACGACTGTAGACACTGAAAGGCTGCCTGTTGTGGCTCTGGACGTAACCTTAACAGGAGAACAATTTGAAGAAGCACTCAACAATCGCAGCAGCACAGAATATATTGAGCTTGAAAAGCAAGTTGTATGGATGGTGCGTATAACACAAAGTACCCTATTCAAAGCATCTACAGCACATGTTCAAGAGCTCAAGGGGAAATGCATTGAGTGCAAGTCTTACCTTTTTTTCCCAGTTAAACAGCGCATGATAATGGCGCCAGAAAAGACACGGGGCACAAAGGGCTTGCATGAGGTCTCTTAAATAATCATTGGTGTTTTTGGCATTACATGACTCACAGAAAATCAGAGGATCACCTTCCATTCCCTTTGAAAGCATTGTCAGATTAAACTGTGGCGTAGGAGAAGTATGCAGTGTGCTGCAAACTGCTTTGTGAAGGGGTATAAGATGTGTAACTTGTTACACAAAAGGGTTCAGGCCATGTAAATACATTTTTTTCATATAGCGCTGAAGCAAAATGAAAGTTCTCATTGAACTTACACAAAGAGAAGGTCTTGCCAGTACTCTTTGTGATATTATTTTAAGACTTGATCCACGTTAAGAAGGCTGCCTTGATTCATTTTGCCTTTGTGTCTGATGTCATTTAAAAAGCCACTGCAATTTAAGCATGTTTTATGTTTGACATTGTTCCCTCTTGTTCACAGTGCGACTTCATCTTTGGACAGTCTTTTGGGCCTGATTTCAACCAGACCAATGTCATCAAATTTAGGTAATCTTTAGAGGCTTACAAGTCTCAGAAATAAACTACATCACATTATAACCAGGAAACCATCTTTTGGCCAATGGTCAAACAGATTTAAAGACTTCAGTTGGCCGTAGGAATTGCAATCTAATATCAAAGTGGGGGAAAATCCATGCAATTTTTAAAACAATTGTAATTTATGTGTGTGTTTTTTATTTCAAATAGTCCGGACATGGAAAACATCAGAGTATCGGTGGAGGTGAAGTTTAACGACACACTTCCAAAGGATGAAATTCCAGAGGCTTCCGAGGTTGTAGAAGTCTTAGTGGAGGCTGTGGAAAACCGCCTCACTATTAATACCACCTCCATCAAAGTAATTGGTGAGTCAAAAATCCCTACGTGAATTGACTTTTCCACCCCTCAAGTATCAATTCTGGGCACATCACATCCTAATAATTACCTTTTGTCATCCATCACACATGACACTGTAGACTCAAGAAATGGTGGATCAACAACCAGTGGACCAATGACGACTGTAGACACTGAAAGGCTGCCTGTTGTGGCTCTGGACGTAACCTTAACAGGAGAACAATTTGAAGAAGCACTCAACAATCGCAGCAGCACAGAATATATTGAGCTTGAAAAGAAAGTTGTATGGATGGTGCGTATAACACAAAGTACCCTATTCAAAGCATCTACAGCACATGTTCAAGAGCTCAAGGGGAAATGCATTGAGTGCAAGTCTTACCTTTTTTTCCCAGTTAAACAGCGCATGATAATGGCGCCAGAAAAGACACGGGGCACAAAGGGCTTGCATGAGGTCTCTTAAATAATCATTGGTGTTTTTGGCATTACATGACTCACAGAAAATCAGAGGATCACCTTCCATTCCCTTTGAAAGCATTGTCAGATTAAATTGTGGAGTAGGAGAAGTATGCAGTGTGCTGCAAACTGCTTTGTGAAGGGGTATAAGATGTGTAACTTGTTACACAAAAGGGTTCAGGCCATGTAAATACATTTTTTTCATATAGCGCTGAAGCAAAATGAAAGTTCTCATTGAACTTACACAAAGAGAAGGTCTTGCCAGTACTCTTTGTGATATTATTTTAAGGCCAGACTTGATCCACGTTAAGAAGGCTGCCTTGATTCATTTTGCCTTTGTGTCTGATGTCATTTAAAAAGCCACTGCAATTTAAGCATGTTTTATGTTTGACATTGTTCCTTCTTGTTCACAGTGCGACTTCATCTTTGGACAGTCTTTTGGGCCTGATTTCAACCAGACCAATGTCATCAAATTTAGGTAATCTTTAGAGGCTTACAAGTCTCAGAAATAAACTACATCACATTATAACCAGGAAACCATCTTTTGGCCAATGGTCAAACAGATTTAAAGACTTCAGTTGGCCGTAGGAATTGCAATCTAATATCAAAGTGGGGGAAAATCCATGCAATTTTTAAAACAATTGTAATTTATGTGTGTGTTTTTTATTTCAAATAGTCCGGACATGGAAAACATCAGAGTATCGGTGGAGGTGACGTTTAACGACACACTTCCAAAGGAGGAAATTCCAGAGGCTTCCGAGGTTGTAGAAGTCTTAGTGGAGGCTGTGGAAAACCGCCTCACTATTAATACCACCTCCATCAAAGTAATTGGTGAGTCAAAAATCCCTACGTGAATTGACTTTTCCATCCCTCAAGTATCAATTCCTAATAATTACCTTTTGTCATCCATCACACATGACACTGTAGACTCAAGAAATGGTGGATCAACAACCAGTGGACCAATGACGACTGTAGACACTGAAAGGCTGCCTGTTGTGGCTCTGGACGTAACCTTAACAGGAAAACAATTTGAAGAAGCACTCAACAATCGCAGCAGCACAGAATATATTGATCTTGAAAAGCAAGTTGTATGGATGGTGCGTATAACACAAAGTACCCTATTCAAAGCATCTACAGCACATGTTCAAGAGCTCAAGGGGAAATGCCTTGAGTGCAAGTCTTACCTTTTTTTCCCAGTTAAACAGCGCATGATAATGGCGCCAGAAAAGACACAGGGCACAAAGGGCTTGCATGAGGTCTCTTAAATAATCATTGGTGTTTTTGGCATTACATGACTCACAGAAAATCAGAGGATCACCTTCCATTCCCTTTGAAAGCATTGTCAGATTAAACTGTGGCGTAGGAGAAGTATGCAGTGTGCTGCAAACTGCTTTGTGAAGGGGTATAAGATGTGTAACTTGTTACACAAAAGGGTTCAGGCCATGTAAATACATTTTTTTCATATAGCGCTGAAGCAAAATGAAAGTTCTCATTGAACTTACACAAAGAGAAGGTCTTGCCAGTACTCTTTGTGATATTATTTTAAGGCCAGACTTGATCCACGTTAAGAAGGCTGCCTTGATTCATTTTGCCTTTGTGTCTGATGTCATTTAAAAAGCCACTGCAATTTAAGCATGTTTTATGTTTGACATTGTTCCTTCTTGTTCACAGTGCGACTTCATCTTTGGACAGTCTTTTGGGCCTGATTTCAACCAGACCAATGTCATCAAATTTAGGTAATCTTTAGAGGCTTACAAGTCTCAGAAATAAACTACATCACATTATAACCAGGAAACCATCTTTTGGCCAATGGTCAAACAGATTTAAAGACTTCAGTTGGCCGTAGGAATTGCAATCTAATATCAAAGTGGGGGAAAATCCATGCAATTTTTAAAACAATTGTAATTTATGTGTGTGTTTTTTATTTCAAATAGTCCGGACATGGAAAACGTCAGAGTATCGGTGGAGGTGAAGTTTAACGACACACTTCCAAAGGATGAAATTCCAGAGGCTTCCGAGGTTGTAGAAGTCTTAGTGGAGGCTGTGGAAAACCGCCTCACTATTAATACCACCTCCATCAAAGTAATTGGTGAGTCAAAAATCCCTACGTGAATTGACTTTTCCACCCCTCAAGTATCAATTCTGGCCAGATCACATCCTAATAATTACCTTTTGTCATCCATCACACATGACACTGTAGACTCAAGAAATGGTGGATCAACAACCAGTGGACCAATGACGACTGTAGACACTGAAAGGCTGCATGTTGTGGCTCTGGACGTAACCTTAACAGGAGAACAATTTGAAGAAGCACTCAACAATCGCAGCAGCACAGAATATATTGAGCTTGAAAAGAAAGTTGTATGGATGGTGCGTATAACACAAAGTACCCTATTCAAAGCATCTACAGCACATGTTCAAGAGCTCAAGGGGAAATGCCTTGAGTGCAAGTCTTACCTTTTTTTCCCAGTTAAACAGCGCATGATAATGGCGCCAGAAAAGACACGGGGCACAAAGGGCTTGCATGAGGTCTCTTAAATAATCATTGGTGTTTTTGGCATTACAAGACTCACAGAAAATCAGAGGATCACCTTCCATTCCCTTTGAAAGCATTGTCAGATTAAATTGTGGAGTAGGAGAAGTATGCAGTGTGCTGCAAACTGCTTTGTGAAGGGGTATAAGATGTGTAACTTGTTACACAAAAGGGTTCAGGCCATGTAAATACATTTTTTTCATATAGCGCTGAAGCAAAATGAAAGTTCTCATTGAACTTACACAAAGAGAAGGTCTTGCCAGTATTCTTTGTGATATTATTTTAAGGCCAGACTTGATCCACGTTAAGAAGGCTGCCTTGATTCATTTTGCCTTTGTGTCTGATGTCATTTAAAAAGCCACTGCAATTTAAGCATGTTTTATGTTTGACATTGTTCCTTCTTGTTCACAGTGCGACTTCATCTTTGGACAGTCTTTTGGGCCTGATTTCAACCAGACCAATGTCATCAAATTTAGGTAATCTTTAGAGGCTTACAAGTCTCAGAAATAAACTACATCACATTATAACCAGGAAACCATCTTTTGGCCAATGGTCAAACAGATTTAAAGACTTCAGTTGGCCGTAGGAATTGCAATCTAATATCAAAGTGGGGGAAAATCCATGCAATTTTTAAAACAATTGTAATTTATGTGTGTGTTTTTTATTTCAAATAGTCCGGACATGGAAAACATCAGAGTATCGGTGGAGGTGACGTTTAACGACACACTTCCAAAGGAGGAAATTCCAGAGGCTTCCGAGGTTGTAGAAGTCTTAGTGGAGGCTGTGGAAAACCGCCTCACTATTAATACCACCTCCATCAAAGTAATTGGTGAGTCAAAAATCCCTACGTGAATTGACTTTTCCATCCCTCAAGTATCAATTCCTAATAATTACCTTTTGTCATCCATCACACATGACACTGTAGACTCAAGAAATGGTGGATCAACAACCAGTGGACCAATGACGACTGTAGACACTGAAAGGCTGCCTGTTGTGGCTCTGGACGTAACCTTAACAGGAAAACAATTTGAAGAAGCACTCAACAATCGCAGCAGCACAGAATATATTGAGCTTGAAAAGCAAGTTGTATGGATGGTGCGTATAACACAAAGTACCCTATTCAAAGCATCTACAGCACATGTTCAAGAGCTCAAGGGGAAATGCCTTGAGTGCAAGTCTTACCTTTTTTTCCCAGTTAAACAGCGCATGATAATGGCGCCAGAAAAGACACAGGGCACAAAGGGCTTGCATGAGGTCTCTTAAATAATCATTGGTGTTTTTGGCATTACATGACTCACAGAAAATCAGAGGATCACCTTCCATTCCCTTTGAAAGCATTGTCAGATTACACTGTGGCGTAGGAGAAGTATGCAGTGTGCTGCAAACTGCTTTGTGAAGGGGTATAAGATGTGTAACTTGTTACACAAAAGGGTTCAGGCCATGTAAATACATTTTTTTCATATAGCGCTGAAGCAAAATGAAAGTTCTCATTGAACTTACACAAAGAGAAGGTCTTGCCAGTACTCTTTGTGATATTATTTTAAGGCCAGACTTGATCCACGTTAAGAAGGCTGCCTTGATTCATTTTGCCTTTGTGTCTGATGTCATTTAAAAAGCCACTGCAATTTAAGCATGTTTTATGTTTGACATTGTTCCTTCTTGTTCACAGTGCGACTTCATCTTTGGACAGTCTTTTGGGCCTGATTTCAACCAGACCAATGTCATCAAATTTAGGTAATCTTTAGAGGCTTACAAGTCTCAGAAATAAACTACATCACATTATAACCAGGAAACCATCTTTTGGCCAATGGTCAAACAGATTTAAAGACTTCAGTTGGCCGTAGGAATTGCAATCTAATATCAAAGTGGGGGAAAATCCATGCAATTTTTAAAACAATTGTAATTTATGTGTGTGTTTTTTATTTCAAATAGTCCGGACATGGAAAACGTCAGAGTATCGGTGGAGGTGAAGTTTAACGACACACTTCCAAAGGATGAAATTCCAGAGGCTTCCGAGGTTGTAGAAGTCTTAGTGGAGGCTGTGGAAAACCGCCTCACTATTAATACCACCTCCATCAAAGTAATTGGTGAGTCAAAAATCCCTACGTGAATTGACTTTTCCACCCCTCAAGTATCAATTCTGGCCAGATCACATCCTAATAATTACCTTTTGTCATCCATCACACATGACACTGTAGACTCAAGAAATGGTGGATCAACAACCAGTGGACCAATGACGACTGTAGACACTGAAAGGCTGCATGTTGTGGCTCTGGACGTAACCTTAACAGGAGAACAATTTGAAGAAGCACTCAACAATCGCAGCAGCACAGAATATATTGAGCTTGAAAAGAAAGTTGTATGGATGGTGCGTATAACACAAAGTACCCTATTCAAAGCATCTACAGCACATGTTCAAGAGCTCAAGGGGAAATGCATTGAGTGCAAGTCTTACCTTTTTTTCCCAGTTAAACAGCGCATGATAATGGCGCCAGAAAAGACATGGGGCACAAAGGGCTTGCATGAGGTCTCTTAAATAATCATTGGTGTTTTTGGCATTACAAGACTCACAGAAAATCAGAGGATCACCTTCCATTCCCTTTGAAAGCATTGTCAGATTAAATTGTGGAGTAGGAGAAGTATGCAGTGTGCTGCAAACTGCTTTGTGAAGGGGTATAAGATGTGTAACTTGTTACACAAAAGGGTTCAGGCCATGTAAATACATTTTTTTCATATAGCGCTGAAGCAAAATGAAAGTTCTCATTGAACTTACACAAAGAGAAGGTCTTGCCAGTATTCTTTGTGATATTATTTTAAGGCCAGACTTGATCCACGTTAAGAAGGCTGCCTTGATTCATTTTGCCTTTGTGTCTGATGTCATTTAAAAAGCCACTGCAATTTAAGCATGTTTTATGTTTGACATTGTTCCTTCTTGTTCACAGTGCGACTTCATCTTTGGACAGTCTTTTGGGCCTGATTTCAACCAGACCAATGTCATCAAATTTAGGTAATCTTTAGAGGCTTACAAGTCTCAGAAATAAACTACATCACATTATAACCAGGAAACCATCTTTTGGCCAATGGTCAAACAGATTTAAAGACTTCAGTTGGCCGTAGGAATTGCAATCTAATATCAAAGTGGGGGAAAATCCATGCAATTTTTAAAACAATTGTAATTTATGTGTGTGTTTTTTATTTCAAATAGTCCGGACATGGAAAACATCAGAGTATCGGTGGAGGTGACGTTTAACGACACACTTCCAAAGGAGGAAATTCCAGAGGCTTCCGAGGTTGTAGAAGTCTTAGTGGAGGCTGTGGAAAACCGCCTCACTATTAATACCACCTCCATCAAAGTAATTGGTGAGTCAAAAATCCCTACGTGAATTGACTTTTCCATCCCTCAAGTATCAATTCCTAATAATTACCTTTTGTCATCCATCACACATGACACTGTAGACTCAAGAAATGGTGGATCAACAACCAGTGGACCAATGACGACTGTAGACACTGAAAGGCTGCCTGTTGTGGCTCTGGACGTAACCTTAACAGGAAAACAATTTGAAGAAGCACTCAACAATCGCAGCAGCACAGAATATATTGAGCTTGAAAAGCAAGTTGTATGGATGGTGCGTATAACACAAAGTACCCTATTCAAAGCATCTACAGCACATGTTCAAGAGCTCAAGGGGAAATGCCTTGAGTGCAAGTCTTACCTTTTTTTCCCAGTTAAACAGCGCATGATAATGGCGCCAGAAAAGACACAGGGCACAAAGGGCTTGCATGAGGTCTCTTAAATAATCATTGGTGTTTTTGGCATTACATGACTCACAGAAAATCAGAGGATCACCTTCCATTCCCTTTGAAAGCATTGTCAGATTAAACTGTGGCGTAGGAGAAGTATGCAGTGTGCTGCAAACTGCTTTGTGAAGGGGTATAAGATGTGTAACTTGTTACACAAAAGGGTTCAGGCCATGTAAATACATTTTTTTCATAAAGCGCTGAAGCAAAATGAAAGTTCTCATTGAACTTACACAAAGAGAAGGTCTTTCCAGTACTCTTTGTGATATTATTTTAAGGCCAGACTTGATCCACCTTAAGAAGGCTGCCTTGATTCATTTTGCCTTTGTGTCTGATGTCATTTAAAAAGCCACTGCAATTTAAGCATGTTTTATGTTTGACATTGTTCCTTCTTGTTCACAGTGCGACTTCATCTTTGGACAGTCTTTTGGGCCTGATTTCAACCAGACCAATGTCATCAAATTTAGGTAATCTTTAGAGGCTTACAAGTCTCAGAAATAAACTACATCACATTATAACCAGGAAACCATCTTTTGGCCAATGGTCAAACAGATTTAAAGACTTCAGTTGGCCGTAGGAATTGCAATCTAATATCAAAGTGGGGGAAAATCCATGCAATTTTTAAAACAATTGTAATTTATGTGTGTGTTTTTTATTTCAAATAGTCCGGACATGGAAAACGTCAGAGTATCGGTGGAGGTGAAGTTTAACGACACACTTCCAAAGGATGAAATTCCAGAGGCTTCCGAGGTTGTAGAAGTCTTAGTGGAGGCTGTGGAAAACCGCCTCACTATTAATACCACCTCCATCAAAGTAATTGGTGAGTCAAAAATCCCTACGTGAATTGACTTTTCCACCCCTCAAGTATCAATTCTGGCCAGATCACATCCTAATAATTACCTTTTGTCATCCATCACACATGACACTGTAGACTCAAGAAATGGTGGATCAACAACCAGTGGACCAATGACGACTGTAGACACTGAAAGGCTGCCTGTTGTGGCTCTGGACGTAACCTTAACAGGAGAACAATTTGAAGAAGCACTCAACAATCGCAGCAGCACAGAATATATTGAGCTTGAAAAGAAAGTTGTATGGATGGTGCGTATAACACAAAGTACCCTATTCAAAGCATCTACAGCACATGTTCAAGAGCTCAAGGGGAAATGCCTTGAGTGCAAGTCTTACCTTTTTTTCCCAGTTAAACAGCGCATGATAATGGCGCCAGAAAAGACACGGGGCACAAAGGGCTTGCATGAGGTCTCTTAAATAATCATTGGTGTTTTTGGCATTACAAGACTCACAGAAAATCAGAGGATCACCTTCCATTCCCTTTGAAAGCATTGTCAGATTAAATTGTGGAGTAGGAGAAGTATGCAGTGTGCTGCAAACTGCTTTGTGAAGGGGTATAAGATGTGTAACTTGTTACACAAAAGGGTTCAGGCCATGTAAATACATTTTTTTCATATAGCGCTGAAGCAAAATGAAAGTTCTCATTGAACTTACACAAAGAGAAGGTCTTGCCAGTACTCTTTGTGATATTATTTTAAGGCCAGACTTGATCCACGTTAAGAAGGCTGCCTTGATTCATTTTGCCTTTGTGTCTGATGTCATTTAAAAAGCCACTGCAATTTAAGCATGTTTTATGTTTGACATTGTTCCTTCTTGTTCACAGTGCGACTTCATCTTTGGACAGTCTTTTGGGCCTGATTTCAACCAGACCAATGTCATCAAATTTAGGTAATCTTTAGAGGCTTACAAGTCTCAGAAATAAACTACATCACATTATAACCAGGAAACCATCTTTTGGCCAATGGTCAAACAGATTTAAAGACTTCAGTTGGCCGTAGGAATTGCAATCTAATATCAAAGTGGGGGAAAATCCATGCAATTTTTAAAACAATTGTAATTTATGTGTGTGTTTTTTATTTCAAATAGTCCGGACATGGAAAACATCAGAGTATCGGTGGAGGTGACGTTTAACGACACACTTCCAAAGGATGAAATTCCAGAGGCTTCCGAGGTTGTAGAAGTCTTAGTGGAGGCTGTGGAAAACCGCCTCACTATTAATACCACCTCCATCAAAGTAATTGGTGAGTCAAAAATCCCTACGTGAATTGACTTTTCCATCCCTCAAGTATCAATTCCTAATAATTACCTTTTGTCATCCATCACACATGACACTGTAGACTCAAGAAATGGTGGATCAACAACCAGTGGACCAATGACGACTGTAGACACTGAAAGGCTGCCTGTTGTGGCTCTGGACGTAACCTTAACAGGAAAACAATTTGAAGAAGCACTCAACAATCGCAGCAGCACAGAATATATTGAGCTTGAAAAGCAAGTTGTATGGATGGTGCGTATAACACAAAGTACCCTATTCAAAGCATCTACAGCACATGTTCAAGAGCTCAAGGGGAAATGCCTTGAGTGCAAGTCTTACCTTTTTTTCCCAGTTAAACAGCGCATGATAATGGCGCCAGAAAAGACACAGGGCACAAAGGGCTTGCATGAGGTCTCTTAAATAATCATTGGTGTTTTTGGCATTACATGACTCACAGAAAATCAGAGGATCACCTTCCATTCCCTTTGAAAGCATTGTCAGATTAAACTGTGGCGTAGGAGAAGTATGCAGTGTGCTGCAAACTGCTTTGTGAAGGGGTATAAGATGTGTAACTTGTTACACAAAAGGGTTCAGGCCATGTAAATACATTTTTTTCATATAGCGCTGAAGCAAAATGAAAGTTCTCATTGAACTTACACAAAGAGAAGGTCTTGCCAGTACTCTTTGTGATATTATTTTAAGGCCAGACTTGATCCACGTTAAGAAGGCTGCCTTGATTCATTTTGCCTTTGTGTCTGATGTCATTTAAAAAGCCACTGCAATTTAAGCATGTTTTATGTTTGACATTGTTCCTTCTTGTTCACAGTGCGACTTCATCTTTGGACAGTCTTTTGGGCCTGATTTCAACCAGACCAATGTCATCAAATTTAGGTAATCTTTAGAGGCTTACAAGTCTCAGAAATAAACTACATCACATTATAACCAGGAAACCATCTTTTGGCCAATGGTCAAACAGATTTAAAGACTTCAGTTGGCCGTAGGAATTGCAATCTAATATCAAAGTGGGGGAAAATCCATGCAATTTTTAAAACAATTGTAATTTATGTGTGTGTTTTTTATTTCAAATAGTCCGGACATGGAAAACGTCAGAGTATCGGTGGAGGTGAAGTTTAACGACACACTTCCAAAGGATGAAATTCCAGAGGCTTCCGAGGTTGTAGAAGTCTTAGTGGAGGCTGTGGAAAACCGCCTCACTATTAATACCACCTCCATCAAAGTAATTGGTGAGTCAAAAATCCCTACGTGAATTGACTTTTCCACCCCTCAAGTATCAATTCTGGCCAGATCACATCCTAATAATTACCTTTTGTCATCCATCACACATGACACTGTAGACTCAAGAAATGGTGGATCAACAACCAGTGGACCAATGACGACTGTAGACACTGAAAGGCTGCCTGTTGTGGCTCTGGACGTAACCTTAACAGGAGAACAATTTGAAGAAGCACTCAACAATCGCAGCAGCACAGAATATATTGAGCTTGAAAAGCAAGTTGTATGGATGGTGCGTATAACACAAAGTACCCTATTCAAAGCATCTACAGCACATGTTCAAGAGCTCAAGGGGAAATGCCTTGAGTGCAAGTCTTACCTTTTTTTCCCAGTTAAACAGCGCATGATAATGGCGCCAGAAAAGACACGGGGCACAAAGGGCTTGCATGAGGTCTCTTAAATAATCATTGGTGTTTTTGGCATTACAAGACTCACAGAAAATCAGAGGATCACCTTCCATTCCCTTTGAAAGCATTGTCAGATTAAATTGTGGAGTAGGAGAAGTATGCAGTGTGCTGCAAACTGCTTTGTGAAGGGGTATAAGATGTGTAACTTGTTACACAAAAGGGTTCAGGCCATGTAAATACATTTTTTTCATATAGCGCTGAAGCAAAATGAAAGTTCTCATTGAACTTACACAAAGAGAAGGTCTTGCCAGTATTCTTTGTGATATTATTTTAAGGCCAGACTTGATCCACGTTAAGAAGGCTGCCTTGATTCATTTTGCCTTTGTGTCTGATGTCATTTAAAAAGCCACTGCAATTTAAGCATGTTTTATGTTTGACATTGTTCCTTCTTGTTCACAGTGCGACTTCATCTTTGGACAGTCTTTTGGGCCTGATTTCAACCAGACCAATGTCATCAAATTTAGGTAATCTTTAGAGGCTTACAAGTCTCAGAAATAAACTACATCACATTATAACCAGGAAACCATCTTTTGGCCAATGGTCAAACAGATTTAAAGACTTCAGTTGGCCGTAGGAATTGCAATCTAATATCAAAGTGGGGGAAAATCCATGCAATTTTTAAAACAATTGTAATTTATGTGTGTGTTTTTTATTTCAAATAGTCCGGACATGGAAAACGTCAGAGTATCGGTGGAGGTGAAGTTTAACGACACACTTCCAAAGGATGAAATTCCAGAGGCTTCCGAGGTTGTAGAAGTCTTAGTGGAGGCTGTGGAAAACCGCCTCACTATTAATACCACCTCCATCAAAGTAATTGGTGAGTCAAAAATCCCTACGTGAATTGACTTTTCCACCCCTCAAGTATCAATTCTGGCCAGATCACATCCTAATAATTACCTTTTGTCATCCATCACACATGACACTGTAGACTCAAGAAATGGTGGATCAACAACCAGTGGACCAATGACGACTGTAGACACTGAAAGGCTGCCTGTTGTGGCTCTGGACGTAACCTTAACAGGAAAACAATTTGAAGAAGCACTCAACAATCGCAGCAGCACAGAATATATTGAGCTTGAAAAGCAAGTTGTATGGATGGTGCGTATAACACAAAGTACCCTATTCAAAGCATCTACAGCACATGTTCAAGAGCTCAAGGGGAAATGCCTTGAGTGCAAGTCTTACCTTTTTTTCCCAGTTAAACAGCGCATGATAATGGCGCCAGAAAAGACACAGGGCACAAAGGGCTTGCATGAGGTCTCTTAAATAATCATTGGTGTTTTTGGCATTACATGACTCACAGAAAATCAGAGGATCACCTTCCATTCCCTTTGAAAGCATTGTCAGATTAAACTGTGGCGTAGGAGAAGTATGCAGTGTGCTGCAAACTGCTTTGTGAAGGGGTATAAGATGTGTAACTTGTTACACAAAAGGGTTCAGGCCATGTAAATACATTTTTTTCATATAGCGCTGAAGCAAAATGAAAGTTCTCATTGAACTTACACAAAGAGAAGGTCTTGCCAGTACTCTTTGTGATATTATTTTAAGGCCAGACTTGATCCACGTTAAGAAGGCTGCCTTGATTCATTTTGCCTTTGTGTCTGATGTCATTTAAAAAGCCACTGCAATTTAAGCATGTTTTATGTTTGACATTGTTCCTTCTTGTTCACAGTGCGACTTCATCTTTGGACAGTCTTTTGGGCCTGATTTCAACCAGACCAATGTCATCAAATTTAGGTAATCTTTAGAGGCTTACAAGTCTCAGAAATAAACTACATCACATTATAACCAGGAAACCATCTTTTGGCCAATGGTCAAACAGATTTAAAGACTTCAGTTGGCCGTAGGAATTGCAATCTAATATCAAAGTGGGGGAAAATCCATGCAATTTTTAAAACAATTGTAATTTATGTGTGTGTTTTTTATTTCAAATAGTCCGGACATGGAAAACGTCAGAGTATCGGTGGAGGTGAAGTTTAACGACACACTTCCAAAGGATGAAATTCCAGAGGCTTCCGAGGTTGTAGAAGTCTTAGTGGAGGCTGTGGAAAACCGCCTCACTATTAATACCACCTCCATCAAAGTAATTGGTGAGTCAAAAATCCCTACGTGAATTGACTTTTCCACCCCTCAAGTATCAATTCTGGCCAGATCACATCCTAATAATTACCTTTTGTCATCCATCACACATGACACTGTAGACTCAAGAAATGGTGGATCAACAACCAGTGGACCAATGACGACTGTAGACACTGAAAGGCTGCCTGTTGTGGCTCTGGACGTAACCTTAACAGGAGAACAATTTGAAGAAGCACTCAACAATCGCAGCAGCACAGAATATATTGAGCTTGAAAAGCAAGTTGTATGGATGGTGCGTATAACACAAAGTACCCTATTCAAAGCATCTACAGCACATGTTCAAGAGCTCAAGGGGAAATGCCTTGAGTGCAAGTCTTACCTTTTTTTCCCAGTTAAACAGCGCATGATAATGGCGCCAGAAAAGACACGGGGCACAAAGGGCTTGCATGAGGTCTCTTAAATAATCATTGGTGTTTTTGGCATTACAAGACTCACAGAAAATCAGAGGATCACCTTCCATTCCCTTTGAAAGCATTGTCAGATTAAATTGTGGAGTAGGAGAAGTATGCAGTGTGCTGCAAACTGCTTTGTGAAGGGGTATAAGATGTGTAACTTGTTACACAAAAGGGTTCAGGCCATGTAAATACATTTTTTTCATATAGCGCTGAAGCAAAATGAAAGTTCTCATTGAACTTACACAAAGAGAAGGTCTTGCCAGTATTCTTTGTGATATTATTTTAAGGCCAGACTTGATCCACGTTAAGAAGGCTGCCTTGATTCATTTTGCCTTTGTGTCTGATGTCATTTAAAAAGCCACTGCAATTTAAGCATGTTTTATGTTTGACATTGTTCCTTCTTGTTCACAGTGCGACTTCATCTTTGGACAGTCTTTTGGGCCTGATTTCAACCAGACCAATGTCATCAAATTTAGGTAATCTTTAGAGGCTTACAAGTCTCAGAAATAAACTACATCACATTATAACCAGGAAACCATCTTTTGGCCAATGGTCAAACAGATTTAAAGACTTCAGTTGGCCGTAGGAATTGCAATCTAATATCAAAGTGGGGGAAAATCCATGCAATTTTTAAAACAATTGTAATTTATGTGTGTGTTTTTTATTTCAAATAGTCCGGACATGGAAAACATCAGAGTATCGGTGGAGGTGACGTTTAACGACACACTTCCAAAGGAGGAAATTCCAGAGGCTTCCGAGGTTGTAGAAGTCTTAGTGGAGGCTGTGGAAAACCGCCTCACTATTAATACCACCTCCATCAAAGTAATTGGTGAGTCAAAAATCCCTACGTGAATTGACTTTTCCATCCCTCAAGTATCAATTCCTAATAATTACCTTTTGTCATCCATCACACATGACACTGTAGACTCAAGAAATGGTGGATCAACAACCAGTGGACCAATGACGACTGTAGACACTGAAAGGCTGCCTGTTGTGGCTCTGGACGTAACCTTAACAGGAAAACAATTTGAAGAAGCACTCAACAATCGCAGCAGCACAGAATATATTGAGCTTGAAAAGCAAGTTGTATGGATGGTGCGTATAACACAAAGTACCCTATTCAAAGCATCTACAGCACATGTTCAAGAGCTCAAGGGGAAATGCCTTGAGTGCAAGTCTTACCTTTTTTTCCCAGTTAAACAGCGCATGATAATGGCGCCAGAAAAGACACAGGGCACAAAGGGCTTGCATGAGGTCTCTTAAATAATCATTGGTGTTTTTGGCATTACATGACTCACAGAAAATCAGAGGATCACCTTCCATTCCCTTTGAAAGCATTGTCAGATTAAACTGTGGCGTAGGAGAAGTATGCAGTGTGCTGCAAACTGCTTTGTGAAGGGGTATAAGATGTGTAACTTGTTACACAAAAGGGTTCAGGCCATGTAAATACATTTTTTTCATATAGCGCTGAAGCAAAATGAAAGTTCTCATTGAACTTACACAAAGAGAAGGTCTTGCCAGTACTCTTTGTGATATTATTTTAAGGCCAGACTTGATCCACGTTAAGAAGGCTGCCTTGATTCATTTTGCCTTTGTGTCTGATGTCATTTAAAAAGCCACTGCAATTTAAGCATGTTTTATGTTTGACATTGTTCCTTCTTGTTCACAGTGCGACTTCATCTTTGGACAGTCTTTTGGGCCTGATTTCAACCAGACCAATGTCATCAAATTTAGGTAATCTTTAGAGGCTTACAAGTCTCAGAAATAAACTACATCACATTATAACCAGGAAACCATCTTTTGGCCAATGGTCAAACAGATTTAAAGACTTCAGTTGGCCGTAGGAATTGCAATCTAATATCAAAGTGGGGGAAAATCCATGCAATTTTTAAAACAATTGTAATTTATGTGTGTGTTTTTTATTTCAAATAGTCCGGACATGGAAAACGTCAGAGTATCGGTGGAGGTGAAGTTTAACGACACACTTCCAAAGGATGAAATTCCAGAGGCTTCCGAGGTTGTAGAAGTCTTAGTGGAGGCTGTGGAAAACCGCCTCACTATTAATACCACCTCCATCAAAGTAATTGGTGAGTCAAAAATCCCTACGTGAATTGACTTTTCCACCCCTCAAGTATCAATTCTGGCCAGATCACATCCTAATAATTACCTTTTGTCATCCATCACACATGACACTGTAGACTCAAGAAATGGTGGATCAACAACCAGTGGACCAATGACGACTGTAGACACTGAAAGGCTGCCTGTTGTGGCTCTGGACGTAACCTTAACAGGAGAACAATTTGAAGAAGCACTCAACAATCGCAGCAGCACAGAATATATTGAGCTTGAAAAGCAAGTTGTATGGATGGTGCGTATAACACAAAGTACCCTATTCAAAGCATCTACAGCACATGTTCAAGAGCTCAAGGGGAAATGCCTTGAGTGCAAGTCTTACCTTTTTTTCCCAGTTAAACAGCGCATGATAATGGCGCCAGAAAAGACACGGGGCACAAAGGGCTTGCATGAGGTCTCTTAAATAATCATTGGTGTTTTTGGCATTACAAGACTCACAGAAAATCAGAGGATCACCTTCCATTCCCTTTGAAAGCATTGTCAGATTAAATTGTGGAGTAGGAGAAGTATGCAGTGTGCTGCAAACTGCTTTGTGAAGGGGTATAAGATGTGTAACTTGTTACACAAAAGGGTTCAGGCCATGTAAATACATTTTTTTCATATAGCGCTGAAGCAAAATGAAAGTTCTCATTGAACTTACACAAAGAGAAGGTCTTGCCAGTATTCTTTGTGATATTATTTTAAGGCCAGACTTGATCCACGTTAAGAAGGCTGCCTTGATTCATTTTGCCTTTGTGTCTGATGTCATTTAAAAAGCCACTGCAATTTAAGCATGTTTTATGTTTGACATTGTTCCTTCTTGTTCACAGTGCGACTTCATCTTTGGACAGTCTTTTGGGCCTGATTTCAACCAGACCAATGTCATCAAATTTAGGTAATCTTTAGAGGCTTACAAGTCTCAGAAATAAACTACATCACATTATAACCAGGAAACCATCTTTTGGCCAATGGTCAAACAGATTTAAAGACTTCAGTTGGCCGTAGGAATTGCAATCTAATATCAAAGTGGGGGAAAATCCATGCAATTTTTAAAACAATTGTAATTTATGTGTGTGTTTTTTATTTCAAATAGTCCGGACATGGAAAACATCAGAGTATCGGTGGAGGTGACGTTTAACGACACACTTCCAAAGGATGAAATTCCAGAGGCTTCCGAGGTTGTAGAAGTCTTAGTGGAGGCTGTGGAAAACCGCCTCACTATTAATACCACCTCCATCAAAGTAATTGGTGAGTCAAAAATCCCTACGTGAATTGACTTTTCCATCCCTCAAGTATCAATTCCTAATAATTACCTTTTGTCATCCATCACACATGACACTGTAGACTCAAGAAATGGTGGATCAACAACCAGTGGACCAATGACGACTGTAGACACTGAAAGGCTGCCTGTTGTGGCTCTGGACGTAACCTTAACAGGAAAACAATTTGAAGAAGCACTCAACAATCGCAGCAGCACAGAATATATTGAGCTTGAAAAGCAAGTTGTATGGATGGTGCGTATAACACAAAGTACCCTATTCAAAGCATCTACAGCACATGTTCAAGAGCTCAAGGGGAAATGCCTTGAGTGCAAGTCTTACCTTTTTTTCCCAGTTAAACAGCGCATGATAATGGCGCCAGAAAAGACACAGGGCACAAAGGGCTTGCATGAGGTCTCTTAAATAATCATTGGTGTTTTTGGCATTACATGACTCACAGAAAATCAGAGGATCACCTTCCATTCCCTTTGAAAGCATTGTCAGATTAAACTGTGGCGTAGGAGAAGTATGCAGTGTGCTGCAAACTGCTTTGTGAAGGGGTATAAGATGTGTAACTTGTTACACAAAAGGGTTCAGGCCATGTAAATACATTTTTTTCATATAGCGCTGAAGCAAAATGAAAGTTCTCATTGAACTTACACAAAGAGAAGGTCTTGCCAGTACTCTTTGTGATATTATTTTAAGGCCAGACTTGATCCACGTTAAGAAGGCTGCCTTGATTCATTTTGCCTTTGTGTCTGATGTCATTTAAAAAGCCACTGCAATTTAAGCATGTTTTATGTTTGACATTGTTCCTTCTTGTTCACAGTGCGACTTCATCTTTGGACAGTCTTTTGGGCCTGATTTCAACCAGACCAATGTCATCAAATTTAGGTAATCTTTAGAGGCTTACAAGTCTCAGAAATAAACTACAGCACATTATAACCAGGAAACCATCTTTTGGCCAATGGTCAAACAGATTTAAAGACTTCAGTTGGCCGTAGGAATTGCAATCTAATATCAAAGTGGGGGAAAATCCATGCAATTTTTAAAACAATTGTAATTTATGTGTGTGTTTTTTATTTCAAATAGTCCGGACATGGAAAACGTCAGAGTATCGGTGGAGGTGAAGTTTAACGACACACTTCCAAAGGATGAAATTCCAGAGGCTTCCGAGGTTGTAGAAGTCTTAGTGGAGGCTGTGGAAAACCGCCTCACTTTTAATACCACCTCCATCAAAGTAATTGGTGAGTCAAAAATCCCTACGTGAATTGACTTTTCCACCCCTCAAGTATCAATTCTGGCCAGATCACATCCTAATAATTACCTTTTGTCATCCATCACACATGACACTGTAGACTCAAGAAATGGTGGATCAACAACCAGTGGACCAATGACGACTGTAGACACTGAAAGGCTGCCTGTTGTGGCTCTGGACGTAACCTTAACAGGAGAACAATTTGAAGAAGCACTCAACAATCGCAGCAGCACAGAATATATTGAGCTTGAAAAGAAAGTTGTATGGATGGTGCGTATAACACAAAGTACCCTATTCAAAGCATCTACAGCACATGTTCAAGAGCTCAAGGGGAAATGCCTTGAGTGCAAGTCTTACCTTTTTTTCCCAGTTAAACAGCGCATGATAATGGCGCCAGAAAAGACACGGGGCACAAAGGGCTTGCATGAGGTCTCTTAAATAATCATTGGTGTTTTTGGCATTACAAGACTCACAGAAAATCAGAGGATCACCTTCCATTCCCTTTGAAAGCATTGTCAGATTAAATTGTGGAGTAGGAGAAGTATGCAGTGTGCTGCAAACTGCTTTGTGAAGGGGTATAAGATGTGTAACTTGTTACACAAAAGGGTTCAGGCCATGTAAATACATTTTTTTCATATAGCGCTGAAGCAAAATGAAAGTTCTCATTGAACTTACACAAAGAGAAGGTCTTGCCAGTACTCTTTGTGATATTATTTTAAGGCCAGACTTGATCCACGTTAAGAAGGCTGCCTTGATTCATTTTGCCTTTGTGTCTGATGTCATTTAAAAAGCCACTGCAATTTAAGCATGTTTTATGTTTGACATTGTTCCTTCTTGTTCACAGTGCGACTTCATCTTTGGACAGTCTTTTGGGCCTGATTTCAACCAGACCAATGTCATCAAATTTAGGTAATCTTTAGAGACTTACAAGTCTCAGAAATAAACTACATCACATTATAACCAGGAAACCATCTTTTGGCCAATGGTCAAACAGATTTAAAGACTTCAGTTGGCCGTAGGAATTGCAATCTAATATCAAAGTGGGGGAAAATCCATGCAATTTTTAAAACAATTGTAATTTATGTGTGTGTTTTTTATTTCAAATAGTCCGGACATGGAAAACATCAGAGTATCGGTGGAGGTGACGTTTAACGACACACTTCCAAAGGAGGAAATTCCAGAGGCTTCCGAGGTTGTAGAAGTCTTAGTGGAGGCTGTGGAAAACCGCCTCACTATTAATACCACCTCCATCAAAGTAATTGGTGAGTCAAAAATCCCTACGTGAATTGACTTTTCCATCCCTCAAGTATCAATTCCTAATAATTACCTTTTGTCATCCATCACACATGACACTGTAGACTCAAGAAATGGTGGATCAACAACCAGTGGACCAATGACGACTGTAGACACTGAAAGGCTGCCTGTTGTGGCTCTGGACGTAACCTTAACAGGAAAACAATTTGAAGAAGCACTCAACAATCGCAGCAGCACAGAATATATTGAGCTTGAAAAGCAAGTTGTATGGATGGTGCGTATAACACAAAGTACCCTATTCAAAGCATCTACAGCACATGTTCAAGAGCTCAAGGGGAAATGCCTTGAGTGCAAGTCTTACCTTTTTTTCCCAGTTAAACAGCGCATGATAATGGCGCCAGAAAAGACACAGGGCACAAAGGGCTTGCATGAGGTCTCTTAAATAATCATTGGTGTTTTTGGCATTACATGACTCACAGAAAATCAGAGGATCACCTTCCATTCCCTTTGAAAGCATTGTCAGATTAAACTGTGGCGTAGGAGAAGTATGCAGTGTGCTGCAAACTGCTTTGTGAAGGGGTATAAGATGTGTAACTTGTTACACAAAAGGGTTCAGGCCATGTAAATACATTTTTTTCATATAGCGCTGAAGCAAAATGAAAGTTCTCATTGAACTTACACAAAGAGAAGGTCTTGCCAGTACTCTTTGTGATATTATTTTAAGGCCAGACTTGATCCACGTTAAGAAGGCTGCCTTGATTCATTTTGCCTTTGTGTCTGATGTCATTTAAAAAGCCACTGCAATTTAAGCATGTTTTATGTTTGACATTGTTCCTTCTTGTTCACAGTGCGACTTCATCTTTGGACAGTCTTTTGGGCCTGATTTCAACCAGACCAATGTCATCAAATTTAGGTAATCTTTAGAGGCTTACAAGTCTCAGAAATAAACTACAGCACATTATAACCAGGAAACCATCTTTTGGCCAATGGTCAAACAGATTTAAAGACTTCAGTTGGCCGTAGGAATTGCAATCTAATATCAAAGTGGGGGAAAATCCATGCAATTTTTAAAACAATTGTAATTTATGTGTGTGTTTTTTATTTCAAATAGTCCGGACATGGAAAACGTCAGAGTATCGGTGGAGGTGAAGTTTAACGACACACTTCCAAAGGATGAAATTCCAGAGGCTTCCGAGGTTGTAGAAGTCTTAGTGGAGGCTGTGGAAAACCGCCTCACTTTTAATACCACCTCCATCAAAGTAATTGGTGAGTCAAAAATCCCTACGTGAATTGACTTTTCCACCCCTCAAGTATCAATTCTGGCCAGATCACATCCTAATAATTACCTTTTGTCATCCATCACACATGACACTGTAGACTCAAGAAATGGTGGATCAACAACCAGTGGACCAATGACGACTGTAGACACTGAAAGGCTGCCTGTTGTGGCTCTGGACGTAACCTTAACAGGAGAACAATTTGAAGAAGCACTCAACAATCGCAGCAGCACAGAATATATTGAGCTTGAAAAGAAAGTTGTATGGATGGTGCGTATAACACAAAGTACCCTATTCAAAGCATCTACAGCACATGTTCAAGAGCTCAAGGGGAAATGCCTTGAGTGCAAGTCTTACCTTTTTTTCCCAGTTAAACAGCGCATGATAATGGCGCCAGAAAAGACACGGGGCACAAAGGGCTTGCATGAGGTCTCTTAAATAATCATTGGTGTTTTTGGCATTACAAGACTCACAGAAAATCAGAGGATCACCTTCCATTCCCTTTGAAAGCATTGTCAGATTAAATTGTGGAGTAGGAGAAGTATGCAGTGTGCTGCAAACTGCTTTGTGAAGGGGTATAAGATGTGTAACTTGTTACACAAAAGGGTTCAGGCCATGTAAATACATTTTTTTCATATAGCGCTGAAGCAAAATGAAAGTTCTCATTGAACTTACACAAAGAGAAGGTCTTGCCAGTACTCTTTGTGATATTATTTTAAGGCCAGACTTGATCCACGTTAAGAAGGCTGCCTTGATTCATTTTGCCTTTGTGTCTGATGTCATTTAAAAAGCCACTGCAATTTAAGCATGTTTTATGTTTGACATTGTTCCTTCTTGTTCACAGTGCGACTTCATCTTTGGACAGTCTTTTGGGCCTGATTTCAACCAGACCAATGTCATCAAATTTAGGTAATCTTTAGAGACTTACAAGTCTCAGAAATAAACTACATCACATTATAACCAGGAAACCATCTTTTGGCCAATGGTCAAACAGATTTAAAGACTTCAGTTGGCCGTAGGAATTGCAATCTAATATCAAAGTGGGGGAAAATCCATGCAATTTTTAAAACAATTGTAATTTATGTGTGTGTTTTTTATTTCAAATAGTCCGGACATGGAAAACATCAGAGTATCGGTGGAGGTGACGTTTAACGACACACTTCCAAAGGAGGAAATTCCAGAGGCTTCCGAGGTTGTAGAAGTCTTAGTGGAGGCTGTGGAAAACCGCCTCACTATTAATACCACCTCCATCAAAGTAATTGGTGAGTCAAAAATCCCTACGTGAATTGACTTTTCCATCCCTCAAGTATCAATTCCTAATAATTACCTTTTGTCATCCATCACACATGACACTGTAGACTCAAGAAATGGTGGATCAACAACCAGTGGACCAATGACGACTGTAGACACTGAAAGGCTGCCTGTTGTGGCTCTGGACGTAACCTTAACAGGAAAACAATTTGAAGAAGCACTCAACAATCGCAGCAGCACAGAATATATTGAGCTTGAAAAGCAAGTTGTATGGATGGTGCGTATAACACAAAGTACCCTATTCAAAGCATCTACAGCACATGTTCAAGAGCTCAAGGGGAAATGCCTTGAGTGCAAGTCTTACCTTTTTTTCCCAGTTAAACAGCGCATGATAATGGCGCCAGAAAAGACACAGGGCACAAAGGGCTTGCATGAGGTCTCTTAAATAATCATTGGTGTTTTTGGCATTACATGACTCACAGAAAATCAGAGGATCACCTTCCATTCCCTTTGAAAGCATTGTCAGATTAAACTGTGGCGTAGGAGAAGTATGCAGTGTGCTGCAAACTGCTTTGTGAAGGGGTATAAGATGTGTAACTTGTTACACAAAAGGGTTCAGGCCATGTAAATACATTTTTTTCATATAGCGCTGAAGCAAAATGAAAGTTCTCATTGAACTTACACAAAAAGAAGGTCTTGCCAGTACTCTTTGTGATATTATTTTAAGGCCAGACTTGATCCACCTTAAGAAGGCTGCCTTGATTCATTTTGCCTTTGTGTCTGATGTCATTTAAAAAGCCACTGCAATTTAAGCATGTTTTATGTTTGACATTGTTCCTTCTTGTTCACAGTGCGACTTCATCTTTGGACAGTCTTTTGGGCCTGATTTCAACCAGACCAATGTCATCAAATTTAGGTAATCTTTAGAGGCTTACAAGTCTCAGAAATAAACTACATCACATTATAACCAGGAAACCATCTTTTGGCCAATGGTCAAACAGATTTAAAGACTTCAGTTGGCCGTAGGAATTGCAATCTAATATCAAAGTGGGGGAAAATCCATGCAATTTTTAAAACAATTGTAATTTATGTGTGTGTTTTTTATTTCAAATAGTCCGGACATGGAAAACGTCAGAGTATCGGTGGAGGTGAAGTTTAACGACACACTTCCAAAGGATGAAATTCCAGAGGCTTCCGAGGTTGTAGAAGTCTTAGTGGAGGCTGTGGAAAACCGCCTCACTATTAATACCACCTCCATCAAAGTAATTGGTGAGTCAAAAATCCCTACGTGAATTGACTTTTCCACCCCTCAAGTATCAATTCTGGCCAGATCACATCCTAATAATTACCTTTTGTCATCCATCACACATGACACTGTAGACTCAAGAAATGGTGGATCAACAACCAGTGGACCAATGACGACTGTAGACACTGAAAGGCTGCCTGTTGTGGCTCTGGACGTAACCTTAACAGGAGAACAATTTGAAGAAGCACTCAACAATCGCAGCAGCACAGAATATATTGAGCTTGAAAAGAAAGTTGTATGGATGGTGCGTATAACACAAAGTACCCTATTCAAAGCATCTACAGCACATGTTCAAGAGCTCAAGGGGAAATGCCTTGAGTGCAAGTCTTACCTTTTTTTCCCAGTTAAACAGCGCATGATAATGGCGCCAGAAAAGACACGGGGCACAAAGGGCTTGCATGAGGTCTCTTAAATAATCATTGGTGTTTTTGGCATTACAAGACTCACAGAAAATCAGAGGATCACCTTCCATTCCCTTTGAAAGCATTGTCAGATTAAATTGTGGAGTAGGAGAAGTATGCAGTGTGCTGCAAACTGCTTTGTGAAGGGGTATAAGATGTGTAACTTGTTACACAAAAGGGTTCAGGCCATGTAAATACATTTTTTTCATATAGCGCTGAAGCAAAATGAAAGTTCTCATTGAACTTACACAAAGAGAAGGTCTTGCCAGTATTCTTTGTGATATTATTTTAAGGCCAGACTTGATCCACGTTAAGAAGGCTGCCTTGATTCATTTTGCCTTTGTGTCTGATGTCATTTAAAAAGCCACTGCAATTTAAGCATGTTTTATGTTTGACATTGTTCCTTCTTGTTCACAGTGCGACTTCATCTTTGGACAGTCTTTTGGGCCTGATTTCAACCAGACCAATGTCATCAAATTTAGGTAATCTTTAGAGGCTTACAAGTCTCAGAAATAAACTACATCACATTATAACCAGGAAACCATCTTTTGGCCAATGGTCAAACAGATTTAAAGACTTCAGTTGGCCGTAGGAATTGCAATCTAATATCAAAGTGGGGGAAAATCCATGCAATTTTTAAAACAATTGTAATTTATGTGTGTGTTTTTTATTTCAAATAGTCCGGACATGGAAAACATCAGAGTATCGGTGGAGGTGACGTTTAACGACACACTTCCAAAGGAGGAAATTCCAGAGGCTTCCGAGGTTGTAGAAGTCTTAGTGGAGGCTGTGGAAAACCGCCTCACTATTAATACCACCTCCATCAAAGTAATTGGTGAGTCAAAAATCCCTACGTGAATTGACTTTTCCATCCCTCAAGTATCAATTCCTAATAATTACCTTTTGTCATCCATCACACATGACACTGTAGACTCAAGAAATGGTGGATCAACAACCAGTGGACCAATGACGACTGTAGACACTGAAAGGCTGCCTGTTGTGGCTCTGGACGTAACCTTAACAGGAAAACAATTTGAAGAAGCACTCAACAATCGCAGCAGCACAGAATATATTGAGCTTGAAAAGCAAGTTGTATGGATGGTGCGTATAACACAAAGTACCCTATTCAAAGCATCTACAGCACATGTTCAAGAGCTCAAGGGGAAATGCCTTGAGTGCAAGTCTTACCTTTTTTTCCCAGTTAAACAGCGCATGATAATGGCGCCAGAAAAGACACAGGGCACAAAGGGCTTGCATGAGGTCTCTTAAATAATCATTGGTGTTTTTGGCATTACATGACTCACAGAAAATCAGAGGATCACCTTCCATTCCCTTTGAAAGCATTGTCAGATTAAACTGTGGCGTAGGAGAAGTATGCAGTGTGCTGCAAACTGCTTTGTGAAGGGGTATAAGATGTGTAACTTGTTACACAAAAGGGTTCAGGCCATGTAAATACATTTTTTTCATATAGCGCTGAAGCAAAATGAAAGTTCTCATTGAACTTACACAAAAAGAAGGTCTTGCCAGTACTCTTTGTGATATTATTTTAAGGCCAGACTTGATCCACCTTAAGAAGGCTGCCTTGATTCATTTTGCCTTTGTGTCTGATGTCATTTAAAAAGCCACTGCAATTTAAGCATGTTTTATGTTTGACATTGTTCCTTCTTGTTCACAGTGCGACTTCATCTTTGGACAGTCTTTTGGGCCTGATTTCAACCAGACCAATGTCATCAAATTTAGGTAATCTTTAGAGGCTTACAAGTCTCAGAAATAAACTACATCACATTATAACCAGGAAACCATCTTTTGGCCAATGGTCAAACAGATTTAAAGACTTCAGTTGGCCGTAGGAATTGCAATCTAATATCAAAGTGGGGGAAAATCCATGCAATTTTTAAAACAATTGTAATTTATGTGTGTGTTTTTTATTTCAAATAGTCCGGACATGGAAAACGTCAGAGTATCGGTGGAGGTGAAGTTTAACGACACACTTCCAAAGGATGAAATTCCAGAGGCTTCCGAGGTTGTAGAAGTCTTAGTGGAGGCTGTGGAAAACCGCCTCACTATTAATACCACCTCCATCAAAGTAATTGGTGAGTCAAAAATCCCTACGTGAATTGACTTTTCCACCCCTCAAGTATCAATTCTGGCCAGATCACATCCTAATAATTACCTTTTGTCATCCATCACACATGACACTGTAGACTCAAGAAATGGTGGATCAACAACCAGTGGACCAATGACGACTGTAGACACTGAAAGGCTGCCTGTTGTGGCTCTGGACGTAACCTTAACAGGAGAACAATTTGAAGAAGCACTCAACAATCGCAGCAGCACAGAATATATTGAGCTTGAAAAGAAAGTTGTATGGATGGTGCGTATAACACAAAGTACCCTATTCAAAGCATCTACAGCACATGTTCAAGAGCTCAAGGGGAAATGCCTTGAGTGCAAGTCTTACCTTTTTTTCCCAGTTAAACAGCGCATGATAATGGCGCCAGAAAAGACACGGGGCACAAAGGGCTTGCATGAGGTCTCTTAAATAATCATTGGTGTTTTTGGCATTACAAGACTCACAGAAAATCAGAGGATCACCTTCCATTCCCTTTGAAAGCATTGTCAGATTAAATTGTGGAGTAGGAGAAGTATGCAGTGTGCTGCAAACTGCTTTGTGAAGGGGTATAAGATGTGTAACTTGTTACACAAAAGGGTTCAGGCCATGTAAATACATTTTTTTCATATAGCGCTGAAGCAAAATGAAAGTTCTCATTGAACTTACACAAAGAGAAGGTCTTGCCAGTATTCTTTGTGATATTATTTTAAGGCCAGACTTGATCCACGTTAAGAAGGCTGCCTTGATTCATTTTGCCTTTGTGTCTGATGTCATTTAAAAAGCCACTGCAATTTAAGCATGTTTTATGTTTGACATTGTTCCTTCTTGTTCACAGTGCGACTTCATCTTTGGACAGTCTTTTGGGCCTGATTTCAACCAGACCAATGTCATCAAATTTAGGTAATCTTTAGAGGCTTACAAGTCTCAGAAATAAACTACATCACATTATAACCAGGAAACCATCTTTTGGCCAATGGTCAAACAGATTTAAAGACTTCAGTTGGCCGTAGGAATTGCAATCTAATATCAAAGTGGGGGAAAATCCATGCAATTTTTAAAACAATTGTAATTTATGTGTGTGTTTTTTATTTCAAATAGTCCGGACATGGAAAACATCAGAGTATCGGTGGAGGTGACGTTTAACGACACACTTCCAAAGGAGGAAATTCCAGAGGCTTCCGAGGTTGTAGAAGTCTTAGTGGAGGCTGTGGAAAACCGCCTCACTATTAATACCACCTCCATCAAAGTAATTGGTGAGTCAAAAATCCCTACGTGAATTGACTTTTCCATCCCTCAAGTATCAATTCCTAATAATTACCTTTTGTCATCCATCACACATGACACTGTAGACTCAAGAAATGGTGGATCAACAACCAGTGGACCAATGACGACTGTAGACACTGAAAGGCTGCCTGTTGTGGCTCTGGACGTAACCTTAACAGGAAAACAATTTGAAGAAGCACTCAACAATCGCAGCAGCACAGAATATATTGAGCTTGAAAAGCAAGTTGTATGGATGGTGCGTATAACACAAAGTACCCTATTCAAAGCATCTACAGCACATGTTCAAGAGCTCAAGGGGAAATGCCTTGAGTGCAAGTCTTACCTTTTTTTCCCAGTTAAACAGCGCATGATAATGGCGCCAGAAAAGACACAGGGCACAAAGGGCTTGCATGAGGTCTCTTAAATAATCATTGGTGTTTTTGGCATTACATGACTCACAGAAAATCAGAGGATCACCTTCCATTCCCTTTGAAAGCATTGTCAGATTAAACTGTGGCGTAGGAGAAGTATGCAGTGTGCTGCAAACTGCTTTGTGAAGGGGTATAAGATGTGTAACTTGTTACACAAAAGGGTTCAGGCCATGTAAATACATTTTTTTCATATAGCGCTGAAGCAAAATGAAAGTTCTCATTGAACTTACACAAAGAGAAGGTCTTGCCAGTACTCTTTGTGATATTATTTTAAGGCCAGACTTGATCCACGTTAAGAAGGCTGCCTTGATTCATTTTGCCTTTGTGTCTGATGTCATTTAAAAAGCCACTGCAATTTAAGCATGTTTTATGTTTGACATTGTTCCTTCTTGTTCACAGTGCGACTTCATCTTTGGACAGTCTTTTGGGCCTGATTTCAACCAGACCAATGTCATCAAATTTAGGTAATCTTTAGAGGCTTACAAGTCTCAGAAATAAACTACATCACATTATAACCAGGAAACCATCTTTTGGCCAATGGTCAAACAGATTTAAAGACTTCAGTTGGCCGTAGGAATTGCAATCTAATATCAAAGTGGGGGAAAATCCATGCAATTTTTAAAACAATTGTAATTTATGTGTGTGTTTTTTATTTCAAATAGTCCGGACATGGAAAACGTCAGAGTATCGGTGGAGGTGAAGTTTAACGACACACTTCCAAAGGATGAAATTCCAGAGGCTTCCGAGGTTGTAGAAGTCTTAGTGGAGGCTGTGGAAAACCGCCTCACTATTAATACCACCTCCATCAAAGTAATTGGTGAGTCAAAAATCCCTACGTGAATTGACTTTTCCACCCCTCAAGTATCAATTCTGGCCAGATCACATCCTAATAATTACCTTTTGTCATCCATCACACATGACACTGTAGACTCAAGAAATGGTGGATCAACAACCAGTGGACCAATGACGACTGTAGACACTGAAAGGCTGCCTGTTGTGGCTCTGGACGTAACCTTAACAGGAGAACAATTTGAAGAAGCACTCAACAATCGCAGCAGCACAGAATATATTGAGCTTGAAAAGAAAGTTGTATGGATGGTGCGTATAACACAAAGTACCCTATTCAAAGCATCTACAGCACATGTTCAAGAGCTCAAGGGGAAATGCCTTGAGTGCAAGTCTTACCTTTTTTTCCCAGTTAAACAGCGCATGATAATGGCGCCAGAAAAGACACGGGGCACAAAGGGCTTGCATGAGGTCTCTTAAATAATCATTGGTGTTTTTGGCATTACAAGACTCACAGAAAATCAGAGGATCACCTTCCATTCCCTTTGAAAGCATTGTCAGATTAAATTGTGGAGTAGGAGAAGTATGCAGTGTGCTGCAAACTGCTTTGTGAAGGGGTATAAGATGTGTAACTTGTTACACAAAAGGGTTCAGGCCATGTAAATACATTTTTTTCATATAGCGCTGAAGCAAAATGAAAGTTCTCATTGAACTTACACAAAGAGAAGGTCTTGCCAGTATTCTTTGTGATATTATTTTAAGGCCAGACTTGATCCACGTTAAGAAGGCTGCCTTGATTCATTTTGCCTTTGTGTCTGATGTCATTTAAAAAGCCACTGCAATTTAAGCATGTTTTATGTTTGACATTGTTCCTTCTTGTTCACAGTGCGACTTCATCTTTGGACAGTCTTTTGGGCCTGATTTCAACCAGACCAATGTCATCAAATTTAGGTAATCTTTAGAGGCTTACAAGTCTCAGAAATAAACTACATCACATTATAACCAGGAAACCATCTTTTGGCCAATGGTCAAACAGATTTAAAGACTTCAGTTGGCCGTAGGAATTGCAATCTAATATCAAAGTGGGGGAAAATCCATGCAATTTTTAAAACAATTGTAATTTATGTGTGTGTTTTTTATTTCAAATAGTCCGGACATGGAAAACATCAGAGTATCGGTGGAGGTGACGTTTAACGACACACTTCCAAAGGAGGAAATTCCAGAGGCTTCCGAGGTTGTAGAAGTCTTAGTGGAGGCTGTGGAAAACCGCCTCACTATTAATACCACCTCCATCAAAGTAATTGGTGAGTCAAAAATCCCTACGTGAATTGACTTTTCCATCCCTCAAGTATCAATTCCTAATAATTACCTTTTGTCATCCATCACACATGACACTGTAGACTCAAGAAATGGTGGATCAACAACCAGTGGACCAATGACGACTGTAGACACTGAAAGGCTGCCTGTTGTGGCTCTGGACGTAACCTTAACAGGAAAACAATTTGAAGAAGCACTCAACAATCGCAGCAGCACAGAATATATTGAGCTTGAAAAGCAAGTTGTATGGATGGTGCGTATAACACAAAGTACCCTATTCAAAGCATCTACAGCACATGTTCAAGAGCTCAAGGGGAAATGCCTTGAGTGCAAGTCTTACCTTTTTTTCCCAGTTAAACAGCGCATGATAATGGCGCCAGAAAAGACACAGGGCACAAAGGGCTTGCATGAGGTCTCTTAAATAATCATTGGTGTTTTTGGCATTACATGACTCACAGAAAATCAGAGGATCACCTTCCATTCCCTTTGAAAGCATTGTCAGATTAAACTGTGGCGTAGGAGAAGTATGCAGTGTGCTGCAAACTGCTTTGTGAAGGGGTATAAGATGTGTAACTTGTTACACAAAAGGGTTCAGGCCATGTAAATACATTTTTTTCATATAGCGCTGAAGCAAAATGAAAGTTCTCATTGAACTTACACAAAGAGAAGGTCTTGCCAGTACTCTTTGTGATATTATTTTAAGGCCAGACTTGATCCACGTTAAGAAGGCTGCCTTGATTCATTTTGCCTTTGTGTCTGATGTCATTTAAAAAGCCACTGCAATTTAAGCATGTTTTATGTTTGACATTGTTCCTTCTTGTTCACAGTGCGACTTCATCTTTGGACAGTCTTTTGGGCCTGATTTCAACCAGACCAATGTCATCAAATTTAGGTAATCTTTAGAGGCTTACAAGTCTCAGAAATAAACTACATCACATTATAACCAGGAAACCATCTTTTGGCCAATGGTCAAACAGATTTAAAGACTTCAGTTGGCTGTAGGAATTGCAATCTAATATCAAAGTGGGGGAAAATCCATGCAATTTTTAAAACAATTGTAATTTATGTGTGTGTTTTTTATTTCAAATAGTCCGGACATGGAAAACGTCAGAGTATCGGTGGAGGTGAAGTTTAACGACACACTTCCAAAGGATGAAATTCCAGAGGCTTCCGAGGTTGTAGAAGTCTTAGTGGAGGCTGTGGAAAACCGCCTCACTATTAATACCACCTCCATCAAAGTAATTGGTGAGTCAAAAATCCCTACGTGAATTGACTTTTCCACCCCTCAAGTATCAATTCTGGCCAGATCACATCCTAATAATTACCTTTTGTCATCCATCACACATGACACTGTAGACTCAAGAAATGGTGGATCAACAACCAGTGGACCAATGACGACTGTAGACACTGAAAGGCTGCCTGTTGTGGCTCTGGACGTAACCTTAACAGGAGAACAATTTGAAGAAGCACTCAACAATCGCAGCAGCACAGAATATATTGAGCTTGAAAAGCAAGTTGTATGGATGGTGCGTATAACACAAAGTACCCTATTCAAAGCATCTACAGCACATGTTCAAGAGCTCAAGGGGAAATGCCTTGAGTGCAAGTCTTACCTTTTTTTCCCAGTTAAACAGCGCATGATAATGGCGCCAGAAAAGACACGGGGCACAAAGGGCTTGCATGAGGTCTCTTAAATAATCATTGGTGTTTTTGGCATTACAAGACTCACAGAAAATCAGAGGATCACCTTCCATTCCCTTTGAAAGCATTGTCAGATTAAATTGTGGAGTAGGAGAAGTATGCAGTGTGCTGCAAACTGCTTTGTGAAGGGGTATAAGATGTGTAACTTGTTACACAAAAGGGTTCAGGCCATGTAAATACATTTTTTTCATATAGCGCTGAAGCAAAATGAAAGTTCTCATTGAACTTACACAAAGAGAAGGTCTTGCCAGTATTCTTTGTGATATTATTTTAAGGCCAGACTTGATCCACGTTAAGAAGGCTGCCTTGATTCATTTTGCCTTTGTGTCTGATGTCATTTAAAAAGCCACTGCAATTTAAGCATGTTTTATGTTTGACATTGTTCCTTCTTGTTCACAGTGCGACTTCATCTTTGGACAGTCTTTTGGGCCTGATTTCAACCAGACCAATGTCATCAAATTTAGGTAATCTTTAGAGGCTTACAAGTCTCAGAAATAAACTACATCACATTATAACCAGGAAACCATCTTTTGGCCAATGGTCAAACAGATTTAAAGACTTCAGTTGGCCGTAGGAATTGCAATCTAATATCAAAGTGGGGGAAAATCCATGCAATTTTTAAAACAATTGTAATTTATGTGTGTGTTTTTTATTTCAAATAGTCCGGACATGGAAAACATCAGAGTATCGGTGGAGGTGACGTTTAACGACACACTTCCAAAGGAGGAAATTCCAGAGGCTTCCGAGGTTGTAGAAGTCTTAGTGGAGGCTGTGGAAAACCGCCTCACTATTAATACCACCTCCATCAAAGTAATTGGTGAGTCAAAAATCCCTACGTGAATTGACTTTTCCATCCCTCAAGTATCAATTCCTAATAATTACCTTTTGTCATCCATCACACATGACACTGTAGACTCAAGAAATGGTGGATCAACAACCAGTGGACCAATGACGACTGTAGACACTGAAAGGCTGCCTGTTGTGGCTCTGGACGTAACCTTAACAGGAGAACAATTTGAAGAAGCACTCAACAATCGCAGCAGCACAGAATATATTGAGCTTGAAAAGCAAGTTGTATGGATGGTGCGTATAACACAAAGTACCCTATTCAAAGCATCTACAGCACATGTTCAAGAGCTCAAGGGGAAATGCCTTGAGTGCAAGTCTTACCTTTTTTTCCCAGTTAAACAGCGCATGATAATGGCGCCAGAAAAGACACAGGGCACAAAGGGCTTGCATGAGGTCTCTTAAATAATCATTGGTGTTTTTGGCATTACATGACTCACAGAAAATCAGAGGATCACCTTCCATTCCCTTTGAAAGCATTGTCAGATTAAACTGTGGCGTAGGAGAAGTATGCAGTGTGCTGCAAACTGCTTTGTGAAGGGGTATAAGATGTGTAACTTGTTACACAAAAGGGTTCAGGCCATGTAAATACATTTTTTTCATATAGCGCTGAAGCAAAATGAAAGTTCTCATTGAACTTACACAAAGAGAAGGTCTTGCCAGTACTCTTTGTGATATTATTTTAAGGCCAGACTTGATCCACCTTAAGAAGGCTGCCTTGATTCATTTTGCCTTTGTGTCTGATGTCATTTAAAAAGCCACTGCAATTTAAGCATGTTTTATGTTTGACATTGTTCCTTCTTGTTCACAGTGCGACTTCATCTTTGGACAGTCTTTTGGGCCTGATTTCAACCAGACCAATGTCATCAAATTTAGGTAATCTTTAGAGGCTTACAAGTCTCAGAAATAAACTACATCACATTATAACCAGGAAACCATCTTTTGGCCAATGGTCAAACAGATTTAAAGACTTCAGTTGGCCGTAGGAATTGCAATCTAATATCAAAGTGGGGGAAAATCCATGCAATTTTTAAAACAATTGTAATTTATGTGTGTGTTTTTTATTTCAAATAGTCCGGACATGGAAAACGTCAGAGTATCGGTGGAGGTGAAGTTTAACGACACACTTCCAAAGGATGAAATTCCAGAGGCTTCCGAGGTTGTAGAAGTCTTAGTGGAGGCTGTGGAAAACCGCCTCACTATTAATACCACCTCCATCAAAGTAATTGGTGAGTCAAAAATCCCTACGTGAATTGACTTTTCCACCCCTCAAGTATCAATTCTGGCCAGATCACATCCTAATAATTACCTTTTGTCATCCATCACACATGACACTGTAGACTCAAGAAATGGTGGATCAACAACCAGTGGACCAATGACGACTGTAGACACTGAAAGGCTGCCTGTTGTGGCTCTGGACGTAACCTTAACAGGAGAACAATTTGAAGAAGCACTCAACAATCGCAGCAGCACAGAATATATTGAGCTTGAAAAGAAAGTTGTATGGATGGTGCGTATAACACAAAGTACCCTATTCAAAGCATCTACAGCACATGTTCAAGAGCTCAAGGGGAAATGCCTTGAGTGCAAGTCTTACCTTTTTTTCCCAGTTAAACAGCGCATGATAATGGCGCCAGAAAAGACACGGGGCACAAAGGGCTTGCATGAGGTCTCTTAAATAATCATTGGTGTTTTTGGCATTACAAGACTCACAGAAAATCAGAGGATCACCTTCCATTCCCTTTGAAAGCATTGTCAGATTAAATTGTGGAGTAGGAGAAGTATGCAGTGTGCTGCAAACTGCTTTGTGAAGGGGTATAAGATGTGTAACTTGTTACACAAAAGGGTTCAGGCCATGTAAATACATTTTTTTCATATAGCGCTGAAGCAAAATGAAAGTTCTCATTGAACTTACACAAAGAGAAGGTCTTGCCAGTATTCTTTGTGATATTATTTTAAGGCCAGACTTGATCCACGTTAAGAAGGCTGCCTTGATTCATTTTGCCTTTGTGTCTGATGTCATTTAAAAAGCCACTGCAATTTAAGCATGTTTTATGTTTGACATTGTTCCTTCTTGTTCACAGTGCGACTTCATCTTTGGACAGTCTTTTGGGCCTGATTTCAACCAGACCAATGTCATCAAATTTAGGTAATCTTTAGAGGCTTACAAGTCTCAGAAATAAACTACATCACATTATAACCAGGAAACCATCTTTTGGCCAATGGTCAAACAGATTTAAAGACTTCAGTTGGCCGTAGGAATTGCAATCTAATATCAAAGTGGGGGAAAATCCATGCAATTTTTAAAACAATTGTAATTTATGTGTGTGTTTTTTATTTCAAATAGTCCGGACATGGAAAACATCAGAGTATCGGTGGAGGTGACGTTTAACGACACACTTCCAAAGGAGGAAATTCCAGAGGCTTCCGAGGTTGTAGAAGTCTTAGTGGAGGCTGTGGAAAACCGCCTCACTATTAATACCACCTCCATCAAAGTAATTGGTGAGTCAAAAATCCCTACGTGAATTGACTTTTCCATCCCTCAAGTATCAATTCCTAATAATTACCTTTTGTCATCCATCACACATGACACTGTAGACTCAAGAAATGGTGGATCAACAACCAGTGGACCAATGACGACTGTAGACACTGAAAGGCTGCCTGTTGTGGCTCTGGACGTAACCTTAACAGGAAAACAATTTGAAGAAGCACTCAACAATCGCAGCAGCACAGAATATATTGAGCTTGAAAAGCAAGTTGTATGGATGGTGCGTATAACACAAAGTACCCTATTCAAAGCATCTACAGCACATGTTCAAGAGCTCAAGGGGAAATGCCTTGAGTGCAAGTCTTACCTTTTTTTCCCAGTTAAACAGCGCATGATAATGGCGCCAGAAAAGACACAGGGCACAAAGGGCTTGCATGAGGTCTCTTAAATAATCATTGGTGTTTTTGGCATTACATGACTCACAGAAAATCAGAGGATCACCTTCCATTCCCTTTGAAAGCATTGTCAGATTAAACTGTGGCGTAGGAGAAGTATGCAGTGTGCTGCAAACTGCTTTGTGAAGGGGTATAAGATGTGTAACTTGTTACACAAAAGGGTTCAGGCCATGTAAATACATTTTTTTCATATAGCGCTGAAGCAAAATGAAAGTTCTCATTGAACTTACACAAAGAGAAGATCTTGCCAGTACTCTTTGTGATATTATTTTAAGGCCAGACTTGATCCACGTTAAGAAGGCTGCCTTGATTCATTTTGCCTTTGTGTCTGATGTCATTTAAAAAGCCACTGCAATTTAAGCATGTTTTATGTTTGACATTGTTCCTTCTTGTTCACAGTGCGACTTCATCTTTGGACAGTCTTTTGGGCCTGATTTCAACCAGACCAATGTCATCAAATTTAGGTAATCTTTAGAGGCTTACAAGTCTCAGAAATAAACTACATCACATTATAACCAGGAAACCATCTTTTGGCCAATGGTCAAACAGATTTAAAGACTTCAGTTGGCTGTAGGAATTGCAATCTAATATCAAAGTGGGGGAAAATCCATGCAATTTTTAAAACAATTGTAATTTATGTGTGTGTTTTTTATTTCAAATAGTCCGGACATGGAAAACGTCAGAGTATCGGTGGAGGTGAAGTTTAACGACACACTTCCAAAGGATGAAATTCCAGAGGCTTCCGAGGTTGTAGAAGTCTTAGTGGAGGCTGTGGAAAACCGCCTCACTATTAATACCACCTCCATCAAAGTAATTGGTGAGTCAAAAATCCCTACGTGAATTGACTTTTCCACCCCTCAAGTATCAATTCTGGCCAGATCACATCCTAATAATTACCTTTTGTCATCCATCACACATGACACTGTAGACTCAAGAAATGGTGGATCAACAACCAGTGGACCAATGACGACTGTAGACACTGAAAGGCTGCCTGTTGTGGCTCTGGACGTAACCTTAACAGGAGAACAATTTGAAGAAGCACTCAACAATCGCAGCAGCACAGAATATATTGAGCTTGAAAAGCAAGTTGTATGGATGGTGCGTATAACACAAAGTACCCTATTCAAAGCATCTACAGCACATGTTCAAGAGCTCAAGGGGAAATGCCTTGAGTGCAAGTCTTACCTTTTTTTCCCAGTTAAACAGCGCATGATAATGGCGCCAGAAAAGACACGGGGCACAAAGGGCTTGCATGAGGTCTCTTAAATAATCATTGGTGTTTTTGGCATTACAAGACTCACAGAAAATCAGAGGATCACCTTCCATTCCCTTTGAAAGCATTGTCAGATTAAATTGTGGAGTAGGAGAAGTATGCAGTGTGCTGCAAACTGCTTTGTGAAGGGGTATAAGATGTGTAACTTGTTACACAAAAGGGTTCAGGCCATGTAAATACATTTTTTTCATATAGCGCTGAAGCAAAATGAAAGTTCTCATTGAACTTACACAAAGAGAAGGTCTTGCCAGTATTCTTTGTGATATTATTTTAAGGCCAGACTTGATCCACGTTAAGAAGGCTGCCTTGATTCATTTTGCCTTTGTGTCTGATGTCATTTAAAAAGCCACTGCAATTTAAGCATGTTTTATGTTTGACATTGTTCCTTCTTGTTCACAGTGCGACTTCATCTTTGGACAGTCTTTTGGGCCTGATTTCAACCAGACCAATGTCATCAAATTTAGGTAATCTTTAGAGGCTTACAAGTCTCAGAAATAAACTACATCACATTATAACCAGGAAACCATCTTTTGGCCAATGGTCAAACAGATTTAAAGACTTCAGTTGGCCGTAGGAATTGCAATCTAATATCAAAGTGGGGGAAAATCCATGCAATTTTTAAAACAATTGTAATTTATGTGTGTGTTTTTTATTTCAAATAGTCCGGACATGGAAAACATCAGAGTATCGGTGGAGGTGACGTTTAACGACACACTTCCAAAGGAGGAAATTCCAGAGGCTTCCGAGGTTGTAGAAGTCTTAGTGGAGGCTGTGGAAAACCGCCTCACTATTAATACCACCTCCATCAAAGTAATTGGTGAGTCAAAAATCCCTACGTGAATTGACTTTTCCATCCCTCAAGTATCAATTCCTAATAATTACCTTTTGTCATCCATCACACATGACACTGTAGACTCAAGAAATGGTGGATCAACAACCAGTGGACCAATGACGACTGTAGACACTGAAAGGCTGCCTGTTGTGGCTCTGGACGTAACCTTAACAGGAGAACAATTTGAAGAAGCACTCAACAATCGCAGCAGCACAGAATATATTGAGCTTGAAAAGCAAGTTGTATGGATGGTGCGTATAACACAAAGTACCCTATTCAAAGCATCTACAGCACATGTTCAAGAGCTCAAGGGGAAATGCCTTGAGTGCAAGTCTTACCTTTTTTTCCCAGTTAAACAGCGCATGATAATGGCGCCAGAAAAGACACAGGGCACAAAGGGCTTGCATGAGGTCTCTTAAATAATCATTGGTGTTTTTGGCATTACATGACTCACAGAAAATCAGAGGATCACCTTCCATTCCCTTTGAAAGCATTGTCAGATTAAACTGTGGCGTAGGAGAAGTATGCAGTGTGCTGCAAACTGCTTTGTGAAGGGGTATAAGATGTGTAACTTGTTACACAAAAGGGTTCAGGCCATGTAAATACATTTTTTTCATATAGCGCTGAAGCAAAATGAAAGTTCTCATTGAACTTACACAAAGAGAAGGTCTTGCCAGTACTCTTTGTGATATTATTTTAAGGCCAGACTTGATCCACCTTAAGAAGGCTGCCTTGATTCATTTTGCCTTTGTGTCTGATGTCATTTAAAAAGCCACTGCAATTTAAGCATGTTTTATGTTTGACATTGTTCCTTCTTGTTCACAGTGCGACTTCATCTTTGGACAGTCTTTTGGGCCTGATTTCAACCAGACCAATGTCATCAAATTTAGGTAATCTTTAGAGGCTTACAAGTCTCAGAAATAAACTACATCACATTATAACCAGGAAACCATCTTTTGGCCAATGGTCAAACAGATTTAAAGACTTCAGTTGGCCGTAGGAATTGCAATCTAATATCAAAGTGGGGGAAAATCCATGCAATTTTTAAAACAATTGTAATTTATGTGTGTGTTTTTTATTTCAAATAGTCCGGACATGGAAAACGTCAGAGTATCGGTGGAGGTGAAGTTTAACGACACACTTCCAAAGGATGAAATTCCAGAGGCTTCCGAGGTTGTAGAAGTCTTAGTGGAGGCTGTGGAAAACCGCCTCACTATTAATACCACCTCCATCAAAGTAATTGGTGAGTCAAAAATCCCTACGTGAATTGACTTTTCCACCCCTCAAGTATCAATTCTGGCCAGATCACATCCTAATAATTACCTTTTGTCATCCATCACACATGACACTGTAGACTCAAGAAATGGTGGATCAACAACCAGTGGACCAATGACGACTGTAGACACTGAAAGGCTGCCTGTTGTGGCTCTGGACGTAACCTTAACAGGAGAACAATTTGAAGAAGCACTCAACAATCGCAGCAGCACAGAATATATTGAGCTTGAAAAGAAAGTTGTATGGATGGTGCGTATAACACAAAGTACCCTATTCAAAGCATCTACAGCACATGTTCAAGAGCTCAAGGGGAAATGCCTTGAGTGCAAGTCTTACCTTTTTTTCCCAGTTAAACAGCGCATGATAATGGCGCCAGAAAAGACACGGGGCACAAAGGGCTTGCATGAGGTCTCTTAAATAATCATTGGTGTTTTTGGCATTACAAGACTCACAGAAAATCAGAGGATCACCTTCCATTCCCTTTGAAAGCATTGTCAGATTAAATTGTGGAGTAGGAGAAGTATGCAGTGTGCTGCAAACTGCTTTGTGAAGGGGTATAAGATGTGTAACTTGTTACACAAAAGGGTTCAGGCCATGTAAATACATTTTTTTCATATAGCGCTGAAGCAAAATGAAAGTTCTCATTGAACTTACACAAAGAGAAGGTCTTGCCAGTATTCTTTGTGATATTATTTTAAGGCCAGACTTGATCCACGTTAAGAAGGCTGCCTTGATTCATTTTGCCTTTGTGTCTGATGTCATTTAAAAAGCCACTGCAATTTAAGCATGTTTTATGTTTGACATTGTTCCTTCTTGTTCACAGTGCGACTTCATCTTTGGACAGTCTTTTGGGCCTGATTTCAACCAGACCAATGTCATCAAATTTAGGTAATCTTTAGAGGCTTACAAGTCTCAGAAATAAACTACATCACATTATAACCAGGAAACCATCTTTTGGCCAATGGTCAAACAGATTTAAAGACTTCAGTTGGCCGTAGGAATTGCAATCTAATATCAAAGTGGGGGAAAATCCATGCAATTTTTAAAACAATTGTAATTTATGTGTGTGTTTTTTATTTCAAATAGTCCGGACATGGAAAACATCAGAGTATCGGTGGAGGTGACGTTTAACGACACACTTCCAAAGGAGGAAATTCCAGAGGCTTCCGAGGTTGTAGAAGTCTTAGTGGAGGCTGTGGAAAACCGCCTCACTATTAATACCACCTCCATCAAAGTAATTGGTGAGTCAAAAATCCCTACGTGAATTGACTTTTCCATCCCTCAAGTATCAATTCCTAATAATTACCTTTTGTCATCCATCACACATGACACTGTAGACTCAAGAAATGGTGGATCAACAACCAGTGGACCAATGACGACTGTAGACACTGAAAGGCTGCCTGTTGTGGCTCTGGACGTAACCTTAACAGGAGAACAATTTGAAGAAGCACTCAACAATCGCAGCAGCACAGAATATATTGAGCTTGAAAAGCAAGTTGTATGGATGGTGCGTATAACACAAAGTACCCTATTCAAAGCATCTACAGCACATGTTCAAGAGCTCAAGGGGAAATGCCTTGAGTGCAAGTCTTACCTTTTTTTCCCAGTTAAACAGCGCATGATAATGGCACCAGAAAAGACACAGGGCACAAAGGGCTTGCATGAGGTCTCTTAAATAATCATTGGTGTTTTTGGCATTACAAGACTCACAGAAAATCAGAGGATCACCTTCCATTCCCTTTGAAAGCATTGTCAGATTAAATTGTGGAGTAGGAGAAGTATGCAGTGTGCTGCAAACTGCTTTGTGAAGGGGTATAAGATGTGTAACTTGTTACACAAAAGGGTTCAGGCCATGTAAATACATTTTTTTCATAAAGCGCTGAAGCAAAATGAAAGTTCTCATTGAACTTACACAAAGAGAAGGTCTTGCCAGTACTCTTTGTGATATTATTTTAAGGCCAGACTTGATCCACGTTAAGAAGGCTGCCTTGATTCATTTTGCCTTTGTGTCTGATGTCATTTAAAAAGCCACTGCAATTTAAGCATGTTTTATGTTTGACATTGTTCCTTCTTGTTCACAGTGCGACTTCATCTTTGGACAGTCTTTTGGGCCTGATTTCAACCAGACCAATGTCATCAAATTTAGGTAATCTTTAGAGGCTTACAAGTCTCAGAAATAAACTACATCACATTATAACCAGGAAACCATCTTTTGGCCAATGGTCAAACAGATTTAAAGACTTCAGTTGGCTGTAGGAATTGCAATCTAATATCAAAGTGGGGGAAAATCCATGCAATTTTTAAAACAATTGTAATTTATGTGTGTGTTTTTTATTTCAAATAGTCCGGACATGGAAAACGTCAGAGTATCGGTGGAGGTGAAGTTTAACGACACACTTCCAAAGGATGAAATTCCAGAGGCTTCCGAGGTTGTAGAAGTCTTAGTGGAGGCTGTGGAAAACCGCCTCACTATTAATACCACCTCCATCAAAGTAATTGGTGAGTCAAAAATCCCTACGTGAATTGACTTTTCCACCCCTCAAGTATCAATTCTGGCCAGATCACATCCTAATAATTACCTTTTGTCATCCATCACACATGACACTGTAGACTCAAGAAATGGTGGATCAACAACCAGTGGACCAATGACGACTGTAGACACTGAAAGGCTGCCTGTTGTGGCTCTGGACGTAACCTTAACAGGAGAACAATTTGAAGAAGCACTCAACAATCGCAGCAGCACAGAATATATTGAGCTTGAAAAGCAAGTTGTATGGATGGTGCGTATAACACAAAGTACCCTATTCAAAGCATCTACAGCACATGTTCAAGAGCTCAAGGGGAAATGCCTTGAGTGCAAGTCTTACCTTTTTTTCCCAGTTAAACAGCGCATGATAATGGCGCCAGAAAAGACACAGGGCACAAAGGGCTTGCATGAGGTCTCTTAAATAATCATTGGTGTTTTTGGCATTACATGACTCACAGAAAATCAGAGGATCACCTTCCATTCCCTTTGAAAGCATTGTCAGATTAAATTGTGGAGTAGGAGAAGTATGCAGTGTGCTGCAAACTGCTTTGTGAAGGGGTATAAGATGTGTAACTTGTTACACAAAAGGGTTCAGGCCATGTAAATACATTTTTTTCATATAGCGCTGAAGCAAAATGAAAGTTCTCATTGAACTTACACAAAGAGAAGGTCTTGCCAGTACTCTTTGTGATATTATTTTAAGGCCAGACTTGATCCACGTTAAGAAGGCTGCCTTGATTCATTTTGCCTTTGTGTCTGATGTCATTTAAAAAGCCACTGCAATTTAAGCATGTTTTATGTTTGACATTGTTCCTTCTTGTTCACAGTGCGACTTCATCTTTGGACAGTCTTTTGGGCCTGATTTCAACCAGACCAATGTCATCAAATTTAGGTAATCTTTAGAGGCTTGCAAGTCTCAGAAATAAACTACATCACATTATAACCAGGAAACCATCTTTTGGCCAATGGTCAAACAGATTTAAAGACTTCAGTTGGCCGTAGGAATTGCAATCTAATATCAAAGTGGGGGAAAATCCATGCAATTTTTAAAACAATTGTAATTTATGTGTGTGTTTTTTATTTCAAATAGTCCGGACATGGAAAACATCCGAGTATCGGTGGAGGTGACGTTTAACGACACACTTCCAAAGGATGACATTCCAGAGGCTTCCGAGGTTGTAGAAGTCTTAGTGGAGGCTGTGGAAAACCGCCTCACTATTAATACCACCTCCATCAAAGTAATTGGTGAGTCAAAAATCCCTACGTGAATTGACTTTTCCATCCCTCAAGTATCAATTCCTAATAATTACCTTTTGTCATCCATCACACATGACACTGTAGACTCAAGAAATGGTGGATCAACAACCAGTGGACCAATGACGACTGTAGACACTGAAAGGCTGCCTGTTGTGGCTCTGGACGTAACCTTAACAGGAGAACAATTTGAAGAAGCACTCAACAATCGCAGCAGCACAGAATATATTGAGCTTGAAAAGCAAGTTGTATGGATGGTGCGTATAACACAAAGTACCCTATTCAAAGCATCTACAGCACATGTTCAAGAGCTCAAGGGGAAATGCCTTGAGTGCAAGTCTGACCTTTTTTTCCCAGTTAAACAGCGCATGATAATGGCGCCAGAAAAGACACAGGGCACAAAGGGCTTGCATGAGGTCTCTTAAATAATCATTGGTGTTTTTGGCATTACATGACTCACAGAAAATCAGAGGATCACCTTCCATTCCCTTTGAAAGCATTGTCAGATTAAATTGTGGAGTAGGAGAAGTATGCAGTGTGCTGCAAACTGCTTTGTGAAGGGGTATAAGATGTGTAACTTGTTACACAAAAGGGTTCAGGCCATGTAAATACATTTTTTTCATATAGCGCTGAAGCAAAATGAAAGTTCTCATTGAACTTACACAAAGAGAAGGTCTTGCCAGTACTCTTTGTGATATTATTTTAAGGCCAGACTTGATCCACGTTAAGAAGGCTGCCTTGATTCATTTTGCCTTTGTGTCTGATGTCATTTAAAAAGCCACTGCAATTTAAGCATGTTTTATGTTTGACATTGTTCCTTCTTGTTCACAGTGCGACTTCATCTTTGGACAGTCTTTTGGGCCTGATTTCAACCAGACCAATGTCATCAAATTTAGGTAATCTTTAGAGGCTTACAAGTCTCAGAAATAAACTACATCACATTATAACCAGGAAACCATCTTTTGGCCAATGGTCAAACAGATTTAAAGACTTCAGTTGGCCGTAGGAATTGCAATCTAATATCAAAGTGGGGGAAAATCCATGCAATTTTTAAAACAATTGTAATTTATGTGTGTGTTTTTTATTTCAAATAGTCCGGACATGGAAAACGTCAGAGTATCGGTGGAGGTGAAGTTTAACGACACACTTCCAAAGGATGAAATTCCAGAGGCTTCCGAGGTTGTAGAAGTCTTAGTGGAGGCTGTGGAAAACCGCCTCACTATTAATACCACCTCCATCAAAGTAATTGGTGAGTCAAAAATCCCTACGTGAATTGACTTTTCCACCCCTCAAGTATCTATTCTGGCCGGATCACATCCTAATAATTACCTTTTGTCATCCATCACACATGACACTGTAGACTCAAGAAATGGTGGATCAACAACCAGTGGACCAATGACGACTGTAGACACTGAAAGGCTGCCTGTTGTGGCTCTGGACATAACCTTAACAGGAGAACAATTTGAAGAAGCACTCAACAATCGCAGCAGCACAGAATATATTGAGCTTGAAAAGCAAGTTGTATGGATGGTGCGTATAACACAAAGTACCCTATTCAAAGCATCTACAGCACATGTTCAAGAGCTCAAGGGGAAAATGCATTGAGTGCAAGTCTTACCTTTTTTTCCCAGTTAAACAGCGCATGATAATGGCGCCAGAAAAGACACAGGGCACAAAGGGCTTGCATGAAGTCTCTTAAATAATCATTGGTGTTTTTGGCATTACATGACTCACAGAAAATCAGAGGATCACCTTCCATTCCCTTTGAAAGCATTGTCAGATTAAATTGTGGAGTAGGAGAAGTATGCAGTGTGCTGCAAACTGCTTTGTGAAGGGGTATAAGATGTGTAACTTGTTACACAAAAGGGTTCAGGCCATGTAAATACATTTTTTTCATATAGCGCTGAAGCAAAATGAAAGTTCTCATTGAACTTACACAAAGAGAAGGTCTTGCCAGTACTCTTTGTGATATTATTTTAAGGCCAGACTTGATCCACGTTAAGAAGGCTGCCTTGATTCATTTTGCCTTTGTGTCTGATGTCATTTAAAAAGCCACTGCAATTTAAGCATGTTTTATGTTTGACATTGTTCCTTCTTGTTCACAGTGCGACTTCATCTTTGGACAGTCTTTTGGGCCTGATTTCAACCAGACCAATGTCATCAAATTTAGGTAATCTTTAGAGGCTTACAAGTCTCAGAAATAAACTACATCACATTATAACCAGGAAACCATCTTTTGGCCAATGGTCAAACAGATTTAAAGACTTCAGTTGGCCGTAGGAATTGCAATCTAATATTAAAGTGGGGGAAAATCCATGCAATTTTTAAAACAATTGTAATTTATGTGTGTGTTTTTTATTTCAAATAGTCCGGACATGGAAAACGTCAGAGTATCGGTGGAGGTGAAGTTTAACGACACACTTCCAAAGGATGAAATTCCAGAGGCTTCCGAGGTTGTAGAAGTCTTAGTGGAGGCTGTGGAAAACCGCCTCACTATTAATACCACCTCCATCAAAGTAATTGGTGAGTCAAAAATCCCTGCGTGAATTGACTTTTCCACCCCTCAAGTATCAATTCCTAATAATTACCTTTTGTCATCCATCACACATGACACTGTAGACTCAAGAAATGATGGATCAACAACCAGTGGACCAATGACGACTGTAGACACTGAAAGGCTGCCTGTTGTGGCTCTGGACGTAACCTTAACAGGAGAACAATTTGAAGAAGCACTCAACAATCGCAGCAGCACAGAATATATTGAGCTTGAAAAGCAAGTTGTATGGATGGTGCGTATAACACAAAGTACCCTATTCAAAGCATCTACAGCACATGTTCAAGAGCTCAAGGGGAAATGCCTTGAGTGCAAGTCTTACCTTTTTTTCCCAGTTAAACAGCGCATGATAATGGTGCCAGAAAAGACACAGGGCACAAAGGGCTTGCATGAGGTCTCTTAAATAATCATTGGTGTTTTTGGCATTACATGACTCACAGAAAATCAGAGGATCACCTTCCATTCCCTTTGAAAGCATTGTCAGATTAAATTGTGGAGTAGGAGAAGTATGCAGTGTGCTGCAAACTGCTTTGTGAAGGGGTATAAGATGTGTAACTTGTTACACAAAAGGGTTCAGGCCATGTAAATACATTTTTTTCATAAAGCGCTGAAGCAAAATGAAAGTTCTCATTGAACTTACACAAAGAGAAGGTCTTGCCAGTACTCTTTGTGATATTATTTTAAGGCCAGACTTGATCCACGTTAAGAAGGCTGCCTTGATTCATTTTGCCTTTGTGTCTGATGTCATTTAAAAAGCCACTGCAATTTAAGCATGTTTTATGTTTGACATTGTTCCTTCTTGTTCACAGTGCGACTTCATCTTTGGACAGTCTTTTGGGCCTGATTTCAACCAGACCAATGTCATCAAATTTAGGTAATCTTTAGAGGCTTACAAGTCTCAGAAATAAACTACATCACATTATAACCAGGAAACCATCTTTTGGCCAATGGTCAAACAGATTTAAAGACTTCAGTTGGCCGTAGGAATTGCAATCTAATATTAAAGTGGGGGAAAATCCATGCAATTTTTAAAACAATTGTAATTTATGTGTGTGTTTTTTATTTCAAATAGTCCGGACATGGAAAACGTCAGAGTATCGGTGGAGGTGAAGTTTAACGACACACTTCCAAAGGATGAAATTCCAGAGGCTTCCGAGGTTGTAGAAGTCTTAGTGGAGGCTGTGGAAAACCGCCTCACTATTAATACCACCTCCATCAAAGTAATTGGTGAGTCAAAAATCCCTACGTGAATTGACTTTTCCACCCCTCAAGTATCAATTCTGGCCAGATCACATCCTAATAATTACCTTTTGTCATCCATCACACATGACACTGTAGACTCAAGAAATGGTGGATCAACAACCAGTGGACCAATGACGACTGTAGACACTGAAAGGCTGCCTGTTGTGGCTCTGGACGTAACCTTAACAGGAGAACAATTTGAAGAAGCGCTCAACAATCGCAGCAGCACAGAATATATTGAGCTTGAAAAGCAAGTTGTATGGATGGTGCGTATAACACAAAGTACCCTATTCAAAGCATCTACAGCACATGTTCAAGAGCTCAAGGGGAAATGCCTTGAGTGCAAGTCTTACCTTTTTTTCCCAGTTAAACAGCGCATGATAATGGCGCCAGAAAAGACACAGGGCACAAAGGGCTTGCATGAGGTCTCTTAAATAATCATTGGTGTTTTTGGCATTACATGACTCACAGAAAATCAGAGGATCACCTTCCATTCCCTTTGAAAGCATTGTCAGATTAAATTGTGGAGTAGGAGAAGTATGCAGTGTGCTGCAAACTGCTTTGTGAAGGGGTATAAGATGTGTAACTTGTTACACAAAAGGGTTCAGGCCATGTAAATACATTTTTTTCATATAGCGCTGAAGCAAAATGAAAGTTCTCATTGAACTTACACAAAGAGAAGGTCTTGCCAGTACTCTTTGTGATATTATTTTAAGGCCAGACTTGATCCACGTTAAGAAGGCTGCCTTGATTCATTTTGCCTTTGTGTCTGATGTCATTTAAAAAGCCACTGCAATTTAAGCATGTTTTATGTTTGACATTGTTCCTTCTTGTTCACAGTGCGACTTCATCTTTGGACAGTCTTTTGGGCCTGATTTCAACCAGACCAATGTCATCAAATTTAGGTAATCTTTAGAGGCTTACAAGTCTCAGAAATAAACTACATCACATTATAACCAGGAAACCATCTTTTGGCCAATGGTCAAACAGATTTAAAGACTTCAGTTGGCCGTAGGAATTGCAATCTAATATCAAAGTGGGGGAAAATCCATGCAATTTTTAAAACAATTGTAATTTATGTGTGTGTTTTTTATTTCAAATAGTCCGGACATGGAAAACATCCGAGTATCGGTGGAGGTGACGTTTAACGACACACTTCCAAAGGATGAAATTCCAGAGGCTTCCGAGGTTGTAGAAGTCTTAGTGGAGGCTGTGGAAAACCGCCTCACTATTAATACCACCTCCATCAAAGTAATTGGTGAGTCAAAAATCCCTACGTGAATTGACTTTTCCATCCCTCAAGTATCAATTCCTAATAATTACCTTTTGTCATCCATCACACATGACACTGTAGACTCAAGAAATGGTGGATCAACAACCAGTGGACCAATGACGACTGTAGACACTGAAAGGCTGCCTGTTGTGGCTCTGGACGTAACCTTAACAGGAGAACAATTTGAAGAAGCACTCAACAATCGCAGCAGCACAGAATATATTGAGCTTGAAAAGCAAGTTGTATGGATGGTGCGTATAACACAAAGTACCCTATTCAAAGCATCTACAGCACATGTTCAAGAGCTCAAGGGGAAATGCCTTGAGTGCAAGTCTGACCTTTTTTTCCCAGTTAAACAGCGCATGATAATGGCGCCAGAAAAGACACAGGGCACAAAGGGCTTGCATGAGGTCTCTTAAATAATCATTGGTGTTTTTGGCATTACATGACTCACAGAAAATCAGAGGATCACCTTCCATTCCCTTTGAAAGCATTGTCAGATTAAATTGTGGAGTAGGAGAAGTATGCAGTGTGCTGCAAACTGCTTTGTGAAGGGGTATAAGATGTGTAACTTGTTACACAAAAGGGTTCAGGCCATGTAAATACATTTTTTTCATATAGCACTGAAGCAAAATGAAAGTTCTCATTGAACTTACACAAAGAGAAGGTCTTGCCAGTACTCTTTGTGATATTATTTTAAGGCCAGACTTGATCCACGTTAAGAAGGCTGCCTTGATTCATTTTGCCTTTGTGTCTGATGTCATTTAAAAAGCCACTGCAATTTAAGCATGTTTTATGTTTGACATTGTTCCTTCTTGTTCACAGTGCGACTTCATCTTTGGACAGTCTTTTGGGCCTGATTTCAACCAGACCAATGTCATCAAATTTAGGTAATCTTTAGAGGCTTACAAGTCTCAGAAATAAACTACATCACATTATAACCAGGAAACCATCTTTTGGCCAATGGTCAAACAGATTTAAAGACTTCAGTTGGCCGTAGGAATTGCAATCTAATATCAAAGTGGGGGAAAATCCATGCAATTTTTAAAACAATTGTAATTTATGTGTGTGTTTTTTATTTCAAATAGTCCGGACATGGAAAACGTCAGAGTATCGGTGGAGGTGAAGTTTAACGACACACTTCCAAAGGATGAAATTCCAGAGGCTTCCGAGGTTGTAGAAGTCTTAGTGGAGGCTGTGGAAAACCGCCTCACTATTAATACCACCTCCATCAAAGTAATTGGTGAGTCAAAAATCCCTACGTGAATTGACTTTTCCACCCCTCAAGTATCTATTCTGGCCGGATCACATCCTAATAATTACCTTTTGTCATCCATCACACATGACACTGTAGACTCAAGAAATGGTGGATCAACAACCAGTGGACCAATGACGACTGTAGACACTGAAAGGCTGCCTGTTGTGGCTCTGGACATAACCTTAACAGGAGAACAATTTGAAGAAGCACTCAACAATCGCAGCAGCACAGAATATATTGAGCTTGAAAAGCAAGTTGTATGGATGGTGCGTATAACACAAAGTACCCTATTCAAAGCATCTACAGCACATGTTCAAGAGCTCAAGGGGAAAATGCATTGAGTGCAAGTCTTACCTTTTTTTCCCAGTTAAACAGCGCATGATAATGGCGCCAGAAAAGACACAGGGCACAAAGGGCTTGCATGAAGTCTCTTAAATAATCATTGGTGTTTTTGGCATTACATGACTCACAGAAAATCAGAGGATCACCTTCCATTCCCTTTGAAAGCATTGTCAGATTAAATTGTGGAGTAGGAGAAGTATGCAGTGTGCTGCAAACTGCTTTGTGAAGGGGTATAAGATGTGTAACTTGTTACACAAAAGGGTTCAGGCCATGTAAATACATTTTTTTCATATAGCGCTGAAGCAAAATGAAAGTTCTCATTGAACTTACACAAAGAGAAGGTCTTGCCAGTACTCTTTGTGATATTATTTTAAGGCCAGACTTGATCCACGTTAAGAAGGCTGCCTTGATTCATTTTGCCTTTGTGTCTGATGTCATTTAAAAAGCCACTGCAATTTAAGCAAGTTTTATGTTTGACATTGTTCCTTCTTGTTCACAGTGCGACTTCATCTTTGGACAGTCTTTTGGGCCTGATTTCAACCAGACCAATGTCATCAAATTTAGGTAATCTTTAGAGGCTTACAAGTCTCAGAAATAAACTACATCACATTATAACCAGGAAACCATCTTTTGGCCAATGGTCAAACAGATTTAAAGACTTCAGTTGGCCGTAGGAATTGCAATCTAATATTAAAGTGGGGGAAAATCCATGCAATTTTTAAAACAATTGTAATTTATGTGTGTGTTTTTTATTTCAAATAGTCCGGACATGGAAAACGTCAGAGTATCGGTGGAGGTGAAGTTTAACGACACACTTCCAAAGGATGAAATTCCAGAGGCTTCCGAGGTTGTAGAAGTCTTAGTGGAGGCTGTGGAAAACCGCCTCACTATTAATACCACCTCCATCAAAGTAATTGGTGAGTCAAAAATCCCTGCGTGAATTGACTTTTCCACCCCTCAAGTATCAATTCCTAATAATTACCTTTTGTCATCCATCACACATGACACTGTAGACTCAAGAAATGATGGATCAACAACCAGTGGACCAATGACGACTGTAGACACTGAAAGGCTGCCTGTTGTGGCTCTGGACGTAACCTTAACAGGAGAACAATTTGAAGAAGCACTCAACAATCGCAGCAGCACAGAATATATTGAGCTTGAAAAGCAAGTTGTATGGATGGTGCGTATAACACAAAGTACCCTATTCAAAGCATCTACAGCACATGTTCAAGAGCTCAAGGGGAAATGCCTTGAGTGCAAGTCTTACCTTTTTTTCCCAGTTAAACAGCGCATGATAATGGTGCCAGAAAAGACACAGGGCACAAAGGGCTTGCATGAGGTCTCTTAAATAATCATTGGTGTTTTTGGCATTACATGACTCACAGAAAATCAGAGGATCACCTTCCATTCCCTTTGAAAGCATTGTCAGATTAAATTGTGGAGTAGGAGAAGTATGCAGTGTGCTGCAAACTGCTTTGTGAAGGGGTATAAGATGTGTAACTTGTTACACAAAAGGGTTCAGGCCATGTAAATACATTTTTTTCATAAAGCGCTGAAGCAAAATGAAAGTTCTCATTGAACTTACACAAAGAGAAGGTCTTGCCAGTACTCTTTGTGATATTATTTTAAGGCCAGACTTGATCCACGTTAAGAAGGCTGCCTTGATTCATTTTGCCTTTGTGTCTGATGTCATTTAAAAAGCCACTGCAATTTAAGCATGTTTTATGTTTGACATTGTTCCTTCTTGTTCACAGTGCGACTTCATCTTTGGACAGTCTTTTGGGCCTGATTTCAACCAGACCAATGTCATCAAATTTAGGTAATCTTTAGAGGCTTACAAGTCTCAGAAATAAACTACATCACATTATAACCAGGAAACCATCTTTTGGCCAATGGTCAAACAGATTTAAAGACTTCAGTTGGCCGTAGGAATTGCAATCTAATATTAAAGTGGGGGAAAATCCATGCAATTTTTAAAACAATTGTAATTTATGTGTGTGTTTTTTATTTCAAATAGTCCGGACATGGAAAACGTCAGAGTATCGGTGGAGGTGAAGTTTAACGACACACTTCCAAAGGATGAAATTCCAGAGGCTTCCGAGGTTGTAGAAGTCTTAGTGGAGGCTGTGGAAAACCGCCTCACTATTAATACCACCTCCATCAAAGTAATTGGTGAGTCAAAAATCCCTGCGTGAATTGACTTTTCCACCCCTCAAGTATCAATTCCTAATAATTACCTTTTGTCATCCATCACACATGACACTGTAGACTCAAGAAATGATGGATCAACAACCAGTGGACCAATGACGACTGTAGACACTGAAAGGCTGCCTGTTGTGGCTCTGGACGTAACCTTAACAGGAGAACAATTTGAAGAAGCACTCAACAATCGCAGCAGCACAGAATATATTGAGCTTGAAAAGCAAGTTGTATGGATGGTGCGTATAACACAAAGTACCCTATTCAAAGCATCTACAGCACATGTTCAAGAGCTCAAGGGGAAATGCCTTGAGTGCAAGTCTTACCTTTTTTTCCCAGTTAAACAGCGCATGATAATGGTGCCAGAAAAGACACAGGGCACAAAGGGCTTGCATGAGGTCTCTTAAATAATCATTGGTGTTTTTGGCATTACATGACTCACAGAAAATCAGAGGATCACCTTCCATTCCCTTTGAAAGCATTGTCAGATTAAATTGTGGAGTAGGAGAAGTATGCAGTGTGCTGCAAACTGCTTTGTGAAGGGGTATAAGATGTGTAACTTGTTACACAAAAGGGTTCAGGCCATGTAAATACATTTTTTTCATATAGCGCTGAAGCAAAATGAAAGTTCTCATTGAACTTACACAAAGAGAAGGTCTTGCCAGTACTCTTTGTGATATTATTTTAAGGCCAGACTTGATCCACGTTAAGAAGGCTGCCTTGATTCATTTTGCCTTTGTGTCTGATGTCATTTAAAAAGCCACTGCAATTTAAGCATGTTTTATGTTTGACATTGTTCCTTCTTGTTCACAGTGCGACTTCATCTTTGGACAGTCTTTTGGGCCTGATTTCAACCAGACCAATGTCATCAAATTTAGGTAATCTTTAGAGGCTTACAAGTCTCAGAAATAAACTACATCACATTATAACCAGGAAACCATCTTTTGGCCAATGGTCAAACAGATTTAAAGACTTCAGTTGGCCGTAGGAATTGCAATCTAATATCAAAGTGGGGGAAAATCCATGCAATTTTTAAAACAATTGTAATTTATGTGTGTGTTTTTTATTTCAAATAGTCCGGACATGGAAAACGTCAGAGTATCGGTGGAGGTGAAGTTTAACGACACACTTCCAAAGGATGAAATTCCAGAGGCTTCCGAGGTTGTAGAAGTCTTAGTGGAGGCTGTGGAAAACCGCCTCACTATTAATACCACCTCCATCAAAGTAATTGGTGAGTCAAAAATCCCTACGTGAATTGACTTTTCCATCCCTCAAGTATCAATTCCTAATAATTACCTTTTGTCATCCATCACACATGACACTGTAGACTCAAGAAATGGTGGATCAACAACCAGTGGACCAATGACGACTGTAGACACTGAAAGGCTGCCTGTTGTGGCTCTGGACGTAACCTTAACAGGAGAACAATTTGAAGAAGCGCTCAACAATCGCAGCAGCACAGAATATATTGAGCTTGAAAAGCAAGTTGTATGGATGGTGCGTATAACACAAAGTACCCTATTCAAAGCATCTACAGCACATGTTCAAGAGCTCAAGGGGAAATGCCTTGAGTGCAAGTCTTACCTTTTTTTCCCAGTTAAACAGCGCATGATAATGGCACCAGAAAAGACACAGGGCACAAAGGGCTTGCATGAGGTCTCTTAAATAATCATTGGTGTTTTTGGCATTACATGACTCACAGAAAATCAGAGGATCACCTTCCATTCCCTTTGAAAGCATTGTCAGATTAAATTGTGGAGTAGGAGAAGTATGCAGTGTGCTGCAAACTGCTTTGTGAAGGGGTATAAGATGTGTAACTTGTTACACAAAAGGGTTCAGGCCATGTAAATACATTTTTTTCATATAGCGCTGAAGCAAAATGAAAGTTCTCATTGAACTTACACAAAGAGAAGGTCTTGCCAGTACTCTTTGTGATATTATTTTAAGGCCAGACTTGATCCACGTTAAGAAGGCTGCCTTGATTCATTTTGCCTTTGTGTCTGATGTCATTTAAAAAGCCACTGCAATTTAAGCATGTTTTATGTTTGACATTGTTCCTTCTTGTTCACAGTGCGACTTCATCTTTGGACAGTCTTTTGGGCCTGATTTCAACCAGACCAATGTCATCAAATTTAGGTAATCTTTAGAGGCTTACAAGTCTCAGAAATAAACTACATCACATTATAACCAGGAAACCATCTTTTGGCCAATGGTCAAACAGATTTAAAGACTTCAGTTGGCCATAGGAATTGCAATCTAATATTAAAGTGGGGGGAAATCCATGCAATTTTTAAAACAATTGTAATTTATGTGTGTGTTTTTTATTTCAAATAGTCCGGACATGGAAAACGTCAGAGTATCGGTGGAGGTGAAGTTTAACGACACACTTCCAAAGGATGACATTCCAGAGGCTTCCGAGGTTGTAGAAGTCTTAGTGGAGGCTGTGGAAAACCGCCTCACTATTAATACCACCTCCATCAAAGTAATTGGTGAGTCAAAAATCCCTACGTGAATTGACTTTTCCACCCCTCAAGTATCAATTCTGGCCAGATCACATCCTAATAATTACCTTTTGTCATCCATCACACATGACACTGTAGACTCAAGAAATGGTGGATCAACAACCAGTGGACCAATGACGACTGTAGACACTGAAAGGCTGCCTGTTGTGGCTCTGGACGTAACCTTAACAGGAGAACAATTTGAAGAAGCGCTCAACAATCGCAGCAGCACAGAATATATTGAGCTTGAAAAGCAAGTTGTATGGATGGTGCGTATAACACAAAGTACCCTATTCAAAGCATCTACAGCACATGTTCAAGAGCTCAAGGGGAAATGCCTTGAGTGCAAGTCTTACCTTTTTTTCCCAGTTAAACAGCGCATGATAATGGCGCCAGAAAAAGACACAGGGCACAAAGGGCTTGCATGAGGTCTCTTAAATAATCATTGGTGTTTTTGGCATTACATGACTCACAGAAAATCAGAGGATCACCTTCCATTCCCTTTGAAAGCATTGTCAGATTAAATTGTGGAGTAGGAGAAGTATGCAGTGTGCTGCAAACTGCTTTGTGAAGGGGTATAAGATGTGTAACTTGTTACACAAAAGGGTTCAGGCCATGTAAATACATTTTTTTCATATAGCGCTGAAGCAAAATGAAAGTTCTCATTGAACTTACACAAAGAGAAGGTCTTGCCAGTACTCTTTGTGATATTATTTTAAGGCCAGACTTGATCCACGTTAAGAAGGCTGCCTTGATTCATTTTGCCTTTGTGTCTGATGTCATTTAAAAAGCCACTGCAATTTAAGCATGTTTTATGTTTGACATTGTTCCTTCTTGTTCACAGTGCGACTTCATCTTTGGACAGTCTTTTGGGCCTGATTTCAACCAGACCAATGTCATCAAATTTAGGTAATCTTTAGAGGCTTACAAGTCTCAGAAATAAACTACATCACATTATAACCAGGAAACCATCTTTTGGCCAATGGTCAAACGTATTTAAAGACTTCAGTTGGCCGTAGGAATTGCAATCTAATATTAAAGTGGGGGAAAATCCATGCAATTTTTAAAACAATTGTAATTTATGTGTGTGTTTTTTATTTCAAATAGTCCGGACATGGAAAACGTCAGAGTATCGGTGGAGGTGAAGTTTAACGACACACTTCCAAAGGATGAAATTCCAGAGGCTTCCGAGGTTGTAGAAGTCTTAGTGGAGGCTGTGGAAAACCGCCTCACTATTAATACCACCTCCATCAAAGTAATTGGTGAGTCAAAAATCCCTACGTGAATTGACTTTTCCACCCCTCAAGTATCAATTCTGGCCAGATCACATCCTAATAATTACCTTTTGTCATCCATTACACATGACCTTTAGACTCAACAAATGGTGGATCAACAACCAGTGGATCAACAACCAGTGTTCCAACGACGACTGTAGACACTGAAAGGCTGTCTGTTGTGGCTCTGGACGTAACCTTAACAGGAGAACAATTTGAAGAAGCACTCAACAATCGCAGCAGTACAGAATATATTGAGCTTGAAAAGCAAGTTGTATGGCTGGTGCGTATAACACAAAGTACCCTATTCAAAGCATCTACAGCACATGTTCAAGAGTTTCATATAGCGCTTAAGCAAAATGAAAGTTCTCATTGAACTTACACAAAGAGAAGGTCTTGCCAGTACTCTTTGTAGTATTATTTTAAGGCCAGACTTGATCCACTTTAAGAAGGCTGCCTTGATTAATTTTGCCTTTGTGTCTGATGTAGTTTAAAAAGCCACTGCAATTTAAGCATGTTTTATGTTTGACATTGTTCCTTCTTGTTCACAGTGCGACTTCATCTTTGGACAGTCTTTTGGGACTGATTTCAACCAGACCAATGTCATCAAATTTAGGTAATCTTTAGAGGCTTACAAGTCTCAGAAATAAACTACATCACATTATAACCAGGAAACCATCTTTTGGCCAATGGTCAAACAGATTTAAAGACTTCAGTTGGCCATAGCAATAGCAATCTAATATTAAAGTGGGGAAAAAGCCATGCAATTTTTAAAACAATTGTAATTTATGTGTGTGTTTTTTATTTTAAATAGTCCGGACATGGAAAACGTCAGAGTATCGGTGGATTTGAAGTTTAACAACACACTTCCAAAGGATGAAATTCCAGAGGCTTCCGCGGTTGTAGAAGTCTTAGTGGAGGCTGTGGAAAGCAACAGCTTGACCTTCAACCTCACTATTAATACCACCTCCATCAAAATAATTGGTGAGTCAAAAATTCCTTCGTGAATTAACTTTTCCTTCCCCCAAGTATCAATTCCTAATAATTACCTTTTGTCATCCATTACACATGACCTTTAGACTCAACAAATGGTGGATCAACAACCAGTGGATCAACAACCAGTGTTCCAACGACGACTGTAGACACTGAAAGGCTGTCTGTTGTGGCTCTGGACGTAACCTTAACAGGAGAACAATTTGAAGAAGCACTCAACAATCGCAGCAGTACAGAATATATTGAGCTTGAAAAGCAAGTTGTATGGCTGGTGCGTATAACACAAAGTACCCTATTCAAAGCATCTACAGCACATGTTCAAGAGTTTCATATAGCGCTTAAGCAAAATGAAAGTTCTCATTGAACTTACACAAAGAGAAGGTCTTGCCAGTACTCTTTGTGGTATTATTTTAAGGCCAGACTTGATCCACTTTAAGAAGGCTGCCTTGATTAATTTTGCCTTTTTGTCTGATGTCATTTAAAAAGCCACTGCAATTTAAGCATGTTTTATGTTTGACATTGTTCCTTCTTGTTCACAGTGCGACTTCATCTTTGGACAGTTTTTTGGGACTGATTTCAACCAGACCAATGTCATCAAATTTAGGTAATCTTTAGAGGCTTACAAGTCTCAGAAATAAACTACATCACAATATAACCAGGAAACCATCTTTTGGCCAATGGTCAAACAGATTTAAAGACTTCAGTTGGCTGTAGGAATTGCAATCTAATATTAAAGTGGGGGAAAATCCATGCAATTTTTAAAACAATTGTAATTTATGTGTGTGTTTTTTATTTCAAATAGTCCGGACATGGAAAACGTCAGAGTATCGGTGGAGGTGAAGTTTAACGACACACTTCCAAAGGATGAAATTCCAGAGGCTTCCAAGGTTGTAGAAGTCTTAGTGGAGGCTGTGGAAAGCAGCAGCATGACCTTCAACCTCACTATTAATACCACCTCCATCAAAGTAATTGGTGAGTCAAAAATTCCTTTGTGAATTGACTTTTCCTTCCCTCAAGTATCAATACTGGCCAGATCACATCCTAATAATTACCTTTTGTCATCCATCACACATGACCTTTAGACTCAACAAATGGTGGATCAACAACCAGTGGATCAACAACCAGTGGACCAACGACGACTGTAGACACTGAAAGGCTGCCTGTTGTGGCTCTGGACGTAACTTTAACAGGAAAACAATTTGAAGAAGCACTCAACAATCTCAGCAGCACAGAATATATTGAGCTTGAAAAGCAAGTTGTATGGATGGTGCGTATAACACAAAGTACCCTATTCAAAGCATCTACAGCACATGTTCAAGAGTTTCATATAGCGCTTAAGCAAAATGAAAGTTCTCATTGAACTTACACAAAGAGAAGGTCTTGCCAGTACTCTTTGTGATATTATTTTAAGGCCAGACTTGATCCACGTTAAGAAGGCTGCCTCGATTAATTTTGCCTTTGTGTCTGATGTCATTTAAAAAGCCATTGCAATTTAAGCATGTTTTATGTTTGACATTGTTCCTTCTTGTTCACAGTGCGACTTCATCTTTGGACAGTCTTTTGGGCCTGATTTCAACCAGACCAATGTCATCAAATTTAGGTAATCTTTAGAGGCTTACAAGTCTCAGAAATAAACTACATCACATTATAACTAGGAAACCATCTTTTGGCCAATGGTCAAACGTATTTAAAGACTTCAGTTGGCCGTAGGAATTGCAATCTAATATTAAAGTGGGCGAAAATCCATGCAATTTTTAAAACAATTGTACTTTATGAGTGTGTTTTTTATTTTAAATAGTCCAGACATGGAAAACGTCAGAGTATCGGTGGAGTTGAGGTTTAACAACACACTTCCAAAGGATGAAATTCCAGAGGCTTCCGCGGTTGTAGAAGTCTTAGTGGAGGCTGTGGAAAGCAGCAGCATGACCTTCAACCTCACTATTAATACCACCTCCATCAAAGTAATTGGTGAGTCAAAAATTCCTTTGTGAATTGACTTTTCCTTCCCTCAAGTATCAATACTGGCCAGATCACATCCTAATAATTACCTTTTGTCATCCATCACACATGACCTGTAGACTCAACAAATGGTGGATCAACAACCAGTGGATCAACAACCAGTGGACCAACGACGACTGTAGACACTGAAAGGCTGCCTGTTGTGGCTCTGGACGTAACTTTAACAGGAAAACAATTTGAAGAAGCACTCAACAATCTCAGCAGCACAGAATATATTGAGCTTGAAAAGCAAGTTGTATGGATGGTGCGTATAACACAAAGTACCCTATTCAAAGCATCTACAGCACATGTTCAAGAGTTTCATATAGCGCTTAAGCAAAATGAAAGTTCTCATTGAACTTACACAAAGAGAAGGTCTTGCCAGTACTCTTTGTGATATTATTTTAAGGCCAGACTTGATCCACGTTAAGAAGGCTGCCTCGATTAATTTTGCCTTTGTGTCTGATGTCATTTAAAAAGCCACTGCAATTTAAGCATGTTTTATGTTTGACATTGTTCCTTCTTGTTCACAGTGCGACTTCATCTTTGGACAGTCTTTTGGGCCTGATTTCAACCAGACCAATGTCATCAAATTTAGGTAATCTTTAGAGGCTTACAAGTCTCAGAAATAAACTACATCACATTATAACTAGGAAACCATCTTTTGGCCAATGGTCAAACGTATTTAAAGACTTCAGTTGGCCGTAGGAATTGCAATCTAATATTAAAGTGGGCGAAAATCCATGCAATTTTTAAAACAATTGTACTTTATGAGTGTGTTTTTTATTTTAAATAGTCCAGACATGGAAAACGTCAGAGTATCGGTGGAGTTGAGGTTTAACAACACACTTCCAAAGGATGAAATTCCAGAGGCTTCCGCGGTTGTAGAAGTCTTAGTGGAGGCTGTGGAAAGCAACAGCTTGACCTTCAACCTCACTATTAATACCACCTCCATCAAAGTAATTGGTGAGTCAAAAATTCCTTCGTGAATTAACTTTTCCTTCCCCCAAGTATCAATTCCTAATAATTACCTTTTGTCATCCATTACACATGACCTTTAGACTCAACAAATGGTGGATCAACAACCAGTGGATCAACAACCAGTGTTCCAACGACGACTGAAAGGCTGTCTGTTGTGGCTCTGGACGTAACCTTAACAGGAGAACAATTTGAAGAAGCACTCAACAATCGCAGCAGTACAGAATATATTGAGCTTGAAAAGCAAGTTGTATGGCTGGTGCGTATAACACAAAGTACCCTATTCAAAGCATCTACAGCACATGTACAAGAGTTTCATATAGCGCTTAAGCAAAATGAAAGTTCTCATTGAACTTACACAAAGAGAAGGTCTTGCCAGTACTCTTTGTGGTATTATTTTAAGGCCAGACTTGATCCACTTTAAGAAGGCTGCCTTGATTAATTTTGCCTTTGTGTCTGATGTAGTTTAAAAAGCCACTGCAATTTAAGCATGTTTTATGTTTGACATTGTTCCTTCTTGTTCACAGTGCGACTTCATCTTTGGACAGTCTTTTGGGACTGATTTCAACCAGACCAATGTCATCAAATTTAGGTAATCTTTAGAGGCTTACAAGTCTCAGAAATAAACTACATCACATTATAACCAGGAAACCATCTTTTGGCCAATGGTCAAACAGATTTAAAGACTTCAGTTGGCCATAGCAATAGCAATCTAATATTAAAGTGGGGAAAAAGCCATGCAATTTTTAAAACAATTGTAATTTATGTGTGTGTTTTTTATTTTAAATAGTCCGGACATGGAAAACGTCAGAGTATCGGTGGATTTGAAGTTTAACAACACACTTCCAAAGGATGAAATTCCAGAGGCTTCCGCGGTTGTAGAAGTCTTAGTGGAGGCTGTGGAAAGCAACAGCTTGACCTTCAACCTCACTATTAATACCACCTCCATCAAAGTAATTGGTGAGTCAAAAATTCCTTCGTGAATTAACTTTTCCTTCCCCCAAGTATCAATTCCTAATAATTACCTTTTGTCATCCATTACACATGACCTTTAGACTCAACAAATGGTGGATCAACAACCAGTGGATCAACAACCAGTGTTCCAACGACGACTGTAGACACTGAAAGGCTGTCTGTTGTGGCTCTGGACGTAACCTTAACAGGAGAACAATTTGAAGAAGCACTCAACAATCGCAGCAGTACAGAATATATTGAGCTTGAAAAGCAAGTTGTATGGCTGGTGCGTATAACACAAAGTACCCTATTCAAAGCATCTACAGCACATGTTCAAGAGTTTCATATAGCGCTTAAGCAAAATGAAAGTTCTCATTGAACTTACACAAAGAGAAGGTCTTGCCAGTACTCTTTGTAGTATTATTTTAAGGCCAGACTTGATCCACTTTAAGAAGGCTGCCTTGATTAATTTTGCCTTTGTGTCTGATGTAGTTTAAAAAGCCACTGCAATTTAAGCATGTTTTATGTTTGACATTGTTCCTTCTTGTTCACAGTGCGACTTCATCTTTGGACAGTCTTTTGGGACTGATTTCAACCAGACCAATGTCATCAAATTTAGGTAATCTTTAGAGGCTTACAAGTCTCAGAAATAAACTACATCACATTATAACCAGGAAACCATCTTTTGGCCAATGGTCAAACAGATTTAAAGACTTCAGTTGGCCATAGCAATAGCAATCTAATATTAAAGTGGGGAAAAAGCCATGCAATTTTTAAAACAATTGTAATTTATGTGTGTGTTTTTTATTTTAAATAGTCCGGACATGGAAAACGTCAGAGTATCGGTGGATTTGAAGTTTAACAACACACTTCCAAAGGATGAAATTCCAGAGGCTTCCGCGGTTGTAGAAGTCTTAGTGGAGGCTGTGGAAAGCAACAGCTTGACCTTCAACCTCACTATTAATACCACCTCCATCAAAATAATTGGTGAGTCAAAAATTCCTTCGTGAATTAACTTTTCCTTCCCCCAAGTATCAATTCCTAATAATTACCTTTTGTCATCCATTACACATGACCTTTAGACTCAACAAATGGTGGATCAACAACCAGTGGATCAACAACCAGTGTTCCAACGACGACTGTAGACACTGAAAGGCTGTCTGTTGTGGCTCTGGACGTAACCTTAACAGGAGAACAATTTGAAGAAGCACTCAACAATCGCAGCAGTACAGAATATATTGAGCTTGAAAAGCAAGTTGTATGGCTGGTGCGTATAACACAAAGTACCCTATTCAAAGCATCTACAGCACATGTTCAAGAGTTTCATATAGCGCTTAAGCAAAATGAAAGTTCTCATTGAACTTACACAAAGAGAAGGTCTTGCCAGTACTCTTTGTGGTATTATTTTAAGGCCAGACTTGATCCACTTTAAGAAGGCTGCCTTGATTAATTTTGCCTTTGTGTCTGATGTAGTTTAAAAAGCCACTGCAATTTAAGCATGTTTTATGTTTGACATTGTTCCTTCTTGTTCACAGTGCGACTTCATCTTTGGACAGTCTTTTGGGACTGATTTCAACCAGACCAATGTCATCAAATTTAGGTAATCTTTAGAGGCTTACAAGTCTCAGAAATAAACTACATCACATTATAACCAGGAAACCATCTTTTGGCCAATGGTCAAACAGATTTAAAGACTTCAGTTGGCCATAGCAATAGCAATCTAATATTAAAGTGGGGAAAAAGCCATGCAATTTTTAAAACAATTGTAATTTATGTGTGTGTTTTTTATTTTAAATAGTCCGGACATGGAAAACGTCAGAGTATCGGTGGATTTGAAGTTTAACAACACACTTCCAAAGGATGAAATTCCAGAGGCTTCCGCGGTTGTAGAAGTCTTAGTGGAGGCTGTGGAAAGCAACAGCTTGACCTTCAACCTCACTATTAATACCACCTCCATCAAAGTAATTGGTGAGTCAAAAATTCCTTCGTGAATTAACTTTTCCTTCCCCCAAGTATCAATTCCTAATAATTACCTTTTGTCATCCATTACACATGACCTTTAGACTCAACAAATGGTGGATCAACAACCAGTGGATCAACAACCAGTGTTCCAACGACGACTGTAGACACTGAAAGGCTGTCTGTTGTGGCTCTGGACGTAACCTTAACAGGAGAACAATTTGAAGAAGCACTCAACAATCGCAGCAGTACAGAATATATTGAGCTTGAAAAGCAAGTTGTATGGCTGGTGCGTATAACACAAAGTACCCTATTCAAAGCATCTACAGCACATGTTCAAGAGTTTCATATAGCGCTTAAGCAAAATGAAAGTTCTCATTGAACTTACACAAAGAGAAGGTCTTGCCAGTACTCTTTGTAGTATTATTTTAAGGCCAGACTTGATCCACTTTAAGAAGGCTGCCTTGATTCATTTTGCCTTTGTGTCTGATGTAGTTTAAAAAGCCACTGCAATTTAAGCATGTTTTATGTTTGACATTGTTCCTTCTTGTTCACAGTGCGACTTCATCTTTGGACAGTCTTTTGGGACTGATTTCAACCAGACCAGTGTCATCAAATTTAGGTAATCTTTAGAGGCTTAAAAGTCTCAGAAATAAACTACATCACATTATAACCAGGAAACCATCTTTTGGCCAATGGTCAAACAGATTTAAAGACTTCAGTTGGCCATAGCAATAGCAATCTAATATTAAAGTGGGCGAAAATCCATGCAATTTTTAAAACAATTGTACTTTATGAGTGTGTTTTTTATTTTAAATAGTCCAGACATGGAAAACGTCAGAGTATCGGTGGAGTTGAGGTTTAACAACACACTTCCAAAGGATGAAATTCCAGAGGCTTCCGCGGTTGTAGAAGTCTTAGTGGAGGCTGTGGAAAGCAACAGCTTGACCTTCAACCTCACTATTAATACCACCTCCATCAAAGTAATTGGTGAGTCAAAAATTCCTTCGTGAATTAACTTTTCCTTCCCCCAAGTATCAATTCCTAATAATTACCTTTTGTCATCCATTACACATGACCTTTAGACTCAACAAATGGTGGATCAACAACCAGTGGATCAACAACCAGTGTTCCAACGACGACTGAAAGGCTGTCTGTTGTGGCTCTGGACGTAACCTTAACAGGAGAACAATTTGAAGAAGCACTCAACAATCGCAGCAGTACAGAATATATTGAGCTTGAAAAGCAAGTTGTATGGCTGGTGCGTATAACACAAAGTACCCTATTCAAAGCATCTACAGCACATGTACAAGAGTTTCATATAGCGCTTAAGCAAAATGAAAGTTCTCATTGAACTTACACAAAGAGAAGGTCTTGCCAGTACTCTTTGTGGTATTATTTTAAGGCCAGACTTGATCCACTTTAAGAAGGCTGCCTTGATTAATTTTGCCTTTGTGTCTGATGTAGTTTAAAAAGCCACTGCAATTTAAGCATGTTTTATGTTTGACATTGTTCCTTCTTGTTCACAGTGCGACTTCATCTTTGGACAGTCTTTTGGGACTGATTTCAACCAGACCAATGTCATCAAATTTAGGTAATCTTTAGAGGCTTACAAGTCTCAGAAATAAACTACATCACATTATAACCAGGAAACCATCTTTTGGCCAATGGTCAAACAGATTTAAAGACTTCAGTTGGCCATAGCAATAGCAATCTAATATTAAAGTGGGGAAAAAGCCATGCAATTTTTAAAACAATTGTAATTTATGTGTGTGTTTTTTATTTTAAATAGTCCGGACATGGAAAACGTCAGAGTATCGGTGGATTTGAAGTTTAACAACACACTTCCAAAGGATGAAATTCCAGAGGCTTCCGCGGTTGTAGAAGTCTTAGTGGAGGCTGTGGAAAGCAACAGCTTGACCTTCAACCTCACTATTAATACCACCTCCATCAAAGTAATTGGTGAGTCAAAAATTCCTTCGTGAATTAACTTTTCCTTCCCCCAAGTATCAATTCCTAATAATTACCTTTTGTCATCCATTACACATGACCTTTAGACTCAACAAATGGTGGATCAACAACCAGTGGATCAACAACCAGTGTTCCAACGACGACTGTAGACACTGAAAGGCTGTCTGTTGTGGCTCTGGACGTAACCTTAACAGGAGAACAATTTGAAGAAGCACTCAACAATCGCAGCAGTACAGAATATATTGAGCTTGAAAAGCAAGTTGTATGGCTGGTGCGTATAACACAAAGTACCCTATTCAAAGCATCTACAGCACATGTTCAAGAGTTTCATATAGCGCTTAAGCAAAATGAAAGTTCTCATTGAACTTACACAAAGAGAAGGTCTTGCCAGTACTCTTTGTAGTATTATTTTAAGGCCAGACTTGATCCACTTTAAGAAGGCTGCCTTGATTAATTTTGCCTTTGTGTCTGATGTAGTTTAAAAAGCCACTGCAATTTAAGCATGTTTTATGTTTGACATTGTTCCTTCTTGTTCACAGTGCGACTTCATCTTTGGACAGTCTTTTGGGACTGATTTCAACCAGACCAATGTCATCAAATTTAGGTAATCTTTAGAGGCTTACAAGTCTCAGAAATAAACTACATCACATTATAACCAGGAAACCATCTTTTGGCCAATGGTCAAACAGATTTAAAGACTTCAGTTGGCCATAGCAATAGCAATCTAATATTAAAGTGGGGAAAAAGCCATGCAATTTTTAAAACAATTGTAATTTATGTGTGTGTTTTTTATTTTAAATAGTCCGGACATGGAAAACGTCAGAGTATCGGTGGATTTGAAGTTTAACAACACACTTCCAAAGGATGAAATTCCAGAGGCTTCCGCGGTTGTAGAAGTCTTAGTGGAGGCTGTGGAAAGCAACAGCTTGACCTTCAACCTCACTATTAATACCACCTCCATCAAAATAATTGGTGAGTCAAAAATTCCTTCGTGAATTAACTTTTCCTTCCCCCAAGTATCAATTCCTAATAATTACCTTTTGTCATCCATTACACATGACCTTTAGACTCAACAAATGGTGGATCAACAACCAGTGGATCAACAACCAGTGTTCCAACGACGACTGTAGACACTGAAAGGCTGTCTGTTGTGGCTCTGGACGTAACCTTAACAGGAGAACAATTTGAAGAAGCACTCAACAATCGCAGCAGTACAGAATATATTGAGCTTGAAAAGCAAGTTGTATGGCTGGTGCGTATAACACAAAGTACCCTATTCAAAGCATCTACAGCACATGTTCAAGAGTTTCATATAGCGCTTAAGCAAAATGAAAGTTCTCATTGAACTTACACAAAGAGAAGGTCTTGCCAGTACTCTTTGTGGTATTATTTTAAGGCCAGACTTGATCCACTTTAAGAAGGCTGCCTTGATTAATTTTGCCTTTGTGTCTGATGTAGTTTAAAAAGCCACTGCAATTTAAGCATGTTTTATGTTTGACATTGTTCCTTCTTGTTCACAGTGCGACTTCATCTTTGGACAGTCTTTTGGGACTGATTTCAACCAGACCAATGTCATCAAATTTAGGTAATCTTTAGAGGCTTACAAGTCTCAGAAATAAACTACATCACATTATAACCAGGAAACCATCTTTTGGCCAATGGTCAAACAGATTTAAAGACTTCAGTTGGCCATAGCAATAGCAATCTAATATTAAAGTGGGGAAAAAGCCATGCAATTTTTAAAACAATTGTAATTTATGTGTGTGTTTTTTATTTTAAATAGTCCGGACATGGAAAACGTCAGAGTATCGGTGGATTTGAAGTTTAACAACACACTTCCAAAGGATGAAATTCCAGAGGCTTCCGCGGTTGTAGAAGTCTTAGTGGAGGCTGTGGAAAGCAACAGCTTGACCTTCAACCTCACTATTAATACCACCTCCATCAAAGTAATTGGTGAGTCAAAAATTCCTTCGTGAATTAACTTTTCCTTCCCCCAAGTATCAATTCCTAATAATTACCTTTTGTCATCCATTACACATGACCTTTAGACTCAACAAATGGTGGATCAACAACCAGTGGATCAACAACCAGTGTTCCAACGACGACTGAAAAGCTGTCTGTTGTGGCTCTGGACGTAACCTTAACAGGAGAACAATTTGAAGAAGCACTCAACAATCGCAGCAGCACAGAATATATTGAGCTTGAAAAGCAAGTTGTATGGATGGTGCGTATAACACAAAGTACCCTATTCAAAGCATCTACAGCACATGTTCAAGAGTTTCATATAGCGCTTTAGCAAAATGAAAGTTCTCATTGAACTTACACAAAGAGAAGGTCTTGCCAGTACTCTTTGTGATATTATTTTAAGGCCAGACTTGATCCACGTTAAGAAGGCTGCCTTGATTCATTTTGCCTTTGTGTCTGATGTAGTTTAAAAAGCCACTGCAATTTAAGCATGTTTTATGTTTGACATTGTTCCTTCTTGTTCACAGTGCGACTTCATCTTTGGACAGTCTTTTGGGACTGATTTCAACCAGACCAGTGTCATCAAATTTAGGTAATCTTTAGAGGCTTGCAAGTCTCAGAAATAAACTACATCACATTATAACCAGGAAACCATCTTTTGGCCAATGGTCAAACAGATTTAAAGACTTCAGTTGGCCATAGCAATAGCAATCTAATATTAAAGTGGGGAAAAAGCCATGCAATTTTTAAAACAATTGTAATTTATGTGTGTGTTTTTTATTTTAAATAGTCCGGACATGGAAAACGTCAGAGTATCGGTGGATTTGAAGTTTAACAACACACTTCCAAAGGATGAAATTCCAGAGGCTTCCAAGGTTGTAGAAGTTTTCGTAAAGGCTTTGGAAAATGGCAGTAACATCTTCAACCTGACAATTAATGCTACATCTATTGAAGTAATCGGTAAGTAAATATTTCATATTTTATGAATTTTAAGTATTTGTTTTTTTAAATCCAAAATTTTCCTTCATTCAGAACCATATTTGATTTTACTTTTCCGTTTTTGGTCCATTATTTTTTGTGTTATTACACTCTATCTAAATGGGCAACAACAATTTTCCGGTGGCTTTAGGAACTTACAGAACATGATATGCGAGTGCATCTCTCATGTTGGTTTATTTTGCTCAAACATGTTGCCGTCGTGTCAACACATTACATCATAGCTTCACTCATGATAATCGCCAGGTTAAATGGTTGGTCAAGAAAAGCAAAAGGTGGAGCAGAGAGGGCTAGAATTATAATTAATGAGATGTTACTCTGCTTGCTAAAGACACACAGTTAACTGTGATGGAAAAACACTGAGAAGGTGGACTCCTTGCTATGATGTGCTATCTGACTTGTAGCTGATAAGCTTCACATGTACATCACACTCTGGATTGTTTGTGAATGTAAAGTCACTCTCTAGGTTGTTTGATTTGGTCTATTGCACCATGCAGACATGACTCATGATTGTTAGTATGTCAGTACACGATTGGACACATTGTAAGACCCAAGCAGGACACCGTTTTGCATTCAGTTCCTGGCAAGTAGCTAAGCTCCCCCCCCCCCCCCCCCAAAAAAAAAGCACATTCTTAACATTCGACAAAGAAAAGCAGTTAAAAAAAACACATGATACTTGTGCTGTAAACTTTTGTGACTCAGCATTAAAACAATTTAATAATTTCGAATACTTTCTGCACTCAGTATGATTGCCAGTTAACCTATAAATGTTTGTACCTTTTATTTCTATTTTGAAACACTTTTAGGGTCGACAATATCAAATGGAACAACAACAACAACGGCTGGGCCAACGACAAGTGGTGGATCCACAATAGTTGGTGCTTCAAGTACAGTTGGTGGGTCAGGGGCAACTGAAGCAACCGTGACCACCAGTGGGTCAACAACTATTGATGGATCATTAACAACTAGTGGTGGTTCTCTTCCAACAAGAGGGTCGACAACAATTGGTTCCATAGTGACCCAAGCTTCCTCACCAGTTTTTACTCTTGCAGCAACCTTGGAAGAACCTTTTGTGGACGAACTCAGTGACCCAAACAGTGTTCAATTCAAAGCACTTGAAGTACAAGTTGTAACAGTGGTTCGTAAAATTTAAGTTTCTGATTATTCAAAATGCATTTCAAGGCAAATTCCTTTAAGCTTTTGCTTTATTTGATTCAGGGGCTTCTTCCATTGGACTCATTTCTTTTGCCTTTTATTTCCCTTCACAGTGTGACATAATCTACCGTACAAGATATGGAACCTTGTTTATTCGCACCATTGTGATACGATTCAGGTAATACTCCTAGCCTTGAAAGCATTGTTCTGAATACATTTTCTTATAACTGAAAGAGTACATTGTTGGTTTTGAGTCTCAACTTAAGTGAGTTTTGCAGTAACTATGAATGTTAAAAAACATACATCAAAACACATTCTAAATAGCTGGAAAAATCTGATTAAGTTTTGTGTGTGTTTTTTTAATTAATTTAGGCGTGCAATAGTAAGGACTCGAATGGAAGGCACTCAAGCGGAGGTTGCTCTCGTGTTCAACAATACAGTTACAGAAGAACAAATCCCTGCAGAGGCTGAATTGGTAAAAACTTTACAAGACGCTTTGGCTAACCCCAACAATACGTTCAACATCTCTGTTGATCCAGCGACCATTGAAGTCATGCGTAAGTAACAATGTTTTCGATTTTGTTATTATTATAATGTATTCAATGTTTTTTCTTCGTCATCTTCTAAAATATAATCTGTTCATTTCGGATTTTGTTAATATTTGTTTATATGCAGGTATAGATATGTGTGAATGAATCCAAGTTTAGCATTTATGAAACAAACATTTCCAAGACATATGAAAATAATAGCTTTAGTTAAGTAACATTCATGAAGCCTCCAAATACGTCTTGAATCCTTCATTGAATTCGTCCATTTTTTTTGTATTACTGGTTTTTAAGAAGAGCATACATTTTCTGAAGTTAGTGACTGTTCTGTACATCAGTTAATCTTGTGAGTTTTCAAAATCTGAATGACTATTGACATAAAGTATATTATTAACTGCCATTTTGAACATTAAAGAATTAAAGTTAAATAGAAGGGCTTCCTAGCATAAACGAAAGAGTGTTAACGCAAATTTGGTTTTATTGGGGTTGAGAGATTGAAAATGCTGTGTTATGTGTTCCTTTATATAGGCATAAAGGGAACAAAAAGTATGAGCAGCCAACTTTATCTAATATTTTTCATTGTTTTACAGGAGATACAAATACAACTACAAGTTCTCCAACTGCAGCCCAGACTTCAATTGCAACAATGTCCTCTGTAACAACAGTTTTGGCAACAACTGAACAACTTGTGACACGGACACTGACTTTCCGCTCTGCTGGAGAGACATTTACAATTGACTTGCTGAATCCATCTTCTTCAGAATTTATCAATCGAGCTGCAATGATCAAATCTACTGTAAGTCTCTAGCTCTCAAGATGATCTGCATACAACTGACAAATCACATTAAACACTACCCATTCAAAAATGTTTTTAAAAATGAAAAAGGATCTCTTATTAAGGCCTTTTTCCTAAACATAAACTTAATGACCCACATCTTGGAGCTTTCTTTTCATGTCAGCCTGGCAGCACTCACAAGATCTAGGTTCTTGGTCCTGCTTGTGTTAACACTGTGTTAACAAATTGGGAAATTTTGGATATCATTTTTAAATAGATATATTATGAAACTATCAAGGCCAATGTTGGTTTTGTTTTACTGCTCTGTGTGTTTAGGTCAGAGAACAGTAAAGAGAATGTTAACATTTACATGTGTAAATATTTAACTTTATGCATTGTGCATTTAAAAGTCGAGCCCCACCAAAAGAGAAGGCTCAACTGAAGCAGTCAAAAAAGGGAAGCGGCTTCAAATCTCACACCACTTAACAGCTCGTTGGTTCCATGTGTGTCCCACAGTTGGCACCCCCAAACGACATCACGGCTGTTTGTCCGAATCTCCCACTGCTTACTTTTTCTATAAATTAAAGTGAAGACCGTTAAGAACCTCACAGATACTTGAATGAAGGAATTTGGAAAGTGTTATTCTTGAAACAATGTATAGTGTAGTGAAAGTACACCATAAGAGTGCTGAGCTTAATGGACTTGGATTTGTTTCTTTTATCCCTGCAGCTTGAACCAGTCTACAAGGCAACATTCTCTTCATTCAGGAACTTGACTGTGACTTCATTCAGGTAATTTGTCCCTGTTCTATCGATATGATCAAGGGGATGTTTTTTTATTAATTTGTTGAAAACTAAAACAGTATTTCTTCTGTATTTCTAATGCAGTAATGGATCGATTTTCAACAACATGGACCTTTCATTTGCAAACATGAATGTTCCTAATGGCACTCAGATTGCAAATGTTTTGGTTGCAGCAGCTTCAGATATCACAGCCTTTAACATTGACACCAGCTCAATATTTGTGAATGGCATACGTAAGTTATATAAATAAATAAATAACCCTGTAAATTGAATTTATTATTTCATCAGAAAAGAAAATACACAGGCAGAAGAAATAGTTGTATGTTCAAACAACAACTTAATTTCTTTTTCCCCCTCTTTTACAGAAGTTTCAGGCGGAGCGAGCCACAAAATCAGTCTCCTCACTGCATCCTTCCTTGTGCTGCTGTCATTGCTACTGTCAAACCAGCAATAGCGTCTGTGCTGGTATCCCTTTAAAACCATTTAGAAAGTGAATGCTATCACTGGGATAAAAAAGAACAACTGAGAGGATATCCTTTTCTATATGGCTGGGGTTGAATGATCATATATACTATTTAATCCTTAGTTAACAGGACAAGCATAATAATGTTTAATATATAAAAATGGCCTGTTGCCCTTTGCAGGTATAAGGGTTCATTCATGTTGCAAACTTTAAGCACCTTATCTTTAGATGATATTTATTATTGAAATTATAGGCATCAAAATCAGACGCAGCAGTCATATTTGGACTATTATTTTGATGATTCCTTACATAATATTTCCAGTTTGTGAAAATAAAAGACAAGGATAACCAATGAAATATTAACTTACTGTAGTCCAGATTGTTGGTTGCAATTAAATGAAAAAAAACGTGCCTTTTCAAATATAATAATTTCCTTGTGGAATTTCACTTGTCTAGTCAATAAAGCTGTCAGATATAAACACCTCAGATAAAGTCAAAGGATTTATCCTGCTCTTTACTCCAACCCTGACAGGGTCAGATTGATGTTCAAGGTCATGTAACTCTTTAACATGCTGTCAAAATAATGCTTCTTTTTCACTTCCTGCACTTATGATGTAATGTCATGATATCTGTGTTCTTAGAATTTAACTTTATTATTGTCATTTTTGTGTTTAAGTTAAGAAAAACAATCTGTCAACACTTCTAACATTCTATAATCATTTTTGATGAACTGGGAAAAACAATTATTTCTATTAAAGCTATTCCATATATCTTCAAACTTTTGGACCGTGTCTCATCATTTCCTTCTAATTTTTTTTTTTTTATGCTATCATCATAGCATATTAACCAAACGATCTGATTTGCTCATCTTTGACGTAACCCACAACAACTGTACATTGATTTAAGATCTTGCACAGAGGTTGATTTAAAAGCACAAAATCCCTCACAAAAAAATCAATGTAATTCAAGATCCAGATTGTTTGAATGTGTAAGTAAATATGTTTATGAAATCATTAAGGCAAAAGTGGATCTGACATTAATTACATTTGATGTATTCTTATTGCGTTGGGTGTGACCATTTTAGCCTTGTTCGTTCAAAATCAACCTCAGTGATTCAAAGCGCTCATGGGAGCAAATAAAATACAAACATAAGAACATCATTCAAAGTGGTGAGTGGCTTACTTTCATTGCTTATAATTACAACAAATACTATGCTTGAATCACTTTCTGTTGTAGGATGATATCAGTATACAAAAGCCCTGGTTCTGGTAAGGGCCACATTGAATGTGGTTTGTGGCCCAGCATCAGGGTCAGGATAGGGGGTCATCAAAAAGGGCTGACAGCCCAGGCCACTTGGCATCAATGCTGGTGACCATGCACTGATGGTCACAAGTCATCTGGAAAATCATTTGGAGTTAACAATAGAGTGTTAAAATAAATGTGTATTTGAAAGGACTCCAAGGTGGAGATAAAGGTGGTCCAACTGTGACACATGTGCTGTGTGAATATGTGCAAAAAGAGAATAAATTACCTTTAATTATCCAGTCAATGTGTCAGTATGACCAAACAATCAGTTTCCATTTGATGAGTAACAGTAATTAATTTTCTCCAAGGGAAACTTTTGTGTTACAGTGGCTACATAGAAAAATGTGTACTGTACTATAAAATGTAAAAAGTAGAATAAGTACAAAGGAGATGAAGCCAGACATGAGCAACATATTGCTATCAATGTGAAAGTTAAATGTAAAAATCTACATTGTGCATTTGAAATTGCAAGATTTACCTGAATGTTGAGGCTGTGGAATGATTTGAGATTCACATAATCCGCCTTCATTATCACCCAGATGCGCACTGATTGGTATGTGTGTGCAGTCGATTGCACCGATCACTCTGGGGAATCCTATGAAAAAAGTGGGCTACATTTAATATACAACACGAGATAGGGTCTACATTATATACATACACAAAGTTGATGTATAGGTAATGTAGCCTGTTTTATTTTATACTGTATTTGTCGTAAAAGCCCTCAAAAACACATCCATTAGTTGTGTGAGAGCCCCTGCTACCTTGTGAATGGCATTGCAGACTGTCTTTTTACTAATGCTCTGCATCACCCATAGCATACATAAAGGTACCAGATGAAAAAAAGCACAAGGCAATACAAACAGTCTGAGGGATAGTTATGGCGATACTTCGACATGTGTGTATGCAAGAGCTGGGGATCTTTCAATCCTCCAGTTGAGAGACAACTGACTTTACAACTGAGCCACACACAGCCACCCCTTGGGCCCTCATAATGGGGTCCATAACATCGATGGAGATTAACAGGACAGCCTATTCCTTCTCATTAATGCTATGCTGTGGAGCATAAGGCTGTAATTATTCCAAGGTCCTTGTCTGATGTTGTTTTATTCAGTTAAGACACTGTTCCATAGACTATCCTTTTTCTTCTTTGAAAAACAAAGTGACTGTAATGTTTCTATTTGCCACCAGAGGGCGCCATAATATATAAGACCTTTGATAAGATCACAATGCCTTCAGGCACAGAAATGCAAGAGACTGGAGAGACTGGAAATGCAATTTTTTGGACATGTCTGCATTGTACAAATTGTGTATAACCATAGACATTTCTGTAGGAAATCATATGAACAAAAAGCTGATCAGGAATGCACAATTTTAGTAACGATGTCTGTTCAATGAACAAATGTCATTTGCTCCGCAGGATCTATAATTCAGAAGCTCGACATGAAATACAAGAAGTTAGAGTTAAGATGTTGGAGATAAAGAACAAATTTAATAAACACATTAAAACATAACAGAGTGTCATACTTTGGGCTGTAAGGTTTGTTTGTTTGTTTGATTGTTTGTTTGTTTGTTTGTTTGTTTGTTTTGTCATCAGGCACAGTTTTGTCTCAAATCATACAAACTTAACTTTCCCTAAAACTTGGTAACTCCAAAACACAAGTGAAGTAAAGACAAACATAAATACAGATTCTTGTTGAAGTCCCACTGTTCTCACTTTACCTGTAGGGCTGGGATATAATTACATATAATTACAATCGAATTACAATCTTGTGATGTCACAGGACGTTTCAAGAGTCACTCCGAGGCTCTTTAAAGACTGAAACCTTGATTTCTGCTGGCCAAAAACCAAAATTATTGAGGCCCTGGTTTTTGCTGTGAGAACATTTAATGCCCTCTTCACTTCTGTTGCTGGTCCTCAGTAGGTTGTCAGCAACAAACACGTGTTTAAAGCTCCTGTGAGCATATTTGGGGTAATGTAGCTTTTGGCACCCCTTGTGGACATCTTATCTCTTTGCTTATCTCTTCCTGTACAAGTCTTAAATGGAAATCCCAAATTGTTCTCTTTTATAAATGTCAAACGTGCTACTCACAATGAAACTTTGGCTTGAACATTTTTACATTTTTATTTATTGTTTATTTTTACAGGGGCAGTGCACAATTAAATGTAATTGCACCAGAGTTAGCTAATAGCTAATGTGCATCTGTTAAAAGGCTGTTTCGGAATCATACAGTTAATCTCCTCTGTATAAATAATACTTTGTCTTCCTGTTGGTGTGGTTTACTGCTGCAGCTCCTATGTATGCATCAGTATAAAGTTCAGTCTGTTTCATCACCAGCTAAGAAGCTCCCCACTTTGAGCTTTAAATATGACATTTGATGGTTAAATTAGATGAAAACATGTCAAAATAATGTGCCTTTTGTAGAAGTGTAGTAAACATCATTTCCATTTAAGTGGAAGTTTAGTAACCACTTTAAAATCCTTCAAATAAAATCTATACCAGATCCAGTAGGGGATGATCTTACACTGTTTGTCAAGTTGAAGTGTTTGCCTTGCAAAGATAGAATCAGAGTTACAGTAGCTGCAGACAGCAAGCAATGCTAGTTGAACAGGAGTCAAAGTCAAAGTCAACTTTATTGTCAATTTCAAAATATGCCAGACATACAGTGGAATCGAAATTTTGTTTGTCTCTGTCCCGCGGTGTAATACAACCAAAATAGGGTAAAATAGATGAAATAAAATTAGGTAAAAATAAAATAAATAATATTTACAGTAATAAATTCTAAACTGTGCAAAATGTACAAAATGGTAAATAAAATAAAATAAAATTGAAAGAAAAAGTAAACTTGTGCAATATGTGCAATGTGCAGTAAACTGATTGTACTTTTGAAAAGTTAGCTTCAGAGTTATTAGTTCAGAGTTCTTGGAGCTGAGTGGAGTGACATGTATGATAGCCTCCTCTAAACCTCACTGAAAGTTTTGTATGTACTGGAATGAATGAACAAATTAAATTAATCTTTTATTTTTATGTCTGGCCTCATATGGCCCATCCCTATGGGATTATAAAGACATATTTAAGGAAAACATTTCCTAATGCCATCACACTAACACAAAATGAAACAAATACAAAAATGATTCAAAGATAAAAGTAACAATTCAACAGCAAAACACTGGTATAACTCGATAAATACCTCATACGAAAGAAAAAGAAACAGCGGGACAGAGATTAGATTAGAATAGATCTCTATATAGCTGTACATACACACAGGCCACAGAACTGTATATACACCATTAGTCTTAATATAAAATAATATCTTTAAATCTTAATATTTGTATTTTATATTTCTGTAAGTTGTCTGTAGTCATCTATAAATATTATAAAAGCTAAATTACATTTTTATCTTGCATTTAAAAAAAACTTAAACCTGCACAGCTCTGTTAGTTTAATATTTAATCTTTGTTATTCTTTAATTGTAGTTAATTTTGTGTTTTATTTTGACTAAAATTAGATATTGTGAAATTATGAGGTTTTGAAAAAGACATTTAATGATATCACTATCCTGAAGCATGCTATGTGTGTTGGTACTTCGTCATAAAATGGACAATACAGTAAAAAGTGAGTTTCGCCTTCTACTTCTCCAGGTTCACAGTAATGACATGATCTTTGGTCTTCTTCGGTTCCAGTATATTGACCAGCAATGGTAATATCCCAGAGTGAAACTGGGAACAGAGAGAATGCAGGCTCTTTGATAGGTCATACACAACATTATTTTTGCATTCATGAACAGTTTTAAATAGACAATACGTTCGTAATTTCGCTGCTTAAGCGTAATTTTTACTTGTGATTAACCTGTTTTTTAAATATCATGGCACGTTCTTTAAACATCCCCACATCCACCTTCTGTCTGTGGCTGTCAAGATGCCCAAGCCCATGCTCATGAAGAAGATCACACATTTTTGACCACATTTGCATTTTTGTGAGATCCCACATGGAAATCTTGCTTGCCACTCTGCTGTTTTTAATTTAAGACAACCTCTACGAGAGAGTGTGTGTGAGAGAGAGAGAGAGAGAGAGAGAGAGAAAGAGAGAGAGAGAGAGGGAGGGAGCATGCCATAATTCATAGAAGTGGATAATGGCAAAAACATAACTTGGTTGTATGTCCAATGTAGGGCTAACTAAGTTTACAAGTGAAGCGTGTGAACAAAGACGCAGACTCCATTTAACAGATTGACGTTGTCTTCTATAAATAACTTCAACAACTGCCGCTCAATCAACAACCACAACCACATGCATTGAGTGTGCAAGAAGGGTGTCTTAGCCTCCACCCGTCACCCTCACTGCTCTGTTAATTATATGAACTAGTCATATGCCACAACCACATCTGTGTGAACTTTAAATGTGAAGTTTGTTGTTGAAAGAGTCAAATATTAATTATTAAAATGATAAAATGTGATTTTGCTCAGCAGAAAGTATGAAGTCATCATGTAGAATGTCTTCCCACAGCTTCCCCGACTGTTATAATAATACTAATAATGATTATAATAACATTATTATTATAAATAACTTTATATACCAGTAATACCACCTTAAAAAAACAAGGGTTGACAAAGGGCTTGACATACGCATATACAAACAAAGAATAAGAACCCAGACACAAAAGAACCCCTACACTAGTGTTGGGCCTCAGCCATGTGCATGGGACAAGAGACTCAGGCCTGTATCACAGTTCTCAAGCCTGACTAGAGTATTTTGGAGGGAACTGAACAAAGGGGTCTTAGCCCAGCAACCCCCCCAACAGAAACCAACGAATAGGTGTGAAAAGTGGGGGGGTGTCTGAATTCTCTATCCTCATTGGAGGAGGCCTGAGGTAAACCCACAGGCAGCTCCAGTCTTTAAAAGCAATCACCAGGCATTGCTTCCTTCTCTTCAAGTGTGGTCTGCCGACACCAGAGGATACCCTCTCCATATGATGGACTCCAGCATTCGAGACAAACCCTTTCCTGCTCTTCAAGTGTGGTCTGCCGACACCAGAGGATACCCTCTCCATATGATGGACTCCAGCATTCGAGACAAACCCTTTCCTCCTCTTCAAATGTTTTCTGCTGACACCAGAGGATACCCTCTCCAACAAGATGGACTCCAGCATTTGAGACAAAGCTTTTCCTCCTCTTGACTTACATAGGTTAAACTCCAGAGCTGAGGTTGCTCAGTATAGGTAGCTCTTCACATGCTGAATTTAAGCATCAGAGGGTTCAGCTGACTACTTCCACGGCATATTTTTAGGAGTTTTGGGCGCAATCAGATGCTATCAGGTTCGAGCAAAAAGAAGAGTTTCTTTCCTTTGATTTTTCGTAAGACGTCATTGAACGCAACTGGACCGGAGCGCTGAAGGAAGCCCACTGATCCCTGAATCCACAAGGACACATGAAGAACTCGGCTCCTGCAACCAGAAGACCCTATAGAGCAGCGCTCTGGTCGAAGATCTAAATCCAGCTACTCTCCTTCTACATCTGCCACGAAGGAAACCTGCCTGAATCTGTTGATTTAACATTCAACAGAGTGACGATCTAACCAACTTTGCAATGATCACCAGGAGTTACCCCAAGTAAGAGCTTTGGTCTGGGCAGAAATAGTTTCAAAAATAGTTATGTTTCTTTTATAACCACTGATAATTATGCATCATTGTTGACGACACGTCACATTCTGTATATTATCTGTTGTAAGCTACTGCATTTGTTTTATTGTAATGAACTGCTGTGTTCATCTATGTATGTAATGCTATGCTAGTTTACCTTCAGTCAACGGCTTTCACAATCAGAAAGACCAATGTACCCGCCGTTGAATCAAAGTCCGGCCACTGGCTTTCTGGTGTTTAAGTAACAGTTACTGAACTCAGCTCAGAGAGCTCAAACTGTTTCAAAAGGTAGCAACACGGCTTCCTTTGTTGTCCACCATTTTTGTCACCATGTGACGAAGCCACAGGGTGCATTGTCTCTCTCCACCATCTTGTTCTCTCTATCTCTCTCTCTCTCACACACATACATACACACTCATCTGCACACACACACATTTACACCTCATCCACAAGCCTTGCTTGATAATGTTTGTTGCTTAGATTAGTTTATAATAGTTATTTGTTTAATTAAGTTCATTGACTTTGGGTTGATGTTGCTTTGTTTAAATAAATCCTGTTATAATTTAAGAGAGCAGTTGTTTGTGATTACTGGTTGTATTTGCATTGTGATATAAGCTGGGTGCGAAGGCTTTGTGTACGGATTTCACGCCTTCAATTTATTAAATATAGTTATTCATTATTAATAATATTAGTAATTAAATAACTAATTTGAGATTGATTTGAGTGATATTTTGGTTATATTTACCTGATTACAGGTTGGTGCCCCAAAACGAGATTAAACATAGTTTAATGATATTTTATTTATATTATTAATAATTAAGTATAATTATTAAAGAATATAACCAAAGTTGACTTGATACAACCCCAACAAATGGTGCCCCGTGTGAGGCATTCAATAAACCAGCTTTATTGCACTGTAAATGCACAGTAATTTGAACTTTTAATCCCAAAAAAGATTTTTCTTGAGGATAAATTGTCTGTTCTTTTGAAGATTTACTTTTCTTGCTTGTTGTTTATTCAAAACAGACAGCAAGCTGTTGCTTAGTTTGTGTTGTATGTTGTTGAACATAATGATGCAGCCAGAGCGACTTTCTTAATGAACTAGTTGTTGCTTTAATCCAGAGTTTTATCCTGAAGTAATTCTTCTAAAGAAATGTATTTGTTGTGAACATTCTCATTTTAAGCAAAGCAGACATCAAGTTGTGTTGTTGTGTTTTGGTGAGTTGAGTAGTTTAATTTTTGGGTGCTCTTTGTTGTTTGAGACAACAATTTAGCCATTTTTCCAGTTGAGAGTGTAACCACATAATTGTTGCATGACCAGCTGTCCGAGAGGTGTGAGTTCCTCCCTTCCTGTGAGGACTTGAGGTGTGAATCCCCTCTCCTAGCTTCCAGGATAGACTGCAGTGATCAGTTGGGAAACCTAGATAAGATTTGCTCTGGTGTCGATCTAGCTTTGTTTAGCTTAGCGGTTTTGTTAACAGTAATCCACTTTGGTTCCATTTTATCACGTAAAATGTGTACCAAGACCCTAGGTGAGCCGGGAGCTGAGACTCCTTTTGGATCAGACGACGCAGCACTGCAAGAAACGGTTGCCAGTCTGACGCACCTCTCCTTAGAGGAGATAGCCGACCTAAATAGCTATTCAATTAGCATTTGTGACAAGAAGTTAAAGGAGCTCGTTGATCAGGCCAACCACCGAGCCAGGAAACCGAAAAGCATAATCCTGCATGTTCTTGGGCAACTCCTCCTTCTTTCCCAACGCAAGTCCTTCCTGCAGCAAACCCAGCTGCAAGTAGAAAAAGAAGCCCTGCAGAACCACATCCAATCCCTGTTGGCAGAAAATCTACACCTTCGCAGGTTTGAATCACCACATAGGGAGGGGGGTGACTTCTCAGCCCCCAGAGGCAGAGATAACACCAACCCCCCTCCTGCTACCTGCAAGTCCACACCGCATGGTCCACAGCTGAGAAGTTCCGAAACATCAGATGAATCGGTTGGCTCCTGTCTACCCAGAGATCAAAGAATGCGTATAAGGCTCATTGAATCCCTGGCGGAGGATGTAGACCGGTTTGACCCAGGTAACCCACATTTCAGCATTGATGATTACCTCAGAGAGATCAACCTGCGCCTCTGTGATCTACCTGATGCATCCACACGAGAAAAACTCAAGCTGATCTGGAAGACAACTTCCAGGAGTGTCCATGACTTCATGACTACCCTCCTGCCTGAGATCAGAGACCAGTACTCAGCACTCTGCAACGCTTTGTGCGAGGAATTCTCCACCTACACCGACCCAGTATCTGCCCCTCTTAGAGCCTTTAGTGTCTGGCACCAGAAGCATGAGGCACCGAAAGATTATTACTGGCGCCTAAAATCTGCATATTTCCAGGGACGTAATGCTCCAGGTTTGGAAGAGGACCAGACTTTCAAGTCCTTATTCCTGCACAATCTACATGGCTGTGTGCGTTACGATGTCACCATGCATTGCCGAACACATCAGCTTGGTATGCCAGAAATCAAGAAATTTGCACAGGTGGCTTGGGAAACACGCATACGTCCTGGGTTTTGGAAACACAATAGTGACCTAGCACTAGAAGGCAACAAATTGCCTGATGCTATGAATAAATCTAAGAAACCGCATCACCGGCAGAATAGACAACAGAACCAGGGGGGTGAAGGAAGGAGCCAGCCACAGGGTAGTTCCCAACCTGAAGTACTGATCACCACCAGGCCCGAACAGAACTCTTGGTATAGCCGAAGCCCCAGACAGAGGGGTAGGCATAATCAGAGTTCCCATGAACTTCCTAAGGAAGCAGGTTCTGATGGGGGAATGGAGAACATGATCCGGAGGTGTGTGACAGAGGTGATTAGACAGTTGGAAGCCTCCAGCCCTTACAAAGAACAAGGTTCTGACTCCACAGTGGGGAGGGGGGAGTAGCCTCCACTGTAAAACCCACCAAAGTCACTCAGCGTTAATGCTTTCTAGTCTCTGTTTTATGACCTGACAGTGGTAGTGAGACACATAAAATACATATACATTTACACAACTACATGCCACAGACACCGTCCCAAAGGTTTACTGCTGCCCAGGCTAGTAGTTAGCCCACAAATCTACACCTTCTCTTTCTCTCCCCCTCTTGCTTGTTTGTTTCATTTGTTTTGTTAAAGAATGCACCTTGAGTAGTAAAGCTTTGCTAATGCCTGTTTATGTTTTATGCCTAGCATTAGACATAGTTAGGCAGTCTGCCCAGACTTTGCCTCAGTGTCTGCCCAGACCAAAATGCCTCTAATATCTCTGAACTGTTAACCCTATGGACTGCTTCCCTAAGGAACTGCAAAACTGGGATGTGTCTCCATCCCAGACACATGGACTGTTTGGTCCGTGAGCTGCCCTGAAGATCGTAACCTGCATTTCGCTCTTCATGACAAGGGGGGATGTTGGGCCTCAGCCATGTGCATGGGACAAGAGACTCAGGCCTGTATCACAGTTCTCAAGCTGACTAGAGTATTTTGGAGGGAACTGAACAAAGGGGTCTTAGCCCAGCAACCCCCCAACAGAAACCAACGAATAGGTGTGAAAAGTGGGGGGGTGTCTGAATTCTCTATCCTCATTGGAGGAGGCCTGAGGTAAACCCACAGGCAGCTCCAGTCTTTAAAAGCAATCACCAGGCATTGCTTCCTTCTCTTCAAGTGTGGTCTGCCGACACCAGAGGATACCCTCTCCATATGATGGACTCCAGCTTTCGAGACAAACCCTTTCCTGCTCTTCAAGTGTGGTCTGCCGACACCAGAGGATACCCTCTCCATATGATGGACTCCAGCATTCGAGACAAACCCTTTCCTCCTCTTCAAGTGTTGTCTGCTGACACCAGAGGATACCCTCTCCAACAAGATGGATTCCAGCATTTGAGACAAAGCCTTTCCTCCTCTTGACTTACATAGGTTAAACTCCAGAGCTGAGGTTGCTCAGTATAGGTAGCTCTTCACATGCTGAATTCAAGCATCAGAGGGTTCAGCTGACTACTTCCACGGCATATTTTTAGGAGTTTTGGGCGCAATCAGATGCTATCAGGTTCGAGCAAAAAGAAGAGTTTCTTTCCTTTGATTTTTCGTAAGACGTCATTGAACGCAACTGGACAGGAGCGCTGAAGGAAGCCCACTGATCCCTGAATCCACAAGGACACATGAAGAACTCGGCTCCTGCAACCAGAAGACCCTATAGAACAGCGCTCTGGTCGAAGATCTGAATCCAGCTACTCTCCTCCTACATCTGCCACGAAGGAAACCTGCCTGAATCTGTTGATTTAACATTCAACAGAGTGACGATCTAACCAACTTTGCAACGATCACCAGGAGTTACCCCAAGTAAGAGCTTTGGTCTGGGCAGAAATAGTTTCAGAAATAGTTATGTTTCTTTTATAACCACTGATAATTATGCATCATTGTTGACGACACGTCACATTCTGTATATTATCTGTTGTAAGCTACTGCATTTGTTTTATTGTAATGAACTGTTGTGTTCATCTATGTATGTAATGCTATGCTAGTTTACCTTCAGTCAACGGCTTTCACAATCAGAAAGACCAGTGTACCCGCCGTTGAATCAAAGTCCGGCCACTGGCTTTCTGGTGTTTAAGTAACAGTTACTGAATTTAGCTCAGAGAGCTCAAACTGTTTCAAAAGGTAGCAACACGGCTTCCTTTGTTGTCCACCATTTTTGTCACCATGTGACGAAGCCACAGGGTGCATTGTCTCTCTCCACCATCTTGTTCTCTCTATCTCTCTCTCTCTCTCACACATCTACATACACACTCATCTGCACACACACACATTTACACCTCATCCACAAGCCTTGCTTGATAATGTTTGTTGCTTAGATTAGTTCATTGATTTTGGGTTGATGTTGCTTTGTTTAAATAAATCCTGTTATAATTTAAGAGAGCAGTTGTTTGTGATTACTGGTTGTATTTGCATTGTGATATAAGCTGGGTGCGAAGGCTTTGTGTACGGATTTCACGCCTTCAATTTATTAAATATAGTTATTCATTATTAATAATATTAGTAATTAAATAACTAATGTGAGACTGATTTGAGTGATATTTTGGTTATATTTACCTGATTGCAGGTTGGTGCCCCAAAACGAGATTAAACATAGTTTAATGATATTTTATTTATATTATTAATAATTAAGTATAATTATTAAAGAATATAACCAAAGTTGACTTGATACAACCCCAACACTAGCACCTCTGGTGAAATCTGTTGCACACTTAACACTTGGGACAAAAAGAAGATAAAGTTAATAGTCATTAGGCAACTTTACATTTATCTTAACTGTCATATTCCTGCAATTGGAAAATCTCTTTCAGAAAACAAGGACAAGTGATAAAGAGAATATTTAGGTACTGTACATATAGTTTCCTTAGCAACACATTTGGCTAGAAGAGTGACTCTATAGTCAAAGACATAAAAAGCTATGCAGCCAGGAGTACCAGTGTTCAGGCTCTTGCTGCAATGAGGTTGCTAATGCTAAATGCTAATATTTGGTCCCTGCAGAATACATTGCCTGGACATCTCCCAGAATTACTTATTATGGACAGCAAATGTTTTGATCTCGGGTGATGTTGATGCTCTTTACATGATCTAAGCACCTTCCTCCACTTGGGCATTGATGAATGAGCATGGTATAGTTGGTTGGAAGGATTTGGTCCTCAGATGTACTTGCTTATAGAACAGGACTTATGTCCTTAATTATTTGGCTCTGACCATTATTTGACACCCATTTCATAAAAAAAACTCACCCTACTCAAATATGCGTTTAACTTCATTTGACAGTGATAACGTTAATCTGGAATTTACAACATATTGCCCCCCAGCGCATTAGGGGGGTAGATCTGTGAGGAGGTGCCCCCTCTAATTCTTTTTTATAATTTATGTTCGTGCTTACATTTCAATGCCATCTACTATACAGATGCATAATACTGCTTCACTTTTTTGGCACAAATTTCACATTTCATGAAGGCTTCTTTCCCATCTGGAGAAACATTGTATATTAAGACACTTGTTGACACTTCCTTTTTCGCTATTGAGATTGCTAATTAAATAGTTTCTAGCGCAGTGGAGAGTAATCACACACCACCTCGCCTTCTTCTAGAATAAGTTTAAGCTTTTAAGTTATTCAAGTTTACAAGGCTTGAGCTGCACCCAAGAAGAACCGTCCTTATTTGTCCTCTGAAACTGTAACCGGGAAAGGAATAGGACTCAAAATAGAGAATACAAAAAAAATATTCAGGCTATGGTTTTGATTTTAGTTTTACTTCACAAGTACTGCCGAACAGAAAGTGGAACGAGTTTAAAAACTTTTAAATCTTTGCAAATTCCTTCGGGCAAAAATGTAGGAATGCATGATACACTTTAATGTCAACAACTCTACAGGTGCACCCTATAATGACCTAGGCTAATTAAACACCTGAGGCAAATTGCCTGAAAGCATTGCCATTACAAACACAATAAGAACAAAGGCAGTTGCTTTATAGTTTGCTGATTAAAAACTCCTCACTGTAATATCAATTCAAACATAAGGAGAGTTTCATACACATACTGATATTATTTATAAATGATTCACTGTCTAAAGGACTGAGAAGTTAGAAATGTCCAGCATATACCGAAGAGCTTCATATGAAAGGAATAATGCCACTCAGTTGAAAATGTATCCGTTTTTTACAGATTCTGCAAATGCAAATACGTTATTTATTTTCACAGAAATCTATAATCTGCAGTGTGTGATCAGATTTTGGTATCGGAAATGGTCAGTTTCGAGTATCGTCCACTGGTGTTTAGGGGGATTGTTTGTGTTCTGACAAACAATCAATTCATAGAGCAAAAGGCTGAATGTATCAGCCAATATTTAATCCCAAAATCCATCGACTTGACAAACCCAGGCATGCCTAGTGACCATGCCTTACATAAAACCAGCTTCATATTCCATTGCCCACACGCTACATGTGTAAAAAGAAACATTCTTATGTAAAAACAGCATAAAATAGTCTCAGGAAAGTAGAATATCTTGAGTTAATGTTTTGAAATACAAACCAAATGATAAGCAGTGTTGTATAGGCTAACTTTCATATTTAGTCTGACCCAAATTTTGTCAAGACAATCCATAGATTTCTGGTCATCACAGCTTTATTGCCCCTTTTTTGTATCATATAATTTTAAGGAAATGTTTACAAAGTGTCACAGTTGGGTTTTCCTTCTCTCTTAACATTGATAACTTGTGGCCACTCCATATTTATTTGAATGTCACACATTCTTACTTTAAGACATTTGACTAATCACTTTCTATTTTTGGCATGTAAAAAATAATTCTATTACGATTATTTAATTAAAGATAAACAATCAAGTCGTCCTTACTTTTCATCCCCATAGGGTGTCCCTGACATGATCTACTGCTTTTCAATCAATTACGGTCAGCAAAACAGGTTTGGTAAAAAATATCAAAAATACGACAACTGGGAGTGACAGTTTATTTGGCTATTCGATTGTTCTTTAGCTATTGTGAGAAATGTGTGAATAAAACTTGAGCTCATCATGGTAGGCGTTATTTTTTTTAGCCATAAATCTAAAACACTTAGCTTTTTATTTAGTTATCCGAAGTTCTCACTTCTAAAACCACATGTGTGATCGTAGAGAGAAGCCTTATCAGATTCTAGAAAGAAGTTAAATGTATTGGTTCATAAAATATGAATCAAGTTGCAGAGTACTCATATTTAGAAAATATATAGATTTGTGTAACTGTGAACTTAGGACACAGCTGCTTTCAAGCTAATATATCCCAAGGAGGATGCATGCTGTGTAATATTATGCAAAATAAAGATACTGTACGCTGATTTGGCTATGTATTGATTTGGAAGACCCCTGTAGTTTTATCTGATGTCCAATCTCTTTGATCATCTTTTTTCTGTACATGTGCAAGTTGTGTTCTCTGACAAAAAAATCAGTCAGTTGCGTAGCTGTGTATCAAAAATACCTCCCCCCAAAGTATTTATTGCTCTTGATATATCCTGCAAGGTGTTTTGCACACATTACAACCTTTTTATACAATATATCAAGTGTTTGTTAATGATAACCAAATGATCTGTAAACTTTTAAGAAATCCTTTATAGAACATCTATAGACAATACATAGATAAACACAGAAAAAAAGAATAAGTGAAGATTATAAAGGGTTGTAGCTTTTCAAATATGATTTAATTGATTCCTTTTATATTCTTTATTGCATCCCTGGTTCACACACACACACACACACACACACACACACACACACACACACACACACAAACACACACACACACACACACACACACACACACACACACACACACTGGTGGGGTTGATGGAAATACGCAGGATGTGAAAAGGTGTGGAGCTGAAACCTTGGCACTGTTCAGAGAGTCACAGAGATCAGACAAACAGCAAACTCAGAGAACTTGAGAGATTAGATTTTAAAATTTGACTACAGTGGATGATTGATCTTGATGGAATCTGGTTTGTTTAGTACTCTTAGAGTAAACACTCATCAGCTGATCACCTGAGAGGGAGAGAGGAAGTGACTTGAATTGATGATGTATTGAATTAATGAATGTATGAATGAGCATGAAACCGTCTTCCTGCATGAAAATAACAGTGAGCTTCATTATGTCATATATTATCCAGCTTTCTTACAATGGACCTAAAGAAGCTACACTGAACACACAAATAAATGAAATAGAATCAATGGGTAAATGAAGAAATTCACAATGGTTAGTGGTATATCAGATCACCACTGGGAAAGCGACTGGCAGGATCCCAGCTAGATTGTTCCCACAACATTGGCAAACATTCCCTACAAGTTCTGTAAATGTATTAAAGATCAAAGAACATTACTCTAACCCTATACTCTACATCAAATGATTTGTAAACCTTTAAGAGATGGTTTATAAAACATCTATCAACATTAAATAGATAAACACATAAGTATGAAAAAATGTGCAATTGCTAGAAAAAAGAAGTGAGGATTATAAAGGGTCGCAGCTGAACTTAAGTCTTGGCTGAAAGGTATGCATCATAACAATAAACACATGACAACAGAACAGCAACAATTATAGTGGATAACACTTGGAAGTGAACTGTTGTGAACAAATGTGATTAAATTGATTCCTTTTATATTCTTTATTACATCCCTGGTTCAGGAGATGTCTTGCAAACAAAAATATCAAAATGTGTTCCAAAATATTACCATGTTTATCCATAGGGGGAGCCATAAGTCTTTAAAAAATCTTATCAGTTTCATTTTACTCAGAAACTCTCTATCGGGGAAGGCAATTTGATCACATTTTGTTTGGATTATGACATGTTTTAGATAGACTGCTCCTTTTCATATAGGCTCTTACCTTTTAATACCCTTAGGGGATACATTACAGATTGTTTTTGGCATCCCTAAAAAGTGTGGAAAAAGATAAATGTGCAATGTCTTTGATGATTAGACTCCATTCATGGATGTTTTCATGTACTCTAATATAAGGCGTAGTGAGACAAACAGCAGGATATGATCTCTCAAAGCAAATTTTTTTAAAGTTTGGGTTTTGTTTTATTGTTGCTCTTTTTCCATATACAAATGATAGGCCATAGTGCATAATACTTAGTTTTTGTATACACAGAATACAGGCCTTTAAGTGAACATTTCATAACATTTGATAACTTCACATTCTAATATATTATAGGCTATTATAGTTGATCAAATGTACGTCTAACTTGCAACTATAAGGCCCTGTACTACAGACAAGAGGATACTAGTCAAACAGGTCCACATTTATTTCACAATTTATTGTTTAACCTGTTGTTTCCTGTTGTTTATCTAAGATAATCTTGACTTCCCTAAAAATGCCCTCTACTGTATCTAACCACTTGTTTACTTTGGGAAGTTCTGTTTTTTCCAGCTTCTTGTTATTCGCTTTAATGCAGCTATCCTCAGAATCCAAAAAAAGATATAATCCATTTTTAGACCTTTGGGACTTTCTCTTTTTCTTGGCACAGTTCATTACTTAGCTTATGTTCCATTTCATTAAAGGCAGAGTGTGTGACATTTCACACATAAATAAAGCAGAAATCCAGAATATCCTCTGTAAATATCTCTCTCATGACCATCTATAATGAGAGATGGTACACGCGAGTCCCTCTGTCTGTGATGTTGTCTGAGCCGTATTTACATCATGAAGAAGAATAATATACTGTACTCCATACTTATTTGAATGTCACACATTCTTCCTTTAAGACATTTGACTAATAACTTTCTATTTTTAGCATGTAAAAAATACAAAGTTATTTTCTGCATTACTTTCTGTTTTGTTTTTTGGGTAAATCACTCTTTAAACTTTAAATAAATATATTGTATTGCTCCCTGTAAATGTGAGCAAAATAATCATTGTAATATTTCTTGAGCAAAATGTGATTCTGCAGTCTTTTACATCATTACCTGAACACTCTCTTGTCACTCTTTACATGTCTTTGAATTCAAGTTTTCCTTTAAATATCGATTAAATCCCATCATAGAGGTAAAATAAGAACGTTATTACTGTTAAAATTAACAATACAAACAAAAAATACTTTTTAACTTGTAATTCATGTTCTAAAGGACATCTTTTACTATGCAAAAGTGAGTTTATTGGTTAGATTATTGAATTAAAGATAAACAATCAAGTCGTCCTTTCCTGGTGGATTATATACACTAATGAGATATGTTGTTTGTCGATATCCCCAATTAAAACAAATACTTCCCTTCTTTATATCTGATGCAAAATAGGAGATGATTAATTAATAGATGATTTTGACTAAGAACTGCCACTCCTTTTTTAGCTGATGTGTGGATGGATAAAAAATACTTGCACAGAGGCATTTTTCTTCCAAATTTTGCATATTCTACTATGCTTAAATGTGGTTTTTGCAAGAAAAAGTACATGAATCTTCCCTCTTTCTTAAGTTTTTGACGTATCCGCTCCCCTTTTTATTGGAGACCAGTTTTCCTTGTGTACACACATCCAAAGGCTTAAATAAAATTTGCCCCTTTGTTTGAAATGTTCAATACAAAGCTGCCTTGCCTTGCCATTCCTGTTGTTAAAAAAAGACTGCTCCTTCAGCATATTCACTTGAACTTATCAGTACAATTCATTGAGTAGGATGTTCTTGAAGCATCTATAAATAAATGAAGCTCAAGTTTTCTTGGAATCTGATCAAGACCTTGACTTCAGACAAGAACAGGTCTTTAAAAAGATAGCATCTGTGCCCTGAGGCTGTCTTAAAGAGCAACAGTCACCCAGTCAAAGGTATGGTATGTAGGCCAAACCCTTCTTAAACATTCAATCATTGTTGGATAAACATGTCATATTATTAGAGTAAGCAAAAACAATCAAAAGGCCTTCCGAGAAAAAAGAAAAAGAGAAACAACCAGTGGTTGAAATAACAGGCAATTAAAGTACTACGGAATACAGCTCTTAAATACACATTAAGAACACAAAGAATCAAAACACTCTTTTTCTGTTTACTCAATTACATTCAAGCTATAAATCAGTTTGATCTCCTATTTCTGAAAAAGGCCTGAGTACCAGGTAGGTTAAAGCTGTGCTCCCGGCAGCACAAGCACTGACTCCATGGTCATAGTATTTTAGTTCCTAGGACACTGTTTAGAGGAACCTATTTAACTCTTGCTTTAGAGTAGGAACTCTCCCAGCACAAGAAGGACTTTGAGTAATGTAAGTGCATTGTGATTTGTCCATATGACAGTTTACATTGATTAGTCGAATACAGGAGCAAATTTTTAACTGACATTTTTAAATCCCACTGTAAACAAATAACAGACGGTAAAAGCTTTTAAAATAATTTTATGACCCAAAACAACATCCTTCATATTTGTAGTTGGGTGAGGCATGTCGGTCTAGCCCCTCTAGTCACTTTAAGGTTCACATCAGCAATCACCATGGTGTTGCAGATGCAGACAGCAAAAAACGTCTCCATGGTGTGTAGTTCTTAGGGAACTCTCGAGTGAATACTTCCTCTTCGCAAAGTCCTCAGAACTGCTTGGTGACAATTATATTGTATTTAAATACTAGATGATTAATTTACAGCAGCTTTACTAATAATCAACCTGTTGGTCAACTAAGGTTGTCACAAAACCATAATAATTTTAAAGCAAGGGCAATAGTTCTTTATTGGGTACTTTCCCCTTGGAATTTGTTACTGAAATGTATCAAAAGGATCTTTTAAATTCTTACATTTAACTTGATAACCCCTATAGAAACACTGTTTAATAATACATGATTTCATTTTCCATATCAGAAAGACTTAAGAGAAACTTTGTTAAATATCCATTAGAATTTATCCATCATAGATGTCATGGTATCATGCTTACACAAAATTCTGACATAATGAAACTGAGATGCTTTTCATTTGATGTGTCCATAAATACATTGTTTTTCTTTTTCCTTTTCTGATATGTGTTATGCATTTCTAGATTTATCCTGACAACTCAAATAACTATATGATAAGTGCTCAATTTGTTTAAACAGCTGGCTTTTACTTTATAACATAAAAATATATATTTATCCTGCATTTCTCCCTGCTTAATAATTGTCTCAATAGGTGCTTAATTTATTTGTTACTTGCTGTCACACTTAAGGAACTTCCTTAAACATTTCACAAGGAACTTTTCTCAGAGAACAAAGGAGGGAGTATGCTGTGGTACTGAGCCAATAAAATGACAGACTGACAGTTTACCCTCAACGTCCTGTAATTTGGGTTTTGTCACTTAGGACCTGCAACATTATTTTATAATGAATCATGTCTGAGTGACGTCATCAGCTTCTACTCCGTTCCAATATATAAAGCCCTTTCTTGGTCTAAAAAGTCAGACAAAGTTATACTATTTACAATAACACAACTGTCAACTTGGCTGACAATCACCAGAGATAAACCTAGAGCTGATAGATACTGGTTATTTGAAACATTTTATTGAAAATCATTTGAGCTTTCAGCTAAGGTGAGTACATTTTAATGGTCTTATGTTAACTTATTTTTTGATTATACATTGTGTCTATCATAATATAAATCACTTAATGCAGATGATTGTTTGAGAGCATTTGCAGAATGAGTGTTAAGGGTGGCTCAAGGGCCATTCAACTCTCAACTCTAAAGTGCATCTGTCTGTTCAAGTAGCGTGCATATTGACAAGTAGGCTACCTCAGCTTAATCCTCTAATGAAGAAATTAAAAGGAAAGAGCAAGAGGAATTTTGGACAAATATCAGAAGAAATTGTTGATTGGAAGAGGAAAATGGTGTATCCATTTTTCAAGGGGAAATGAGCCTCTTGTTAAAAATGAAAGGCTTTTCCAAAGAGTTGGAGATGTACAATTTATTTGTTGGAAATCTTCAACCATTTTGAATAATTCTTAACATTGACTTTTTTCCATATTTTATCAACTTTAGTGCAATTTTGCAGAAACATGTACGAACCTCATTATAAATGTTTTGCAATATATCGAACATAAAATGTTTTTGAAAGGAATAAGTTGTAACAATGTTTTAAAGTTAAACTCTGTATGCCTTATAATAGAGCTAATTATAAATAGAGCAAATACTGTACCATAATAATCAAAGGACAAATTTTTTTTTTTTTTTAAATGTGCTGTTTTCATTCCGTTTTTTCTATTTATTATTCTTAATGGATTATATCATCAATGAGATACAAACATTACTTTATAAGAGAGAAAAACATATATTAGGATGTAACTGTTTTTCTGAAAGATGTAAAAAAAAAATCCAGTGCCTCTAAGTCTCATAAATGTTTTTTTTTACAGACTCAAGAAAACAAAGATGAAGTTGGGACTGACCCTATCAATTTCCTTGATTCTGATAGGTAAGCTAAGTGATACTGTCAGGATTCAAGGGTGTTATTTTCTCCTAAAAAGACACAATTTAAATTTATGAAACAAATATATCATAACATTTTCTGACATTATCTCAGCCTCATGTTCAAGGCAAGTACAATAATGAAAAGCCTGTCTAATATTAAATCCATTTTGTGGAATCCACATTTCCACAGCAATAACAACCACAGCAGCTCAGTCAACAGCCACAACTGCAGCACCTACCAATGCAGCTCCTACAACTGCAGCACCCACCACTGCAGCACCCACCACTTCAGCACCCACCACTGCAGCACACACAACTGCAGCAGCTACCACTGCCGCACTTACCAATGTAGCACACACAACTGCAGCACCTACCACTGGAGCACCCACCACCATAGCACACACAACTGCAGCACCAACAACTGCAGCTCCTTCCACTGTAGCGCCCACAACTGCAGCACCCACCACTGTAGCACCAGCAACTGCAGCACCAACAACAGCAGCAGCTACCACTGTTGCACCTACCACTGCAGCACACACAACTGCAGCAGCTACCACTGCCGCACCTACCACTGCAGCACCCACCACTGCAGCTCCTACAACTGCAGTACCCACCACTGAAGCACCCACTTCTGTAGCACCAACAACAGCAGCAGCTACAACTGCAGCACCCACAACTGCAGCACCCACCACTGCAGGACCCACCACTGCAGTACCCACCACTGCAGCACCTACCACTGGAGCACCTACAACTGCAGCACCCACCACTGTAGCACCCACAACTACAGCACCAACAACAGCAGCAGCTACCACTGTAGCACACACAACTGTAGCACCCACAACTGCAGCACCAAAAACAGCAGCAGCTACCACTGTAGCACACACAACTGCAGCGCCCACAACTGCAGCAGCTAAAACTGCCACACTCACAACTGCAGCACCAACAACAGCAGCAGCTACAACTGCCGCACTCACCACTGCAGCACACACAACTGCAGCAGCTACCACTGCCGCACCTACCACTGCAGGACCCACCACTGCAGCACCTACCATTGGAGCACCTACAACTGCAGCACCCACCACTGTAGCACCAACAACAGCAGCAGCTACCACTGCCGCACTTATCACTGCAGCACCCTCCACTGTAGCACCAACAACAGCAGCAGCTACCACTGCCGCACTTATCACTGCAGCACCCACCACTGCAGCTCCTACAACTGCAGCACCCACCACTGCAGGACCCACCACTGCAGCACCTACCATTGGAGCACCTACAACTGCAGCACCCACCACTGTAGCACACACAACTGCAGCACCTACCACTGGAGAAGCTACAACTGCAGCACCCACCACTGAAGCACACACAACTGCAGCACCTACCACTGGAGCACCCACCACCATATCACACACAACTGCAGCACCAACAACTGCAGCTCCTACCACTGTAGCGCCCACAACTGCAGCACCTACAACTGCAGCACCCACCACTGTAGCGCCTACAACTGCAGCAGCTACAAATGCAGCACCCACCACTGTAGCGCCTACAACTGCAGCAGCTACAACTGCAGCACCCACCACTGTAGCGCCTACAACTGCAGCAGCTACATCTGCAGCACTTACCACTGCAGCACACACCACTGCAACTCCTACAACTGCAGAACCCACCACTGCAGCACCTACAACTGCAGCACCCACCACTGTAGCACACACAACTGCAGCACCTACCACTGTAGTGCCAACAACTGTAGCGCCTACAACTGCAGCAGCTACAACTGCAGCACCCACCACTGTAGCGCCTACAACTGCAGCAGCTACATCTGCAGCACCCACCACTGTAGCACCAGCAACTGCAGCACCAACAACAGCAGTAGCTACCACTGTTGCACCTATCACTGCAGCACCCACCACTGCAGCTCCTACAACTGCAGCACCCACCACTGAAGCATCCACTTCTGTAGCACCAACAACAGCAGCAGCTACAACTCCAGCACCCACAACTGCAGCACCCACCACTGCAGGACCCACCACTGCAGCACCTACCACTGGAGCACCTACAACTGCAGCACCCACCACTGTAGCACCCACAACTACAGCACCAACAACAGCAGCAGCTACCACTGTAGCACACACAACTGTAGCACCCACAACTACAGCACCAACAACAGCAGCAGCTACCACTGTAACACACACAACTGTAGCACCCACAACTGCAGCACCAACAACAGCAGCAGCTACCACTGTAGCACACACAACTGCAGCGCCCACAACTGCAGCAGCTACCACTGCCACACCCACAACTGCAGCACCAACAACAGCAGCAGCTACAACTGCCGCACTCACCACTGCAGCACACACAACTGCAGCAGCTACCACTGCCACACCTACCACTGCAGCACCCACCACTGCAGCTCCTACAACTGCAGCACCCACCACTGCAGCACCTACCACTGGAGCACCTACAGCTGCAACACCCACCACTGTAGCACACACAACTGCAGCACCTACCACTGGAGCACCTACAACTGCAGCACCCACCACTGAAGCACACACAACTGCAGCACCTACCACTGGAGCACCCACCACCATAGCACACACAACTGCAGCACCAACAACTGCAGGTCCTACCACTGTAGCGCCCACAACTGCAGCACCTACCACTGTAGCGCCAACAACTGTAGCGCCTACAACAGCAGCAGCTACAACTGCAGCACACACCACTGCAGGACCCACCACTGCAGTACCCACCACTGCAGCACCTACCACTGGAGCACCTACAACTGCAGCACCCACCACTGTAGCACCCACCACTGCAGCACCCACAACTGCAGAACCCACCACTGCAGTACCCACCACTGCAGCACCTACCAGTGCCGCACCTACAACTGCAGCACCCACAACTGCAGCAGCTACCACTGCCGCACCTACCACTGCAGCACCCACCACTGCAGCTCCTACAACTGCAGCAACCACCACTGCAGGACCCACCAATGCAGCACCTACCACTGGAGCACCTACAACTGTAGCACCCACAACTGCAGCAACAACAACAGCAGCAGCTACAACTGCCGCACCTACCACTGCAGCACACACAACTGCAGCAGCTACCACTGCCGCACCTACCACTACAGCACCCACCACTGCAGCTCCTACAACTGCAGCACCCACCACTGCAGCACCCTCCACTGTAGCACCAACAACAGCAGCAGCTACCACTGCCGCACTTACCACTGCAGCACCCACCACTGCAGCTCCTACAACTGCAGCACCCACCACTGCAGGACCCACCACTGCAGCACCTACCACTGGAGCACCTACAACTGCAGCACCCACCACTGTAGCACACACAACTGCAGCACCTACCACTGGAGCACCTACCACTGGAGCACCTACAACTGCAGCACCCACCACTGTAGCACACACAACTGCAGCACCTACCACTGCAGCACCTACCACCATAGCACACACAACTGCAGCACCAACAACTGCAGCTCCTACCACTGTAGCGCCCACAACTGCAGCACCTACCACTGTAGCGCCAACAACTGTAGCGCCTACAACTGCAGCAGCTACAACTGCAGCATCCACCACTGTAGCACCCACAACTGCAGCACCAACACAAGCAGCAGCTACCACTGCCGCACCTACCACTGCAGCACACACAACTGCAGCAGCTACAACTGCCGCGCCAACCACTGCAGCACACACAACTGCAGCACCTACCACTGGAGCACCTATCACCATAGCACACACAACTACAGCACCAACAACAGCAGCTACAACTGCAGCACCCACAACTGCAGCACCCATCAATGCAGGACCCACCACTGCAGCACCCACCACTGCAGCACCTACCACTGGAGCAGCTACCACTGTAGCACCTACAACTGTAGCACCCACAACTGCAGCACCAACAACAGCAGCAGCTACCACTGTAGCACACACAACTGCAGCGCCCACAACTGCAGCAGCTACCACTGCCTCACCTACCACTGCAGCACACACAACTGCAGCACCCACCACTGTAGCACCCACCACTGCAGCTCCTACAACTGCAGCACCTACCACTGTAGCACCTACCACTGGAGCACCTACCACTGCAGCACCTACCACTGCAGCACCCACAACTGAAGCACCCACTACTGCAGCACCCACCACTGCAGCACCCACAACTGCAGAACCCACCACTGCAGTACCCACTACTGCAGCACCTACCACTGCCGCACCTACAACTGCAGCACCCACAACTGCAGCAGCTACCACTGCCGCACCTACCACTGCAGCACCCACCACTGCAGCTCCTACAACTGCAGCACCCACCACTGCAGGACCCACCACTCCAGCACCTACCACTGGAGCACCTCCAACTGCAGCACCCACCACTGCCGCACACACAACTGCAGCACCTACCACTGGAGCACCCACCACTATAGCACACACAACTGCAGCACCAACAACTGCAGCTCCTACCACTGTAGCGCTCACAACTGCAGCACCTACCACTGGAGCACCTACCACTGGAGCACCTACAACTGTAGCACCCACCACTGTAGCACACACAACTGCAGCACCTACCACTGGAGCACCTACCACCATAGCACACACAACTGCAGCACCAACAACTGCAGCTCCTACCATTGTAGCGCCCACAACTGCAGCACCTACCACTGTAGCGCCAACAACTGTAGCGCCTACAACTGCAGCAGCTACAACTGCAGCACCCACCACTGTAGCACCCACAACTGCAGCACCAACAACAGCAGCAGCTACCACTGCCGCACCTACCACTGCAGCACACACAACTGCAGCAGCTACAACTGCCGCGCCAACCACTGCAGCACACACAACTGCAGCACCAACAACAGCAGCAACTACCACTGTAGCACACACAACTGCAGCAGCTACCACTGCCGCACCTACCACTGCAGCACACACAACTGCAGCACCTACCACTGTAGCACCCACCACTGCAGCACCCACCACTGCAGCTCCTACAACTGCAGCACCTACCACTGGAGCACCTACCACTGGAGCACCTACCACTGCAGCACCTACCACTGCAGCACCCACAACTGAAGCACCCACTACTGCAGCACCCACCACTGCAGCACCCACAACTGCAGAACCCACCACTGCAGGACCCACCAATGCAGCACCTACCACTGGAGCACCTACAACTGTAGCACCCACAACTGCAGCAACAACAACAGCAGCAGCTACAACTGCCGCACCTACCACTGCAGCACACACAACTGCAGCAGCTACCACTGCCGCACCTACCACTACAGCACCCACCACTGCAGCTCCTACAACTGCAGCACCCACCACTGCAGCACCCTCCACTGTAGCACCAACAACAGCAGCAGCTACCACTGCCGCACTTACCACTGCAGCACCCACCACTGCAGCTCCTACAACTGCAGCACCCACCACTGCAGGACCCACCACTGCAGCACCTACCACTGGAGCACCTACAACTGCAGCACCCACCACTGTAGCATACACAACTGCAGCACCTACCACTGGAGCACCTACCACTGGAGCACCTACAACTGCAGCACCCACCACTGTAGCACACACAACTGCAGCACCTACCACTGCAGCACCTACCACCATAGCACACACAACTGCATCACCAACAACTGCAGCTCCTACCACTGTAGCGCCCACAACTGCAGCACCTACCACTGTAGCGCCAACAACTGTAGCGCCTACAACTGCAGCAGCTACAACTGCAGCATCCACCACTGTAGCACCCACAACTGCAGCACCAACACAAGCAGCAGCTACCACTGCCGCACCTACCACTGCAGCACACACAACTGCAGCAGCTACAACTGCCGCGCCAACCACTGCAGCACACACAACTGCAGCACCTACCACTGGAGCACCTATCACCATAGCACACACAACTACAGCACCAACAACAGCAGCTACAACTGCAGCACCCACAACTGCAGCACCCATCAATGCAGGACCCACCACTGCAGCACCCACCACTGCAGCACCTACCACTGGAGCAGCTACCACTGCAGCACCTACAACTGTAGCACCCACAACTGCAGCACCAACAACAGCAGCAGCTACCACTGTAGCACACACAACTGCAGCGCCCACAACTGCAGCAGCTACCACTGCCGCACCTACCACTGCAGCACACACAACTGCAGCACCCACCACTGTAGCACCCACCACTGCAGCTCCTACAACTGCAGCACCTACCACTGTAGCACCTACCACTGGAGCACCTACCACTGCAGCACCTACCACTGCAGCACCCACAACTGAAGCACCCACTACTGCAGCACCCACCACTGCAGCACCCACAACTGCAGAACCCACCACTGCAGTACCCACTACTGCAGCACCTACCACTGCCGCACCTACAACTGCAGCACCCACAACTGCAGCAGCTACCACTGCCGCACCTACCACTGCAGCACCCACCACTGCAGCTCCTACAACTGCAGCACCCACCACTGCAGGACCCACCACTCCAGCACCTACCACTGGAGCACCTCCAACTGCAGCACCCACCACTGCCGCACACACAACTGCAGCACCTACCACTGGAGCACCCACCACTATAGCACACACAACTGCAGCACCAACAACTGCAGCTCCTACCACTGTAGCGCTCACAACTGCAGCACCTACCACTGTAGTGCCAACAACTGTAGCGCCTACAACTGCAGCAGCTACAACTGCAGCACCCACCACTGCAGCACCCACCACTGGAGCACCTACAACTGCAACACCCACCACTGTAGCACCCACATCTGCTGCACCAACAACAGCAGCAGCTACCACTGCCGCACCTACCACTGCAGCACCCACCACTGCAGCATCCACCACTGCAGCTCCTACAACTTCAGCATCCACCACTGCAGGACCAACAACAGCAGCACCTACCACAGCAGCAGCTACCACTGCAATTCCTACAACTGTAGCGCCAACAACTGTAGCGCCTACAACTGCAGCGCCCACAACTGCAGCGCCTACCACAGCAGCAGCTACCACTGCAGCCCCCACAACTTCAGCACCTACAACTGCAGCACCCACAACTGTAGCACCAACAACAGCAGCAGCTACAAGTGCCGCACCTTCCACTGCAGAACCCACAACTGCAGCACCCACCACTGTAGGACCCACAACTGCAGCGCCTACCACTGCAGCACCTACAACTTCATCATTAACAACTCGTGGGTTAACAACAAGTGGTGGTTCTGTTACAACAAGAGGGTCGACAACAATTGGTTCCATAGTGACCCAAGCTTCCTCACCAGTTTTTACTCTTGCAGCAACCTTGGAAGAACCTTTTGTGGAAGAACTCAGTGACCCAAACAGTGTTCAATTCAAAGCACTTGAAGTACAAGTTGTAACAGTGGTTCGTAAAATTTAAGTTTCTGATTATTCAAAATGCATTTCAAGGCAAATTCCTTTAAGCTTTTGCTTTATTTGATTCAGGGGCTTCTTCCATTGGACTCATTTCTTTTGCCTTTTATTTCCCTTCACAGTGTGATATAATCTACCGTGCAAGATTTGGTTTTTCCTTTATTCGCACCATTTTGTTACGATTCAGGTAATACTCCAAGCCTTGAAAGCATTGTTCTGAATACATTTTCTTATAACTGAAAGAGTACATTGTTGGTTTTGAGTCTCAACTTAAGTGAGTTTTGCAGTAACTATGAATGTTAAAAAACATGCATCAAAACACATTCTAAATAGCTGGAAAAATCTGATTAAGTTTTGTGTGTTTTTCTTCTTATTAATTTAGACTTGCAATAGTAAGGACTCGAATGGAAGGCACTCGAGCGGAGGTTGCTCTCGTGTTCAACAATACAGTTACAGAAGAACAAATCCCTGCAGAGGTTGAATTGGTAAAAACTTTACAAGACGCTTTGGATAACCCCAACAATACGTTCAACATCTCTGTTGATCCAGCGACCATTGAAGTCATGCGTAAGTAACAATGTTTTAAATTTTGTTATTATTATAATGTATTTGATGTTTTTTCTTCTTCATCTTCTAAAATATAATCTGTTCATTTGGGATTTTGTTAATCTTTGTTTATATGCAGGTATAGAACCCAAGTTTAGCATTTATGAAACAAACATTTCCAAGACATATGAAAATAATAGCTTTAGTTCAGTTACATTCATGAAGCCTCCAAATACGTCTTGAATCCTTCATTGAATTCGTCCATTTTTTTTGTATTACTGGTTTTTAAGAAGAGCATACATTTTCTGAAGTTAGTGACTGTTCTGTACATCAGTTAATCTTATGTTTTTTCAAAATCTGAATGACTATTGACATAAAGTATATTATTAACTGCCATTTTGAACATTAAAGAATTAAAGTTAAATAGAAGGGCTTCCTAGCATAAATGAAAGAGTGTTAACGCAAATTTGATTTTATTGGGGTTGAGAGATTGAAAATTATGTTATGTGTAAGTGTTCCTTTATATAGGCATAAAGGGAACTTAAATTATGAGCAGCCAACTTTATCTAATATTTTTCATGTGTTTTACAGGAGATACAAATACAACTACAAGTTCTCCAACTGCAGCCCAGACTTCAATTGCAACAATGTCCTCTGTAACAACAGTTTTGGCAACAACTGAACAACTTGTGACACGGACACTGACTTTCCGCTCTGCTGGAGAGACATTTACAATTGACTTGCTGAATCCATCTTCTTCAGAATTTATCAATCGAGCTGCAATGATCAAATCTACTGTAAGTCTCTAGCTCTCAAGATGATCTGCATACAACTGACAAATCACATTAAACACTACCCATTCAAAAATGTTTTTAAAAATGAAAAAGGATCTCTTATTAAGGCCTTTTTCCTAAACATAAACTTAATGACCCACATCTTGGAGCTTTCTTTTCATGTCAGCCTGGCAGCACTCACAAGATCTAGGTTCTTGGTCCTGCTTGTGTTAACACTGTGTTAACAAATTGGGAAATTTTGGATATCATTTTTAAATAGATATATTATGAAACTATCAAGGCCAATGTTGGTTTTGTTTTACTGCTCTGTGTGTTTAGGTCAGAGAACAGTAAAGAGAATGTTAACATTTACATGTGTAAATATTTAACTTTATGCATTGTGCATTTAAAAGTCGAGCCCCACCAAAAGAGAAGGCTCAACTGAAGCAGTCAAAAAAGGGAAGCGGCTTCAAATCTCACACCACTTAACAGCTCGTTGGTTCCATGTGTGTCCCACAGTTGGCACCCCCAAACGACATCACGGCTGTTTGTCCGAATCTCCCACTGCTTACTTTTTCTATAAATTAAAGTGAAGACCGTTAAGAACCTCACAGATACTTGAATGAAGGAATTTGGAAAGTGTTATTCTTGAAACAATGTATAGTGTAGTGAAAGTACACCATAAGAGTGCTGAGCTTAATGGACTTGGATTTGTTTCTTTTATCCCTGCAGCTTGAACCAGTCTACAAGGCAACATTCTCTTCATTCAGGAACTTGACTGTGACTTCATTCAGGTAATTTGTCCCTGTTCTATCGATATGATCAAGGGGATGTTTTTTTATTAATTTGTTGAAAACTAAAACAGTATTTCTTCTGTATTTCTAATGCAGTAATGGATCGATTTTCAACAACATGGACCTTTCATTTGCAAACATGAATGTTCCTAATGGCACTCAGATTGCAAATGTTTTGGTTGCAGCAGCTTCAGATATCACAGCCTTTAACATTGACACCAGCTCAATATTTGTGAATGGCATACGTAAGTTATATAAATAAATAAATAACCCTGTAAATTGAATTTATTATTTCATCAGAAAAGAAAATACACAGGCAGAAGAAATAGTTGTATGTTCAAACAACAACTTAATTTCTTTTTCCCCCTCTTTTACAGAAGTTTCAGGCGGAGCGAGCCACAAAATCAGTCTCCTCACTGCATCCTTCCTTGTGCTGCTGTCATTGCTACTGTCAAACCAGCAATAGCGTCTGTGCTGGTATCCCTTTAAAACCATTTAGAAAGTGAATGCTATCACTGGGATAAAAAAGAACAACTGAGAGGATATCCTTTTCTATATGGCTGGGGTTGAATGATCATATATACTATTTAATCCTTAGTTAACAGGACAAGCATAATAATGTTTAATATATAAAAATGGCCTGTTGCCCTTTGCAGGTATAAGGGTTCATTCATGTTGCAAACTTTAAGCACCTTATCTTTAGATGATATTTATTATTGAAATTATAGGCATCAAAATCAGACGCAGCAGTCATATTTGGACTATTATTTTGATGATTCCTTACATAATATTTCCAGTTTGTGAAAATAAAAGACAAGGATAACCAATGAAATATTAACTTACTGTAGTCCAGATTGTTGGTTGCAATTAAATGAAAAAAAACGTGCCTTTTCAAATATAATAATTTCCTTGTGGAATTTCACTTGTCTAGTCAATAAAGCTGTCAGACATAAACACCTCAGATAAAGTCAAAGGATTTATCCTGCTCTTTACTCCAACCCTGACAGGGTCAGATTGATGTTCAAGGTCATGTAACTCTTTAACATGCTGTCAAAATAATGCTTCTTTTTCACTTCCTGCACTTATGATGTAATGTCATGATATCTGTGTTCTTAGAATTTAACTTTATTATTGTCATTTTTGTGTTTAAGTTAAGAAAAACAATCTGTCAACACTTCTAACATTCTATAATCATTTTTGATGAACTGGGAAAAACAATTATTTCTATTAAAGCTATTCCATATATCTTCAAACTTTTGGACCGTGTCTCATCATTTCCTTCTAATTTTTTTTTTTTTATGCTGTCATCATAGCATATTAACCAAACGATCTGATTTGCTCATCTTTGACGTAACCCACAACAACTGTACATTGATTTAAGATCTTGCACAGAGGTTGATTTAAAAGCACAAAATCCCTCACAAAAAAATCAATGTAATTCAAGATCCAGATTGTTTGAATGTGTAAGTAAATATGTTTATGAAATCATTAAGGCAAAAGTGGATCTGACATTAATTACATTTGATGTATTCTTATTGCGTTGGGTGTGACCATTTTAGCCTTGTTCGTTCAAAATCAACCTCAGTGATTCAAAGCGCTCATGGGAGCAAATAAAATACAAACATAAGAACATCATTCAAAGTGGTGAGTGGCTTACTTTCATTGCTTATAATTACAACAAATACTATGCTTGAATCACTTTCTGTTGTAGGATGATATCAGTATACAAAAGCCCTGGTTCTGGTAAGGGCCACATTGAATGTGGTTTGTGGCCCAGCATCAGGGTCAGGATAGGGGGTCATCAAAAAGGGCTGACAGCCCAGGCCACTTGGCATCAATGCTGGTGACCATGCACTGATGGTCACAAGTCATCTGGAAAATCATTTGGAGTTAACAATAGAGTGTTAAAATAAATGTGTATTTGAAAGGACTCCAAGGTGGAGATAAAGGTGGTCCAACTGTGACACATGTGCTGTGTGAATATGTGCAAAAAGAGAATAAATTACCTTTAATTATCCAGTCAATGTGTCAGTATGACCAAACAATCAGTTTCCATTTGATGAGTAACAGTAATTAATTTTCTCCAAGGGAAACTTTTGTGTTACAGTGGCTACATAGAAAAATGTGTACTGTACTATAAAATGTAAAAAGTAGAATAAGTACAAAGGAGATGAAGCCAGACATGAGCAACATATTGCTATCAATGTGAAAGTTAAATGTAAAAATCTACATTGTGCATTTGAAATTGCAAGATTTACCTGAATGTTGAGGCTGTGGAATGATTTGAGATTCACATAATCCGCCTTCATTATCACCCAGATGCGCACTGATTGGTATGTGTGTGCAGTCGATTGCACCGATCACTCTGGGGAATCCTATGAAAAAAGTGGGCTACATTTAATATACAACACGAGATAGGGTCTACATTATATACATACACAAAGTTGATGTATAGGTAATGTAGCCTGTTTTATTTTATACTGTATTTGTCGTAAAAGCCCTCAAAAACACATCCATTAGTTGTGTGAGAGCCCCTGCTACCTTGTGAATGGCATTGCAGACTGTCTTTTTACTAATGCTCTGCATCACCCATAGCATACATAAAGGTACCAGATGAAAAAAAGCACAAGGCAATACAAACAGTCTGAGGGATAGTTATGGCGATACTTCGACATGTGTGTATGCAAGAGCTGGGGATCTTTCAATCCTCCAGTTGAGAGACAACTGACTTTACAACTGAGCCACACACAGCCACCCCTTGGGCCCTCATAATGGGGTCCATAACATCGATGGAGATTAACAGGACAGCCTATTCCTTCTCATTAATGCTATGCTGTGGAGCATAAGGCTGTAATTATTCCAAGGTCCTTGTCTGATGTTGTTTTATTCAGTTAAGACACTGTTCCATAGACTATCCTTTTTCTTCTTTGAAAAACAAAGTGACTGTAATGTTTCTATTTGCCACCAGAGGGCGCCATAATATATAAGACCTTTGATAAGATCACAATGCCTTCAGGCACAGAAATGCAAGAGGAAACACTGAATGTGCAATTTTTTGGACATGTCTGCATTGTACAAATTGTGTATAACCATAGACATTTCTGTAGGAAATCATATGAACAAAAAGCTGATCAGGAATGCACAATTTTAGTAACGATGTCTGTTCAATGAACAAATGTCATTTGCTCCGCAGGATCTAAAATTCAGAAGCTCGACATGAAATACAAGAAGTTAGAGTTAAGATGTTGGAGATAAAGAACAAATTTAATAAACACATTAAAACATAACAGAGTGTCATACTTTGGGCTGTAAGGTTTGTTTGTTTGTTTGTTTGTTTTGTCATCAGGCACAGTTTTGTCTCAAATTATACAAACTTAACTTTCCCTAAAACTTGGTAACTCCAAAACACAAGTGAAGTAAAGACAAACATAAATACAGATTCTTGTTGAAGTCCCTCACTGTTCTCACTTTACCTGTAGGGCTGGGTAGATATTTTCCCACGACTCAGCCATTTGGGCAGTCTCTCACGGCATATAATTACAATCTTGTGATGTCACAGGACGTTTCAAGAGTCACTCCGAGGCTCTTTAAAGACTGAAACCTTGATTTCTGCTGGCCAAAAACCAAAATTATTGAGGCCCTGGTTTTTGCTGTGAGAACATTTAATGCCCTCTTCACTTCTGTTGCTGGTCCTCAGTAGGTTGTCAGCAACAAACACGTGTTTAAAGCTCCTGTGAGCATATTTGGGGTAATGTAGCTTTTGGCACCCCTTGTGGACATCTTATCTCTTTGCTTATCTCTTCCTGTACAAGTCTTAAATGGAAATCCCAAATTGTTCTCTTTTATAAATGTCAAACGTGCTACTCACAATGAAACTTTGGCTTGAACATTTTTACATTTTTATTTATTGTTTATTTTTACAGGGGCAGTGCACAATTAAATGTAATTGGGTGTACCAGAGTTAGCTAATAGCTAATGTGCATCTGTTAAAAGGCTGTTTCGGAATCATACAGTTAATCTCCTCTGTATAAATAATACTTTGTCTTCCTGTTGGTGTGGTTTACTGCTGCAGCTCCTCTGTATGCATCAGTATAAAGTTCAGTCTGTTTCATAACCAGCTAAGAAGCTCCCCACTTTGAGCTTTAAATATGACATTTGATGGTTAAATTAGATGAAAACATGTCAAAATAATGTGCCTTTTGTAGAAGTGTAGTAAACATCATTTCCTTTTAAGTGGAAGTTTAGTAACCACTTTAAAATCCTTCAAATAAAATCTATACCAGATCCAGTAGGGGATGATCTTACACTGTTTGTCAAGTTGAAGTGTTTGCCTTGCAAAGATAGAATCAGAGTTACAGTAGCTGCAGACAGCAAGCAATGCTAGTTGAACAGGAGCTGAGTGACATGTATGATAGCCTCCTCTAAACCTCAGTGAAAGTTTTGTATGTACTGGAATGAATGAACAAATTAAATTAATCTTTTATTTTTATGTCTGGCCTCATATGGCCCATCCCTATGGGATTATAAAGACATATTTAAGGAAAACATTTCCTAATGCCATCACACTGACACAAAATGAAACAAATACAAAAATGATTCAAAGATAAAAGTAACAATTCAACAGCAAAACACTGGTATAACTCGATAAATACCTCATACAAAAGAAAAAGAAACAGCGGGACAGAGATTAGATTAGATCTCTATATAGCTGTACATACACACAGGCCACAGAACTGTATATACACCATTAGTCTTTAATAAAATAATCTCTTTAAATCTTAATATTTGTATTTTATATTTCTGTAAGTTGTCTGTAGTCATCTGTAAATATTGTAAAAGCTAAATTACATTTTTATCTTGCATTTAAAAAAAACTTAAACCTGCACAGCTCTGTTAGTTTAATCTTTGTTATTCTTTAATTGTAGTTAATTTTGTGTTTTATTTTGACTAAAATTAGATATTGTGAAATTATGAGGTTTTGAAAAAGACATTTAATGATATCACTATCCTGAAGCATGCTATGTGTGTTGGTACTTCGTCATAAAATGGACAATACAGTAAAAAGTGAGTTTCGCCTTCTACTTCTCCAGGTTCACAGTAATGACATGATCTTTGGTCTTCTTCGGTTCCAGTATATTGACCAGTTTCAATATGCAATGGCAATATCCCAGAGTGAAACTGGGAACAGAGAGAATGCAGGCTCTTTGATAGGTCATACACAACATATTTTTCGCATTCATGAACAGTTTTAAATAGACAATACGTTCGTAATTTCGGCTTGTGATTAACCTGTTTTTTAAATATTTTATCATAGCATGTTCTTTAAACATCCCCACATCCACCTTCTGTCTGTGGCTGTCGAGATGCCCAAGCCCATGCTCATGAAGAAGATCACACATTTTTGACCACATTTGCATTTTTGTGAGAGATCCCACATGGAAATCTTGCTTGCCACTCTGCTGTTTTTAATTTAAGACAACCTCTACGAGAGAGTGTGAGAGAGAGAGAGAGAGAGAGAGAGAGAGAGAGAGAGAGGGAGGGAGCATGCCATAATACATAGACGTGGATAATGGCAAAAACATAACTTGGTTGTATGTCCAATGTAGGGCTAACTAAGTTTACAAGTGAAGCGTGTGAACAAAGACGCAGACTCCATTTAACAGATTGACGTTGTCTTCTGTAAATAACTTCAACAACTGCCGCTCAATTAACAACCACAACCACATGCATTGAGTGTGCAAGAAGGGTGTCTTAGCCTCCACCCGTCACCCTCACTGCTCTGTTAATTATATGAACTAGTCATATGCCACAACCACATCTGTGTGAACTTTAAATGTGAAGTTTGTTGTTGAAAGAGTCAAATATTAATTATTAAAATGATAAAATGTGATTTTGCTCAGCAGAAAGTATGAAGACATCATGTAGAATGTCTTCCCACAGCTTCCCCGACTGTTATAATAATACTAATAATGATTATAATAATATTATTATTATAAATAACTTTATATACCAGTAATACCACCTTAAAAAAACAAGGGTTGACAAAGGGCTTCATCCGCATATACAAACAAAGAATAAGAACCCAGACACAAAAGAACCCCTACACTAGCACCCCTGGTGAAATCTGTTGCACACTTAACACTTGGGACAAAAAGAAGATAAAGTTAATAGTCATTAGGCAACTTTACATTTATCTTAACTGTCATATTCCTGCAATTGGAAAATCTCTTTCAGAAAACAAGGACAAGTGATAAAGGGAATATTTAGGTACTGTACATATAGTTTCCTTAGCAACACATTCGGCTAGAAGAGTGACTCTATAGTCAAAGACATTCAAAGCTATGCAGCCAGGAGTACCAGTGTTCAGGCTCTTGCTGCAATGAGGTTGCTAATGCTAAATGCTAATATTTGGTCCCTGCAGAATACATTGCCTGGACATCTCCCAGAATTACTTATTATGGACAGCAAATGTTTTGATCTCGGGTGATGTTGATGCTCTTTACATGATCTAAGCACCTTCCTCCACTTGGGCATTGATGAATGAGCATGGTATAGTTGGTTGGAAGGATTTGGTCCTCAGATGTACTGCTTATAGAATAGGACTATGTCCTTAATTATTTGGCTCTGACCATTATTTGACACCCATTTCATAAAAAAACCCACCCTACTCAAATATGCGTTTAACTTCGTTTGACAGTGATAACGTTAATCTGAAATTTACAACATATTGCCCCCCAGCGCATTAGGGGGTTAGATCTGTGAGGAGGTGCCCCCTCTAATTCTTTTTTATAATTTATGTTCGTGCTTACATTTCAATGCCATCTACTATACAGATGCATAATACTGCTTCACTTTTTTGGCACAAATTTCACATTTCATGAAGGCTTCTTTCCCATCTGGAGAAACATTGTATATTAAGACACTTGTTGACACTTTCTTTTTCGCTATTGAGATTGCTAATTAAATAGTTTCTAGTGCAGTGGAGAGTAATCACACACCACCTCGCCTTCTTCTAGAATAAGTTTAAGCTTTTAAGTTATTTAAGTTTACAAGGCTTGAGCTGCACCCTATAAAGAACTTTCCTTGTTTGTCCTCTGAAACTGTTACCGGGAAAGAAATAGGACTCAAAATAGAGAATACAAAAAAAATATTCAGGCTATGGTTTTGATTTTAGTTTTACTTCACAAGTACTGCCGAACAGAAAGTGGAAAAAACAGTTTAAAAACATTTAAATCTTTGCAAATTCCTTGGGGCAAAAATTAGGAATGCATGAGTCACTTTAATGTCAACAACTCTACAGGTGCACCCTATAATGACCTAGGCTAATTAAACACCTGAGGCAAATTGCCTGAAAGCATTGCCATTACAAACACAATAAGAACAAAGGCAGTTGCTTTATAGTTTGCTGATTAAAAACTCCTCACTGTAATACCAATTCAAACATAAGGAGAGGTTCATACACATACTAATATTATTTATAAATGATTCACTGTCTAAAGGACTGAGAAGTTAGAAATGTCCAGCATATACCAAAGAGCTTCATATGAAAGGAATAATGCCACCCAGTTGAAAATGTATCCGTTTTTTACAGATTCTGCAAATGCAAATACGTTATTTATTTTCACAGAAATCTATAATCTGCAGTGTGTGATCAGATTTTGGTATCGGATATGGTCAGTTTCGAGTATCGTCCACTGGTGTTTAGAGGGATTGGTTGTGTTCTGATAAACAATCAATGCATAGAGCAAAAGGCTGACTGTATCGGCCAATATTTAATCCCAAAATCCATCAATTTGACAAACCCAGGCATGCCTAGTGACCATAACTTACATAAAACCAGCTTCATATTCCATTGCCCACACGCTACATGTGTAAAAAGAAACATTCTTATGTAAAAACAGCATAAAATAGTCTCAGGAAAGTAGAATATCTTAAGTTAATGTTTTGAAATACAAACCAAATGATAAGCAGTGTTGTATAGGCTAACTTTCATATTTAGTCTGACCCAAATTTTGTCAAGATAATCCATAGATTTTTGGTCATCACAGCTTTATTGCCCCTTTTTTGAATAAATATACTTTTAAGGAAATGTTTACAAAGTGTCACAGTTGGGTTTTCCTTCTCTCTTAACATTGATAACTTGTGGCCACTATTTTTTTGTGATAATGATCTGGCCAAGAAAGGCAGCAACAAAAACACAAAGTTACAGACGGAAATACAAAGAGAGACAAAGTACAATGTACAATTTTTGACTGATTTGACATGTTGAATCGGCGTCTATGGTCAGTGAGAGGGATCTCTGTGATTGGCTGGTTTAATTTATCTCCAGCTCTCTACACAGTTTCGGGAAAGCACCTTGAGCATGCCGCTGTAGTATCCTTGCTTTCACCCATTAGTGCGCTTTCTCCTCATTTGTTGCCTCTTCTTTTCTTTTTCCACTAAGACCAAGGCCTGACGACGCCAGTGCCATTTTCAACTTTTTATCAGACATTATTCTGGATTAGTAGGCTACCTATAATACGCGTGTTGCTTGACAGCGGTGTGAAAATGGTCCTCTCGTATCATAACAACAAGCTACCACCACCCCTCACGCATGCGCAGAATGTGGTGGTTGGCCATCAGCTGTAGTCTTTGCGGTGTGTTCTAGAGCAACTTTTTGGCCAAGACGTGAGGCGACGCGTGGCGACACCACCGGCACTAGCTCTTTGCCGTCTGCTTGGTGTGTCAGGGCCTATATTTAGGAGTTTCACATAAAGCCATAAATCCTCTTGTCTGAGTTAACAGGCTTAGAGAATCTACTTAACATAACAAAGATAATTATACAAATATGCATGACAGATGTGTTCTTTCAAAGGTCTTTCTAAGCACATTGTATTGTTCCCTCATTTGGTTTCAATCAGAGAAAGGAGTCCTGAAAGCTGTCTCCTTGTATTTTCTATTTTCATTGGCACTAGTGCTCCTGGAGTCTTTTTGTGCAAGTACGTGTGTGAAAGTCTTTGAGATGGCTAATTAGTATTTACACCTGCTATTGCTTGTCAGCCATTGCTCTGCATCAAGACTATTGCCTGCACTGCATGAAGCTCAGTTTTTCATTGCATACAACAGACAATCAATCCCTGTGTATTAGTATTCCACAAGACTGCCTTGATCAGGTATCAATTACGGTCAGCAAAACAGGTTTGGTAAAAAATATCAAAAATACGACAACTGGGAGTGACAGTTTATTTGGCTATTACATTGTTCTTTAACTATTGTGAGAAATGTGTTCAATTAAATATAAAATACTTTTAATAGACACTAGATATTAATAGACGTGTGAATAAAACTTGAGCTCATCATGATAGGCGTTATTTTTTTTAGCCATAAATCTAAAACACTTAGCTTTTTATTTAGTAATCTGAAGTTCTCACTTCTAAAACCACATGTGTGATTGTAGAGAGAAGCCTTATCAGATTCTAGAAAGAAGTTAAATGTATTGGTCCATAAAATATGAATCAAGTTACAGAGTACTCATATTGAGAAAATATATAGATTTGTGTAACTGTGAACTTAGGACACAGCTGCTTTCAAGCTAATATATCCCAAGGAGGATGCATGCTGTGTAATATTATGCAAAATAAAGATACTGTACGCTGATTTGGCTATGTATTGATTTGGAAGACCCCTGTAGTTTTATCTGATGTCCAATCTCTTTGATCATCTTTTTTCTGTACATGTGCAAGTTGTGTTCTCTGACAAAAAAATCAGTCAGTTGCGTAGCTGTGTATCAAAAATACCTCCCCCCAAAGTATTTATTGCTCTTGATATATCCTGCAAGGTGTTTTGCACACATTACAACCTTTTTATACAATATATCAAGTGTTTGTTAATGATAACCAAATGATCTGTAAACTTTTAAGAGATCCTTTATAGAACATCTAGAGACGATACATAGATAAACACAGAAAAAAAGAATAAGTGAAGATTATAAAGGGTTGTAGCTTTTCAAATATGATTTAATTGATTCATTTTATATTCTTTATTACATCCCTGGTTCAGGAGATGTCTTGCAAACAAAAATATCAAAATGTGTTCCAAAATATTACCATGTTTATCCATAGGGGGAGCCATAAGTCTTTAAAAACTCTTATCAGTTTCATTTCACTCAAAAACTCTCTATCGGGGAAGGCAATTTGATCACATTTTGTTTGGATTATGACATGTTTTAGATAGACTGCTCCTTTTCATATAGGCTCTTACCTTTTAATACCCTTAGGGGATAAATTACAGATTGTTTTTGGCATCCCTAAAAAGTGTGGAAAAAGATAAATGTGCAATGTCTTTGATGATTAGACTCCATTCGGGGATGTTTTCATGTACTCTAAGGCATAATGAGACAAACAGCAGGATATGATACCCCCCCCCCCCCACACACACACACACACACACACACACACACACACACTGGTGGGGTTGATGGAAATACGTAGGATGTGAAAAGGTGTGGAGCTGAAACCTTGGCACTGTTCAGAGAGTCACAGAGATCAGACAATAAGTATGACTGCAATACCCCTTGCCTAAGAAGTAATATACATTTAATTGATGGTACACAGGGGAGTTTAATTGAATGGCTAACACATTTATGTTATCTGATATCTAAAAAAAAAAATGATATATTTGTTAAAATGTATTTTAACCATACATAGTAGCTCCCCCTGTTGTTTTGGTGAGCCGACTACCCTCACATGGTACTTTGTTCCAAGACCTCTGTAAAACAGTTATTCCCATGTCTGTAGCCCCTTTTGTTGCTGAGGTATAAGCCTTCAAACATGCCCTTGGGTCAAGGTTCAAAGGGCATTATTTCAAAACAGGGGTCATGTTGAAACCTCATCTTCACATATGTTACTCTCCAGGATGAGACCTTTCCAACGATGTATGACGTTCAGCTCTAAGCCAAAAACTTAAATATTCTCATTTCATAGGTAAGGGAAACACTGAGATTTGTCTAAAAGACTACAATTCCTCAGAGTCAAGTCATACAGCTTCATACTGAATGGCGCCATAATTGTAGTCTTTTCCGTTTCCAAAAAAAGGTTGTAACTAGGATTATAAAAGGCTTACAAAAGATATATTCACTGAATATGTCACGGATCTCGTGTGGCCAAAGTATTAATTGCATAGTACATATATGATCTATGTTAAAATAAAGTACATATATCAGTTAATTTTGGATATTTTGACTGTTATTCTAGAAACGGGCATTTTGGTACTTATTTCTGGCGTTATGCACAGAGGGAACATAATTAGGGTTGTAAAAATGTATATCTACACACTATGTTTTAAAAGATAGTATTAATTTGTCAGGATTATTTTTTTTAAATAAAATCATATGAATCACACATGAACTGTACAGTATTGTCGTTATGTATCAAGGATTGTTACATGTTATAGTTTATAATGTTGCTAATATGCATCGATCTGTTCCAATCGTTTTATTAAATTTGGTTGTAATGAAAGACATCCATAAAAATGTAACAGAAATCATTATTTATTGCATAGGAGTTTAGTTTGATGTCTAGGGTCTGATGTAACCCGTTTTAAGAGCCGCGAACCGAACGTCCACTCGTTTTTTCGTTTTTTGTTTGTTTAGCTTCATTCAAGAAGAGTAATGCGCATATACAGTCAGGTAAAAAAACAAAACAATATCAATCGATGACAATGTGATAATGTATATCAAGTAAAAGATTAAATAACTAAATAACATACAGTAGCTTTCATAAAGAAAAGTAGAAATGAAAGACAGTAATATACGGAATATAAAATAAAATAAACCAATAAAGACGTATTTAAATAGTGAAATCATTATTTAAATAGAGGCAGAAAGGTTTTATAATAATGCAGACATTTGTTATATTTTCTGTTGTTAATTGAAAGTAGTGATTTCAGACGGGACTTTAACTCTAGATTAAAAATTGATTCAATTAATCCACGCTCGTTTGTTTTGATTTGGAGGCGGACAAGACGTGAAGATTTGGTAAAATACAATTAATTTCCTGAAAGCACGCATCCGATCCATACTGCATAAAACCCGGAAGTTAGTATCCATACTGAAATGTTCAGTTTACTGAGGTGGACCCAAAATATGCATACTGAATGACCGCGAGAGTTCAGTCTACTGAAACTCCCTACTGAATAGTACGTACTGCCTACTGAACTGTGGCTATTCGGAAAGGGCCCCTGAATAAACAATATCATTTGCAATGGATTGTGGGATGGGTAGTTCCTTGACTCCGGACGAAAATGATATACACAGTCTTGAACCTTTACCTTTGTTTCCGTTTTTAACGCCGTTTTGGTGCCGAATTGAATGTAATATAGTCACGAGTGTTGGGGTAGCTTGTTGTTTTGGTCCCAGGCGCCAATCTCTTGATATAAGGATTTTGTAAAAAATCAATGGAGGATTTGAATGGGAAAATTTTATTTCAGAACAAGAGCAGCCGAAAAAAGAGTCGTGAACCGAACGTCCACTTCCTTCCGGTTTGTTGTTGATGGCGTCCATAGCAACCACCATAGCAACAGTAGAAAACGTAACAGTCCAACGTTTTTCTAGCAAGACCTGAAATAATCTTCGTAGAAACGAACAAACTAAAGATCATAAACATAAACCGAACTAAGATTATGAAGATACAATGTACATTTGTCGCCAGAAAGGTTATCAAAACGACATTTAAGCCTCAAACTATCTTAAAATATTGCATTTTCCTCCGAAAATAGAAGGGATGTCCGCCATGTTTTTCTTTTCGCCAGGGGAAAACTGGGCAGTCACGTGACCTGAGGTATGCTTATATAAAAGAATAGGCAAAAGGAAACGTAGACATGTCACAATTTTAGAGCCCTTATTGTGAAACTACTACGTTTTGCGCTGTGAAACAACGTAGGTATTATACATTTTGACATGAGACTGGGTTGATTATATACACTAATGAGATATGTTGTTCGTCGATATCCCCAATTAAAACAAATACTTCCCTTCTTTATCTCTGATGCAAAATAGGAGATGATTAACTAATAGATGATTTTGACTAAGAACTGCCACTCCTTTTTTAGCTGATGTGTGGATGGATGAAAAATACTTGCACAGAGGCATTTTTTTCAAATTTTGCGTATTCTACTATGCTTAAATGTGGTTTTTGCAAGAAAAAGTACATGAATCTTCCCTCTTTCTTAAGTTTTTGACGTAGCCGCTCCCCTTTTTATTGGAGACCAGTTTTCCTTGTGTACACACATCCAAAGGCTTAAATAAAATTTGCCCCTTTGTTTGAAATGTTCAGTACAAAGCTGCCTTGCCTTGCCATTCCTGTTGTTAAAAAAAGACTGCTCCTTCAGCATATTCACTTGAACTTATCAGTACAATTCATTGAGTAGTATGTTCTTGAAGCATCTATAAATAAATGAAGCTCAAGTTTTCTTGGAATCTGATCAAGACCTTAACTTCAGACAAGAACAGGTCTGATGACGTCTGTGCCCTGAGGCTGTCTTAAAGATCAACAGTCACCCAGTCAAAGGTATGGTATGTAGGCCAAACCCTTCTTAAACATTCAATCATTGTTGGATAAACATGTCCCATTATTAGAGTAAGCAAAAACAATCAAAAGGCCTTCCGAGAAAAAAGAAAAAGAGAAACAACCAGTGGTTGAAATAACAGGCAATTAAAGTACTACGGAATACAGCTCTTAAATACACATTAAGAACACAAAGAATCACAACACTCTTTTTCTGTTTACTCAATGACATTCAAGCTATAAATCAGTTTGATCTCCTCTTCCTGAAAAAGGCCTGAGTACCAGGTAGGTTAAAGCTGTGCTCCCGGCAGCACAAGCACTGACTCCATGGTCATAGTATTTTAGTTCCTAGGACACTGTTTAGAGGAACCTATTTAACTCTTGCTTTAGAGTAGGAACTCTCCCAGCACAAGAAGGACTTTGAGTAATGTAAGTGCATTGTGATTTGTCCATATGACAGTTTACATTGATTAGTCGAATACAGGAGCAAATTTTTAACTGACATTTTTAAATCTCACTGTAAACAAATAACAGACGGTAAAAGCTTTTAAAATAATTTTATGACCCAAAACAACATCCTTCATATTTGTAGTTGGGTGAGGCATGTCGGTCTAGCCCCTCTAGTCACTTTAAGGTTCACATCAGCAATCACCATGGTGTTGCAGATGCAGACAGCAAAAAACGTCTCCATGGTGTGTAGTTCTTAGGGAACTCTCGAGTGAATACTTCCTCTTCGCAAAGTCCTCAGAACTGCTTGGTGACAATTATATTGTATTTAAATACTAGATGATTAATTTACAGCAACTTTACTAATAATCAACCTGTTGGTCAACTAAGGTTGTCATAAAACCATAATAATTTTAAAGCAAGGGCAATAGTTCTTTATTGGGTACTTTCCCCTTGGAATTTATTACTGAAATGTATCAAAAGGATCTTTTAAATTCTTACATTTAACTTGATAACCCCTATAGAAACACTGTTTAATAATACATGATTTCATTTTCCATATCAGAAAGACTTAAGAGAAACTTTGTTAAATATCCATTAGAATTTATCCATCATAGATGTCATGGTATCATGCTTACACAAAATTCTGACATAATGAAACTGAGATGCTTTTCATTTGATGTGTCCATAAATACATTGTTTTTCTTTTTCCTTTTCTGATATGTGTTATGCATTTCTAGATTTATCCTGACAACTCAAATAACTATATGATAAGTGCTCAATTTGTTTAAACAGCTGGCTTTTACTTTATAACATAAAAATATATATTTATCCTGCATTTCTCCCTGCTTAATAATTGTCTCAATAGGTGCTTAATTTATTTGTTACTTGCTGTCACACTTAAGGAACTTCCTTAAACATTTCACAAGGAACTTTTCTCAGAGAACAAAGGAGGGAGTATGCTGTGGTACTGAGCCAATAAAATGACAGACTGACAGTTTACCCTCAACGTCCTGTAATTTGGGTTTTGTCACTTAGGACCTGCAACATTATTTTATAATGAATCATGTCTGAGTGACGTCATCAGCTTCTACTCCGTTCCAATATATAAAGCCCTTTCTTGGTCTAAAAAGTCAGACAAAGTTATACTATTTACAATAACACAACTGTCAACTTGGCTGACAATCACCAGAGATAAACCTAGAGCTGATAGATACTGGTTATTTGAAACATTTTATTGAAAATCATTTGAGCTTTCAGCTAAGGTGAGTACATTTTAATGGTCTTATGTTAACTTATTTTTTGATTATACATTGTGTCTATCATAATATAAATCACTTAATGCAGATGATTGTTTGAGAGCATTTGCAGAATGAGTGTTAAGGGTGGCTCAAGGGCCATTCAACTCTCAACTCTAAAGTGCATCTGTCTGTTCAAATAGCGTGCATATTGACAAGTAGGCTACCTCAGCTTAATCCTCTAATGAAGAAATTAAAAGGAAAGAGCAAGAGGAATTTTGGACAAATATCAGAAGAAATTGTTGATTGGAAGAGGAAAATGGTGTATCCATTTTTCAAGGGGAAATGAGCCTCTTGTTAAAAATGAAAGGCTTTTCCAAAGAGTTGGAGATGTACAATTTATTTGTTGGAAATCTTCAACCATTTTGAATAATTCTTAACATTGACTTTTTTCCATATTTTATCAACTTTAGTGCAATTTTGCAGAAACATGTACGAACCTCATTATAAATGTTTTGCAATATATCGAACATAAAATGTTTTTGAAAGGAATAAGTTGTAACAATGTTTTAAAGTTAAACTCTGTATGCCTTATAATAGAGCTAATTATAAATAGAGCAAATACTGTACCATAATAATCAAAGGACAAAAAATAATTTAAAAAAAATGTGCTGTTTTCATTCCGTTTTTTCTATTTATTATTCTTAATGGATTATATCATCAATGAGATACAAACATTAATTTATAAGAGAGAAAAACATATATTAGGATGTAACTGTTTTTCTGAAAGATGTAAAAAAAAAAAATCCAATGCCTCTAAGTCTCATAAATGTTTTTTTTACAGACTCAAGAAAACAAAGATGAAGTTGGGACTGACCCTATCAATTTCCTTGATTCTGATAGGTAAGTTAAGTGATACTGTCAGGATTCAAGGGTGTTCTTTTCTCCTGAAAAGACACAATTTAAATTTATGAAACAAATATATCATAACATTTTCTGACATTATCTCAGCCTCATGTTCAAGGCAAGTACAATAATGAAAAGCCTGTCTAATATTAAATCCATTTTGTGGAATCCAAATTTCCACAGCAATAACAACCACAGCAGCTCAGTCAACAGCCACAACTGCAGCAACCACCAATGCAGCTCCTACAACTGCAGCAACCACCACTGCAGCACCCACCACTGCAGCACCCACAACTGCAGCACCCACCACTGCAGCACCTACCACCGCAGCCCCAACAACTGCAGCCCCAACAACTGCAGCACCTACCACAGCAGCACCTACAACTGCAGCGCCTACCACTGCAGTCCCCACAACTGCAGCACCCACCACTGCAGCACCCACCACTGCAGCTCCTACAACTACAACACCTACCACTGCAGCAGCTACCACTGCAGCCCCCACAACTGCAGCACCCACACCTGTAGCTCCCACAACTGCAGCACCTACCACTGCAGCAGCTACCACTGTAGCCCTCACAACTGCAGCACCTACCACAGTAGCAGCTACCACTGCAGCGCCTACCACTGGAGCACCGACAACTGCAGGTCCTACCACCGCAGCCCCAACAACTGCAGCACCTACCACATCAGCCCCAACAACTGCAGCACCTACCACTGCAGCACCTACAACTGCAGCTCCTACAACTGCAGCAACTACCACAGCAGCCCCAACAACTGCAGCACCTACCACAGCAGCACCTACAACTGCAGCACCTACCACAGCAACCCCAACAACTGCAGCACCTACCACAGCAGCACCTACAACTGCAGCACCTACCACTGCAGCTCTTACAACTGCAGCACCTACCACAGCAACCCCAACAACTGCAGCACCTACCACAGCAGCACCTACAACTGCAGCACCTACCACTGCAGCACCCACCACTGCAGCAACCACCACTGCAGCTCCCACAACTGCAGCACCTACCACTGCAGCTCCTACAACTACAACACCTACCACTGCAGCAGCTACCACTGCAGCCCCCACAACTGCAGCACCCACACCTGTAGCTCCCACAACTGCAGCACCTACCACTGCAGCAGCTACCACTGTAGCCCTCACAACTGCAGCACCTACCACAGTAGCAGCTACCACTGCAGCGCCTACCACTGGAGCACCGACAACTGCAGGTCCTACCACCGCAGCCCCAACAACTGCAGCACCTACCACAGCAGCCCCAACAACTGCAGCACCTACCACAGCAGCACCTACAACTGCAGCACCTACCACTGCAGCACCCACCACTGCAGCAACCACCACTGCAGCTCCCACAACTGCAGCACCTACCACTGCAGCAGTTACCACTGTAGCCCTCACAACTGCAGCAGCTACCACTGCAGCACCTACCACTGCAGCACCGACAACTGCAGCTCCTACAACTGCAGCACCTACCACAGCAACCCCAACAACTGCAGCACCTACCACAGCAGCACCTACAACTGCAGCACCTACCACTGCAGCTCCTACAACTGCAGCACCTACCACAGCAACCCCAACAACTGCAGCACCTACCACAGCAGCACCTACAACTGCAGCACCTACCACTGCAGCACCCACCACTGCAGCAACCACCACTGCAGCTCCCACAACTGCAGCAGCTACCACTGCAGCAGCTACCACTGTAGCCCTCACAACTGCAGCACCTACCACTGCAGTGCCTACCACTGCAGCAGCTACCACTGTAGCCCTCACAACTGCAGCACCTACCACTGCAGCAACTACCACTGTAGCCCTCACAACTGCAGCACCCACCACTGCAGCAGCCACACCTGTAGCAACTACCACTGTAGCCCTCACAACTACAGCACCTACCACTGCAGCAACTACCACTGTAGCCCTCACAACTGCAGCACCCACCACTGCAGCAGCTACCACTGTAGCAACTACCACTGTAGCCCTCACAACTGCAGCACCTACCACTGCAGCAACTACCACTGTAGCCCTCACAACTGCAGCACCCACCACTGCAGCAGCTACCACTGTAGCAACTACCACTGTAGCCCTCACAACTGCAGCACCTACCACTGCAGCAACTACCACTGTAGCCCTCACAACTGCAGCACCCACCACTGCAGCACCTACCACTGCAGTGCCTACCACTGCAGCACCCACCACTGCAGCTCCCACAACTGCAGCACCTACCACTGCAGCAACTACCACTGTAGCCCTCACAACTGCAGCACCCACCACTGCAGCAGCTACCACTGTAGCCCTCACAACTGCAGCACCTACTACTGCAGCAGCTACCACTGCAGCCCCCACAACTGCAGCACCCACCACAGCAGGACCCACCACTGTAGCTCTCACAACTGCAGCACCTACCACTGCAGCAGCTACCACTGTAGCCCTCACAACTGCTGCGCCTACAACTGCAGCTCCTTCAACTGCAGCACCTGGAGCACCTATCACTGCAGCACCTACCAATGGAGCACCTACAACTGCAGCACCTGCCTCTGGAGCACCTGCAACTGGAGCACCTACCACTGCAGCACCTACCAATGGAGCACCTGGAGCACCTACAACTGCAGCACCTGCCTCTGGAGCACCTGCAACTGGAGCACCTGCCTCTGGAGCACCTGCAACTGGAGCACCTTCCACTGCAGCACCTATCACTGCAGCACCTACCAATGGAGCACCTACAACTGCAGCTCCTTCAACTGCAGCACCTGGAGCACCTATCACTGCAGCACCTACCAATGGAGCACCTACAACTGCAGCACCTGCCTCTGGAGCACCTGCAACTGGAGCACCTGCCTCTCTAGCACCTGCAACTGGAGCACCTGCAACTGCAGCACCTACCAATGGAGCACCTGCAACTGGAGCACCTACCACTGCAGCACCTACCAATGGAGCACCTACAACTGCAGCACCTGCCTCTGGAGCACCTGCAACTGGAGCACCTGCCTCTGGAGCACCTGCAACTGGAGCACCTACCACTGCAGCACCCATCACTGCATCAATTAATTTTGTACTTGTGACTTTCAGATCTGTTCTTGACACCTTTACAAATGATTTGCTGGATTCATCATCCCAGGCTTTTCAGAGTCGATCTTCACTGATTAGGAGACAGGTACGACTCAGGCATCACAATCAATATCTATTGTACTCAGTAAAACTAAGATGTCCCCTAATACTGAATTTATCCAACACAATTGGTTTTCTAAGGCAATATATGATTGTTTTTTTTTCTCCAGCTTGAACCTCAGTATCGAAATGCATTCCCATCCACATTCAGGTCTTTTAGAGTGCTAGCTTTCAGGTACTGTCTAGAATGACCAAGTTGCAATTTAAGAGTATATGCTTGATCCTGTATGTCAAATTATATTATTTTCCTCTCTCTCTACAGAAATGGGTCAATCATCACTGATCTGAGCCTTGGATTTAATAGCACATCTGTTCCTAATGCCAATCAGATTACGGCAGTTTTAATCTCAGCATCTTCAAATGTCAGTGGCTTTGACATCGAAGCAAACTCTGTCACAGTTGATGGCCAATGTAAGCAATACTCAGATCCTTGATATCAAAAATATATATTAATATGGACATTGTTTATTCAGCTAATTTTTTTTTGTTTCATTTTCTTCTAATTTACAGCTTCAGGTGGAATAAGTCACAAGGTCAGTCTCATCACTGCATTCTGCCTGCTACTGTTGTCGTGGCTACTGTCAAACCAGCAATAGCATCAGCACTTATTTTCATTTGGATTTCAATGAGAAAATGACTGCCATTACTGGTATGAAAACAAATTTTGGTGTTGTTATGTCCAACATCATCATTATTGTACATTTTGCTTCAGATGATTTTAGTTTGAAATTAAACTTGCACAATCACTTTTATTATAGTGAATTGGGTATGTCTTTTGAATCTGAAAATGTATCTGTCAGGGATTGTCTAAGATCCAAGGCCAGAAAGAATGAGCTAGTCTACTTTAAACATCTGGTCTACTAAATCACTAGAATTACAAGCAAAACAATACAACAATGTCTATCAAGCTCTGGGAATATCAGAAAATGGTGCCATATGATACATGCTTCTGCCCAATTTTTTAAAAAGCTGTCTTGTTTCACTGAGAACTGTTCTTGGGCAATATTTATCTTAATAACTTATTCTATTGTTGTCTTCTTTATTTGTGTTTGAAAAACAAGCGTAAGCACCCCATACTGATACAGAAAACTGTTAAAAGTAATCAAACACATTCATAGCATTATTTTGAAACATGATGATTGTGAAATTGTTATTCATTCATACTATTTATTTTAAACGAGATCCTGTGAAGTTATTTAAAATCAAAATCAGGTCTTTTTGAAATGTATGATGTATGTACCAAAATGCCAACAGAAGAGAATATTGTTAAGAAATCAAGCATCTTACGTTAGATGAAGGAACATGTGCATCTTATAAAGAGTTATCTCCCAACCTTATCAATAAATTAAGTTTAATCATGGGTGATTGAAAACTTGATACACTGCACATGTCAACACAATGCACTGTAAAAAATGTATTTTTTTACAAACTATTTATTAAAGCTGTATTCTGTGAGACTTGTACTTGGTATATTTTTGTAAATAAAAACTGACCACCAGAATATAAACATTTTGAAGAATCTGAAATGTTTGAGTGATTATTGTTTAATTTGGGATGGGAAAAAAGAAAAAGAAAGTGAGCTTTCAGCTCCTTTAGAGAAGTGTTTCTCCATTTTCTTTTTATTAAAACATAAGTAAAAGTAAGTGCCTTATGATGAATTCTTTTTACAGCATCATTCATCTCTGTGTAAGATAGTTACTGACTCAAATGTCCAGTATTTAATAGGGGTTTTTGTAGCATCATTCGGAAAAATGTAATATACTTTCCGTGTGTGTACGTGTATGTTTATTGCAACCCAGTCTCATGTTAAAATGTGTAATACCTACGTTGTTCCACAGCGCAAAACGTAGTAGTTTCACAATAAGGGCTCTAAAATTGTGACATGTCTACGTTTCTTTTTGCCTATTCTTTTGTATAGGCATATCTCAGGTCACGTGACTGCTCGGTTTTCCCCTGGCGAAAAAAAAACATGGCGGACATCCCTTCTATTTAAGGTGGAAAATGCAATATTTTAAGATAGTTTGAGGCTTAAGTGTCATTTTGATAACCTCTCTGGCGACAAATGTACATTGTATCTTCATAATCTTCGTTCGGTTTATGTTTATGATCTTTAGTTTGTTCGTTTCGTATCCTTGATACATAAAGACAATACTATACAGTTCATGTGTGATTTATATGATTTTATTTAAAAAAATAATCCTGACAGACTAATACTAACTTTTAAAAAAGGTTTGATTTGACCACTTTTTTACAACATATATAGTCTAGATTATTTTACAAAACCCATTCGGCTTTAGTAAATATTTGATACAGTGGGTAGATATACATTTTTTACAACTCTAATTATGTTCCCTCTGTGCATAACGCCAGACATAACTACCAAAATTCCCGTTTCTAGAATAACAGTCAAAATATCCAAAATTAACTGATATATGTACTTTATTTTAACATAGATCATATATGTACTATGCAATTAATACTTTGGCCACACGAGATCCGTGACATATTCAGTGAATATATCTTTTGTAAGCCTTTTATAATCCTAGTTACAACCTTTTTTTGGAAACGGAAAAGACTACAATTATGGCGCCAGTCAGTATGAAGCTGTATGACTTGACTCTGAGGAATTGTAGTCTTTTAGACAAATCTCAGTGTTTCCCTTACCTAAGAAGTAATATAGATTTAATTGAGGGTACACAGGGGAGTTTAATTGGATGGTTAACACATTGATGTTATCAGATATTTAAAAAATAATTGATACATTTGTTAAAATGTATTTTAACCATATATAGCAGCTCCCCCTGTTGTTTTGGTGAGCTGACTACCCTCACATGGTACTTTGTTCCAAGACCTCTGTAAAACAGTTATTCCCATGTCTGTAGCCCCTTTTGTTGCTGAGGTATAAGCCTTCAAACATGCCCTTGGGTCAAGGTTCAAAGTGCATTATTTCAAAACAGGGGTCATGTTGAAACCTCATCTTCGCATATGTTACTCTCCAGGATGAGACCTTTCCAACGATGTATGTCGTTCAGCTCTAAGCCAAAAACTTAAATATTCAAAAAAAAAATTAATATTGTTTGTTTGTTTGTTTGTTTTGGTGTAAGTATATCATGAAATCTGGGGAACTATATGCTTGGAGGACAGCCTTAAGTGCTTGGTTTAGAATTATGGCTAAAAGTAAAAATCTCTTATGCTCTTGTCCATGTTAATTCATCCTAGTACTTTTTTTTAATCCTTCTTTCCTTATAGAAGAGTTAATCTAATTTGTCATCATTCATTGTTTTAATATTCAGTTCATTGTCTTTCATAGAGCAACATGATTGAACAGGTCAAAAGGCTTCATGTCTCTGCTAGGCCTCAAATGGTAAAATTAGCTCTTTTAAGCACCTTTAAAAGGAGTTTTTAACATCAGTCTTGTTCACAAAGCATACAGCAAATAGTGGATAATGACCCTCTGTCTTTTAGAACATTTTCACACTTTTTAACACCCTTTTTTGATGTTTTGATAAAAGTGTTTAAATTGTGAAAGGTTTGGCAAATTGAGAGTGGGGCCTTAAGTGACTTGTGGGCTCACAAAATCTCTTAGAAGAGACCTAGGAAGTTGATTTTTGTTTTGGTGACAGTTCCCAATCTCACGAACAACAGGTGAAAATTTGGTGGTCAAACATATAGGTCAAACATAGGTGTATGATTTAAAATTTGAGTCTACGAAGAGGAAGGAGAGGGGGGCTGGGGGCTCTCGGCCTTTAAACCGACAGTGGGCGTGACTGCGTGATTGTGCATGTCAGCAGTACACTGGCAGACCATAGCATTATAGGCTTTTTGAATGGGTTTTTGCTTAGATTCCTGGAATGGGATCTTTGGTTAACACAGATTTAAGATGTGTTTTTACAACCAACCTTAAAAAACATCACTAAATACCCCCTGAAAGATCTAATAAAGAGGTCGCTCACAAGTGATGATTATCAATACGCCATTATTTGATGTCAGTGTCATGCAACCATTTGTCGTTCTTATCACCGGCCGTTTACTTTATTGATTGCATTTTCTGGTATTAATCTAATCCGTCAGGATTATTTTGTTAAATAAAATTATGAAATCATATAAATCACACATGAACTGTACAGTATTGTCTTTATGTATTGTTACATGTTATAGTTTATAATGTTGCTAATATGCATCGATCTGTTCCAATCGTTTTATTATATTTGGTTGTAATGAAAGACATCCTTAAAAATGTAACAGAAATCATTATTTATTGCATAGGAGCTTAGTTTGATGTCTAAGGTCTGATGTAACCAAGGGGCAACCTCCGGTCTCGAAAAATGAAGCCTATGCGGAAGTACAAAAAACTGCAGTTCGTTGAGTGTCCGCTTGAGGCTGGCTGCAGAAGCGCCGGAAGTGCCATAAGCCCACAGCCAAAAAAGCCCGTTTTTACCACAGGAATCAACATGTTTACAGCCTGGTTCAAAAAACGAGATATATCTGAGAAGTTGACGGCCCCTTCTCCTCACACTGTGGGGGGGGGGTGATTTTTGTTATAACTCATCGGATTTTATTCTATTAAGGAAAACGGCTATGCCCATATTAGGGATGTGGCAGATCTGATTGACAGCTCTGCGCGCTGCATCTGTCTGTCAGGTCAGAAGGTCAGGAGGTCAGGAGGCTAACAGCTTGATCCGTCTGATTTCTCCTCTTTCTTACTTCGTTTGGAGAGTTTGTTTAACACATATCTGACAACATACATGGCTTGCTGTGCGGTTAACAGACCATCCAACAAGTTGATGCTTCAGTTTTCTTCGGTAAGTGATATAGTAGTGTTATATTTACTGCTTACTAATGTGTCGGTATTTATATTTACGGACCTAGCTTGTTTAGCGTTAGCTTGTAAACCAGTCGGCTAACTGTGTAGCTCATTATTTACATTATTTACGGTCAATGGTTTAGAAATGTTTGTTGTTAAGATGTTGAAAATGAGTTTGTGTGATGTTAGAAGCTAAAGGTTCACCTCGGTGGTTATCTGACGTTATGATGAATGTTATACTCCACCTAAATGTGGACATTAAAAAACAAACTTTGTGTAGTAATTATCCGTCAGTAACATAAACTGAACTGAACCTAATGTGCTGTGTAGGTTATAGAGGAGGACATTAATGTTACATGGTTGATGTAGTGTCTTAAGATTTGAGCAAACTGTTAACAAATTTAAAAAAATGCACTTTGTAAGAGCATCTGTAACCATTAAGAACTATATTAATAACCATATTAATTTTCACTGAACTCATACACAGAATATAGCAGTAGAAATATAAATAACATATTAAATATGTATGAAAATAAGATATAAAGCACATAGATATAAAGTATAAGAAATAGTTTGAAGAATACAGCCATGTACTGAGCTTATGTTAATAATAAATGAGTTACTGTATGTTCTGTACTAAAGCACAGAGAGTTGGGACCTGTTAATGATTTAAATAATTCAGGTTATATTTGTTTCATGTTAAGATGAAGTACTATCCACAATAAACTGCTTAATTTTTCCTCACAAAATCTGAGACAATTTGATGTGGAATATCATTGTGTGAGTGAGAGAGCTGAAAATAGCATGATTACAATAAGGTTTATCTTCTTAACTTTGAATAGATGTTGATTACCTGAATACTGTACCTTTGTTGTCTGGGTAGTACACTGTTGAATTTATAAATGTGCTCTTACACACAGATGAATACAGAAAAATAGATGAGAACAAAAAAAAATGATTTAATGAATAACTGATATTTTCTCTCTTTCTTTGTCATCCTGAAGACCTCTCACTAAAAGTCCATGTTCTCCTGGATCCATGTCACATGCTCAAGCTTCTTCTGAATGACATTTCAACAGTCGAAGTTCTGGTGAGAGAAGATGGCCAGCAGATAAGACAGCAGTACATCAAGGAGCTCCACAGGCTTCAGGAGGAGGAGGAGGGTTTGCACCTTGGAAGACTGTATTCATGCTGTTCAAATAAAACTAGATCTCCTCCAAACAACTTGCAATCAAACTATTTTCTTCCCATTTTAAAACCATTTGTCCAGTTCAGTTTAGATGGGAGAAGTTGATATTATGTGATATTGATCAGGGAAGACTACATTTCTAAATCATTTTTAACTGTTTTTTTATTCACAAGTTATTGATCTTATTTACTTTCAGTGTATCTTGATTTAAGAATGGGGCTTTGTATAAGGTCATCATTTTGCAATGACTCTGTTCCATCCCACTTTCAGAAATGAACTGCATTAGTATTTATCAAAAGAATAAGAAGTTGTGTAAAAGTAGACTTCCTTCCCTAAGCTATTGAGTTGAGCATTAATGCACATTTTAGTCTTGTCATTTCAAATCTGAAATGTATACACATAAGTAGACATAAAGGAGTGCATTTATATAGAAACATTTATTTAATCTGAAAAACAACATTAAAAAAAGTCTGTTTTTACAGCAGAGATGAACATGTTTACAGCTTGGTACAAAACAAACAAATAAGTGTGATTAGCTCATGTCTCGATGGACACACACTGTACGGGGGGTGAATGTTTTGATGACTCATCAGTTTTGATTTGATGAAGGATAAGAGTTATTCACAATAAGGCGTGTAGCTGACCAGCTTGACAGGTGGGCGCGGTGTAACGGTTTGTCAAGAGGCTTAAAACCTGTCTCAGCTCTCAGCCTGTGGGTGACATCACTCAGGCCATCCGAGGGAGACCTCCCTCACAGCGAGCTGTTGAAGAGAAGCGACCAAAGTCCACCCCAGAAGAACCAACAAATACAGATGTTGTTGAGGCTCAGGTTTCTCTCTGGGCACCTCGACGGACAAGTCCCCAATAATCCACACTGTGTCTATAGGAGAAATACAAAGGTGTTCAATTAATGCCTCAGACAAGACAAAATGTACAGTTAACTATATGTGACAGCTCAGGGTGTTTTTTTGTTATTAGCCACATCTGCAGGAATAATATTGAACAAGGTAGCTGCAACTCCTAATAATAGATGCCAGTCTTAAACACTATTTTCTCTAATACTTAAAGTTTTTGGTGTGAAGCTGACACTGTCCACAGACTCCATGACTTCACAGGTTCTATAGAAAACAAATGTCTTATAATAAATACTAAATAATTATTTTTCAATTGTCATGTTCACCGTCATCGCTGTTGACATCATTAAATATAAGACACAGACATTCCTCTTTTTGTCAGAACAGTAACATGAACTGTATGCTTTGTAATACTGATTTCTTCTGGATGTCTCATATTTATTTACAGTCTATGGATAAAACTTTGTTAATGTATTTATCTGCTAACACTGACAAAGTCTAACTGCTCTGACAAATAACTAATAACCATAGTTGTATATTTAAAAAAGTGTAGTTTTAAGACTTTTATTAAATATTTGGGTACGCCTACGTTTCCAAAAAAGAAACGTAGGCATGTCACAATTTTAGAGCCCTTATTGTGAAACTACTACGTTTTGCGCTGTGGACCAACGTAGGTGTTACACATTTTGACATGAGACTGGGTTGCCAGTAGACTCGATAATTCTGGCTCACTTAAGTGGGAGTTTCGTTCCATCACTGTAGTTTATATGAATCCTCGCTGAGTTACCATGGTAACTTATACTGGTGAACAAGTCTGCTCCAGACCAGGCTAACAAACAAACTACAACAGCTGCTCCAACAACAAGCATGAGGGCCCCATCAACCACCACAGTTCTTCAAACAACAACAGCTCCAACAGCAACAACAACAGCTGCACAACAACCACACCAACAACAGTAGCTCCAAGAACAACCACTGCAGCTCCAACAACAACCACGGCCACTTCAAAAACAACAGAATCAGAATCAGAATCAGGGTTTATTGCCAAGTATATTTACACAGGAATTTGACTTGGTGTATTGGTGCTGAACAATTAACAGGGAAATAAAGCAGAACTATAGGAACAACTTAAATAATACAGTATAAGAAGCGATTACAATACATAAAATAGAATTTTAAAATGTAAAAAATAAAAATCACAAAAGGTGCAATAGGAGCTGTGCAGTGGACTATTAGATAACCTACCTGTTATAGTTATGAAGGAATTCGTTTGTGATCATTTGATTTTAACACTTCATCATACTAACAGACTTTTTGTTTGACAGTGAATCAAAATAAATCAAATCGACTGTTATCGACTGACTGTCCAAATCTGGTCGCAAAAGACCACCAAAAGGGGATTGATTGTTCATTCTGACCTTTTGGCTACCGTGATGATTATTTGAAAATGTGAAACTTTTTTGAGAGAGAATAATTCCGGTAACATGTTAAATATTTATTGTGTTTCAAGTCTCCGTGCAAAGTAGAGAGACTGTTGTTCTTTGTGGGAGAGGGAGGTAGTCCAAAAAAGCTAATGGAATAATATCCCAATGCGACTACGTCCTCTCCAATGAGTTCAAGGCAATGACCTCAGGCCACCGCTTCATAGTGCCCCTAAGGAAAACAAACCATTATTCCAAATATTTCATTCCCTTAGCCATCACGCTGTTAGAACTTGATAGTTGTCATTCTGAATGAAAATGTAATTTTCTTTTTTTTGCTTTATCGTTTCCCTTGTTCTTGGGTTCAACACTATAGTGGTTTGTTCCTGTGACTCCTGTATCAGTGGCATGCACTACATTCCTTGTAGACCTACAATGTGATGTGCAGTGCATCTAAGAATGTATAGGTTAAGTATTTATTTACTTATTACCGTTGTCCTTAAACCTATCTTTCATATTACAGTACCTGGCCATTGTGTGTGTCATTACCCAAAGAGAACACATGAGGGTGTCAGCGTGCCATCGCTCATCTTTCTCAAGTACTGATTAGTTTGTTGTCTCTGACATACTCTGTTTGGAAATATACGCATGGTCGAGGGTGGACTGTGAGGACGAATTTCCTTCTGAAAGTTTAATTTCATGCTGAAAGTGTTTATAGGATCAAACTGGCCTGGTTATGATCTTTCTTTTTACATGAGATTTATATAAAGAATTACATTTACTTCTTAAATATTTTTCCAAGTAAAGTTAGACATTAGCTTTACCATTAGTTATTTGTGATATACTTTACTTGTGTGTCTTGCACCCCCTTTACTAAGAATACCACCTATGTATGAACCTAAAGTTATGCTACAATGAATGCTGAACCTTATATTACTAACGTCAAGCAACAGCATGTACAAATATACAAAGCATTTTATTTGCATAGTTTTTTTATTCAATATGGAAAATAGATGTATAAAATATTTCTGTTAAACTAGCAGTGTTTCACTGTTGTAGTGTGGCACCACCAAAATGTGTTTCAAACAGGACAACTTTGTAAAAAAATGAGCGCATAGGAAATTATATTAATGTTTATTTTTATTTTGTAACCCATGACTCCATCCATGGTGTATACAATATAAAGAGGCATACCAAAACGTACTCATGTACATCCATAACACTCATAGGAGAAGCAGGAAATGATTGATCTTCTACATGTCCAAGCTCTATGAGCCCCTTGTTGTATCTTTAGTTCAGTGATACAGAAGTTCATATTCTTAATGTTGAGTTATATTGATAATGTGGTTAATCAGATTAGAAATCAGCTCAGTTTATATGTTAAATGCTTATGAACAGTGACTAAACATACCACAAGGTGACAGTATTTGTCTAGTGGCCTATTGTTTTGGCCGCATTCCAAGTGCTGTAAAGTAGTGTCGTAAAATAAGCAAGAATTGACGGCGAACTTGAGAGAAGAAAGTATCAGTAACAATGACAGAGTCAAGACGATGTGTGCTGTAAATATAATGCTGCACAGTTTCAAGTGAAGTGAATTTAAAAGTTACAGTTCTCACATCCTTCTCAGCATTCACAGCTATTCTGTCTCCACTGGCCTTGGGCCTATGCTCATATCTGAACTAGGCCATTTGTTTATGTGAGCAAAACAAAAGTCAAAATAAAATCACATCAAAGGGTCTCAGTCCAGCATCATTTAACAACCCTTTTAGTCACATGTATACAAATAGTCAGTATCCAAACGTCTATTCTCTTTTTGCTGAAAGGTTTGACTTTTACATCAGAACTTTTCAAACTAATTTAAAATAGGTATGATATAACTAATCAATCTCTACAAATCACTAAAAATGTTCTCAACACACTTCACAGAAGAAACAGAGAGTACTCTTTGTTATATTAATAAAGTTCCCAAAGCAAATACTTTGATTTACACCTGCTTTTATTAAAAGTCAGAGATAGACGGAAATACATTTTAAGTTTTTGTTGTTTCTTTTACATTTACTTTTTTTTCTTAAAGGATGAAAATAATCTGATTACTTTTTTTGGTGTCCTGATATTATATTTTAAACATTTTGTTTCATAAGAAAGTAAGACAAATCAGCACCAGCAGTGATACATTAACACTGTCAACAAGTCTAAATATATATATATATAACAAAGGCGTTTCATTGTGATTAATCCTTCAGAAATCAAAGTGTGGAAAAAGTTATATAAGAGAATCAATTTCATATGCCCTAAATATGCAAGTATAAAAAGGCACTGTGTGGTAATTGCTGCAATTATTTAGATAATTAATGCCTGTCACTTGTAAATCATGAGAAGCAGTGACCTAAATAACATTCAAGCGAGGAAGGTGTAAACCCAAATGCCAATGTATTAAGTAGGCTAGCTTTTATTCCCTCCAGCAGATTTTTTTTATGAATGTTTTATTATTATAAGGCTATTGGAAAAGGTCCAATATGCAAGATATCTCCTGGATTAAATCATAAAATGACCTTACTATATCAGGAAAAAGGCTATGTTGAAGTGCTAGTTTCTATGTCAACAACGAAGAAGCCAGTATGTCCTTCTAAGTTAAGATTCAGGTTAGGATATTTGTTTATTTAACCAGAGTAAGTAGGCGATTTTACAACAATCCCACACAGCCGTTTTACCCCTCTCCCCTCAGTTCGCCAGGCAAACTTCAAAGCAACAGGTGTTGCAGCGATGGAAGAGGACAGACAAATTGATTTAGATAAACCACAGTTTCAAGACCGATGCAGAGCTGATTAAACATGGACTGAACAGCAACCTTGGTGCACATTGAGTCTGAGGAGGAGAGTGAGCAGAATTTGGACTTCAATACCCATTTTTAACGCTAGGTGCGGGAGATACAAATTGCTCATTGAAAATAATATTGACAATAGGCTACACAATGCATCTACAATAACTGACTTTAACTTTTTCCTTCATAAAAGTAGGCCTAGGAGTGTCCCAGGGGGCGTGCAAAAGCATGTTTGAGGGGTTGGGTGTTTTTCAAAAAGAAAAAACTTTTACCAAATTTAAAAAAAAGAGGCTTGGAGCCTGCCAAGTAACCACAAAATGTACCATGGTGTGACAAAGTGGACTCGACCAGGCCATTTGTCACTTCTTAGGTCATATTAATATTCCAGTTAATATTATTTATGCATTTGTTTTATGTTTATTTAATCACCTGTTTTGTTAACCATGAACTCCTCAAATAGCATTCATGCATACTATCCTGAGTTTGTTTTGAGTGGTCATATATTTAGTTGATATATTATTAGTTTCATTTCGTAGTTTTACAGTTATGGTAAGTGAAGTGGCCTAATTTCCTTTGTCTACAAACAAACTTACCTGTCGTGGGAATCATTCAGGAAGGGGAGCCGCCAATTGTTTCACTGTGTTTAAGCTTTCTGTGACGTCAGCAATAACGTCAAAGACGATACCATGTCTGAGGGGAAAGCTGCTAACAGTATGGTTATCTATTTATTTAATGTGTGATCCGTGTGGGAGAATAGCGCATGTAGTGATGCCTTCAAATACCGTGGGAGTATTTACCGAAGTGGTTTTGTGTCTGTATTGTTTTTTCAATTTTATGATGAGTAGGCCTATACTGTATCTGTGTCCCCAACCCTGTAGGGAGGATGGTTAGAGCCATGGTGTTGGTAATTGGGGAGGTTTGGCTCTATAAAGGAGAGTCGTTTGTGAGCTGTGGGGGAACAACAGGTCAAGAACAGACATAAGGACTTATCCTGTGATGAGTTTGTTTATGCGCATTTTATTATGTTAATAGTTTTCAGTTCATATTCATGTTTTTGTTGCATCTTTCCTGGTTACACTTTTAAAAAATTGTCCACTGATGGGACCCTCCATCAGACCCGAGTCTGCCTCCTACTTCATCACCACACCCTCTGACTACAGTACCTTACACATGGTAAAATTATATCTCCACTGAAGAATCATATACATGTAGGCTATTTGATGTATTTTAATGGAATATATTCAGTGAACAGTTGTTAAGACAAACGCCTTAAACAACTACTGTATGTTGCATTTGAAGGTATCATTTGGGCATTCATTTTGCCTCTCCCGAAATGCCTTGAATACGATAAGAGAAATAATGTTGGACCTCACTATTTTGTAAACCTTGATTAAGGCCCTGACCTTATCTATTCAACCTAGAACTTTAATGTAATGTCTAAGGCAATTGGGACACAAGTCTACAAAACAATTCAGATATGAGGGGAGACACTCCGCGACCTTGGTTGGCCTAATCACAGCTCAACCCTATCAGCCATGGCTTTCGTCAGGAGCAAGGAATAAGCTAAATAAGATCTGTACATCTAAAGAGATACAGAAAATTCCATCACAATTTTAAATCGACCTTAATAACTTTATTGAATCCGAATATTCTCAGCCAATACAGTAGAATACGTTACGATGGAGGATTAGGGCCACGTTTAAAAACCTTTGTAATGTCCTCCCGATTGCAATACACCACATGTCCTCAGGGGTCAAATTGACCCTGTTCGGTTTGACCGTAATTTAAAGAATATAAAGTGGATTTTTAAACCCAATTCTGTGTTACACCTTTAGTAACAACTTCATTCAAACACATTAGCACCATTTTTTTTCATTCCATTTGAGATTTAAGGCCAATAAGACCTCATTTACATGCCTGCATGCGAGGCAGGTAGTAATGGCATGATCTGTATATGCGCTGCATTTTTTGCACATTTCCAATGTTTTGAGATCACTCTGGCGAGGGCAGAATTTGCACCTGTTTTTTGGGTGATGGGCCAGGAGGGGCTGCTGGGCGAGGGGGAGCTGCTGCAGAGGCCAAAAAGATACCTACTATTTTAACTGGTGGACATCTAGGCACTTATTCCTTTATTAGTAAACTGTATGGGGCTTTACTTGTAAACTGTATGGGGCTTTACTAGTAAACTAGTAAGGTGAAAACTGCTCCCCCTAGTGTGACTAATTGACATTTTAGCTACTACTAGTTAACTAGTAAACATTTCCGAGCCTGTGGCAAGCCCTTTTAACATTAAATCATTAAGAAATTGCAGATATCAATAATTTCTTTTTGACATGTTAGAATTCCAAGCCGACATATCCACAATGTAATTTTCAACTCAATTCTCACTAAAAATGTTCATTCTTGATATCAAAAATTCAATTATTTGAGTGATAAAGTTCATTTAGGATATCTACAATTATGCTTACATTACAAAATTAACACAAATTAATTCTAGATATCTAAAATGCAATTCTTACTAGTCGAAATTACATTATTGATATATTCACCAAAATGACATTTTGACATGTTGAAATGTAATTTCCAATAGTGAAAACTAAATTGCCACTTGTCAGCCAGACTCATTTAATGTTAAAGGACTGGCCATACTGAGCCTCACTAGTTAACTAGTAGACATTTTGCACCTTACTAGTTCTAGTGAAGAATTTTTGCTGTCTACTAGTTTACTAGTAAATCTTTCAACTCTCTACTCGTAAACTAATGCAGTCAAAGACCTCACTAGTGCAGTTTTTTGTTGTTGTGGTTGTCATAACTATTGCTTGACCCCAAACATCAAACATCCAAGATCAAAGATGTTTTGGAAAGCAGTATGGTGTGATCATTTGCTCCATTGCACCACTTAATGCTGTGGGGTCATTTTGACCCCAGAGGACAACAGACGTTAGTAAATTCAATAAAAAAAACCCTAATTCAATCAAATTACCTAAAATTTACTGTAATCATGAAGAGCATATACTGAACAACCCCCATTATTTTCAGACCATTTGATGAATAAAAAACATATTTGACGGCAAAAGATTGAATTTGGGGTCAGATTGACCCCAGGACAACAGGAAGGTTAAAAAAAAAAAAATCATTAAATTTCGAGATTAAAGTCGTAAATTAACGAGTTCGAGACCAGCCTGCGTGAAAATGATGAAAGTAGAACTCTTAAAGTCTTTAAAGAATAAAAGAATAAAGTTGTTATTTTAGTCTATATAAGAAGAGTAGCAGCATCCTGTTCTCAAATAACAAACATGGAGCATCTTGTCTTAAAGGTTTCACGAATAAGGAAATAGTCTACTTCCTTGTGTAGTCGGTAAAAACAGTTAGTTCAAGAGAAGTTTTCACTTCAACTTGCAAGACCTTGTTTATCTATAAAATGATGAACAGGACACAAACTGGCTCTGCACATGAGACACGTTAACAAGGCAGACCGATAACAAACACAAATTTTACTTATACAGATATGAAACTAAACATGCTTTTGGCACATCATCATCTTCACATTGTCATAAAATATCAGCACCCTGAAAAGATACTGCAAGAAACTGTGGCTTTTCCGAAGAAAGAACCACACTGACTTGGAGGAAGTTGTCTGCAGAGGAAAATACTTTAAGAGTTCTACTTTCATCATTTTCCGCAGGCTGGTCTCGAACTCGTAAATTTACGAGAATAATCTTGAAATTTAAAAAAAAAAAAAAAAAATGTAACGTGGCCCTAATCCTCCGTCGTAATATGCAGCTCTATTATGGCTTTTATTGCATTCTGTCTAGTTTTATTACCACTTAGTTAGTGATTACCCATTCAAAAGAACTCTTTTGTGTTAGTCATAAACTGCTGCCATACCGGTCAAACTTCTTTCAACATTCACATTGGAATGCACCTGCAGCTTGTGTCACAGGACAAAAGAAGGGAGGGTGCCACAATGCTGTGTTAAAATTATGACAGATGAAATTCTGTATTTAGGGATTTGGCTTTGTTCACTGCAAAGGTGTCATAACATTTCAGAACTATTCAATAGGTAAGAGAAACATAATGAGCTTATATTCCTTTACAATATATAAAGCCCTGGATACATAAAGGCTGACACATGAGATTGAGTGTTTATAAATCACAGCAGTGAACTGGACTTGTTCAAAACAATTAAATCACATTTTTATTAGTCATTTAAGACATCATCCAACTCTGACACAAAGTGAGGACTATTATCCCACTCCCTGCTGAAGTAAGAACTCAGTTCCTTCCACATACGGATTATTAGCTGGGAGGGGTTTAGGCAGACATTTTTATAGTTGAAGATAGGATTCATTTTATCTTCCTGCATTACAGCTTCAGACAGGCTCCACACCAAGGCAGAAACAATTAAAATATAGTTTGCCTATAGTATGTGGCCATCATATGGGCCCCTGACAATTTATTTAATAATTATATTAATATGATAAAATATTTAACTTACCATCTACATTTACAGACAATTTCTTTTCACGGGATATGCAACAACAAATGCAGTGCAATCCCTTTGTGAATTTGCCTCTCAGTTTACATTTCTTTAAACATGGTGATTCTGTGATTTCATGTAATCAGTTTGAACAAAAGCATCTTGCAGGAAGTCTGTCAATGCTATTTTTGGGTCAGTCAAACCGGTTCGCTCAGAAAGAGAGAACTGGGCGCTGCATAGTTTACTTTGGCTACAACAATTAGCTTATTCAATACCAACAGAGAGTCTGAGAGATGTGTGAATTCAAACTAGCATCTAGCAGACATGTTTGAGCATATACAGAGACATTTTTACAACAAAAACACAAAAAGAGAAACTCTTTATTACAATTACGAATTAGTGCAGAAGTGACACATCACCTCACGAAGTTAAATCCTATAAAACTCAGGAAAACTACCAAAGCTGCTAAACAGCTCTGTAGTACGAGTGGGGGCGCAGCAAGCTGACCAAAACAGCATGGCAGGGCCTGTAGAAAATCATGCACTGTAAGGGCCGGATTAGCACCGTAGTGGCTGTAGACCTCTCTTTGGTGGAGGGTTAAAACTCTTATATTACTTTGATATCAGCGATTCTGTTATAATGAACACACCATGCAGTCACAGCAGTCTCTGCACCATGTTAATGTCCTAATAATGTTAGTATTTACAAAGCAGTGTAAAGTTATCCAGATAACTGAAAAAAAGAGTTAAACGTGTGATAGTGTTCACATGTATTGAGTGACATTTGAATATAAAACATTTACATAAACATATGTACATTTTTCTGTCTTGTTTCCACTAATGGACATTTTACACAATATGTTTAAAATTGTAAAGTTGGAATTGCATTTTATGCAGAAAACAGAAAATTGTTGTGATATAATACTGGATCAGCATCAGTTGGAGGCTTTATGTGGAGGAATACTGAAAGACAGAGTGTGCTGGCCACATTTCAGCACTCAGACACTTCTTCAAGGGCTTTTCCCTTGCTTGAATTGACTTCAGTGTTGTAGATGTGACACAATAACACTGTCCAGCCCAGATCTTTGGTTCAACAGTACCCTGAGAGAGATCTCTGGACCCCTACAAGTTCTCACATCCGGTCTCAGGACACAGGATCATCTTTTCCCACTAATTATTTAGACTGTGTAGCCTGTTGGATAGATTCCCAGAGGAGACTCACCTTCCCTGTTGGACTTACCACAGGGAGGTAAGGCAGAGAGTCATTTATAACCCTGCACAGACTACCATCTCCATCAGTTTAAAACATGTAGACCTATATTACGCCCCAACTTGGCACATAGGAAACATCCGCATCTCCAAAGTCAAAACATGGCGTCATTCACACTCCTTAAGCAAGATGCATTTGTAGATTAGGTACAAAAGACATTTCAAGATGTGCTGAAATCCACATCCCCTGCAAAGTGACTGTAAAGGGGTTGAGTATCTCTTATAGACCAACAGCAATGGACTGAAAACCCCCTTTATCCTTCAATCTTTCGCGCTGTGTTAGGTGGGGGTTGTTTCTGCTGTAGATGTTCAATGATGAAATCATTAAAACAGACTAGACAGACAGATTATCTTAGACTTTATTCAGCTGAGGTCAGACACAAACACAAATCGCTGACAAAGGTTTCATCTTTACAGTGTTGCTTATATTCTGCTAGAAGGTACAGCCTACAATTTCATTTGTATTATTTGGGTATACCTCTAAAAGGCTAGAAAGATAAAATGACAAGGATCTGTAAATGCCAGACATACTATACGTTCCAATCTCAGCAAACACTGTTTCCTTTTAAGTTCACAACAAATACTTGGCTCCTATCCAAATATAGAGCTGCTGCTGTGAGATGTCCAACGTATACAGTTCTGCGAGATGGCGATGTTGGGGAGGTGGAGGGGCGCACGAAACATCAGCATGAAGGGACTAAGGGAGAGAAAGAATCATATTTAAAAGGGGAGCAGTGCGATGATAGGTTGAAAATAAAGGCGGAACACCATGCCATTGGTGAGGTGAATACCGCTGACGAGACAGCTGATTAACCAATGACAGCCCCCAGAAGATGACAGCTCAAGAATGACAGCGGAAACGAGAGTAAGCATGCAAAAAAAGAAACATAAATGAGAAAGACCCGATCGTGAAGGCAGTTATAGAGTCTTCCTTACTGAACTTACGCTAGAGCTTCATTAGCTGCATTGTAACGTGATTAAAAATAATAAATTAAGTGTCAAAAATACATAGCATTAACTCATAATCGAAGGGGGAAATAAATGGTGAGCTTTTACATTATGGAATTCATAACAAATAAAAACGATGACCTCGACATAGTAAGAATGCCACAGGTAGAGAACTCTTAACATCTTTAAAGGAAACCCATTTGTCATTATTAGTTCCCAATTTTTTTAATTTATTGAAAGGCTGAAAGGCCTTGCATTAAAAATTAGGATTTAGAAAATTCAACAACTATATGCAAAAATCAAGGACTGTACTTACAATGCTGAGGTTTGGTGAAAATTTAGAAATTAAAATAAAGGGGAGTAAATGGCCTAGCATTAAGTTTGTGACCAATGTAAGGGAAATGCAGTCCTACAACCGGGTGGACTGGTTTAAAGTTGGAAAACAGGATGCATGTCACCGAGGTGAAAGGTTTACAAATCGCAGACGTGAACCGGACTAATTGAAGAAAAAAGTTTTCATTCACCAGTTAAGAAAGAATCTAAAAAGATCCAGAGGGGGAATTAATAACTTTTCATCCTACAATTTAAGGTAGTTACATTTTTAGTATTTCAACTTTTGTAAATTTTTACACAATTATTGATCAGAAAATTCCAAAAATCTAAAGTGACCATTTGTATTTGTTTTTAATAAAACACTGTTGTAGCTCAAATTACACCAGACTACTTACATTCAATTCAATATAACAGTTTAATACAACCGTGAGTACTTGACAATTTGAGAAATGTTAAAAAAACTTCACTTCCACTCTTTGTTGCTTCAAGGACTCTGTCTGTCCCCATACAGATCATAGCTGGGAGTCCAGGGGGAATACATTTTACAGAAAAAAAGACCCCCATTCTCTTCCTGTGTCACAGCTTAGAGAGGCTCCAAACAAACTTTGTGAATTAGCCCCTAATTTTATATTTCTTGTCACATAGTGTGTATTTATGTGCACAAATTCTTACACCCTAACAGTTTATTTTGAATGTGTGTTCCCATGGCTTAAATAAACAGAAATAAGGATATGTGAGGGAAAATTTGCTTTTGGCCATAAATAAATGATGGCCACTCTCCCTAAAAGCCTTGATTTAAATATGTAGCTTTACTCTTCTTGAGTTGTAAGGACTCTGGTCAAAAGACAAAGGTAACATTTATTAGTTCTTTCAGAGTTTGAAGGCTGTGGTAAAGGAAAAGAATGATTACAAAGTAAGCATAACTTGCACTGTGATATTAAGTTAAATTGTTTTGATACAATGTGAGAAGTATGTAAGAGTTAAATCAACTAGAGGATAAGGGAGGTATATAAAGTTTCCTCATGCCTAAAAGTCTTGAAATCCTTTCATCAATTCAGTAATTAGCAGGACGAATAACTCACAACAAGCATTGTGTTAACTATCTGTTTGATTTCAAACAACATTTTCAAAAAGTTCCAAAACAAAAAAGTTATTTCAATTTACACTTGATCGTATATTGTATTACGTATTTAACCTTCTGTTGTAATGATTTCATGAAAAAGCTTAACAATGGCAATGAATCTACTAAGGGATAGATGTTGTACAGATTTTCTTTTTCACATTATTCTCTTTTGATTAAAGTTCTGAATTATTTTCACTGTTTCTTTTTGATAGACTGTGAAGGAGGAAAGATGGCTGTTGGAAAGATAACATCATTTATTATGATTTTAACAGGTAAGCTGAGTGTAATAAATATACTACCTGCATTGTAACTTGATTAAAAATAATAATTTAACTGTCAAAAAAACACAACATTAATTCATAATCTTAGGGGGAAATAAATGGTGAGCTTTTACGGGAATCATAAGAAATAAAAACGATGACCTCGACATAGTAAGAATGCCACAGGTAGAGAACTCTTAACATCTTTAAAGGAAACCCATTTGTCATTATTAGTTCCCAATTTTTTTAATTTATTGAAAGGCTGAAAGGCCTTGCATTAAAAATTAGGATTTAGAAAATTCAACAACTATATGCAAAAATCAAGGACTGTACTTACAATGCTGAGGTTTGGTGAAAATTTAGAAATTAAAATAAAGGGGAGTAAATGGCCTAGCATTAAGTTTGTGACCAATGTAAGGGAAATGCAGTCCTACAACCGGGTGGACTGGTTTAAAGTCAGAACAGTATTTCCAATCCAGCAAGTTATTCCCCAAGCTTTCTCCCCCGATATTCTACTTAATGCAATCACGACTTAAGTTATGGTATAGGACCACAAGCATAAAGAATAATAAAAATTTAATTTGTGTTTTTAAATTAAAACATATTCGATATTTGTTGTTTCTATATACAGTATTTATCATAATTATTTCAATACAACTTCAACAGCTCTAAGAATATCTCCAGCAACAACAGCAACAGTTACTCCAAAAAAACCCACAGCAGTTCCAACAACAACCACTGCAGCTCAAACTACAACAACAGCTGTTCCAACAACAGCCACAGCAGCTCCAACAACAACCACAGCAGCTCCAACAACAACCACAGCAGCTCCAACAACGACAGTAACTGCTCCAAAAACAATGACTGCAGCTCCCGCTACAACCACAGCTTCTCCAACAAACCCCACAACTGCTCAAACAATAACCACTGTAATTCCAACAACGACAGCAACTGCTCCAAAAAGAACGACTGCAGCTCCCGCTACAACCACAGCTTCTCCAACAACCACCACAGCTGCTAAAGCAATAACCACTGCAGCTCACACAACAAACACAGCTGTTCCAAGAAAGACCACGAGTCCAACAAAAACCACAGCTGCTCCAACTACAACCACAGCTGCTCCAACAACCACAGCAGCTCCAACAACCACCACTACAGCTCCAACAGCAACAGCAGCTCCTACAGCCACAACTGCAGCTCAGTCAACATCCACAGCTGCTCACACAACAACCACAGCTGCTCTAACAACAACAACCACAGCAGCTCCAACAACCACAGCTGATCCAACAACAACAGCAGTTCCACCAACAACCACAGCTGCTCCTACAACCACAGCAGCTACTCCTACAACCACTGCAGCTCCAACAACAACAACCACAGCAGCTCCAAACACAACCACAGTAGCTCCTACAACGAAAGCAGTTCCAACAATGACCACAGCTGCTCCAACAACAACAACAGCTGCTCCAACTACAACCACAGCTACTCCTAGAATAACGACAGCTGCTCCAACACCAACCACAGCTGCTCCAACAACCACAGCTGCTCCAACAACCACAGCTGCTCCTACAACCAAAAAAACAGTTCCAACAACGACCACAGCAGTTCCTACAACAACAACAACCAAACCGGCTCCAACAACAACCACAGTGGCTCCAACAACAACCACATCAGCTCCAACAACCAAAGCTGCTCCAACAACCACAGCTGCTCCAACAGCCACAACAGCCGCTCCAACAAAGACTACAGCTGCTCTAACAACAACCACATCTGCTCCAACAATAGTGAAAGGAGCTCCAACAACAACCACAGCTGCTCCAACAACAACAGATGCTCGAACAACTATTACAGCAGCTCCAACAACAACCACAGCAGCTCCAACAACAACAACAGCAGCTTCTACAACAACAGCACTTCCAACAACGACAACAGCTGCTTCAATAACAACCACAGCTACTCCAACAACAAAAACCACAGATCAAACAACAACCACAGCTGCTCGAACAACCACAGCTGCTCCAACAGCCACAACAGCCGCTCCAACAACAACTACAGCTGCTCCAACACCAACCACAGCAGCTCCAACAACCACAGCAGTTCCAACAACAACCACAGAAGCTCCAACAACAACAACCACAGCTGCTCCAACAACAACAACCACAGCTGCTCCAACAACCACAGCTGCTCCAACAACAACAACAACAGCAGCTTCTACAACAACAGCATTTTCAACAACGACAACAGCTGCTTCAATAACAACCACAGCTACTCCAACAACAAAAACCAAAGATCAAACAACAACCACAGCTGCTCGAACAACCACAGCTGCTCCAACAGCCACAACAGCTGCTCCAACAACAACTACAGCTGCTCTAACAACAACCACAGCAGCTCCAACAACAACCACAGCTGCTCCAACAACGACAGCAGTTCCAACAACAACCACAGCAACTCCAACAACAACCACAGCTGCTCCAACAACAACAACCACAGCTGCTCCAACAACCACAGCAACTCCTACAACAACATCAGTTCCAACAACAACCACAGCTGCTCCAACACCAACCACACTGACTCCAACAACCACAGCAGTTCCAACAACAACCACTGCAGCTCCAACAACAACAACCACAGCTGCTCCAATAACCACAGCTGCTCATACAACAACATCAGTTCCAACAACAACCACAGCTGCTCCAAAACCAACCACAGCTGCTCCAACAACCACAGCAGTTCCAACAACAACCACAGCAGCTCCAACAACAACAACAACAGCAACTCCGACAACAACATCAGTTCCAACAACAACCACAGCTGCTCCAACACCAACCACAGCTGCTCCAACACCAACCACAGCTGCTCCAACAACCACAGCAGTTCCAACAACAACCACAGCAGCTCCAACAACAACAACCACAGCTGCTCCAACAACAACAGCTGCTTCCACAACCATAACAGCAGCTCCAATAACAACCACAGCCGCTCCAACAACAACCTCAGCAGCTCCAACAACCACAGCTGCTCCAACAACCACAGCTGCTCCAACAACAACTACAGCTGCTCGAACAACAACGACAGCAGCTCTGACAACAACAACAGTTACAACAACGACAACAGCTGCTTCAACAACAACCACAGCTGCTCCAACATTAACAGCCACAGCAGCTTCAACAACAAAAAACACAGATCAAACAACAACCACAGCAGCTCCAACAACAACCACAGCTGCTCCAACAACAACCACAGCAGCTCCAACCCCAACTACAGCTGCTTCAACAACAACCACAGCTGCTCCAACATTAACAGCCACAGCAGCTTCAACAACAAAAAACACAGATCAAACAACAACCACAGCAGCTCCAACAACAACCACAGCTGCTCCAACAACAACCACAGCAGCTCCAACCCCAACTACAGCAGCTCCAACAACAACCACAGCTGCTCCAACGACAACCACTGCAGCTCCAACAACCAAAACAACTGCTCTAACAACAACAACAGCCGCTCTAACAACAACAGCTGCTCCCACAACCATAACAGCAGTTCCAACAACAACCACAGCTGCTCCTACAACAACCACAGCAGCTTCAACAACAACAACAGCAGCGCCAACAACAACCACACTGACTCCAACAACAACCACAGCCGCTCCAACAACAACAACCACAGCTGCTCCAACAACAACAGCTGCTTCCACAACCATAACAGCAGCTCCAATAACAACCACAGCCGCTCCAACAACAACCTCAGCAGCTCCAACAACCACAGCTGCTCCAACAACCACAGCTGCTCCAACAGCCACAACAGCTGCTCTAATAACAACCACAGCAGCTCCAACAACAACCACAGCTGCTTCAACAACAAAAACCACAGATCAAACAACAACCACAGCTGCTCCAACAACAGCAAACACAGCTGTTTCAACAACCACAGCTGCTCCAACAACCACAGCTGCTCCAACAGCCACAACAGCCATTCCAACAACAACTACAGCTGCTCTAACAACAACCACAGCAGCTCCAACAACAACAACCACAGCTGCTCCAACAACAACAGTAACTCCTACAACAACATCAGTTCCAACAACAACCACCGCTGCTCTAACAACAACCACAGCAGCTCCAACAACCACAGCAGCTCAAACAACCACAGCTGCTCAAACAACAACTACAGCTGCTCGAACAACAACGACAGCAGCTCTGACAACAACAACAGTTCCAACAACAACCACAGCTGCTCCAACAGCCACAACAGCCATTCCAACAACAACTACAGCTGCTCTAACAACAACCACAGCAGCTCCAACAACAACAACCACAGCTGCTCCAACAACAACAGTAACTCCTACAACAACATCAGTTCCAACAACAACCACCGCTGCTCTAACAACAACCACAGCAGCTCCAACAACCACAGCAGCTCAAACAACCACAGCTGCTCAAACAACAACTACAGCTGCTCGAACAACAACGACAGCAGCTCTGACAACAACAACAGTTCCAACAACGACAACAGCTGCTTCAACAACAACCACAGCTGCTCCAACATTAACAGCCACAGCAGCTTCAACAACAAAAACCACAGATCAAACAACAACCACAGCAGCTCCAACAACAACCACAGCTGCTCCAACAACAACCACAGCAGCTCCAACCCCAACTACAGCAGCTCCAACAACAACCACAGCTGCTCCAACGACAACCACTGCAGCTCTAACAACAACAACAGCCGCTCTAACAACAACAGCTGCTCCCACAACCATAACAGCAGTTCCAACAACAACCACAGCTGCTCCTACAACAACCACAGCAGCTTCAACAACAACAACAGCAGCGCCAACAACAACCACACTGACTCCAACAACAACCACAGCCGCTCCAACAAAAACCACAGCAGTTCCAACACCCACCACAGCAGCTCCAACAACAACAACAGCAGCTCCAATAACAATCACACCGACTCCAACGTCAACCACACTGACTCCAACAACAACCACAGCCGCTCCAACAACAACCACAGCAGCTCCAACACCCACCAAAGCAGCTCCAACAACAACAACAACAGCTCCAACAACAACCACAGCTGATTCAACACCAACCACAGCTGCTCCAACAACAACCACAGCTGATCCAACTACAACCACAGCTGCTCCAACAACCACAGTTGGTCCTACAACTATTATAGCAGCTACAAAAATCACCACAGCAGCTTCAACTACAACCACAGCTGCTCCAACACCAACGACAGCAGCTCCAAGAAGAACAACAACAGCTGCTCCAACAGAAACCACAGCTACTGCAACAACAACCACAGCTGGTCCAACAACAACCACAGCAGCTCCAACAACAACCGAATCTGCTCCAACAACCACAGCTGCTCCAACAACAACAGCTGCTCCTACAACCACGACAGCAGCTGCTCCAACAACAACCACAGCTTCTCCAACAACAACAACAGCTGCTCTAAAAACCACAGCTGCTCCAACATCCACAACAGCTGCTACAACAACTACAGCTGCTCCAACAACAACCACAGCAGCTCCAACAACAACCACAGCTGCTCCAACAACAACCACAGCAGCTCCCACAACTGTAACAGCAGTTCCAACAACAACCACTGCAGCTCCAACAACCAAAACAACTGCTCTAACAACAACAGCCACTCCAACAACAACAGCTGCTCCCACAACCATAACAGCAGTTCCAACAACAACCACAGCTGCTCCTACAACTATTATAGCAGCTACAAAAATCAGCACAGCAGCTTCAACTACAACCACAGCTGCTCCAACACCGACGACAGCAGCTCCAAGAAGAACAACAACAGCTGCTCCAACAGAAACCACAGCTACTGCAACAACAACCACAGCTGGTCCAACAACAACCACAGCAGCTCCAACAACAACCGAATCTGCTCCAACAACCACAGCTGCTCCAACAACAACAGCTGCTCCTACAACCACGACAGCAGCTGCTCCAACAACAGCAACAGCTGCTCTAACAACAACCACAGCTTCTCCAACAACAACAACAGCTGCTCTAAAAACCACAGCTGCTCCAACATCCACAACAGCTGCTACAACAACAACTACAGCTGCTCCAACAACAACCACAGCAGCTCCAACAAAAACCACAGCTGCTCCAACAACAACCACAGCAGCTCCCACAACTGTAACAGCAGTTCCAACAACAACCACTGCAGCTCCAACGACAACCACTGCAGCTCCAACAACCAAAACAACTGCTCTAACAACAACAGCCACTCCAACAACAACAGCTGCTCCCACAACCATAACAGCAGTTCCAACAACAACCAGAGCAGCTTCAACAACAACAACAGCAGCGCCAACAACAACCACAGCTGCTCCAACAAAAACCACAGCAGTTCCAACAACCACCACAGCAGCCCCAACAACAACAACAGCAGCTCCAATAACAACCACACCGACTCCAACAACAACCACACCGACTCCAAAAACAACCACAGCCGCTCCAACAACAACCACAGCAGCTTTAACAATAACAACAGCAGCTTCAAAAACAACAAAAGCAGCGCCAACAACAACCACACTGACTCCAACAACAACCACAGCCGCTCCAACAACAACCACAGCTGATCCAACACCAACGACAGCTGCTCCAATAACCACAGCTGCTCCAACAACAACCACAGCTGATCCAACTACAACCACAGCTGCTCCAACAACCACAGCTGGTCCTACAACTATGATAGCAGCTACAAAAATAACCACAGCAGCCCCACAAAAAACCACAGCAGCTTCAACAACAACCACTGCTGCTCCAACACCGACGACAGCAGCTCCAAGAACAACAACAACAGCTGCTCCAACAAAAACCACAGCTACTGCAATAACAGCCACAGCTGGTCCAACAACAACCACAACAGCTCCAACAACAACCACATCTGCTCCAACAACCACAGCTGCTCCAACAACAACAGCTGCTCCTACAACCACGACAGCAGCTACTCCAACAACAGCAACAGCTGCTCCAACAAAAACCACAGCTGCTCCAACAACAACAACAGCTGCTCTAACAACCACAGCTGCTCCAACAACCACAACAGCTGCTACAACAACAACTGCAGCTGCTCCAACAACAACTACAGCAGCTCCAACAACAACCACAGTTGCTCCAACAAAAACCACAGCAGCTCCCACAACTGTAACAGCAGTTCCAACCACAACTACAGCAGCTCCAACAACAACCACTGCAGCTCCAACGACCAACACAACTGCACTAACAACAACAGCGCCTCCAACAACAACAGCTGCTCCCACAACCATAACAGCAGTTCCAACAACAACCACAGCTGCTCCTATAACAACCACAGCAGCTTCAACAACAACAACAGCAGCGCCAACAACAACCACACTGACTCCAACAACAACCACAGCCGCTCCAACAACAACCACACTGACTCCAACAACAACCACAGCTGATCCAACACCAACGACAGCTGCTCCAACAACCACAGCTGCTCCAACAACAACCACAGCAGCTTCAACAACAACAACAGCAGCGCCAACAACAACCACACTGACTCCAACAACAACCACAGCCGCTCCAACAACAACCACACTGACTCAAACAACAACCACAGCTGATCCAACACCAACGACAGCTGCTCCAACAACCACAGCTGCTCCAACAACAACCACAGCTGATCCAACTACAACCACAGCTGCTCCAAAAACCACAGCTGGTCCTACAACTATGATAGCAGCTACAAAAATAACCACAGCAGTCCCACAAATAACCACAGCAGCTTCAACTACAACCACAGCAGCTCCAACAAAAACCACAGCTACTGCAACAACAACCACAGCTGGTCCAACAACAACCACAGCAGCTCCAAGAACAACAACAACAGCTGCTCCAACAAAAACCACAGCTACAGCAACAACAACCACAGCTGGTCCAACAACAACCACAGCAGCTCCAACAACAACCATGTCTGCTCCAACAACCACAGCTGCTCCAACAACAACAGCTGCTCCTACAACCACGACAGCAGCTGCTCCAACAACAACCACAGCAGCTCCAACAACAACCACAGCTGCTCCAACAAAAACCACAGCAGCTCCCACAACTGTAACAGCAGTTCCAACCACAACTACAGCAGCTCCAACAACAACCACTGCAGCTCCAACGACAACAACTGCAGCTCCAACAAACAACACAACTTCTCTAACAACAACAACAACAGCCGCTCCAACAACAACAGCTGCTCCTACAACAACCACAACAGCTTCAACAACAACCACAGCAGCTCCTACAACAACCACAGCAGCTTCAACAACAACAAAAGCAGTTCCAACAACAACCACACTGACTCCAACAACAACCACAGCCGCTCCAACAAAAATCACAGCAGTTCCAACACCCACCACAGCAGCTCCAAAAACAACAACAGCAGCTCCTATAACAACCACACCGACTCCAACAACAACCACACCGACTCCAACAACAAAAACGCCGACTCCAACAACAACCACAGCTGCTCCAACAACAACCACAGCAGCTTTAACAATAACAAAAGCAACGCAAACAACAACCACACTGACTCCAACAACAACCACGGCCGGTCCAACAACAACCACAGCAGCTCCAACACCCACCAAAGCAGCTCCAACAACAACAACAACAGCTCCAACAACAACCACACTGACTCCAACAACAACCACAGCTGATCCAACACCAACGACAGCTGCTCCAACAACCAAAGCTGCTCCAACAACAACTACAGCTGCAACAACAACCACAGCTGGTTCAACAACAACCACAGCAGCTCCAACAACAACCACAGCAGATCCCATGACAACCAAAGCAGCTCCTACAACCACAACTGCTCCAACAACCACAGCTCCTCCTAGAACTATTACAGCAGCTCCAACAAAAACAACCACAGTAGCACCACAAACCACCACAGTAGCTCCAACAACAACCACAACTGCTCCAACAACAACCACTGCAGTTCCAACGACAACCACAGCTGTTCCAACAACTACCACTGCAGCTCCAAAAAGAACCACATCTGCTCCAACAACCACAGCTGCTCCAACAACAACAGCTGCTCCTACAACTACGACAGCAGCTGCTTCAACAACAGCAACAGCAGCTGCTCCAACAACCACAGCTGCTCCAACAACAACAACAGCTGCTCCAACAACAGCAGCTGCTCCAACAACAACCACAGCAGCTGCTCCAACAACCACAGCTGCTCCAACAACAACAACAGCTGCTCTAACAACCACAGCTGCTCCAACAAAAACCACAGCTACTGCAACAACAACCACAGCTGGTCCAACAACAACAACAGCAGCTCCAACAACAACCATGTCTGCTCCAACAACCACAGCTGCTCCAAAAACAACAGCTGCTCCTACAACCACGACAGCAGCTGCTCCAACAACAACCACAGCAGCTCCAACAACAACCACAGCTGCTCCAACAAAAACCACAGCAGCTCCCACAACTGTAACAGCAGTTCCAACCACAACTACAGCAGCTCCAACAACAACCACTGCACCTCCAACGACAACAACTGCAGCTCCAACAACCAACACAACTGCTCTAACAACAACAACAACAGCCGCTCCAACAACAACAGCTGCTCCTACAACAACCACAGCAGCTTCAACAACAACCACAGCAGCTCCTACAACTACGACAGCAGCTGCTTCAACAACAGCAACAGCAGCTGCTCCAACAACCACAGCTGCTCCAACAACAACAACAGCTGCTCCAACAACAGCAGCTGCTCCAACAACAACCACAGCAGCTGCTCCAACAACCACAGCTGCTCCAACAACAACAACAGCTGCTCTAACAACCACAGCTGCTCCAACAACAACCACAGCAGCTCCCACAACTGTAACAGCAGTTCCAACCACATCCACAGCTGCTCCAACACCAACGACAGCTTCTCCAACAACCACAGCTGCTCCAACAACCACACCAGCAGTTCCTACAACCACAACAGCTCCTACATCCACAATAGCAGCTCAATCAACAACCACAGCTGCTCCAACCACAACCACAGCTGCTCCAACACCAACAACAGCTGCTCCAACACCAAGGATAGCTGCTCCAACAACCACATTAGGTCCAACACCAACCACAGCTGCTCCAACAACCACAACAGCTGCTCCTACAACCACAACAACAGCTCCAACAACAACAACAGCTGCTCCAAAAACAACAACAGCTGCTTCAAAAACAACCACAGCTGCTCCAACAACAACCACAGCTGCTCTAACAACCACAGCTGCTCCAACAGCCACTACAGCTGCTCCAACAACAACCACAGCAGCTCCCACAACTGTGACAGCAGTTCCAACAACAACTCTATCGGCTCCAACAACAACCACAGGTGCTCCGACAAAAACCACATCAGCTTCAACAACAACCACAGCTGCTCCGACAAAAACCACATCAGCTTCAACAACAACCACAGCTGCTCCAACCACCACAGCTGCTCCATCAACAACACCTTCTCCTACAACCACGACATCAGCTTCAACAACAACCACAGCTGCTCCATCTACAACCACAACTGCTCCATCAACAACAGCTGCTCCTACAACCACGACAGCAGCTCCAACAACGTCGACAGCAGCTCCAACAACAACCACAGCTGCTCCAATTACAACCACAGCTGCTCCAACAACAATCACAGCTACTCCAACTACAACCACAGCAGCTCCAACAACAACAGCTGCTCCTACACCAACGACAGCAGCTCCTATAACTGAAACAGCAGTTCCAACTACAACCACAGCAGCTCCATCCACAACAGCTGCTCCAACAACAACCACAGCAGCTCCCACAACTGTAACAGCAGTTCCAACAACAACCACTGCAGCTCCAACGACAACCACTGCAGCTCCAACAACCAAAACAACTGCTCTAACAACAACAGCCGCTCCAACAACAACCACAGCTGCTCCTACAACAACCACACTGACTCCAACAACAACCACAGCTGATCCAACACCAACGACAGCTGCTCCAACAACCACAGCTGCTCCAACAACAACCACAGCAGCTTCAACAACAACCACAGCAGCACCAACAACAACCACACTGACTCCAACAACAACCACAGCCGCTCCAACAACAACCACACTGACTCAAACAACAACCACAGCTGATCCAACACCAACGACAGCTGCTCCAACAACCACAGCTGCTCCAACAACAACCACAGCTGATCCAACTACAACCACAGCTGCTCCAACAACCACAGCTGGTCCTACAACTATGATAGCAGCTACAAAAATAACCACAGCAGCCCCACAAATAACCACAGCAGCTTCAACTACAACCACAGCTGCTCCAACACCGACGACAGCAGCTCCAAGAACAACAACAACAGCTGCTCCAACAAAAACCACAGCTACTGCAACAACAACCACAGCAGCTCCAACAACAACCACATCTGCTCCAACAACCACAGCTGCTCCAACAACAACAGCTGCTCCTACAACCACGACAGCAGCTGCTCCAACAACAACCACAGCAGCTCCAACAACAACCACAGTTGCTCCAACAAAAACCACAGCAGCTCCCACAACTGTAACAACAGTTCCAACCACAACTACAGCAGCTCCAACAACAACCACTGTAGCTCCAACGACAACCACTGCAGCTCCAACAACCAACACAACTGCTCTAACAACAACAACAACAGCCGCTCCAACAACCACAGCTGCTCCTACAACAACCACAGCAGCTTCAACAATAACAACAGCAGCGCCAACAACAACCACACTGACTCCAACAACAACCACAGCCGCTCCAACAAAAATCACAGCAGTTCCAACACCCACAAAAGCAGCTCCAACAACAACAACAACAGCTCTAACAACAACCACACTGACTCCAACAACAACCACAGCTGAGCCAACACCAACGACAGCTGCTCCAACAACCACAGCTGCTCCAACAACAACTACAGCTGCTCCAAAAACCACAGCTGGTCCTACAACTATGATAGCAGTTACAGAAATAACCACAGCAGCCCCACAAATCACCACAGCTACTGCAACAACATCCACAGCTGGCCCAACAACAACCACAGCAGCTCCAATAACAACCACAGCAGATCCCATGACAAGCACAGCTGCTTCTACAACAACAACAACACCAGCTCCAACAACCAAAGCAGCTCCTACAACCACAACTGCTCCAACAACCACAGCTGCTCCGAGAACTATTACAGCAGCTCCAACAAAAAAAACCACAGCAGCACCACAAACCACCACAGTAGCTCCAACAACAACCACAACTGCTCCAACAACAACCACTGCAGTTCCAACGACAACCACAGCAGTTCCTACAACCACAACAGCAACTCCTCCAACCACAACAGCTGCTCCAACAACCACAGCAGCTCCTACATCCACAATAGCAGCTCAATCAACAACCACAGCTGCTCCAACCACAACCACAGCTGCTCCAACACCAACCACAGCTGCTCCAACAACCACATTAGGTCTAACACCAACCACAGCTGCTCCAACAACCACAACAGCTGCTCCTACAACCACAACAACAGCTCCAACAACAACAACAGCTGCTCCAAAAACAACCACATCTGCTCCAACAACCACAGCTGCTCCAACAACAACAGCTGCTCCTACAACCACGACAGCAGCTGCTCCAACAACAGCAACAGCTGCTCCAACAACAACCACAGCAGCTGCTCCAACAACCACAGCTGCTCCAACAACAACAACAGCTGCTCTAACAACCACAGCTGCTCCAACAACAACAACAGCTGCTCTAACAACAACAGCTGCTCCAACAACAACCACAGCAGCTCCAACAACAACCACAGCAGCTCCCACAACTGTAACAGCAGTTCCAACCACAACCACAGCTGCTCCAACACCAACGACAGCTGCTCCAACAACTACATTAGGTCCAACACCAACCACAGCTGCTCCTACAACCACAACAACAGCTCCAACAACAACAACAGCTGCTCCAAAAACAACCACAGCTGCTTCTCCAACAACCACAGCTGCTCCAACAACAACCACAGCTGCTCTAACAACCACAGCTGCTCCAACAGCCACTACAGCTGCTCCAACAACAACCACAGCAGCTCCCACAACTGTGACAGCAGTTCCAACGACAACTCTATCGGCTCCAACAACAACCACAGCTGCTCCGACAAAAACCACATCAGCTTCAACAACAACCACAGCTGCTCCAACCACCACAGCTGCTCCAACGACAACACCTTCTCCTCCAACAACGACAACAGCTCGATCTACAACCACAGGTGTTCCAACAACCACAGCTGCTCCATCTACAACCACAACTGCTCCATCAACAACAGCTGCTCCTACAACCACGACAGCAGCTCCAACAACGTCGACAGCAGCTCCAACAACAACCACAGCTGCTCCAATTCCAACCACAGCTGCTCCAACAACAATCACAGCTACTCCAACTACAACCACAGCAGCTCCTACAACAACAGCTGCTCCTACACCAACGACAGCTGCTCCATCCACAACAGCTGCTCCAACAACAACCAAAGCTGATCCAACTACAACCACAGCTGCTCCAACAACAACAGCTGCTCCTACAACCACGACAACAGCTCCAACAACGATGACAGCAGCTCCATCTACAACCACAGCAGCTACTCCTACACCCACAGCTGCTCCAACAACAACAAAAGCTGCTCTAACAACTACAGCTGCTCCAACATCCACAACAGCTGCTACAACAACAACTACAGCTGCTCCAACAACAACCACAGCAGCTCCAACAACAACCACAGCTGCTCCAACAACAACCACAGCAGCTCCCACAACTGTAACAGCAGTTCCAACCACAACCACAGCTGCTCCAACACCAACGACAGCTTCTCCAACAACCACAGCAGCTCCTCCAACCACAAAAGCTGCTCCAACACCAACGACAGCTGCTCCAACAACCCCAGCTGCTCCAACACCAACGACAGCTGCTCCAACAACCACAACAGCAGCTCCTACAACCACAACAGCAACTCCTCCAACCACAACAGCTGCTCCAACACCAATGACAGCTGCTCCAACAACCACAGCTGCTCCAACCACAACCACAGCTGCTCCAACACCAACAACAGCTGCTCCAACACCAAGGACAGCTGCTCCAACAACCACATTAGGTCCAACACCAACCACAGCTGCTCCTACAACCACAACAACAGCTCCAACAACAACAACAGCTGCTCCAAAAACAACCACAGCTGCTTCTCCAACAACCACAGCTGCTCCAACAACAACCACAGCTGCTCTAACAACCACAGCTGCTCCAACAGCCACTACAGCTGCTCCAACAAAAACCACAGCAGCTCCCACAACTGTGACAGCAGTTCCAACAACAACTCTATCGGCTCCAACAACAACCACAGCTGCTCCGACAAAAACCACATCAGCTTCAACAACAACCACAGCTGCTCCAACCACCACAGCTGCTCCAACGACAACACCTTCTCCTCCAACAACGACAACAGCTCGATCTACAACCACAGGTGTTCCAACAACCACAGCTGCTCCATCTACAACCACAACTGCTCTATCAACAACAGCTGCTCCTACAACCACGACAGCAGCTCCAACAACGTCGACAGCAGCTCCAACAACAACCACAGCTGCTCCAATTCCAACCACAGCTGCTCCAACAACAATCACAGCTACTCCAATTACAACCACAGCAGCTCCAACAACAACAGCTGCTCCTACACCGACGACAGCTGCTCCATCCACAACAGCTGCTCCAACAACAACCAAAGCTGATCCAACTACAACCACAGCTGCTCCAACAACAACAGCTGCTCCTACAACCACGACAACAGCTCCAACAACGATGACAGCAGCTCCATCTACAACCACAGCAGCTGCTCCTACACCCACAGCTGCTCCAACAACAACAAAAGCTGCTCTAACAACTACAGCTGCTCCAACATCCACAACAGCTGCTACAACAACAACTACAGCTGCTCCAACAACAACCACAGCAGCTCCAACAACAACCACAGCTGCTCCAACAACAACCACAGCAGCTCCCACAACTGTAACAGCAGTTCCAACCACAACCACAGCTGCTCCAACACCAACGACAGCTTCTCCAACAACCACAGCAGCTGCTCCAACAACCACAGCTGCTCCAACAACCACAACAGCAGCTCCTCCAACCACAACAGCTGCTCCAACACCAACGACAGCTGCTCCAACAACCCCAGCTGCTCCAACAACAACAGCTGCTCCTTTAACCACAACAGCAGCTCCTCCAACCACAACAGCTGCTCCAACACCAACGACAGCTGCCCCAACAACCACTGCTGCTCCAACAACCACAGCAGCTCCTACAGCCACAACCGCAGCTCAATCAACAACCACAGCTGCTCCAACACCAAGGACAGCTGCTCCAACACCAAGGACAGCTGCTCCAACAACCACATTAGGTCCAACACCAACCACAGCTGCTCCAACAACCACAACAGCTGCTCCTACAACCACAACAGCAGCTCCTCCAACCACAACAGCAGCTCCAACACAAATGACAGCTGCTCCAACAACCACAGCTGCTCCTACAACCACAACACCAGCTCCAACAACCACAGCTGCTCCTACAGCCACAACAGCAGCTCAATCAACAACCACAGCTGCTCCAACACCAATGACAGCTTCTCTAAAAACCACAGATGCTCTTACAACCACAACAGCTGCTCCAACACCAACGACAACTGCTCCAACAACCACAGCTGCTCCAACACCAACGACAGCTGCTCCAACACCAACAGCTGCTCCAACAACCACAACAGCATCTCCTACAACCACAACAGCAGCTCCTACAACCACAACAGCTGCTCCAACACCAAAGACAGCTGCTCCAACAACAACCACAGCTGCTTCAACACCAATGACAGCTTCTCCAACAACAACAGCTGCTCCAACAAACACAGCTGCTCTTACAACCACAACAGTAGCTCCCCCAACAACAACAACTGCTTCAACACTAACGACAGCTGCTTCAACAATCACAGCTGCTCCAACAACAACAAATGCTCCTACAACCACAACAGCAGCTCCTACAACCACAACAGCAGCTCCCACAACCACAACAGCAGCTCCAACAGTAACCACAGCTGCTACAAAACCAACGACAGCTCTTCCAACAACCACAACAGCAGCTCCTACAACCACAACAGCAGCTCCTCCAACCAAAACTGCAGCTCAATCAACAACAACATCTGCTCCAACAACAACCACAGCTGCTCCAACACCAACGACACCTGCTCCAACAACCACAGCTGCTCCAACACCAACGACAGCTGCTCCAACAACAATAGCTGCTCCAACAACCACAACAGCAGCTCCTACAACCACAACAGCAGCTCCTACAACCACAACAGCAGCTCCTCCAACCACAACAGCTGCTCCAACACCAAGGACAGCTGCTCCAACAACCACATTAGGTCCAACACAAACCACAGCTGCTCCAACAACCACAACAGCTGCTCCTACAACCACAACAACAGCTCCAACAACAACCACAGCTGCTCAAAAGACAACCACAGCTGCTGCTCCAACAACCACAGCTGCTCCAACAACAACCACTGCAGCTCCAACAACAACCACAGTAGATCCCATGACAACCACAGCTGCTCCAACCACAACCACAGCTGCTCCAACGACAGCTGCTCCAACAAAAACAGCTGCTCCTACAACCACGACAACAGCTCCAACAACGACGACAGCAGCTCCATCTACAACCACAGCAGCTGCTCCAACAACCACAGCTGCTCAAACAACAACCACAGCTGCTCCAACAACCACAACAGCAGCTCCTACAACCACAACAGCAGCTCCTCCAACCACAACAGCAGCTCCAACACCAATGACAGCTGCTCCAACAACCACAGCTGCTCCTACAACCACAACACCAGCTCCAACAACCACAGCAGCTCCTACAGCCACAACAGCAGCTCAATCAACAACCACAGCTGCTCCAACACCAACGACAGCTGCTCCAACAACCACAACAGCATCTCCTAAAACCACAACAGCAGCTCAATCTACAACCACAGCTGCTCCAACACCAACGACAGATTCTCCAACAACCACAGCTGCTCCAACAACCACAACAGCAGCTCTACCAACCACAGCTGCTCCAACAACCACAGCTTCTCCAACAACCACAACAGCAGCTCCAACAACCACAGCTGCTCCAACAACCACAGCTGCTCAAACAACCACAGCTGCTCAAACAACAACCACAGTAGCTCCAACCACAACCACAGCTGCTACAACAACCACAACAGCAGCTCCTACAACCACAACAGTAGCTCCACCAACGACAGATTCTCCAACAACCACAGCTGCTCCAACAACCACAGCTTCTCCAACAACCACAACAGCAGCTCCAACAACCAATGCTGCTCCAACAACCACAGCTTCTCCAACAACCACAGCTGCTCCAACAACCACAGCTGCTCAAACAACAGCAGCTCCAACAACAACCACAGTAGCTCCAACCACAGCCACAGTGGCTCCAACACCAATGACAGCTAATCCAATAACCACAACAGAAGGTCCAACAACAACCACAGCAGCTCCTATAACATTGACAGCGGCTCCGACAACAACAACAACAACAACTGCTCCAACAACAACGACAGCTTCTCCAACAACCACAGTTGCTCCAACAACCACAGCTGCTCCAACAACCACAACAGCAGCTCCTACAACCACAACAGCAGCTCCACAAACCACAGCTTCTCCAACAACCACAGGTGCTCAAACAACAGCAGCTCCAACAACAACCACAGCTGCTCCAACAACCACATTAGGTCCAACACCAACCACAGCTGCTCCAACAACCACAACAGCATCTCCTACAACCACAACAGCAGCTAAATCTACAACTAAAAAAGGAGCTCAACCAACAACCACAGCTGCTCCAACACCAACCACAGCTGCTCCAACAACCACAGCTGCTCCAACAACAACCACAGCTGCTCCTACACCAACGACACCTGCTCCAACAACCACAGCTGTTCCAACACCAACGACAGCTGCTCCAACAACAACAGCTGCTCCAACAACCACAACAGCAGCTCCTACAACCACAAAAGCAGATCCTACAACCACAACAGCAGCTCCTCCAACCACAACAGCTGCTCCAACACCAACGACAGCTGCTCCAACAACCACATTAGGTCCAACACCAACCACAGCTGCTCCAACAACCACATTAGGTCCAACACCAACCACAGCTGCTCCATCCACAACCACAACTGCTTCAACACTAACGACAGCTGCTCCAACAATCACAGCTGCTCCAAAAACAACAACTGCTCCTACAACCAAGACAACAGCTCCATCTACAACAACAGCTGCTCCAACCACAACCACAGCTGCTTCAACACCAATGACAGCTTCTCCAACAACCACAGCTGCTCCAACAACCACAGCTGCTCTTACAACCACAACAGCAGCTCCTACAACCACAACAGCAGCTCCTCCAACCACAACAGCTGCTCCAACACCAAAGACAGCTGCTCCAACAACCACATTAGGTCCAACACCAACCACAGCTGCTCCAACAACCACAACAGCATCTCCTACAACCACAACAGCAGCTAAATCTACAACTAAAACAGGAGCTCAACCACCAACCACAGCTGCTCCAACACCAACCACAGCTGCTCCAACAACCACAGCTGCTCCAACAACAACCACAGCTGCTCCTACACCAACGACACCTGCTCCAACAACCACAGCTGTTCCAACACCAACGACAGCTGCTCCAACAACAACAGCTGCTCCAACAACCACAACAGCAGCTCCTACAACCACAACAGCAGCTCCTCCAACAACAACAGCTGCTCCAACCACAACCACAGCTGCTTCAACACCAATGACAGCTTCTCCAACAACCACAGCTGCTCCAACAACCACAGCTGCTCTTACAACCACAACAGTAGCTCCTCCAACACCAACAGCTGCTCCAACAAACACAACAGCAGCTCCTACAACCACAACAGCAGCTCCTCCAACCACAACAGCTCCTCCAACACCAAAGACAGCTGCTCCAACAACCACATTAGGTCCAACACCAACCACAGCTGCTCCAACAACCACAACAGCATCTCCTACAACCACAACAGCAGCTAAATCTACAACTAAAACAGGAGCTCAACCAACAACCACAGCTGCTCCAACACCAACCACAGCTGCTCCAACAACCACAGCTGCTCCAACAACAACCACAGCTGCTCCTACACCAACGACACCTGCTCCAACAACCACAGCTGTTCCAACACCAACGACAGCTGCTCCAACAACAACAGCTGCTCCAACAACCACAACAGCAGCTCCTACAACCACAGCTGCTCCATCCACAACCACAACTGCTTCAACACTAACGACAGCTGCTCCAACAATCACAGCTGCTCCAACAACAACAACTGCTCCTACAACCAAGACAACAGCTCCATCTACAACCACAGCTGCTCCAACAACCACAGCTTCTACAACACCAACCACAGCTCTTCCAACAACCACAACAGCAGCTCCTACAACCACAACAGCAGCTCCTTTAACCAAAACAGCAGCTCAATCAACAACAACAGCTGCTCCAACCACAACCACAGCTGCTTCAACACCAATGACAGCTTCTCCAACAACCACAGCTGCTCCAACAACCACAGCTGCTCTTACAACCACAACAGCAGCTCCTCCAACCACAACAGCTGCTCCAACACCAAAGACAGCTGCTCCAATAACCACATTAGGTCCAACACCAACCACAGCTGCTCCAACAACCACAACAGCATCTCCTACAACCACAACAGCAGCTAAATCTACAACTAAAACAGGAGCTCAACCAACAACCACAGCTGCTCCAACACCAACCACAGCTGCTCCAACAACCACAGCTCCTCCAACAACAACCACAGCTGCTCCTACACCAACGACACCTGCTCCAACAACCACAGCTGTTCCAACACCAACGACAGCTGCTCCAACAACAACAGCTGCTCCAACAACCACAACAGCAGCTCCTACAACCACAAAAGCAGCTCCTACAACCACAACAGCAGCTCCTCCAACCACAACAGCTGCTCCAACACCAACGACAGCTGCTCCAACAACCACATTAGGTCCAACACCAACCACAGCTGTTCCAACAACCACAACAGCAGCTACACCAACCACAGCTTCTCCAACAATCACAGCTGCTCCAACAACAACAACTGCTCCTACAACCAAGACAACAGCTCCATCTACAACCACAGCTGCTCCAACAACCACAGCTGCTACAATACCAACCACAGCTCTTCCAACAACCACAACAGCAGCTCCTACAACCACAACAGCAGCTCCTCTAACCAAAACAGCAGCTCAATCAACAACAACAGCTGCTCCAACCACAACCACAGCTGCTTCAGCACCAATGACAGCTTCTCCAACAACCACAGCTGCTCCAACAACCACAGCTGCTCTTACAACCACAACAGTAGCTCCTCCAACCACAACAGCTGCTCCAACACCAACAACACCTGCTCCAACAACAACAGCTGCTCCAACAAACACAACAGCAGCTCCTACAACCACAACAACAGCTCCTACAACCACAACAGCAGCTCCTCCAACCACAACAGCTGCTCCAACACCAAAGACAGCTGCTCCAACAACAACCACAGCTGCTTCAACACCAATGACAGCTTCTCCAACAACCACAGCTGCTCCAACAAACACAGCTGCTCTTACAACCACAACAGTAGCTCCCGCAACCACAACAGCTGCTCCAACACCAACAACACCTGCTCCAACAACAACAGCTGCTCCAACACCAACGATAGCTGCTCCAACAACCACAACAGCAGCTCCTACAACCACAACAGCAGCTCCTACAACCACAACAGCGGCTCCTCCATCCACAACAGCTGCTCCAACACCAAAGACAGCTGCTCCAAAAACCACAATATTTCCAACAACAACCACAGCTGCTCCAACAACCACAACAGCATCTCCTAAAACCACAACAGTAGCTCCTCCAACCACAACAGCTGCTCCAACACCAACGACCGCTGCTCCAACAACCACAACAGCATCTCCTAAAACCACAACAACAGCTGCTCCAACCACAACCACAGCTGCTTCAACACCAATGACAGCTTCTCCAACAACCACAGCTGCTCCAACAACCACAGCTGCTCTTACAACCACAACAGCAGCTCCTACAACCACAACAGCAGCTCCTCCAACCACAACAGCTGCTCCAACACCAAAGACAGCTGCTCCAACAACCACATTAGGTCCAACATCAACCACAGCTGCTCCAACAACCACAACAGCATCTCCTACAACCACAACAGCAGCTAAATCTACAACTAAAACAGGAGCTCAACCAACAACCACAGCTGATCCAACACCAACCACAGCTGCTCCAACAACCACAGCTCCTCCAACAACAACCACAGCTGCTCCTACACCAACGACACCTGCTCCAACAACCACAGCTGTTCCAACACCAACGACAGCTGCTCCAACAACAACAGCTGCTCCAACAACCACAACAGCAGCTCCTACAACCACAAAAGCAGCTCCTACAACCACAACAGCAGCTCCTCCAACCACAACAGCTGCTCCAACACCAACGCCAGCTGCTCCAACAACCACATTAGGTCCAACACCAACCACAGCTGTTCCAACAACCACAACAGCAGCTACACCAACCACAGCTTCTCCAACAATCACAGCTGCTCCAACAACAACAACTGCTCCTACAACCAAGACAACAGCTCCATCTACTACCACAGCTGCTCCAACAACCACAGCTGCTACAACACCAACCACAGCTCTTCCAACAACCACAACAGCAGCTCCTACAACCACAACAGCAGCTCCTCTAACCAAAACAGCAGCTCAATCAACAACAACAGCTGCTCCAACCACAACCACAGCTGCTTCAGCACCAATGACAGCTTCTCCAACAACCACAGCTCCTCCAACCACAACAGCTGCTCCAACACCAACGACAGCTGCTCCAACAACAACAGCTGCTCCAACAAACACAACAGCAGCTCCTACAACCACAACAGCAGCTCCTATAACCACAACAGCAGCTCCTCCAACCACAACAGCTGCTCCAACACCAAAGACAGCTGCTCCAACAACAACCACAGCTGCTTCAACACCAATGACAGCTTCTCCAACAACCACAGCTGCTCCAACAAACACAGCTGCTCTTACAACCACAACAGTAGCTCCCGCAACCACAACAGCTGCTCCAACACCAACAACACCTGCTCCAACAACAACAGCTGCTCCAACACCAACGATAGCTGCTCCAACAACCACAACAGCAGCTCCTACAACCACAACAGCAGCTCCTACAACCACAACAGCGGCTCCTCCATCCACAACAGCTGCTCCAACACCAAAGACAGCTGCTCCAAAAACCACATTAGTTCCAACAACAACCACAGCTGCTCCAACAACCACAACAGCATCTCCTAAAACCACAACAGTAGCTCCTCCAACCACAACAGCTGCTCCAACACCAACGACAGCTGCTCCAACAACCACAACAGCATCTCCTAAAACCACAACAGCAGCTCAATCAACAACAACAGCTGCTCCAACCACAACCACAGCTGCTTCAACACCAATGACAGCTTCTCCAATAACCACAGCTGCTCCAACAACCACAGCTGCTCTTACAACCACAACAGTAGCTCCCGCAACCACAACAGCTGCTCCAACACCAACAACACCTGCTCCAACACCAACGATAGCTGCTCCAACAACCACAACAGCAGCTCCTACAACCACTGCAACTCCAACAACAACCACAGCTGCTCCAAGAACCACAGCAGCTGCCACAACCATAACAGCAGTTCCAACAACCACTATATCGGCTCCAACAACAACCACAGCTGCTCCGACAAAAACCACATCAGCTTTAACAACAACCACAACTGCTTCAACACTAACGACAGCTGCTCCAACAATCACAGCTGCTCCAACAATAACAACTGCTCCTTCAACCAAGACAACAGCTCCATCTACAACCACAGCTGCTCCAACAACCACAGCTGCTACAACACCAACCACAGCTCTTCCAACAACAACAACAACAGCAGCTCCTACAACCAAGACAACAGCTCCAACAACGTCGACAGCAGCCCCACAAACCACCACAGTAGCTCCAACAGTAACCACAGCTGCTACAAAACCAACCACAGCTCTTCCAACAACCACAATAGCAGCTCCTACAACCACAACAGCAGCTCCTCCAACCAAAACTGCTTCAACACCATTGACAGCTTCTCCAACAACCACAGCTGCTCCAACAAACACAGCCGCTCTTACAACCACAACAGTAGCTCCTCCAACCACAACAGCTGCTCCAACACCAACGACATCTGCTCCAACAACCACAGCTGCTCCAACACCAACGACAGCTGCTCCAACAACAACAGCTGCTCCAACAACCACAACAGCAGCTCCTACAACCACAACAGCAGCTCCTCCAACCACAACAGCAGCTCCTCCAACCACAACAGCTGCTCCAACATCAAAGACAGCTGCTCCAAAAACCACATTAGGTCCAACACCAACCACAGCTGCTCCAACAACCACAACAGCATCTCCTAAAACCACAACAGTAGCTCCTCCAACCACAACAGCTGCTCCAACACCAACGACACCTGCTCCAACAACCACAGCTGCTCCAACACCAACGACAGCTGCTCCAACAACCACAACAGCATCTCCTAAAACCACAACAGCAGCTCAATCTACAACCACAGCTGCTCCAACACCAACGACAGATTCTCCAACAACCACAGCTGCTCCAACAACCACAACAGCAGCTCTACCAACCACAGCTGCTCCAACAACCACAGCTTCTCCAACAACCACAACAGCAGCTCCAACAACCACAGCTGCTCCAACAACCACAGCTGCTCAAACAACCACAGCTGCTCAAACAACAGCAGCTCCAACAACAACCACAGTAGCTCCAACCACAACCACAGCTGCTACAACAACCACAACAGCAGCTCCTACAACCACAACAGTAGCTCCACCAACCACAGCTTCTCCAACAACCACAACTGATCCAACAACCAGAGCTACTCAAACAACAGCAGCTCCAACAACAACCACAGTAGCTCCAACCCCAACCACAGCGGCTCCAACACCAACAACAGCTACTCCAATAACCACAACAGCAGGTCCAACAACAACCACAGCAGCTCCTATAACATTGACAGCGGCTCCGACAACAACAACTGCTCCAACAACAACCACAGCTGCTTCAACAACAAACACAGCAGCTCCCACGACAGCTTCTCCAACAACCACAGCTGCTTCAACAACAACAGCTTTTCCCTCAACCAAAACAGCAGCTCAATCAACAACCACACCTGCTCCAACAACCACAGCTGTTCCAACACCAACGACAGCTGCTCCAACAACGACAGCTGCTCCAACAACCACATTAGGTCCAACACCAACCACAGCTGCTCCATCCACAACCACAACTGCTTCAACACTAACGACAGCTGTTCCAACAATCACAGCTGCTCCAACAACAACAACTGCTCCTACAACCAAGACAACAGCTCCATCTACAACAACAGCTGCTCCAACCACAACCACAGCTGCTTCAACACCAATGACAGCTTCTCCAACAACCACAGCTGCTCCAACAACCACAGCTGCTCTTACAACCACAACAGTAGCTCCTACAACCACAACAGCAGCTCCTCCAACCACAACAGCTGCTCCAACACCAACCACAGCTGCTCCAACAACCACAACAGTATCTCCTACAACCACAACAGCAGCTAAATCTACAACTAAAACAGGAGCTCAACCAACAACCACAGCTGCTCCAACACCAACCACAGCTGCTCCAACAACCACAGCTGCTCCAACAACAACCACAGCTGCTCCTACACCAACGACACCTGCTCCAACAACCACAGCTGTTCCAACACCAACGACAGCTGCTCCAACAACAACAGCTGCTCCAACAACCACAACAGCAACTCCTACAACCACAAAAGCAGCTCCTACAACCACAACAGCAGCTCCTCCAACCACAACAGCTGCTCCAACACCAACGACAGCTGCTCCAACAACCACATTAGGTCCAACACCAACCACAGCTGTTCCAACAACCACAACAGCAGCTACACCAACCACAGCTTCTCCAACAATCACAGCTGCTCCAACAACAACAACTGCTACAACACCAACCACAGCTCTTCCAACAACCACAACAGCAGCTCCTACAACCACAACAGCAGCTCCTCTAACCAAAACAGCAGCTCAATCAACAACAACAGCTGCTCCAACCACAACCACAGCTGCTTCAACACCAATGACAGCTTCTCCAACAACCACAGCTGCTCCAACAACCACAGCTGCTCTTACAACCACAACAGTAGCTCCTCCAACCACAACAGCTGCTCCAACACCAACGACAGCTGCTCCAACAACAACAGCTGCTCCAACAAACACAACAGCAGCGCCTACAACCACAACAGCAGCTCCTACAACCACAATAGAAGCTCCTACAACCACAACAGCTGCTCCAACACCAAAGACAGCTGCTCCAACAACCACATTAGGTCCAACACCAACCACAGCTGCTCCAACAACCACAACAGCATCTCCTACAACCACAACAGCAGCTAAATCTACAACTAAAACAGGAGCTCAACCAACAACCACAGCTGCTCCAACACCAACCACAGCTACTCCAACAACCACAGCTGCTCCAACAACAACCACAGCTGCTCCTACACCAACGACACCTGCTCCAACAACCACAGCTGTTCCAACACCAACGACAGCTGCTCCAACAACAACAGCTGCTCCAACAACCACAACAGCAGCTCCTACAACCACAGCTGCTCCATCCACAACCACAACTGCTTCAACACTAACGACAGCTGCTCCAACAATCACAGCTGCTCCAACAACAACAACTGCTCCTACAACCAAGACAACAGCTCCATCTACAACCACAGCTGCTCCAACAACCACAGCTGCTACAACACCAACCACAGCTCTTCCAACAACCACAACAGCAGCTCCTACAACCACAACAGCAGCTCCTCTAACCAAAACAGCAGCTCAATCAACAACAACAGCTGCTCCAACCACAACCACAGCTGCTTCAACACCAATGACAGCTTCTCCAACAACCACAGCTGCTCCAACAACCACAGCTGCTCTTACAACCACAACAGCAGCTCCTCCAACCACAACAGCTGCTCCAACACCAAAGACAGCTGCTCCAATAACCACATTAGGTCCAACACAAACCACAGCTGCTCCAACACCAACCACAGCTGCTCCAACAACCACAGCTCCTCCAACAACAACCACAGCTGTTCCAACACCAACGACAGCTGCTCCAACAACAACAGCTGCTCCAACAACCACAACAGCAGCTCCTACAACCACAAAAGCAGCTCCTACAACCACAACAGCAGCTCCTCCAACCACAATAGCTGCTCCAACACCAACGACAGCTGCTCCAACAACCACATTAGGTCCAACACCAACCACAGCTGTTCCAACAACCACAACAGCAGCTACACCAACCACAGTTTCTCCAACAATCACAGCTGCTCCAACAACAACAACTGCTCCTACAACCAAGACAACAGCTCCATCTACAACCACAGCTGCTCCAACAACCACAGCTGCTACAACACCAACCACAGCTCTTCCAACAACCACAACAGCAGCTCCTACAACCACAACAGCAGCTCCTCTAACCAAAACAGCAGCTCAATCAACAACAACAGCTGCTCCAACCACAACCACAGCTGCTTCAGCACCAATGACAGCTTCTCCAACAACCACAGCTGCTCTTACAACCACAACAGTAGTTCCTCCAACCACAACTGCTGCTCCAACACCAACGACAGCTGCTCCAACAACAACAGCTGCTCCAACAAACACAACAGCAGCTCCTACAACCACAACAGCAGCTCCTACAACCACAACAGCAGCTCCTCCAACCACAACAGCTGCTCCAACACCAAAGACAGCTGCTCCAACAACAACCACAGCTGCTTCAACACCAATGACAGCTTCTCCAACAACCACAGCTGCTCCAACAAACACAGCTGCTCTTACAACCACAACAGTAGCTCCCGCAACCACAACAGCTGCTCCAACACCAACAACACCTGCTCCAACAACAACAGCTGCTCCAACACCAACGATAGCTGCTCCAACAACCACAACAGCAGCTCCTACAACCACAACAGCAGCTCCTACAACCACAACGTTGGCTCCTCCATCCACAACAGCTGCTCCAACACCAAAGACAGCTGCTCCAAAAACCACATTAGTTCCAACAACAACCACAGCTGCTCCAACAACCACAACAGCATCTCCTAAAACCACAACAGTAGCTCCTCCAACCACAACAGCTGCTCCAACACCAACGACAGCTACTCCAGCAACCACAACAGCATCTCCTACAACAGCAACAGCAGCTCAATCAACAACAACAGCTGCTTCAACACCAATGACAGCTTCTCCAACAACCACAGCTGCTCTTACAACCACAACAGCAGCTCCTACAACCACAACAGCAGCTCCTCCAACCACAACAGCTGCTCCAACACCAAAGACAGCTGCTCCAACAACCACATTAGGTCCAACACCAACCACAGCTGCTCCAACAACCACAACAGCATCTCCTACAACCACAACAGCAGCTAAATCTACAACTAAAACAGGAGCTCAACCAACAACCACAGCTGCTCCAACACCAACCACAGCTGCTCCAACAACCACAGCTGCTCCAACAACAACCACAGCTGCTTCAACAACAACAGCTGCTCCAACAACCACAACAGCAGCTCCTACAACCACAAAAGCAGCTCCTACAACCACAACAGCAGCTCCTCCAACAACAACAGCTGCTCCAACACCAACGACAGCTGCTCCAACAACCACATTAGGTCCAACACCAACCACAGCTGCTCCAACAACCACAACAGCATCTCCTACAACCACAACAGCAGCTAAATCTACAACTAAAACAGGAGCTCAACCAACAACCACAGCTGCTCCAATACCAACGACAGCTTCTCCAACAACCACAGCTGCTCCAACAACCACAGCTGCTCAAACAACCACAGCTGCTCCAACAACCACAGCTGCTCCTACAACCACAACACTAGCTCCAATAACCACAGCAGCTCCTACAACCACAACAGCAGCTCCTTCAACCACAACAGCTGCTCCAACACCAACCACAGCTGCTCCAACAACCACAGCTGTTCCAACACCAACGACAGCTGCTCCAACAACAACAGCTGCTCCAACAACCACAACAGCAGCTCCTACAACCACAAAAGCAGCTCCTACAACCATAACAGCAGCTCCTCCAACCACAACAGCTCCTCCAACACCAACGACAGCTGCTCCAACAACCACATTAGGTCCAACACCAACCACAGCTGCTCCAACAACCACAACAGCATCTCCTTCAACCACAACAGCAGCTCCTACAACCACAACAGCAGCTCAATCAACAACCACAGCTGCTCCATCCACAACCACAGCTGCTCCAATACCAACGACAGCTTCTCCAACAACCACAGCTGCTCCAACAACCACAGCTGCTCAAACAACCACAGCTGCTCCAACAACCACAGCTGCTCCTACAACCACAACACTAGCTCCAATAACCACAGCAGCTCCTACAACCACAACAGCAGCTCCTCCAACCACAACAGCTGCTCCAACACCAACGACAGCTGCTCCAAAAACCACATTAGGTCCAACACCAACCACAGCTGCTCCAACAACCACAACAGCATCTCCTTCAACCACAACAGCAGCTCCTACAACCACAACAGCAGCTCAATCAACAACCACAGCTGCTCCATCCACAACCACAACTGCTTCAACACTAACGACAGCTGCTCCAACAATCACAGCTGCTCCAACAATAACAACTGCTCCTTCAACCAAGACAACAGCTCCATCTACAACCACAGCTGCTCCAACAACCACAGCTGCTACAACACCAACCACAGCTCTTCCAACAACAACAACAACAGCAGCTCCTACAACCACAACAGCAGCTCCTCTAACCAAAACAGCAGCTCAATCAACAACAACAGCTGCTCCAACCACAACCACAGCTGCTTCAACACCAATGACAGCTTCTCCAACAACCACAGCTGCTCCAACAACCACAGCTGCTCTTACAACCACAACAGCAGCTCCTCCAACCACAACAGCTGCTCCAACACCAAAGACAGCTGCTCCAACAACCACATTAGGTCCAACACCAACCACAGCTGCTCCAACAACCACAACAGCATCTCCTACAACCACAACAGCAGCTAAATCTACAACTAAAACAGGAGCTCAACCAACAACCACAGCTGCTCCAACACCAACCACAGCTGCTTCAACAACCACAGCTGCTCCAACAACAACCACAGCTGCTCCTACACCAACGACACCTGCTACAACAACCACAGCTGTTCCAACACCAACGACAGCTGCTCCAACAACAACAGCTGCTCCAACAACCACAAAAGCAGCTCCTACAACCACAAAAGCAGCTCCTACAACCACAACAGCAGCTCCTCCAACCACAACAGCTGCTCCAACAACCGCATTAGGTCCAACACCAACCACAGCTGTTCCAACAACCACAACAGCAGCTACACCAACCACAGCTTCTCCAACAATCACAGTTGCTCCAACAACAACAACTGCTCCTACAACCAAGACAACAGCTCCATCTACAACCACAGCTGCTCCAACAACCACAGCTGCTACAACACCAACCACAGCTCTTCCAACAACCACAACAGCAGCTCCTACAACCACAACAGCAGCTCCTCTAACCAAAACAGCAGCTCAATCAACAACAACAGCTGCTCCAACCACAACCACAGCTGCTTCAACACCAATGACAGCTTCTCAAACAACCACAGCTGCTCCAACAACCACAGCTGCTCTTACAACCACAACAGCAGCTCCAACAACCACAACAGCAGCTCCTCCAACCACAACAGCTGCTCCAACACCAAAGACAGCTGCTCCAACAACCACATTAGGTCCAACACCAACCACAGCTGCTCCAACAACCACAACAGCATCTCCTACAACCACAACAGCAGCTAAATCTACAACTAAAACAGGAGCTCAACCAACAACCACAGCTGCTCCAACACCAACCACAGCTGCTCCAACAACCACAGCTCCTCCAACAACAACCACAGCTGCTCCTACACCAACGACACCTGCTCCAACAACCACAGCTGTTCCAACACCAACCACAGCTGCTCCAACAACAACAGATGCTCCAACAACCACAACAGCAGCTCCTACAACCACAAAAGCAGCTCCTACAACCACAACAGCAGCTCCTCCAACCACAACAGCTGCTCCAACACCAACGACAGCTGCTCCAACAACCACATTAGGTCCAACACCAACCACAGCTGTTCCAACAACCACAACAGCAGCTACACCAACCACAGCTTCTCCAACAATCACAGCTGCTCCAACAACAACAACTGCTCCTACAACCAAGACAACAGCTCCATCTACAACCACAGCTGCTCCAACAACCACAGCTGCTACAACACCAACCACAGCTCTTCCAACAACCACAACAGCAGCTCCTACAACCACAACAGCAGCTCCTCTAACCAAAACAGCAGCTCAATCAACAACAACAGCTGCTCCAACCACAACCACAGCTGCTTCAGCACCAATGACAGCTTCTCCAACAACCACAGCTGCTCCAACAACCACAGCTGCTCCAACAACAACCACAGCTGCTCCAACAACCACAGCTGCTCCAACAACAACCACAGCTGCTCCTACACCAACGACACCTGCTCCAACAACCACAGCTGTTCCAACACCAACGACAGCTGCTCCAACAACAACAGCTGCTCCTCCAACCACAAAAGCAGCTCCTACAACCACAAAAGCAGCTCCTACAACCACAACAGCAGCTCCTCCAACCACAACAGCTGCTCCAACAACCACATTAGGTCCAACACCAACCACAGCTGTTCCAACAACCACAACAGCAGCTACACCAACCACAGCTTCTCCAACAATCACAGCTGCTCCAACAACAACAACTGCTCCTACAACCAAGACAACAGCTCCATCTACAACCACAGCGGCTCCAACAACCACAGCTGCTACAACACCAACCACAGCTCTTCCAACAACCACAACAGCAGCTCCTACAACCACAACAGCAGCTCCTCTAACCAAAACAGCAGCTCAATCAACAACAACAGCTGCTCCAACCACAACCACAGCTGCTTCAACACCAATGACAGCTTCTCCAACAACCACAGTTGCTCCAACAACCACAGCTGCTCTTACAACCACAACAGTAGCTCCTCCAACACCAACAGCTGCTCCAACACCAACGACAGCTGCTCCAACAACAACAGCTGCTCCAACAAACACAACAGCAGCTCCTACAACCACAACAGCAGCTCCTACAACCACAACAGCAGCTCCTCCAACCACAACAGCTGCTCCAACACCAAAGACAGCTGCTCCAACAACCACATTAGGTCCAACACCAACCACAGCTGCTCCAACAACCACAACAGCATCTCCTACAACCACAACAGCAGCTAAATCTACAACTAAAACAGGAGCTCAACCAACAACCACAGCTGCTCCAACACCAACCATAGCTGCTACAACAACCACAGCTGCTCCAACACCAACGACACCTGCTCCAACAACCACAGCTGCTCCAACAACCACAACAGCAGCTCCTACAACCACAACCACAGCTGCTTTAACAATCACAGCTGCTCCAACAACAACCACAGCTGCTCCTACACCAACGACACCTGCTCCAACAACCACAGCTGTTCCAACACCAACGACAGCTGCTCCAACAACAACAGCAGCTCCTACAACCACAACAGCAGCTCCTCCAACCACAACAGCTGCTCCAACACCAAAGACAGCTGCTCCAACAACCACATTAGGTCCAACACCAACCACAGCTGCTCCTACAACCACAACAGCATCTCCTACAACCACAACAGCAGCTAAATCTACAACTAAAACAGGAGCTCAACCAACAACCACAGCTGCTCCAACACCAACCACAGCTGCTCCAACAACCACAGCTGCTCCAACAACAACCACAGCTGCTCCAACAACCACAGCTGCTCCAACAACCACAACAGCAGCTCCTACAACCACAAAAGCAGCTCCTACAACCACAACAGCAGCTCCTCCAACCACAACAGCTGCTCCAACACCAACGACAGCTGCTCCAACAACCACATTAGGTCCAACACCAACCACAGCTGCTCCAACAACCACAAGAGCATCTCCTTCAACCACAACAGCAGCTCCTACAACCAAAACAGCAGCTCAATCAACAACCACAGCTGCTCCATCCACAACCACAGCTGCTCCAATACCAACGACAGCTTCTCCAACAACCACAGCTGCTCCAACAACCACAGCTGCTCAAACAACCACAGCTGCTCCTACAACCACAACACTAGCTCCAACAACCACAGCAGCTCCTACAGCCACAACAGCAGCTCAATCAACAACCACAACAGCTCCAACAACTACAGCTGCTCCAACAACAACCATACAGTCTCCAACATCAACCACAGATGCTACAACAACCACAGCTGCTCCAACAACAACCACTGCTGCTTCAACAAGTACTGCAGTTCAGACAACCACAGCTTCTGCTACAACAACCAAAGCAGCTTCAACAACTACCACAGCAGCTTCAACAACTACAGCAGCTCCAAAAACAACCACAGCAGCTCCAACAACAACAGCAGCTCCAACACCAACAGCTGCTCCAACAACCACAACACTAGCTCCAACAACCACAGCAGCTCCTACAGCCACAACAGCAGCTCAATCAACGACCACAACAGCTCCGACAACCAAAGCTACTCAAACAACAGCAGCTGCTCCAACAACAACAGCTGCTCCTACAACCACAACACCTCCCACAGCCACAACAGCAGCTCAATCAACAACCACAACAGCTCCAACAACTACAGCTGCTCCAACAACAATAGCTGCTCCTACAACCACGACAACAGCTCCAACAACAACCATACAGGCTCGAACATCAACCACAGATGCTACAACAACCACAGGTGCTCCAACAACAACCACTGCTGCTCCAACAAGTACTGCAGTTCCAACAACCACAGCCGCTGCAACAACAACCACTGGTGCTCCAACAAGTACTGCAGTTCCAACAACAACAGCCGCTGCAAAGACAACCACAACAGTTCCAACAACCACAGCTGCTCTTACAACCACAACAGTAGCTCCTCCAACCACAACAGCAGCTCCACCAACCACAGCTGCTCAAACAACCACAGCTTCTCCAACAACCACAACAGCAGCTCCAACAACCACAGCTGCTCCAACAACCACAGCAGCGCCAACAACCACAGCTGCTCCAACAACCACAGCTGCTCAAACAACAGCAGCTGCTCCAACAACCACAGCAGCTCCAACCACAACCACAGCTGCTCCAACAACCACAACAGCAGCTCCTATAACCACAACAGTAGCTCCAACAACCACAGCTTCTCCAACAACCACAACTGATCCAACAACCACAGCTACTCAAACAACAGCAGCTCCAACAACAACCACAGTAGCTCCAACCACAACCACAGTGGCTCCAACACCAACGACAGCTACTCCAATAACAACAACAAGTGCTCCAACAAAAACGACAGCTTTTCCAACAACCACAGCTGCTCCAACAACCACAACAGCAGCTCCTATAACCACAACAGTAGCTCCAACAACCACAGCTGCTCCAACAACCACAGCTGCTCCAACAACCACAACAGCAGCTCCTACAACCAGAACAGCAGCTCCACAAACCACAGCTTCTCCAACAACCACAACTGATCCAACAACCACAGCTACTCAAACAACAGGAGCTCCATCTACAACCACAATTGCTCCAACAACAACAGCTGTTCCTAGAACTATGACAGCATTTACAACAACAACAACCACAGCAGCCCCACAAACCACCACAGTAGCTCCAACAGTAACCACAGCTGCGACAACACCAACCACAGCTCTTCCAACAACCACAACAGCAGCTCCTCTAACCAAAACAGCAGCTCAATCAACAACAACAGCTGCTCCAACCACAACCACAGCTGCTTCAACACCAATGACAGCTTCTCCAACAACCACAGCTGCTCCAACAACCACAGCTGCTCTTACAACCACAACAGCAGCTCCTACAACCACAACAGCAGCTCCTCCAACCACAACAGCTGCTCCAACACCAAAGACAGCTGCTCCAACAACCACATTAGGTCCAACACCAACCACAGCTGCTCCAACAACCACAACAGCATCTCCTACAACCACAACAGCAGCTAAATCTACAACTGAAACAGGAGCTCAACCAACAACCACAGCTGCTCCAACACCGACCACAGCTGCTCCAACAACCACAGCTGCTCCAACAACAACCACAGCTGCTCCTACACCAACGACACCTGCTCCAACAACCACAGCTGTTCCAACCACAACCACAGCTGCTCCAACCACAACAGCTGCTCCAACAACCACAAAAGCAGCTCCTACAACCACAAAAGCAGCTCCTACAACCACAACAGCAGCTCCTCCAACCACAACAGCTGCTCCAACAACCACATTAGGTCCAACACCAACCACAGCTGTTCCAACAACCACAACAGCAGCTACACCAACCACAGCTTCTCCAACAATCACAGCTGCTCCAACAACAACAACTGCTCCTACAACCAAGACAACAGCTCCATCTACAACCACAGCTGCTCCAACAACCACAGCTGCTACAACACCAAACACAGCTCTTCCAACAACCACAACAGCAGCTCCTACAACCACAACAGCAGCTCCTCTAACCAAAACAGCAGCTCAATCAACAACAACAGCTGCTCCAACCACAACCACAGCTGCTTCAGCACCAATGACAGCTTCTCCAACATCCACAGCTGCTCCAACAACCACAGCTGCTCATACAACCACAACAGCAGCTCCTCCAACCACAACAGCTGCTCCAACACCAACGACAGCTGCTCCAACAACCACATTAGGTCCAACACCAACCACAGCTGCTCCAACAACCACAACAGCATCTCCTACAACCACAACAGCAGCTAAATCTACAACTAAAACAGGAGCTCAACCAACAACCACAGCTGCTCCAACACCAACCACAGCTGCTCCAACAACCACAGCTGCTCCAACAACAACCACAGCTGCTTCAACCACAACAGCAGCTCCTACAACCACAAAAGCAGCTCCTACAACCACAACAGCAGCTCCTCCAACAACAACAGCTGCTCCAACACCAACGACAGCTGCTCCAACAACCACATTAGGTCCAACACCAACCACAGCTGCTCCAACAACCACAACAGCATCTCCTACAACCACAACAGCAGCTAAATCTACAACTAAAACAGGAGCTCAACCAACAACCACAGCTGCTCCAATACCAACCACAGCTTCTCCAACAACCACAGCTGCTCCTACAACCACAACACTAGCTCCAATAACCACAGCAGCTCCTACAACCACAACAGCAGCTCCTTCAACCACAACAGCTGCTCCAACACCAACCACAGCTGCTCCAACAACCACAGCTGTTCCAACACCAATGACAGCTGCTCCAACAACAACAGCTGCTCCAACAACCACAACAGCAGCTCCTACAACCACAAAAGCAGCTCCTACAACCAAAACAGCAGCTCCTCCAACCACAACAGCTGCTCCAATACCAACGACAGCTTCTCCAACAACCACAGCTGCTCCAACAACCACAGCTGCTCAAACAACCACAGCTGCTCCAACAACCACAGCTGCTCCTACAACCACAACACTAGCTCCAATAGCCACAGCAGCTCCTACAACCACAACAGCAGCTCCTCCAACCACAACAGCTGCTCCAACACCAACGACAGCTGCTCCAACCACCACATTAGGTCCAACACCAACCACAGCTGCTCCAACAACCACAACAGCATCTCCTTCAACCACAACAGCAGCTCCTACAACCACAACAGCAGCTCAATCAACAACCACAGCTGCTCCATCCACAACCACAACTGCTTCAACACTAACGACAGCTGCTCCAACAATCACAGCTGCTCCAACAATAACAACTGCTCCTTCAACCAAGACAACAGCTCCATCTACAACCACAGCTGCTCCAACAACCACAGCTGCTACAACACCAACCACAGCTCTTCCAACAACAACAACAACAGCAGCTCCTACAACCACAACAGCAGCTCCTCTAACCAAAACAGCAGCTCAATCAACAACAACAGCTGCTCCAACCACAACCACAGCTGCTTCAACACCAATGACAGCTTCTCCAACAACCACAGCTGCTCCAACAACCACAGCTGCTCTTACAACCACAACAGCAGCTCCTCCAACCACAACAGCTGCTCCAACACCAAAGACAGCTGCTCCAACAACCACATTAGGTCCAACACCAACCACAGCTGCTCCAACAACCACAACAGCATCTCCTACAACCACAACAGCAGCTAAATCTACAACTAAAACAGGAGCTCAACCAACAACCAAAGCTGCTCCAACACCAACCACAGCTGCTTCAACAACCACAGCTGCTCCAACAACAACCACAGCTGCTCCTACACCAACGACACCTGCTACAACAACCACAGCTGTTCCAACACCAACGACAGCTGCTCCAACAACAACAGCTGCTCCAACAACCACAAAAGCAGCTCCTACAACCACAAAAGCAGCTCCTACAACCACAACAGCAGCTCCTCCAACCACAACAGCTGCTCCAACAACCACATTAGGTCCAACACCAACCACAGCTGTTCCAACAACCACAACAGCAGCTACACCAACCACAGCTTCTCCAACAATCACAGTTGCTCCAACAACAACAACTGCTCCTACAACCAAGACAACAGCTCCATCTACAACCACAGCTGCTCCAACAACCACAGCTGCTACAACACCAACCACAGCTCTTCCAACAACCACAACAGCAGCTCCTACAACCACAACAGCAGCTCCTCTAACCAAAACAGCAGCTCAATCAACAACAACAGCTGCTCCAACCACAACCACAGCTGCTTCAACACCAATGACAGCTTCTCAAACAACCACAGCTGCTCCAACAACCACAGCTGCTCTTACAACCACAACAGCAGCTCCAACAACCACAACAGCAGCTCCTCCAACCACAACAGCTGCTCCAACACCAAAGACAGCTGCTCCAACAACCACATTAGGTCCAACACCAACCACAGCTGCTCCAACAACCACAACAGCATCTCCTACAACCACAACAGCAGCTAAATCTACAACTAAAACAGGAGCTCAACCAACAACCACAGCTGCTCCAACACCAACCACAGCTGCTCCAACAACCACAGCTCCTCCAACAACAACCACAGCTGCTCCTACACCAACGACACCTGCTCCAACAACCACAGCTGTTCCAACACCAACCACAGCTGCTCCTACAACAACAGATGCTCCAACAACCACAACAGCAGCTCCTACAACCACAAAAGCAGCTCCTACAACCACAACAGCAGCTCCTCCAACCACAACAGCTGCTCCAACACCAACGACAGCTGCTCCAACAACCACATTAGGTCCAACACCAACCACAGCTGTTCCAACAACCACAACAGCAGCTACACCAACCACAGCTTCTCCAACAATCACAGCTGCTCCAACAACAACAACTGCTCCTACAACCAAGACAACAGCTCCATCTACAACCACAGCTGCTCCAACAACCACAGCTGCTACAACACCAACCACAGCTCTTCCAACAACCACAACAGCAGCTCCTACAACCACAACAGCAGCTCCTCTAACCAAAACAGCAGCTCAATCAACAACAACAGCTGCTCCAACCACAACCACAGCTGCTTCAGCACCAATGACAGCTGCTCCAACAACCACAGCTGCTCTTACAACCACAACAGTAGCTCCTCCAACCACAACAGCTGCTCCAACACCAACGACAGCTGCTCCAACAACAACAGCTGCTCCAACAAACACAACAGCAGCTCCTACAACCACAACAGCAGCTCCTCCAACCACAACAGCTGCTCCAACAACCACATTAGGTCCAACACCAACCACAGCTGTTCCAAAAACCACAACAGCAGCTACACCAAAAACAGCTTCTCCAACAATCACAGCTGCTCCAACAACAACAACTGCTCCTACAACCAAGACAAAAGCTCCATCTACAACCACAGCTGCTCCAACAAGCACAGTTGCTCCAACAACCACAGCTGCTCTTACAACCACAACAGTAGCTCCTCCAACACCAACAGCTGCTCCAACACCAACGACAGCTGCTCCAACAACAACAGCTGCTCCAACCACAACCACAGCTGCTTCAACACCAATGACAGCTTCTCCAACAACCACAGTTGCTCCAACAACCACAGCTGCTCTTACAACCACAACAGTAGCTCCTCCAACACCAACAGCTGCTCCAACACCAACGACAGCTGCTCCAACAACAACAGCTGCTCCAACAAACACAACAGCAGCTCCTACAACCACAACAGCAGCTCCTACAACCACAACAGCAGCTCCTCCAACCACAACAGCTGCTCCAACACCAAAGACAGCTGCTCCAACAACCACATTAGGTCCAACACCAACCACAGCTGCTCCAACAACCACAACAGCATCTCCTACAACCACAACAGCAGCTAAATCTACAACTAAAACAGGAGCTCAACCAACAACCACAGCTGCTCCAACACCAACCATAGCTGCTACAACAACCACAGCTGCTCCAACACCAACGACACCTGCTCCAACAACCACAGCTGCTCCAACAACCACAACAGCAGCTCCTACAACCACAAAAGCAGCTCCTACAACCACAACCACAGCTGCTTTAACAATCACAGCTGCTCCAACAACAACCACAGCTGCTCCTACACCAACGACACCTGCTCCAACAACCACAGCTGTTCCAACACCAACGACAGCTGCTCCAACAACAACAGCTGCTCCAACAACCACAAAAGCAGCTCCTACAACCACAAAAGCAGCTCCTACAACCACAACAGCAGCTCCTCCAACCACAACAGCTGCTCCAACAACCACATTAGGTCCAACACCAATCACAGCTGTTCCAACAACCACAACAGCAGCTACACAAACCACAGCTTCTCCAACAATCACAGCTGCTCCAACAACAACAACTGCTCCTACAACCAAGACAACAGCTCCATCTACAACCACAGCTGCTCCAACAACCACAGCTGCTACAACACCAACCACAGCTCTTCCAACAACCACAACAGCAGCTCCTACAACCACAGCTGCTCCAACAACAACCACAGCTGCTCCAACACCAACCACAGCTGCTCCAACAACCACAGCTGCTCCAACAACAACCACAGCTGCTCCAACAACCACAGCTGCTCCAACAACCACAACAGCAGCTCCTACAACCACAAAAGCAGCTCCTACAACCACAACAGCAGCTCCTCCAACCACAACAGCTGCTCCAACACCAACGACAGCTGCTCCAACAACCACATTAGGTCCAACACCAACCACAGCTGCTCCAACAACCACAAGAGCATCTCCTTCAACCACAACAGCAGCTCCTACAACCAAAACAGCAGCTCAATCAACAACCACAGCTGCTCCATCCACAACCACAGCTGCTCCAATACCAACGACAGCTTCTCCAACAACCACAGCTGCTCCAACAACCACAGCTGCTCAAACAACCACAGCTGCTCCTACAACCACAACATTAGCTCCAACAACCACAGCAGCTCCTACAGCCACAACAGCAGCTCAATCAACAACCACAACAGCTCCAACAACTACAGCTGCTCCAACAACAACCATACAGTCTCCAACATCAACCACAGATGCTACAACAACCACAGGTGCTCCAACAACAACCACTGCTGCTTCAACAAGTACTGCAGTTCAGACAACCACAGCTTCTGCTACAACAACCAAAGCAGCTTCAACAACTACCACAGCAGCTTCAACAACTACAGCAGCTCCAAAAACAACCACAGCAGCTCCAACAACAACAGCAGCTCCAACACCAACAGCTGCTCCAACAACCACAACACTAGCTCCAACAACCACAGCAGCTCCTACAGCCACAACAGCAGCTCAATCAACGACCACAACAGCTCCGACAACCAAAGCTACTCAAACAACAGCAGCTGCTCCAACAACAACAGCTGCTCCTACAACCACAACACCTCCCACAGCCACAACAGCAGCTCAATCAACAACCACAACAGCTCCAACAACTACAGCTGCTCCAACAACAATAGCTGCTCCTACAACCACGACAACAGCTCCAACAACAACCATACAGGCTCGAACATCAACCACAGATGCTACAACAACCACAGGTGCTCCAACAACAACCACTGCTGCTCCAACAAGTACTGCAGTTCCAACAACCACAGCCGCTGCAACAACAACCACTGGTGCTCCAACAAGTACTGCAGTTCCAACAACAACAGCCGCTGCAAAGACAACCACAACAGTTCCAACAACCACAGCTGCTCTTACAACCACAACAGTAGCTCCTCCAACCACAACAGCAGCTCCACCAACCACAGCTGCTCAAACAACCACAGCTTCTCCAACAACCACAACAACAGCTCCAACAACCACAGCTGCTCCAACAACCACAGCAGCGCCAACAACCACAGCTGCTCCAACAACCACAGCTGCTCAAACAACAGCAGCTGCTCCAACAACCACAGCAGCTCCAACCACAACCACAGCTGCTCCAACAACCACAACAGCAGCTCCTATAACCACAACAGTAGCTCCAACAACCACAGCTTCTCCAACAACCACAACTGATCCAACAACCACAGCTACTCAAACAACAGCAGCTCCAACAACAACCACAGTAGCTCCAACCACAACCACAGTGGCTCCAACACCGACGACAGCTACTCCAATAACAACAACAAGTGCTCCAACAAAAACGACAGCTTTTCCAACAACCACAGCTGCTCCAACAACCACAACAGCAGCTCCTATAACCACAACAGTAGCTCCAACAACCACAGCTGCTCCAACAACCACAGCTGCTCCAACAACCACAACAGCAGCTCCTACAACCAGAACAGCAGCTCCACAAACCACAGCTTCTCCAACAACCACAACTGATCCAACAACCACAGCTACTCAAACAACAGCAGCTCCATCTACAACCACAATTGCTCCAACAACAACAGCTGTTCCTAGAACTATGACAGCATTTCCAACAACAACAACCACAGCAGCCCCACAAACCACCACAGTAGCTCCAACAGTAACCACAGCTGCGACAACACCAACCACAGCTCTTCCAACAACCACAACAGCAGCTCCTCTAACCAAAACAGCAGCTCAATCAACAACAACAGCTGCTCCAACCACAACCACAGCTGCTTCAACACCAATGACAGCTTCTCCAACAACCACAGCTGCTCCAACAACCACAGCTGCTCTTACAACCACAACAGTAGCTCCTCCAACCACAACAGCTGCTCCAACACCAACGACAGCTGCTCCAACAACCCCATTAGGTCCAACACCAACCACAGCTGCTCCAAGAACCACAACAGCATCTCCTACAACCACAACAGCAGCTCCTACAACCACAACAGCAGCTCCTCTAACCAAAACAGCAGCTCAATCAACAACAACAGCTGCTCCAACCACAACCACAGCTGCTTCAACACCAATGACAGCTTCTCCAACAACCACAGCTGCTCCAACAACCACAGCTGCTCTTACAACCACAACAGTAGCTCCTCCAACCACAACAGCTGCTCCAACACCAACGACAGCTGCTCCAACAACCACAGCTGCTCCAACAACAACCACAGCTGCTCCAACAACCACAGCTGCTCCAACAACAACCACAGCTGCTCCTACACCAACGACACCTGCTCCAACAACCACATTAGGTCCAACACCAACCACAGCCGCTCCAACAACCACAACAGCATCTCCTTCAACCACAACAGCAGCTCCTACAACTAAAACAGCAGCTCAATCAACAACCACAGCTGCTCAATCCACAACCACAGCTGCTCCAATACCAACGACAGCTTCTCCAACAACCACAGCTGCTCCAACAACCACAGCTGCTCCTACAACCACAGCTTCTCCAACAACCACAGCTGCTCCTACAACCACAACACTAGCTCCAACAACCACAGCAGCTCCTACAGCCACAGCAGCAGCTCAATCAACAACCACAACAGCTCCAACAACTACAGCTGCTCCAACAACAACAGCTGCTCCTACAACAGCTCCAACAACAACAACAGCAGCTCCAACAACAACCATACAGTCTCCAACATCAACCACAGATGCTACAACAACCACAGGTGCTCCAACAACAACCACTGCTGCTTCAACAAGTACTGCAGTTCCAACAACCACAGCCGCTGCATTAACAACCACTGCTGCTCCAATAACTACTGCAGTTCAAACAACCACTGCTGCTCCATCAAGTACTGCAGTTCCAACAACCACAGCCGCTGCAAAGACAACCACATCAGCTCCAACAACCACAGCAACTCCTTCAGCCACAACAGCTCCTCCAACAACAACCATAGCAGCTCCTACAACAACCACATTAGGTCCAACAACTACCACAGCAGCTCCAACAACAACAGCAGCTCCAAAAACAACCACAGCAGCTCCAACAACAACTACAGCTGCTCCAACAACAACTATATCGGCTCCAACAACAACCAAAGCTGCTGCTACAACAACCAAAGCAGCTTCAACAACAACCACAGCTGCTCCAACAACCACAGCTGCAGTTCCAACGACAACCACAGCTTCTCATAAAACTACCACTGCAGCTCCTCCAACAACCACAGCTGCTCCAACAACAACCACAGCTGCTCCTACACCAACGACACCTGCTCCAACAACCACAGCTGTTCCAACACCAACGACAGCTGCTCCAACAACAACAGCTGCTCCAACAACCACAACAGCAGCTTCTACAACCACAAAAGCAGCTCCTACAACCACAACAGCAGCTCCTCCAATCACAACAGCTGCTCCAACACCAACGACAGCTGCTCCAACAACCACATTAGGTCCAACACCAACCACAGCCGCTCCAACTACCACAACAGCATCTCCTTCAACCACAACAGCAGCTCCTACAACTAAAACAGCAGCACAATCAACAACCAAAGCTGTTCCATCCACAACCACAGCTGCTCCAATACCAACGACAGCTTCTCCAACAACCACAGCTGCTCCAACAACCACAGCTGCTCCAACAACCGCAGCTTCTCCAACAACCACAGCTGCTCCTACAACCACAACACTAGCTCCAACAACCACAGCAGCTCCTACAGCCACAGCAGCAGCTCAATCAACAACCACAAAAGCTCCAACAACTACAGCTGCTCCAACAACAACAGCTGCTCCTACAACAGCTCCAACAACAACAACAGCAGCTCCAACAACAACCATACAGTCTCCAACATCAACCACAGATGCTACAACAACCACAGGTGCTCCAACAACAACCACTGCTGCTTCAACAAGTACTGCAGTTCCAACAACCACAGCCGCTGCATTAACAACCACTGCTGCTCCAATAACTACTGCAGTTCCAACAACCACTGCTGCTCCATCAAGTACTGCAGTTCCAACAACCACAGCCGCTGCAAAGACAACCACATCAGCTCCAACAACCACAGCATCTCCTTCAGCCACAACAGCTCCTCCAACAACAACCATAGCAGCTCCTACAACAACCACATTAGGTCCAACAACTACCACAGCAGCTCCAACAACAACAGCAGCTCCAAAAACAACCACAGCAGCTCCAACAACAACTACAGCTGCTCCAACAACAACTATATCGGCTCCAACAACAACCACAGCTGCTGCTACAACAACCAAAGCAGCTTCAACAACAACCACAGCAGCAGTTCCAACGACAACCACAGCTTCTCATAAAACTACCACTGCAGCTCCTACAACAACCACATTAGGTCCAACAACTACCACAGCAGCTTCACCAACTACAGCAGCTCCAAAAACAACCACAGCAGCTCAAACAACAGCAGCTGCCCCAACAACAACAGCTGCTCCTACAACCACAACACCTCCCACAGCCACAACAGCAGCTCAATCAACAACCACAACAGCTCCAACAACTACAGCTGCTCCAACAACAATAGCTGCTCCTACAACCACGACAACAGCTCCAACAACAACCATACAGGCTCGAACATCAACCACAGATGCTACAACAACCACAGGTGCTCCAAAAACAACCACTGCTGCTCCAACAAGTACTGTAGTTCCAACAACAACAGCCGCTGCAAAGACAACCACATCAGTTTCAACAACCACAGCAGCTCCTACAGCCACAACAGCTCCTCCAACAACAACCACAGCAGCTCCTACAACAACCACATTAGGTCCAAAAACAACCACAGCAGCTCCAACAACAACTACAGCTGCTCAAAAAACGACCACAACAGCTCCAACAACCACAGCAGCTCCTACAGCCACAACGGCTACTCCAACAACAACCACAGCAGCTTCTACAACAACCACAATAGGTCCAACAACAACCACAGCTACTCCTACAACAACGACATTAGGTCCAAGAACTACCACAGCAGCTCCAACAACAACAGAAGTTCCAACAACAAATACAGCTGCTCCAACAACAACCACAGCAGCTCCAACAACAACCACATCAGTTCCAACAACCACAGCAGCTCCTACAGCCACAACAGCTCCTCCAACAACAACCACAGCAGCTCCAACAACAACTACAGCTGCTCAAAAAATGACCACAACAGCTCCAACAACCACAGCAGCTCCTACAGCCACAACGGCTACTCCAACAACAACCACAGCAGCTTCTACAACAACCACAATAGGTCCAACAACAACCACAGCTACTCCTACAACAACCACATTAGGTCCAAGAACTACCACAGCAGCTCCAACAACAACAGCAGTTCCAACAACAAATACAGCTGCTCCAACAACAACCACAGCAGCTCCAACAACAACCACATCAGTTCCAACAGCCACAGCAGCTCCTACAGCCACAACAGCTCCTCCAACAACAACCACAGCAGCTCCAACAACAACTACAGTTGCTCAAAAAACGACCACAACAGCTCCAACAACCACAGCAGCTCATACAGCCACAACGGCTACTCCAACAACAACCACAGCAGCTTCTACAACAACCACAATAGGTCCAACAACAACCACAGCTACTCCTACAACAACCACATTAGGTCCAAGAACTACCACAGCAGCTCCAACAACAACAGCAGTTCCAACAGCCACAACGGCTACTCCAACAACAACCACAGCAGCTTCTACAACAACCACAATAGGTCCAACAACAACCACAGCTACTCCTACAACAACCACATTAGGTCCAAGAACTACCACAGCAGCTCCAACAACAACAGCAGTTCCAACAACAAATACAGCTGCTCCAACAACAACCACAGCAGCTCCAACAACAACCACATCAGTTCCAACAACCACAGCAGCTCCTACAGCCACAACAGCTCCTCCAACAACAACCACAGCAGCTCCAAAAACAACCACAGCTGCTCCAACAACAACTACAGCTGCTCAAAAAACAACCACAACAGCTCCAACAACCACAGCAGCTCCTACAGCCACAACAGCTCCTCCAACAACAACCACAGCAGCTTCTACAACAACCACATTAGGTCCAACAACAACCACAGCTGCTCCTACAACAACCACAGCAGCTTCAACAACAACCACAGCTGCTCTAACAACGACAGCTGCTCCAACCACAACTGCAGCTCCTACAACCACAACAGCAGCTCCTACAACCACCACTGCAGCTCTAACAACAACCACAGCTGCACCAACAACAACCACATCTGCTCCAACAACAACCACTAAAGCTCCAACAACCACGACAACAGCTCCAACAACGACGACAGCAGCTCCAACAACCACAGTTGCTCCTAGAACTATGACAGCAGCTCCGACAACATCAACCACAGCAGCACCACAAACCACCACAGTAGCTCCAACAACAACCACTAAAGCTCCAACAACCACGACAACAGCTCCAACAACTACCTCTGCAGCTCAAACAACAACCACTGCAGTTCCATCAACAACCACATCTTCTCCAAAAACTACCACTGCAGCTCCTACAACAACCACATTAGGTCCAACAACTACCACAGCAGCTCCAACAACAACAGCAGTTCCAACAACAACTACAGCTGCTCCAACAACAACCACAGCAGCTCCAACAACAACCACAGCTGCTCCAACAACAACCACAGCAGCTCCCACAACTGTAACAGCAGTTCCAACACCAATGACAGCTTCTCCAACAACCACAGCTGCTCCAACAACCACAACTGCAGCTCCTACAACCACAACAGCAGCTCCTACAACCACCACTAAAGCTGCAACAACAACCACATCTGCTCCAACAAGAACCACATTAGGTCCAAAAACTACCACTGCAGCTCCAAAAACAACCACATCTACTCCAACAACAACAGCTGCTCCAACAACAACAGCTGCTCCTACAACCACGACAACAGCTCCAATTACAAAAACAGTTGCTCCAACAACAACCACAGCTGTTGCTCCAACAACCACAGCTGCTCCAACAACAACCACAGCTGCTCCAACAACAACTATATCGGCTCCAACAACAACCACAGCTGCTCTTACAACAACCACAGCAGCTTCAACAACAACCACAGCTGCTCCAACAACCACAACTGCAGCTCCTACAACCACAACAGCAGCTCCTACAACCACCACTGCAGCTCTAACAACAACCACAGCTGCACCAACAACAACCACATCTGCTCCAACAACAACCACTAAAGCTCCAACAACCACGACAACAGCTCCAACAACGACGACAGCAGCTCCAACAACCACAGTTGCTCCTAGAACTATGACAGCAGCTCCGACAACATCAACCACAGCAGCACCACAAACCACCACAGTAGCTCCAACAACAACCACAACTGCTCCAACAACCATAACAGCAGCTCCTACAACCATAACCACAGTAGCCCCACAAACCACCACAGCATCTCCAACAACTACCTCTGCAGCTCAAACAACAACCACTGCAGTTCCATCAACAACCACATCTTCTCCAAAAACTACCACTGCAGCTCCTACAACAACCACATTAGGTCCAACAACTACCACAGCAGCTCCAACAACAACAGCAGTTCCAACAACAACTACAGCTGCTCCAACAACAACCACAGCAGCTCCAACAACAACCACAGCTGCTCCAACAACAACCACAGCAGCTCCCACAACTGTAACAGCAGTTCCAACACCAATGACAGCTTCTCCAACAACCACAGCTGCTCCAACAACCACAACTGCAGCTCCTACAACCACAACAGCAGCTCCTACAACCACCACTAAAGCTGCAACAACAACCACATCTGCTCCAACAAGAACCACATTAGGTCCAAAAACTACCACTGCAGCTCCAAAAACAACCACATCTACTCCAACAACAACAGCTGCTCCAACAACAACAGCTGCTCCTACAACCACGACAACAGCTCCAATTACAAAAACAGTTGCTCCAACAACAACCACAGCTGTTGCTCCAACAACCACAGCTGCTCCAACAACAACCACAGCTGCTCCAACAACAACTATATCGGCTCCAACAACAACCACAGCTGCTCTTACAACAACCACAGCAGCTTCAACAACAACCACAGCTGCTCCAACAACCACAACTGCAGCTCCTACAACCACAACAGCAGCTCCTACAACCACCACTGCAGCTCTAACAACAACCACAGCTGCACCAACAACAACCACATCTGCTTCAACAACTACCACAGCAGCTTCCACGACAGCTGCTCCAACAACCACAGCTGCTCAAACAATAACAGCTTCTCCTTCAACCAAAACAGCAGCTCAATCAACAACCACAGCTGCTCCAACACCAACAACAGCTGCTCCAACACCAACGACAGCTTCTCCAACAATCTCTGCAACTCCAAGAACAACAGCTGCTCCAACAACCACAGAAGCTCCCACAACCGTAACAGCAGTTCCAACAACAACTATATCGGCTCCAACAACAACCACAGCTGCTCCGACAAAAACCACATCAGCTTCAACAACAACCACAGCTGCTTCAACACTAACGACAGCTGCTCCAACAACTACAGCTGCTCCAACAACAACAGCTGCTCTTACAACCACGACAACAGCTCCAACAACGTCGACAGCAGCTCCATCTACAACCACAGCTGCTCCAACAACCACAGCTGCTCCATCTACAACCACAACTGCTCCAACAACCACAGCTGTTCCTGGAGCTAAGACAGCAACTCCAACAACAACAACCACAGCAGCCCCACAAAGCACCACAGTAGCTCAATCAACAACGACAGCGGCTCCAACCATAACAACAGCTGCTTCAACACCAACGACAGCTTCTCCAACAACCACAGCTGCTCCTCCAACCACAACAGCTGCTCCAACACCAACGACACCTGCTCCAACAACCACAGCTGCTCCAACACCAACGACAGCTGCTCCAACAGCAACAGCTGCTCCAACAACCACAAAAGCAGCTCCTACAACCACCACAGCAGCTCCTCCAACCACAAAAGCAGCTCCTACAACCACCACAGCAGCTCCTCCAACCACTACAGCTGCTCCAACGACAGCTGCTCCAACAACCACATTAAGTGCAACACCAACCACAGCTGCTCCAACAACCACAACAGCATCTCCTTCAACCACAACAGCAGCTCCTACAACCAAAACAGCAGCTCAATCAACAACCAAAGCTGCTCCAACAACCACAACTGCTCCAACAACCACAACAGCAGCTCCACCAACCACAGCTTCTCCAACAACCACAGCTGCTCCAACAACCACAGCTGCTCAAACAACAGCAGCTCCAATAACAACCACAGCTGCTCCAACACCAACGACAGCTGCTCCAACAACCACATTAGGTCCAACACCAACCACAGCTGCTCCAACAACCACAACTGATCCAACAACCACAGCTACTCAAACAACAACAACAGAAGCTCAATCAACAACCACAGCTGCTCTAACACCAACGACAGCTGCTCCAATAACCACAACAGCAGCAACAACAACAACCACAGCAGCTCCTGTAACGTTGACAGCGGCTCCGACAACAACAACAACAACAACAACAACTGCTCCAACAACAACCACAGCTGCTTTAACAACAAACACAGCAGCTCCCATGACAGCAGCTCAATCAACAACCACAGCTACTCCAACACGAACGACAGCTTCTCCAACAGCCACTGCAACTCCAAGAATAACAACAGCTCCGACAACAACCACAGCTGCTCTTACAACCACGACAACAGCTCCAACAACAACCATACAGGCTCCAACAACAACCACAGCTGCTCCAACAACAACCACTGCTGCTCCAACAACAACCACTGCTGCTCCAACAACCACAGCAGCTCCTACATCCACAACAGCTCCTCCAACAACAACCACAGCTGCTCCAACAACAAACACATTAGGTCCAACAACTACCACTGCAGCTCCAACAACAACCACTGCAGTTCCAACGACAACCACAGCTTCTCCAAATACTACCACTGCAGCTCCAAAAACAACCACATCTGCTTCAACAACAACAGCTGCTCCAACATCAACAGCTGCTTCTGCAACCACGACAGCTGCTCCAACAACCACAGCTGCTCCAACAACAACAGCTGCTCCTACAAACACGACAACAGCTCCAACAACAACAACAACAACAGCAGCTCCAAGAACAACCATACAGGCTCCAAGAACAACAGCAGCTCAAACAACTACAGCTTTTCCAACAACAACAACTGCTCTAACGACAACAGCTGCTCCCACAACCACGACAGCAGCTCCACGAACAACCATACAGGCTCCAACAACAACCACAGCTGCTAAAACAACCACTGCAGCTCCAACAACAACCACTGCAGTTCCAACGACAACCACAGCTTCTCCAAAAACTACCACAGCTGCTCCAACAACAACCACATTAGGTCCAACAACTACCACTGCAGCTCCAACAACAACCACTGCAGTTCCAACGACAACCACAGCTTCTCCAAAAACTACCACAGCTGCTCCAACAACAATCACATTAGGTCCAACAACTACCACTGCAGCTCCAAAAACAACCACAACTGCTCCAACAACCACAGCTTCTCCTTCAACCACAACAACAGCTCAATCAACAAACATAGCTGCTCCAACACCAACGACAGCTGCTCCAACACCAACAACAGCTTCTCCAACAACCACAGCAGCTCCAACAACAACCACAGTTGCTCTAACAACCACAGCCTCTCCATCTACAACCACAGCTGCTCCAACAACAACCACATCTGCTCCAACAACAACCACAGCCACTGCAACAACAACAGCAGCTACTACAACCACAACAACAGCTCAATCAACAAACATAGCTGCTCCAACACCAACGACAGCTGCTCCAACACCAACAACAGCTTCTCCAACAACCACAGCAGCTCCAACAACAACCACAGTTGCTCTAACAACCACAGCCTCTCCAACAACAACCACTGCTGTCCCAACAAGTACAACAGTTCCACCAACCACAGCCGCTGCAACAACAACAGCAGCTACTACAACCACAACAGCTACTCCAACAACAACCACAGCAGCTCAAACAACAACCACTGCAGCTCCATCAACCACCACAGCTGTTCCAACACCAACGACAGCTGCTCCAACACCAACGACAGCTGCTCCAACACCAACGACAGCTGCTCAAACACCAACGACAGCGGCTCCAACCGTAACCACAGCTGCTTCAACACCAACGACAGCTTCTCCAACAACCACAGCTGCTCCTCCAACCACAACAGCTGCTCCAACACCAACGACACCTGCTCTAACAACCACAGCTGCTCCAACACCAATGACAGCTGCTCCAACAGCAACAGCTGCTCCAACAACCACAACAGCAGCTCTTACAACCACAAAAGCAGCTCCTACAACCACAACAGCAGCTCCTCCAACCACTACAGCTGCTCCAACGACAGCTGCTCCAACAACCACATTAAGTGCAACACCAACCACAGCTGCTCCAACAACCACAACAGCATCTCCTTCAACCACAACAGCAGCTCCTACAACCAAAACAGCAGCTCAATCAACAACCACAGCTGCTCCAACCACAACCACAGCTGCTCCAACACCAACGACAGCTTCTCCAACAACCAAAGCTGCTCCAACAACCACAGCTGCTCCAACAACCACAGCTGCTCCAACAACCACAGCTGCTCAAACAACAGCAGCTCCAACAACAACGACAGCTGCTCCAACACCAACGACAGCTGCTCCAACAACCACATTAGGTCCAACACCAACCACAGCTGCTCCAACAACCACAACAGCATCTCCTTTAACCACAACAGCAGCTCCACCAACCACAACTTCTCCAAGAACCACAACTGATCCAACAACCACAGCTACTCAAACAATAGCATTTCCAACAACAACCACAGCAGCTCCAACAACAACAACAGAAGCTCAATCAACAACCACAGCTGCTCCAACACCAACCACAGCTACTCCAACACCAACAACAGCTGCTCCAATAACCACAACAGCAGGTCCAACAACAACCACAGAAGCTCCTATAACGTTGACAGCGGCTCCAACAACAACAACAACAACAACAACAACTGCTCCAACAACAACCACAGCTGCTTCAACAACAAACACAGCAGCTCCCATGACAGCTACTCCAACAACAACAGCTTCTCCTTCAACCACAACAGCAGCTCAATCAATAACCACAGCTGCTCCAACACGAACGACAGCTTCTCCAACAGCCACTGCAACTCCAAGAACAACAACAGCTCCGACAACAACCACAGTAGCTCCAACAAAAACAGCTGCTCTTACAACCACGACAACAGCTCCAACAACAACCATACAGGCTCCAATAACAACCACAGCTGCTCCAACACGAACGACAGCTTCTCCAACAGCCACTGCAACTCCAAGAACAACAACAGCTCCGACAACAACCACAGTAGCTCCAACAACAACAGCTGCTCTTACAACCACGACAACAGCTCCAACAACAACCATACAGGCTCCAACAACAACCACTGCTGCAACAACAACCACTGCTGCTCCAACAACCACAGCAGCTCCTACATCCACAACAGCTCCTCCAACAACAACCACAGCTGCTCCAACAACAACCACGTTAGGTCCAACAACTACCACTGCAGCTCTAAAAACAACCACATCTGCTTCAACAACAACAGCTGCTTCAACATCAACAGCTGCTTCTGCAACCACGACAGCTGCTCCTACAACCACGACAACAGCTCCAACAACAACAACAACAACAGCAGCTCCAAGAACAACCATACAGGCTCCAAGAACAACAGCAGCTCAAACAACTACAGCTTTTCCAACAACAACAGCTTCTCTAACGACAACAGCTGCTCCCACAACCACGACACCAGCTCCAACAACAACAACAGCAGCGCCACGAACAACCATACAGGCTCCAACAACAACCACAGCTGCTACAACAACCACAGGTGCTCCAACAACAACCACATTAGGTCCAACAACTACCACTGCAGCTCCAACAACAACCACAGTTGCTCCAACAACTAAAGCCTCTCCATCTACAACCACAGCTGCTCCAACAACAACCACATCTGCTCCAACAACAACCACAGCCACTGCAACAACAACAGCAGCTACTACAACCACAACAGCTGCTCCAACACCAACGACAGCTGCTCCAACACCAACGACAGCTGCTCAAACACCAACGACGGCTGCTCCGACACCAACAACAGCCGCTCCAACAACAACCACTGCAGCTCCAACGACAACCACATCTGCTCCAACAACAACCACAGCCGCTGCAACAACAACAGCAGCTACTACAACCACAACAGCTGCTCCAAGAACCACCTCAGTTGCTCCTACAATATTGATAGCAGCTCCAACAACAACAACAGCTGCTCCAACAACAACAACAGCCGCTCCAACAACAACCACTGCAGCTCCAACGACAACCACAGCTTCTCCTACAATTACCACTGCAGCTCCATCAACCACAACAGCAGCTCCAAAAACAACAGCTGGTCGTACAACAACAACCACAGATGCTCCAACAACAAACACAGCCGCTCTAACAACAACGGCAACAGCTCCCACAACTAGCACAGCAGCTCCAACAACAACCACTGCAGCTCCAACGACGACCGTAGCTCAAACTACAACCACAGCTGTTCCAACACCAACTACAGCTGCTCCAATAACCAGAACAGTAGCTCCTACAACCACAACAGCAGTTCCAACAACAACCATACCTGCTCCAACAACCACAGCTGCTCCAACAACAACAGCTGCTCTAACAACCACAGCAGCTCCTACAACGTTGACAGCGACTCCAACAACAACAGCTGCTCCAACAATGACCACAACTGCTGCAACAACAACCACATCTGCTCCAACAACAACATCTGCTTCTACAACCAAAACAGCAGCTCAATCAACAACCACAGCTCCTACAACCACAACCACAGCCGCTCCAACAACAACGACAATAGCTCCATCAACAACCACATCTGCTCCAACAACAACATCTGCTTCTACAACCAAAACAGCAGCTCAAACAACAACCACAACCGCAGGTCCAACACCAACGACAGCTGCTCCAACACCAACGACAATAACTCCATCAACCACCACAGCTGCTCCAACAACAACCACAGCCGCTCCAACAACAACCACAATTGCTCCAACAACAACAGCTGCTCCTACAACCACAACAGCAGCTCAATCAACAACTACAGCTGCTCCAACACCAACCACAGCTGCTCCAACAACCACAACAGCAGGTCCAACAACAACCACAGCTGCTCCACCAACAACCACAGCTGCTCCTACAACCACAACAGCAGGTCCAACAACAACCACAGCTGCTCCAACAACAACCACAGCTGCTCCAACACCAACGACAGCTGCTCCAACAACCACAACAGCTCCTCCAACAACCACAGCTGCTCCTACAACCACAACAGCAGCTCAATCAACAACCACAGCTGCTCCAACCACAACCACAGCTGCTCCAACACCAACTACAGCTGCTCCAACACCAACCACAGCTGCTCCAACAACCACAACAGCAGGTCCAACAACAACCACAGCTGCTCCAACACCAACCACAGCTGCTCCAACACCAACGACAGTTGCTCCAACAACCACAACAGCTCCTCCAACAACCACAGCTGCTCCTACAACAACAACAGCAGCTCAATCTACAACCACTGCTGCTCCAACCACAACCACAGCTGCTCCAACACCAACGACAGCTGCTCCAACACCAACGACAGCTTCTCCAACAACCACAACAGCAGGTCCAACAACAACCACAACAGCTCCAACAACCACCACAGCTGCTCCGACAACGTTGATCGCGGCTCCAACAACAACAACAGCTGATCGTACAAAAACAACAACAGCAGCTCCAACAATAATCACAGCAGCTCTAAAACCCACCACTGCAGCCCCAACAAAAACAGCAGCTCAAACAAAAACCACAGCCGCAACAACCACAACCCCAGCTGCTCCAACACCAACCACTGAAGCTCCAACGACGACAGTAGCTCAAACATCAACCACGGCTGCTCCTACAACCACAACAGCAGCTCCAACAACAACCACATCTACTCCAATGACAACAACAGCAGCTCCAACAACCACCACAGCTGCTCCAACACCAACGACAGCTGCTCCAACACCAACGACAGCTGCTCCTACAACCACAACAGCAGCTCAATCAACAACCACAGCTTCTCCCACAACTACCACTGCAGCTCCATTAACCACCACAGCTGCTGCAACAACAACCACAGCTGCTCCAACACCAACGACAGCTGCTCCTACAACCACAACAGCAGCTCAATCAACAACCACAGCTGCTCCAACACCAATGAGAGCTGCTACAACAACAGCTGCTCCTACAACCATAACACCAGGTCCAACAACAAACACATCTGCTCCAACAATCACAACAGCTGCTCCAACTACGACCATAGTAGTTCCAACAACTACAGCAGCTCCTGCAATGTTGACAGCGGCTCCGACAACAACCACAGCTGCTTCAACAACAGCAGCAGCTCCAACAATAACCACTGCTACTCCAACAGCAAAAACAACTACAGTCGATCCAACAACAGCAGCAGCTCCAACAACCACAGCAGCTCCAACAACAACCACAAGTGCTCCAACAACTACCACTGCTCCTCCAACAACAACCACAGTTGCTCCTACAACAAAAACAGCGTCTCTAACAACCACAGTAGCTCCAACAACCTCCACAGCTGCTGCAACAACAAACACTACAGCTCCCATGACAACCACAGCTTCTCCCAAAACTACCACTGCAGCTCCAACAATCACTACAGCTGCTCCAACAACCACAGCTGCTCCTCCAACCACGACAGCAACTCCAACAACAACCACAACCGCTCCATTGACAACCACAGCAGCTTCAACAACCACAGCTGCTCCTACAACTATGACAGCAGCTCCAACAACAATGACAGGAGCTCCAACAACGACCACGAGTGCTCAAACAAGAACCACTGCTGCTCGAACAGCCACATTCTTTATACCAACAACTGCCGCTCAAACGACAACCACAGCAGCTGAACCTGTTTATATGCTTGAAGTTATGTTGGTAAACGAAACTTTTACAGATGCATTTAATGATTCCACTAGCGCTGAATACCAGGATCTTGAAAGAAGACTTGTACAAACAGTGAGTAGTTTTAAAATCTAATGCATTTTCATGACTGCATCGGTTGCATCCATGAGTTATCAAAGAGAGTAATTCATATAGTAAAGTTCTGTAGACCTGAATCCAATTCTTGTTTTTTTGTGAAGTTTGATTTGAAGAAAATTGTTTCTAACCAACAAAAGGTCCTTACATCTTCCTGTTCTTTTTTTCAGTGTGAAGTCATATACCGAAGAGAATATGGTGACCTCTTTGTGAAATGCTCTGTGACAGGTTTCAGGTAAAATCTTTTTTCTTTCTGATGTAGAGAAATGGCCATTTATTTATATTTAGGATTAACACTTTTAAATGTACATGGTATTTTTCATAGTTTAAGTCTCACTCGCAGTCAGCAACAGAATTACCTAATGTGTTGTCTCATTTGGCATCATTATACAGATCTGTTACAACACGAGCTGACGGAGTTGAAGCAGATCTTGCAATTACTTTCAACCAAACTACTCCAGCTGCACACCTCCCACAGAATAGTGCTGTTGCTCAAACTCTTGTTCAAGCTGCAAATGATAAAAATAGCTATGACGTGAGCTTTAATTCTAATGCAGTTTCAGTAGTGGGTAAGTAAATATCACTCTGACAATTCTTTTAGGTTTGTGAATTTGACACCAGTGTTAGTTTGATGTCAACTCTGATAAAGAAATCTATTTGGTTTGAGCACAAATGATCATTAACATATTCCTTTACAATCATTTTTTATAGATGGTCCGGTTCCAGTTGCAGCTACAACTGCAGCACCAGCCACTGCAGCACCAGCCACTGCAGCCCCTGCCACTGCAGCACCAGCCACTGCAGCTCCTGCTTCTACATCAAATATACTTGTAAACGTGACTTTCAGATCTCTGCTCACCTCTTTTACAAATGATTTGCTGAATACATCATCCCCAGGTTTTAAGAGCAGATCTTCAATTATAACGACACAGGTATGTCTCAAACATCAAAATCAAATCTTCCATACTCAAGAAAAGTAAAATGTAACTTATTTTCTGATCACAATGATCTTATGTAATACACAGTGAAGTGACCTTAAGTGAAATATACCATTACATTTTTTAAAAATATCTTTGTTTTTATTTCTGCAGATTGAACCTCTGTTTAAAAATACATTCCAATCCTCGTTCCATTCTTTAAACGTCACCGCCTTCAGGTACTATTTCACAATGAACAAGTTACAACTTTAGAATATTATCTTGATCTTGAATCTGACAAAATATTATTTCCCCTCCCTCTGCAGAAATGGATCAATCATCACTTTTATGAGGCTTGCATTTCTCAGCACATTTGTTCCTAATGCCACTCAGATTGCAGAAGTTTTGTTTAATGCATCATCAATTGTAGTTGGCTTTGACATTGAAGGAACCTCTATCACCATCAATGGCATATGTAAGCAATGTTCAGTGCTGCCTGATCAAAACTATATCAATTTGCAAAACTATTGATTCAACTAATGTGTTTTCATTTTCTCCTTATTTACAGCTTCAAGTGGAATACGTCACAAGATCAGTCTTCTCACTGCATTGTGTCTGGTACCCTTGTCATGGCTACTGTCAAACCAGAAATAGCATCAGCATTGATTGCCATTTGAATTTCAGTTACAAGATCAATGCCTTTACTAGTATGTCGATTGTGGGGGGAGAGGAGATGGGGGGGTTTGGGGGTTGATCTGTCCTCAATTTTGCCCTGATAGGACACAGTTATGACAGTAGATTAGGTATATCTGTTGAAACTGAAGAGAAATATGGTCCACTGACTCATCACTAGAATTAAAAGCAAATATATAATAACCTTGTCTCTAAAGCTTTGGGATCTCAGAAAATGATTGCATTGTCTCTCAAAATGACGTGCACTTTAGTCAACTGATTGAATTCTTTCTTGGGGGCAGTCCAAGTGAAGTAGCTGGTGTGTGATCTGTGGATGTTTGTAGCTTGTAGCACTGTTCTGAGCGGCATGAGAGTCATTGCTACGGTGGCCCTGAAGTGCAAAACACAACGACAAATCACAAAACACATCAACAAATCAAAAAACACAACCACAAATCAAAAAACACAACAATAAATAAGAAAACACAACAACAAATCAAAAAACACAACAACAAATCAAAAAACACAATGACATTATCTTTAACGGAAAAGGTAGTTACCTGCAGTCGACAAAGGTTGTCGCTGATTGGACGATTGCAAAGTCAGTCTTTTTAACCGGAAGCATTCTGCTTTCGCGAGTTGATTTCAAAACATGAGCGAAACCGGAGAATCAGACTTAGGCTGTTTTCGAAACTGCGTACCACATACTACTATCTGAATCAGTATGCAGGATATACTGTATACTGCATACTGAGTTCAACAGTAGTATGTAGTTTGACTGCCAGTCGTCGGTTATTTTGCAGTATGCTTGTTACGGTTAAACTGGTTTCTGGTCCTGGAATGCAGAAGTAAATAACAGCCCATCTGGAGGTAATTGACATAATTAAAATAAAACAAGTCTACAATCTCTCATATATTCTCTCATTCATACACAATGTCGTGGGTTGAAATATGATTTGCATGCTATTAGAATTGTAGGATACTTTTCAGGTTTAACTTTTACTCAACTGTAAATAATATGTAGTAGTAGAGCAAGCCAAGGACCCTGTAATTGCAGCTGCTTGTCCAGCTGTGACACATGCACTGTACAGTCTAAAAAGCAGGAAAATCCAAGGTGGTAAGACTTATAAATATATGAACATGTCATATTTGTTATTGGTTCATAATGTGGCAAGATATTCAGTCACCGCCATCGACGAGTTCAATCAGCTGCACTCCGGCATTTTGATCTCTGACCTGGCACTTTGCATTGTGGAAAACAGTATGCGAGGTAGACTGGTGCGATGCATACTGTACATTTTTTCCAAATCAGTATGACATCCTGGTATTTTTGGCATACTGCAGATCTCACATTTGTTCGCATACTGCATAGCCTACTGTATTTTGGCCAAATCAGTATGTACTAGTAGTATAGTATGCGGTTTCGAAAACAGCCTTAGTCTCTACTCTCAGAGAATATTTTGTGACAGGCCATACATATGTGGTGATATTGGATATGCTGTCAACCTTTCACAACATTCAAATTAGTATCCGTACACTAAAGACACGTTTAAAAGAAGCAGGTTTGTACAGACGATGGAACTATTCTCCACTAGCCAAGGTGAGACGTGCCATTCAGACTGAGCTGCAGGGGCCTGGGCAACTCTTTGGCTATCGGACTATGTGGCAAGTTCCTCAACAAAAACACAAACTACGTGTGAAACGAGAAGTAGTAATGAGCTTGTTGAAACAACTAAATCCATATGGGACGGCTTTCAGAACACGCCGGAGGTTTACAAGACGCACATATCATTCCATGGGTCCGAACTACAGACGGCATGCAGATGGCTATGACAAACGGAAACCCTTTGGATTGGCCCTTTCAGGATGTATAGATGGCTTTTCAAGAAGAATAATGTGGTTTGTTTGTGGAACTGCTAACAACAACCCATCTGTCATCGCGCACAATTATATTAATTGTATATCAAAAGTGTTGGTGTGATCCCAATGAGATTAAGAACTGACCTCGGAACAGAAAATGAGACAATGGCAGCAATACAATGTGCCATCCACCATGCACATACAGACTACTATTGAGGCTCATCAAGCCACAGTTACGGCTCATCAACAGGGAATCAGCGTATCGAGTCATGGTGGTCCTTTTTCAGAAGAGAAAGGTATGTAACTATGTATTGCCTAGTGATCAGAGCAAACTGAGAAGTGGTGACTATTATGAATTATTTTTTTCAGACCACTCTTTAAAATGCTGATAACATTCCGCATCTCAGCCCTCTAGATTATTCAATCAATTAAAAATTTCTCTTTGTGTGTAAAAAAAAACAACAACTTTGCATTTAATGTATTCCTAGGTCTCAGTTTTGGATGGACCTGTTTGGAGACCTAAGAGACTCTGGACACTTCAATGGTTGCCATGAACACCAGTGCTTACTGAGATTCTGCTTCAGTAATGTTCTGCAGAAAGACCTGGATGAATGTATGGACCTCTGGAACAAGCACAGGATTCGACCATCCAGACTTGCCTCATGTCCTGGAGGGATTCCAAACAAACTCTATTTGTTGCCTCACAGGTAATCCACATCAACTCAGAGTTAAATGATCATAAACTGAATATTGTATTATAACAAATTGCACTGCACTCGTTATGGCAACTATATTTGGAATATTGTATATTTTTGTAAATTATAGTATTTAATATAATTTATTGGATAGTTGTCCTGCCTTTGTTTACTTTCACATTTCTGTAGATCAACAAGCAAACACATCTTATTAACAATGGCCATTTCAAACTACATTTCTAATATCTTGGTAAAAACCCTTTCATATTTCTATAATTGTCTGAATTTGCAGGTTTGGTTCAAGGGACTGTGGATTTTCTGTTGAAGACAGGGAACTAAATGTGTTTTCGGAGGCCAGGCAAACAATTGATTCATGCGGTGACATGTAAGTGGCATAAAGGGGGTTTAATTGTTAATAAAAGGACGATCTACCAAAATTCTCAAATGTGGTACTTTCAATTTTCAGGTTTGGTAACTGGAATTCTTGCAAGCAAAATATTTTAGTCTGTGTGAACTGATATCACTATTTACACTAGGCCTACATGTAGAACATCTAGTAGACAGTTTCCTTGTATAGTATGCCATGTTAACAGCAGATACTGTGCATTAATGCTACAGAAGTCACAAGCTAAATAATTCACAACAAATTACACAATTAACATCTGTACACACCAGTATTTTACCCTCATAAAGGTATTTGTTTTATTTATTGAAAACCAACATATGTTGCTGGAAAAAAAGGAAGAATACATCATATTTGTTAGTAAATAAAATGTCTTTTTTTTTTAATGAGAGTAAGCCATGAAAACAAAGAAACAGCCAAATTAAAAACAAGGAGCTAAAATCAGGACAGGACTGAGCTCTGAATTGATTTACTCTTAGATGGGAAACTCTGAGTTTTCAGTTTCAGATCAGCTGATTTGAATTAGTTAAATCAACTCTGAGCAGGTCCACTCTGTGTCCAGCCCGTGCACCACGACGATAAAAAGCCAACATGAATGGAGCCCAGATTCTATGATAATTGTTTGCATAGTACATGCACATAGTTACTGTAAACACAGAAAAGCATAGAACTTAATTTGATAGATTGGCCCATTGTCAAAAATAACCAATCTGCATCCGGCAGATATCCAATAACAGGATTGGATCAGTGCAAACAAACTTATAGCCTTTCTATAGGCTCCGTATTCATGTAAAATCCTTGTTAAGCTTCTATAGGGATCATTGTAAAAAAACACCTGCCATAAAAAATTGAAAGAAAGACACATTTTACAGTAAGCTATACACCCTTTCACTAATTTATTGGATTATTAAGGGGATTTTGAGGAATATCTATAAAGTAATAATAAAGTATATTTATGTAATCCAGTATTGCTGTATTTTGTGAGACTTTTTGTTGTTCATACATTACCAGTCAAATACTTTACAATGAACAGAATAAAAACTCTTTGAAGAATTATAATTATTATTATTTTTTTTAAAACCTATTACAATACATAAAATCTTAGTGTGTGTAACAGCAGTCCCCCCCAAAAAACAGCTGCTCCAACAACCAACATGGCTGTTCCAAAAACAAGAACATCAACAGCAGCTCAAAACAACAATAACATCATCTCCAACAACCACCACAGCTGCTAAAACTACAACCACGGCCTCTACAACTAAAGACGCATGTCATCAACCACAGCAGCTCCAACAACAACAACAGCTGCTCCTACAACAACATCAGCAGCTCCAACAACAACCACAGCCGCTACAACAACAGCAGCTTAAACAACCACAACAGCTGCTCCAACATCCACAGCAGCTCCAATAACAACATCAGCCGCTCAAACAACAACCACAGCAGCTCCAATAACAACATCAGCCGCTCAAACAACAACCACAGCAGCTCCAATAACAACATCAGCAGCTCCAACAACCACCACAGCAGCTCAAAAAACAAGCACAAGTGCTTCAACAACAACCACAGCAGCCACAACAACAGCCACATTGTTTGATGAGCCATTTCCATCCTTGTTCAAGTTTGAGTGTTACGGTCTTCAGGTATAGGTATTTTAAGAATAACCCAGTTACAATCTAAGGAAAGTTACTTATTTTGCATTTCAAACAATATTATTTTCTTCTCCGTCTGCACACATGGATAAATCATCAACTTTATCAAGCTTTTATTTGCAAGCACATTTATTCCTAATAACACCGAGATAGCATTTTTTTTATTGTTCAAAGCATCTCCAACTGTCACTGGCTTTGACATTGAAGGAACCTCCATCACTGTGAATGGCATACATATATGTAAGTCATATTAAGTGCTTCTTGTCAAACAAAAATATCAGAATTTGTAGGGCTGTATATTTATCTAATGTTTATTTGTCATTTCTACTCATTTACAGCTTCAAGTGGAGTAACCCACAAGACCAGTCTCATTACCGCGCTGTGCCTGGTACCCTTGTCATGGCTTCTGTCTTACCCGCAATAGCATCAGTGCTGATTTCTCCTTATTTCCACCAAAAAATAACTGCCATTACTGGTTCCAAAAAAGACGTTGATGTTGGTAAAAATTTAAGAATAATTATTGTCTTTAACCTTTCTTTGGATTAACTATGGTAAATCAACCTTGCATTTCCCGAACAAAAATGTTAATGGATGTAGAAACTATTAATTTTCTGTCCCGGCAGGACTATGATTATGGACTGGACACCTGATCCACTGAATCTTCACAACAATTATTAAACCAGTGAAACCACTTAAACTGAAAAATGAAACTGTTAACCTTGTCTACTGCTGTCAAAACGTTATTTTCAATTATGCAGGAATATTTTTTTGGCTATCCTTTCTTTGAAATTAATGTTTGTGAAATTACTTTATTAAAATAAAAAATACATATTTTTCAGTGGCTTGTTGGGGACGTCTCCCCGCCACCCCCTGCAGCTGCCTCTATCGGGGTGTTAGCCCCCAACTGATGTCCTTCCTCCAGAGCCAAAGCCAGTAACTGGCTTTTTCTGCTTCTTCTCCTAACTCCCTCAATACTTTGCGCAGGTTAGATCCTGTGGTGCCAGCACTGCGGAGAAGTTGGACAACCACACTGCTGACAAAGCCCCGGCATCCGACCTCCACAGGATAGACCCTAGACTTCCATCCTGCCTCGCGGCACTCCGCTGCCAGCTTGGAGTACTTCAGATGTTTCCTTTCATGGGCTGCTGTCATGCCTTCTTCCCAGGGGATGGTAAGCTCAATGATGAGGACCCTTTTCTTCTCAGTGGACCACACTACGATGTCGGGCCGGAGAGTCGTTATTGTGATCTTTCTTGGGAAGACCAGCTGCTTTCTGAGGTCTACCATCATCTGCCATTTTTTGCCAGGTCTAAGTATGGTGTTCCTGACATTCCGAGGTGCTTGGAGAGCGTTGCCTGGCTTGACAAATGCAGTTAAGGTAGACTTTGATATTTCTGGACTACGGTTTGCTGCTACCCTACATCTCTCCAAAATCTCAGCCAGCTTGGCAAGGACTTGATCATGGCGCCACCTGAAGCGACCCTGGGTCAGTGCGACCTTGCACCCCGATAACATGTGCTGGAGGCTCGCCTTACTGTTGTTGCACAGGGGGCAACTGACTTCACTCCCAAACCACACAGTGAGGTTCCGAAGGCATGGGAGGGTGTTGTAACAAGAAGCTGAGTCTTGCTTGTGGCGGACAAGCAATCAAGCACCTTTAACTATGATGAGTTGCACACCACAATCCTGAAGTAATGCATTTAGTTTAATCAAGGAACATTAAGTATGTGATACACTGTAAATATCAAAACAATGCGATGTCAATCTTATTCATACAAACCATATTTAGGCAATCAAACATAGCTGTATTCTGTGAGAAGTTCGTGTGTACATTTCTGTCAGCAACTCAACAATGATCAGAATTTAAAAATGTAAGAATTTGTAGAGTCTGTCGTGTGATTAATTGCAATTTCACTTAAAGATTTTCATCCTTACCCAGGTACAGGCTTTTAAGGAATACCAAATCAGGATTTGCAGTACTTTAAAGGGGACCTCACACTACTTTGTCCACAGGAGGCCCCAAAATCCACACAAGCTGAAAGACTGTCAAAGCCGCTTTAAATAAGAAATATAACGTTTGATACTTAAGTATTTGGTGAAATATTTTATGAAGACTAAACCTTCATTTAATTACAACCCTAACATGTAAATGATCTACTTTGTCACATAAGCTAAACAGTTCTCTATTATAAATTAAATACCAAGATTGATTGTCATCTGTCACAAACAAGGAAAAAAATCAGGAATAGGAACCAAAGTGCAGAACCAAACCAAATAATATTTATTAAACAAAAAGGCAAATGGAAAACAAAAACATACTTTCTATCGCTTGGTTTGTAAAAACTTGTATGACTCTGTGATGGAAAGCATGAAATTAATAAAATGTCATTCTTAAAGAAAAAGAAAAAAAGAAATGTCTTTCTTAAAAGCCAAAACATCCAACAAAAATCCACAAAAGAAACTAGGAGCCAAACACTGGCACACAGGAAGGAAGACAACCGACATGGGGAACATCTGACAATGAACTGACAACAAGACGGACGGAACACTGAGACTAAATAGACATGGGGTAATCAGACACAGGTGAGCCAAATGACACAGGTGTAGACAACGAGGGCAATCAGGACTGGAGGGAAAACACACAGAGGCAGAGAGAAATACAAGACAAGAAACACTGAACTACACAATGAGGGACACAGGGGGTACATCAAAGTTCCCTTGATTGCATCCAAGTGTCCTCCACTTGCCTCCTGCACTTGCGTCTTAGTCCCTCTCACCAGAGATGCATGGAGAGATGCAAGGAAACGAAGCAGAGGAGAGAGGAAATGAGGAGATATGTTTTAATAGACATGAGACCTCCTTTCCTCTGTAGCGTCACGTGAAGTGACGTCCGTTTGTGATGATGACATCAGCTGATAACGTTCAGCTGTCAGTCGACTTAAACAGCTGTTCATGTCCGCACAAATATGAACTGTATTGTTTCTAATAAAATACACACAGTAGCAGTGTTTAGTCTCTTTATGTTACCTGATAACAAACAACTGTAGGCTACATGAAGAACAACCTGCAGTCTGCTTAAAACCTTTTGTCTACTGACAAAAAGATTAATTATTGAATTGTTCATTTATTTATTTATTTTTGACTAATAATTTGATAATGAACTCTATATTTCATAAACAACGATATTTTATGATGTCCTAGGAATACGGGAATTTTTTAAAGTTCTAATCAAAACGAAAACGAGTTGAAATTTATTTACGAGATTATTCTCGTAAATTTATGACTTTAATCTCGAAATTAAAAAGAAAAAAAAGTAACGTGGCCCTAATCCTCCGTCGTAATATGCAGCTCTATTATGGCTTTTATTGCATTCTGTCTAGTTTTATTACCACTTAGTTAGTGATTACCCATTCAAAAGAACTCTTTTGTGTTAGTCATAAACTGCTGCCATACCGGTCAAACTTCTTTCAACATTCACATTGGAATGCACCTGCAGCTTGTGTCACAGGACAAAAGAAGGGAGGGTGCCACAATGCTGTGTTAAAATTATGACAGATGAAATTCTGTATTTAGGGATTTGGCTTTGTTCACTGCAAAGGTGTCATAACATTTCAGAACTATTCAATAGGTAAGAGAAACATAATGAGCTTATGTTCCTTTACAATATATAAAGCCCTGGATACATAAAGGCTGACACATGAGATTGAGTGTTTATAAATCACAGCAGTGAACTGGACTTGTTCAAAACAATTAAATCACATTTTTATTAGTCATTTAAGACATCATCCAACTCTGACACAAAGTGAGGACTATTATCCCACTCCCTGCTGAAGTAAGAACTCAGTTACTTCCACATACGGATTATTAGCTGGGAGGAGTTTAGGCAGACATTTTTATAGTTGAAGATAGGATTCATTTTATCTTCCTGCATTACAGCTTCAGACAGGCTCCACACTAAGGCGGAAACAATTAAAATATAGTTTGCCTATAGTATGTGGCCATCATATGGGCCCCTGACAATTTATTTAATAATTATATTAATATGATAAAATATTTAACTTACCATCTACATTTACAGACAATTTCTTTTCACGGGATATGCAACAACAAATGCAGTGCAATCCCTTTGTGAATTTGCCTCTCAGTTTACATTTCTTTAAACATGGTGATTCTGTGATTTCATGTAATCAGTTTGAACAAAAGCATCTTGCAGGAAGTCTGTCAATGCTATTTTTGGGTCAGTCAAACCGGTTCGCTCAGAAAGAGAGAACTGGGCGCTGCATAGTTTACTTTGGCTACAACAATTAGCTTATTCAATACCAACAGAGAGTCTGAGAGATGTGTGAATTCAAACTAGCATCTAGCAGACATGTTTGAGCATATACAGAGACATTTTTACAACAAAAACACAAAAAGAGAAACTCTTTATTACAATCACGAATTAGTGCAGAAGTGACATATCACCTCACGAAGTTAAATCCTATAAAACTCAGGAAAACTACCAAAGCTGCTAAACAGCTCTGTAGTACGAGTGGGGGCACAGCTAGCTGACCAAAACAGCATGGCAGGGCCTGCAGAAAATCATGCACTGTAAGGGCCGGATTAGCACCGTAGTGGCTGTAGACCTCTCTTTGGTGGAGGGTTAAAACTCTTATATTACTTTGATATCAGCGATTCTGTTATAATGAACATACCATGCAGTCACAGCAGTCTCTGCACCATGTTAATGTCCTAATAATGTTAGTATTTACAAAGCAGTGTAAAGTTATCCAGATAACTGAAAAAAAGAGTTAAACGTGTGATAGTGTTCACATGTATTGAGTGACATTTGAATATAAAACATTTACATAAACATATGTACATTTTTCTGTCTTGTTTCCACTAATGGACATTTAACAAAATATGTTTAAAATTGTAAAGTTGGAATTGCATTTTATGCAGAAAACAGAAAATTGTTGTGATATAATACTGGATCAGCATCAGTTGGAGGCTTTATGTGGAGGAATACTGAAAGACAGAGTGTGCTGGCCACATTTCAGCACTCAGACACTTCTTCAAGGGCTTTTCCCTTGCTTGAATTGACTTCAGTGTTGTAGATGTGACACAATAACACTGTCCAGCCCAGATCTTTGGTTCAACAGTACCCTGAGAGCGATCTCTGGACCCTTACAAGTTCTCACATCCGGTCTCAGGACACAGGATTCATCTTTTCCCACTAATTATTTAGACTGTGTAGCCTGTTGGATAGATTCCCAGAGGAGACTCACCTTCCCTGTTGGACTTACCACAGGGAGGTAAGGCAGAGAGTCATTTATAACTCTGCACAGACTACCATCTCCATCAGTTTAAAACATGTAGACCTACATTACACCCCAACTTGGCACATAGGAGATATCCGCATCTCCAAAGTCAAAACATGGCATCATTCACACTCCTTAAGCAAGATGCATTTGTAGATTAGGTACAAAAGACATTTCAAGATGTGTTGAAATCCACATCCCCTGCAAAGTGACTGTAAAGGGGTTGAGTATCTCTTATAGACCAACAGCAATGGACTGAAAACCCCCTTTATCCGTCAATCTTTCGCTCTGTGTTAGGTGGGGGTTGTTTCTGCTGTAGATGTTCAATGATGAAATCACTAAAACAGACTGTGTATTATCTTAGACTTTATTCAGCTGAGGTCAGACACAAACACAAATCGCTGACAAAGGTTTCATCTTTACAGTGTTGCTTATATTCTGCTAGAAGGTACAGCCTACAATTTCATTTGTATTATTTGGGTATACCTCTAAAAGGCTAGAAAGATAAAATGACAATGATCTGTAAATGCCAGACATACTATACGTTCCAATCTCAGCAAACACTGTTTCCTTTTAAGTTCACAACAAATACTTGGCTCCGATCCAAATATAGAGCTGCTGCTGTGAGATGTCCAACATATACAGTTCTGTGAGATGGCGATGTTGGGGAGGTGGAGGGGCGCACGAAACATCAGCATGAAGGGACTAAGGGAGAGAAAGAATCATATTTAAAAGGGGAGCAGTGCGATGATAGGTTGAAAATAAAGGCGGAACACCATGCCATTGGTGAGGTGAATACCGCTGACGAGACAGCTGATTAACCAATGACAGCCCCCAGAAGATGACAGCTCAAGAATGACAGCGGAAACGAGAGTAAGCGTGCAAAAAAAGAAACATAAATGAGAAAGACCTGATCGTGAAGGCAGTTATAGAGTCTTCCTTACTGAACTTACGCTAGAGCTTCATTAGCTGCATTGTAACTTGATTAAAAATAATAAATGAAGTGTCAAAAATACATAGCATTAACTCATAATCGAAGGGGGAAATAAATGGTGAGCTTTTACGTTATGGAATTCATAACAAATAAAAACGATGACCTCGACATAGTAAGAATGCCACAGGTAGAGAACTCTTAACATCTTTAAAGGAAACCCATTTGTTATTATTAGTTCCCAATTTTTTTAATTTATTGAAAGGCTGAAAGGCCTTGCATTAAAAATTAGGATTTAGAAAATTCAACAACTATATGCAAAAATCAAGGACTGTACTTACAATGCTGAGGTTTGGTGAAAATTTAGAAATTAAAATAAAGGGGAGTAAATGGCCTAGCATTAAGTTTGTGACCAATGTAAGGGAAATGCAGTCCTACAACCGGGTGGACTGGTTTAAAGTTGGAAAACAGGATGCATGTCACCGAGGTGAAAGGTTTACAAATCGCAGACGTGAACCGGACTAATTGAAGAAAAAAGTTTTCATTCACCAGTTAAGAAAGAATCTAAAAAGATCCAGAGGGGGAATTAATAACTCTTCATCCTACAATTTAAGGTAGTTACATTTTTAGTATTTCAACTTTTGTACATTTTTACACAATTATTGTTTAGAAAATTCCAAAAATCTAAAGTGACCATTTGTATTTGTTTTTAATAAAACACTGTTGTAGCTCAAATTACACCAGACTACTTACATTCATTTCAATATAACAGTTTAATACAACCGTGAGTACTTGACAATTTGAGAAATGTTAAAAAACTTCACTTCCACTCTTTGTTGCTTCAAGGACTCTGTCTGTCCCCATACAGATCATAGCTGGGAGTCCAGGGGGAATACATTTTACAGAAAATCAGACCCCCATTCTCTTCCTGTGTCACAGCTTAGAGAGGCTCCAAACAAACTTTGTGAATTAGCCCCTAATTTTATATTTCTTGTCACATATTGTGTATTTATGTGCACAAATTCTTACAACCTAACAGTTTATTTTGAATGTGTGTTCCCATGGCTTAAATAAACAGAAATAAGGATATGTGAGGGAAAATTTGCTTTTGGCCATAAATAAATGATGGCCACTCTCCCTAAAAGCCTTGATTTAAATATGTAGCTTTAATCTTCTTGAGTTGTAAGGACTCTGGTCAAAAGACAAAGGTAACATTTATCAGTTCTTTCAGAGTTTGAAGGCTGTGGTAAAGGAAAAGAATGATTACAAAGTAAGCATAACTTCCACTGTGATATTAAGTTAAATTGTTTTGATACAATGTGAGAAGTATGTAAGAGTTAAATCAACTAGAGGATAAGGGAGGTATATAAAGTTTCCTCATGCCTAAAAGTCTTAAAATCCTTTCATCAATTCAGTCATTAGCAGGACGAATAACTCACAACAAGCATTGTGTTAACTATCTGTTTGATTTCAAACAACATTTTCAAAAAGTTCCACAACAAAAAAGTTATTTCAATTGACACTTGATTGTATATTGTATTACGTATTTAACCTTCCGTTGTAATGATTTCATGAAAAAGCTTAACAATGGCAATGAATCTACTAAGGGATAGATGTTGTACAGATTTTCTTTTTCACATTATTCTCTTTTGATTAAAGTTCTGAATTATTTTCACTGTTTCTTTTTGATAGACTGTGAAGGAGAAAAGATGGCTGTTGGAAAGATAACATCATTTATTATGATTTTAACAGGTAAGCTGAGTGTAATAAATATACTACCTGCATTGTAATTTGATTAAAAATAATAATTTAACTGTCAAAAAAACACAACATTAATTCATAATCTTAGGGGGAAATAAATGGGGAGCTTTTACGTTATGGGATTCATAAGAAATAAAAATGATGACCTCGACATTGTAAGAATGCCACAGGTAGAGAACTCTTAACATCTTTAAAGGAAACCCATTTGTTATTATTAGTTCCCAATTTTTTTAATTTACTGAAAGGCTGAAAGCCCATGCATTAAAAATTAGGATTTAGAAAATTCAACAACTATGTGCAAAAATCAAGGACTGTACTTACAATGCTCCACGTTTGGTTAAAGTTTAGAAATTAAAATAAAGGGGAGTAAATGGCCGAGCATTAAGGTTGTGACCAATGTAAGGGAAATGTAGTCCTACAACCGGGTGGACTGGTTTAAAGTCAGAACAGTAATTCCAATCAAGCAAGTTATTCCCCAACCTTTCTCCCCCAATATTCTACTTAATGCAATCACGACTTAAGTTATGGTATAGGACCACAAGCATAAAGAATAATACAAATTTAATTTGTGTTTTTAAATTAAAACATATTCGATATTTGTTGTTTCTATATACAGTATTTATCATAATTATTTCAATACAACTTCAACAGCTCTAAGAATATCTCCAGCAACAACAGCAACAGTTACTCCAAAAAAAACCACAGCTGCTCTAACAACAACGACAGCTGCTCCAACACCAACCACAGCAGCTCCAACAACCACAGCTGCTCCAACAACCACAGCTGCTCCTACAACAACAACAACAACAGAAGCTTCAACAACAACCAAACCGGCTCCGACAACAACCATAGCTGCTCCAACAACCACAACAGCCACTCCAACAACAACTACAGCTGCTCTAACAACAACCACTGCAGCTCCAACAATGACGAAAGCAGGTCCAACAACAACCACAGCTGCTCCAACAACTACAGCCTCTCCTACAACTATGACAGCAGCTCCAACAACAACCACAGCTGCTCCAACAACCAATGCAGTTCCAACAACAACCACTTCAGCTCCAACAACAACCACAGCAGCTCCAATAACAACTGCAGCTCCATTAACAACTACAGCTGCTCCAACAGCAACAACTGTTCCTAGAACCACGTCAGCAGCTCCAGCTTACACCACAGCTGCTCCTACAACAGCTGCTTCAACAACAACCACAGCTGCTCCAACAACAACAGCCACAGCAGCTCCAATAACAAAAAACACAGATCAAACGACAACCAAAGCTGCTCCAACAACAACCACAGCTGCTCCAACAACAACAACCAAAGCTGCTCCAACAACAACCAAAGCTGCTCCAACTACAACCACAGCTGCTCCTACAACCATAAAAACAGTTCCAACAACAACCATGGCAGTTCTTAGAATAAGAACAACCAAACCGGCTCCAACAACAACCACAGTGGCTCCAACAACAACCAAATCAGCTCCAACAACCACAGCTGCTCCAACAACCACAGCTGCTCCAACAACCACAGCTGCTCCGACAACTATGACAGCAGCTCAAACAACAACCAAATCAGCTCCAACAGCCACAACAGCCGCTCCAACAACAACTACAGCTGCTCTAACAACAACCACATCTGCTCTAACAACCACAGCTGCTCCGACAACTATGACAGCAGCTCAAACAACAACCACAGCAGCTCCAACAACCACAGCAGCTCCAACAACAACCACAGCTGCTCCTACAACTATGACAGCAGCTAAAACAACAACCACAGCAGCTCCAACAACCACAGCAGCTCCAACAACAACAACAGCAGCTACTACCACAACAGCAGTTCCAACAACGACAACAGCTGCTTCAAGAACAACCACAGCTACTCCACCAACAACAACCACAGCTGCTCCAACAACCACAGCAAATCCTACAACAACATCAGTTCCAACAACATCCACTGCAGCTCAAACTACAACCACAGCTGCTCTAACAACAACAACAGCTGCTCCAACAACAACAGCTGCTCCCACAACCATAACATCAGTTCCAACAAAAACCACAGCTGCTCTTATAACAACCACAGCAGCTTCAACAACAACAACAGCAGCGTCAACAACAACCACACAGACTCCAACAACAACCACAGCCGCTCCAACATCAACCACAGCAGCTCCAACAACCACAGCTGCTCAAACAACCACAGCTGCTCCAACAACAACCACAGCTGCTCCTACAATCACAACAGCTGCTCCAACACCAACCACAGCTGCTCCTACAACCATAAAAACAGTTCCAACAACGACCACAGCAGTTCCTACAACAACAAAAACAACAGAAGCTTCAACAACAGCCACAACAGCCGCTCCAACAACAACTACAGCTGCTCTAACAACAACCACATCAGCTCCAACAACCACAACTGCTCCAACAACCACAGCTGCTCCAACAGCCGCTCTAACAACAACCACAGCATCTCCAACAACAACCACAGCTGCTCCAACAATGACGAAAGAAGCTCCAACAACAACTGCAGCTGCTCCAACAGCAAAAACTGTTCCTACAACCACGTCAGCAGCTCCAGCTTACACCACAGCTGCTCCTACAACAGACGTTTCAACAATGACCACATCAGCTCCAAAAACCACAGCTGCTCTAACAACAACCACAGCAGCTCAAACAACAACCACTGCAGCTCCAACAATGGCGAAAGCAGCTCCAACAACAACCACAGCAGCTCCAACAACAACAACAGCAGCTTCTACAAAAACAGCAGTGCCAACAACAACCACAGCTACTCCAACAACAAAAACCACAGATCAAACAACAACCACAGCTGCTCTTACAGCCACAACAGCCGCTCCAACAACAACTACAACTGCTCTAACAACAACCACAGCAGCTCCAACAACAACCACAGCTGCTCCAACACCAACCACAGCTGCTCCAACAACCACAGCAGTTCCAACAACAACCACAGCAGCTCCAACAACAACAACCACAGCTGCTCCAACAACCACAGCAGTTCCAACAACAACCACAGCAACTCCAACAACAACAACCACAGCTGCTCCAACAACCACAGCAGCTCCAACAACACCAACCACAGCTGCTCCAACAACCACAGCAGTTCCAACAACAACCACAGCAGTTCCAACAACAACCACTGCAGCTCAAACTACAACCACAGCTGCTCTAACAACAACAACAGCTGCTCCAACAACAACAGCTGCTCCCACAACCATAACAGCAGTTCCAAAAACAACCACAGCTGCTCTTACAACAACAGCAGCACCAACAACAACCACAGTCGCTCCAACAACAAAGACAGTCACTCCAACAACAACCACAACTGCTCCAAAAACAACAGCTGCTACCACAACCACTACAGCAGCTCCAGCAACAACCAGTGCAGCTCCAACGACAACCACAACTTCTCCAACAAAGACGACAGCTGCTCTAACTACAACCATGACAGCAGCTCCAACAACAACAACCACAGCAGCCCCACAAACCACCACAGCAGCTCCAACAACAACCATTGCAGCTCCAACGACAACCACAGCAGCTCCAACAACCAACACAACTGCTCTGACAACAACAGCCACTCCAACAACAACAGCTGCTCCCACAACCATAACACCAGTTCCAACAACAACCACAGCTGCTCCTACAACAACCACAGCATCTTCAACAACAACAACAGCAGCGCCAACAACAACCACACTGACTCCAACAACAACCACAGCCGCTCCAACAAAAACCACAGCTGCTCCAACACCCACCACTGCAGCTCCAACAACCACTACAGCTGCTCCAACAACAACCACAGCTGTTCCAACCACAACCACAGCTGCTCCTACAACCATAACAACAGTTCAAACAACGAGCACAGCACTTCCGACAACAACAACAGAAGCTTCAACAACAACCAAACCGGCTCCAACAACCACAGCTGCTCCAACAACTACAGGTGCTCCGACAACAACAGAGGCTCCTACAACAATGTCAGCAGCTCCAACAACAACCACTGCAGATCCAACAACAACGACAGCTACTCCAACAACAACAACAATAGCGCCTACAACAACCACGTCGACTCCAACAACAACCACAGCTGCTCCAACACCAACGACAGCTGCTCCAACAACCACACCGACTCCAACAACAACCACAGTCGCTCCAACAACAAAGACAGCAGCTCCAACAATAACCACAACTGCTCCAAAAACAACAGCTGCTCCCACAACCACTACAGCAGCTCCAACAGCAACCAGTGCAGCGCCAACGACAACCACAACTTCTCCAACAAAGACGACAGCTACTCCATCTACAACCACAGCTGCTCCACAAACCATGACAGCAGCTAAAACAACAACCACAGCAGCTCCAACAACCACAGCAGCTCCAACAACAACAACAGCAGCTACTACCACAACAGCAGTTCCAACAACGACAACAGCTGCTTCAAGAACAACCACAGCTACTCCACCAACAACAACCACAGCTGCTCCAACAACCACAGCAAATCCTACAACAACATCAGTTCCAACAACATCCACTGCAGCTCAAACTACAACCACAGCTGCTCTAACAACAACAACAGCTGCTCCAACAACAACAGCTGCTCCCACAACCATAACATCAGTTCCAACAAAAACCACAGCTGCTCTTATAACAACCACAGCAGCTTCAACAACAACAACAGCAGCGTCAACAACAACCACACAGACTCCAACAACAACCACAGCCGCTCCAACATCAACCACAGCAGCTCCAACAACCACAGCTGCTCAAACAACCACAGCTGCTCCAACAACAACCACAGCTGCTCCTACAATCACAACAGCTGCTCCAACACCAACCACAGCTGCTCCTACAACCATAAAAACAGTTCCAACAACGACCACAGCAGTTCCTACAACAACAAAAACAACAGAAGCTTCAACAACAGCCACAACAGCCGCTCCAACAACAACTACAGCTGCTCTAACAACAACCACATCAGCTCCAACAACCACAACTGCTCCAACAACCACAGCTGCTCCAACAGCCGCTCTAACAACAACCACAGCATCTCCAACAACAACCACAGCTGCTCCAACAATGACGAAAGAAGCTCCAACAACAACTGCAGCTGCTCCAACAGCAAAAACTGTTCCTACAACCACGTCAGCAGCTCCAGCTTACACCACAGCTGCTCCTACAACAGACGTTTCAACAATGACCACATCAGCTCCAAAAACCACAGCTGCTCTAACAACAACCACAGCAGCTCAAACAACAACCACTGCAGCTCCAACAATGGCGAAAGCAGCTCCAACAACAACCACAGCAGCTCCAACAACAACAACAGCAGCTTCTACAAAAACAGCAGTGCCAACAACAACCACAGCTACTCCAACAACAAAAACCACAGATCAAACAACAACCACAGCTGCTCTTACAGCCACAACAGCCGCTCCAACAACAACTACAACTGCTCTAACAACAACCACAGCAGCTCCAACAACAACCACAGCTGCTCCAACACCAACCACAGCTGCTCCAACAACCACAGCAGTTCCAACAACAACCACAGCAGCTCCAACAACAACAACCACAGCTGCTCCAACAACCACAGCAGTTCCAACAACAACCACAGCAACTCCAACAACAACAACCACAGCTGCTCCAACAACCACAGCAGCTCCAACAACACCAACCACAGCTGCTCCAACAACCACAGCAGTTCCAACAACAACCACAGCAGTTCCAACAACAACCACTGCAGCTCAAACTACAACCACAGCTGCTCTAACAACAACAACAGCTGCTCCAACAACAACAGCTGCTCCCACAACCATAACAGCAGTTCCAAAAACAACCACAGCTGCTCTTACAACAACAGCAGCACCAACAACAACCACAGTCGCTCCAACAACAAAGACAGTCACTCCAACAACAACCACAACTGCTCCAAAAACAACAGCTGCTACCACAACCACTACAGCAGCTCCAGCAACAACCAGTGCAGCTCCAACGACAACCACAACTTCTCCAACAAAGACGACAGCTGCTCTAACTACAACCATGACAGCAGCTCCAACAACAACAACCACAGCAGCCCCACAAACCACCACAGCAGCTCCAACAACAACCATTGCAGCTCCAACGACAACCACAGCAGCTCCAACAACCAACACAACTGCTCTGACAACAACAGCCACTCCAACAACAACAGCTGCTCCCACAACCATAACACCAGTTCCAACAACAACCACAGCTGCTCCTACAACAACCACAGCATCTTCAACAACAACAACAGCAGCGCCAACAACAACCACACTGACTCCAACAACAACCACAGCCGCTCCAACAAAAACCACAGCTGCTCCAACACCCACCACTGCAGCTCCAACAACCACTACAGCTGCTCCAACAACAACCACAGCTGTTCCAACCACAACCACAGCTGCTCCTACAACCATAACAACAGTTCAAACAACGAGCACAGCACTTCCGACAACAACAACAGAAGCTTCAACAACAACCAAACCGGCTCCAACAACCACAGCTGCTCCAACAACTACAGGTGCTCCGACAACAACAGAGGCTCCTACAACAATGTCAGCAGCTCCAACAACAACCACTGCAGATCCAACAACAACGACAGCTACTCCAACAACAACAACAATAGCGCCTACAACAACCACGTCGACTCCAACAACAACCACAGCTGCTCCAACACCAACGACAGCTGCTCCAACAACCACACCGACTCCAACAACAACCACAGTCGCTCCAACAACAAAGACAGCAGCTCCAACAATAACCACAACTGCTCCAAAAACAACAGCTGCTCCCACAACCACTACAGCAGCTCCAACAGCAACCAGTGCAGCGCCAACGACAACCACAACTTCTCCAACAAAGACGACAGCTACTCCATCTACAACCACAGCTGCTCCACAAACCATGACAGCAGCTTCAACTACAACCACAGCTGCTCCAACACCAACCACAGCAGCTCCAAAAACAACCACAGCAGCTCCTACAACATCAGCTTTTCCAACAACAACCACAGCAGCTCCAACAACAACAGCTGCTCCTAAAACCACTACAGCAGCTCCAACAACAACCTTTGCAGCTCCAACAACAACAGCTGCTCCCACAACCATAACAGCAGTTCCAACAACAACCACAGCTGCTCCTACAACAATCACAGCAGCTTCAACACCTACAAAAGCAGCTCCAACAACAACAACAACAGCTCCAACAACAACCACACCGACTGCAACAACAACCACAGATGATCCAACACCAACGACAGCTGCTCCAACAACCACAGCTGGTCCTACAACTATGATAGCAGCTATAAAAACAACCACAGCAGCCCCACAAATCACCACAGCAGCTTCAACTACAACCAAAGCTGCTCCAACACCGACGACAGCAGCTCCAAGAACAATAACAACAGCTGCTCCAACAAAAACCACAGCTACTACAACAATAACTACAGCTGCTCCAACAACAACCACAGCAGTACCAACAACAACCACAGCTGCTCCAACAACAACAGCAGTTCCAACAACAACCACTGCAGCTCCAACACCCACCACTGCAGCTCCTACAACCATAACAACAGTTCCAACAACGAGCACAGCCCTTCCGACAACAACAACAGAAGCTTCAACAACAACCAAACCGGCTCCAACAACCACAGTTGCTCCAACAACTACAGGTGCTCCGACAACAACAGAGGCTCCTACAACCATGTCAGCAGCTCCAACAACAACCACTGCAGATCCAACAACAACCACAGCTACTCAAACAACAGCAGCTCCAACAACAACCACAGGTGTTCCAACAACAACAGCAGCTTCAACAACAACTACAGCTGCTCATAAAACGACCTCAACAGCTCCAACAACCACAGCTGCTCTCACAACCACAACAGCAGCTCCAAAAACAACCATACAGGCTCCAACAACAACCACAGCTGCTCCAACAACAACTACAGCTGCTCCAACAACCACAGCTGCTCCAACATCAACCACAGCTGCTCCAACAACCATAACAGCAGCTCCTACAACCACAACCACAGCAGTCCCACAAAACACCCCAGCAGCTCCAACAACAACCACAACTGCTCCAACAACCACAGCTGCTCCAACACCAACCACAGCTGTTCCAACAACTATAACAGCAGCTCCTAGAACCACAGTAGCCCCACAAACCATCACAGCAGCTCCAGCAACAACCATACTGGCTCCAACAACAACCACAGCTGCTGCAAAGACAACCACATCAGCTCCAACAACCATAGCAGCTCCTACAGCGATAACAGCTCCTCCAACAACAAACACATTAGGTGCAACAACTACCACTGCAGCTCCAACAACAACCACTGCAGTTCCAACGACAACCACAGCTTCTCCAAAAACTACCACTGCAGCTCCAGAAACAACCACATCCGTTTCATCAAGAACAGCTGCTCCAACAACAACAGCTGCTCCTACAACCACAACAGCAGCTTCAACAACCACAGCAGCTTCTATAACGTTGACAGCGGCTCCGACAACAACAACAGCAACAACCACAACTGCTTCAACAACAATCAAAGTAGGTCCCATGACAGCTGCTCCAACAACCACAGCTGCTCCAAAAACAACAGCTTCTCCTTCAACCACAACAGCAGCTCAATTAACAACCACAGCTGCTCAGACACCAACCACAGCTGCTCCAACACCAACCACAGCTTCTCCAACAACCACAGCTGCTCCAACAACCACAGCTGCTCCAACAACCACAACAGCAGCTCCACCAACCACAGCTTCTCCAACAACCACTGCAGCTCCAACAACAACCACAGCTTCTCCAACAGCCACAACAGCCGCTCCAACAAAAACTACAGCTGCTCCAACAACAACCACAGCAGCTCCAACAACAACCACAGCTGCTCCAACAACAACCACTGCAGCGCCAACAATGACGAAAGCAGCTCCAACAACAACCACAGCCGCTGCAACAACAACCACAGCTGCTCCAACAACCACTGCAACTCCAAGAACAACAGCAGCTCCGACAACAACCACATCAGCTTCAACAACAACCACAGCTGCTTTAACACTAACGACAGCTGCTCCAACAACAAAGGCTGCTCCTACAACCACGACAAAAGCTCCAACAACGTCGACAGCAGCTCCATCTACAACCACAGCTGCTCCAACAATCAAAGCCTCTCCATCTACAACCATAACTGCTCCAACAACAACCACTGCTGCTCCAAAAACAACAGCTGCTCCTACAACCACAACAGCAGCTCCTATAACATTGACAGCCGCTCCGACAACAACAACAACAACAACCACAGCTGCTTCAACAACAACCACAGCAGCTCCCATGACAGCTGCTCCAACAACCACAGCTGCTCCAACAACAACAGCTTCTTCTTCAACCACAACAGCAGCTCAATCAACAACTACAGCTGCTCCAACACCAACGACAGCTGCTCCACCACCAACAACAGCTTCTCCAACAACCACAGCCTCTCCATCTACAACCACAGCTGCTCCAACAACAACCACTGCTGTTCCAACAAGTACTGCAGTTCCAACAACCACAGCCGCTGCATCAACAACCACAGCTGCTCCAACAACAACAGCTGCTACTACAACCACAACAGCTGCTCCAACAACGACCACAGCTTTTGCAACAATAACCACAGCCGCTCCAACAACAACCACAGCAGTTCAAACAACAATCACTGCAGCTCCATCAACCACCACAGCTGTTCCAACAACAACCACAGCCGCTCCGACAACAACCACAACAGCTCCAACAACAACCACAGCAGCTCCAACACCAACCACAGCAGCTCCAACAACCACAGCTGCTCCAACAACCACAGCTCCAACACCAACCACAGCTGCTCTAACAACCACAACAGCAGCTCCGACAACCACAACAGCAGCTCCTACAACCAAAACAGCAGCTCCAATAACAACCACAGCAGCTCCAACAACAACAGCAGCTCAAACAAGTACTGTAGTTCCAACAGCCACAGCCGCTGCCACAACAACCACAGCAGCTCCAACAACCACAGCAGCTCCAACAGCCACAACAGCTTCTCCAACAACAACCACAGCTGCTCCAACAACAACCACAGCAGCTCCTACAACTACCACTGCAGCTCCAACAAGTACTGCAGTTCCAACAGCCACAGCCTCTGCCACAACAACCACAGCAGCTCCAACAACCACAGAAGCTCCTACAGCCACAACAGCTCCTCCAACAACAACCACAGCTGCTTCAACAACAACCACATTCGGTCCAACAACAACCACTGCAGTTCCAACAACAACCACAGCTTCTCCAAAAACTACCACTGCAGCTCCACAAACAACCACAACTGCTCCAACAACAACAGCTGCTCAAACAACAACAGCTGCTCCTACAACCACGACAAAAACTCCAACAACAACAACAACTGCTCCAACAAAAACCACAGCTGCTGCTCCAACAACCACAGCTGCTCCAAAAACAACCACAGCTGCTGCTCCAACAACCACAGCAGCTCAATCAACAACCATAGCTGCTCCAACACCAACGACAGCTGCTCCAACACCAACAACAGCTTCTCCAACAACCACAGCAGCTCCAACAACAACCACAGTTGCTCCAACAACCACAGCCTCTCCAAATACAACCACAGCTGTTCCAACAACAACCACTGCTGTGCCAACAAGTACTGCAGTTCCAACAACCACAGCAGCTCCAACAACCACAGCAGCTCCTATAACGTTTACAGTGGCTCCGACAACAACAACAACAACAACCACAGCTGCTTTAACAACAACCACAGCAGCTCCCATGACAGCTGCTCCAACAACCACAGCTTCTCCAACAACAACAGCTTCTCCTTCAACCACAACAGCAGCTCAATCAACAACCACAGCTGCTCCAACACCAACGACAGCTGCTCCACCACAAACAACAGCTTCTCCAACAACCACAGCCTCTCCATCTACAACCACTGCTGTTCCAACAAGTACTGCAGTTCGGACAACCACAGCCGCTGCATCAACAACCACAGCTGCTACTACAACCACAACAGCTGCTCCAACAATGACCACAGCTTTTGCAACAATAACCACAGCCGCTCCAACAACATCCACAGCAGCTCAAACAACAATCACTACAGCTCCATCAACCACCACAGCTGTTCCAACAACAACCACAGCCGCTCCGACAACAACCACAGCAGCTCCAACACCAACGACAGCTTCTCCAACAACCACAGCTCCAACACCAACCACAGCTGCTCTAACAACCACAACAGCAGCTCCAACAACAACCACAGCAGCTCCAACAACAACAGCAGCTCAAACAACAACAGCTGCTCCCACAACCACGACAACAGCTCCAACAACAACAACAGCAGCTCCACAAACAACCATACAGGCTCCAACAACAACCACAGCTGCTACAACAACCACAGGTGCTCCAACAAGTACTGCAGTTCCAACAGCCACAGCCGCTGCCACAACAACCACAGCAGCTCCAACAACCACAGCAGCTCCTACAGCCACAACAGCTCCTCCAACAACAACCACAGCTGCTCCAACAACAACCACATTAGGTCCAACAACTACCACTGCAGCTCCAACAAGTACTGCAGTTCCAACAGCCACAGCCGCTGCCACAACAACCACAGCAGCTCCAACAACCACAGAAGCTCCTACAGCCACAACAGCTCCTCCAACAACAACCACAGCTGCTTCAACAACAACCACATTAGGTCCAACAACTACCACTGCAGCTCCAACAACAACCACTGCAGTTCCAACAACAACCACAGCTTCTCCAAAAACTACCACTGCAGCTCCACAAACAACCACAACTGCTCCAACAACAACAGCTGCTCCTACAACCACGACAAAAACTCCAACAACAACAACAACTGCTCCAACAACAACCACAGCTGCTGCTCCGACAACCACAGCTGCTCCAAAAACAACCACAGCTGCTCCAACAACAACCAATGCAGCTCCAACAATGACGGAAGCAGCTCCAACAACAACCACAGCCGCTGCTACAACCACAGCAGCAGCTCCAACAACCACAGCAGCTCCTAGAATGTTGACAGCGTCTCCGACAACAACAACAACAACAACCACAGCTTCTTCAACAACAACCACAGCAGCTCCCATGACAGCTGCTCCAACAACAACAGCTTCTCCTTCAACCACAACAGTAGCTCAATCAACAACCATAGCTGCTCTAACACCAACGACAGCTGCTCCAACACCAACAACAGTTTCTCCAACAACCACAGCTACTCCAACAACAACCACTGCTGTGGCAACAAGTACTGCAGTTCCAACAACCACAGCCGCTGCAACAACAACAGCTGCTACTACAACCACAACAGCTGCTCCAACAACAACCACAGCTTTTGCAACAACAACCACAGCCGCTCCAACAACAACCACAGCAGCTCCATCAACCACCACAGCTGCTCCAACACCAATGACAGCTGCTCCAACACCAACGACAGCTGCTCCAACACCAACAACAGTTTCTCCAACAACCACAGCAGCTCCAACAACAACCACAGTTGCTCCAACAACCACAGCCTCTCCATATACAACCACAGCTACTCCAACAACAACCACTGCTGTGCCAACAAGTACTGCAGTTCCAACAACCACAGCCGCTGCAACAACAACAGCTGCTACTACAACCACAACAGCTGCTCCAACAACAACCACAGCTTTTGCAACAACAACCACAGCCGCTCCAACAACAACCACAGCAGCTCCATCAACCACCACAGCTGTTCCAACACCAACGACAGCTGCTCCAACACCAATGACAGCTGCTCCAACACCAACGACAGCTGCTCCAACACCAACGACAGCTGCTCCAACAACCACAACAGCAGGTCCAACAACAACTACAACAGCTCCAACAACAACCACAGCAGCTCCCACAACTGGCACTGCAGCTCCAAGAACCACCACAGTTGCTCCTACAATATTGATAGCAGCTCAAACAACAACAGCAGCTGCTCTAACAACGACCACAGCTTTTGAAACAACAACCACAGCCGCTCCAACAACAACCACTGCAGCTCCCATGACAACCACAGCTTCTCCCACAATTACCACTGCAGCTCCATCAACCACAACAGCAGCTCCAACAACAACAGCTGATCGTACAACAACAACCACAGATGCTCCAACAACAAACACAGCAGCTCTAACAACAACGACAACAGCTCCCACAACTAGCACTGCAGCTCCCACAACCACCACAACTGCTCCAACAACAACTACAGCCGCTCCAACAACAACCACAGCAGCTCCTATAACGTTGACAGCGGCTCCGACAACAACAACAACAACAACCACAGCCACAGAAGCTCCTACAGCCACAACAGCTCCTCCAACAACAACCACATTAGGTCCAACAACTACCACTGCAGCTCCAACAAGTACTGCAGTTCCAACAGCCACAGCCGCTGCCACAACAACCACAGCAGCTCCAACAACCACAGCAGCTCCTACAGCCACAACAGCTCCTCCAACAACAACCACAGCTGCTTCAACAACAACCACATTAGGTCCAACAACTACCACTGCAGCTCCAACAACAACCACTGCAGTTCCAACAACAACCACAGCTTCTCCAAAAACTGCCACTGCAGCTCCACAAACAACCACAACTGCTCCAACAACAACAGCTGCTCAAACAACAACAGCTGCTCCTACAACCACGACAAAAGCTCCAACAACAACTGCTCCAACAACAACCAATGCAGCTCCAACAATGACGGAAGCAGCTCCAACAACAACCACAGCCGCTGCTACAACCACAGCAGCAGCTCCAACAACCACAGCAGCTCCTATAATGTTGACAGCGTCTCCAACAACAACAACAACAACAACAACCACAGCTTCTTCAACAACAACCACAGCAGCTCCCATGACAGCTGCTCCAACAACAACAGCTTCTCCTTCAACCACAACAGTAGCTCAATCAACAACCATAGCTGCTCCAACACCAACAACAACTTCTCCAACAACCACAGCAGCTCCAACAACAACCACAGTTGCTCCAACAACCACCACAGCTGCTCCTACAATGTTGATAGCGACTCCAACAACAACAACAGCTGCTCCAACAACAACCACAGCAGCTCAAACAACAACCACTGCAGCTCCCACGACAACCACAGCTTCTCCCACAATTACCACTGCAGCTCCATCAACCACAACAGCAGCTCCAACAATAACAGCTGATCGTACAACAACAACGACAACAGCAGCTCTTACAACAACAACAACAGCAGTTCCAACAATAACCACAGCAGCTCTAAAACCCACCACTGCTCCCACAACCACAACAGCAGCTAAATCAACAACCACAACTGCTCCTACAACCACAACTGCAGCTCTAACAAAAACCATAGCAGCTGCTACAAAACCAGGAACTCCAACAACAACCACATCTACTCCAACGACAACAACAGCAGCTTCAACAACCACCACAGCTGCTCCAACACCAATGACAGCTGCTCCTACAACCACAACAGCAGCTCAATCAGCAACCACTGCAGCTCCCACGATAACCACAGCTTCTCCCACAATTACCACTGCAGCTCCATCAACAATCACAGCTGCTGCAACACCAATGGCAGCTGCTCCTACAACCACAACAGCAGCTCAATCAGCAACCACTGCAGCTCCCACGATAACCACAGCTTCTCCCACAACTACCACTGCAGCTCCAACAACAACCACAGCCGCTCCAACAACAACCACAACAGCTCCAACAACAATCACAGCAGCTCCTACATCGTTTACAGCGGCTCCAACAACAACAGCTGCTGCAACAACAACCACAGCTGCTCCAACACCAACGACAGCTGCTCCTACAACAGCAGCTCAATCAACAACCACAGCTCCTCCAACCACAACCAAAGCTGCTCTAACACCAACGACATCTGCTACAACAACCACAACAGCCGGTCCAACAACAAACAGAGCTGCTCCAACAACAACAGCTGCTCCTACAACCACAACAGCAGGTCCAACAACAACCACAACTGCTCCAACACCAACCACAGCTCCTCCAACAACCACAGCTGCTCTAACACAAACGACAGCTGCTCGAACAACAACAGCCGATCCTACAACCATGACAGCCGCACCAACAACAACCACGGCCTCTGCAACAAAAACAGCAGCAGCTCCAACAACAAACACAGCAGCTCCAACAACCACCACAGCTGCTTCAACAACAACAACAACAACAGCTCCAACAACAACCATTGCAGCTCCAACTCCAACAACGACCACAGCCGCTTCTACAATGTTGATAGCGACTCCAACAACAACAACAGCTGCTCCAACAACAACCACAGCAGCTCAAACAACAACCACTGCAGCTCCCACGACAACCACAGCTTCTCCCACAATTACCACTGCAGCTCCATCAACCACAACAGCAGCTCCAACAATAACAGCTGATCGTACAACAACAACGACAACAGCAGCTCTTACAACAACAACAACAGCAGTTCCAACAATAACCACAGCAGCTCTAAAACCCACCACTGCTCCCACAACCACAACAGCAGCTAAATCAACAACCACAACTGCTCCTACAACCACAACTGCAGCTCTAACAAAAACCATAGCAGCTGCTACAAAACCAGGAACTCCAACAACAACCACATCTACTCCAACGACAACAACAGCAGCTTCAACAACCACCACAGCTGCTCCAACACCAATGACAGCTGCTCCTACAACCACAACAGCAGCTCAATCAGCAACCACTGCAGCTCCCACGATAACCACAGCTTCTCCCACAATTACCACTGCAGCTCCATCAACAATCACAGCTGCTGCAACACCAATGGCAGCTGCTCCTACAACCACAACAGCAGCTCAATCAGCAACCACTGCAGCTCCCACGATAACCACAGCTTCTCCCACAACTACCACTGCAGCTCCAACAACAACCACAGCCGCTCCAACAACAACCACAACAGCTCCAACAACAATCACAGCAGCTCCTACATCGTTTACAGCGGCTCCAACAACAACAGCTGCTGCAACAACAACCACAGCTGCTCCAACACCAACGACAGCTGCTCCTACAACAGCAGCTCAATCAACAACCACAGCTCCTCCAACCACAACCAAAGCTGCTCTAACACCAACGACATCTGCTACAACAACCACAACAGCCGGTCCAACAACAAACAGAGCTGCTCCAACAACAACAGCTGCTCCTACAACCACAACAGCAGGTCCAACAACAACCACAACTGCTCCAACACCAACCACAGCTCCTCCAACAACCACAGCTGCTCTAACACAAACGACAGCTGCTCGAACAACAACAGCCGATCCTACAACCATGACAGCCGCACCAACAACAACCACGGCCTCTGCAACAAAAACAGCAGCAGCTCCAACAACAAACACAGCAGCTCCAACAACCACCACAGCTGCTTCAACAACAACAACAACAACAGCTCCAACAACAACCATTGCAGCTCCAACTCCAACAACGACCACAGCCGCTTCAACAACAGCAGCAGCTCCAACAATAACCACTGCTACTCCAACAACCACAGCTGCTCCAACACTAACCACAGCTGCTCCAACAACATCAACAGCAGCTCAATCAACAACCACAGCTGCTCCAACAATGACCATAGCAGTTCCAACAACCACCACAGCAGCTCCCACGACAACCACAGCTTCTCCCACAATTACCACTGCAGCTCCATCAACAACAACCACAGCTGCTCCAACACTAACCACAGCTGCTCCAACAACAACAGCTGTTCCAACAACCACAGCAACTCCTACAAAATTGACAACGTTGACAACGGCTCCAACAACAACAACAGGTACTCCAACAATGACCACAGCTGCTGCAAAAATAACCACATCTGCTCTAACACCAACGACAGCTACTCCTACAACCACAACTGCTCCAACACCAACCACAGCTGCTCAAACAACCACAGCTGCTCCAAGAACAACAAATGCTCCAACAACAACCACAGCAGCTCCAACAACGACGACAACAGCTCCAACAACAACTAAAGCTGCCCCAACTATGACAGAAGTTCCAACAACAACAACCACAGCAGCCCCACAAATCACCGCTGCATCTCCAACAACAACCACAGCTGCTCTAACACAAACGACAGCTGCTCGAACAACAACAGCCGATCCTACAACCATGACAGCCGCACCAACAACAACCACGGCCTCTGCAACAAAAACAGCAGCAGCTCCAACAACAAACACAGCAGCTCCAACAACCACCACAGCTGCTTCAACAACAACAACAACAACAGCTCCAACAACAACCATTGCAGCTCCAACTCCAACAACGACCACAGCCGCTTCAACAACAGCAGCAGCTCCAACAATAACCACTGCTACTCCAACAACAACCACAAGTGCTCCAACAACTGCCACTGCTCATCCAACAACAACCACAGCTGCTCTAAAAACAGTAGCTCCAACAACAACCACAGTTGCTCCTACAACCACAACTGCAGCTCTAACAAAAACCATAGCAGCTGCTACAAAACCAGGAACTCCAACAACAACCACATCTACTCCAACGACAACAACAGCAGCTCAAACAATCACCACAGATGCTCTAACAACGACAACAACAACAGCAGCAGCTCCAACAACAACCACAGCCGCTCCAACAACAACCACAGCGTCTCTAACAACCACAGTAGCTCCAACAACCTCCACAGCTGCTGCAACAACAAACACTACAGCTCCCACGACAACCACAGCTTCTCCCACAACTACCACTGCAGCTCCAACAACCACAGCTGCTCCTCCAACCACGACAGCAACTCCAACAACAACCACAACCGCTCCAACATCAACCACAGTCATTCTACCAACAACTGCCGCTCAAACGACAATCACAGCAGCTGAACCTGTTTATATTCTTGAAGTTATGTTGGTAAACGAAACTTTTACAGATGCACTTAATGATTCCACTAGCGTTGAATACCAGGATCTTGAAAGAAGACTTGTACAAACAGTGAGTAGTTTTAAAATTTAATGCATTTTCATGACTTCATCGGTTGCATCCATGAGTTATCAAAGAGAGTAATTCATATAGTAAAGTTCTGTTGACCTGAATCCAATTTTTTTTTTTTTTGTGAAGTTTGGTTTGAAGAAAATTGTTTCCAACCAACAAAAGGTCCTTACATCTTCCTGTTCTTTTTTTCAGTGTGAAGTCATATACCGAAGAGAATATGGTGACCTCTTTGTGAAATGCTCTGTGACAGGTTTCAGGTAAAATCTTTTTTCTTTCTGATGTAGATAAATGGCCATTTATTTATATTTAGGATTAACACTTTTAAATGTACATGGTATTTTTCATAGTTTAAGTCTCACTAGCAGTCAGCAACAGAATTACCTAATGTGTTGTCTCATTTGGCATCATTATACAGATCTGTTACAACACGAGCTGACGGAGTTGAAGCAGATCTTGCAATTACTTTCAATCAAACTACTCCAGCTGCAGACCTCCCACAGAATAGTGCTGTTGCTCAAACTCTTATTCAAGCTGCAAATGATGAAAATAACTATGACGTGAGCTTTAATTCTAATGCAGTTTCAGTAGTGGGTAAGTAAATATCACTCTGACAATTCTTTTAGGTTTGTGAATTTGACACCAGTGTTAGTTTGATGTCAACTCTGATAAAGAAACCTATTTGGTTTGAGCACAAATGATCATTAACATATTCCTTTACAATCATTTTTTATAGATGGTCCGGTTCCAGTTGCAGCTACAACTGCAGCACCAGCCACTGCAGCACCAGCCACTGCAGCACCAGCCACTGCAGCCCCTGCCACTGCGGCCCCTGCCACTGCAGCTCCTGCTTCTGCATCAAATATACTTGTAAACGTGACTTTCAGATCTCTGCTCACCTCTTTTACAAATGATTTGCTGAATAAATCATCCCCAGGTTTTAAGAGCAGATCTTCAATTATAACGACACAGGTATGTCTCAGACATCAAAATCAAATCTTCCATACTCAAGAAAAGTAAAATGTAGCTTATTTTCTGATCACAATGATCTTATGTAATACACAGTGAAGTGACCTTAAGTGAAATATACCATTAAAATTTTTAAAAATATCTTTGTTTTTATTTCTGCAGCTTGAACCTCTGTTTAAAAATACATTCCAATCCTCGTTCCATTCTTTAAACGTCACCGCCTTCAGGTACTATTTCACAATGAACAAGTTACAACTTTAGAATATTATCTTGATCTTGAATCTGACAAAATATTATTTCCCCTCCCTCTGCAGAAATGGATCAATCATCACTTTTATGAGGCTTGCATTTCTCAGCACATTTGTTCCTAATGCCACTCAGATTGCAGAAGTTTTGTTTAATGCATCAGCAATTGTAGTTGGCTTTGACATTGAAGGAACCTCTATCACCATCAATGGCATATGTAAGCAATGTTCAGTGCTGCCTGATCAAAACTATATCAATTTGCAAAACTGTTGATTCAACTAATGTGTTTTCATTTTCTCCTCATTTACAGCTTCAAGTGGAATACGTCACAAGATCAGTCTTCTCACTGCATTGTGTCTGGTACCCTTGTCATGGCTACTGTCAAACCAGAAATAGCATCAGCATTGATTGCCATTTGAATTTCAGTTACAAGATCAATGCCTTTACTAGTATGTCGATTGTGGGGGGAGAGGAGATGGGGGGGGTTTGGGGGTTGATCTGTCCTCAATTTTGCCCTGATAGGACACAGTTATGACAGTAGATTAGGTATATCTGTTGAAACTAAAGAGAAATATGGTCCACTGACTTATCACTAGAATTAAAAGCAAATATATAATAACCTTGTCTCTAAAGCTTTGGGATCTCAGAAAATGATTGCATTGTCTCTCAAAATGACATGCACTTTAGTCAACTGATTGAATTCTTTCTTGGGGGCAGTCCAAGTGAAGTAGCTGGTGTGTGATCTGTGGATGTTTGTAGCTTGTAGCACTGTTCTGAGCGGCATGAGAGTCATTGCTACGGTGGCCCTGAAGTGCAAAACACAACGACAAATCACAAAACACATCAACAAATCAAAAAACACAACCACAAATCAAAAAACACAACAACAAATAAGAAAACACAACCACAAATCACAAAACCCAACCACATATAACAAAACACAACAACAAATAAGAAAACACAACAATAAATCAAAAAACACAACAACAAATCCCAAAACACAACAACAAATCAAAAAACACAACAACAAATCACAAAACACAACAACAAATCACAAAACACAACAACAAATCAAAAAACACAACAACAAATCAAAAAACACAATGACATTATCTTTAGCGGAAAAGGTACCTGCAGTCGACAAAGGTTGTCGCTGATTGGATGATTGCAAAGTCAGTCTTTTTAACCGGAAGCATTCTGCTTTCGCGAGTTGATTTCAAAACATGAGCGAAACCGGAGAATCAGACTTAGGCTGTTTTTGAAACTGCGTACCACATACTACTATCTGAATCAGTATGCAGTATATACTGTATACTGCATAATGAGTTCAACAGTAGTATGTAGTATGACTGCCAGTCGTCGGTTATTTTGCAGTATGCTTGGCACGGTTAAACTTGTTAAATGAATGTGGAAGTAAACAACAGCCCATCTGGAGGTAATTGACATAATTAAAATAAAACAAGTCTACAATCTCTCATATATTCTCTCATTCATACACAATGTCGTGGGTTGAAATATGATTGGCATGCTTTTAGAATTGTAGTATACTTTTCATGTTTAACTTTTACTCAACTGTAAATAATATGTAGTCGTAGAGCAAGCCAAGGACCCTGTAATTGCAGCTGCTTGTCCAGCTGTGGCACATGCACTGTAAAAAAGCAGGAAAATCCAAGGTGGTAAGACATATAAATATATGAACATGTCATATTTGTTATTGGTTCATAATGTGGCAAGATATTCAGTCACCGCCATCAACAAGTTCAATCAGCTGCACTCCGGCATTTTGATCTCTGACCTGGAACTTTGCATTGTGGGAAACAGTACGCGTGGTAGACTGGTGCGATGCATACTGTACATTTTTCCTTGTATAGTATGCCATGTTAACAGCAGATACTGTGCATTAATGCTACAGAAGTCACAAGCTAAATAATTCACAACAAATTACACAATTGACATCTGTACACACCAGTATTTTACCCTCATAAAGGTATTTGTTTTATTTATTGAAAACCAACATATGTTGCTGGAAAAAAAGGAAGAATACATCATATTTGTTAGTAAATAAAATGTCATAGCATTTTTTTTGAATGAGAGTAAGCCATGAAAATAAAGAAACAGGAGCTAAAATCAGGACAGGACTGTGCTCTGAATTGATTTACTCTTAGATGGGAAACTCTGAGTTTTCAGTTTCAGATCAGCTGATTTGAATTAGTTAAATACACTCTGAGTAGGTCCACTCTGTGTCCAGCGCGTGCACCACGACCATAAAAAGCCAACATGAATGGAGCCCAGATTCTACGATAATTGTTTGCATAGTACATGCACATAGTTACTGTAAACACAGAAAAGTATAGAACTTAATTTGATAGATTGGCCCATTGTCAAAAATAACCAGTCTATCTCTTTGAGTCTGCATCCGGCAGATATCCAATAACAAGATTGGATCAGTGCAAACAAACTTATAGCCTTTCTATAGGCTCCGTATTCATGTAAAATCCTTGTTGAGCTTCCATAGGGATCATTGTAAACAAACACCTGCCATAAATAATTTAAAGAAAGACACATTTTACAGTAAGCTATACACCCTTTCACTCATTTATTGGATTATTAAGGGGCTTTTGAGGAATATCTATGAAGTAATAATAAAGTATATTTATGTAATCCTGTATTGCTGTATTTTGTGAGCCTTTTGGTTGTTCATACATTACCAGTCAAATACTTTACAATGAACAGAGTAAAAACTCTTTGAAGAATTATAATTACTATTATTATTTTTTTAAAGCTATTACAATACATAAAATCTTAGTGTGTGTAACAGCAGTCCCCCCCAAAAAACAGCTGCTCCAACAACCAACAAGGCTGTTCCAAAAACAAGAACAACAACAGCAGCTCAAAACAACCACCACAGCTGCTAAAACTACAACCACGGCCTCTACAACTAAAGACGCATCTCATCAACCACAGCAGCTCCAACAACAACATCTGCTCTAACAACAACAACAGCTGCTCCTACAACAACATCAGCAGCTCCAACAACAACCACAGCCGCTACAACATCAGCAGCTCCAACAACCACAGCCGCTCAAACAACAACCACAGCAGCTCCAATAACAACATCAGCAGCTCCAACAACCACCACAGCAGCTCAAAAAACAAGCACAAGTGCTTCAACAACAACCACAGCAGCCACAACAACAGCCACATTGTTTGATGAGCCATTTCCATCCTTGTTCAAGTTTGAGTGTTACGGCCTTCAGGTATAGGTATTTTAAGAATAACCAAGTTACAATCTAAGGAAAGTTACTTATTTTGCATTTCAAACATTATTATTTTCTTCTCCGTCTGCAGACATGGATCAATCATCAACTTTATCAAGCTTTTATTTGCAAGCACATTTGTTCCTAATAACACCGAGATCGCATTTTTTTTTATTGTTCAAAGCATCTCCAATTGTCACTGGCTTTGACATTGAAGGAACCTCCATCACTGTGAATGGCATACATATATGTAAGTCATATTAAGTGCTTCTTGTCAAACAAAAATATCAGAATTTGTAGGGCTGTATATTTATCTAATGTTTATTTGTCATTTCTACTCATTTACAGCTTCAAGTGGAGTAACCCACAAGACCAGTCTCATTACCGTGCTGTGCCTGGTACCCTTGTCATGGCTTCTGTCTTACCCGCAATAGCATCAGTGCTGATTTCTCCTTATTTCCACCAAAAAAAAACTGCCATTTCTGGTTCCAAAAAAGACGATGTTGGTAAAAATTTAAGAATAATTATTGTCTTTAACCTTTCTTTGGATTAACTATGGTAAATCAACCTTGCATTTCCCGAACAAAAATGTTAATGGATGTAGAAACTATTAATTTTCTGTCCCGGCAGGACTATGATTATGGACTGGACACCTGGTCCACTGAATCTTCACAACAATTATTAAACCAGTGAAACCACTTAAACTGAAAAATGAAACTGTTAACCTTGTCTCCTGCTGTCAAAACGTTATTTTTTAATTATGCAGGAATATTTTTTTGGCTATCCTTTCTTTGAAATTAATGTTTGTGAAATTACTTTATTAGCAGTGGCTTGTTGGGGACGTCTCCCCGCCACCCCCTGCAGCTGCCTCTATCGGGGTGTTAGCCCCCAACTGATGTCCTTCCTCCAGAGCCAAAGCCAGTAACTGGCTTTTTCTGCTTCTTCTCCTAACTCCCTCAATACTTTGCGCAGGTTAGATCCTGTGGTGCCAGCACCGCAGAGAAGTTGGACAACCGCACTGCTGACAAAGCCCCGGCATCCGACCTCCACAGGATAGACCCTAGCCTTCCATCCTGCCTCGCGGCACTCCGCTGCCAGCTCGGAGTACTTCAGATGTTTCCTTTCATGGGCTGCTGTCATGCCTTCTTCCCAGGGGATGGTAAGCTCAATGATGAGGACCCTTTTCTTCTCAGTGGACCACACTACGATGTCGGGCCGGAGAGTCGTTGTTGTGATCTTTCTTGGGAAGACCAGCTGCTTTCTGAGGTCTACCATCATCTGCCATTCTTTGCCAGGTCTAAGTATGGTGTTCCTGACATTCCGAGGTGCTTGGAGAGCGTTGCCTGGCTTGTTAATGCAGTTAAGGTAGACTTTGATATTTCTGGACTACGGTTTGCTGCTACCCTACATCTCTCCAAAATCTCAGCCAGCTTGGCAAGGACTTGATCATGGCGCCACCTGAAGCGACCCTGGGTCAGTGCGACCTTGCACCCCGATAACATGTGCTGGAGGCTCGCCTTACTGTTGTTGCACAGGGGGCAACCGACTTCACTCCCAAACCACACAGTGAGGTTTCCGAAGGCATGGGAGGGTGTTGTAACAAGAAGCTGAGTCTTGCTTGTGGCGGACAAGCAATCAAGCACCTTTAATTATGATGAGTTGCACACCACAGTCCTGAAGTAATGCATTTAGTTTAATCAAGGAACATTAAGTATGTGATACACTGTAAATATCAAAACAATGCGATGTCAATCTTATTCATACAAACCATATTTAGGCAATCAAACATAGCTGTATTCTGTGAGAAGTTTGTGTGTACATTTCTGTCAGCAACTCAACAATGATCAGAATTTAAAAATGTAAGAATTTGTAGAGTCTGTCGTGTGATTAATTGCAATTTCACTTAAAGATTTTCATCCTTACCCAGGTACAGGCTTTTAAGGAATACCAAATCAGGATTTGCAGTACTTTAAAGGGGACCTCACACTACTTTGTCCACAGGAGGCCCCAAAATCCACACAAGCTGAAAGACTGTCAAAGCCGCTTTAAACAAGAAATATAACGTTTGATACTTAAGTATTTGGTGAAATATTTTATGAAGACTAAACCTTAATTTAATTACAACCCTAACATGTAAATGATCTACTTTGTCACATAAGCTAAACAGTTCTCTATTATAAATTAAATACTAAGATTGATTGTCATCTGTCACAAACATGGAAAAAAATCAGGAATAGGAACCAAAGTGCAGAACCAAACCAAATAATATTTATTAAACAAAAAGGCAAATGGAAAACAAAAACATACTTTCTATCTCTTGGTTTGTAAAAACGTGTATGACTCTGTGATGGAAAGCATGAAATTAATAAAATGTCATTCTGAAAAAAAAGAAAAAAAGAAATGTCTTTCTTAAAAGCCAAAACATCCAACAAAAACCCACAAAAGAAACTAGGAGCCAACCACTGGCACACAGGAAGGAAGACAACCAACATGGGGAACATCTGACAATGAACTGACAACAACAGGGACGGAACACTGAGACTAAATAGACATGGGGTAATCAGACACAGGTGAGCCAAATGACACAGGTGTAGACAACGAGGGCAATCAGGACTGGAGGGAAAACACACAGAGGCAGAGAGAAATACAAGCCAAGAAACACTGAACTACACAATGAGGGACACAGGGGGTACATACCAGTTCCCTTAATTGCATCCAAGTGTCCTCCACTTGCCTCCTGCACTTGCGTCTTAGTCCCTGTCACCAGAGATGCATGGAGTGATGCAAGGAAACGAAGCAGAGGAGAGAGGAAATGAGGAGATATGTTTTAAGAGACATGAGACCTCCTTTCCTCTGTAGCGTCACGTGAAGTGACGTCCGTTTGTGATGATGACATCAGCTGATAACGTTCAGCTGTCAGTCGACTTAAACAGCTGTTCATGTCCGCACAAATATGAACTGTATTGTTTGTAATAAAATACACACAGTAGCAGTGTTTAGTCTCTTTATGTTACCTGATAACAAACAACTGTAGGCTACATGAAGAACAACCTGCAGTCTACTTAAAACCTTTTGTCTACTGACAAAAAGATTTAATATTGAATTGTTCATTTATTTATTTATTTTTGACTAATAATTTGATAATGACCTCTATATTTCATAAACAACGATATTTTATGATGTCCTAGGAATACGGGAATCAGTTCTAATCAAAACGAAAACGAGAAAAAAAATGTGACATTTGTCAAACACGAAGATCATTAATGATCAGTCTGACATGAAACTTCATTAACATAATGGTAAATGTAAAACGTGTTTCTGACTGACAGACGACTCCCACGCTGTCAGCCGTTCATTCTCAATATAATAAATTAAAACGGACAGTCTGACTGATCATGAAAAGAAAATATAACCTACCTGTTATAGTTATGAAGGAATCGTTTATGATCATTTGATTTTAACACTTCATACTAACAGACTTTTTGTTTGACAGTGAATCAAAAACAAATCAAATATAAAGTTGGGAGAGATCGGTCTATACACTCCATTATATTGATTTTATCGAACTTATGCTTCATATTTCGTTGTTTATCTTCATGTCAGACACTTTTTTTAATCCCAGCTCATCACAGACTGACTCTATACAAACTGACAGATGTTTACAGTCTGTTTAAATGTCCGTCTTTTCTCCGTTATTAAACTCCGCTCATGTTGATAAGTTTCATTGAAGTTTCAATCAGTCAATGAGTGATATTCGATAAGGGGGCGTGCCTGTCAGTGAGAAGACTTCCGCAAAGTCAGCTCTCGTGTATCCTCTGTCATCGCTCCTCAGATCTCTCGCCTCTCTGCTCGATCCTCTCTCCTCCGTTCATTTACAAGAGCTTTGGGACGATCCTTAACATGGCGGGTCTCAAACTACTTCCGGATCGGCATTTAAGAGAACTGCTACTTTGATTTACACCTGCTTTTATTAATAGTCAGAGATAGACGGAAATATATGTTATGTTTTTGTTGTTTCTTTCACATTTACTTTTTTTTCTTAAAGAATGAAAATAATCTGATTACTTTTTTTTGTTTCCTGATATTATATTTTAAACATTTTGTAAGACAAATCAGCACCAGCAGTGATACATTAACACTGTCAACAAGTCTGCAGCTGGACAGCTGAAGTAACAACTGTAATTCCTTTTACCAATATGCAAGATGTCTCCTGGATTAAATCATAAAATGACCTTACTATATCAGGAAAAAGGCTATGCTGAAGTGCTAGTTTCTATGTCAACAACGAAGAAGCCAGTATGTCCTTCTAAGTTAAGATTCAGGTTAGGATATTTGTTTATTTGACCAGAGAAGTAGGCGATTTTATGACAATCCCACACAGCCGTTTTACCCCTCTCCCCTCATTTCGCCAGGCAAACTTCAAAGCAACAGGTGTTGCGGCGATGGAAGAGGACAAACAAATTGATTTAGATAAAACTGATTTCACCCGACCTAAAATGCCTCAATTTTTTCTGATATGTTTAAGCTCCACGACCAGAAACGTGGTAAAACTAGAATAAATATTAGAGGTGCTTTTGAAAAATGGAGAGAGACAAGAACACAGAAAGGTTTCAAGACCGATGCAGAGCTGATTAAACATGGACTGAACAGCAACCTTGGTGCACATCAAGTCTGAGGAGGAGAGTGTGCAGAATTTAGACTTCAATACCCATTTTTAATGCAGGAGATACAAATTGCTCTTTGAAAATAATATTGACAATAGGCTACACAATGCATCTATAATAACTGACTTTAACTTTTTCCTTCATAAAAGTAGGCCTACATAGAGGAGTGTCCCAGGGGGCGTGCAAAAGCATGTTTGAGGGGTTGGGTGTTTTTCAAAAAGAAAAAACTTTTACCAAATCTAAAAAAAAGGCAAGTATCCACAAAATGTGAACATAAATCATTCAAAATGTACCATGGTGTGACAAAGTGGACTCGACCAGGCCATTTGTCACTTCTTAGGTCATATTAATATTCCAGTTAATATTATTTATGCATTTGTTTTATGTTTATTTAATCACCTGTTTTGTTAACCATGAACTCCTCAAATAGCATTCATGCATACTATCCTGAGTTTGTTTTGAGTGGTCATATATTTAGTTGATATTTCCATCTTTTCTAAATAATAATAAAACATAAACATTGTCTTTTTTTGTCTCTTATTCGTTTTAATTGTACTCTCGACGTCTTTGTAAATGAGGGCTTGCCCTCAATGATTTCTCGAGAATAAATAAAGGTAAAATGAAATGAAAATGAAAATGAAATAATGACCGACAAACATTTTTTTTTAATTCTAGATCCTTTATTATTAGTTTCATTTCGTAGTTTTACAGTTATGGTAAGTGAAGTAGCCTAATTTCCTTTTGTCTACAAACAAACTTACCTGTCGTGGGAATCATTCAGGAAGGGGAGCCGCCAATTGTTTCACTGTGTTTAAGCTTTCTGTGACGTCAGCAATAACGTCAAAGACGATACCATGTCTGAGGGGAAAGCTGCTAACAGTATGGTTATCTATTTATTTAATGTGTGATCCGTATGGGAGATTAGCGCATGTTGTGATGCCTTCAAGTACCGTGGGAAATTTGATCATTAGCTGAAGTGGTTTTGTGTCTGTATTGTTTTTTCTTTTTTATGATGAGTAGGCCTATACTGTATCTGTGTCCCCAACTCTGTAGGGAGGATGGTTAGAGCCATGGTGTTGGTAATTGGGGAGGTTTGGCTCAAATCTAAAAACAGAGAACAGTGCACTGTTCTCTGCTGTGGTCTGCTGGGGGAACAGCATTGGAGCGGGTGACACGAAGAGACTGGACAAACTCATCAAGAAGGCCTGCTCTGTGATAGGCTGCAAGCTGGACTCTTTTGTAGTGGTGACAGAGAGGAGGACTCTTAAGAAACTGTTATCCATTATGGATAATCCTGATCACCCTCTGCACACCCTACTGGACAAACAGCGTAGCAGCTTTTCCAACAGACTGATCCAACTCTGCTGTCACAAGGACAGATACAAGAAATCTTTCTTACCGAAGGCCATAAGTCTGTACAACAGCTAACCTCATGTGAGCAGAGAACTGTCATCATGATAATATCTGTCTCTCCATACTGTAATCTGATTTGCACATGTTAAATTTCCAAATTATCCCTGCACTCATGTTCACCTCATTTGGCTGTCTACTCGCCGTTATAATGTATAGTTTCTGCTTATAATATGTCCATTTACTACTCTGTTTTTACACATTTACATTTAAATCTTTCATATTTAATTTACAACCATTTACAACTCTGTTTTTGCACATTTACATTCAATCTTCCATATTTAATCTTCCTATTTAAGACTAGTAGTGTTTAGTTAAATCCTGGTTGTATATATTCACATTCTTATTTTTGATATCTTTTAGTACTTATTCACTTTGTAGCTAATATTATATTGTGTTTAGATTTGCTAATATTGTGTTTTTTACTCATATTGTGTGTTGGATAACCTGCTGCTGTAACGCCACAATTTCCCAGTTTGGGATCAATAAAGTAATTTTATTCTATTCTATTCTATTAATCTATTCTATAAAGGAGAGTCGTTTGTGAGCTGTGGGGGAACAACAGGTCAAAAACAGACAAAAGGACTTATCCTGTGATGAGTTTGTTTATGCGCATTTTATTATGTTAATAGTTTTCAGTTCATATTCATGTTTTTGTTGCATCTTTCCTGCTTACACTTTTAAATAAATGTCCACTGATGGGACCCTCAACGCAGAATCACGAGTCTGACCCTATCTATTCAACCTAGAATTTGAATGTAATGTCTGAAGCAATTGGGAGCCGACACAAGTCTACAAAACAATTCAGATATGAGGGGAGACACTCCGCGACCTTGGTTGGCCTAATCACAGCTCAACCCTATCAGCCATGGCTTTCGTCAGGAGCAGGGAATAAGCTAAATAAGATCTGTACATCTAAAGAGACACAGAAATTCCATCACAATTTTAAATTGACAGCCAATACAGTAGAATATGCTACGACGGAGGATTAGGGACACGTTAAAAAAAAAAAATTAAAATTGAATTTCGAGATTAAAGTCGTAATTTACGAGATTAAAGTCGTTTACGAGTTTAATCTCGTAAATTAACGAGTTCGAGACCAGCCTGCGCAAAAATGATGTAAGTAGAACTCTTAAAGTCTTTAAAGAATAAAAGAATAAAGTTGTTATTTTAGTCTATATAAGAAGAGTAGCAGCATCCTGTTCTCAAATGACAAACATGGAGCATCTTGTCTGAAAGGTTTCACGAATAAGGAAATAGTCTACTTCCTTGTGTAGTCAGTAAAAACAGTTAGTTCAAGAGACGTTTTCACTTCAACTTGCAAGACCTTGTTTATCTATAAAATGATGAACATGACACAAACTGGCTCTGCACATGAGACACTTTAACAAGGCAGACCGATAACAAACACAAATAGTTGTGATGGGGCTTTACTTATACAGATATGAAACTATACATGCTTTTGGCACATCATCATCTTCACATTGTCATAAAATATCAGCACCCTGAAAAGATACTGCAAGAAACTGTGGCTTTTCCGAAGAAAGAACCACACTGACTTGGAGGAAGTTGTCTGCAGAGGAAAATACTTTAAGAGTTCTACTTTCATCATTTTCCGCAGGCTGGTCTCGAACTCGTTAATTTACGAGATTATTCTCATGAATTTACGACTTTAATCTCGAAATTTAAAAAAGAAAATGTAACATGGCCCTAATCCTCCGTCGTAATATGCAGCTCTATTATGGCTTTTATTGCATTCTGTCTAGTTTTATTACCACTTAGTTAGTGATTACCCATTCAAAAGAACTCTTTTGTGTTAGTCATAAACTGCTGCCATACCGGTCAAACTTCTTTCAACATTCACATTGGAATGCACCTGCAGCTTGTGTCACAGGACAAAAGAAGGGAGGGTGCCACAATGCTGTGTTAAAATTATGACAGATGAAATTCTGTATTTAGGGATTTGGCTTTGTTCACTGCAGGTGTCATAACATTTCAGAAATATTCAATAGGTAAGAGAAACATAATGAGCTTATATTCCTTTACAATATATAAAGCCCTGGATACATAAAGGCTGACACATGAGATTGAGTGTTTATAAATCACAGCAGTGAACTGGACTTGTTCAAAACAATTAAAACAAATTTTTATTAGCCATTTAAGACATCATCCAACTCTGACACAAAGTGAGGACTATTATCCCACTCCCTGCTGAAGTAAGAACTCAGTTACTTCCACAAACGGATTATTAGCTGGGAGGGGTTTAGGCAGACATTTTTATAGTTGAAGATAGGATTCATTTTATCTTCCTGCATTACAGCTTCAGACAGGCTCCACACTAAGGCAGAAACAATTAAAATATAGTTTGCCTATAGTATGTGGCCATCATATGGGCCCCTGGCAATTTATTTAATAATTATATTAATATGATAAAATATTTAATTTACCATCTACATTTACAGACAATTTCTTTTCACGGGATATGCAGCAACAAATGCAGTGCAATCCCTTTGTGAATTTGCCTCTCAGTTTACATTTCTTTAAACATGGTGATTCTGTGATTTCATGTAATCAGTTTGAACAAAAGCATCTTGCAGGAAGTCTGTCAATGCTATTTTTGGGTCAGTCAAACCGGTTCGCTCAGAAAGAGAGAACTGGGCGCTGCATAGTTTACTTTGGCTACAACAATTAGCTTATTCAATACCAACAGAGAGTCTGAGAGATGTGTGAATTCAAACTAGCATCTAGCAGACATGTTTGAGCATATACAGAGACATTTTTACAACAAAAACACAAAAAGAGAAACTCTTTATTACAATTACGAATTAGTGCAGAAGTGACATATCACCTCACGAAGTTAAATCCTATAAAACTCAGGAAAACTACCAAAGCTGCTAAACAGCTCTGTAGTACGAGTGGGGGCGCAGCGAGCTGACCAAAACAGCATGGCAGGGCCTGCAGAAAATCATGGACTGTAAGGGCCGGATTAGCACCGTAGTGGCTGTAGACCCCTCTTTGGTGGAGGGTTAAAACTCTTATATTACTTTGATATCAGCGATTCTGTTATAATGAACATACCATGCAGTCACAGCAGTCTCTGCACCATGTTAATGTCCTAATAATGTTAGTATTTACAAAGCAGTGTAAAGTTATCCAGATAACTGAAAAAAAGAGTTAAACGTGTGATAGTGTTCACATGTATTGAGTGACATTTGAATATAAAACATTTACATAAACATATGTACATTTTTCTGTCTTGTTTCCACTAATGGACATTTTACACAATATGTTTAAAATTGTAAAGTTGGAATTGCATTTTATGCAGAAAACAGAAAATTGTTGTGATATAATACTGGATCAGCATCAGTTGGAGGCTTTATGTGGAGGAATACTGAAAGACAGAGTGTGCTGGCCACATTTCAGCACTCAGACACTTCTTCAAGGGCTTTTCCCTTGCTTGAATTGACTTCAGTGTTGTAGATGTGACACAATAACACTGTCCAGCCCAGATCTGTGGTTCAACAGTACCCTGAGAGAGATCTCTGGACCCCTACAAGTTCTCACATCCGGTCTCAGGACACAGGATTCATCTTTTCCCACTAATTATTTAGACTGTGTAGCCTGTTGGATAGATTCCCAGAGGAGACTCACCTTCCCTGTTGGACTTACCACAGGGAGGTAAGGCAGAGAGTCATTTATAACCCTGCACAGACTACCATCTCCATCAGTTTAAAACATGTAGACCTATATTACACCCCAACTTGGCACATAGGAAACATCCGCATCTCCAAAGTCAAAACATGGCGTCATTCACACTCCTTAAGCAAGATGCATTTGTAGATTAGGTACAAAAGACATTTCAAGATGTGCTGAAATCCACATCCCCTGCAAAGTGACTGTAAAGGGGTTGAGTATCTCTTATAGACCAACAGCAATGGACTGAAAACCCCCTTTATCCTTCAATCTTTCGCGCTGTGTTAGGTGGGGGTTGTTTCTGCTGTAGATGTTCAATGATGAAATCACTAAAACAGACTGTGTATTATCTTAGACTTTATTCAGCTGAGGTCAGACACAAACACAAATCGCTGACAAAGGTTTCATCTTTACAGTGTTGCTTATATTCTGCTAGAAGGTACAGCCTACAATTTCATTTGTATTATTTGGGTATACCTCTAAAAGGCTAGAAAGATAAAATGACAATGATCTGTAAATGCCAGACATACTGTACGTTCCAATCTCAGCAAACACTGTTTCCTTTTAAGTTCACAACAAATACTTGGCTCCGATCCAAATATAGAGCTGCTGCTGTGAGATGTCCAACATATACAGTTCTGTGAGATGGCGATGTTGGGGAGGTGGAGGGGCGCACGAAACATCAGCATGAAGGGACTAAGGGAGAGAAAGAATCATATTTAAAAGGGGAGCAGTGCGATGATAGGTTGAAAATAAAGGCGGAACACCATGCCATTGGTGAGGTGAATACCGCTGACGAGACAGCTGATTAACCAATGACAGCCCCCAGAAGATGACAGCTCAAGAATGACAGCGGAAACGAGAGTAAGCGTGCAAAAAAAGAAACATAAATGAGAAAGACCTGATCGTGAAGGCAGTTATAGAGTCTTCCTTACTGAACTTACGCTAGAGCTTCATTAGCTGCATTGTAACGTGATTAAAAATAATAAATGAAGTGTCAAAAATACATAGCATTAACTCATAATCGAAGGGGGAAATAAATGGTGAGCTTTTACGTTATGGAATTCATAACAAATAAAAACGATGACCTCGACATAGTAAGAATGCCACAGGTAGAGAACTCTTAACATCTTTAAAGGAAACCCATTTGTTATTATTAGTTCCCAATTTTTTTAATTTATTGAAAGGCTGAAAGGCCTTGCATTAAAAATTAGGATTTAGAAAATTCAACAACTATATGCAAAAATCAAGGACTGTACTTACAATGCTGAGGTTTGGTTAAAATTTAGAAATTAAAATAAAGGGGAGTAAATGGCCTAGCATTAAGTTTGTGACCAATGTAAGGGAAATGCAGTCCTACAACCGGGTGGACTGGTTTAAAGTTGGAAAACAGGATGCATGTCACCGAGGTGAAAGGTTTACAAATCGCAGACGTGAACCGGACTAATTGAAGAAAAAAGTTTTCATTCACCAGTTAAGAAAGAATCTAAAAAGATCCAGAGGGGGAATTAATAACTATTCATCCTACAATTTAAGGTAGTTACATTTTTAGTATTTCAACTTTTGTACATTTTTACACAATTATTGTTTAGAAAATTCCAAAAATCTGAAGTGACCATTTGTATTTGTTTTTAATAAAACACTGTTGTAGCTCAAATTACACCAGACTACTTACATTCAATTCAATATAACAGTTTAATACAACTGTGAGTACTTGACAATTTGAGAAATGTTAAAAAACTTCACTTCCACTCTTTGTTGCTTCAAGGACTCTGTCTGTCCCCATACAGATCATAGCTGGGAGTCCAGGGGGAATACATTTTACAGAAAATAAGACCCCCATTCTCTTCCTGTGTCACAGCTTAGAGAGGCTCTAAACACACTTTGTGAATTAGCCCCTAATTTTATATTTCTTGTCACATAGTGTGTATTTATGTGCACAAATTCTTACAACCTAACAGTTTATTTTGAATGTGTGTTCCCATGGCTTAAATAAACAGAAATAAGGATATGTGAGGGAAAATTTGCTTTTGGCCATAAATAAATGATGGCCACTCTCCCTAAAAGCCTTGATTTAAATATGTAGCTTTACTCTTCTTGAGTTGTAAGGACTCTGGTCAAAAGACAAAGGTAACATTTATCAGTTTTTTCAGAGTTTGAAGGCTGTGGTAAAGGAAAAGAATGATTACAAAGTAAGCATAACTTGCACTGTGATATTAAGTGAAATTGTTTTGATACAATGTGAGAAGTATGTAAGAGTTAAATCAACTAGAGGATGAGGGAGGTACATAAAGTTTCCTCATGCCTAAAAGTCTTGAAATCCTTTCATCAATTCAGTCATTAGCAGGACGAATAACCCACAACAAGCATTGTGTTAACTATCTGTTTGATTTCAAACAACATTTTCAAAAAGTTCCACAACAAAAAAGTTATTTCAATTTACACTTGATCGTATATTGTATTACGTATGTAACCTTCCGTTGTAATGATTTCATGAAAAAGCTTAACAATGGCAATGAATCTACTAAGGGATAGATGTTGTACAGATTTTCTTTTTCACATTATTCTCTTTTGATTAAAGTTCTGAATTATTTTCACTGTTTCTTTTTGATAGACTGTGAAGGAGGAAAGATGGCTGTTGGAAAGATAACATCATTTATTATGATTTTAACAGGTAAGCTGAGTGTAATAAATATACTACTTGCATTGTAACTTGATTAAAAATAATAATTTAAGTGTCAAAAAAACACAACATTAATTCATAATCTTAGGGGGAAATAAATGGTGAGCTTTTACGGGATTCAGAACAAATAAAAATCTTTGTTATTTTTAGTTCCCAAATTTTTTAATTTACTGAAAGGCTGAAAGCCCTTGCATTAAAAAGTAGAATTTAGAAAATTCAACAACTATGTGCAAAAATCAAGGACTGTACTTACAATGCTCCACGTTTGGTTAAAATTTAGAAATTAAAATAAAGGGGAGTAAATGGCCTAGCATTAAGGTTGTGACCAATGTAAGGGAAATGTAGTCCTACAACCGGGTGGACTGGTTTAAAGTCAGAACAGTATTTCCAATCCAGCAAGTTATTCCCCAAGCTTTCTCCCCTGATATTCTACTTTATGCAATAACGACTTAAGTTATGGTATAGGACCACAATAATAATTACAAAAATAAAAATGTACTTTGTGTTTTTAAATTAAAACATATTCGATATTTGTTGTTTCTATATACAGTATTTATCATAATTATTTCAATACAACTTCAACAGCTCTAAGAATATCTCCAGCAACAACAGCAACAGCTACTCCAAAAAAAAACACAGCTGCTCTAACAACAACCACAGCTACTCCAACAACAACAACCAAAGCAGCTCAAACAACCACAGCAGCACCAACAACAACAACCACAGCAGCTCCAACAACCACAGCTGATCAAACAACCACAGGAGTACCAACAACAACAACAGTTCCACCAACAACCACAGTAGCTCCAACAACAAACACTGCAGCTTCAACAACAACGACAGCAGCTCCAACTACAACCACAACTGCTCCAACTACAACCACAGCTGGTCCTACAACCACTGCAGCTCCAACAACAACCACAGCAGCTCCAAACACAACCACAGAAGCTCATACAACAAAAGCAGTTCCAACAATGAACACAGCTGCTCTAACAACAACCACAGTAGCTCCAACAACGACAGCTGCTCCAACACCAACCACCGCTGCTCCAACAACGACAGCTGCTCCTACAACTATGACAGCAGCTTCAACAACAACAACCACAGCTGATCCAACACCAACGATAGCTGCTCCACTTAAAACAGCTGCTCCATCAACAACAGCTGTTCCTACAACCACGACAGCAGCTCCAACAACAACAACAGCTGCTCCAACTATCACAGCTGCTCCTACAACAACCACAGCTGCTCCAAATACAACAACAGCTGCTCCTATAACAACAACAGAAGGTTCAACAACAACCAAACCGGCTGCTCCGGCCACAACCACAGCTGGTCCAACAACAACCACAGCTGCTCCTACAACCACGTCAGCAGCTCCAACAACCACCACAGCTGCTCCAACAACAACTACAGCTGCACCAACAGCCACAGCAGCTTCAACAACAACCACATCAGCTCCAACAACCAAAGCTGCTCGAACAACCACAGCTGCTCCAACAGCCACAACAGCCGCTCAAAAAACAACCACAGCTGCTCCTACACCATTGACAGCTGCTCCAACACAAACGACAGCTGCTCCAACAACCATAGCTGCTCCAACAACAACCACAGCTGCTCCAACAATGACGAAACCAGCTCCAACAACAACCACAGCTGCGCCAACAACCACAACTTCTCCAACAACAACAACAACTGCTCCAACTATCACAGCTGCTCCTACACCCACTACAGCAGCTCCAACGACAATCACAAGATCTACAACAACTACCACTGCAGCTCCAACAACTACAGCTGCTCCTACAACCACGTCAGCAGCTCCAACAACTACCACTGCAGCTCCAATAACAACCACACAGATTCCAACAACAACCACAGCTGCTCCAACAACAACAGCCGCTCCAACAACGACGAAAACTGCTCCAACTACAACCACAACTGCTACAACAACAACAGCTGCTCTTTCAACCACTACAACAGCTCCAACAAAAACCAATGCAGCTCCAACAACTTTGACAGCAGCTCCAACAACAACAACCACAGCAGCCCCAGAAACCACCACAGCAGCTCCAACAACAACCACAACTGCTCCAACAATCACAGCTGCTCCTACACCCACTACAGCAGCTCCAATGACAACCACAAGTTCTCCAACAACCACTGCAGCTCCAACAACTACAGCTGCTCCTACAACCACGTCAGCAGCTCCAACAACTGCCACTGCAGCTCCAATAACCACAGCTGCTCCAACAACCATAACAGTACCTTCAACAACAACAAAAGCAGCGCCTGAAACAACCACAGCAGCTCCAACAACAACCACAGCTTCTCCAACTACAACAACAGCTGCTCCAACAATCACAGCTGCTCCTACAACAACCACAACTGCTCCAACAACAACAGCTGCTCCTACACCCACTACAGCAGCTCCAATGACAACCACAAGTTCTCCAACAACCACTGCAGCTCCAACAACTACAGCTGCTCCTACAACCACGTCAGAAGCTCCAACAACTACCACTGCAGCTCCAATAACCACAGCTGCTCCCACAACCATAACAGTAGCTTCAACAACAACAAAAGCAACGCCTGCAACAACAAGAGCAGCTCCAACAACAACCACAGCAACTCCAACACCCTCCACAGCAGCTCCAACAACAACAACAGCAGCTCCAACAACAACCACACCGATTCTAACAACAACCACAGCTGCTCCAACACCAACGATAGCTGCTCCAACAAGCAAACCGACTCCAACAACAACCACAGCCGCTCCAACAATGACGACAGCAGCTCCAACAACAACCACAACTGCTCCAACAACGACGAAAACTGCTCCAACTACAGCCACAGCTGCTACAACAACAACAGCTGCTCTTTCAACCACTGCAACAGCTCCAACAAAAACCAATGCAGCTCCAACAACAACCACAACTGCTCCAACAATCACAGCTGCTCCTACAACAACCACAACTGCTCCAACAACAACAGCTGCTCCTACACCCACTACAGCAGCTCCAACGACAACCACAAGTTCTCCAACAACTACCACTGCAGCTCCAACAACTACAGCTGCTCCTACAACCACGTCAGCAGCTCCAACAACTACCACTGCAGCTCCAATAACCACAGCTGCTCCCACAACCATAACAGTAGCTTCAACAACAACAAAAGCAGCGCCTGCAACAACCACAGCAGCTCCAACAACAACCACAGCTGCGCCAACAACCACAACTTCTCCAACTACAACAACAGCTGCTCCAACAATCACAGCTGCTCCTACAACAACCACAACTGCTCCAACAACAACAGCTGCTCCTACACCCACTACAGCAGCTCCAACGACAACCACAAGTTCTCCAACAACTACCACTGCAGCTCCAACAACTACAGCTGCTCCTACAACCACGTCAGCAGCTCCAACAACTACCACTGCAGCTCCAATAACCACAGCTGCTCCCACAACCATAACAGTAGCTTCAACAACAACAAAAGCAACGCCTGCAACAACAAGAGCAGCTCCAACAACAACCACAGCAACTCCAACACCCTCCACAGCAGCTCCAACAACAACAGCAGCTCCAACAACAACCACGCCGATTCCAACAACAACCACAGCTGCTCCAACACCAACGATAGCTGCTCCAACAAGCAAACCGACTCCAACAACAACCACAGCCGCTCCAACAATGACGACAGCAGCTCCAACAACAACCACAACTGCTCCAACAACGACGGAAACTGCTCCAACTACAGCCACAGCTGCTACAACAACAACAGCTGCTCTTTCAACCACTGCAACAGCTCCAATAAAAACCAATGCAGCTCCAACAACTATGACAGCAGCCCCAGAAACCACCACAGCAGCTCCAACAACAACCACAACTGCTCCAACAATCACAGCTGCTCCTACAACAACCACAACTGCTCCAACAACAACAGCTGCTCCTACACCCACTACAGCAGCTCCAATGACAACCACAAGTTCTCCAACAACTACCACTGCAGCTCCAACAACTACAGCTGCTCCTACAACCACGTCAGCAGCTCCAACAACTACCACTGCAGCTCCAATAACCACAGCTGCTCCCACAACCATAACAGTAGCTTCAACAACAACAACCACAACTGCTCCAACAACAACAGCCGCTGATACAACAACAACAGCTGCTCTTTCAACCACTGCAACAGCTCCAACAAAAACCAATGCAGCTCCAACAACAACAACCACAGCAGCCCCAGAAACAACAACCACAGCAGCCCCAGAAACCACCACAGCAGCTCCAACAACAACCACAACTGCTCCAACAATCACAGCTGCTCCTACAACAACCACAACTGCTCCAACAACAACAGCTGCTCCTACAACCATGTCAACAGCTCCAACAACTACCACTGCAGCTCCAATAACCACAGCTGCTCCCACAACCATAACAGTAGCTTCAACAACAACAAAAGCAGCGCCTGCAACAACAACAGCCGATCCAACTACAACCACAGCTGCTCCTACAACCACGTCAGCAGCTCCAATAACCACCACAGCTGCTCCAACAACCAAAGCTGCTCGAACAACCACAGCTGCTCCAACAGCCACAACAGCCGCTCCAACAACAACCACAACTGCTCCTACAACCACTACAACAGCTCCAACAAAAACCAATGCAGCTCCAACAACAACAACAACAGCAGCCCCAGAAACCACCACAGCAGCTCCAACAACAACCACAACTGCTCCGGCCACAACCACAGCTGGTCCAACAACAACCACAGCTGCTCCTACAACCACGTCAGCTGCTCCAACAACAACTACAGCTGCTCCAACAGCCACAGCAGCTTCAACAACAACCACATCAGCTCCAACAACCACAGCTGATCCAACAAGTACAGCTGCTCCAGCAACAACCATTGAATTTCCAATGACAACAACAGCATCTCCAACAACAACAGCATTTCCAACAACAACAGCAGCAGCTCCAACAACAACCACAGCCGCTCCAACAACCACGACAGCTCCTACAAAAACAGCAGTTCACACAACAACCACAGCAGCTCCAACAACCACCACTACAGCTCAATCAACAACCACAGCTGCTCCAAGCACAACCACATTAGATCCAATAACATCCACAGCTGCTCCAACAACAACCAAAGCAGGTCTTACAACCACTACAGCAGCTCCAACAACCACAGCTGCTCTAACAACGATGACAGCAGCTCCAACCACAACCACAGCTGCTCAAACTACAACCATAGCTGCTTCAACTACAACAACAGCTGCTCCTAGAACTATAACAGCAGCTCCAACCACAACCACAGCTGTTCCAAATACATCCACAGCGGCTCCAACAACGACAGCTGCTCCCACAACTATGACAGTAGCTTCAACACCAACAACCACAGCTGATCCAACACCAACGACAGCTGCTCCACTTAAAACAGCTGCTCCATCAACAACAGCTGTTCCTACAACCACGACAGCAGCTCCAACAATGTCAACAGCAGCTCCAAAAACCACCACAGCTGCTCCAAATACAACAACAGCTGCTCCAACAACCACAGCTGCTCCAACAACAACAGCCACTGCAGCTCCAACCACAACAACAGCTGCTCCTACACCAACAGCAGCTCCAACAACAACAACAGCAGCTCCAACAACAACCACAGCTGCTCCAACAACCATAAAAGCAGTTCAAACAACAATTATATTGGCTCCAACAACAACAACAACAACAGCAGCTCCAACAACAACCACAGCAGCTCAAACAACAACCACAGCTGCTCCAACAACCACAGCTCCAACAACAACCACAGCTGCTCCAACACCAACAAAAGCTGCTCCAACAACCACAGCTGCTCCAACAGCCACAACAGCCGCTCCAACAACAACCACAACTGCTCCTACAACCACTACAACAGCTCCAACAAAAACCAATGCAGCTCCAACAACAACAACAACAGCAGCCCCAGAAACCACCACAGCAGCTCCAACAACAACCACAACTGCTCCGGCCACAACCACAGCTGGTCCAACAACAACCACAGCTGCTCCTACAACCACGTCAGCTGCTCCAACAACAACTACAGCTGCTCCAACAGCCACAGCAGCTTCAACAACAACCACATCAGCTCCAACAACCACAGCTGATCCAACAAGTACAGCTGCTCCAGCAACAACCATTGAATTTCCAATGACAACAACAGCATCTCCAACAACAACAGCATTTCCAACAACAACAGCAGTAGCTACAACAACAACCACAGCATCTCGAACAAAAACCACACCCACTCCAACAACAACCACGGCCTCTCCAACAACAACAGCAGCAGCTCCAACAACAACCACAGCCGCTCCAACAACCACGACAGCTCCTACAAAAACAGCAGTTCACACAACAACCACAGCAGCTCCAACAACCACCACTACAGCTCAATCAACAACCACAGCTGCTCCAAGCACAACCACATTAGATCCAATAACATCCACAGCTGCTCCAACAACAACCAAAGCAGGTCTTACAACCACTACAGCAGCTCCAACAACCACAGCTGCTCTAACAACGATGACAGCAGCTCCAACCACAACCACAGCTGCTCAAACTACAACCATAGCTGCTTCAACTACAACAACAGCTGCTCCTAGAACTATAACAGCAGCTCCAACCACAACCACAGCTGTTCCAAATACATCCACAGCGGCTCCAACAACGACAGCTGCTCCCACAACTATGACAGTAGCTTCAACACCAACAACCACAGCTGATCCAACACCAACGACAGCTGCTCCACTTAAAACAGCTGCTCCATCAACAACAGCTGTTCCTACAACCACGACAGCAGCTCCAACAATGTCAACAGCAGCTCCAAAAACCACCACAGCTGCTCCAAATACAACAACAGCTGCTCCAACAACCACAGCTGCTCCAACAACAACAGCCACTGCAGCTCCAACCACAACAACAGCTGCTCCTACACCAACAGCAGCTCCAACAACAACAACAGCAGCTCCAACAACAACCACAGCTGCTCCAACAACCATAAAAGCAGTTCAAACAACAATTATATTGGCTCCAACAACAACAACAACAACAACAGCAGCTCCAACAACAACCACAGCAGCTCAAACAACAACCACAGCTGCTCCAACAACCACAGCTCCAACAACAACCACAGCTGCTCCAACACCAACAAAAGCTGCTCCAACAACCACAGCTGTTCCAACAACCACAACAGCAGCTCCTACAACCACAACAGCAGCTCAAACAACAACAACAGCTCAAACAACAACCACAGCTGCTCCAACAACGACTACTGCAGCTCCCACAATGACGACAGCAGCTCCAACAACAACAGCTGCTCCAACTACCACAGCTGCTCCAACAACAACCACAGCTGCTCCAACCACAGCCGCTACAAAAACAACAGCAGCTCCAACAACAACCACAGCTACTCCAACAACAACCACGGCCTCTGCAACAATAACGGCAGCAGCTCCAACAACAACCAAAGCAGATCCAACAATGACCTCAAGTACTCCAACAACAACCACAGCTGCTATAACAACCACAGCTGAAGCTCCAACAACCACCACTGAAGCTCCAACAACAACCACAGCAACAACAACCACAACAGCAGCTCTAACAACAACTACAGCAGCTCCAACAACAACAGCAGCAGCTCCAACAACGACTACAAGTGCTCAATCAACAACCACATTATCTCCAACAACAACAGCAGGAGCTCCAACAACAGCAGGTCAAAAAACCTCCACAGATGATCCAACAACACCATCTCCAACAACAAACACAGCCACTACAACAATAACAGCAGCAGCTCCAAAAACAAAAGCTGCTCCGACAACCACGTCAGAAGCTCCAACAACAACCACTGCAGCTCCAACAACAACTACAGCTGCACCAACAACCACCACTGCAGCTCCAAAAACCACCACTCTAGCTCCAACAACAACCACAGCCAATAAAACAACAACCACAGCTACTCCTACAACCACAACAGAAGCTCCAACAACAACAGCTTCTCCAACACCAACCACAGCTGCGACAATAAACACAGCTGCTCCAACAACAACCACAGCCGCGCCAACAACAACCACAGCTGCTCCAACAACAACTACAGCAACAACATCCACAGCTGCTCCAACCACAGCTGTTCCAACTACCACCACTGCAGCTCAAACAACAACCACAGCTGCTCCAACAACATCCACAGCTGCATCAACAACAACCACAGCCGCCCGAACAACAACCACAATTGCTCAAACAACCACCACTGCAGCTCCAACAACGACCACAACTTCTCCAACAACAACCACAGCTGCACAAACAACAACCACTGCTGCTCCAACAACAACCACAGCTGCACCAACAACAACCACAGCTTCTACAACAACAACCACAGCAGCAACAACCACAGCTGCTCCAACAACCACCACTGAAGCTCCAACAACAACCACAGCAACAACAACCACAACAGCAGCTCTAACAACAACTACAGCAGCTCCAACAACAACAGCAGCAGCTCCAACAACGACTACAAGTGCTCAATCAACAACCACATTATCTCCAACAACAACAGCAGGAGCTCCAACAACAGCAGGTCAAAAAACCTCCACAGATGATCCAACAACAGCAGGTCAAAAAACCTCCACAGATGATCCAACAACACCATCTCCAACAACAAACACAGCCACTACAACAATAACAGCAGCAGCTCCAAAAACAAAAGCTGCTCCTACAACCACGTCAGAAGCTCCAACAACAACCACTGCAGCTCCAACAACAACTACAGCTGCACCAACAACCACCACTGCAGCTCCAAAAACCACCACTCTAGCTCCAACAACAACCACAGCCAATAAAACAACAACCACAGCTACTCCTACAACCACAACAGAAGCTCCAACAACAACAGCTTCTCCAACACCAACCACAGCTGCGACAATAAACACAGCTGCTCCAACAACAACCACAGCCGCGCCAACAACAACCACAGCTGCTCCAACAATGACAACTGCATCAACAACCACAGCTCCAACAACAACTACAGCAACAACATCCACAGCTGCTCCAACCACAGCTGTTCCAACTACCACCACTGCAGCTCAAACAACAACCACAGCTGCTCCAACAACATCCACAGCTGCATCAACAACAACCACAGCCGCCCGAACAACAACCACAATTGCTCAAACAACCACCACTGCAGCTCCAACAACGACCACAACTTCTCCAACAACAACCACAGCTGCACAAACAACAACCACTGCTGCTCCAACAACAACCACAGCTGCACCAACAACAACAACAGCTGACACAACAACCACAGCCAGTCCAACAACAACCACAACCGCTCCAACAACAACTTCTGCTGCAGCGGCAACAACCACAGCTGCTCCAACAACAACCACAGCTGTTTCAACAACCACCACTGCAGCTCCAACAACAACAGCTCCTCCAATAACAATCACAGCTGCTCCAACAACAACCACAACTGCTCCAACAACAACCAAAGCAACAACAACCACAGCTGCTCCAACAATGACAACTGCATCAACAACCACAGCTCCAACAACAACAACAGCCACAGCTGCTCCAACAACCACCACTGCAGCTCCAACCACAGCTGCTCCAACAATGACAACTGCATCAACAACCACAGCTCCAACAACAACTACAGCAACAACATCCACAGCTGCTCCAACCACAGCTGTTCCAACTACCACCACTGCAGCTCAAACAACAACCACAGCTGCTCCAACAACATCCACAGCTGCATCAACAACAACCACAGCCGCCCGAACAACAACCACAATTGCTCAAACAACCACCACTGCAGCTCCAACAACGACCACAACTTCTCCAACAACAACCACAGCTGCACAAACAACAACCACTGCTGCTCCAACAACAACCACAGCTGCACCAACAACAACAACAGCTGACACAACAACCACAGCCAGTCCAACAACAACCACAACCGCTCCAACAACAACTTCTGCTGCAGCGGCAACAACCACAGCTGCTCCAACAACAACCACAGCTGTTTCAACAACCACCACTGCAGCTCCAACAACAACAGCTCCTCCAATAACAATCACAGCTGCTCCAACAACAACCACAACTGCTCCAACAACAACCAAAGCAACAACAACCACAGCTGCTCCAACAATGACAACTGCATCAACAACCACAGCTCCAACAACAACAACAGCCACAGCTGCTCCAACAACCACCACTGCAGCTCCAACCACAGCTGCTCCAACTACCACCACAGCAGCTCAAATAACGACCACAGCTGCTCGAACAACATCCACAGCTGCACCAACAACAACCACAGCTGTTCCATCTACAACCACAGCTGCTCCAACAACCACAGCTGCTCCTACAACTATGACAGCAACTCCAACAACAACAAAAACCACAACAGCTCCAACACCAACCATAGCTGCTCAAACATCAACCTCAGCTGCTCAAACAACAACCACAGCTGCTCCAAAAACAACAACAGCAGCTCAAACAACAACCACAGCCACTCCAACAACAACCATAGCTGCTCCAACACCAACCACTGCAGCTCATACAATGTCGACGACAGCTCAAACAATAACCACTGCTGCTCGAACAAGGACTGCAATTCCAACAACCACAGCCGTTCCAATCTCAACCATAGCTGCTCCAACAACCACATCTTCTCCAACAACCACACCAGCCCCACAAACCACCACAACAGCTCCAACAACTGCAGCTCAAACAACAACAACAGCTGTTCCAACCACATCCACAATTGATCCAAAAACCACAGCTGCTCCAACAACCACAGAAGCTCCGACAGCCACAACAACATCTCCTACACAAACCACAGCTGCTCCAACATCCACAGCTGATCCTACAACCACGACAGCAGCTCCAACAACAACCACAGCTTCTCCAACACCAACCACAGCTGCGACAATAAAGACAGCCACTCCAAGAACAACCACAGCCGCTCTAACAACGACCACAACCACTCCAACAACAACCACAACCGCTTCAACAACAACTTCTGCTGCATCAACAACCACCACTTCAGCTCAAACAACAACCACATTTTCTCCAACAACAACCACAGCTGTACAAACAACAACCACAGCTGCGACAACAACCACTGCAGCTACAACAACCACTACTGCTCCAACAACAAGCACTGCAGCTCCAATAACAACCACAGCTGCACCAACAACAACTACAGCTGCTCCAACTACTATGTTAGCAGCAACAACAACCATAGTAGCCCCACAAACCACCACAACAGTTTCAACAACAACCACAGCCGCTCCAACAACCACCACTGCAGCTCCAACAACCACCACTGCAGCTCCAACAACAACAACAGCTGCTCCAACAACAACCACTGCAGCTCCAACAACTACCACTGCAGATCCAAAAACAACTACATCCGCACCAAAAACGACGACAGCTGCTCCAACAACCACACCTGCTCCTACAACCACGACAGCAGCTCCGACAAAAACCACAGCTGCTCCAACAACCACAACAGCAGCTCCAACAACAATCACAGCTGCTCATACAACAACAACAACATTAGCTCAAACAACCACCACAGTTGCTCCAACAACAACAGCAAGTGCTCCAAGACCAACAATAGCAGCTCCAACAACAAGAACAGCAGCAGCTCCAACAACGACCAAAAGTGCTCCAACAATAACCACTGCTACTCCATCAATAACAACAGCATCTCCAACAAAAACCATAGCCGATCCAACAACTACCACGGCCTCTCCAACAACCACAGCTGCTCCTTCAAGTATAACAACAGCTCCATCAGGAACAACCACAGCTGCTCCAATAACATCCACTGCAGCTCCAACAATGACGACAGCTGCTCCAACAACCACCACTGCAGCTCTAACAATAACCACAGCTGTTCTAACAACAACAGCCACTCCAACAACGACGACAGCTGCTCAAACAACAACAACAGCTGTTCCAACCACATCCACGATTGATCCAAAAACCACAGCTGCTCCAACAACCACAGCAGCTCCTACAGCCACAACAACATCTCCAACACAAACCACAGCTGCTCCAATAACATCCACTGCAGCTCCAACAATGACGACAGCTGCTCAAACAACCACAGCTGCTCCAACAAAAATCACAGCTGTTCCAACACCCACCACTGCAGCTCCAACAACAACAACAGCTCCTCCAATAACAACCACAGCTGCTCAAACAACAACCACAACTGCTCCAACAACAACCACAGCAACAACAACCGCAGCTGCTCCAACAATGACAACTGCATCAACAACCACAACTCCAACAACAACTACAGCAACAACAGCCACAGCTGCTCCAACAACCACCACTGCAGCTCCAACCACAGCTGCTCCAACTACCACCACTGCAGCTCCAACAACGACAACAGCTGCTCCAACAACCACAGCTGTTCCAACAAGAACCACTGCTGGTCCAACAACAACAACAACTGCAACAACAACCACCACTGCAGCTCCAACCACAGCTGCTCCAACTACCACCACTGCAGCTCAAATAACGACCACAGCTGCTCCAACAACATCCACAGCTGCACCAACAACAACCACAGCTGTTCCATCTACAACCACAGCTGCTCCAACAACCACAGCTGCTCCTACAACTATGACAGCAACTCCAACAACAACAAAAACCACAACAGCTCCAACACCAACCATAGCTTCTCAAACAACAACCACAGCCACTCCAACAACAACCATAGCTGCTCCAACACCAACCACTGCAGCTCATACAATGTCGACGACAGCTCAAACAATAACCACTGCTGCTCGAACAAGGACTGCAATTCCAACAACCACAGCCGTTCCAATCTCAACCATAGCTGCTCCAACAACCACATCTTCTCCAACAACCACACCAGCCCCACAAACCACCACAACAGCTCCAACAACTGCAGCTCAAACAACAACAACAGCTGTTCCAACCACATCCACAATTGATCCAAAAACCACAGCTGCTCCAACAACCACAGAAGCTCCGACAGCCACAACAACATCTCCTACACAAACCACAGCTGCTCCAACATCCACAGCTGATCCTACAACCACGACAGCAGCTCCAACAACAACCACAGCTTCTCCAACACCAACCACAGCTGCGACAATAAAGACAGCCACTCCAAGAACAACCACAGCCGCTCTAACAACAACCACAACCACTCCAACAACAACCACAACCGCTTCAACAACAACTTCTGCTGCATCAACAACCACCACTTCAGCTCAAACAACAACCACATTTTCTCCAACAACAACCACAGCTGTACAAACAACAACCACAGCTGCGACAACAACCACTGCAGCTACAACAACCACTACTGCTCCAACAACAAGCACTGCAGCTCCAATAACAACCACAGCTGCACCAACAACAACTACAGCTGCTCCAACTACTATGTTAGCAGCAACAACAACCATAGTAGCCCCACAAACCACCACAACAGTTTCAACAACAACCACAGCCGCTCCAACAACCACCACTGCAGCTCCAACAACCACCACTGCAGCTCCAACAACAACAACAGCTGCTCCAACAACAACCACTGCAGCTCCAACAACTACCACTGCAGATCCAAAAACAACTACATCCGCACCAAAAACGACGACAGCTGCTCCAACAACCACACCTGCTCCTACAACCACGACAGCAGCTCCGACAAAAACCACAGCTGCTCCAACAACCACAACAGCAGCTCCAACAACAATCACAGCTGCTCATACAACAACAACAACATTAGCTCAAACAACCACCACAGTTGCTCCAACAACAACAGCAAGTGCTCCAAGACCAACAATAGCAGCTCCAACAACAAGAACAGCAGCAGCTCCAACAACGACCAAAAGTGCTCCAACAATAACCACTGCTACTCCATCAATAACAACAGCATCTCCAACAAAAACCATAGCCGATCCAACAACTACCACGGCCTCTCCAACAACCACAGCTGCTCCTTCAAGTATAACAACAGCTCCATCAGGAACAACCACAGCTGCTCCAATAACATCCACTGCAGCTCCAACAATGACGACAGCTGCTCCAACAACCACCACTGCAGCTCTAACAATAACCACAGCTGTTCTAACAACAACAGCCACTCCAACAACGACGACAGCTGCTCAAACAACAACAACAGCTGTTCCAACCACATCCACGATTGATCCAAAAACCACAGCTGCTCCAACAACCACAGCAGCTCCTACAGCCACAACAACATCTCCAACACAAACCACAGCTGCTCCAATAACATCCACTGCAGCTCCAACAATGACGACAGCTGCTCAAACAACCACAGCTGCTCCAACAAAAATCACAGCTGTTCCAACACCCACCACTGCAGCTCCAACAACAACAACAGCTCCTCCAATAACAACCACAGCTGCTCAAACAACAACCACAACTGCTCCAACAACAACCACAGCAACAACAACCACAGCTGCTCCAACAATGACAACTGCATCAACAACCACAACTCCAACAACAACTACAGCAACAACAGCCACAGCTGCTCCAACAACCACCACTGCAGCTCCAACCACAGCTGCTCCAACTACCACCACTGCAGCTCCAACAACGACAACAGCTGCTCCAACAACCACAGCTGTTCCAACAAGAACCACTGCTGGTCCAACAACAACAACAACTGCAACAACAACCACCACTGCAGCTCCAACCACAGCTGCTCCAACTACCACCACTGCAGCTCAAATAACGACCACAGCTGCTCCAACAACATCCACAGCTGCACCAACAACAACCACAGCTGTTCCATCTACAACCACAGCTGCTCCAACAACCACAGCTGCTCCTACAACTATGACAGCAACTCCAACAACAACAAAAACCACAACAGCTCCAACACCAACCATAGCTTCTCAAACAACAACCACAGCTGCTCAAACAACAACCACAGCTGCTATAAAAACAACAACAGCAGCTCAAACAAGAACCACAGCCACTCCAACAACAACCACAGCTGCTCCAACACCAACCACTGCAGCTCATACAATGTCGACGACAGCTCAAACAGTAAACACTGCTGCTCGAACAAGGACGGCAATTCCAACAACCACAGCCGCTCCAATCTCAACCACAGCTGCTCCAACAACCACATCTTCTCCAACAACCACACTAGCCCCACAAACCACCACAGCAGCTCCAACAACAACAACTGCAGCTCAAACAACAACAACAGCTGTTCCAACCTCATCCACAATTGATCCAAAAACCACAGCTGCTCCAACAACCACAGCAGCTCCTACAGCCACAACATCTCCAACACAAACCACAGCTGCTCCAATAACATCCACTGCAGCTCCAACAATGACGACAGCTGCTCCAACAACCACAGCTGCTCCAACAACAACGACAGCTGTTCCAACACCCACCACTGCAGCTCCAACAACAGCTCCTACAATAACAACCACAGCTGCTCAAACAACAACCACAACTGCTCCAACAACAACCACAGCAACAACAACCACAGCTGCTCCAACAATGACAACTGCATCAACAACCACAACTCCAAGAACAACTACAGCAACAACAGCCACAGCTGCTCCAACAACGACCACAGCTGCTCCAACAACATCCACAGCTGCATCAACAACAACCACAGCCGCCCCAACAACAACCACAATTGCTCAAACATCCACCACTGCAGCTCTAAAAACAACCACAGCTGATACAACAACCACAGCCACTCCAACAACAACCACAGCCGCTCTAACAAAAACCACAGCCACTCCAACAACAACCACAACCGCTCCAACAACAACTTCTGCTGCACCAACAACCACCACTGCAGCTCCAACAACGACCACAGCTTCTCCAACAACAACAACAGCTGCACAAACAACAACCACAGCTGCTACAACAACCACTGCAGCTGCAACAACCACTGCTGCTCCAACAACAACCACTGCAGCTCCAATAACAACCACAGCTGCACCAACAACAACCACAGGTGCATCAACAACAACCACAGCCGCCTCAACAACAACCACAATTGCTCAAACAACCACCACTGCAGCTCTAATAACAACCACAGCTGATACAACAACCACAGCCACTCCAATGACATCCACTGCAGCTCCAACAACGACAACAGCTGCTCCAACAACCACAGCTGTTCCAACAAGAATCACTGCTGGTCCACCAACAACCACAGCTGCACCAACAACAACCATAGCTGCTTCAACAACCACAACAGCATTCCCAAAAACAAGCAAAGCTGCTCCAACAACAACCACTGCAGCTCCAACAACAAAAACTTCATTTCCAACAACAACCACAGCTGCGACAATAAACACAGCTGCTCCAACAACAACCATAGCCGCGCCAACAACAACCATAGCAGCACCAACAACCACGACAGCAGCTCCAACAACAACCACAGTAGTTCCTATAACAATCACAGCAGCTAAAACAACAACCACAGCCGCTCTAACAACGACCACAGCCACTCCAAAAACAACCACAACCGCTCCAACATCCACAGCTGATCCTACAACCACCACTTCAGCTCAAACAACAACCACAGCTTCTCCAACAACAACCACAGCTACACAAACAACAACCACAGCTGCTACAACAACCACTGCAGCTACAACAACCACTACTGCTCCAACAACAAGAACAACAGTATCTCCAACAACTACCACGGCCTCTCCAACAATAGCAGCAGCTCCAACAACAACCACAGCAGCTCCATCAAATAAAGCAGCAGCTCCAACAACGACCACAAGTGCTCCAACAACTGCCACTGCTCCTCCAACACAAACCACAGGAGCTCTAAAAATAGGAACTCCGACAACAATCATATTTGCTCCGATAACAAAAACAGCAGCTCAAAAATCCACTACAGATACTCCAACAACAACCACAGCAGCTCCAACAACAACCACGTCCTCTCCAACAACAATAGCAGCAGCTCAAACAACAACCACAGCAGCTCCAACAACAACAGCAGTAGCTCCAACAACAACCACAGCAGCTCCAACAACAGCAGCAGCAGCTCCAACAACGACCACAAGTGCTCCAACAACAACCACAGCATCTCCAACAACAACCATAGCCACTCCAACAGCAACCACGGCCTCTCCAACAACAACAGCAGGAGCTCCAACAACAACAGCAGGTCAACAAACCTCCACAGATGATCCAACAACAACCACAGCCGCTACAAAAACAATAGCAGCTCCAACAACAACCACAGCTTCTCCAACAACAACCACGGCCTCTGCAACAATAACGGCAGCAGCTCCAACAACAACCAAAGCAACTCCAACAATGACCTCAAGTACTCCAACAACAACCACAGCTGCTATAACAACCACAACTGCTCCCACAACAACAACAACAACAACAGCCACAGCTGCTCAAACAACCACCACTGAAGCTCCAACAACAACAACAGCTTCTACAACAACAACCACAGCAACAACAACCACAGCTGCTCCAACAACCACCACTGAAGCTCCAACAACAACCACAGCAACAACAACCACAACAGCAGCTCTAACAACAACCACAGCAGCTCCAACAACAACAGCAGCAGCTCCAACAACGACCACAAGTGCTCCAACAACAACCACAGCATCTCCAACAACAACCATAGCCTCTCCAACAACAACAGCAGGCGCTCCAACAACAACAGCAGGTCAAAAAACCTCCATAGATGATCCAACAACAGCATCTCCAACAACAACCACAGCCACTACAACAACAGCAGCAGCAGCTCCAACAACAACCACAGCTGCTCCCACAACAACTACAGCAACAACAGCCACAGCTGCTCCAACAACAACCACAGCAACAACAACCATAACAGCAGCTCTAACAACAACCACAGCTGCTCCCACAACCATAACAGCAGTTCCAACAACAACCATCCCGGCTCCAACAACAACCAAAGCCGCTCCAACAACCACAGCCGCTCCAACAACCACAGCCGCTCCAACAACAACCACAGCTGCTCCAACAACAACAGCTGCTCCTACAACAACTACAGCTGCACCAACAACAACCACTACAGCTCCAACAACCACCACTCTAGCTCCAACAACAACTACAGCCGCTCCAACAACAACTACATCTGCTCCAACAACAATAGCTGCTCCTACAACCACATCAGTAGTTCCAACAACAACCACAGCCGCTCCAACAACGACGACAGCTGCTCCAACAACCACAGCTGCTCCTACAACCAAGACAGCTGCTCCAACAACAACCACAGCTTCTCAAACAACTACCACAGCTGCTCCAACAACAACCACAGCTGCTCCTACAACCACGACAGCTGCTCCAACAATAACCACAGCTGCTCCTACAACCACGACAGCTGCTCCAACAACAACCACAGCTTCTCAAACAACTACCACAGCAGCTCTAACAACAACCACAGCCGCTCCAACAACAACCACAGCTGCTCCAACAACAACAGCTGCTCCTACAACCACGTCAGAAGCTCCAACAACAACCACTGCAGCTCCAACAACAACTACAGCTGCACCAACAACAACCACGACAGCCCCAACAACCACCACTCTGGCTCCAACAACAACTACAGCTGCTCCAACAACAATAGCTGCTCCTACAACCAAGTCAGTAGTTCCAACAACAACCACAGCAACAACAACCACTGCAGCTTCAACAACGACCACAGCTGCCCCAACAACAACAACAGTTGCTCAAACAACTACCACTGCAGCTCTAACAACAACCACAGCCGCTCCAACAACAACCACAGCTGCTCCAACAACAACCACAGCCGCTCCAATAACAACCACAGCTGCTCCTACAACCACGTCAGAAGCTCCAACAACAACCACTGCAGCTCCAACAACAACTACAGCTGCACCAACAACAACCACTACAGCTCCAACAACCACCACTCTAGCTCCAACAACAACTACAGCCGCTCCAACAACAACTACAGCTGCTCCAACAACAATAGCTGCTCCTACAACAACCACAGCAACAACAACCACTGCAGCTTCAACAACGACCACAGCTGCCCCAACAACAACAACAGCTGCTCAAACAACTACCATTGCAGCTCTAACAACAACCACAGCCGCTCCAACAACAACCACAACTGCTCCAACAACAACAGTTGCTCCTACAACCACGTCAGAAGCTCCAACAACAACCACTGCAGCTCCAACAACAACTACAGCTGCTCCAACAACAATAGCTGCTCCTACAACCACGTCAGTAGTTCCAACAACAACCACAGCAACAACAACCACTGCAGCTTCAACAACGACCACAGCTGCCCCAACAACAACAACAGCTGCTCAAGCAACTACCACTGCAGCTCTAACAACAACAACAGCCGCTCCAACAACAACCACTGCAGCTCCTACAACAACTACAGCTGCACCAACAACAACCAATACAGCTCCAACAACCACCACTCTAGCTCCAACAACAACTACAGCCGCTCCAACAACAACTACAGCTGCTCCATCAACAATAGCTGCTCCTACAACAACGTCAGTAGTTCCAACAACAACCACAGCCACTCCAACAACGACGACAGCTGCTCCAACAACCACAGCTGCTCCAACAACCACGACAGCTGCTCCAACAACAACCACAGCTTCTCAAACAACTACCACAGCTGCTCCAACAACAACCACAGCTGCTCCTACAACCACGACAGCTGCTCCAACAACAACCACAGCTGCTCCTACAACCACGACAGCTGCTCCAACAACAACCACAGCTTCTCAAACAACTACCACAGCAGCTCTAACAACAACCACAGCCGCTCCAACAACAACCACAGCTGCTCCAACAACAACAGCTGCTCCTACAACCACGTCAGAAGCTCCAACAACAACCACTGCAGCTCCAACAACAACTACAGCTGCACCAACAACAACCACTACAGCCCCAACAACCACCACTCTAGCTCCAACAACAACTACAGCTGCTCCAACAACAATAGCTGCTCCTACAACCAAGTCAGTAGTTCCAACAACAACCACAGCAACAACAACCACTGCAGCATCAACAACGACCACAGCTGCCCCAACAACAACAACAGTTGCTCAAACAACTACCACTGCAGCTGTGACAACAACAACCACTACAGCTCCAACAACCACCACTCTAGCTCCAACAACAACTACAGCCGCTCCAACAACAACTACAGCTGCTCCAACAACAATAGCTGCTCCTACAACAACCACAGCAACAACAACCACTGCAGCTTCAACAACGACCACAGCTGCCCCAACAACAACAACAGCTGCTCAAACAACTACCATTGCAGCTCTAACAACAACCACAGCCGCTCCGACAACAACCACAACTGCTCCAACAACAACAGCTGCTCCTACAACCACGTCAGAAGCTCCAACAACAACCACTGCAGCTCCTACAACAACTACAGCTGCACCAACAACAACCAATACAGCTCCAACAACCACCACTCTAGCTCCAACAACAACTACAGCCGCTCCAACAACAACTACAGCTGCTCCATCAACAATAGCTGCTCCTACAACAACGTCAGTAGTTCCAACAACAACCACAGCCACTCCAACAACGACGACAGCTGCTCCAACAACCACAGCTGCTCCTACAACCACGACAGCTGCTCCAACAACAACCACAGCTTCTCCAACAACAACCACAGCAACAACAACCACTGCAGCTCCAATAACAACCACTGCAGCTCCAACAACAACTACAGCTGCACAAACAACAACCACTACAGCTCCAACAACCACCACTCTAGCTCCAACAACAACCACAGCCGCTCCAACAACGACGACAGCTGCTCCAACAACCACAGCTGCTCCTACAACCACGACAGCTGATCCAACAACAACCACAGCAACAACAACCACTGCAGCTTCAACAACGACCACAGCTGCCCCAACAACAACAACAGCTGCTCAAACAACTACCACTGCAGATCTAACAACAACCACAGCTGCTCCAACAACAACCACAGCCACTATAACAACAACCACAGCTTCTCCAACAACAACCACAGCAACAATAACCACAACAGTAGCTCTAAAAACAACCACAGCTGCTCCCACAACCATAACAGCAGTTCCAACTACAACCATCCCGGCTCCAACAACTACCACAGCCGCTCCAACAATGACGACAGCTGCTCCAACAACCACAGCTGCTCCTACAACCACGACAGCAGCTCCAACAACAACCACAGCTTCTCCAACAACAACCACTGCAACAACAACCACTGCAGCTCCAACAACGACCACAGCTGCCCCAATAACAACAACAGCTGCTCAAACAACGACAACTGCAGCTCTCACAACAACCACAGCTGCTCCAACAACAACCAAAGCCACTAAAACAACAACCACAGCTGCTCCAATAACAACCACAGCTGTTAAAACAACAACAACAACAGCTGCTCCAACGACAACCACAGCTACACCAACAACAACCAAAGCTGCACCAACATCAACCACAGATGCATCAACAACAACCACAGCCGCCCCACAAATCATCACAGCTCCAACAACAACTACTGCAGCTCCAACAACAACCACAGCTATTCCAACAACCACCACTGCAGATCTAACAACAACTACAGCCGCTCCAACAACAACCACAGCCGCCCCAATGACCACCACTGCAGCTCCAACAACAACCACAGCTGCTCCAATAACAACCACAGCTACACCAACATCAATCACAGATGCATCAACAACAACCACAGCCCCTCCACCAACAATCACAGCTCCAAAAACAACTACTGCAGCTCCAACAACAACCACAGCCGCCCCAACAACCACCACTGCAGCTCCAACAACAACCACCCCAACAACCACCACTGCAGCTCCAACAACAACCACAGCTGCTCCTACAACCACGACAGCCGTTCCAACCACGACAGCCGTTCCAACAACGACGACAGCAGGTCAAACAACAACCACAGCTGCTCCAACTACAACCACATCTGCTCCAATAACATCCACTGCAGCTCCAACAACGACAACAGCTGCTCCAACAACCACAGCTACTCATACAACCACGACAGCAGCTCCAACAACAACAACAGCTTCTCCAACACCAACCATAGCTGCTCCAACAACCACAACTGCATTTCCAAAAACAAGCAAAGCTGCTCCAACAACAACCACTGCAGCTCCAACAACAAACACAGCTACTCCAACACCAACCACAGCTGCGACAATAAACACAGCCGCGCCAACAACAACCATAGCTGCACCAACAACCACCACTGCAGCTTCAACAACAACCATACCCGCTCCAACAACAACCACAGCTGCTCCAACAACAACCACAGCTGCTCCAACAACAACCACATCTGCTCCAGCAACAACCACAGCAACAACAACAACTACAGCCGCTACAACAACAACTACAACTGCTCCAACAACAATAGCTGCTCCTAAAACCACGTCAGAAGCTCCAACAACAACCACTGCAGCTCCAACAACAACTACAGCTGCACCAACAACAACCAAAGCTGCTCCAACAACCACCACTGCAGCTCCAACAACAACTACAGCCGCTACAACAACAACTACAGCCGCTACAACAACAACTACAACTGCTCCAACAACAATAGCTGCTCCTAAAACCACGTCAGAAGCTCCAACAACAACGACAGCTGCTCCAACAACAACCACAGCTGCTCCAACAATGACGACAGCTGCTCCAACAACCACAGCTGCTCCTACAACCACGACAGCAGCTCCAACAACAACCACAGCTTCTCCAACAACAACCACTGCAACAACAACCACTGCAGCTCCAACAACGACCACAGCTGCCCCAATAACAACAACAGCTGCTCAAACAACGACAACTGCAGCTCTCACAACAACCACAGCTGCTCCAACAACAACCAAAGCCACGAAAACAACAACCACAGCTGCTCCAATAACAACCACAGCTGTTAAAACAACAACAACAACAGCTGCTCCAACAACAACCATAGCTACACCAACAACAACCAAAGCTGCACCAACATCAACCACAGATGCATCAACAACAACCACAGCCGCCCCACAAATCATCACAGCTCCAACAACAACTACTGCAGCTCCAACAACAACCACAGCTATTCCAACAACCACCACTGCAGATCTAACAACAACTACAGCCGCTCCAACAACAACCACAGCCGCCCCAATGACCACCACTGCAGCTCCAACAACAACCACAGCTGCTCCAATAACAACCACAGCTACACCAACATCAATCACAGATGCATCAACAACAACCACAGCCCCTCCACCAACAATCACAGCTCCAAAAACAACTACTGCAGCTCCAACAACAACCACAGCCGCCCCAACAACCACCACTGCAGCTCCAACAACAACCACCCCAACAACAACCACAGCTGCTCCTACAACTACAACAGCCGTTCCAACCACGACAGCCGTTCCAACAACGACGACAGCGGGTCAAACAACAACCACAGCTGCTCCAACTACAACCATAGCTACACCAACAACAACCAAAGCTGCACCAACATCAACCACAGATGCATCAACAACAACCACAGCCGCCCCACAAATCATCACAGCTCCAACAACAACTACTGCAGCTCCAACAACAACCACAGCTATTCCAACAACCACCACTGCAGATCTAACAACAACTACAGCCGCTCCAACAACAACCACAGCCGCCCCAATGACCACCACTGCAGCTCCAACAACAACCACAGCTGCTCCAATAACAACCACAGCTACACCAACATCAATCACAGATGCATCAACAACAACCACAGCCCCTCCACCAACAATCACAGCTCCAAAAACAACTACTGCAGCTCCAACAACAACCACAGCCGCCCCAACAACCACCACTGCAGCTCCAACAACAACCACCCCAACAACCACCACTGCAGCTCCAACAACAACCACAGCTGCTCCTACAACCACAACAGCCGTTCCAACCACGACAGCCGTTCCAACAACGACGACAGCAGGTCAAACAACAACCACAGCTGCTCCAACTACAACCACATCTGCTCCAATAACATCCACTGCAGCTCCAACAACGACAACAGCTGCACCAACAACCACAGCTACTCATACAACCACGACAGCAGCTCCAACAACAACAACAGCTTCTCCAACACCAACCATAGCTGCTCCAACAACCACAACTGCATTTCCAAAAACAAGCAAAGCTGCTCCAACAACAACCACTGCAGCTCCAACAACAAACACAGCTACTCCAACACCAACCACAGCTGCGACAATAAACACAGCCGCGCCAACAACAACCATAGCTGCACCAACAACCACCACTGCAGCTTCAACAACAACCATACCCGCTCCAACAACAACCACAACCGCTCCAACAACAACATCTGCTGCACCAACAACAACCACAGCTGCTCCAACAACAACCACAGCTGCTCCAACAACAACCACAACTGCTCCAACAACAACCACAGCAACAACAACCATAGCTGCTCCAACAACAACCACAGCTGTTCCAACAAGAAAAACTGCTGGTCCAACAACAGCAACAACAACCATAGCTGCACCAACAACAACCACAGCAACAACAACTACAGCTGCACCAACAACAACCACAGCTGTTCCATCTACAACCACAGCTGCTCCAACAACCACAGCTGCTCCTACAACTATGACAGCAACTCCAACAACAACAAAAACCACAACAGCTCCAACACCAACCATAGCTGCTCAAACAACAACCATAGCTGCTCAAACAACAACCACAGCTGCTCCAAAAACAACAACAGCAGCTCAAACAACAACCACAGCCACTCCAACAACAACCACAGCTGCTCCAACACCAACCACTGCAGCTCATACAATGTCGACGACAGCTCAAACAGTAACCACTGCTGCTCAAACAAGGATTGCAATTCCAACAACCACAGCCGCTCCAATCTCAACCATAGCTGCTCCAACAACCACACCAGCCCCACAAACCACCACAGCAGCTCCAACAACAACAACTGCAGCACAAACAACAGCAACAGCTGTTCCAACCACATCCACAATTGATCCAAAAACCAAAGCTGCTCCAACAACCACAACTGCTCCAACTACCACCACTGCAGCTCCAACAACGACCACAGCTGCTCCAACAACATCCACAGCTGCATCAACAGCAACCACAGCCGCCTCAACAACAACCACAATGGCTCAAACAACAACCACAGCTGCTCCTACAACCACAGCTGCTCCAAAAACAACAACAGCAGCTCAAACAACAACCACAGCCACTCCAACAACAACCACAGCTGCTCCAACACCAACCACTGCAGCTCATACAATGTCGACGACAGCTCAAACAGTAACCACTGCTGCTCAAACAAGGATTGCAATTCCAACAACCACAGCCGCTCCAATCTCAACCACAGCTGCTCCAACAACCACATCTTCTCCAACAACCACACCAGCCCCACAAACCACCACAGCAGCTCCAACAACAACAACTGCAGCTCAAACAACAACAACAGCTGTTCCAACCACATCCACAATTGATCCAAAAACCACAGCTGCTCCAACAACCACAGCAGCTCCTACAGCCACAACAACATCTCCAACACAAACCACAGCTGCTCCAACAACAACCACAGCTGTTCCAACAACCACCACTGCAGCTCCAACAACAACAACAGCTCCTCCAATAACAACCACAGCTGCTCAAACAACAACCACAACTGCTCCAACAACAACCACAGCAACAACAACCACAGCTGCTCCAACAATGACAACTGCATCAACAACCACAACTCCAACAACAACTACAGCCACAGCTGCTCCAACAACCACCACTGCAGCTCCAACCACAGCTGCTCCAACTCCCACCAATGCAGCTCCAACAACGACCACAGCTGCTCCAATAACATCCACAGCTGCACCAATAACCACCACTGCAGCTCCAACAACGACCACAGCTTCTCCAACAACAACCACAGCTGCACAAACAAAAACCACAGCAGCTCCAACAACAATCACAGCTGCTCTTACAACAACAACAACATTAGCTCAAACAACCACCACAGATACAGCAAGTGCTCTAAGACCAACAATAGCAGCTCCAACAACAAGAACAGCAGCAGCTCCAACAACGACCAAAAGTGCTCCAACAATGACCTCAAGTACTCCAACAACAACCACATCTGCTATAACAATCACAGCTCCTCCCACAACAACGACAGCAACAACAGCGACAGCTGCTCCAACAACCACCACTGAAGCTCCAACAACAAGCACAGCTTCTACAACAACAACCACAGCAACAACAACCACAGCTGCTCCAAAAACCACCACTAAAGCTCCAACAACAACCACAGCAACAACAACCACAACAGCAGCTCTAACAACAACAGCAGCAGCTCCAACAACGACCACAAGTGCTCCAACAACAACCACAGCATCTCCAACAACAACCATAGCCTCTCCAACAATAACGGCAGGAGCTCCAACAACAACAGCAGGTCAAAAAACCTCCATAGATGATCCAAAAACAGCATCTCCAACAACAACCACAGCCACTACAACAACAACAGCAGCAGCTCCAACAACAACCACAGCAGCTTCAACACCAACGACAGCTGCTCCAACAACCACTGCAACAACAACCAGAACAGCAGGTCTAACAACAACAGCAGCAGCTCCAACAACGACCACAAGTGCTCCAACAACAACAACAGCATCTCCAACAACAACCATAGCCTCTCCAACAACAAGAGCAGGAGCTCCAACAACAACAGCAGGTCAAAAAACCTCCATAGATGATCCAACAACAGCATCTCCAACAACAACCACAGCCACTACAACAACAACAGCAGCAGCTCCAACAACAACCACAGCTGCTCCCACAACAACTACAGCAACAACAGCCACAGCTGCTCCAACAACAACCACAGCAACAACAACCACAACCACAACAGCAGCTCTAACAACAACCACAGCTGCTCCCACAACCATAACAGCAGTTCCAACAACAACCATCCCGGCTCCAACAACAACCAAAGCCGCTCCAACAACCACAGCCGCTCAAACAACAACCACAGCTGCTCCAACAACAACAGCTGCTCCTACAACCACGTCAGAAGCTCCAAAAACAACCACTGCAGCTCCAACAACCATTACAGCTCCAACAACCACCACTCTAGCTCCAACAACAACTACAGCCGCTCCAACAACAACTACAGCTGCTCCAACAACAATCGCTGCTCCTACAACCACGTCAGTAGTTCCAACAACAACCACAGCCGCTCCAACAACGACGACAGCTGCTCCAACAACCACAGCTGCTCCTACAACCACCACAGCAGCTCCAACAACAACCACAGCTTCTCCAACAACAACCACAGCTGCTCAAACAACTACCACTGCAGCTCGAACAACAACCACAGCTACTCCAACAGCAACCACAGCCAATAAAACAACGACCACAGCTTCTCCAACAACAACCACAACAGCAGCTCCAACAACTACCAAAGCCGCTCCAACAACCACAGCCGCTCCAACAACAACCATAGCTGCTCCAACAACAACAGCTGCTCCTACAACCACGTCAGAAGCTCCAACAACAACCACTGCAGCTCCAACAACAACTACAGCTGCATCAACAACAACCAAAGCTGCTCCAACAACCATCACTGCAGCTCCAACAACCACCACTCTAGCTCCAACAACAACTACAGCCGCTCCAACAACAACTACAGCTGCTCCAACAACAACCACAGCAACAACAACCACTGCAGCTCCAACAACGACCACAGCTGCCCCAACAACAACAACAGCTGCTCAAACAACTACCACTGCAGCTCTAACAACAACCACAGCTGCTCCAACAACAACCACAGCCACTAAAACAACAACCACAGCTGCTCCAATAACAACCACAGCCGCTAAAACAACAACCACAGCTGCTCGAACAACAACCACAGCTACAGCAACAACAACCAAAGCTGCACCAACATCAACCACAGATGCATCAACAACAACCACAGCCGCCACACAAATCATCCCTGCTCCAACAACAACTACTGCAGCTCCAACAACAACCACAGCTATTCCAACAACCACCACTGCAGCTCTAACAACAACTACAGCCGCTCCAACAACAACCACAGCTACACTAACATCAATCACAGATGCATCAACAACAACCACAGCCCCCCCACCAACAATCACAGCTCCAACAACAACTACTGCAGCTCCAACAACAACCACAGCCGCCCCAACAATCACCACTGCAGCTCCAACAACAACCACAGCTGCTCCAACAACAACGACAGCTACACTAACATCAATCACAGATGCATCAACAACAACCACAGCCCCCCCACCAACAATCACAGCTCCAACAACAACTACTGAAGCTCCAACAACAACCACAGCCGCCCCAACAATCACCACTGCAGCTCCAACAACAACCACAGCTGCTCCAACAACAACCACAGCTATTCCAACAACCACCACTGCAGCTCTAACAACAACCACAGCTGCTACAACAACCACAGCTGCTCCTACAACCACGACAGCCGTTCCAACAATGACGACAGCAGGTCAAACAACAACCACAGCTGCTCCAACTACAACCACAACTGCTCCAACAACCACAGCTGCTCCTTCAGGTATAACAACAGCTCCAACAGGAACAACCACAGCAGCCTCACAAACCACCACAGCAGCTCCAACAACCACAGCAGTTCCTACAGCCACAACAGCAGCTAAATCAACAACCACAGCTGCTCCAACAAAAACCACATCAGCTCAAATAACATCCACTGCAGCTCCAACAATGACGACAGCTGCTCCAACAACAACAACAGCTGCTCCTACAACCACAACAGCAGCTCCAACAACGACAACATCATCTCCAACACCAACCACAGCTGCTACAACAACAACCACAGCATCTAAATCAACAACCACAGTTGTTCTAACAACCACAGCCGCTCCAACAACGACGACAGCTGCTCAAACAACCACCACTGTAGGTCTAACAACAACAACAGCTGCTCCTACAACCACGACAGCCCTTCCAACAACGACGACAGCAGGTCAAACAACAACCACAGCTTCTCCAACTATAACCACAGCTACAACAGGAACAACTACAGTAGCCTCCCAAACCACCACAGCAGCTCCAACAACCATAGCAGCTCCTACAGCCACAGCTGCTCAAACAACAAACACAGCTGCTCCAACAACAACCACAGCTGCTCCAACAATAACGACAGCTGCTCCAACAATAAACACAGCTGCTCAAACACCAACCACATCTTCTCCAACAACCACACCAGCCCCACAAACCACCACAGCAGCTCCAACAACAACAACTGCAGCTCAAACAACAACAACAGCTGTTCCAACCACATCCACAATTGATCCAAAAACAACAGCAGCTCCTACAGCCACAACAACATCTCCAACACAAACCACAGCTGCTCCAACAACAACCACAGCAACTCCTACAACAACCACAGCAGCTAAAACAACAAGCACATCTGCTCCAATAACATCCACTGCAGCTCCAACAATGACGACAGCTGCTCCAACAACAACAGCTGCTCCTACAACCACGACAGCAGCTCCAACAGCGACAACATCATCTCCAACACCAACCACAGCTGCTCCAACAACAACCACAGCATCTAAATCAACAACCACAGCTGCTCCAATGACATGCACTGCAGCTCCAACAACGACAACAGCTGCTCCAACAACCACAGCTACTCCTACAACCACGACAGCAGCTCCAACAACAACAACAGCTTCTCCAACACCAACCATAGCTGCTCCAACAACCACAACTGCATTTCCAAAAACAAGCAAAGCTGCTCCAGCAACAACCACTGCAGCTCCAACAACAAAAAGTTCATTTCCAACAACAACAACAGCTTCTCCAACACCAACCATCGCTGCTCCAACAACAACCACTGCAGCTCCAACAACAAAAAGTTCATTTCCAACAACAACCACAGCTGCTCCAACAACAAACACAGCTACTCCAACACCAACCACAGCTGTGACAATAAACACAGCTGCTCCAACAACAACCACAGCCGCGCCAACAACAACCATAGCTGCACCAACAACCACCACTGCAGCTTCAACAACAACCATAGTCGCTCCAACAACAACCACAGCTGCTCCAACATCCACAGCTGATCCTACAACCTTGACAGCAGCTCCAACAACAACCACAGCAACAACAGCCACAGCTGCTCCAACCACAGCTGCTCCAACTGCCACCACTGCAGCTCCAACAACGACCACAGCTGCTCCAACAACATCCACAGCTGCATCAACAACAACCACAATTGCTCAAACAACCACCACTGAAGCTCTAACAACAACCACAGCTGATACAACAACCACAGCCACTCCAACAACAACCACAGCCGCTCGAACAACGACCACAGCCACTCCAACAACAACCGCTCCAACAACAACCACTGCAGCTCCAATAACAACCACAGCTGCTACAACAACCACTGCAGCTGCAACAACCACTGCTGCTCCAACAACCACCACTGCAGCTCCAACAACGACCACAGCTTCTCCAACAACAACCACAGCTGCACAAACAACAACCACAGCTGTTACAACAACCACTGCAGCTCCAAGAACAACCACAGCTGCACCAACAACAACCACAGCTGACACAACAACCACAGCCAGTCCAACACCAACAACTGCAACTCAAACAACAACCACAGCTGTTCCAAATACATCCACAGCGGCTCCAACAACCACAGCTACTCCTACGACCACGACAACAGCTCCTAAAACGACGACACAAGCTCCAACTACAACCACAGCCACTCCAACAACAACCACAGCTGCTCCAACACCAACCACTGCAGCTCATACAATGTCGACAACAGCTCAAACAACAACCACAACCACTACAACAACAACCACAGCTGCTCCAATAATAACCACTGCTGCTCGAACAAGGACTGCAATTCCAACAACCACAGCCGCTCCAATCTCAACCACAGCTGCTCCAACAACCACATCTTCTCCAACAACCACACCAGCTTCACAAACCACCACAGCAGCTGCAACAACAACAACTGCAGCTCAAACAACAACAACAGCTGTTCCAACCTCATCCACAATTGATCCAACAACCACAGCAGCTCCTACAGCCAGAACAACATCTCCAACAACAACCACAGCTGCTCCAACAACAACCACAGTAGCTCCTACAACAATCACAGCAGCTAAAACAACAAGCACATCTGCTCAAATAACATCCACTGCAGCTCCAACAATGACGACAGCTGCTCCAACAACCACAGCTGCTCCTACAACCACGACAGCAGCTCCAACAACGACAACATCATCTCCAACACTATCCACAGCTGCTCCAACATCAACCACAGCATCTAAATCAACAACCACAGCTGCTCCAATGACATCCACTGCAGCTCCAACAACGACAACATCATCTCCAACACCAACCACAGCTGCACCAACAACAACCACAGCTGTTCCATCTACAACCACAGCTGCTCCAACAACCACAGCTGCTCCTACAACTATGACAGCAACTCCAACAACAACAACAACCACAACAGCTCCAACACCAACAATAGCTGCTCAAACAACAACCACAGCTGCTCAAACAACAACCACAGCTGCTCCAAAAACAACAACAGCAGCTCAAACAACAACCACAGCTGCTCCAACACCAACCACTGCAGCTCATACAATGTCGACGACAGCTCAAACAATAACCACTGCTACTCGAACAAGGACTGCAATTCCAACAACCACAGCCGCTCCAATCTCAACCACAGCTGCTCCAACAACCACATCTTCTCCAACAACCACACCAGCCCCACAAACCAGCACAGCAGCTGCAACAACAACAACTGCTGCAGCTCAAACAACAACAACAGCTGTTGTGACCACATCCACAATTGATCCAAAAACCACAGCTGCTCCAACAACCACAGCAGCTGCTACAGCCACAACAACATCTCCAACACAAACCACAGCTGCTCCAACAACAACCACAGCAGCTCCTACAACAATCACAGCAGCTAAAACAACAACCACATCTGCTCCAATAACATCCACTGCAGCTCCAACAATGACGACAGCTGCTCCAACAACCACAGCTGCTCCTACAACCACGACAGCAGCTCCAACAACAACAACAGCTTCTCCAACACCAACCACAGCTGCTCCAACAACCACAACTGCATTTCCAAAAACAAGCAAAGCTGCTCCAACAACAACCACAGCTGCTCAAACAACAAACACAGCTACTCCAACACCAACCACGGCTGCGACAATAAACACAGCTGCTCCAACAACAACCACAGCCGCGCCACCAACAACCATAGCTGCACCAACAACCACCACTGCAGCTTCAACAACAACCATAGCCGCTCCACCAACAACCACAGCTCCAACAATAACTAAAGCAACAACAGCCACAGCTGCTCCAACAACCACCACTGCAGCTCCAACCACAGCTGCTCCAACTACCACCACTGCAGCTCCAACAACGACCACAGCTGCTCCAACAACATCCACAGCTGCATCATCAACAACCACAGCCGCCCCAACAACAACCACAATTACTCAAACAACCACCACTGCAGCTCTAACAACAACCACAGCTTATGCAACAATCACAGCCACTCCAACAACAACCACAGCCACTCAAACAACGACCACAGCCACTCCAACAACAACCACAACCGCTCCAACAATAACTTCTGCTGCACCAACAACCACCACTGCATCTCCAACAATGACCACAGCTTCTCCAACAACAACCACAGCTGCTACAACAACAACAACAACTGCAGCTACAACAACCACTGCTGCTCCAACAACAACCACTGCAGCTCCAATAACAACCACAGCTGCACCAACAACAACCACAGCTTACACAACAACCACAGCCAGTTTAACAACAACCACAGCCGCTCTAACAATGACCAGAGCCGCTCCAACAACAAACACAACCGCTGCAACAACAACTTCTGCTGCACCAACAACAACCACAGCTGCTCCAAAAACCACCACTGCATCTCCAACAACAACAGCTCCTCCAATAACAACCACAACTCCAACAACAACTACATCTGCTCCAACAACAACCACAGCTCCAACAACAACTACAGCAACAACAGCCACAGCTGCTCCAACAACCACCACTGCAGCTCCAACCACAGCTGCTCCAACTACCACCACTGCAGCTCCAACAACGACCACAGCTGCTTCAACAACATCCACAGCTGCTCAAACAACAAACACAGCGGCTCCAACAAAGACAACAACAACCACAGGAGCTCCAGCAACAACCATTGCTGCTCCAACAACGAAGACAGCAGCGCCAAAAACAACCAAAGCTGCTCCAACTTCAACCACAGCTGCTCCTACAACTATGACAGCAGCAACAACAACAACAACCACAGCTGCTCCAACACCAACGACAGCTGCTCCAACACCCACAGCTCATCCAACAACAACAGCTGCTCCTTTAACCACGACAGCTGCTCCAACACAAACCACTGCAGCTCTAACAACGACGACAGCAGATCAAACAACAACCACAGCTGTTCCAACACCAACCACAGCTGCTCCAACAACCAGAACAGCCCCACAAACCACCACAGCTGCTCCAACACCAACCACTGCAGTTCCAACAACGACGACAGCAACTCCAACAACAACCACACCGACTCCAAAAGCAGCCACAGCTGTTCCAACAACAACCACTGCAGCTCCAACAACAATCACTGCAGCTCCAACAACAACTACAACTGCTGCAAAAATCACAGCTTCTCACACAACAACAACAGCAGCTCCAACAACACCCACACCGACTCCAACAACAGCCACTCCAACAACAACCACAGCTGCTCCAAGACCAACCACTGCAGCTCCAAAGACGACAGTAGCTCAAACTACAACAAAAGCTGCTCCAACACCAAACATAGCTGCTCCAATAACCAGAACAGTAGCTCCTACAACCACAGCAGCTGCTACAACAACAGCAGCTCCAACAACAACAACAGCAATTCACACAACATCCACAGCTTCTCCCACAACTGCCACTGCAGCTCCAACAGCCACCACAGCTGTTCTAACAAAAACTCCAGCCGCTCCAACAACCACGGCTGCTCCAACACCAACCACTGCAGCTCATACAACGTCAAACACAGCTGCTCCCACAACCACAGCTGCTCCCACAACCACTACAGCAGCTCCAACAACAACAACAACCACAACAGCTCCAACACCAATTATAGCTGCTCAAACAACAACCACAGTTGCTCCAACACCAACAACTTCAGCTCAAACAACAACCACAGCTGTTCCATCTTCAACCACAGCTGCTCCAACAACCACAGTTGTTCCAACAACAACAGCTGTTCCTACAACCACGACAACAGCTCCAACAACGACGACAGAAGCTCCAACTACAACCACAGCTACTCCAACAACCACAGCTGCTCCTACAACTCTGACAGCAGCTACAACAACCACAGTTACCCCACAAACCACCACAAAAGTTCCAACAAGTACCATTCGGGCTCCAACATCATCCACAGCCGCTCCAACAACAATTACAGCAGCTCCAACAACAACAACACCGACTCCAACAACAACCACAGCTGCTCCAAAAACAACAACAGCAGCTCAAACAACAAACACAGCCACTCCAACAACAACCACAGCTGCTCCAACACCAACCACTGCAGCTCATACAATGTCGACAACAGCTCAAACAATAACCACTGCTGCTCGAACAAGGACTGCAATTCCAACAACCACATCCTTTCCAATCTCAACCACAGCTGCTCCAACAACCACATCTTCTCCAACAACCACACCGGCCCCACAAACCACCACAGCAGCTCCAACAACAACAACTGCAGCTCAAACAACAACAACAGCTGTTCCAACAACATCCACAATTGATCCAAAAACCACATTTGCTCCAACAACAACCACAGTAGCTCCGACAGCCACAACAACATCTCCAACACCAACCACAGCTGCACCAACAACAACCACAGCTGTTCCATCTACAACCACAGCTGCTCCAACAACCACAGCTGCTCCAACAACGACAACATCATCTTCAACACCAACCACAGCTGCACCAACAACAACCACAGCTGTTCCATCTACTACCACAGCTGCTCCTACAACTATGACAGCAATTCCAACAACAACAACAACCACCACAACAGCTCCAACACCAACAACAGCTGCTCAAACAACAACCACAGCTGCTCCAAAAACAACAACAGCAGCTCAAACAACAACCACAGCCACTCCAACAACAACCACAGCTGCTCCAACAATAACCACTGCAACTCCAACAACAAAAACTTTGATTCCAAAAACAGCCACAGCTGCTCCAACAAAAAACACAGCTACTTCAACAACAACCACAACAGCTCCAACACCAATCATAGCTGCTCAAACAACAACCACAGCTGCTCAAAAAACAACCACAGCTGCTCCAAAAACAACAACAGCAGCTCGAACAACAACAACAGCCAATCTAACAATAATCACTGCAGCTCATACAATGTCGACGACAGCTCAAACAATAACCACTGCTGCTCGAACAAGGACTGCAATTCCAACAACCATAGCCGCAACAATCTCAACCACAGCTGCTCCAACAAACACAACTTCTCCAACAACCACACCAGCCCCACAAACCACCACAGCAGCTCCAACAACAACAACTGCAGCTCAAACAACAACAACAGCTGTTCCAACCACAACCACAATTGATCCAAAAACCACAGCTGCTCCAACAACCACAGCAGCTCCTACAGCCACAACAACATCTCCAACACAAACAACAGCTGCTCCAACAACAACCACAGTAGGTCCTACAACAACCACAGCAGCTAAAACAACAAACACATCTGCTCCATTAACATCCACTGCAGCTCCAACAATGACGACAGCTGCTCCAACAACCTCAGCTGCTCTTACAACCACGACAGCAGCTCCAACAACGACAACATCATCTCCAACACCAACCACAGCTGCTCCAACAACAACCACAGCATCTAAATCAACAACCACAGCTGTACTAATGACATCCACTGCAGCTCCAACAACGACAACAACTGCTCCAACAACCACAGCTACTCCTACAACCACAACAGCAGCTCCAACAACAACAACAGCTTCTCCAACACCAACCACTGCAGCTCCAACAAAAGAAAGTTCATTTCCAACAACAACCACAGCTGCTCCCACAACAACCACAGCAACAACAGCCACAGCTGCTCCAACAACCACCACTGAAGCTCCAACAACAACCACAGCTTCTACAACAACAAACACAGCAACAACAACCACAGCTGCTCCAACAACCACCACTGAAGCTCCAACAACAACCACAACAGCAGCTCTAACAACAACCACAGCAGCTCCAACAACAACAGCAGCAGCTCCAACAACGACCACAAGTGCTCCAACAACAACCATAACATCTCCAACAACAACCATAGCCTCTCCAACAATAACAGCAGGAGCTCCAACAACAACAGCAGGTCAAAAAACCTCCACAGATGATCCAACAACAGCCTCTCCAACAACAACCACAGCCACTACAACGACAACCATGTCCTCTCTAACAAGAACAGCAGCAGCTCCAGCAACAATCACAACTGCTCCCACAACAACTACAGCAACAACAACCACCACTGAAGCTCCAACAACAACCACAGCAACAACAACCACAACAGTAGCTCTAACAACAACCACAGCTGCTCCCACAACCATAACAGCAGTTCCAACAACAACCATCCCGGCTCCAACAACAACCACAGCCGCTCTAACAACCACAGCCGCTCCAACAACAACCACAGCTGCTCCAACAACAACAGCTGCTCCTACAGCCACGTCAGAAGCTCCAACAACAACCACTGCAGCTCCAACGACAACTACAGCTGCACCAACAACAACCAAAGCTGCTCCAACAACCATAACAACAGTTCCAAAAACGACCACAGCAGCTCCAACAACGACCACAGCTGCTCCAACAAAGACGACAGCTGCTCCAAAAACAAACACAGCATTTCCAACAACAACCACAGCAGCTCCAACAACCACCACAGCTGCTCCCACAACCACATCTGCTTCTACAACCACTACAGTAGCTCCAACAACAACCACAACAGCTCCAACACCAACAACTGCAACTCAAACAACCACAGCTGTTCCAAATACATCCACAGCGGCTCCAACAACCACAGCTGCTCCTACAACTATGACAGCAACTCCAACAACAACAACAATCACAACAGCTCCAACACGAACCATAGCTGCTCAAACAACAACCACAGCTGCTCCAACAACAACAGCTGTTCCTACGACCACGAGAACAGCTCCAAAAACGACGACACAAGCTTTAACTACAACCAAAGCTGCTCCAACAACCACAGCTGCTCGTACAACTCTGACAGCAGCTACAACAAACACAGTAGCCCCACAAACCACCACAAAGGTTCCAACAAGCACCATTTCGGCTCCAACATCATCCACAGCAGCTCCAACAACAACCACATCCACTCCAACAACAACCACATCCACTCCAACAACAACCAGAGCTGCTCCAACACCAACCACTGCAGCTCATACAATGTCGACGACAGCTCAAACATTAACCACTGCTGCTCGAACAAGGACTGCAATTCCAACAACCACAGCCGTTCCAATCTCAACCACAGCTGCTCCAACAACCACATCTTCTCCAACAACTACACCAGCCCCACAAACCACCACAGCAGCTCCAACAACAACAACTGCATCTCAAACAACAACCACATCTGCTCCAATAACATCCACTGCAGCTCCAACAATGGCGACAGCAGCTCCAACAACGTCAACATCATCTACAACACCAACCACAGCTGCTCCAACATCAACCACAGCATCTAAATCAACAACCACAGCTGCTCCAATGACATCCACTGCAGCTCCAACAACGATAACATCATCTCCAACACCAACCACAGCTGCACCAACAACAACCACAGCTGTTCCATCTACAACCACAGCTGCTCGAACAACCACAGCTGCTCCTACAACTATGACAGCAACTCCAACAACAACAACAACCACAACAGCTCCAACAGCCAAAACAACATCTCCAACAACAACCACAGCTGCTCCAACAACAACCACAGTAGCTCCTACAACAACCGCAGCAGCTAAAACAACAACCACATCTGCTCCAGTAACATCCACTGCAGCTCCAACAATGACGACAGCTGCTCCAACAACCACAGCTGCTCCTACAACCACGACAGCAGCTCCAACAACGACAACATCATCTCCAACACCAACCACAGCTGCTCCAACATCAACCACAGCATCTAAATCAACAACCACAGCTGCTCCAATGACATCCACTGCAGCTCCAACAACGACAACATCATCTCCAACACCAACCACAGCTGCACCAACAACAACCACAGCTGTTCCATCTACAACCACAGCTGCTCCAACAACCACAGCTGCTTCTACAACTATGACAGCAACTCCAACAACAACAACAACCACAACAGCTCCAACACCAACAATAGCTGCTCAAACAACAACCACAGCTGCTCAAACAACAACCACAGCTGCTCCAAAAACAACAACAGTAGCTCAAACAAAAACCACAGCCACTCTAACAACAACCACAGCAGCTCCTACAGCCACAACAACATCTCCAACAACAACCACAGCTGCTCCTACAACAACCACAGCAGCTAAAACAACAACCACATCTGCTCCAATAACATCCACTGCAGCTCCAACATTGACGACAGCAGCTCCAACAACGACAACATCATCTCCAACACCAACCACAGCTGCTCCAACATCAACCACAGCATCTAAATCAACAACCACAGCTGCTCCAATGACATCCACTGCAGCTCCAACAACGACAACATCATCTCCAACACCAACCACAGCTGTTCCATCTACAACCACAGCTGCTCCAACAACCACAGCTACTCATACAACCACGAAAGTAACTCCAACAACAACAACAGCTTCTCCAACACCAACCATAGCTGCTCCAACTACCACAACTGCATTTCCAAAAACAAACACAGCTGCTCCAACACCAACCACAGCTGCGACAATAAACACAGCTGCTCCAACAACAACCACAGCCGCGCCAACAACAACCATAGCTACACCAACAACCACCACTGCAGCTTCAAAAACAACCATACCCACTCCAACAACAACCACAACCGCTCCAACAACGACATCTGCTGCACCAACAACAACCACAGCTGCTCCAACAACAACCACAGCTGCTCCAACAACAACCACAACTGCTCCAACAACAACCACAGCAACAACAACCATAGCTGCACCAACAACCACCACTGCAGCTCCAACCACAGCTGCTCCAACTACCACCACTGCAGCTCCAACAACGACCACAGCTGCTCCAACAACATCCACAGCTGCATCAACAACAACCATAGCCGCTCCAACAACAACCACAGCTCCAACAACAACTACAGCAACAACGACCACAGCCGCCCCAACAACAACCACAATTGCTCAAACAACCACAACTGCAGCTCTAACAACAACCACAGCTTATACAACAATCACAGCCACTCCAACAACAACCACAGCCACTCTAACAACGACCACAGCCACTCCAACAACAACCACAACTGCTCCAACAACAACTTCTGCTGCACCAACAACCACCACTGCATCTCCAACAATGACCACAGCTTCTCCAACAACAACCACAGCTGCTACAACAACAACTGCAGCTCCAACAACCACTGCTGCTCCAACAACAACCACTGCAGCTCCAATAACAACCACAGCTGCACCAACAACAACCACAGCTGCACCAACAACAACCACAGCTTACACAACAACCACAGCTGCTCCAACAACAACCACAGCCACTGAAACAACAACCACAGCTGCTCCAATAACAACCACAGCCGCTAAAACAACAACCACAGCTGCTCCAACAAACACAGCTGCTCCAACTACAACCACAGCTGCTCCAACAACCACAGCTGCTCCTTCAAGTATAAAAACAGCTCCAACAGGAACAACCACAACAGCCTCACAAACCACCACAGCAGCTCCAACAACCACAGCAGCTCCTACAGTCACAACAGCAGCTAAATCAACAACCACAGCTCCTCAAACAACAAACACAGCTGCTACAACAACAACCACATCAGCTCCAACAACAACCACAGCAGCTCCAACACTAACCACAGCAGCTCCTACAACAACCACAGCTTGTCCAAAAACGACAACAGCAGCTCCAACTACAACCACAGCAGGTTCAACAACCACTGCTGCTCCTACAACTATGTTAGTAGCTATAACAACCACAGTAGCCCCACAAACCACCACAGTAGTTTCAACAACAACCACAGCCGCTCCAACAACCACCACTGCAGCTCCAAAAACCACCACTGCAGCTCCAACAACAACTACCGCTGTTCCAACAACTACAGCTGCACCAACAACAACCACAGCTGCTCCAACAACAACCACTGCAGCTCCTACAACCACCACTGCAGATCAAACAACAACTACATCCGCTCCAACAACAACCACAGCCGCACCAAAAACGACGACAGCTGCTCCAACAACCACCACTGCATCTCAAACAACCACCACTGCAGATCCAACAACAACTACATCCGCTCCAACAACAACCACAGCTGCACTAACAACGACGATAGCTGCTCCAACAACCACACCTTCAATTACAACCACGACAGCAGCTCCAACAACAACCACAGCTTCTCCAACAACAACCACAGCAACAACAAACACTGCAGCTCCATCAACGACCACAGCTGCTCTAACAACAACCACAGCTGCTCCAACAACAACTACAGCTACACAAACAATAACCACAGCTGCTCCAACAAACACCACTGAAGCTCCAACAACAACCACTGCAGCTCCAACAACAACCACAGCTGCTCCAACAACAACCACAGCCGCTAAAACAACAACCACAGCTACTCCACCAACACCCACAGCTGATAAAACAACAACCACAGCTGCTCCAACAACAACCACAGCTACAAAAACAACAACCACAGCTGCACCAACATCAACCACAGATGCGTCAACAACAACCACAGCCGCCCCACCAACAACCACTGCTCCAACAACAAAAAGTTCATTTCCAACAATAAAAACAGCTTCTCCAACAACAATAGCAGCAGCTCAAACAACAACCACAGCAGCTCCAACAACAACAGCAGTAGCTCCAACAACAACCACAGCAGCTCCAACAACAGCAGCAGCAGCTCCAACAACGACCACAAGTGCTCCAACAACAACCACAGCATCTCCAACAACAACCATAGCCACTCCAACAGCAACCACGGCCTCTCCAACAACAACAGCAGGAGCTCCAACAACAACAGCAGGTCAAAAAACCTCCACAGATGATCCAACAACAACCACAGCCGCTACAAAAACAATAGCAGCTCCAACAACAACCACAGCTACTCCAACAACAACCACGGACTCTGCAACAATAACGGCAGCAGCTCCAACAACAACCAAAGCAGCTCCAACAATGACCTCAAGTACTCCAACAACAACCACAGCTGCTATAACAACCACAGCTGCTCCCACAACAACGACAGCAACAACAGCCACAGCGGCTCCAACAACCACCACTGAAGCTCCAACAACAACCACAGCTTCTACAACAACAACCACAGCAACAACAACCACAGCTGCTCCAACAACCACCACTGAAGGTCCAACAACAACCACAGCAACAACAACCACAACAGCAGCTCTAACAACAACCACAGCAGCTCCAACAACGACCACAAGTGCTCCAACAACAACAGCAGCTCAAAAAACCTCCATAGATGATCCAACAACAGCATCTCCAACAACAACCACAGCCACTACAACAACAACAGCAGCAGCTCCAACAACAACCACAGCTGCTCCACCAATAACCACATCAGCTCCAACAACAACCACAGCAGCTCCAACACCAACGACAGCTGCTCCAACAACCACTGCAACAACAACCACAACAGCAGCTCTAACAACAACCACAGCAGCTATGACAACAACAGAAGCAGCTCCAACAATGACCACAAGTGCTCCAACAACAACAACAGCATCTCCAACAACAACCATAGCCTCTCCAACAACAAGAGCAGGAGCTCCAACAACAACAGCAGGTCAAAAAACCTCCATAGATGATCCAACAACAGCATCTCCAACAACAACCACAGCCACTACAACAACAACAGCAGCAGCTCCAACAACAACCACAGCTGCTCCCACAACAACTACAGCAACAACAGCCACAGCTGCTCCAACAACAACCACAGCAACAACAACCACAACCACAACAGCAGCTCTAACAACAACCACAGCTGCTCCCACAACCATAACAGCAGTTCCAACAACAACCATCCCGGCTCCAACAACAACCAAAGTCGCTCCAACAAACACAGCCGCTCCAGCAACAACCACAGCTGCTCCAACAACAACAGCTGCTCCTACAACCACGTCAGAATCTCCAACAACAAGCACTGCAGCTCCAACAACAACTACAGCTGCACCAACAACCATTACAGCTCCAACAACCACCACTCTAGCTCCAACAACAAATACAGCCGCTCCAACGACAACTACAGCTGCTCCAACAACAATAGCTGCTCCTACAACCACGTCAGTAGTTCCAACAACAACCACAGCCGCTCCAACAACTACGACAGCTGCTCCAACAACCACAGCTGCTCCTACAACCACTACATCAGCTCCAACAACAACCACAGCTTCTCCAACAACAACCACAGCAACAACAACCACTGCAGCTTCAACAACGACCACAGCTGCCCCAACAACAACAACAGCTGCTAAAACAACTACCACTGCAGCTCTAACAACAACCACAGCCGCTCCAACAACAACCACAGCTACTCCAATAACAACCACAACCGCTAAAACAACAACCACAGCTGCTCCAACAACAACCACAGCTACACCAACAACAACCAAAGCTGCACCAACATCATCCACAGATGCATCAACAACAACCACAGCCGCCCCACAAATCATCACAGCTCCAACAACAACCACAGCCGCTCCAACAACAACCACAGCTGCTCCAACAACAACAGCTGCTCCTACAACCACGTCAGAAGCTCCAACAACAACCACTGCAGCTTCAACAACGACCACAGCTGCCCCAACAACAACAACAGCTGCTCAAACACCAACGACAGCTGCTCCAACAACCACTGCAACAACAACCACAACAGCAGCTCCAACAACAACCACAGCCACTACAACAACAACAGCAGCAGCTCCAACAACAACCACAGCTGCTCCACCAACAACCACATCAGCTCCAACAACAACCACAGCAGCTCCAACACCAACGACAGCTGCTCCAACAACCACTGCAACAACAACCACAACAGCAGCTCTAACAACAACCACAGCAGCTAAGACAACAACAGAAGCAGCTCCAACAACGACCACAAGTGCTCCAACAACAACAACAGCATCTCCAACAACAACCATAGCCTCTCCAACAACAAGAGCAGGAGCTCCAACAACAACAGCAGGTCAAAAAACCTCCATAGATGATCCAACAACAGCATCTCCAACAACAACCACAGCCACTCCAACAACAACAGCAGCAGCTCCAACAACAACCACAGCTGCTCCCACAACAACTACAGCAACAACAGCCACAGCTGCTCCAACAACAACCACAGCAACAACAACCACAACCACAACAGCAGCTCTAACAACAACCACAGCTGCTCCCACAACCATAACAGCAGTTCCAACAACAACCATCCCGGCTCCAACAACAACCAAAGTCGCTCCAACAACCACAGCCGCTCCAGCAACAACCACAGCTGCTCCAACAACAACAGCTGCTCCTACAACCACGTCAGAATCTCCAACAACAACCACTGCAGCTCCAACAACAACTACAGCTGCACCAACAACCATTACAGCTCCAACAACCACCACTCTAGCTCCAACAACAACTACAGCCGCTCCAACAACAACTACAGCTGCTCCAACAACAATAGCTGCTCCTACAACCACGTCAGTAGTTCCAACAACAACCACAGCCGCTCCAACAACTACGACAGCTGCTCCAACAATCACAGCTGCTCCTACAACCACTACATCAGCTCCAACAACAACCACAGCTTCTCCAACAACAACCACAGCAACAACAACCACTGCAGCTTCAACAACGACCACAGCTGCCCCAACAACAACAACAGCTGCTAAAACAACTACCACTGCAGCTCTAACAACAACCACAGCCGCTCCAACAACAACCACAGCTACTCCAAAAACAACCACAACCGCTAAAACAACAACCACAGCTGCTCCAACAACAACCACAGCTACACCAACAACAACCAAAGCTGCACCAACATCATCCACAGATGCATCAACAACAACCACAGCCGCCCCACAAATCATCACAGCTCCAACAACAACCACAGCCGCTCCAACAACAACCACAGCTGCTCCAACAACAACAGCTGCTCCTACAACCACGTCAGAAGCTCCAACAACAACCACTGCAGCTTCAACAACGACCACAGCTGCCCCAACAACAACAACAGCTGCTCAAACACCAACGACAGCTGCTCCAACAACCACTGCAACAACAACCACAACAGCAGCTCCAACAACAACCACAGCCACTACAACAACAACAGCAGCAGCTCCAACAACAACCACAGCTGCTCCACCAACAACCACATCAGCTCCAACAACAACCACAGCAGCTCCAACACCAACGACAGCTGCTCCAACAACCACTGCAACAACAACCACAACAGCAGCTCTAACAACAACCACAGCAGCTAAGACAACAACAGAAGCAGCTCCAACAACGACCACAAGTGCTCCAACAACAACAACAGCATCTCCAACAACAACCATAGCCTCTCCAACAACAAGAGCAGGAGCTCCAACAACAACAGCAGGTCAAAAAACCTCCATAGATGATCCAACAACAGCATCTCCAACAACAACCACAGCCACTCCAACAACAACAGCAGCAGCTCCAACAACAACCACAGCTGCTCCCACAACAACTACAGCAACAACAGCCACAGCTGCTCCAACAACAACCACAGCAACAACAACCACAACCACAACAGCAGCTCTAACAACAACCACAGCTGCTCCCACAACCATAACAGCAGTTCCAACAACAACCATCCCGGCTCCAACAACAACCAAAGTCGCTCCAACAACCACAGCCGCTCCAGCAACAACCACAGCTGCTCCAACAACAACAGCTGCTCCTACAACCACGTCAGAATCTCCAACAACAACCACTGCAGCTCCAACAACAACTACAGCTGCACCAACAACCATTACAGCTCCAACAACCACCACTCTAGCTCCAACAACAACTACAGCCGCTCCAACAACAACTACAGCTGCTCCAACAACAATAGCTGCTCCTACAACCACGTCAGTAGTTCCAACAACAACCACAGCCGCTCCAACAACTACGACAGCTGCTCCAACAATCACAGCTGCTCCTACAACCACTACATCAGCTCCAACAACAACCACAGCTTCTCCAACAACAACCACAGCAACAACAACCACTGCAGCTTCAACAACGACCACAGCTGCCCCAACAACAACAACAGCTGCTAAAACAACTACCACTGCAGCTCTAACAACAACCACAGCCGCTCCAACAACAACCACAGCTACTCCAAAAACAACCACAACCGCTAAAACAACAACCACAGCTGCTCCAACAACAACCACAGCTACACCAACAACAACCAAAGCTGCACCAACATCATCCACAGATGCATCAACAACAACCACAGCCGCCCCACAAATCATCACAGCTCCAACAACAACCACAGCCGCTCCAACAACAACCACAGCTGCTCCAACAACAACAGCTGCTCCTACAACCACGTCAGAAGCTCCAACAACAACCACTGCAGCTCCAACAACAACTACAGCTGCACCAACAACAACCACTACAGCTCCAACAACCACCACTCTAGCTCCAACAACAACTACAGCTGCTCCAACAACAACTACAACTGCTCCAACAACAATAGCTGCTCCTACAAATACGTCAGTAGTTCCAAAAACAACCACAGCCACTCCAACAACGACGACAGCTGCTCCAACAACCACAGCTGCTCCTACAACCACGACAGCTGCTCCAACAACAACCACAGCTTCTCCAACAACAACCACAGCAACAACAACCACTGCAGCTTCAACAACGACCACAGCTGCCCCAACAACAACAACAGCTGCTCAAACAACTACCATTGCAGCTCTAACAACAACCACAGCCGCTCCAACAACAACCACAGCTGCTCCTACAACCACGTCAGAAGCTCCAACAACAACCACTGCAGCTCCAACAACAACTACAGCTGCACCAACAACAACCACTACAGCTCCAACAACCACCACTCTAGCTCCAACAACAACCACAGCCGCTCCAACAACGACGACAGCTGCTCCAACAACCACAGCTGCTCCTACAACCACGACAGCTGCTCCAACAACAACCACAGCTTCTCCAACAACAACCACAGCAACAACAACCACTGCAGCTTCAACAACGACCACAGCTGCCCCAACAACAACAACAGCTGCTCAAACAACTACCACTGCAGCTCTAACAACAACCACAGCTGCTCCAACAACAACCACAGCCACTATAACAACAACCACAGCTTCTCCAACAACAACCACAGCAACAATAACCACAACAGTAGCTCTAACAACAACCACAGCTGCTCCCACAACCATAACAGCAGTTCCAACTACAACCATCCCGGCTCCAACAACAACCACAGCTGCTCCAACAACAACAGCTGCTCCTACAACCACGTCAAAAGCTCCAACAACAACCACTGCAGCTCCAACAACAACTACAGCTGCACCAACAACAACCACTGCTGCTCCAACAACCACCACTGCAGCTCCAACAACAACTACAACTGCTCCAACAACAATAGCTGCTCCTAAAACCACGTCAGAAGCTCCAACAACAACCACAGCCGCTCCAACAATGACGACAGCTGCTCCAACAACCACAGCTGCTCCTACAACCACGACAGCAGCTCCAACAACAACCACAGCTTCTCCAACAACAACCACAGCAACAACAACCACTGCAGCTCCAACAACGACCACAGCTGCCCCAACAACAACAACAGCTGCTCAAACAACGACAACTGCAGCTCTCACAACAACCACAGCTGCTCCAACAACAACCAAAGCCACTAAAACAACAACCACAGCTGCTCCAATAACAACCACAGCTGCTAAAACAACAACAACAACAGCTGCTCCAACAACAACCACAGCTACACCAACAACAACCAAAGTTGCACCAACATCAACCACAGATGCATCAACAACAACCACAGCCGCCCCACAAATCATCACAGCTCCAACAACAACTACTGCAGCTCCAACAACAACCACAGCTATTCCAACAACCACCACTGCAGATCTAACAACAACTACAGCCGCTCCAACAACAACCACAGCCGCCCCAACGACCACCACTGCAGCTCCAACAACAACCACAGCTGCTCCAATAACAACCACAGCTACACCAACATCAATCACAGATGCATCAACAACAACCACAGCCCCTCCACCAACAATCACAGCTCCAAAAACAACTACTGCAGCTCCAACAACAACCACAGCCGCCCCAACAACCACCACTGCAGCTCCAACAACAACCACAGCCGCCCCAACAACCACCACTGCAGCTCCAACAACAACCACAGCTGCTCCTACAACAACGACAGCCGTTCCAACCACGACAGCCGTTCCAACAACGACGACAGCAGGTCAAACAACAACCACAGCTGCTCCAACTACAACCACAGCTGCTCCAACAACCACAGCTGCTCCTTCAAGTATAACAACAGCTCCAACAGGAACAACCATAGAAGACTCACAAACCACCACAGCAGCTCCAACAACCACAGCAGCTCCTACAGCCACAACAGCAGCTAAATCAACAACCACAGCTCCTCCAACAACAACCACATCAGCTCCAACAACAACCACAGCAGCTCCAACACCAACGACAGCTGCTCCAACAACCACTGCAACAACAACCACAACAGCAGCTCTAACAACAACCACAGCAGCTCCGACAACAACAGGAGCAGCTCCAACAACGACCACAAGTTCTCCAACAACAACAACAGCATCTCCAACAACAACCATAGCCTCTCCAACAACAACAGCAGGAGCTCCAACAACAACAGCAGGTCAAAACACCTCCACAGATGATCCAACAACAGCATCTCCAACAACAACCACAGCTGCTACAACAACAAAAGCAGCTCCAACAACAACCACAGCTACTCCAACAACAACCACGGCCTCTGCAACAATAACGGCAGCAGCTCCAACAATGACCTCAAGTGCTCCAACAACAAGCACAGCTGCTATAACAACAACTACAGCAACAACAGCCACAGCTGCTCCAACGACCACCACTGAAGCTCCAACAACAACCACAGCTTCTCCAACAACAACCACAGCAACAACAACCACAACAGCAGCTCTAACAACAACCACAGCTTCTCCCACAACCATAACAGCAGTTCCAACCACAACCATCCCGGCTCCAACAACAACCACAGCAGCTCCAACAACCACAGCCGCTCCAACACCAATGACGGCTGCTCCAACAACCACTGCAGCTCCAAGAACAACGACAGCAACTCAAACAACATCCACAGCTGCTCCAACATCAACCATAGCTGATCAAACAACAACAACAGCTGTTCTAACCAAAACCACAGCTGCTCCAAGAACAACCACAGCATTTCCAACAACAACCACAGCTGCTCCAACAACCATAACAACAGTTCCAAAAAGGACCACAGCAGCTCGTACAACAACAACAGCAGCTTCAACAACAACCACAGCATTTCTAACAACAACCACAGCTGCTACAACAACCATAACAACAGTTCCAAAAAAGACCACAGCAGCTCGTACAACAACAACAGCAGCTTCAACAACAACCACAGCATTTCTAACAACAACCACAGCTGCTACAACAACCATAACAACAGTTCCAAAAAGAACCACAGCAGCTCTTACAACAACCACTTCTGCTCCAACAATAAAAACAGCTGCTCCAACAACAAACACAGCTACTCCAACACCAACCACAGCTGCTACAATAAACACAGCTGCTCCAACAACAACCACAGCCACAGCAATAGCAACCATAGCGGCACCAACAATTACCACTGCAGCTTCAACAACAACCACAGCCGCTCCAACAACAACCACAGCTGCTCCAACATCCACAGCTGATCCTACAACCACGACAGCAGCTCCAACAACAACAACTCTTACAACGTCAAACACAGGTTCTCCCACAACTACCACTGCAGCTCCAACAACCACCACAGCTGCTCCCACAACCACATCTGCTTCTACAACCACTACAGCAGCTCCAACAACAACCACAACAGCTCCTACACCAACCATAGCTGTTCAAACAACAACCACAGCTGCTCCAACACCAACAACTTCAGCTCAAACAACAACCACAGTTGTTCCATCTCCAACCGCAGTTGTTCCAACAACAACAGCTGTTCCTACAATCACGACAACAGCTCCAACAACGACGACAGAAGCTCCAACTACAACCACAGCTGCTCCAACAACCACAGTAGCCCCACAAACTACCACAAAAGTTCCAACAAGCACCATTCCGGCTCCAACATCATCCACAGCCGCTCCAACAACAACTACAGCAGCTCCAACAACAACAACACCGACTCCAACAACAACCACAGCCGCTCTAAAAACAACAACAACAGCTCAAACAACAACCACAGCCACTCCAACAACAACCACAGCCACTCCAACAACAACCACAGCTGCTCCTACACCAACCACTGCAGCTCATACAATGTCGATGACAGCTCAAGCAATAACCACTGCTGCTCGAACAAGGACTGCAATTCCAAAAACCACAGCCGCTCCAATCTCAACCACAGCTGCTCCAACAACCACATCTTCTCCAACAACCACACCAGCCCCACAAACCACCACAGCAGCTGCAACAACAACAACTGCTGCAGCTCAAACAACAACAACAGCTGTTGTGACCACATCCACAATTGATCCAAAAACCACAGCTGCTACAACAACCACAGAAGCTGCTACAGCCACAACAACATCTCCAACACAAACCACAGATGCTCCAACAACCACAGCTACTCCGCCAACCACGACAGCAGCTCCAACAACAACAACAGCTTCTCCAACACCAACCATAGCTGCTCCAACAACCACAACTGCATTTCCAAAAACAAGCAAAGCTGCTCAAACAACAACCACTGCAGCTCCAACAACAAACACAGCTACTCCAACACCAACCACAGCTGCGACAATAAACACAGCTGCTCCAACAACAACCACAGCCGCGCCACCAACAACCATAGCTGCACCAACAACCACCACTGCAGCTTCAACAACAACCATAGCCGCTCCAACAACAACCACAGCTCCAACAATAACTAAAGCAACAACAGCCACAGCTGCTCCAACAACCACCACTGCAGCTCCAACCACAATTACTCAAACAACCACCACTGCAGCTCTAACAACAACCACAGCTTATGCAACAATCACAGCCACTCCAACAACAACCACAGCCACTCTAACAACGACCACAGCCACTCTAACAACAACCACAACCGCTCCAACAATGACTTCTGCTGCACCAACAACCACCACTGCATCTCCAACAATGACCACAGCTTCTCCAACAACAACCACAGCTGCTACAACAACAACTGCAGCTACAACAACCACTGCTGCTCCAACAACCACTGCAGCTCCAATAACAACCACAGCTGCACCAACAACAACCACAGTTTACACAACAACCACAGCCAGTTTAACAACAACCACAGCCGCTCTAACAATGACCAGAGCCGCTCCAACAACAAACACAACCGCTGCAACAACAACTTCTGCTGCACCAACAACAACCACAGCTGCTCCAAAAACCACCACTGCATCTCCAACAACAACAGCTCCTCCAATAACAACCACAGCTCCAACAACAACTACAGCTGCTCCAACAACAACCACAGCTCCAACAACAACTACAGCAACAACAGCCACAGCTGCTCCAACAACCACCACTGCAGCTCCAACCACAGCTGCTCCAACTACCACCACTGCAGCTCCAACAACGACCACAGCTGCTTCAACAACATCCACAGCTGCTCAAACAACAAACACAGCGGCTCCAACAAAGACCACATCAGCTCCAACAACAACCACAGGAGCTCCAGCAACAACCATTGCTGCTCCAACAACGAAGACAGCAGCGCCAAAAACAACCAAAGCTGCTCCAACTTCAACGACAGCTGCTCCTACAACTATGACAGCAGCAACAACAACAACAACCACAGCTGCTCCAACACCAACGACAGCTGCTCCAACACCCACAGCTCATCCAACAACAACAGCTGCTCCTTTAACCACGACAGCTGCTCCAACACAAACCACTGCAGCTCTAACAACGACGACAGCAGATCAAACAACAACCACAGCTGTTCCAACACCAACCACAGCTGCTCCCACAACCACAGCTGCTCCCACAACCACTACAGCAGCTCCAACAACAACAACAACCACAACAGCTCCAACACCAATTATAGCTGCTCAAACAACAACCACAGCTGTTCCAAATACATCCACAGTGGCTCCAACAACCACAGCTGCTCCTACAACTATAACAGTAACTCCAACAACAACAACAACCACAACAGCTCCAACACCAATTATAGCTGCTCAAAAAACAACCACAGTTGCTCCAACACCAACAACAACAGCTGTTCCTACAACCACAGCTACTCCAACAACCACAGCTGCTCCTACAACTCTGACAGCAGCTACAACAACCACAGTAGCCCCACAAACCACCACAAAAGTTCCAACAAGCACCATTCGGGCTCCAACATCATCCACAGCCGCTCCAACAACAATTACAGCAGCTCCAACAACAACAACACCGACTCCAACAACAACCACAGCTGCTCCAAAAACAACAACAGCAGCTCAAACAACAAACACAGCCACTCCAACAACAACCACAGCTGCTCCAACACCAACCACTGCAGCTCATACAATGTCGACGACAGCTCAAACAATAACCACTGCTGCTCAAACAAGGACTGCAATTCCAACAACCACAGCCACTCCAATCTCAACCACAGCTGCTCCAACAACCACATCTTCTCCAACAACCACACCGGCCCCACAAACCACCACAGCAGCTCCAACAACAACAACTGCAGCTCAAACAACAACAACAGCTGTTCCAACCACATCCACAATTGATCCAAAAACCACAGCTGCTCCAACAACCACAACAGCTCCTACAGCCACAACAACATCTCCAACACAAACCACAGCTGCTCCAACAACAACCACAGTAGCTCCGACAGCCACAACAACATCTCCAACACAAACCACAGCTGCTCCAACAAAAACCACAGCATCTAAATCAACAACCACAGCTGCTCCAATGACATCCACTGCAGCTCCAACAACGACAACATCATCTCCAACACCAACCACAGCTGCACCAACAACAACCACAGCTGTTTCATCTACAACCACAGCTGCTCCAACAACCACAGCTGCTCCAACAACGACAACATCATCTCCAACACCAACCACAGCTGCACCAACAACAACCACAGCTGTTCCATCTACAACCACAGCTGCTCCTACAACTATGACAGCAACTCCAACAACAACAACAACCACCACAACAGCTCCAACACCAACAACAGCTGCTCAAACAACAACCACAGCTGCTCCAAAAACAACAACAGCAGCTCAAACAACAACCACAGCCACTCCAACAACAACCACAGCTACTCCAACAATAACCACTGCAACTCCAACAACAAAAACTTTGATTCCAAAAACAACCACAGCTGCTCCAACAAAAAACACAGCTACTTCAACATCAACAACAACCACAACAGCTCCAACACCAACAACAGCTGATCAAACAACAACCACAGCTGCTCCAAAAACAACAACAGCAGCTCGAACAACAACCACAGCCAATCTAACAATAACCACTGCAGCTCATACAATGTCGACGACAGCTCAAACAATAACCACTGCTGCTCGAACAAGGACTGCAATTCCAACAACCACAGCCGCAACAATCTCAACCACAGCTGCTCCAACAACCACAACTTCTCCAACAACCACACCAGCCCCACAAACCACCACAGCAGCTCCAACAACAACAAGTGCAGCTCAAACAACAACAACAGCTGTTCCAACCACAACCACAATTGATCCAAAAACCACAGCTGCTCCAACAACCACAGCAGCACCTACAGCCACAACAACATCTCCAACACAAACAACAGCTGCTCCAACAACAACCACAGCAGCTCCTACAACAACCACAGCAGCTAAAACAACAAACACATCTGCTCCAGTAACATCCACTGCAGCTCCAACAATGACGACAGCTGCTCCAACAACCTCAGCTGCTCTTACAACCACGACAGCAGCTCCAACAACGACAACATCATCTCCAACACCAACCACAGCTGCTCCAACAACAACCACAGCATCTAAATCAACAACCACAGCTGTACCAATGACATCCACTGCAGCTCCAACAACGACAACAACTGCTCCGACAACCACAGCTACTACTACAACCACAACAGCAGCTCCAACAACAACAACAGCTTCTCCAACACCAACCACTGCAGCTCCAACAAAAGAAAGTTCATTTCCAACAACAACCACAGCTGCTCCCACAACAACCACAGCAACAACAGCCACAGCTGCTCCAACAACCACCACTGAAGCTCCAACAACAACCACAGCTTCTACAACAACAAACACAGCAACAACAACCACAGCTGCTCCAACAACAACCACTGAAGCTCCAACAACAACCACAACAGCAGCTCTAACAACAACCACAGCAGCTCCAACAACAACAGCAGCAGCTCCAACAACGACCACAAGTGCTCCAAAAACAACCACAACATCTCCAACAACAACCATAGCCTCTCCAACAATAACAGCAGGAGCTCCAACAACAACAGCAGGTCAAAAAACCTCCACAGATGATCCAACAACAGCCTCTCCAACAACAACCACAGCCACTACAACGACAACCACGTCCTCTCCAACAACAACAGCAGCAGCTCCAGCAACAATCACAACTGCTCCCACAACAACTACAGCAACAACAACCACCACTGAAGCTCCAACAACAACCACAGCAACAACAACCACAACAGTAGCTCTAACAACAACCACAGCTGCTCCCACAACCATAACAGCAGTTCCAACAACAACCATCCCGGCTCCAACAACAACTACAGCCGCTCCAAAAACCACAGCCTCTCCAACAACAACCACAGCTGCTCCAACAACAACAGCTGCTCCTACAGCCACGTCAGAAGCTCCAACAACAACCACTGCAGCTCCAACGACAACTACAGCTGCACCAACAACAACCAAAGCTGCTCCAACAACCATAACAACAGTTCCAAAAACGACCACAGCAGCTCCAACAACGACCACAGCTGCTCCAACAATTACGACAGCTGCTCCAACAACAAACACAGCATTTCCAACAACAACCACAGCGGCTCCAACAACCACCACAGCTGCTCCCACAACCACATCTGCTTCTACAACCACTACAGCAGCTCCAACAACAACCACAACAGCTCCAACACCAACAACTGCAACTCAAACAACAACCACAGCTGTTCCAAATACATCCACAGCGGCTCCAACAACCACAGCTGCTCCTACAACTATGACAGCAACTCCAACAACAACAACTTCAGCTCAAACAACAAACACAGCTGTTCCATCTCCAACCACAGCTGCTCCAACAACCACAGTTGTTTCAAGAACAACAGCTGTTCCTACAACCACGACAACAGCTCCAACAACGGCGACAGAAGCTCCAACAACAACAACACCGACTCCAACAACAACCACAGCCGCTCCAAAAACAACAACAACAGCTCAAACAACAACCACAGCCACTCCAACAACAACCACAGCCACTCCAACAACAACCACAGCTGCTCCAACACCAACCACTGCAGCTCATACAATGTCGACGACAGCTCAAACAATAACCACTGCTGCTCGAACAAGGACTGCAATTCCAACAACCACAGCCGTTCCAATCTCAACCACAGCAGCTCCAACAACAACTGCAGCTCAAACAACAACAACAGCTATTCCAACCACATCCACAATTGATCCAAAAACCACAGCTGCTCCAACAACCACAACAGCTCCTACAGCCACAACAACATCTCCAACACAAACCACAGCTGCTCCAACAACAACCACAGTAGCTCCTACAACAATCACAGCAGCTAAAACAACAACCACATCTGCTCCAATAACATCCACTGCAGCTCCAACAATGACGACACCGGCTCCAACAACCACAGCTGCTCCTACAACCACGACAGCAGCTCCAACAACGACAACATCATCTCCAACACCAACCATAGCTGCACCAACAACAACCACAGCTGTTCCATCGACAACCACAGCTGCTCCTACAACTATGACAGCAACTCCAACAACAACAACAACAACCACAACAGCTCCAACACCAACAATAGCTGCTCAAACAACAACCACAGCTGCTCAAACAACAACCACAGCTGCTCCAAAAACAACAACAGCAGCTCAAACAACAACCACAGCCACTCCAACAACAACCACAGCTGCTCCAACACCAACCACTGCAGCTCATACAATGTCGACGACAGCTCAAACAATAACCACTGCTGCTCGAACAAGGACTGCAATTCCAACAACCACAGCCGCTCCAATCTCAACCACAGCTGCTCCAACAACCACATCTTCTCCAACAACCACACTAGCCCCACAAACCACCACAGCAGCTGCAACAACAACAACTGCAGCTCAAACAACAACAACAGCTGTTCCAACCACATCCACAATTGATCCAAAAACCACAGCTGCTCCAACAACCACAGCAGCTCCGACAGCCACAACAACATCTCCAACACAAACCACAGCTGCTCCAACAACCACAGCAGCTCCGACAGCCACAACAACATCTCCAACACAAACCACAGCTGCTCCAACAACAACCACATCTGCTCCAATAACATCCACTGCAGCTCCAACAACGACAACAGCTGCTCCAACAACCACAGCTACTCCTACAACCACGGTAGCAGCTCCAACAACAACAACAGCTTCTCCAACACCAACCATAGCTGCTCCAACAACCACAACTGCATTTCCAAAAACAAGCAAAGCTGCTTTAACAACAACCACTGCAGCACCAACAACAAAAACTTCATTTCCAACAACAACCACAGCTGCTCCAACAACAAACACAGCTACTTCAACACCAACAACAACCACAACAGCTCCAACACCAACCATAGCTGCTCAAACAACAACCACAGCTGCTCAAACAACAACCACAGCCACTCCAACAACAACCACAGCTGCTCCAACACCAACCACTGCAGCTCATACAATGTCGACGACAGCTCAAACAATAACCACTGCTGCTCGAACAAGGACTGCAATTCCAACAACCACAGCCGCTCCAATCTCAACCACAGCTGCTCCAACAACCACATCTTCTCCAACAACCACACCAGCCCCACAAACCACCACAGCAGCTCCAACAACAACAACTTCAGCTCAAACAACAACAACAGCTGTTCCAACCACATCCACAATTGATCCAAAAACCACAGCAGCTCCTACAGCCACAACAACATCTCCAACACAAACCACAGCTGCTCCACCAACAACCAAAGCAGTTCCTACAACAACCACAGCAGCTAAAACAACAACCACATCTGCTCAAATAACATCCACTGCAGCTCCAACAATGACGACAGCTGCTCCAACAACAACAGCTGCTCCTACAACCACGACAGTAGCTCCAACAACGACAACATCATCTCCAACACCAACCACAGCTGCTCCAACAACAACTACATCATCTAAATCAACAACCACAGCTTCTCCAATGACATCCACTGCAGCTCCAACAACGACAACAGCTGCTCCAACAACCACAGCTACTCCTACAACCACGACAGCAGCTCCAACAACAACAACAGCTTCTCCAACACCAACCATTGCTGCAACAATAAACACAGCTGCTCCAACAACAACCATAGCTGCACCAACAACCACCACTGCAGCTTCAACAACAACCATAGCCGCTCCAACAACAACCACAGCTGCTCCAACATCCACAGCTGATCCTACAACCACGACAGCAGCTCCAACAACAACCACATCCACTCCAACAACAACCACAGCCACTCCAACAACAACCACAGCCACTCCAACAACAGCCACAGCTGCTCCAACAACCACGAGAACAGCTCCAAAAACGACGACACAAGCTCTAACTACAACCAAAGCAGCTCCAACAACCACAGCTGCTCGTACAACTCTGACAGCAGCTACAACAACCACAGTAGCCCCACAAACCACCACAAAGGTTCCAACAAGCACCATTCCGGCTCCAACATCATCCACAGCAGCTCCAACAACAACCACATCCACTCCAACAACAACCACAGCCACTCCAACAACAACCACAGCCACTCCAACAACAACCACAGCTGCTCCAACACCAACCACTGCAGCTCATACAATGTCGACGACAGCTCAAACAATAACCACTGCTGCTCGAACAAGGACTGCAATTCCAACATCCACAGCCGTTCCAATCTCAACCACAGCTGCTCTAACAACAACCACTGCAGCTCCAATAACAACCACAGCTGCACCAACAACCATCACAGCTGCTCCCACAACAACAGCTGCTCCTACAACTATGACAGCAACTCCAACAACAACAACAACCACAACAGCTCCAACACCAATTATTGCTGCTCAAACAACATCCACAGCTGCATCAACAACAACCATAGCCGCTCCAACAACAACCACAGCTCCAACAACAACTACAGCAACAACGACCACAGCCGCCCCAACAACAACCACAATTGCTCAAACAACCACAACTGCAGCTCAAACAACAACCACAGCTTATACAACAATCACAGCCACTCCAACAACAACCACAGCCACTCTAACAACGACCACAGCCACTCCAACAACAACTTCTGCTGCACCAACAACCACCACTGCATCTCCAACAATGACCACAGCTTCTCCAACAACAACCACAGCTGCTACAACAACAACTGCAGCTACAACAACCACTGCTGCTCCAACAACAACCACTGCAGCTCCAATAACAACCACAGCTGCACCAACAACAACCACAGCTTACACAACAACCACAACCAGTCCAACAACAACCACAGCCGCTCTAACAATGACCAGAGCCGCTCCAACAACAACCACAACCGCTACAACAACAACTTCTGCTGCACCAACAACAACCACAGCTGCTCCAACATCCACCACTGCAGCTCCAACAACAACAGCTCCTCCAATAACAACCACAGCTGCTCCAACAACAACCACAGCCGCGCCAACAACAACCACAGCTGCTCCAACAATGACAACTGCATCAACAACCACAGCTCCAACAACAACTACAGCAACAACAGCCACAGTTGCTCCAACAACCACGAAAACAGCTCCAACACCAATTATAGCTGCTCAAACAACAACCACAGCTGCTCCAACACCAACAATTTCAGCTCAAACAACAACCACAGCTGTTCCATCTTCAACCACAGCTGCTCCAACAACCACAGTTGTTCCAACAACAACAGTTGTTCCTACAACCACGAAAACAGCTCCAACAACGACGACAGAAGCTCCAACTACAACCACAGCTGCTCCATCATCCACAGCCGCTCCAACAACAATTACAGCTGCTCCAACACCAACAACTGCAGCTCATACAATGTCGACGACAGCTCAAACAATAACCACTGACGCTCGAACAAGGACTGAAATTCCAACAACCACAGCCGTTCCAATCTCAACCACAGCTGCTCCAACAACCACATCTTCTCCAACAACCACACCGGCCCCACAAACCACCACAGCAGCTCCAACAACAACAACTGCAGCTCAAACAACAACAACAGCAGTTCCAACCACAACAGTAGCTCTAACAACAACCACAGCTGCTCCCACAACCATAACAGCAGTTCCAACAACAACCATCCCGGCTCCAACAACAACCACAGCCGCTCTAACAACCACAGCCGCTCCAACAACAACCACAGCTGCTCCAACAACAACAGCTGCTCCTACAGCCACGTCAGAAGCTCCAACAACAACCACTGCAGCTCCAACGACAACTACAGCTGCACCAACAACAACCAAAGCTGCTCCAACAACCATAACAACAGTTCCAAAAACGACCACAGCAGCTCCAACAACGACCACAGCTGCTCCAACAACAACGACAGCTGCTCCAACAACTACACCAGCCCCACAAACCACCACAGCAGCTCCAACAACAACAACTGCATCTCAAACAACAACCACATCTGCTCCAATAACATCCACTGCAGCTCCAACAATGGCGACAGCAGCTCCAACAACGTCAACATCATCTACAACACCAACCACAGCTGCTCCAACATCAACCACAGCATCTAAATCAACAACCACAGCTGCTCCAATGACATCCACTGCAGCTCCAACAACGATAACATCATCTCCAACACCAACCACAGCTGCACCAACAACAACCACAGCTGTTCCATCTACAACCACAGCTGCTCGAACAACCACAGCTGCTCCTACAACTATGACAGCAACTCCAACAACAACAACAACCACAACAGCTCCTACAGCCAAAACAACATCTCCAACAACAACCACAGCTGCTCCAACAACAACCACAGTAGCTCCTACAACAACCGCAGCAGCTAAAACAACAACCACATCTGCTCCAGTAACATCCCCTGCAGCTCCAACAATGACGACAGCTGCTCCAACAACCACAGCTGCTCCTACAACCACGACAGCAGCTCCAACAACGACAACATCATCTCCAACACCAACCACAGCTGCTCCAACATCAACCACAGCATCTAAATCAACAACCACAGCTGCTCCAATGACATCCACTGCAGCTCCAACAACGACAACATCATCTCCAACACCAACCACAGCTGCTCCAACAACAACCACAGCATCTAAATCAACAACCACAGCTGTACCAATGACATCCACTGCAGCTCCAACAACGACAACAACTGCTCCGACAACCACAGCTACTACTACAACCACAACAGCAGCTCCAACAACAACAACAGCTTCTCCAACACCAACCACTGCAGCTCCAACAAAAGAAAGTTCATTTCCAACAACAACCACAGCTGCTCCCACAACAACCACAGCAACAACAGCCACAGCTGCTCCAACAACCACCACTGAAGCTCCAACAACAACCACAGCTTCTACAACAACAAACACAGCAACAACAACCACAGCTGCTCCAACAACAACCACTGAAGCTCCAACAACAACCACAACAGCAGCTCTAACAACAACCACAGCAGCTCCAACAACAACAGCAGCAGCTCCAACAACGACCACAAGTGCTCCAAAAACAACCACAACATCTCCAACAACAACCATAGCCTCTCCAACAATAACAGCAGGAGCTCCAACAACAACAGCAGGTCAAAAAACCTCCACAGATGATCCAACAACAGCCTCTCCAACAACAACCACAGCCACTACAACGACAACCACGTCCTCTCCAACAACAACAGCAGCAGCTCCAGCAACAATCACAACTGCTCCCACAACAACTACAGCAACAACAACCACCACTGAAGCTCCAACAACAACCACAGCAACAACAACCACAACAGTAGCTCTAACAACAACCACAGCTGCTCCCACAACCATAACAGCAGTTCCAACAACAACCATCCCGGCTCCAACAACAACTACAGCCGCTCCAAAAACCACAGCCTCTCCAACAACAACCACAGCTGCTCCAACAACAACAGCTGCTCCTACAGCCACGTCAGAAGCTCCAACAACAACCACTGCAGCTCCAACGACAACTACAGCTGCACCAACAACAACCAAAGCTGCTCCAACAACCATAACAACAGTTCCAAAAACGACCACAGCAGCTCCAACAACGACCACAGCTGCTCCAACAATTACGACAGCTGCTCCAACAACAAACACAGCATTTCCAACAACAACCACAGCGGCTCCAACAACCACCACAGCTGCTCCCACAACCACATCTGCTTCTACAACCACTACAGCAGCTCCAACAACAACCACAACAGCTCCAACACCAACAACTGCAACTCAAACAACAACCACAGCTGTTCCAAATACATCCACAGCGGCTCCAACAACCACAGCTGCTCCTACAACTATGACAGCAACTCCAACAACAACAACTTCAGCTCAAACAACAAACACAGCTGTTCCATCTCCAACCACAGCTGCTCCAACAACCACAGTTGTTTCAAGAACAACAGCTGTTCCTACAACCACGACAACAGCTCCAACAACGGCGACAGAAGCTCCAACAACAACAACACCGACTCCAACAACAACCACAGCCGCTCCAAAAACAACCACAGCCACTCCAACAACAACCACAGCTGCTCCAACACCAACCACTGCAGCTCATACAATGTCGACGACAGCTCAAACAATAACCACTGCTGCTCGAACAAGGACTGCAATTCCAACAACCACAGCCGTTCCAATCTCAACCACAGCAGCTCCAACAACAACTGCAGCTCAAACAACAACAACAGCTATTCCAACCACATCCACAATTGATCCAAAAACCACAGCTGCTCCAACAACCACAACAGCTCCTACAGCCACAACAACATCTCCAACACAAACCACAGCTGCTCCAACAACAACCACAGTAGCTCCTACAACAATCACAGCAGCTAAAACAACAACCACATCTGCTCCAATAACATCCACTGCAGCTCCAACAATGACGACACCGGCTCCAACAACCACAGCTGCTCCTACAACCACGACAGCAGCTCCAACAACGACAACATCATCTCCAACACCAACCATAGCTGCACCAACAACAACCACAGCTGTTCCATCGACAACCACAGCTGCTCCTACAACTATGACAGCAACTCCAACAACAACAACAACAACCACAACAGCTCCAACACCAACAATAGCTGCTCAAACAACAACCACAGCTGCTCAAACAACAACCACAGCTGCTCCAAAAACAACAACAGCAGCTCAAACAACAACCACAGCCACTCCAACAACAACCACAGCTGCTCCAACACCAACCACTGCAGCTCATACAATGTCGACGACAGCTCAAACAATAACCACTGCTGCTCGAACAAGGACTGCAATTCCAACAACCACAGCCGCTCCAATCTCAACCACAGCTGCTCCAACAACCACATCTTCTCCAACAACCACACTAGCCCCACAAACCACCACAGCAGCTGCAACAACAACAACTGCAGCTCAAACAACAACAACAGCTGTTCCAACCACATCCACAATTGATCCAAAAACCACAGCTGCTCCAACAACCACAGCAGCTCCGACAGCCACAACAACATCTCCAACACAAACCACAGCTGCTCCAACAACCACAGCAGCTCCGACAGCCACAACAACATCTCCAACACAAACCACAGCTGCTCCAACAACAACCACATCTGCTCCAATAACATCCACTGCAGCTCCAACAACGACAACAGCTGCTCCAACAACCACAGCTACTCCTACAACCACGGTAGGAGCTCCAACAACAACAACAGCTTCTCCAACACCAACCATAGCTGCTCCAACAACCACAACTGCATTTCCAAAAACAAGCAAAGCTGCTTTAACAACAACCACTGCAGCACCAACAACAAAAACTTCATTTCCAACAACAACCACAGCTGCTCCAACAACAAACACAGCTACTTCAACACCAACAACAACCACAACAGCTCCAACACCAACCATAGCTGCTCAAACAACAACCACAGCTGCTCAAACAACAACCACAGCCACTCCAACAACAACCACAGCTGCTCCAACACCAACCACTGCAGCTCATACAATGTCGACGACAGCTCAAACAATAACCACTGCTGCTCGAACAAGGACTGCAATTCCAACAACCACAGCCGCTCCAATCTCAACCACAGCTGCTCCAACAACCACATCTTCTCCAACAACCACACCAGCCCCACAAACCACCACAGCAGCTCCAACAACAACAATTTCAGCTCAAACAACAACAACAGCTGTTCCAACCACATCCACAATTGATCCAAAAACCACAGCAGCTCCTACAGCCACAACAACATCTCCAACACAAACCACAGCTGCTCCACCAACAACCAAAGCAGTTCCTACAACAACCACAGCAGCTAAAACAACAACCACATCTGCTCAAATAACATCCACTGCAGCTCCAACAATGACGACAGCTGCTCCAACAACAACAGCTGCTCCTACAACCACGACAGTAGCTCCAACAACGACAACATCATCTCCAACACCAACCACAGCTGCTCCAACAACAACTACATCATCTAAATCAACAACCACAGCTTCTCCAATGACATCCACTGCAGCTCCAACAACGACAACAGCTGCTCCAACAACCACAGCTACTCCTACAACCACGACAGCAGCTCCAACAACAACAACAGCTTCTCCAACACCAACCATTGCTGCAACAATAAACACAGCTGCTCCAACAACAACCATAGCTGCACCAACAACCACCACTGCAGCTTCAACAACAACCATAGCCGCTCCAACAACAACCACAGCTGCTCCAACATCCACAGCTGATCCTACAACCACGACAGCAGCTCCAACAACAACCACATCCACACCAACAACAACCACAGCCACTCCAACAACAACCACAGCCACTCCAACAACAGCCACAGCTGCTCCAACAACCACGAGAACAGCTCCAAAAACGACGACACAAGCTCTAACTACAACCAAAGCAGCTCCAACAACCACAGCTGCTCGTACAACTCTGACAGCAGCTACAACAACCACAGTAGCCCCACAAACCACCACAAAGGTTCCAACAAGCACCATTCCGGCTCCAACATCATCCACAGCAGCTCCAACAACAACCACATCCACTCCAACAACAACCACAGCCACTCCAACAACAACCACAGCCACTCCAACAACAACCACAGCTGCTCCAACACCAACCACTGCAGCTCATACAATGTCGACGACAGCTCAAACAATAACCACTGCTGCTCGAACAAGGACTGCAATTCCAACATCCACAGCCGTTCCAATCTCAACCACAGCTGCTCTAACAACAACCACTGCAGCTCCAATAACAACCACAGCTGCACCAACAACCATCACAGCTGCTCCCACAACAACAGCTGCTCCTACAACTATGACAGCAACTCCAACAACAACAACAACCACAACAGCTCCAACACCAATTATTGCTGCTCAAACAACATCCACAGCTGCATCAACAACAACCATAGCCGCTCCAACAACAACCACAGCTCCAACAACAACTACAGCAACAACGACCACAGCCGCCCCAACAACAACCACAATTGCTCAAACAACCACAACTGCAGCTCAAACAACAACCACAGCTTATACAACAATCACAGCCACTCCAACAACAACCACAGCCACTCTAACAACGACCACAGCCACTCCAACAACAACTTCTGCTGCACCAACAACCACCACTGCATCTCCAACAATGACCACAGCTTCTCCAACAACAACCACAGCTGCTACAACAACAACTGCAGCTACAACAACCACTGCTGCTCCAACAACAACCACTGCAGCTCCAATAACAACCACAGCTGCACCAACAACAACCACAGCTTACACAACAACCACAACCAGTCCAACAACAACCACAGCCGCTCTAACAATGACCAGAGCCGCTCCAACAACAACCACAACCGCTACAACAACAACTTCTGCTGCACCAACAACAACCACAGCTGCTCCAACATCCACCACTGCAGCTCCAACAACAACAGCTCCTCCAATAACAACCACAGCTGCTCCAACAACAACCACAGCCGCGCCAACAACAACCACAGCTGCTCCAACAATGACAACTGCATCAACAACCACAGCTCCAACAACAACTACAGCAACAAAAGCCACAGTTGCTCCAACAACCACGAAAACAGCTCCAACACCAATTATAGCTGCTCAAACAACAACCACAGCTGCTCCAACACCAACAATTTCAGCTCAAACAACAACCACAGCTGTTCCATCTTCAACCACAGCTGCTCCAACAACCACAGTTGTTCCAACAACAACAGTTGTTCCTACAACCACGAAAACAGCTCCAACAACGACGACAGAAGCTCCAACTACAACCACAGCTGCTCCATCATCCACAGCCGCTCCAACAACAATTACAGCTGCTCCAACACCAACAACTGCAGCTCATACAATGTCGACGACAGCTCAAACAATAACCACTGACGCTCGAACAAGGACTGAAATTCCAACAACCACAGCCGTTCCAATCTCAACCACAGCTGCTCCAACAACCACATCTTCTCCAACAACCACACCGGCCCCACAAACCACCACAGCAGCTCCAACAACAACAACTGCAGCTCAAACAACAACAACAGCAGTTCCAACCACAACAGTAGCTCTAACAACAACCACAGCTGCTCCCACAACCATAACAGCAGTTCCAACAACAACCATCCCGGCTCCAACAACAACCACAGCCGCTCTAACAACCACAGCCGCTCCAACAACAACCACAGCTGCTCCAACAACAACAGCTGCTCCTACAGCCACGTCAGAAGCTCCAACAACAACCACTGCAGCTCCAACGACAACTACAGCTGCACCAACAACAACCAAAGCTGCTCCAACAACCATAACAACAGTTCCAAAAACGACCACAGCAGCTCCAACAACGACCACAGCTGCTCCAACAACAACGACAGCTGCTCCAACAACAAACACAGCATTTCCAACAACAACCACAGCAGCTCCAACAACCACCACAGCTGCTTCCACAACCACATCTGCTTCTACAACCACTACAGTAGCTCCAACAACAACCACAACAGCTCCAACACCAACAACTGCAACTCAAACAACCACAGCTGTTCCAAATACATCCACAGCGGCTCCAACAACCACAGCTGCTCCTACAACTATGACAGCAACTCCAACAACAACAACAATCACAACAGCTCCAACACGAACCATAGCTGCTCAAACAACAACCACAGCTGCTCCAACAACAACAGCTGTTCCTACGACCACGAGAACAGCTCCAAAAACGACGACACAAGCTTTAACTACAACCAAAGCTGCTCCAACAACCACAGCTGCTCGTACAACTCTGACAGCAGCTACAACAAACACAGTAGCCCCACAAACCACCACAAAGGTTCCAACAAGCACCATTCCGGCTCCAACATCATCCACAGCAGCTCCAACAACAACCACATCCACTCCAACAACAACCACATCCACTCCAACAACAACCAGAGCTGCTCCAACACCAACCACTGCAGCTCATACAATGTCGACGACAGCTCAAACATTAACCACTGCTGCTCGAACAAGGACTGCAATTCCAACAACCACAGCCGTTCCAATCTCAACCACAGCTGCTCCAACAACCACATCTTCTCCAACAACTACACCAGCCCCACAAACCACCACAGCAGCTCCAACAACAACAACTGCATCTCAAACAACAACCACATCTGCTCCAATAACATCCACTGCAGCTCCAACAATGGCGACAGCAGCTCCAACAACGTCAACATCATCTACAACACCAACCACAGCTGCTCCAACATCAACCACAGCATCTAAATCAACAACCACAGCTGCTCCAATGACATCCACTGCAGCTCCAACAACGATAACATCATCTCCAACACCAACCACAGCTGCACCAACAACAACCACAGCTGTTCCATCTACAACCACAGCTGCTCGAACAACCACAGCTGCTCCTACAACTATGACAGCAACTCCAACAACAACAACAACCACAACAGCTCCTACAGCCAAAACAACATCTCCAACAACAACCACAGCTGCTCCAACAACAACCACAGTAGCTCCTACAACAACCGCAGCAGCTAAAACAACAACCACATCTGCTCCAGTAACATCCACTGCAGCTCCAACAATGACGACAGCTGCTCCAACAACCACAGCTGCTCCTACAACCACGACAGCAGCTCCAACAACGACAACATCATCTCCAACACCAACCACAGCTGCTCCAACATCAACCACAGCATCTAAATCAACAACCACAGCTGCTCCAATGACATCCACTGCAGCTCCAACAACGACAACATCATCTCCAACACCAACCACAGCTGCACCAACAACAACCACAGCTGTTCCATCTACAACCACAGCTGCTCCAACAACCACAGCTGCTTCTACAACTATGACAGCAACTCCAACAACAACAACAACCACAACAGCTCCAACACCAACAATAGCTGCTCAAACAACAACCACAGCTGCTCAAACAACAACCACAGCTGCTCCAAAAACAACAACAGTAGCTCAAACAAAAACCACAGCCACTCTAACATCAACCACAGCAGCTCCTACAGCCACAACAACATCTCCAACACAAACCACAGCTGCTCCAACAACAACCACAGCAGCTCCTATAACAACCACAGCAGCTAAAACAACAACCACATCTGCTCCAATAACATCCACTGCAGCTCCAACAATGGCGACAGCAGCTCCAACAACGTCAACATCATCTACAACACCAACCACAGCTGCTCCAACATCAACCACAGCATCTAAATCAACAACCACAGCTGCTCCAATGACATCCACTGCAGCTCCAACAACGATAACATCATCTCCAACACCAACCACAGCTGCACCAACAACAACCACAGCTGTTCCATCTACAACCACAGCTGCTCGAACAACCACAGCTGCTCCTACAACTATGACAGCAACTCCAACAACAACAACAACCACAACAGCTCCTACAGCCAAAACAACATCTCCAACAACAACCACAGCTGCTCCAACAACAACCACAGTAGCTCCTACAACAACCGCAGCAGCTAAAACAACAACCACATCTGCTCCAGTAACATCCACTGCAGCTCCAACAATGACGACAGCTGCTCCAACAACCACAGCTGCTCCTACAACCACGACAGCAGCTCCAACAACGACAACATCATCTCCAACACCAACCACAGCTGCTCCAACATCAACCACAGCATCTAAATCAACAACCACAGCTGCTCCAATGACATCCACTGCAGCTCCAACAACGACAACATCATCTCCAACACCAACCACAGCTGCACCAACAACAACCACAGCTGTTCCATCTACAACCACAGCTGCTCCAACAACCACAGCTGCTTCTACAACTATGACAGCAACTCCAACAACAACAACAACCACAACAGCTCCAACACCAACAATAGCTGCTCAAACAACAACCACAGCTGCTCAAACAACAACCACAGCTGCTCCAAAAACAACAACAGTAGCTCAAACAAAAACCACAGCCACTCTAACAACAACCACAGCAGCTCCTACAGCCACAACAACATCTCCAACACAAACCACAGCTGCTCCAACAACAACCACAGCAGCTCCTATAACAACCACAGCAGCTAAAACAACAACCACATCTGCTCCAATAACATCCACTGCAGCTCCAACATTGACGACAGCAGCTCCAACAACGACAACATCATCTCCAACACCAACCACAGCTGCTCCAACATCAACCACAGCATCTAAATCAACAACCACAGCTGCTCCAATGACATCCACTGCAGCTCCAACAACGACAACATCATCTCCAACACCAACCACAGCTGTTCCATCTACAACCACAGCTGCTCCAACAACCACAGCTACTCATACAACCACGAAAGTAACTCCAACAACAACAACAGCTTCTCCAACACCAACCATAGCTGCTCCAACTACCACAACTGCATTTCCAAAAACAAACACAGCTGCTCCAACACCAACCACAGCTGCGACAATAAACACAGCTGCTCCAACAACAACCACAGCCGCGCCAACAACAACCATAGCTACACCAACAACCACCACTGCAGCTTCAAAAACAACCATACCCACTCCAACAACAACCACAACCGCTCCAACAACAACATCTGCTGCACCAACAACAACCACAGCTGCTCCAACAACAACCACAGCTGCTCCAACAACAACCACAACTGCTCCAACAACAACCACAGCAACAACAACCATAGCTGCACCAACAACCATCACTGCAGCTTCAACAACAACCACAGCCGCTCCAACAACAACCACAGCTCCAACAACACCTACAGCAACAACAGCCACAGCTGCTCCAACAACCACCACTGCAGCTCCAACCACAGCTGCTCCAACTACCACCACTGCAGCTCCAACAACGACCACAGCTGCTCCAACAACATCCACAGCTGCATCAACAACAATCATAGCCGCTCCAACAACAACCACAGCTCCAACAACAACTACAGCAACAACGACCACAGCCGCCCCAACAACAACCACAATTGCTCAAACAACCACAACTGCAGCTCTAACAACAACCACAGCTTATACAACAATCACAGCCACTCCAACAACAACCACAGCCACTCTAACAACGACCACAGCCACTCCAACAACAACCACAACTGCTCCAACAACAACTTCTGCTGCACCAACAACCACCACTGCATCTCCAACAATGACCACAGCTTCTCCAACAACAACCACAGCTGCTACAACAACAACTGCAGCTCCAACAACCACTGCTGCTCCAACAACAACCACTGAAGCTCCAATAACAACCACAGCTGCACCAACAACAACCACAGCTGCACCAACAACAACCACAGCTGACACAACAACCACAGCTGCTCCAACAACAACCACAGCCACTGAAAAAACAACCACAGCTGCTCCAATAACAACCACAGCCGCTAAAACAACAACCACAGCTGCTCCAACAAACACAGCTGCTCCAACTACAACCACAGCTGCTCCTTCAAGTATAAAAACAGCTCCAACAGGAACAACCACAGCAGCCTCACAAACCACCACAGCAGCTCCAACAACCACAGCAGCTCCTACAGTCACAACAGCAGCTAAATCAACAACCACAGCTCCTCAAACAACAAACACAGCTGCTACAACAACAACCACATCAGCTCCAACAACAACCACAGCAGCTCCAACACTAACCACAGCAGCTCCTACAACAACCACAGCTTGTCCAAAAACGACAACAGCAGCTCCAACTACAACCACAGCAGGTTCAACAACCACTGCTGCTCCTACAACTATGTTAGTAGCTATAACAACCACAGTAGCCCCACAAACCACCACAGTAGTTTCAACAACAACCACAGCCGCTCCAACAACCACCACTGCAGATCAAACAACAACTACATCCGCTCCAACAACAACCACAGCCGCACCAAAAACGACGACAGCTGCTCCAACAACCACCACTGCATCTCAAACAACCACCACTGCAGATCCAACAACAACTACATCCGCTCCAACAACAACCACAGCTGCACTAACAACGACGATAGCTGCTCCAACAACCACACCTTCAATTACAACCACGACAGCAGCTCCAACAACAACCACAGCTTCTCCAACAACAACCACTGCAGCTCCTACAACCACCACTGCAGATCAAACAACAACTACATCCGCTCCAACAACAACCACAGCCGCACCAAAAACGACGACAGCTGCTCCAACAACCACCACTGCATCTCAAACAACCACCACTGCAGATCCAACAACAACTACATCCGCTCCAACAACAACCACAGCTGCACTAACAACGACGATAGCTGCTCCAACAACCACACCTTCAATTACAACCACGACAGCAGCTCCAACAACAACCACAGCTTCTCCAACAACAACCACAGCAACAACAAACACTGCAGCTCCATCAACGACCACAGCTGCTCTAACAACAACCACAGCTGCTCCAACAACAACTACAGCTACACAAACAATAACCACAGCTGCTCCAACAAACACCACTGAAGCTCCAACAACAACCACTGCAGCTCCAACAACAACCACAGCTGCTCCAACAACAACCACAGCCACTAAAACAACAACCACAGCTACTCCACCAACACCCACAGCCGATAAAACAACAACCACAGCTGCTCCAACAACAACCACAGCTACAAAAACAACAACCACAGCTGCACCAACATCAACCACAGATGCGTCAACAACAACCACAGCCGCCCCACCAACAACCACAGCTCCAACAACAAAAAGTTCATTTCCAACAATAACAACAGCTTCTCCAACAACAATAGCAGCAGCTCAAACAACAACCACAGCAGCTCCAACAACAACAGCAGTAGCTCCAACAACAACCACAGCAGCTCCAACAACAGCAGCAGCAGCTCCAACAACGACCACAAGTGCTCCAACAACAACCACAGCATCTCCAACAACAACCATAGCCACTCCAACAGCAACCACGGCCTCTCCAACAACAACAGCAGGAGCTCCAACAACAACAGCAGGTCAAAAAACCTCCACAGATGATCCAACAACAACCACAGCCGCTACAAAAACAATAGCAGCTCCAACAACAACCACAGCTACTCCAACAACAACCACGGACTCTGCAACAATAACGGCAGCAGCTCCAACAACAACCAAAGCAGCTCCAACAATGACCTCAAGTACTCCAACAACAACCACAGCTGCTATAACAACCACAGCTGCTCCCACAACAACGACAGCAACAACAGCCACAGCGGCTCCAACAACCACCACTGAAGCTCCAACAACAACCACAGCTTCTACAACAACAACCACAGCAACAACAACCACAGCTGCTCCAACAACCACCACTGAAGGTCCAACAACAACCACAGCAACAACAACCACAACAGCAGCTCTAACAACAACCACAGCAGCTCCAACAATGACCACAAGTGCTCCAACAACAACAGCAGCTCAAAAAACCTCCATAGATGATCCAACAACAGCATCTCCAACAACAACCACAGCCACTACAACAACAACAGCAGCAGCTCCAACAACAACCACAGCTGCTCCACCAATAACCACATCAGCTCCAACAACAACCACAGCAGCTCCAACACCAACGACAGCTGCTCCAACAACCACTGCAACAACAACCACAACAGCAGCTCTAACAACAACCACAGCAGCTATGACAACAACAGAAGCAGCTCCAACAACGACCACAAGTGCTCCAACAACAACAACAGCATCTCCAACAACAACCATAGCCTCTCCAACAACAAGAGCAGGAGCTCCAACAACAACAGCAGGTCAAAAAACCTCCATAGATGATCCAACAACAGCATCTCCAACAACAACCACAGCCACTACAACAACAACAGCAGCAGCTCCAACAACAACCACAGCTGCTCCCACAACAACTACAGCAACAACAGCCACAGCTGCTCCAACAACAACCACAGCAACAACAACCACAACCACAACAGCAGCTCTAACAACAACCACAGCTGCTCCCACAACCATAACAGCAGTTCCAACAACAACCATCCCGGCTCCAACAACAACCAAAGTCGCTCCAACAAACACAGCCGCTCCAGCAACAACCACAGCTGCTCCAACAACAACAGCTGCTCCTACAACCACGTCAGAATCTCCAACAACAACCACTGCAGCTCCAACAACAACTACAGCTGCACCAACAACCATTACAGCTCCAACAACCACCACTCTAGCTCCAACAACAAATACAGCCGCTCCAACGACAACTACAGCTGCTCCAACAACAATAGCTGCTCCTACAACCACGTCAGTAGTTCCAACAACAACCACATCCGCTCCAACAACTACGACAGCTGCTCCAACAACCACAGCTGCTCCTACAACCACTACATCAGCTCCAACAACAACCACAGCTTCTCCAACAACAACCACAGCAACAACAACCACTGCAGCTTCAACAACGACCACAGCTGCCCCAACAACAACAACAGCTGCTAAAACAACTACCACTGCAGCTCTAACAACAACCACAGCCGCTCCAACAACAACCACAGCTACTCCAATAACAACCACAACCGCTAAAACAACAACCACAGCTGCTCCAACAACAACCACAGCTACACCAACAACAACCAAAGCTGCACCAACATCATCCACAGATGCATCAACAACAACCACAGCCGCCCCACAAATCATCACAGCTCCAACAACAACCACAGCCGCTCCAACAACAACCACAGCTGCTCCAACAACAACAGCTGCTCCTACAACCACGTCAGAAGCTCCAACAACAACCACTGCAGCTCCAACAACAACTACAGCTGCACCAACAACAACCACTACAGCTCCAACAACCACCACTCTAGCTCCAACAACAACTACAGCTGCTCCAACAACAACTACAGCTGCTCCAACAACAATAGCTGCTCCTACAAATACGTCAGTAGTTCCAAAAACAACCACAGCCACTCCAACAACGACGACAGCTGCTCCAACAACCACAGCTGCTCCTACAACCACGACAGCTGCTCCAACAACAACCACAGCTTCTCCAACAACAACCACAGCAACAACAACCACTGCAGCTTCAACAACGACCACAGCTGCCCCAACAACAACAACAGCTGCTCAAACAACTACCATTGCAGCTCTAACAACAACCACAGCCGCTCCAACAACAACCACAGCTGCTCCTACAACCACGTCAGAAGCTCCAACAACAACCACTGCAGCTCCAACAACAACTACAGCTGCACCAACAACAACCACTGCTGCTCCAACAACCACCACTGCAGCTCCAACAACAACTACAACTGCTCCAACAACAATAGCTGCTCCTAAAACCACGTCAGAAGCTCCAACAACAACCACAGCCGCTCCAACAATGACGACAGCTGCTCCAACAACCACAGCTGCTCCTACAACCACAACAGCAGCTCCAACAACAACCACAGCTTCTCCAACAACAACCACAGCAACAACAACCACTGCAGCTCCAACAACGACCACAGCTGCCCCAACAACAACAACAGCTGCTCAAACAACGACAACTGCAGCTCTCACAACAACCACAGCTGCTCCAACAACAACCAAAGCCACTAAAACAACAACCACAGCTGCTCCAATAACAACCACAGCTGCTAAAACAACAACAACAACAGCTGCTCCAACAACAACCACAGCTACACCAACAACAACCAAAGTTGCACCAACATCAACCACAGATGCATCAACAACAACCACAGCCGCCCCACAAATCATCACAGCTCCAACAACAACTACTGCAGCTCCAACAACAACCACAGCTATTCCAACAACCACCACTGCAGATCTAACAACAACTACAGCCGCTCCAACAACAACCACAGCCGCCCCAACGACCACCACTGCAGCTCCAACAACAACCACAGCTGCTCCAATAACAACCACAGCTACACCAACATCAATCACAGATGCATCAACAACAACCACAGCCCCTCCACCAACAATCACAGCTCCAAAAACAACTACTGCAGCTCCAACAACAACCACAGCCGCCCCAACAACCACCACTGCAGCTCCAACAACAACCACAGCCGCCCCAACAACCACCACTGCAGCTCCAACAACAACCACAGCTGCTCCTACAACAACGACAGCCGTTCCAACCACGACAGCCGTTCCAACAACGACGACAGCAGGTCAAACAACAACCACAGCTGCTCCAACTACAACCACAGCTGCTCCAACAACCACAGCTGCCCCTTCAAGTATAACAACAGCTCCAACAGGAACAACCATAGAAGACTCACAAACCACCACAGCAGCTCCAACAACCACAGCAGCTCCTACAGCCACAACAGCAGCTAAATCAACAACCACAGCTCCTCCAACAACAACCACATCAGCTCCAACAACAACCACAGCAGCTCCAACACCAACGACAGCTGCTCCAACAACCACTGCAACAACAACCACAACAGCAGCTCTAACAACAACCACAGCAGCTCCGACAACAACAGGAGCAGCTCCAACAACGACCACAAGTTCTCCAACAACAACAACAGCATCTCCAACAACAACCATAGCCTCTCCAACAACAACAGCAGGAGCTCCAACAACAACAGCAGGTCAAAACACCTCCACAGATGATCCAACAACAGCATCTCCAACAACAACCACAGCTGCTACAACAACAAAAGCAGCTCCAACAACAACCACAGCTACTCCAACAACAACCACGGCCTCTGCAACAATAACGGCAGCAGCTCCAACAATGACCTCAAGTGCTCCAACAACAAGCACAGCTGCTATAACAACAACTACAGCAACAACAGCCACAGCTGCTCCAACAACCACCACTGAAGCTCCAACAACAACCACAGCTTCTCCAACAACAACCACAGCAACAACAACCACAACAGCAGCTCTAACAACAACCACAGCTTCTCCCACAACCATAACAGCAGTTCCAACCACAACCATCCCGGCTCCAACAACAACCACAGCAGCTCCAACAACCACAGCCGCTCCAACACCAATGACGGCTGCTCCAACAACCACTGCAGCTCCAAGAACAACGACAGCAACTCAAACAACATCCACAGCTGCTCCAACATCAACCATAGCTGATCAAACAACAACAACAGCTGTTCTAACCAAAACCACAGCTGCTCCAAGAACAACCACAGCATTTCCAACAACAACCACAGCTGCTCCAACAACCATAACAACAGTTCCAAAAAGGACCACAGCAGCTCGTACAACAACACCAGCAGCTTCAACAACAACCACAGCATTTCTAACAACAACCACAGCTGCTACAACAACCATAACAACAGTTCCAAAAAGGACCACAGCAGCTCGTACAACAACAACAGCAGCTTCAACAACAACCACAGCATTTCTAACAACAACCACAGCTGCTACAACAACCATAACAACAGTTCCAAAAAGAACCACAGCAGCTCTTACAACAACCACTTCTGCTCCAACAATAACAACAGCTGCTCCAACAACAAACACAGCTACTCCAACACCAACCACAGCTGCTACAATAAACACAGCTGCTCCAACAACAACCACAGCCACAGCAATAGCAACCATAGCGGCACCAACAACCACCACTGCAGCTTCAACAACAACCACAGCCGCTCCAACAACAACCACAGCTGCTCCAACATCCACAGCTGATCCTACAACCACGACAGCAGCTCCAACAACAACAGCTCATACAACGTCAAACACAGGTTCTCCCACAACTACCACTGCAGCTCCAACAACCACCACAGCTGCTCCCACAACCACATCTGCTTCTACAACCACTACAGCAGCTCCAACTACAACCACAGCTGCTCCAACAACCACAGTAGCCCCACAAACTACCACAAAAGTTCCAACAAGCACCATTCCGGCTCCAACATCATCCACAGCCGCTCCAACAACAACTACAGCAGCTCAAACAACAACCACAGCCACTCCAACAACAACCACAGCCACTCCAACAACAACCACAGCTGCTCCTACACCAACCACTGCAGCTCATACAATGTCGACGACAGCTCAAGCAATAACCACTGCTGCTCGAACAAGGACTGCAATTCCAACAACCATAGCCGTTCCAATCTCAACCACAGCAGCTCCAACAACAACAACTGCAGCTCAAACAACAACAACAGCTATTCCAACCACATCCACAATTGATCCAAAAACCACAGCTGCTCCAACAACCACAACAGCTCCTACAGCCACAACATCTCCAACACAAACCACAGCTGCTCCAACAACAACCACAGTAGCTCCTACAACAATCACAGCAGCTAAAACAACAACCACATCTGCTCCAATAACATCCACTGCAGCTCCAACAATGACGACATCATCTCCAACACCAACCACAGCTGCACCAACAACAACCACAGCTGCTCCAACAACCACAGCTGCTCCTACAACTATGACAGCAACTCCAACAACAACAACAACCACAACAGCTCCAACACCAACAATAGCTGCTCAAACAAAAACAACAGCTGCTCAAACAACAACCACAGCTGCTCCAAAAACAACAACAGCAGCTCAAACAACAACCACAGCCACTCCAACAACCACCACAGCAACTCCAACAACAACAACAGCTGCTCCAACAACCACAGCTACTCCTACAACCACGACAGCAGCTCCAACAACAACAACAGCTTCTCCAACACCAACCATAGCTGCTCCAACAACCACAACTGCATTTCCAAAAACAAGCAAAACTGCTCTAACAACCACTGCAGCTCCAACAACCACATCTTCTCCAACAACCACACCAGCCCCACAAACCACCACAGCAGCTCCTACAGCCACAACAACATCTCCAACACAAACAACAGCTGCTCCAACAACAACCACAGCAGCTCCTACAACAACCACAGCTGCTCAAACAACAACCACAACTGCTCCAACAACAACCACAGCAACAACAACCACAGCTGCTCCAACAATGACAACTGCATCAACAACCACAACTCCAACAACAACTACAGCCACAGCTGCTCCAACAACCACAACTGCAGCTCCAACCACAGCTGCTCCAACTACCACCACAGCTGATACAACAACCACAGCCACTCCAACAGCAACCACAGCCACTCTAACAACGACCACAGCCACTCCAACAAAAACCACAACCGCTCCAACAACAACTTCTGCTGCACCAACAACCATCACTGCAGCTCCAACAACGACCACAGCTGCTCCAACAACAACCACAGCTGATACAACAACCACAGCCACTCCAACAGCAACCACAGCCACTCTAACAACGACCACAGCCACTCCAACAAAAACCACAACCGCTCCAACAACAACTTCTGCTGCACCAACAACCATCACTGCAGCTCCAGCAACGACCACAGCTTCTCCAACAACAACCACAGCTGCACAAACAACAACCACAGCTGCTACAACAACCACTGCAGCTGCAACAACCACAGCTGCACCAACAACAACCATAGCTGACACAACAACCACAGCCAGTCCAACAACAACCATAGTCGCTCTAAAAATGACCAGAGCCGCTCTAACAACAACCACAACCGCTCCAACAACAACTTCTGCAGCACCAACAACAACCACAGTTGCTCCAACAACAACCACAGCTGCTCCAACAATAACCACATCTGCTCCAATACTATCCACTGCAGCTCCAACAATGACGATAGCTGCTCGAACAACAACAGCTGCTCCTAAAACTACGACAGCAGCTCCAACAACGACAACATCATCTCCAACACAGACCACAGCTGCTCCAACAACAACCACAGCATCTCAATCAACAACCACAGCTGCTCCAATGACATCCACTGCAGCTCCAACAATGACAACAGCTGCTCCAACAACCACAGCTACTCCTACAACCACGACAGCAGCTCCAACAACAACAACAGCTTCTCCAACACCAACCATAGCTGCTCCAACAACCACAACTGCATTTTCAAAAACAAGCAAAGCTGCTCCAACAGCAACCACTGCAGCTCCAACAACAAAAAGTTCATTTCCAACAACAACAGCTTCTCCAACACCAACCATAGCTACTCCAACAACAACCACTGCAGCTCCAACAACAACCACAGCTGCTCCAACAACAAACACAGCTGCTCCAACAACAACCACAGCCGTGCCAACAACAACCATAGCTGCACCAACAACCACCACTGCAGCTTCAACAACAACCATAGCCGCTCCAACAACAACCACAGCTGATCCTACAACCACGACAGCAGCTCCAACAACAACCACAGATTCTCCAACAATGACAACTGCATCAACAACCACAGCTCCAACAACAACTAAAGCAACAACAGCCACAGCTGCTCCAACAACAACCACAGCTGTTCCAACAAGAACCACTGCTGGTCCAACAACAGCAACAACAACCATAGCTGCACCAACAACAACCACAGCAACAACAACCACAACTGCTCCAACAACAACCACAGCAACAACAACCACAGCTGCTCCAACAACCACAGCTGCTCCTACAACTATGACAGCAACAACGCAAAAACGACGAGCAACAACGACCACAAGTGCTCCAACAACAACAACAGCATCTCCAACAACAACCACAGCCACTACAACAACAACAGCAGCAGCTCCAACAACAACCACAGCTGCTCCCACAACAACTACAGCAACAACAGCCACAGCTGCTCCAACAACAACCACAGCAACAACAACCACAACCACAACAGCAGCTATAACAACAACCACAGCTGCTCCCACAACCATAACAGCAGTTCCAACAACAACCATCCCGGCTCCAACAACAACCAAAGCCGCTCCAACAACCACAGCCGCTCCAACAACAACCACAGCTGCTCCAACAACAACAGCTGCTCCTACAACCACGTCAGAAGCTCCAACAACAACCACTGCAGCTCCAACAACAACTACAGCTGCACCAACAACAACCATTACAGCTCCAACAACCACCACTCTAGCTCCAACAACAACTACAGCCGCTCCAACAACAACTACAGCTGCTCCAACAACAATAGCTGCTCCTACAACCACATCAGTAGTTCCAACAACAACCACAGCCGCTCCAACAACGACGACAGCTGCTCCAACAACCACAGCTGCTCCTACAACAACCAAAGCTTCTCCAACAACAACCACAGCAACAACAACCACTGCAGCTCCAACAACGACCACAGCTGCCCCAACAACAACAACAGCTGTTCAAACAACTACCACTGCAGCTCTAACAACAACCACAGCTGCTCCAACAACAACCACAGCCACTAAAACAACAACCACAGCTGCTCCAATAACAACCACAGCCGCTAAAACAACAACCACAGCTGCTCGAACAACAACCACAGCTACACCAACAACAACCAAAGCTGCACCAACATCAACCACAGATGCATCAACAACAACCACAGCCGCCACACAAATCATCACAGCTCCAACAACAACTACTGCAGCTCCAACAACAACCACAGCTATTCCAACAACCACCACTGCAGCTCTAACAACAACTACAGCCGCTCCAACAACAACCACAGCCGCCCCAACAACCACCACTGCAGCTTCAACAACAACCACAGCTGCTCCATTAACAACCACAGCTACACCAACATCAATCACAGATGTATCAACAACAACCACAGCCCCCCCACCAACAATCACAGCTCCAACAACAACTACTGCAACTTCAACAACAACCACAGCCGCCCCAACAACCACCACTGCAGCTCCAACAACAACCACAGCCGCCCCAACAATCACCACTGCAGCTCCAACAACAACCACAGCTGCTCCAACAACAACAACAGCTGCTCCTACAACCACGACAGCAGCTCCAACAACGACAACATCATCTGCAACACCAACCACAGCTGCTCCAACAACAACCACAGCATCTAAATCAACAACCACAGCTTCTCCAACACCAACGACAGCTGCTCCAACAACCACTGCAACAACAACCACAACAGCAGCTCTAACAACAACTACAGCAGCTCCGACAACAACAGGAGCAGCTCCAACAACGACCACAAGTGCTCCAACAACAACAACAGCATCTCCAACAACAACCACAGCATTTCCAACAACAACAGCAGGAGCTCCAACAACAACAGCAGGTCAAAAAACCTCCACAGATGATCCAACAACAGCATCTCCAACAACAACCACAGCAGCCACAACAACAAAAGCAGCTCCAACAACAACCACAGCTACTCCAACAACAACCACGGCCTCTGCAACAATAACGGCAGCAGCTCCAACAATGACCTCAAGTGCTCCAACAACAACCACAGCTGCTATAACAACCACAGCTGCTCCCACAACAACTACAGCAACAACAGCCACAGCTGCTCCAACAACCACCACTGAAGCTCCAACAACAACAACAACAACCACAACAGCAGCTCAAACAACAACCACAGCTGCTCCCACAACCATAATAGCAGTTCCAACAACAACCATCCCGGCTCCAACAACAACCACAGCCGCTCCAACAATAACCACAGCTGCTCCAACAACGACGACAGCTGCTCAAACAACCACCACTGCAGATCTAACAATAACCACAGCTGTTCTAACAACCACAGCCGCTCCAACAACGACGACAGCTGCTCAAACAACCACCACTGTAGGTCTAACAACAACAACAGCTGCTCCTACAACCACGACAGCCCTTCCAACAACGACGACAGCAGGTCAAACAACAACCACAGCTTCTCCAACTATAACCACAGCTACAACTGGAACAACTACAGTAGCCTACCAAACCACCACAGCAGCTCCAACAACCATAGCAGCTCCTACAGCCACAGCTGCTCAAACAACAAACCCAGCTGCTCCAACAACAACCACAGCTGCTCCAACAACTATAACAACAGTTCCAAAAAGAACCACAGCAGCTCGTACAACAACCACTGCAGTTCCAACAACAAAAAGTTCATTTCCAACAACAACCATAGCTGTTCCAACAACAAACACAGCTACTTCAACACCAACAACAACCACAACAGCTCCAACACTAACCATAGCTGCTCAAACACCAACCACATCTTCTCCAACAACCACACCAGCCCCACAAACCACCACAGCAGCTCCAACAACAACAACTGCAGCTCAAACAACAACAACAGCTGTTCCAACCACATCCACAATTGATCCAAAAACCACAGCAGCTCCTACAGCCACAACAACATCTCCAACACAAACCAAAGCTGCTCCAACAACAACCACAGCAACTCCTACAACAACCACAGCAGCTAAAACAACAAGCACATCTGCTCTAATAACATCCACTGCAGCTCCAACAATGACGACAGCTGATCCAACAACAACAGCTGCTCCTACAACCACGACAGCAGCTCCAACAGCGACAACATCATTTCCAACACCAACCACAGCTGCTCCAACAACAACCACAGCATCTAAATCAACAACCACAGCTGCTCCAATGACATGCACTGCAGCTCCAACAACGACAACAGCTGCTCCAACAACCACAGCTACTCCTACAACCACGACAGCAGCTCCAACAACAACAACAGCTTCTCCAACACCAACCATAGCTGCTCCAACAACCACAACTGCATTTCCAAAAACAAGCAAAGCTGCTCCAGCAACAACCACTGCAGCTCCAACAACAAAAAGTTCATTTCCAACAACAACAACAGCTTCTCCAACACCAACCATAGCTGCTCCAACAACAACCACTGCAGCTCCAACAACAAAAAGTTCATTTCCAACAACAACAACAACAGCTTCTCCAACACCAACCATAGCTGCTCCAACAACAACCACAGCTGCTCCAACAACAAACACAGCTCCTCCAACACCAACCACAGCTGTGACAATAAACACAGCTGCACCAACAACAACCACAGCCGCGCCAACAACAACCATAGCTGCACCAACAACCACCACTGCAGCTTCAACAACAACCATAGCCGCTCCAACAACAACCACAGCTGCTCGAACATCCACAGCTGATCCTACAACCTTGACAGCAGCTCCAACAACAACCAGAGCTTCTCCAACAATGACAACTGCATCAACAACCACAGCTCCAACAACAACTACAGCAACACCAACCACTGCAGCTCATACAATGTCGACGACAGCTCAAACAATAACCACTGCTACTCGAACAAGGACTGCAATTCCAAAAACCACAGCCGCTCCAATCTCAACCACAGCTGCTCCAACAACCACATCTTCTCCAACAACCACACCAGCCCCACAAACCACCACAGCAGCTGCAACAACAACAACTGCTGCAGCTCAAACAACAACAACAGCTGTTGTGACCACATCCACAATTGATCCAAAAACCACAGCTGCTCCAACAACCACAGCAGCTGCTACAGCCACAACAACATCTCCAACACAAACCACAGATGCTCCAACAACCACAGCTACTCCGCCAACCACGACAGCAGCTCCAACAACAACAACAGCTTCTCCAACACCAACCATAGCTGCTCCAACAACCACAACTGCATTTCCAAAAACAAGCAAAGCTGCTCAAACAACAACCACTGCAGCTCCAACAACAAACACAGCTACTCCAACACCATCCACAGCTGCGACAATAAACACAGCTGCTCCAACAACAACCACAGCCGCGCCACCAACAACCATAGCTGCACCAACAACCACCACTGCAGCTTCAACAACAACCATAGCCGCTCCAACAACAACCACAGCTCCAACAATAACTAAAGCAACAACAGCCACAGCTGCTCCAACAACCACCACTGCAGCTCCAACCACAATTACTCAAACAACCACCACTGCAGCTCTAACAACAACCACAGCTTATGCAACAATCACAGCCACTCCAACAACAACCACAGCCACTCTAACAACGACCACAGCCACTCTAACAACAACCACAACCGCTCCAACAATGACTTCTGCTGCACCAACAACCACCACTGCATCTCCAACAATGACCACAGCTTCTCCAACAACAACCACAGCTGCTACAACAACAACTGCAGCTACAACAACCACTGCTGCTCCAACAACCACTGCAGCTCCAATAACAACCACAGCTGCACCAACAACAACCACAGTTTACACAACAACCACAGCCAGTTTAACAACAACCACAGCCGCTCTAACAATGACCAGAGCCGCTCCAACAATGACCAGAGCCGCTCCAACAACAAACACAACCGCTGCAACAACAACTTCTGCTGCACCAACAACAACCACAGCTGCTCCAAAAACCACCACTGCATCTCCAACAACAACAGCTCCTCCAATAACAACCACAGCTCCAACAACAACTACAGCTGCTCCAACAACAACCACAGCTCCAACAACAACTACAGCAACAACAGCCACAGCTGCTCCAACAACCACCACTGCAGCTCCAACCACAGCTGCTCCAACTACCACCACTGCAGCTCCAACAACGACCACAGCTGCTTCAACAACATCCACAGCTGCTCAAACAACAAACACAGCGGCTCCAACAAAGACCACATCAGCTCCAACAACAACCACAGGAGCTCCAGCAACAACCATTGCTGCTCCAACAACGAAGACAGCAGCGCCAAAAACAACCAAAGCTGCTCCAACTTCAACGACAGCTGCTCCTACAACTATGACAGCAGCAACAACAACAACAACCACAGCTGCTCCAACACCAACGACAGCTGCTCCAACACCCACAGCTCATCCAACAACAACAGCTGCTCCTTTAACCACGACAGCTGCTCCAACACAAACCACTGCAGCTCTAACAACGACGACAGCAGATCAAACAACAACCACAGCTGTTCCAACACCAACCACAGCTGCTCCCACAACCACAGCTGCTCCCACAACCACTACAGCAGCTCCAACAACAACAACAACCACAACAGCTCCAACACCAATTATAGCTGCTCAAACAACAACCACAGCTGTTCCAAATACATCCACAGTGGCTCCAACAACCACAGCTGCTCCTACAACTATAACAGTAACTCCAACAACAACAACAACCACAACAGCTCCAACACCAATTATAGCTGCTCAAAAAACAACCACAGTTGCTCCAACACCAACAACAACAGCTGTTCCTACAACCACGACAACAGCTCCAACAACGACGACAGAAGCTCCAACTACAACCACAGCTACTCCAACAACCACAGCTGCTCCTACAACTCTGACAGCAGCTACAACAACCACAGTAGCCCCACAAACCACCACAAAAGTTCCAACAAGCACCATTCGGGCTCCAACATCATCCACAGCCGCTCCAACAACAATTACAGCAGCTCCAACAACAACAACACCGACTCCAACAACAACCACAGCTGCTCCAAAAACAACAACAGCAGCTCAAACAACAAACACAGCCACTCCAACAACAACCACAGCTGCTCCAACACCAACCACTGCAGCTCATACAATGTCGACGACAGCTCAAACAATAACCACTGCTGCTCAAACAAGGACTGCAATTCCAACAACCACAGCCGCTCCAATCTCAACCACAGCTGCTCCAACAACCACATCTTCTCCAACAACCACACCGGCCCCACAAACCACCACAGCAGCTCCAACAACAACAACTGCAGCTCAAACAACAACAACAGCTGTTCCAACCACATCCACAATTGATCCAAAAACCACAGCTGCTCCAACAACCACAACAGCTCCTACAGCCACAACAACATCTCCAACACAAACCACAGCTGCTCCAACAACAACCACAGTAGCTCCGACAGCCACAACAACATCTCCAACACAAACCACAGCTGCTCCAACAACAACCACAGCATCTAAATCAACAACCACAGCTGCTCCAATGACATCCACTGCAGCTCCAACAACGACAACATCATCTCCAACACCAACCACAGCTGCACCAACAACAACCACAGCTGTTTCATCTACAACCACAGCTGCTCCAACAACCACAGCTGCTCCAACAACGACAACATCATCTCCAACACCAACCACAGCTGCACCAACAACAACCACAGCTGTTCCATCTACAACCACAGCTGCTCCTACAACTATGACAGCAACTCCAACAACAACAACAACCACCACAACAGCTCCAACACCAACAACAGCTGCTCAAACAACAACCACAGCTGCTCCAAAAACAACAACAGCAGCTCAAACAACAACCACAGCCACTCCAACAATAACCACTGCAACTCCAACAACAAAAACTTTGATTCCAAAAACAACCACAGCTGCTCCAACAAAAAACACAGCTACTTCAACATCAACAACAACCACAACAGCTCCAACACCAACCATAGCTGCTCAAACAACAACCACAGCTGCTCCAAAAACAACAACAGCAGCTCGAACAACAAACACAGCCAATCTAACAATAACCACTGCAGCTCATACAATGTCGACGACAGCTCAAACAATAACCACTGCTGCTCGAACAAGGACTGCAATTCCAACAACCACAGCCGCAACAATCTCAACCACAGCTGCTCCAACAACCACAACTTCTCCAACAACCACACCAGCCCCACAAACCACCACAGCAGCTCCAACAACAACAAGTGCAGCTCAAACAACAACAACAGCTGTTCCAACCACAACCACAATTGATCCAAAAACCACAGCTGCTCCAACAACCACAGCAGCACCTACAGCCACAACAACATCTCCAACACAAACAACAGCTGCTCCAACAACAACCACAGCAGCTCCTACAACAACCACAGCAGCTAAAACAACAAACACATCTGCTCCAGTAACATCCACTGCAGCTCCAACAATGACGACAGCTGCTCCAACAACCTCAGCTGCTCTTACAACCACGACAGCAGCTCCAACAACGACAACATCATCTCCAACACCAACCACAGCTGCTCCAACAACAACCACAGCATCTAAATCAACAACCACAGCTGTACCAATGACATCCACTGCAGCTCCAACAACGACAACAACTGCTCCGACAACCACAGCTACTACTACAACCACAACAGCAGCTCCAACAACAACAACAGCTTCTCCAACACCAACCACTGCAGCTCCAACAAAAGAAAGTTCATTTCCAACAACAACCACAGCTGCTCCCACAACAACCACAGCAACAACAGCCACAGCTGCTCCAACAACCACCACTGAAGCTCCAACAACAACCACAGCTTCTACAACAACAAACACAGCAACAACAACCACAGCTGCTCCAACAACAACCACTGAAGCTCCAACAACAACCACAACAGCAGCTCTAACAACAACCACAGCAGCTCCAACAACAACAGCAGCAGCTCCAACAACGACCACAAGTGCTCCAAAAACAACCACAACATCTCCAACAACAACCATAGTCTCTCCAACAATAACAGCAGGAGCTCCAACAACAACAGCAGGTCAAAAAACCTCCACAAATGATCCAACAACAGCCTCTCCAACAACAACCACAGCCACTACAACGACAACCACGTCCTCTCCAACAACAACAGCAGCAGCTCCAGCAACAATCACAACTGCTCCCACAACAACTACAGCAACAACAACCACCACTGAAGCTCCAACAACAACCACAGCAACAACAACCACAACAGTAGCTCTAACAACAACCACAGCTGCTCCCACAACCATAACAGCAGTTCCAACAACAACCATCCCGGCTCCAACAACAACTACAGCCGCTCCAAAAACCACAGCCTCTCCAACAACAACCACAGCTGCTCCAACAACAACAGCTGCTCCTACAGCCACGTCAGAAGCTCCAACAACAACCACTGCAGCTCCAACGACAACTACAGCTGCACCAACAACAACCAAAGCTGCTCCAACAACCATAACAACAGTTCCAAAAACGACCACAGCAGCTCCAACAACGACCACAGCTGCTCCAACAATAACGACAGCTGCTCCAACAACAAACACAGCATTTCCAACAACAACCACAGCGGCTCCAACAACCACCACAGCTGCTCCCACAACCACATCTGCTTCTACAACCACTACAGCAGCTCCAACAACAACCACAACAGCTCCAACACCAACAACTGCAACTCAAACAACAACAACTTCAGCTCAAACAACAACCACAGCCACTCCAACAACAACCACAGCCACTCCAACAACAACCACAGCTGCTCCAACACCAACCACTGCAGCTCATACAATGTCGACGACAGCTCAAACAATAACCACTGCTGCTCGAACAAGGACTGCAATTCCAACAACCACAGCCGTTCCAATCTCAACCACAGCAGCTCCAACAACAACTGCAGCTCAAACAACAACAACAGCTATTCCAACCACATCCACAATTGATCCAAAAACCACAGCTGCTCCAACAACCACAACAGCTCCTACAGCCACAACAACATCTCCAACACAAACCACAGCTGCTCCAACAACAACCACAGTAGCTCCTACAACAATCACAGCAGCTAAAACAACAACCACATCTGCTCCAATAACATCCACTGCAGCTCCAACAATGACGACAGCGGCTCCAACAACCACAGCTGCTCCTACAACCACGACAGCAGCTCCAACAACGACAACATCATCTCCAACACCAACCATAGCTGCACCAACAACAACCACAGCTGTTCCATCGACAACCACAGCTGCTCCAACAACCACAGCTGCTCCTACAACTATGACAGCAACTCCAACAACAACAACAACAACCACAACAGCTCCAACACCAACAATAGCTGCTCAAACAACAACCACAGCTGCTCAAACAACAACCACAGCTGCTCCAAAAACAACAACAGCAGCTCAAACAACAACCACAGCCACTCCAACAACAACCACAGCTGCTCCAACACCAACCACTGCAGCTCATACAATGTCGACGACAGCTCAAACAATAACCACTGCTGCTCGAACAAGGACTGCAATTCCAACAACCACAGCCGCTCCAATCTCAACCACAGCTGCTCCAACAACCACATCTTCTCCAACAACCACACTAGCCCCACAAACCACCACAGCAGCTGCAACAACAACAACTGCAGCTCAAACAACAACAACAGCTGTTCCAACCACATCCACAATTGATCCAAAAACCACAGCTGCTCCAACAACCACAGCAGCTCCGACAGCCACAACAACATCTCCAACACAAACCACAGCTGCTCCAACAACAACCACATCTGCTCCAATAACATCCACTGCAGCTCCAACAACGACAACAGCTGCTCCAACAACCACAGCTACTCCTACAACCACGGTTGCAGCTCCAACAACAACAGCTTCTCCAACACCAACCATAGCTGCTCCAACAACCACAACTGCATTTCCAAAAACAAGCAAAGCTGCTTTAACAACAACCACTGCAGCACCAACAACAAAAACTTCATTTCCAACAACAACCACAGCTGCTCCAACAACAAACACAGCTACTTCAACACCAACAACAACCACAACAGCTCCAACACCAACCATAGCTGCTCAAACAACAACCACAGCTGCTCAAACAACAACCACAGCCACTCCAACAACAACCACAGCTGCTCCAACACCAACCACTGCAGCTCATACAATGTCGACGACAGCTCAAACAATAACCACTGCTGCTCGAACAAGGACTGCAATTCCAACAACCACAGCCGCTCCAATCTCAACCACAGCTGCTCCAACAACCACATCTTCTCCAACAACCACACCAGCCCCACAAACCACCACAGCAGCTCCAACAACAACAACTTCAGCTCAAACAACAACAACAGCTGTTCCAACCACATCCACAATTGATCCAAAAACCACAGCAGCTCCTACAGCCACAACAACATCTCCAACACAAACCACAGCTGCTCCACCAACAACCAAAGCAGTTCCAACAACAACCACAGCAGCTAAAACAACAACCACATCTGCTCAAATAACATCCACTGCAGCTCCAACAATGACGACAGCTGCTCCAACAACAACAGCTGCTCCTACAACCACGACAGTAGCTCCAACAACGACAACATCATCTCCAACACCAACCACAGCTGCTCCAACAACAACTACATCATCTAAATCAACAACCACAGCTTCTCCAATGACATCCACTGCAGCTCCAACAACGACAACAGCTGCTCCAACAACCACAGCTACTCCTACAACCACGACAGCAGCTCCAACAACAACAACAGCTTCTCCAACACCAACCATTGCTGCAACAATAAACACAGCTGCTCCAACAACAACCATAGCTGCACCAACAACCACCACTGCAGCTTCAACAACAACCATAGCCGCTCCAACAACAACCACAGCTGCTCCAACATCCACAGCTGATCCTACAACCACGACAGCAGCTCCAACAACAACCACAGCTTCTCCAACAATGACAACTGCATCAACAACTACAGCTCCAACAACAACTACAGCAACAACAGCCACAGCTGCTCCAACAACCACGAGAACAGCTCCAAAAACGACGACACAAGCTCTAACTACAACCAAAGCAGCTCCAACAACCACAGCTGCTCGTACAACTCTGACAGCAGCTACAACAACCACAGTAGCCCCACAAACCACCACAAAGGTTCCAACAAGCACCATTCCGGCTCCAACATCATCCACAGCAGCTCCAACAACAACCACATCCACTCCAACAACAACCACAGCCACTCCAACAACAACCACAGCTGCTCCAACACCAACCACTGCAGCTCATACAATGTCGACGACAGCTCAAACAATAACCACTGCTGCTCGAACAAGGACTGCAATTCCAACAACCACAGCCGTTCCAATCTCAACCACAGCTGCTCTAACAACAACCACTGCAGCTCCAATAACAACCACAGCTGCACCAACAACCATCACAGCTGCTCCCACAACAACAGCTGCTCCTACAACTATGACAGCAACTCCAACAACAACAACAACCACAACAGCTCCAACACCAATTATTGCTGCTCAAACAACATCCACAGCTGCATCAACAACAACCATAGCCGCTCCAACAACAACCACAGCTCCAACAACAACTACAGCAACAACGACCACAGCCGCCCCAACAACAACCACAATTGCTCAAACAACCACAACTGCAGCTCAAACAACAACCACAGCTTATACAACAATCACAGCCACTCCAACAACAACCACAGCCACTCTAACAACGACCACAGCCACTCCAACAACAACTTCTGCTGCACCAACAACCACCACTGCATCTCCAACAATGACCACAGCTTCTCCAACAACAACCACAGCTGCTACAACAACAACTGCAGCTACAACAACCACTGCTGCTCCAACAACAACCACTGCAGCTCCAATAACAACCACAGCTGCACCAACAACAACCACAGCTTACACAACAACCACAACCAGTCCAACAACAACCACAGCCGCTCTAACAATGACCAGAGCCGCTCCAACAACAACCAAAACTGCTACAACAACAACTTCTGCTGCACCAACAACAACCACAGCTGCTCCAACATCCACCACTGCAGCTCCAACAACAACAGCTCCTCCAATAACAACCACAGCTGCTCCAACAACAACCACAGCCGCGCCAACAACAACCACAGCTGCTCCAACAATGACAACTGCATCAACAACCACAGCTCCAACAACAACTACAGCAACAACAGCCACAGTTGCTCCAACAACCACGAAAACAGCTCCAACACCAATTATAGCTGCTCAAACAACAACCACAGCTGCTCCAACACCAACAATTTCAGCTCAAACAACAACCACAGCTGTTCCATCTTCAACCACAGCTGCTCCAACAACCACAGTTGTTCCAACAACAACAGTTGTTCCTACAACCACGAAAACAGCTCCAACAACGACGACAGAAGCTCCAACTACAACCACAGCTGCTCCTACAACTATGACAGCAACTCCAACAACAACAACAACAACCACAACAGCTCCAACACCAACAATAGCTGCTCAAACAACAACCACAGCTGCTCAAACAACAACCACAGCTGCTCCAAAAACAACAACAGCAGCTCAAACAACAACCACAGCCACTCCAACAACAACCACAGCTGCTCCAACACCAACCACTGCAGCTCATACAATGTCGACGACAGCTCAAACAATAACCACTGCTGCTCGAACAAGGACTGCAATTCCAACAACCACAGCCGCTCCAATCTCAACCACAGCTGCTCCAACAACCACATCTTCTCCAACAACCACACTAGCCCCACAAACCACCACAGCAGCTGCAACAACAACAACTGCAGCTCAAACAACAACAACAGCTGTTCCAACCACATCCACAATTGATCCAAAAACCACAGCTGCTCCAACAACCACAGCAGCTCCGACAGCCACAACAACATCTCCAACACAAACCACAGCTGCTCCAACAACAACCACATCTGCTCCAATAACATCCACTGCAGCTCCAACAACGACAACAGCTGCTCCAACAACCACAGCTACTCCTACAACCACGGTAGCAGCTCCAACAACAACAACAGCTTCTCCAACACCAACCATAGCTGCTCCAACAACCACAACTGCATTTCCAAAAACAAGCAAAGCTGCTTTAACAACAACCACTGCAGCACCAACAACAAAAACTTCATTTCCAACAACAACCACAGCTGCTCCAACAACAACCACATCTGCTCCAATAACATCCACTGCAGCTCCAACAATGACGACAGCGGCTCCAACAACCACAGCTGCTCCTACAACCACGACAGCAGCTCCAACAACGACAACATCATCTCCAACACCAACCATAGCTGCACCAACAACAACCACAGCTGTTCCATCGACAACCACAGCTGCTCCAACAACCACAGCTGCTCCTACAACTATGACAGCAACTCCAACAACAACAACAACAACCACAACAGCTCCAACACCAACAATAGCTGCTCAAACAACAACCACAGCTGCTCAAACAACAACCACAGCTGCTCCAAAAACAACAACAGCAGCTCAAACAACAACCACAGCCACTCCAACAACAACCACAGCTGCTCCAACACCAACCACTGCAGCTCATACAATGTCGACGACAGCTCAAACAATAACCACTGCTGCTCGAACAAGGACTGCAATTCCAACAACCACAGCCGCTCCAATCTCAACCACAGCTGCTCCAACAACCACATCTTCTCCAACAACCACACTAGCCCCACAAACCACCACAGCAGCTGCAACAACAACAACTGCAGCTCAAACAACAACAACAGCAGTTCCAACCACAACAGTAGCTCTAACAACAACCACAGCTGCTCCCACAACCATAACAGCTGTTCCAACCACATCCACAATTGATCCAAAAACCACAGCTGCTCCAACAACCACAGCAGCTCCGACAGCCACAACAACATCTCCAACACAAACCACAGCTGCTCCAACAACAACCACATCTGCTCCAATAACATCCACTGCAGCTCCAACAACGACAACAGCTGCTCCAACAACCACAGCTACTCCTACAACCACGGTAGCAGCTCCAACAACAACAACAGCTTCTCCAACACCAACCATAGCTGCTCCAACAACCACAACTGCATTTCCAAAAACAAGCAAAGCTGCTTTAACAACAACCACTGCAGCACCAACAACAAAAACTTCATTTCCAACAACAACCACAGCTGCTCCAACAACAAACACAGCTACTTCAACACCAACAACAACCACAACAGCTCCAACACCAACCATAGCTGCTCAAACAACAACCACAGCTGCTCAAACAACAACCACAGCCACTCCAACAACAACCACAGCTGCTCCAACACCAACCACTGCAGCTCATACAATGTCGACGACAGCTCAAACAATAACCACTGCTGCTCGAACAAGGACTGCAATTCCAACAACCACAGCCGCTCCAATCTCAACCACAGCTGCTCCAACAACCACATCTTCTCCAACAACCACACCAGCCCCACAAACCACCACAGCAGCTCCAACAACAACAACTTCAGCTCAAACAACAACAACAGCTGTTCCAACCACATCCACAATTGATCCAAAAACCACAGCAGCTCCTACAGCCACAACAACATCTCCAACACAAACCACAGCTGCTCCACCAACAACCAAAGCAGTTCCTACAACAACCACAGCAGCTAAAACAACAACCACATCTGCTCAAATAACATCCACTGCAGCTCCAACAATGACGACAGCTGCTCCAACAACAACAGCTGCTCCTACAACCACGACAGTAGCTCCAACAACGACAACATCATCTCCAACACCAACCACAGCTGCTCCAACAACAACTACATCATCTAAATCAACAACCACAGCTTCTCCAATGACATCCACTGCAGCTCCAACAACGACAACAGCTGCTCCAACAACCACAGCTACTCCTACAACCACGACAGCAGCTCCAACAACAACAACAGCTTCTCCAACACCAACCATTGCTGCAACAATAAACACAGCTGCTCCAACAACAACCATAGCTGCACCAACAACCACCACTGCAGCTTCAACAACAACCATAGCCGCTCCAACAACAACCACAGCTGCTCCAACATCCACAGCTGATCCTACAACCACGACAGCAGCTCCAACAACAACCACAGCTTCTCCAACAATGACAACTGCATCAACAACTACAGCTCCAACAACAACTACAGCAACAACAGCCACAGCTGCTCCAACAACCACGAGAACAGCTCCAAAAACGACGACACAAGCTCTAACTACAACCAAAGCAGCTCCAACAACCACAGCTGCTCGTACAACTCTGACAGCAGCTACAACAACCACAGTAGCCCCACAAACCACCACAAAGGTTCCAACAAGCACCATTCCGGCTCCAACATCATCCACAGCAGCTCCAACAACAACCACATCCACTCCAACAACAACCACAGCCACTCCAACAACAACCACAGCTGCTCCAACACCAACCACTGCAGCTCATACAATGTCGACGACAGCTCAAACAATAACCACTGCTGCTCGAACAAGGACTGCAATTCCAACAACCACAGCCGTTCCAATCTCAACCACAGCTGCTCTAACAACAACCACTGCAGCTCCAATAACAACCACAGCTGCACCAACAACCATCACAGCTGCTCCCACAACAACAGCTGCTCCTACAACTATGACAGCAACTCCAACAACAACAACAACCACAACAGCTCCAACACCAATTATTGCTGCTCAAACAACATCCACAGCTGCATCAACAACAACCATAGCCGCTCCAACAACAACCACAGCTCCAACAACAACTACAGCAACAACGACCACAGCCGCCCCAACAACAACCACAATTGCTCAAACAACCACAACTGCAGCTCAAACAACAACCACAGCTTATACAACAATCACAGCCACTCCAACAACAACCACAGCCACTCTAACAACGACCACAGCCACTCCAACAACAACTTCTGCTGCACCAACAACCACCACTGCATCTCCAACAATGACCACAGCTTCTCCAACAACAACCACAGCTGCTACAACAACAACTGCAGCTACAACAACCACTGCTGCTCCAACAACAACCACTGCAGCTCCAATAACAACCACAGCTGCACCAACAACAACCACAGCTTACACAACAACCACAACCAGTCCAACAACAACCACAGCCGCTCTAACAATGACCAGAGCCGCTCCAACAACAACCACAACCGCTACAACAACAACTTCTGCTGCACCAACAACAACCACAGCTGCTCCAACATCCACCACTGCAGCTCCAACAACAACAGCTCCTCCAATAACAACCACAGCTGCTCCAACAACAACCACAGCCGCGCCAACAACAACCACAGCTGCTCCAACAATGACAACTGCATCAACAACCACAGCTCCAACAACAACTACAGCAACAACAGCCACAGTTGCTCCAACAACCACGAAAACAGCTCCAACACCAATTATAGCTGCTCAAACAACAACCACAGCTGCTCCAACACCAACAATTTCAGCTCAAACAACAACCACAGCTGTTCCATCTTCAACCACAGCTGCTCCAACAACCACAGTTGTTCCAACAACAACAGTTGTTCCTACAACCACGAAAACAGCTCCAACAACGACGACAGAAGCTCCAACTACAACCACAGCTGCTCCATCATCCACAGCCGCTCCAACAACAATTACAGCTGCTCCAACACCAACAACTGCAGCTCATACAATGTCGACGACAGCTCAAACAATAACCACTGACGCTCGAACAAGGACTGAAATTCCAACAACCACAGCCGTTCCAATCTCAACCACAGCTGCTCCAACAACCACATCTTCTCCAACAACCACACCGGCCCCACAAACCACCACAGCAGCTCCAACAACAACAACTGCAGCTCAAACAACAACAACAGCAGTTCCAACCACATCCACAATTGATCCAAAAACCACAGCTGCTCCAACAACAACAGCAGTAGCTCCAACAACAACCACAGCAGCTCCAACAACAACAGCAGTAGCTCCAACAACAACCACAGCAGCTCCAACAACAGCAGCAGCAGCTCCAACAACGACCACAAGTGCTCCAACAACAACCACAGCATCTCCAACAACAACCATAGCCACTCCAACAGCAACCACGGCCTCTCCAACAACAACAGCAGGAGCTCCAACAACAACAGCAGGTCAAAAAACCTCCACAGATGATCCAACAACAACCACAGTCGCTACAAAAACAATAGCAGCTCCAACAACAACCACAGCTACTCCAACAACAACCACGGCCTCTGCAACAATAACGGCAGCAGCTCCAACAACAACCAAAGCAGCTCCAACAATGACCTCAAGTACTCCAACAACAACCACAGCTGCTATAACAACCACAGCTGCTACCACAACAACGACAGCAACAACAGCCACAGCTGCTCCAACAACCACCACTGAAGCTCCAACAACAACCACAGCTTCTACAACAACAACCACAGCAACAACAACCACAGCTGCTCCAACAACCACCACTGAAGGTCCAACAACAACCACAGCAACAACAACCACAACAGCAGCTCTAACAACAACCACAGCAGCTCCAACAACAACAGCAGCAGCTCCAACAACGACCACAAGTGCTCCAACAACAACCACAGCATCTCCAACAACAACCATAGCCTCTCCAACAACAACAGCAGGTCAAAAAACCTCCATAGATGATCCAACAACAGCATCTCCAACAACAACCACAGCCACTACAACAACAACAGCAGCAGCTCCAACAACAACCACAGCTGCTCCACCAACAACCACATCAGCTCCAACAACAACCACAGCAGCTCCAACACCAACGACAGCTGCTCCAACAACCACTGCAACAACAACCACAACAGCAGCTCTGACAACAACCACAGCAGCTATGACAACAACAGAAGCAGCTCCAACAACGACCACAAGTGCTCCAACAACAACAACAGCATCTCCAACAACAACCATAGCCTCTCCAACAACAAGAGCAGGAGCTCCAACAACAACATCAGGTCAAAAAACCTCCATAAATGATCCAACAACAGCATCTCCAACAACAACCACAGCCACTACGACAACAACAGCAGCAGCTCCAACAACAACCACAGCTGCTCCCACAACAACTACAGCAACAACAACCACAGCTGCTCCAACAACAACCACAGCAACAACAACCACAACCTCAACAGCAGCTCTAACAACAACCACAGCTGCTCCCACAACAATAGCAGCAGCTCAAACAACAACCACAGCAGCTCCAACAACAACAGCAGTAGCTCCAACAACAACCACAGCCGCTCCAACAACAGCAGCAGCAGCTCCAACAACGACCACAAGTGCTCCAACAACAACCACAGCATCTCCAACAACAACCATAGCCACTCCAACAGCAACCACGGCCTCTCCAACAACAACAGCAGGAGCTCCAACAACAACAGCAGGTCAAAAAACCTCCACAGATGATCCAACAACAACCACAGCCGCTACAAAAACAATAGCAGCTCCAACAACAACCACAGCTACTCCAACAACAACCACGGCCTCTGCAACAATAACGGCAGCAGCTCCAACAACAACCAAAGCAGCTCCAACAATGACCTCAAGTACTCCAACAACAACCACAGCTGCTATAACAACCACAGCTGCTACCACAACAACGACAGCAACAACAGCCACAGCTGCTCCAACAACCACCACTGAAGGTCCAACAACAACCACAGCAACAACAACCACAACAGCAGCTCTAACAACAACCACAGCAGCTCCAACAACAACAGCAGCAGCTCCAACAACGACCACAAGTGCTCCAACAACAACCACAGCATCTCCAACAACAACCATAGCCTCTCCAACAACAACGGCAGGAGCTCCAACAACAACAGCAGGTCAAAAAACCTCCATAGATGATCCAACAACAGCATCTCCAACAACAACCACAGCCACTACAACAACAACAGCAGCAGCTCCAACAACAACCACAGCTGCTCCACCAACAACCACATCAGCTCCAACAACAACCACAGCAGCTCCAACACCAACGACAGCTGCTCCAACAACCACTGCAACAACAACCACAACAGCAGCTCTGACAACAACCACAGCAGCTATGACAACAACAGAAGCAGCTCCAACAACGACCACAAGTGCTCCAACAACAACAACAGCATCTCCAACAACATCCATAGCCTCTCCAACAACAAGAGCAGGAGCTCCAACAACAACATCAGGTCAAAAAACCTCCATAGATGATCCAACAACAGCATCTCCAACAACAACCACAGCCACTACGACAACAACAGCAGCAGCTCCAACAACAACCACAGCTGCTCCCACAACAACTACAGCAACAACAACCACAGCTGCTCCAACAACAACCACAGCAACAACAACCACAACCTCAACAGCAGCTCTAACAACAACCACAGCTGCTCCCACAACAATAGCAGCAGCTCAAACAACAACCACAGCAGCTCCAACAACAACAGCAGTAGCTCCAACAACAACCACAGCCGCTCCAACAACAGCAGCAGCAGCTCCAACAACGACCACAAGTGCTCCAACAACAACCACAGCATCTCCAACAACAACCATAGCCACTCCAACAGCAACCACGGCCTCTCCAACAACAACAGCAGGAGCTCCAACAACAACAGCAGGTCAAAAAACCTCCACAGATGATCCAACAACAACCACAGCCGCTACAAAAACAATAGCAGCTCCAACAACAACCACAGCTACTCCAACAACAACCACGGCCTCTGCAACAATAACGGCAGCAGCTCCAACAACAACCAAAGCAGCTCCAACAATGACCTCAAGTACTCCAACAACAACCACAGCTGCTATAACAACCACAGCTGCTACCACAACAACGACAGCAACAACAGCCACAGCTGCTCCAACAACCACCACTGAAGGTCCAACAACAACCACAGCAACAACAACCACAACAGCAGCTCTAACAACAACCACAGCAGCTCCAACAACAACAGCAGCAGATCCAACAACGACCACAAGTGCTCCAACAACAACCACAGCATCTCCAACAACAACCATAGCCTCTCCAACAACAACGGCAGGAGCTCCAACAACAACAGCAGGTCAAAAAACCTCCATAGATGATCCAACAACAGCATCTCCAACAACAACCACAGCCACTACAACAACAACAGCAGCAGCTCCAACAACAACCACAGCTGCTCCACCAACAACCACATCAGCTCCAACAACAACCACAGCAGCTCCAACACCAACAACAGCTGCTCCAACAACCACTGCAACAACAACCACAACAGCAGCTCTAACAACAACCACAGCAGCTATGACAACAACAGAAGCAGCTCCAACAACGACCACAAGTGCTCCAACAACAACAACAGCATCTCCAACAACAACCATAGCCTCTCCAACAACAAGAGCAGGAGCTCCAACAACAACATCAGGTCAAAAAACCTCCATAGATGATCCAACAACAGCATCTCCAACAACAACCAAAGCCACTACGACAACAACAGCAGCAGCTCCAACAACAACCACAGCTGCTCACACAACAACTACAGCAACAACAACCTCAGCTGCTCCAACAACAACCACAGCAACAACAACCACAACCTCAACAGCAGCTCTAACAACAACCACAGCTGCTCCCACAACCATAACAGCAGTTCCAACAACAACCATCCCGGCTCCAACAACAACCAAAGTCGCTCCAACAACCACAGCCGCTCCAACAACAACCACAGCTGCTCCAACAACAACCAAAGCAGCTCCAACAATGACCTCAAGTACTCCAACAACAACCACAGCTGCTATAACAACCACAGCTGCTACCACAACAACGACAGCAACAACAACCACAGCTGCTCCAACAACCACCACTGAAGCTCCAACAACAACCACAGCTTCTACAACAACAACCACAGCAACAACAACCACAGCTGCTCCAACAACCACCACTGAAGGTCCAACAACAACCACAGCAACAACAACCACAACAGCAGCTCTAACAACAACCACAGCAGCTCCAACAACAACAGCAGCAGCTCCATCAATGACCACAAGTGCTCCAACAACAACCACAGCATCTCCAACAACAACCATAGCCTCTCCAACAACAACGGCAGGAGCTCCAACAACAACAGCAGGTCAAAAAACCTCCATAGATGATCCAACAACAGCATCTCCAACAACAACCACAGCCACTACAACAACAACAGCAGCAGCTCCAACAACAACCACAGCTGCTCCACCAACAACCACATCAGCTCCAACAACAACCACATCAGCTCCAACAACAACCACAGCAGCTCCAACACCAACGACAGCTGCTCCAACAACCACTGCAACAACAACCACAACAGCAGCTCTAACAACAACCACAGCAGCTATGACAACAACAAAAGCAGCTCCAACAACAACCACAAGTGCTCCAACAACAACAACTGCATCTCCAACAACAACCATAGCCTCTCCAACAAGAAGAGCAGGAGCTCCAACAACAACATCAGGTCAAAAAACCTCCATAGATGATCCAACAACAGCATCTCCAACAACAACCACAGCCACTACGACAACAACAGCAGCAGCTCCAACAACAACCACAGCTGCTCCCACAACAACTACAGCAACAACAACCACAGCTGCTCCAACAACAACCACAGCAACAACAACCACAACCACAACAGCAGCTCTAACAACAACCACAGCTGCTCCCACAACCATAACAGCAGTTCCAAAAACAACCATCCCGGCTCCAACAACAACCGAAGTCGCTCCAACAACCACAGCCGCTCCAACAACAACCACAGCTGCTCCAACAACAACAGCTACTCCTACAACCACGTCAGAAGCTCCAACAACAACCACTGCAGCTCCAACAACAACTACAGCTGCACCAACAACAACCATTACAGCTCCAACAACCACCACTCTAGCTCCAACAACAACTACAGCCGCTCCAACAACAACTACAGCTGCTCCAACAACAATAGCTGCTCCTACAACCACGTCAGTAGTTCCAACAACAACCACTGCCGCTCCAACAACTACGACAGCTGCTCCAACAACCACAGCTGCTCCTACAACCACTACATCAGCTCCAACAACAACCACAGCTTCTCCAACAACAACCACAGCAACAACAACCACTGCAGCTTCAACAACGACCACAGCTGCCCCAACAACAACAACAGCTGCTCAAACAACTACCACTGCAGCTCTAACAACAACCACAGCAACAACAACCACAGCTACTCCAACAACAACCACAGCTGCTCCAATAACAACCACAACCGCTAAAACAACAACCACAGCTGCTCCAACAACAACCACAGCTACACCAACAACAACCAAAGCTGCACCAACATCAACCACAGATGCATCAACAACAACCACAGCCGCCCCACAAATCATCACAGCTCCAACAACAACCACAGCTATTCCAACAACCACCACTGCAGCTATGACAACAACAGCAGCAGCTCCAACAACGACCACAAGTGCTCCAACAACAACCACAGCATCTCCAACAACAACCATAGCCTCTCCAACAACAACGGCAGGAGCTCCAACAACAACAGCAGGTCAAAAAACCTCCATAGATGATCCAACAACAGCATCTCCAACAACAACCACAGTCACTACAACAACAACAGCAGCAGCTCCAACAACAACCACAGCTGCTCCACCAACAACCACATCAGCTCCAACAACAACCACATCAGCTCCAACAACAACCACAGCAGCTCCAACACCAACGACAGCTGCTCCAACAACCCCTGCAACAACAACCACAACAGCAGCTCTAACAACAACCACAGCAGCTATGACAACAACAAAAGCAGCTCCAACAACGACCACAAGTGCTCCAACAACAACAACAGCATCTCCAACAACAACCATAGCCTCTCCAACAACAAGAGCAGGAGCTGCAACAACAACATCAGGTCAAAAAACCTCCATAGATGATCCAACAACAGCATCTCCAACAACAACCACAGCCACTACGACAACAACAGCAGCAGCTCCAACAACAACCACAGCTGCTCCCACAACAACTACAGCAACAACAACCACAGCTGTTCCAACAACAACCACAGCAACAACAACCACAACCACAACAGCAGCTCTAACAACAACCACAGCTGCTCCCACAACCATAACAGCAGTTCCAAAAACAACCATCCCGGCTCCAACAACAACCGAAGTCGCTCCAACAACCACAGCCGCTCCAACAACAACCACAGCTGCTCCAACAACAACAGCTGCTCCTACAACCACGTCAGAAGCTCCAACAACAACCACTGCAGCTCAAACAACAACTACAGCTGCACCAACAACAACCATTACAGCTCCAACAACCACCACTGCTACTCCAACAATAACCACAGCTGCTCCAATAACAACCACAACCGCTAAAACAACAATCACAGCTGCTCCAACAACAACCACAGCTACACCAACAACAACCAAAGCTGCACCAACATCAACCACAGATGCATCAACAACAACCACAGCCGCCCCACAAATCATCACAGCTCCAACAACAACTACTGCAGCTCCAACAACAACCACAGCTATTCCAACAACCACCACTGCAGCTCTAACAACAACTTCAGCCGCTCCAACAACAACCACAGCCGCCCCAACAACCACCACTGCAGCTCCAACAACAACCACAGCTGCTCCAACAACAACCACAGCTACACCAACATCAACCACAGATGCATCAACAACAACCACAGCCCCCCCACCAACAATCACAGCTCCAACAACAACTACTGCAGCTCCAACAACAACCACAGCCGCCCCAACAACCACCACTGCAGCTCCAACAACAACCACAGCCGCCCCAACAATCACCACTGCAGCTCCAACAACAACCACAGCTGCTCCAACAACAACCACAGCTATTCCAACAACCACCGCTGCAGCTCTAACAACAACCACAGCTGCTACAACAACCACAGCTGCTCCTACAACCACGACAGCCGTTCCAACAACGACGACAGCAGGTCAAACAACAACCACAGCTGCTCCAACTACAACCACAGCTGCTCCTTCAGGTATAACAACAGCTCCAACAGGAACAACCACAGCAGCCTCACAAACCACCACAGCAGCTCCAACAACCACAGCAGTTCCTACAGCCACAACAGCAGCTAAATCAACAACCACAGCTGCTCCAACAAACACCACATCAGCTCCAATAACAACCACAGCAGCTCCAACACCAACGACAGCTGCTCCAACAACCACTGCAACAACAACCACAACAGCAGCTCTAACAACAACCACAGCAGCTCCGACAACAACAGGAGCAGCTCCAACAACGACCATAGCCTCTCCAAAAACAACAACAGCATCTCCAACAACAACCATAGCCTCTCCAACAACAACAGCAGGAGCTCCAACAACAACAGCGGGTCAAGAAACCACCACAGATGATCCAACAACAGCATCTCCAACAACAACCACAGCCGCCACAACAACAAAAGCAGCTCCAACAACAGCCACAGCTACTCCAACAACAACCACGGCCTCTGCAACAATGACGGCAGCAGCTCCAACAATGACCTCAAGTGCTCCAACAATGACCTCAAGTGCTCCAACAACAACCACAGCTGCTATAACAACCACAGCTGCTCCCACAACAACTACAGCAACAACAGCCACAGCTGCTCCAACAACCACCACTGAAGCTCCAACAACAATCAAAGCTTCTCCAACAACAACCATCCCGGCTCCAACAACAACAACAGCCGCTCCAACAATAACCACAGCTGCTCCAACAACGACGACAGCTGCTCAAACAACCACCACTGCAGGACTAACAATAACCACAGCTGCTCCTACAACCACGACAGCCCTTCCAACAACGACGACAGCAGGTCAAACAACAACCACAGCTTCTCCAACTATAACCACAGCTACAACAGGAACAACTACAGTAGCCTACCAAACCACCACAGCAGCTCCAACAACCATAGCAGCTCCTACAGCCACTGCTGCTCAAACAACAAACACAGCTGCTCCAACAACAACCACAGCTGCTCCAACAACAATAACAACAGTTCCAAAAAGAACCACAGCAGCTCGTACAACAACAACTGCAGCTCCAACAACAACCACAGCTGCTCCAACAATAACGACAGCTGCTCCAACAACAAACACAGCTACTCAAACAACAACCACAGCCACTCCAACAACAACCACAGCTGCTCCAACAACAACCACTGCAGTTTATACAATGTCGACGACAGCTCAAACAATAACCACTGCTGCTCGAACAAGGACTGCAATTATAACAACCACAGCCGCTCCAATCTCAACCACAGCTGCTCCAACAACAACCACAGCAACTCCTACAACAACCACAGCAGCTAAAACAACAAGCACATCTGCTCCAATAACATCCACTGCAGCTCCAACAATGACGACAGCTGCTCCAACAACAACAGCAGCTTCTCCAACACCAACCATAGCTGCTCCAACAACAACCACAGCTGCTCCAACAACAACCATAGCCGCTCTAACAACAACCACAGCTGCTCCAACATCCACAGCTGATCCTACAACCTTGACAGCAGCTCCAACAACAACCACAGCTTCTCCAACAATGACAACTGCATCAACAACCACAGCTCCAACAACAACTACAGCAACAACAGCCACAGCTGCTCCAACCACAGCTGCTCCAACTGCCACCACTGCAGCTCCAACAACGACCACAGCTGATACAACATCCACAGCCACTCCAACAACGACCACAGCCGCTCTAACAACGACCACAGCCACTCCAACAACAACCACTCTAACAACAACTTCTGCTGCACCAACAACCACTGCTGCTCCAATAACAACCACAGCTGCTACAACAACCACTGCAGCTGCAACAACCACTGCTGCTCCAACAACCACCACTGCAGCTCCAACAACGACCACAGCTTCTCCAACAACAACCACAGCTGTACAAACAACAACCACAGCTGCAACAACAACCACTGCAGCTACAACAACCACAGCTGCACCAACAACAACCACAGCTGACACAACAACCACAGCCAGTCCAACACCAACAACTGCAACTCAAACAACAACCACAGCTGTTCCAAATACATCCACAGCGGCTCCAACAACCACAGCTACTCCTACGATCATGACAACAGCTCCTAAAACGACGACACAAGCTCCAACTACAACCACAGCTGCTCCAACAACCACAGCTGCTCTTACAACTCTGACAGCAGCTACAACAACCACAGTAGCCCCACAAACCACCACAAAGGTTCCAACAAGCACCATTTGGGCTCCAACATCATCCACAGCCGCTCCAACAACAACCACAGCCACTCCAACAACAACCACAGCTGCTCCAACACCAACCACTGCAGCTCATACAATGTCGACGACAGCTCAAACAATAACCACTGCTGCTCGAACAAGGACTGCAATTCCAACAACCACAGCCGTTCCAATCTCAACCACAGCTGCTCCAACAACCACATCTTCTCCAACAACCACACCAGCCCAACAAACCACCACAGCAGCTGCAACAACAACAACTGCAGCTCAAACAACAACAACAGCTGTTCCAACCTCATCCACAATTGATCCAAAAACCACAGCTGCTCCAACAACCACAGCAGCTCCTACAGCCACAACAACATCTCCAACAACAACCACAGCTGCTCCAACAACAACCACAATAGCTCCTACAACAATCACAGCAGCTAAAACAACAAGCACATCTGCTCAAATAACATCCACTGCAGCTCCAACAATGACGACAGCTGCTCCAACAACCACAGCTGCTCCTACAACCACGACAGCAGCTCCAACAACAACAACATCATCTCCAACACTATCCACAGCTGCTCCAACATCAACCACAGCATCTAAATCAACAACCACAGCTGCTCCAATGACATCCACTGCAGCTCCAACAACGACAACATCATCTCCAACACCAACCACAGCTGCACCAACAACAACCACAGCTGTTCCATCTACAACCACAGCTGCTCCAACAACCACAGCTGCTCCTACAAATATGAGAGCAACTCCAACAAAAACAACAACCACAACAGCTCCAACACCAACAATAGCTGCTCAAACAACAGCCACAGCTGCTCAAACAACAACCAAAGCTGCTCCAAAAGCAACAACAGCAGCTCAAACAACAACCACAGCTGCTCCAACACCAACCACTGCAGCTCATACAATGTCGACGACAGCTCAAACAATAACCACTGCTACTCGAACAAGGACTGCAATTCCAACAACCACAGCCGCTCCAATCTCGACGACAGCTGCTCCAACAACCACAGCTGCTCCTACAACCACGACAGCAGCTCCAACAACAACAGCTTCTCCAACACCAACCATAGCTGCTCCAACAACCACAACTGCATTTCCAAAAACAAGCAAAGCTGCTCCAACAACAACCACTGCAGCTGCAACAATAAACACAGCTGCTCCAACAACAACCACAGCCGCGCCACCAACAACCATAGCTGCACCAACAACCACCACTGCAGCTTCAACAACAACCATAGCCGCTCCAACAACAACCACAGCTCCAACAATAACTAAAGCAACAACAGCCACAGCTGCTCCAACAACCACCACTGCAGCTCCAACCACAGCTGCTCCAACTACCACCACTGCAGCTCCAACAACGACCACAGCTGCTCCAACAACATCCACAGCTGCATCATCAACAACCACAGCCGCCCCAACAACAACCACAATTACTCAAACAACCACCACTGCAGCTCTAACAACAACCACAGCTTATGCAACAATCACAGCCACTCCAACAACAACCACAGCCACTCTAACAACGACCACAGCCATTCTAACAACAACCACAACCGCTCCAACAATAACTTCTGCTGCACCAACAACGACCACTGCATCTCCAACAATGACCACAGCTTCTCCAACAACAACCACAGCTGCTACAACAACAACTGCAGCTACAACAACCACTGCTGCTCCAACAACAACCACTGCAGCTCCAATAACAACCACAGCTGCACCAACAACAACCACAGCTTACACAACAACCACAGCCAGTCCAACAACAACCACAGCCGCTCTAACAATGACCAGAGCCGCTCCAACAACAACCACAACCGCTCCAACAACAACCACAGCATCTAAATCAACAACCACAGCTGTACCAATGACATCCACTGCAGCTCCAACAACGACAACAACTGCTCCAACAACCACAGCTACTCCTACAACCACAACAGCAGCTCCAACAACAACAACAGCTTCTCCAACACCAACCACTGCAGCTCCAACAAAAAAAAGTTCATTTCCAACAACAACCACAGCTGCTCCCACAACAACCACAGCAACAACAGCCACAGCTGCTCCAACAACCACCACTGAAGCTCCAACAACAACCACAGCTTCTACAACAACAAACACAGCAACAACAACCACAGCTGCTCCAACAACCACCACTGAAGCTCCAACAACAACCACAACAGCAGCTCTAACAACAACCACAGCAGCTCCAACAACAACAGCAGCAGCTCCAACAACGACCACAAGTGCTCCAACAACAACCATAGCCTGTCCAACAATAACAGCAGGAGCTCCAACAACAACAGCAGGTCAAAAAACCTCCACAGATGATCCAACAACAGCATCTCCAACAACAACCACAGCCACTACAACGACAACCACGTCCTCTCCAACAACAACAGCAGCAGCTCCAGCAACAATCACAACTGCTCCCACAACAACTACAGCAACAACAACCACCACTGAAGCTCCAACAACAACCACAGCAACAACAACCACAACAGTAGCTCTAACAACAACCACAGCTGCTCCCACAACCATAACAGCAGTTCCAACAACAACCATCCCGGCTCCAACAACAACCACAGCCGCTCCAACAACCACAGCCGCTCCAACAACAACCACAGCTGCTCCAACAACAACAGCTGCTCCTACAACCACGTCAGAAGCTCCAACAACAACCACTGCAGCTCCAACGACAACTACAGCTGCACCAACAACAACCAAAGCTGCTCCAACAACCATAACAACAGTTCCAAAAACGACCACAGCAGCTCGTACAACAACCACTGCAGCTCCAACAACGACCACAGCTGCTCCAACAATAACGACAGCTGCTCCAACAACAAACACAGCATTTCCAACAACAACCACAGCTGCTCCAACAACCATAACAACAGTTCCAAAAAGGACCACAGCAGCTCGTACAACAACCACTGCAGCTCCAACAACAACCACAGCTGCTCCAACAATAACGACAGCTGCTCCAACAACAAACACAGCTACTCCAACAACAACCACAGGTGCTACAATAAACACAGCTGCTCCAACAACGACCACAGCTTCTCCAACAACAACCACAGCTGCACAAACAACAACCACAGCTGCTACACCAACCACTGCAGCTCATACAATGTTGACGACAGCTCAAACAAAAAAAAACACTGCTGCTCGAACAAGGACTGCAATTCCAACAACCACAGCCGCTCCAATCTCAACCACAGCTGCTCCAACAACCACATCTTCTCCAACAACCACACCAGCCCCACAACCAACAACAACTGCAGCTCAAACAACAACAACAGCTGTTCCAACCACATCCACAATTGATCCAAAAACCACAGCAGCTCCTACAGCCACAACAACATCTCCAACACAAACCACAGCTGCTCCACCAACAACCACAGCAGCTCCTACAACAACCACAGCAGCTAAAACAACAACGACATCTGCTCCAATAACATCCACTGCAGCTCCAACAATGACGACAGCTGCTCCAACAACAACAGCTGCTCCTACAACCACGACAGCAGCTCCAACAACGACAACATCATCTCCAACACCAACCACAGCTGCTCCAACAACCACAACTGCATTTCCAAAAACAAGCAAAGCTGCTCCAACAACAAAAAGTTCATTTCCAACAATAACAACAGCTTCTCCAACACCAACCATAACTGTTCCAACAACAACCACTGCAGCTCCAACAACAAAAAGTTCATTTCCAACAACAACCACAGCTGCTCAAACAACAACCATAGCCTCTCCAACAACAACCATAGCTTCTCCAACAACAACAGCAGGCGCTCCAACAACAACAGCAGGTCAAAAAACCTCCATAGATGATCCAACAACAGCATCTCCAACAACAACCACAGCCACTACAACAACAACAGCAGCATCTCCAACAACAACCATAGCCTCTCCAACAACAACAGCAGGCGCTCCAACAACAACAGCAGGTCAAAAAACCTCCATAGATGATCCAACAACAGCAGCTCCAACAACAACCACAGCTGCTCCCACAACAACTACAGCAACAACAGCCACAGCTGCTCCAACAACAACCATAGCTGCACCAACAACCACCACTGCAGCTTCAACAACAACCATAGCCGCTCCAACAACAACCACAGCTGCTCCAACATTAACAGCTGATCCTACAACCACGACAGCAGCTCCAACAACATCCACAGCTTCTCCAACAATGACAACTGCATCAACAACTACAGTTCCAACAACAACTACAGCAACAACAGCCACAGCTGCTCCAACAACCACCACTGCAGCTCCAACCACAGCTGCTCCAACTACCACCACTGCAGCTCCAACAATGACCACAGCTACATCAACAACAATCACAATAGCTCAAACAAGCACCACTGCAGCTCTAACAACAACCACAGCTGATACAACAACCACAGCCACTCCAACAACAACCACAGCCGCTCTAACAACGACCACAGCCACTCCAACAACAACCGCTCCAACAACATCTTCTGCTGCACCAACAACCACCACTGCAGCTCCAACAATGACCAAAGCTTCTCCAACAACAACCACAGCTGCACAAACAACAACCACAGCTGCTACAACAACCACTGCTGCTCCAACAACAACCACTGCTGCTCCAACAACCACTGCTGCTCCAACAACAACCACTGCTGCTCCAACAACAACCACTGCAGCTCCAATAACAACCACAGCTACTACAACAACCACTGCAGCTACAACAACCACTGCTGCTCCAACAACAACCACTGCAGCTCCAATAACAACCACAGCTGCACCAACAACAACCACAGCGGCTCGAACAACCACAGCTGCTCCTACAACTATGACAGCAACTCCAACAACAACCACAACCACAACAGCTCCAACACCAACAATAGCTGCTCAAACAACAACCAGAACTGCTCAAACAACCACCACAGCTGCTTCAAAAACAACAACAGCAGCTCAAACAACAACCACAGCCACTCCAACAACAACCATAGCTGCTCCAACACCAACCACTGCAGCTCATACAATGTCGACGACAGCTCAAACAATAACCACTGCTACTCGAACAAGGACTGCAATTCCAACAACCACAGCCGCTCCAATCTCAACCACAGCTGCTCCAACAACCACATCTTCTCCAACAACCACACAAGCCCCACAAACCACCACAGCAGCTGCAACAACAACAACTGCAGCTCAAACAACAACAACAGCTGTTCCAACCACATCCACAATTGATACAAAAACCACAGCTGCTCCAACAACCACAGCAGCTCCAACAACAACCACAGTAGCTCCTACAACAACCACAGCAGCTAAAACAACAACCACATCTGCTCCAATAACATCCACTGCAGCTCCAACAATGACGACAGCAACTCCAACAACGACAACATCATCTCCAACACCAACCACAGCTGCTCCAACATCAACCACAGCATCTAAATCAACAACCACAGCTGCTCCAATGACATCTACTGCAGCTCCAAACACGACAACATCATCTCCAACACCAACCACAGCTGCACCAACAACAACCACAGCTGTTCCATCTACAACCACAGCTGCTACAACAACCATAGCTGCTCCTACAACTATGACAGCAACTCCAACAACAACAACAACCACAACAGCTCCAACACCAACAACAGCTGCTCCAAAAAAAACAACAGCAGCTCAAACAAAAACCACAGCTGCACCAACAACAACCACAGCTGCTCCAACAACCACAGCAGCTCCTACAGCCACAACAACATCTCCAACACAAACCACAGCTGCTCCAACAACAACCACAGCAGCTCCTACAACAACCACAGCAGCTAAAACAACAACCACATCTGCTTCAAGAACATCCACTGCAGCTCCAACAATGACGACAGCAACTCCAACAACGACAACATCATCTCCAACACCAACCACAGCTGCTCCAACATCAACCACAGCATCTAAATCAACAACCACAGCTGCGCCAATGACATCTACTGCAGCTCCAACAACGACAACATCATCTCCAACACCAACCACAGCTGTTCCATCTACAACCACAGCTGCTCCAACAACCACAGCTGCTCCTACAACTATGACAGCAACTCCAACAACAACAACAACCACAACAGCTCCAACACCAACAATAGCTGCTCAAACAACAACCACAGCTGCTCAAACAACAACCACAGCTGCTTCAAAAACAACAACAGCAGCTCAAACAACAACCACAGCCACTCCAACAACAACCACAGCTGCTCCAATAACCACAACAGCTCCTACAGCCACAACAACATCTCCAACACAAACCACAGCTGCTCCAACAACAATCACAGCCACTCCAACAACAACCACATCCGCTCCAACAAAAACTTCTGCTGCACCAACAACCACCACTGCATCTCCAACAATGACCACAGCTTCTCCAACAACAACCACAGCTGCTACAACAACAACTGCAGCTCCAACAACCACTGCTGCTCCAACAACAACCACTGCAGCTCCAATAACGACCACAGCTGCACCAACAACAACCACAGCTTACACAACAACCACAGCCAGTCCAACAACAACCACAGCCGCTCTAACAATGACCAGAGCCGCTCCAACAACAACCACAACCGCTACAACAACAACTTCTGCTGCACCAACAACAACCACAGCTGCTCCAACATCCACCACTGCAGCTCCAACAACAACCACAGCCGCGCCAACAACAACCACAGCTGCTCCAACAATGAAAACTGCATCAACAACCACAGCTCCAACAACAACTACAGCAACAACAGCCACAGTTGCTCCAACAACCACCACTGCAGCTCCAACCACAGCTGCTCAAACTACCACCACTGCAGCTCCAACAACGACCACAGCTGCTCCAACAACATCCACAGCTGCATCAACAACAACCACAGCCGCCCCAACAACAACCACAATTGCTCAAACATCCACCACTGCAGCTCTAACAACAACCACAGCTGATACAACAACCACAGCCACTCCAACTACAACCACAACCGCTCCAACAACAACTTCTGCTGCACCAACAACCACCACTGCAGCTCCAACAACAAACACAGCGGCTCCAACAAAGACCACATCAGCTCCAGCAACAACCACAGCAACTCCAACAACAACCACACCGACTCCAAAAGCAGCCACAGCTGCTCCAACAACAACCACTGCAGCTCCAACAACAATCACTGCAGCTCCAACAACAAACACAGCGGCTCCAACAAAGACCACATCAGCTCCAGCAACAACCACAGCTGCTCCAACACCAACCACTGCAGCTCCAACAACGACAACATCATCTCCAACACCAACCACAGCTGCTCCAACATCAACCACAGCATCTAAATCAACAACCACAGCTATACCAATGACATCCACTGCAGCTCCAACAACAACAACAGCTTCTCCAACACCAACCATAGCTGCTTCAACAACAACCACTGCAGCTCCAACAGAAAAAAGTTCATTTCCAACAACAACCACAGCTGTTCCCACAACAACGACAGCAACAACAGCCACATATGCTCCAACAACCACCACTGAAGCTCCAACAACAACCACAGCAGCTCCAACAACAACCACAGTAGCTCCTACAACAACCACAGCAGCTAAAACAACAACCACATCTGCTCCAATAACATCCACTGCAGCTCCAACAATGACGACAGCAACTCCAACAACGACAACATCATCTCCAACACCAACCACAGCTGCTCCAACATCAACCACAGCATCTAAATCAACAACCACAGCTGCTCCAATGACATCTACTGCAGCTCCAAACACGACAACATCATCTCCAACACCAACCACAGCTGCACCAACAACAACCACAGCTGTTCCATCTACAACCACAGCTGCTACAACAACCATAGCTGCTCCTACAACTATGACAGCAACTCCAACAACAACAACAACCACAACAGCTCCAACACCAACAACAGCTGCTCCAAAAAAAACAACAGCAGCTCAAACAAAAACCACAGCCACTCTAACAACAACCACAGCTGCTCCAACAACCACAGCAGCTCCTACAGCCACAACAACATCTCCAACACAAACCACAGCTGCTCCAACAACAACCACAGCAGCTCCTACAACAACCACAGCAGCTAAAACAACAACCACATCTGCTTCAATAACATCCACTGCAGCTCCAACAATGACGACAGCAACTCCAACAACGACAACATCATCTCCAACACCAACCACAGCTGCTCCAACATCAACCACAGCATCTAAATCAACAACCACAGCTGCGCCAATGACATCTACTGCAGCTCCAACAACGACAACATCATCTCCAACACCAACCACAGCTGTTCCATCTACAACCACAGCTGCTCCAACAACCACAGCTGCTCCTACAACTATGACAGCAACTCCAACAACAACAACAACCACAACAGCTCCAACACCAACAATAGCTGCTCAAACAACAACCACAGCTGCTCAAACAACAACCACAGCTGCTTCAAAAACAACAACAGCAGCTCAAACAACAACCACAGCCACTCCAACAACAACCACAGCTGCTCCAATAACCACAACAGCTCCTACAGCCACAACAACATCTCCAACACAAACCACAGCTGCTCCAACAACAACCACAGCAGCTCCTACAACAACCACAGCAGCTAAAACAACAACTACATCTGCTCCAATAACATCCACTGCAGCTCCAACAACGACATTAGCTGCTCCAACAACCACAGCTACTCATACAACCACGACAGCTTCTCCAACACCAACCATAGCTGCTCCAACAACCACAACTGCATTTCCAAAAACAAGCAAAGCTGCTCCAACAACAACCACTGCAGCTCCAACAACAAACACAGCTACTCCAACACCAACCACAGCTGCGACAATAAACACAGCTGCTCCAACAACAACCACAGCCGCGCCAACAACAACCATACCTGTACCAACAACCACCACTGCAGCTTCAACAACAACTATACCCGCTCCAACAACAACCACAACCGCTCCAACAACAACCACAGCTGCTCCAACAACAACCACAGCTGCTCCAACAACAACCACAACTGCTCCAACAACAACCACAGCAACAACAACCATAGCTGCACCAACAACCACCACTGCAGCTTCAACAACAACCACAGCCGCTCCAACAACAACCACAGCTCCAACAACACCTACAGCAACAACAGCCACAGCTGCTCCAACAACCACCACTGCAGCTCCAACCACAGCTGCTCCAACTAACACCACTGCAGCTTCAACAACAACCGTAGCTGCTCCAACAACAACCACAGCTCCAACAACAACTACAGCAACAACGACCACAGCTGCTCCAACAACATCCACAGCTGCATCAACAACAACCATAGCCGCTCCAACAACAACCACAGCTCCAACAACAACTACAGCAACAACGACCACAGCCGCCCCAACAACAACCACAATTGCAGCTCTAACAACAACCACAGCTTATACAACAATCACAGCCACTCCAACAACAACCACATCCGCTCCAACAAAAACTTCTGCTGCACCAACAACCACCACTGCATCTCCAACAATGACCACAGCTTCTCCAACAACAACCACAGCTGCTACAACAACAACTGCAGCTCCAACAACCACTGCTGCTCCAACAACAACCACTGCAGCTCCAATAACGACCACAGCTGCACCAACAACAACCACAGCTTACACAACAACCACAGCCAGTCCAACAACAACCACAGCCGCTCTAACAATGACCAGAGCCGCTCCAACAACAACCACAACCGCTACAACAACAACTTCTGCTGCACCAACAACAACCACAGCTGCTCCAACATCCACCACTGCAGCTCCAACAACAACCACAGCCGCGCCAACAACAACCACAGCTGCTCCAACAATGAAAACTGCATCAACAACCACAGCTCCAACAACAACTACAGCAACAACAGCCACAGTTGCTCCAACAACCACCACTGCAGCTCCAACCACAGCTGCTCAAACTACCACCACTGCAGCTCCAACAACGACCACAGCTGCTCCAACAACATCCACAGCTGCATCAACAACAACCACAGCCGCCCCAACAACAACCACAATTGCTCAAACATCCACCACTGCAGCTCTAACAACAACCACAGCTGATACAACAACCACAGCCACTCCAACTACAACCACAACCGCTCCAACAACAACTTCTGCTGCACCAACAACCACCACTGCAGCTCCAACAACAAACACAGCGGCTCCAACAAAGACCACATCAGCTCCAGCAACAACCACAGCAACTCCAACAACAACCACACCGACTCCAAAAGCAGCCACAGCTGCTCCAACAACAACCACTGCAGCTCCAACAACAATCACTGCAGCTCCAACAACAAACACAGCGGCTCCAACAAAGACCACATCAGCTCCAGCAACAACCACAGCTGCTCCAACACCAACCACTGCAGCTCCAACAACGACAACATCATCTCCAACACCAACCACAGCTGCTCCAACATCAACCACAGCATCTAAATCAACAACCACAGCTATACCAATGACATCCACTGCAGCTCCAACAACAACAACAGCTTCTCCAACACCAACCATAGCTGCTTCAACAACAACCACTGCAGCTCCAACAAAAGAAAGTTCATTTCCAACAACAACCACAGCTGTTCCCACAACAACGACAGCAACAACAGCCACATATGCTCCAACAACCACCACTGAAGCTCCAACAACAACCACAGCTTCTACAACAACAACCACAGCAACAACAACCACAGCTGCTCCAACAACAACCACAACAGCAGCTCTAACAACAACCACAGCAGCTCCAACAACAACAGCAGCAGCTCCAACAACGACCACAAGTGCTCCAACAACAACCACAACATCGCCAACAACAACCATAGCCTCTCCAACAATAACAGCAGGAGCTCCAACAACAACAGCAGGTCAAAAAACCTCCACAGATGATCCAACAACAGCATCTCCAACAACAACCACAGCCACTACAACGACAACCACGTCCTCTCCAACAACAACAGCTGCAGCTCTACCAACAATCACAGCTGCTCCCACAAAAACTACAGCAACAACAACCACCAATGAAGCTCCAACAACAACCACAGCAACAACAACCACAACAGCAGCTCTAACAACAACCACAGCTGCTCCCACAACCATAACAGCAGTTCCAACAACAACCATCTCGGCTCCAACAACAACCACAGCCGCTCCAACAACCACAGCCGCTCCAACAACAACCACAGCTGCTCCAACAACAACAGCTGCTCCTACAACCACGTCAGAAGCTCCAACAACAACCACTGCAGCTCCAACAACAACTACAGCTGCACCAACAACAACCAAAGCTGCTCCAACAACCACCACTGCAGCTCCAACAACCACCACTCTAGCTCCAACAACAATTACAGCCGCTCCAACAACGACGACAGCTGCTCCAACAACCACAGCTGCTCCTTCAACCACGACAGCAGCTCCAACAACCACCACAGCTTCTCCAACAACAACTACAGAAACAACAACCACTGCAGATCCAACAACGACCGCAGCTGCCCCAACAACAACCACAGCTGTATCAACAAAAACCACAGCCGCCCCAACAACAACAACAGCTGCTCAAAGAACTACCACTGCAGCTCTGACAACAACAGCAGCTGCTCCAACAACAACCACAGCCGCTGAAACAACAACCACAGCTGCTCCAATAACAACCACAGCTGCTAAAACAACAACCACAGCCGCTCCAACAAACACAGCTACACCAACAACAACCACAGCTGCACCAACATCATCCACAGGTGCATCAACAACCACCACAGCTTCTCCAACAACAACCACAGAAACAACAACCACTGCAGCTCCAACAACGACCGCAGCTGCCCCAACAACAACCACAGCTGTATCAACAAAAACCACAGCTGCCCCAACAACAACAACAGCTGCTCAAAGAACTACCACTGCAGCTCTGACAACAACAGCAGCTACTCCAATAACAACCACAGCTGCTAAAACAACAACCACAGCTGCTCCAACAAACACAGCTACACCAACAAGAACCACAGCTGCACCAACATCAACCACAGGTGCATCAACAACAACCACAGCCGCCCCACAAATAATCACAGCTCCAACAACAAATACAGCCGCTCCAACAACAACCACAGCTGCTCCAATAACAACCACAGCCACTAAAACAACAACCACAGCTGCTCCAATAACAACCACAGCCGCTAAAACAACAACCACAGCTGCTCCAACAACAACCACAGCTACACTAACATCAATCACAGATGCATCAACAACAACCACAGCCCCCCCACCAACAATCACAGCTCCAACAACAACTACTGCAGCTCCAACAACAACCACAGCCGACCCAACAACCACAACTGCAGCTCCAACAACAACCACAGCTACTCCAACAACAACCACAGCTATTCCAACAACCACCACTGCAGCTCTAACAACAACCACAGCCGCTCCAATAACAACCACAGCTGCTCCAACAACAACAGCTGCTCCAACAACCATGACAGCCGTTCCAACAACGACGACAGCAGGTCAAACAACAACCACAGCTGCTCCAACTACAACCACAGCTGCTCCAACAACCACAGCTGCTCCTTCAAGTATAAAAACAGCTCCAACAGGAACAACCACAGCAGCCTCACAAACCACCACAGCAGCTCCAACAACCACAGCAGCTCCTACAGTCACAACAGCAGCTAAATCAACAACCACAGCTCCTCAAACAACAAACACAGCTGCTACAACAACAACCACATCAGCTCCAACAACAACCACAGCAGTTCCAACACTAACCACAGCAGCTCCTACAACAACCACAGCTTGTCCAAAAACGACAATAGCAGCTCCAACTACAACCACAGCAGGTTCAACAACCACAGCTGCTCCTACAACTATGTTAGCAGCTATAACAACCACAGTAGCCCCACAAACCACAACAGCAGTTTCAACAACAACCACAGCCTCTGCAACAACCACCACTGCAGCTCCAACAACCACCACTGCAGCTCCAACATCAACTACCGCTGTTCCAACAACTACAGCTGCACCAACAACAACCACAGCTGCTCCAACAACAACCACTGCAGCTCCAACAACCACCACTGCAGATCCAACAACAGCTACATCCGCTCCGACAACAACCACAGCCGCACCAAAAACGACGACAGCTGCTCCAACAACAACCATAGCTGCATCTCAAACAACCACCACTGCAGATCCAAAAACAACTACATCCGCTCCAACAACAACCACAGCTGCACCAACAACGACGACAGCTGCTCCAACAACCACACCTGCAATTACAACCACGACAGCAGCTCCAACAACAACCACAGCTGCTCCAACAACAACCACAGCTGCATCAACAAAAACAACAGCCGCCCCAACAAAGACCACAGCTGCTCCAACAACCACCACTGCAGCTCTAACAACAACCACAGCTGCTCCAACAACAACTACAGCTACACAAACAACAACCACAGCCGCTCCAACAACAACCACAGCCGCTAAAACAACAACCACAGCTGCTCCAACAACAACCACAGCCGATAAAACAACAACCACAGCTACAAAAACAACAACCACAGCTGCACCAACATCAACCACAGATGCGTCAACAACAACCACAGCCGCCCCACCAACAACCACAGCTCCAACAACAACTACTGCAGCTCCAACAACAAAAAGTTCATTTCCAACAATAACAACAGCTTCTCCAACACCAACCATAGCTGTTCCAACAACAACCACTGCAGCTCCAACAATAAAAAGTTCATTTCCAACAACAAACACAGCTACTCCAACACCAACCACAGCTGCAACAATAAACACAGCTGCTCCAACAACGACCACAGCTGATCCTACATCCACGACAGCAGCTCCAACAACAACCACAGCTTCTCCAACAATGACAACTGCATCAACAACTACAGCTCCAACAACAACTACAGCAACAACAGCCACAGCTGCTCCAACAACCACCACTGCAGCTCCAACCACAGCTGCTCCAACTACCACCACTGCAGCTCCAACAACGACCACAGCTGCTCCAACAACATCCACAGCTACATCAACAACAATTACAATTGCTCAAACAACCACCACTGCAGCTCTAACAACAACCACAGCTGATACAACAACCACAGCCACTCCAACAACAACCACAGCTGCTCTAACAACGACCACAGCCACTCCAACAACAACCGCTCCAACAACATCTTCTGCTGCACCAACAACCACCACTGCAGCTCCAACAACGACCACAGCTGCACAAACAACAACCACAGCTGCTACACCAACCACTGCAGCTCATACAATGTCGACGACAGCTCAAACAAAACAAACCACTGCTGCTCGAACAAGGACTGCAATTCCAACAACCACAGCCGCTCCAATCTCAACCACAGCTGCTCCAACAACCACATCTTCTCCAACAACCACACCAGCCCCACAAACCACCACAGCAGCTGCAACAACAACAACTGCAGCTCAAACAACAACAACAGCTGTTCCAACCACATCCACAATTGATCCAAAAACCACAGCAGCTCCAACAGCCACAACAACATCTCCAACACAAACCACAGCTGCTCCACCAACAACCACAGCAGCTCCTACAACAACCACAGCAGCGAAAACAACAACCACATTTGCTCTAATAACATCCACTGCAGCTCCAACAATGACGACAGCAGCTCCAACAACGACAACATCATCTCCAACACCAACCACAGCTGCTCCAACAACAACCATAGCATCTAAATCAACAACCACAGCTTCTCCAATGACATCCACTGCAGCTCAAACAACAACAACAGCTTCTCCAACACCAACCATAGCTGCTCCAACAACCACAACTGCATTTCCAAAAACAAGCAAAGCTGCTCCAACAACAACCACTGCAGCTCCAACAACAAAAAGTTCATTTCCAACAATAACAACAGCTTCTCCAACAGCAACCATAGCTGTTCCAACAACAACCAATGCAGCTCCAACAACAAAAAGTTCATTTCCAACAACAACCACAGCTACTCAAACACCAACCACAGCTGCGACAATAAACACAGCTGCTTCATCAACAACCATAGCTGCACCAACAACCACCACTGCAGCTTCAACAACAACCATAGCCGCTCCAACAACAACCACAGCTGCTCCAACATCCACAGCTGATCCTACAACAACGACAGCAGCTCCAACAACAACCACAGCTTTTCCAACAATGGCAACTGCATCAACAACTACAGCTCCAACAACAACTACACCAACAACAGCCACAGCTGCTCCAACAACCACCACTGCAGCTCCAACCACAGCTGCTACAACTACCACCACTGCAGCTCCAACAACGACCACAGCTGCTCCAACAACATCCACAGCTACATCAACAACAATCACAATTGCTCAAACAACCACCACTGCAGCTCTAACAACAACCACAGCTGATACAACAACCACAGCTTCTCCAACAACAACCACAGCTGCACAAACAACAACCACAGCTGCTACAACAACCACTGCAGCTACAACAACCACTGCTGCTCCAACAACAACCACTGCAGCTCCAATAACAACCACAGCTGCACCAACAACAACCACAGCTGACACAACAACCACAGCCAGTCCAACACCAACAACTGCAACTCAAACAACAACCACAGCTGTTCCAAATACATCCACAGCGGCTCCAACAACCACAGCTGCTCCTACAACTATGACAGCAACTCCAAAAACAACAACAACCACAACAGCTCCAACACCAATTATAGCTGCTCAAACAACAACCACAGCTGCTCAAACAACAACCACAGCTGCTCCAACACCAACAACTTCAGCTCAAAAAACAACCACAGCTGTTCCATCTCCAACCACAGCTGCTCCAACAACAACAGCTGTTCCTACGACCACGAAAACAACTCCAAAAACGACGACACAAGCTCAAAAAACAACCACAGCTGTTCCATCTCCAACCACAGCTGCTCCAACAACAACAGCTGTTCCTACGACCACGAAAACAACTCCAAAAACGACGACACAAGCTCCAACTACAACCACTGCAATTCCAACAACCACAGCCGTTCCAATCTCAACCACAGCTGCTCCAACAACCACATCTTCTCCAACAACTACACCAGCCCCACAAACCACCACAGCAGCTCCAACAACAACAACTGCATCTCAAACAACAACAACAACAGCTGTTCCAACCACATCCACTGCAGCTCCAACAATGGCGACAACAACCACAGCAGCTCCTACAGCCACAACAACATCTCCAAGACAAACCACAGCTGCTCCAACAACAATCACAGCAGCTAAAACAACAACCACATCTGCTCCAATAACATCCACTGCAGCTCCAACAATGGCGACAGCAGCTCCAACAACGTCAACATCATCTCCAACACCAACCACAGCTGCTCCAACATCAACCACAGCATCTAAATCAACAACCACAGCTGCTCCAATGACATCCACTGCAGCTCCAACAACGATAACATCATCTCCAACACCAACCACAGCTGCACCAACAACAACCACAGCTGTTCCATCTACAACCAAAGCTGCTCGAACAACCACAGCTGCTTCTACAACTTTGACAGCAACTCCAACAACAACAACAACAGCTGTTCCAACCACATCCACTGCAGCTCCAACAATGGCGACAACAACCACAGCAGCTCCTACAGCCACAACAACATCTCCAAGACAAACCACAGCTGCTCCAACAACAATCACAGCAGCTAAAACAACAACCACATCTGCTCCAACAACATCCACTGCAGCTCCAACAATGGCGACAGCAGCTCCAACAACGTCAACATCATCTCCAACACCAACCACAGCTGCTCCAACATCAACCAAAGCATCTAAATCAACAACCACAGCTGCTCCAATGACATCCACTGCAGCTCCAACAACGATAACATCATCTCCAACACCAACCACAGCTGCACCAACAACAACCACAGCTGTTCCATCTACAACCAAAGCTGCTCGAACAACCACAGCTGCTTCTACAACTTTGACAGCAACTCCAACAACAACAACAACCACAACAGCTCCAACACCAACAATAGCTGCTCAAACAACAACCACAGCTGCTCCAACACCAACCACTGCAGCTCCTACAGCCACAACAACATCTCCAACACAAACCACAGCTGCTCCAACAACAATCACAGCAGCTAAAACAACAACCACATCTGCTCCAATAACATCCACTGCAGCTCCAACAATGGCGACAGCAGCTCCAACAACGTCAACATCATCTCCAACACCAACCACAGCTGCTCCAACATCAACCACAGCATCTAAATCAACAACCACAGCTGCTCCAATGACATCCACTGCAGCTCCAACAACGATAACATCATCTCCAACACCAACCACAGCTGCACCAACAACAACCACAGCTGTTCCATCTACAACCACAGCTGCTCGAACAACCACAGCTGCTCCTACAACTATGACAGCAACTCCAACAACAACAACAACCACAACAGCTCCAACACCAACAATAGCTGCTCAAACAACAACCACAGCTGCTCAAACAACAACCACAGCTGCTTCAAAAACAACAACAGCAGCTCAAACAACAACCACAGCCACTCCAACAACAACCACAGCTGCTCCAACACCAACCACTGCAGCTCATACAATGTCGACGACAACTCAAACAATAACCACTGCTACTCGAACAAGGACTGCAATTCCAACAACCACAGCCGCTCCAATCTCAACCACAGCTGCTCCAACAACCACATCTTCTCCAACAACCACACCGGCCCCACAAACCACCACAGCAGCTGCAACAACAACAACTGCAGCTCAAACAACAACAACAGCTGTTCCAACCTCATCCACAATTGATCCAAAAACCACAGCTGCTCAAACAACCACAGCAGCTCCTACAGCCAAAAGAACACCTCCAACAACAACCACAGCTGCTCCAACAACAACGACAGTAGCTCCTACAACAACCACAGCAGCTAAAACAACAACCACATCTGCTCCAATAACATCCACTGCAGCTCCAACAATGACGACAGCTGCTCCAACAACCACAGCTGCTCCAACAACCACAGCAGCTCCTACAGCCAAAAGAACATCTCCAACACAAACCACAGCTGCTCCAACAACAACCACAGCAGCTAAAACAACAACCACATCTGCTCCAACAACATCCACTGCAGCTCCAACAATGACGACAGCAGCTCCAACAACGACAACATCATCTCCAACACCAACCACAGCTGCTCCAACATCAACCACAGCATCTAAATCAACAACCACAGCTGCTCCAATGACATCCACTGCAGCTCCAACAACGACAACATCATCCCCAACACCAACCACAGCTGTTCCATCTACAACCACAGCCGGTCCAACAACCACAGCTGCTCCTACAACTATGACAGCAACTCCAACAACAACAACAACCACAACAGCTCCAACACCAACAATAGCTGCTCAAACAACAACCACAGCTGCTCAAACAACAACCACAGCTGCTTCAAAAACAACAACAGCAGCTCAAACAACAACCACAGCCACTCCAACAACAACCACAGCTGCTCCAATAACCACAACAGCTCCTACAGCCACAAGAACATCTCCAACACAAACCACAGCTGCTCCAACAACAACCACAGCAGCTCCTACAACAACCACAGCAGCTAAAACAACAACCACATCTGCTCCAATACCATCCACTGCAGCTCCAACAACCACAACAGCTGCTCCAACAACCACAGCTACTCATACAACCACGACAGCAGCTCCAACAACAACAACAGCTTCTCCAACACCAACCACAGCCGCGCCAACAACAACCATAGCTGCACCAACAACAACCACAACAGCTCCAACACCAACAATAGCTGCTCAAACAACAACCACAGCTGCTCAAACAACAACCACAGCTGCTTCAAAAACAACAACAGCAGCTCAAACAACAACCACAGCCACTCCAACAACAACCACAGCTGCTCCAATAACCACAACAGCTCCTACAGCCACAACAACATCTCCAACACAAACCACAGCTGCTCCAACAACAACCACAGCAGCTCCTACAACAACCACAGCAGCTAAAACAACAACCACATCTGCTCCAATATCATCCACTGCAGCTCCAACAACGACAACAGCTGCTTCCACAAACACAGCTACTCATACAACCACGACAGCAGCTCCAACAACAACAACAGCTTCTCCAACACCAACCACAGCCGCGCCAACAACAACCATAGCTGCACCAACAACCACCACTGCAGCTTCAACAACAAACATACCCACTCCAACAACAACCACAACCGCTCCAACAACAACATCTGCTGCACCATCAACAACCACAGCTGCTCCAACAACAACCACAGCTGCTCCAACAACAACCACAACTGCTCCAACAACAACCACAGCAACAACAACCATAGCTGCACCAACAACCACCACTGCAGCTTCAACAACAACCACAGCCGCTCCAACAACAACCACAGCTCCAACAACACCTACAGCAACAACAGCCACAGCTGCTCCAACAACCACCACTGCAGCTCCAACCACAGCTGCTCCAACTACCACCACTGCAGCTTCAACAACAACCACAGCCGCTCCAACAACAACCACAGCTCCAACAACAACTACAGCAACAACGACCACAGCTGCTCCAACAACATCCACAGCTGCATCAACAACAACCATAGCCGCTCCAACAACAACCACAGCTCCAACAACAACTACAGCAACAACGACCACAGCCGCCCCAACAACAACCACAATTGCTCAAACAACCACAACTGCAGCTCTAACAACAACCACAGCTGATACAACAATCACAGCCACTCCAACAACAACCACAGCCACTCTAACAACGACCACAGCCACTCCAACAACAACCACAACCGCTCCAACAACAACTTCTGCTGCACCAACAACCACCACTGCATCTCCAACAATGACCACAGCTTCTCCAACAACAACCACAGCTTACACAACAACCACAGCCAGTCCAACAACAACCACAGCCGCTCTAACAATGACCAGAGCCGCTCCAACAACAACCACAACCGCTACAACAACAACTTCTGCTGCACCAACAACAACCACAGCTGCTCCAACATCCACCACTGCAGCTCCAACAACAACAGCTCCTCCAATAACAACCACAGCTGATCCAACAACAACCACAGCTGCTCCAACAACAACCACAGCCACGCCAACAACAACCACAGCTGCTCCAACAATGACAACTGCATCAACAACCACAGCTCCAACAACAACTACAGCAACAACAGCCACAGTTGCTCCAACAACCACCACTGCAGCTCCAACCACAGCTGCTCCAACTACCACCACTGCAGCTCCAACAACGACCACAGCTGCTCCAACAACATCCACAGCTGCATCAACAACAACCACAGCCGCCCCAACAACAACCACAATTGCTCAAACATCCACCACTGCAGCTCTAACAACAACCACAGCTGATACAACAACCACAGCCACTCCATCAACAACCACAGCTGCTCTTACGACGACCACAGCCACTCCAACTACAACCACAACCGCTCCAACAACAACTTTTGCTGCACCAACAACCACCACTGCAGCTCCAACAACAACCACAGCTGCTCCAACAACAAACACAGCGGCTCCAACAAAGACCACATCAGCTCCAGCAACAACCACAGCTGCTCCAACACCAACCACTGCAGCTCCAACAACGACGACAACAACTCCAACAACAACCACACCGACTCCAAAAGCAGCCACAGCGGCTCCAACAACAACCACTGCAGCTCCAACAACAATCACTGCAGCTCCAACAACAAACACAGCGGCTCCAACAAAGACCACATCAGCTCCAGCAACAACCACAGCTGCTCCAACACCAACCACTGCAGCTAAAACAACGACGACAGCAAATCCAACAACAACCACACCGACTCCAAAAGCAGCCACAGCTGCTCCAACAACAACCACAGCAGCTCCCACAACACCCACACCGACTCCAACTCCAGCCGCTCCAACAACAATGGCTGCTCCAACACCAACCACTGCAGCTCATACAACGTCAAACACAGCTTCTCCCACAACTACCACTGCAGTTCCAACAACCATCACAGCTGCTCCCACAACCACAGCTGCTCCCACAACCACTACAGCAGCTCCAACAACAACAACAACCACAACAGCTCCAACACCAATTATAGCTGCTCAAACAACAACCACAGCTCTTCCAAATACATCCACAGCGGCTCCAACAACCACAGCTGCTCCTAAAACTATGACAGCAACTCCAACAACAACCACAACCACAACAGCTCCAACACCAATTATAGCTGCTCAAACAACAACCACAGCTGCTCCAACACCAACAACTTCAGCTCGAACTACAACCACAGCTGCTCCAACAACCACAGCTGCTCCTACAACTCTGACAGCAGCTACAACAACCACAGTAGCCCCACAAACCACCACAAAAGTTCCAACAAGCACCATTCCGGCTCCAACATCATCCACAGCCGCTCCAACAACAATTACAGCAGCTCCAACAACAACACCGACTCCAACAACAACCACAGCTGCTCCAAAAACAACAACAGCAGCTCATACAACAACCACAGCCACTCCAACAACAACCACAGCCACTCCAACAACAACCACAGCTGCTCCAACACCAACAACTGCAGCTCATACAATGTCGACGACAGCTCAAACAATAACCACTGCTGCTCGAACAAGGACTGAAATTCCAACAACCACAGCCGTTCCAATCTTAACCACAGCTGCTCCAACAACCACATCTTCTCCAACAACCACACCGGCCCTACAAACCACCACAGCAGCTCCAACAACAACAACTGCAGCTCAAACAACAACAACAGCAGTTCCAACCACATCCACAATTGATCCAAAAACCACAGTTGCTCCAACAACCACAGCAGCTCCTACAGCCACAACAACATCTCCAACACAAACCACAGCTGCTCCAACAACAACCACAGTCGCTCCGACAGCCACAACAACATGTCCAACACAAACCACAGCTGCTCCAACAACAACCACAGCATCTAAATCAACAACCACAGCTGCTCCAATGACATCCACAGCTGCTCCAACAACGACAACATCATCTCCAACACCAACCACAGCTGCACCAACAACAACCACAGCTGTTCCATCTACAACCACAGCTGCTCCTACAACTATGACAGCAACTCCAACAACAAAAACAACCACAACAGCTCCAACACCAACAATAGCTACTCAAACAACAACCACAGCTGCTCCAACAACAAACACAGCGGCTCCAACAAAGACCACATCAGCTCCAGCAACAACCACAGCTGCTCCAACACCAACCACTGCAGCTCCAACAACGACGACAACAACTCCAACAACAACCACACCGACTCCAAAAGCAGCCACAGCGGCTCCAACAACAACCACTGCAGCTCCAACAACAATCACTGCAGCTCCAACAACAAACACAGCGGCTCCAACAAAGACCACATCAGCTCCAGCAACAACCACAGCTGCTCCAACACCAACCACTGCAGCTAAAACAACGACGACAGCAAATCCAACAACAACCACACCGACTCCAAAAGCAGCCACAGCTGCTCCAACAACAACCACAGCAGCTCCCACAACACCCACACCGACTCCAACTCCAGCCGCTCCAACAACAATGGCTGCTCCAACACCAACCACTGCAGCTCATACAACGTCAAACACAGCTTCTCCCACAACTACCACTGCAGTTCCAACAACCATCACAGCTGCTCCCACAACCACAGCTGCTCCCACAACCACTACAGCAGCTCCAACAACAACAACAACCACAACAGCTCCAACACCAATTATAGCTGCTCAAACAACAACCACAGCTGTTCCAAATACATCCACAGCTGCTCCAACAACAACCACAGCAGCTCCCACAACACCCACACCGACTCCAACTCCAGCCGCTCCAACAACAATGGCTGCTCCAACACCAACCACTGCAGCTCATACAACGTCAAACACAGCTTCTCCCACAACTACCACTGCAGTTCCAACAACCATCACAGCTGCTCCCACAACCACAGCTGCTCCCACAACCACTACAGCAGCTCCAACAACAACAACAACCACAACAGCTCCAACACCAATTATAGCTGCTCAAACAACAACCACAGCTGCTCCAACACCAACAACTTCAGCTCGAACTACAACCACAGCTGCTCCAACAACCACAGCTGCTCCGACAACTCTGACAGCAGCTACAACAACCACAGTAGCCCCACAAACCACCACAAAAGTTCCAACAAGCACCATTCCGGCTCCAACATCATCCACAGCCGCTCCAACAACAATTACAGCAGCTCCAACAACAACACCAACTCCAACAACAACCACAGCTGCTCCAAAAACAACAACAGCAGCTCATACAACAACCACAGCCACTCCAACAACAACCACAGCCACTCCAACAACAACCACAGCTGCTCCAACACCAACAACTGCAGCTCATACAATGTCGACGACAGCTCAAACAATAACCACTGCTGCTCGAACAAGGACTGAAATTCCAACAACCACAGCCGTTCCAACATCATCCACAGCCGCTCCAACAACAATTACAGCAGCTCCAACAACAACACCAACTCCAACAACAACCACAGCTGCTCCAAAAACAACAACAGCAGCTCATACAACAACCACAGCCACTCCAACAACAACCACAGCCACTCCAACAACAACCACAGCTGCTCCAACACCAACAACTGCAGCTCATACAATGTCGACGACAGCTCAAACAATAACCACTGCTGCTCGAACAAGGACTGAAATTCCAACAACCACAGCCGTTCCAATCTCAACCACAGCTGCTCCAACAACCACATCTTCACCAACAACCACACCGGCCCTACAAACCACCACAGCAGCTCCAACAACAACAACTGCAGCTCAAACAACAACAACAGCAGTTCCAACCACATCCACAATTGATCCAAAAACCACAGTTGCTCCAACAACCACAGCAGCTCCTACAGCCACAACAACATCTCCAACACAAACCACAGCTGCTCCAACAACAACCACAGTCGCTCCGACAGCCACAACAACATGTCCAACACAAACCACAGCTGCTCCAACAACAACCACAGCATCTAAATCTACAACCACAGCTGCTCCAACTACCACAGCTGCTCCAACAACGACAACATCATCTCCAACACCAACCACAGCTGCACCAACAACAACCACAGCTGTTCCATCTACAACCACAGCTGCTCCTACAACTATGACAGCAACTCCAACAACAAAAACAACCACAACAGCTCCAACACCAACAATAGCTACTCAAACAACAACCACAGCTGCTCAAACAACAACCACAGCTGCTCCAAAAACAACAACAGCAGCTCAAACAACAACCACAGCCACTCCAACAACAACCACAGCTACTCCAACAATAACCACTGCAGCTCCAACAACAAAAACTTCATTTCCAACAACAACCACAGCTGCTCCAACAACAAACACAGCTACTTCAACACCAACAACAACCATAACAGCTCCGACACCAACCATAGCTGCTCAAACAACAACCACAGCTGCTCAAACAACGACCACAGCTGCTCCAAAAACAACAACAGCAGCTCGAACAACAACCACAGCCACTCTAACAATAACCACTGCAGCTCATACAATGTTGACGACAGCTCAAACAATAACCACTGCTGCTCGAACAAGGACTGCAATTCCAACAACCACAGCCGCAACAATCTCAACCACAGCTGCTCCAACAACCACATCTTCTCCAACAACCACACCAGCCCCACAAACCACCACAGCAGCTCCAACAACAACAACTGCAGCTCAAACAACAACAAGAGCTGTTCCAACCACAGCAACAATTTATCCAAAAACCACAGCAGCTCCTACAGCCACAACAACATCTCCAACACAAACCACAGCTGCTCCAACAACAACCACAGCAGCTCCTACAACAGCCACGGCAGCTAAAACAACAACCACATCTGCTCCAATAACATCCACTGCAGCTCCAACAATGACGACAGCTGTTTCAACAACCACAGCTGCTCCTACAAACACGACAGCAGCTCCAACAACGACAACATCATCTCCAACACCAACCACAGCTGCTCCAACATCAACCACAGCATCGAAATCAACAACCACAGCTGTACCAATGACATCCACTGCAGCTCCAACAATAACAACAGCTTCTCCAACACCAACCATAGCTGCTCCAACATCAACCACAGCATCGAAATCAACAACCACAGCTGTACCAATGACATCCACTGCAGCTCCAACAATAACAACATCATCTCCAACACCAACCACAGCTGCTCCAACATCAACCACAGCATCGAAATCAACAACCACAGCTGTACCAATGACATCCACTGCAGCTCAAACAACAACAACAGCAGTTCCAACCACATCCACAATTGATCCAAAAACCACAGTTGCTCCAACAACCACAGCAGCTCCTACAGCCACAACAACATCTCCAACACAAACCACAGCTGCTCCAACAACAACCACAGTCGCTCCGACAGCCACAACAACATGTCCAACACAAACCACAGCTGCTCCAACAACAACCACAGCACCTAAATCAACAACCACAGCTGCTCCAATGACATCCACTGCAGCTCCAACAACGACAACATCATCTCCAACACCAACCACAGCTGCACCAACAACAACCACAGCTGTTCCATCTACAACCACAGCTGCTCCAACTACCACAGCTGCTCCAACAACGACAACATCATCTCCAACACCAACCACAGCTGCACCAACAACAACCACAGCTGTTCCATCTACAACCACAGCTGCTCCTACAACTATGACAGCAACTCCAACAACAAAAACAACCACAACAGCTCCAACACCAACAATAGCTACTCAAACAACAACCACAGCTGCTCCAACAACAAACACAGCGGCTCCAACAAAGACCACATCAGCTCCAGCAACAACCACAGCTGCTCCAACACCAACCACTGCAGCTCCAACAACGACGACAACAACTCCAACAACAACCACACCGACTCCAAAAGCAGCCACAGCGGCTCCAACAACAACCACTGCAGCTCCAACAACAATCACTGCAGCTCCAACAACAAACACAGCGGCTCCAACAAAGACCACATCAGCTCCAGCAACAACCACAGCTGCTCCAACACCAACCACTGCAGCTAAAACAACGACGACAGCAAATCCAACAACAACCACACCGACTCCAAAAGCAGCCACAGCTGCTCCAACAACAACCACAGCAGCTCCCACAACACCCACACCGACTCCAACTCCAGCCGCTCCAACAACAATGGCTGCTCCAACACCAACCACTGCAGCTCATACAACGTCAAACACAGCTTCTCCCACAACTACCACTGCAGTTCCAACAACCATCACAGCTGCTCCCACAACCACAGCTGCTCCCACAACCACTACAGCACCTCCAACAACAACAACAACCACAACAGCTCCAACACCAATTATAGCTGCTCAAACAACAACCACAGCTGTTCCAAATACATCCACAGCGGCTCCAACAACCACAGCTGCTCCTAAAACTATGACAGCAACTCCAACAACAACCACAACCACAACAGCTCCAACACCAATTATAGCTGCTCAAACAACAACCACAGCTGCTCCAACACCAACAACTTCAGCTCGAACTACAACCACAGCTGCTCCAACAACCACAGCTGCTCCTACAACTCTGACAGCAGCTACAACAACCACAGTAGCCCCACAAACCACCACAAAAGTTCCAACAAGCACCATTCCGGCTCCAACATCATCCACAGCCGCTCCAACAACAATTACAGCAGCTCCAACAACAACACCAACTCCAACAACAACCACAGCTGCTCCAAAAACAACAACAGCAGCTCATACAACAACCACAGCCACTCCAACAACAACCACAGCCACTCCAACAACAACCACAGCTGCTCCAACACCAACAACTGCAGCTCATACAATGTCGACGACAGCTCAAACAATAACCACTGCTGCTCGAACAAGGACTGAAATTCCAACAACCACAGCCGTTCCAACATCATCCACAGCCGCTCCAACAACAATTACAGCAGCTCCAACAACAACACCAACTCCAACAACAACCACAGCTGCTCCAAAAACAACAACAGCAGCTCATACAACAACCACAGCCACTCCAACAACAACCACAGCCACTCCAACAACAACCACAGCTGCTCCAACACCAACAACTGCAGCTCATACAATGTCGACGACAGCTCAAACAATAACCACTGCTGCTCGAACAAGGACTGAAATTCCAACAACCACAGCCGTTCCAATCTCAACCACAGCTGCTCCAACAACCACATCTTCTCCAACAACCACACCGGCCCTACAAACCACCACAGCAGCTCCAACAACAACAACTGCAGCTCAAACAACAACAACAGCAGTTCCAACCACATCCACAATTGATCCAAAAACCACAGTTGCTCCAACAACCACAGCAGCTCCTACAGCCACAACAACATCTCCAACACAAACCACAGCTGCTCCAACAACAACCACAGTCGCTCCGACAGCCACAACAACATGTCCAACACAAACCACAGCTGCTCCAACAACAACCACAGCATCTAAATCAACAACCACAGCTGCTCCAATGACATCCAATGCAGCTCCAACAACGACAACATCATCTCCAACACCAACCACAGCTGCACCAACAACAACCACAGCTGTTCCATCTACAACCACAGCTGCTCCAACTACCACAGCTGCTCCAACAACGACAACATCATCTCCAACACCAACCACAGCTGCACCAACAACAACCACAGCTGTTCCATCTACAACCACAGCTGCTCCTACAACTATGACAGCAACTCCAACAACAAAAACAACCACAACAGCTCCAACACCAACAATAGCTACTCAAACAACAACCACAGCTGCTCAAACAACAACCACAGCTGCTCCAAAAACAACAACAGCAGCTCAAACAACAACCACAGCCACTCCAACAACAACCACAGCTACTCCAACAATAACCACTGCAGCTCCAACAACAAAAACTTCATTTCCAACAACAACCACAGCTGCTCCAACAACAAACACAGCTACTTCAACACCAACAACAACCATAACAGCTCCGACACCAACCATAGCTGCTCAAACAACAACCACAGCTGCTCAAACAACGACCACAGCTGCTCCAAAAACAACAACAGCAGCTCGAACAACAACCACAGCCACTCTAACAATAACCACTGCAGCTCATACAATGTTGACGACAGCTCAAACAATAACCACTGCTGCTCGAACAAGGACTGCAATTCCAACAACCACAGCCGCAACAATCTCAACCACAGCTGCTCCAACAACCACATCTTCTCCAACAACCACACCAGCCCCACAAACCACCACAGCAGCTCCAACAACAACAACTGCAGCTCAAACAACAACAAGAGCTGTTCCAACCACAGCAACAATTTATCCAAAAACCACAGCAGCTCCTACAGCCACAACAACATCTCCAACACAAACCACAGCTGCTCCAACAACAACCACAGCAGCTCCTACAACAGCCACGGCAGCTAAAACAACAACCACATCTGCTCCAATAACATCCACTGCAGCTCCAACAATGACGACAGCTGTTTCAACAACCACAGCTGCTCCTACAACCACGACAGCAGCTCCAACAACGACAACATCATCTCCAACACCAACCACAGCTGCTCCAACATCAACCACAGCATCGAAATCAACAACCACAGCTGTACCAATGACATCCACTGCAGCTCCAACAATAACAACAGCTTCTCCAACACCAACCATAGCTGCTTCAACAACAACCACTGCAGCTCCAACAGAAAAAAGTTCATTTCCAACACCAACCACAGCTGCTCCCACAACAACGACAGCAACAACAGCCACAGCTGCTCCAACAACCACGACAGCAGCTCCAACAACAACAGCAGCAGCTCCAACAACGACCACAAGTGCTCCAACAACAACCACAACATCTCCAACAACAACCATAGCCTCTCCAACAATAACAGCAGGAGCTCCAACAACAACAGCAGGTCAAAAAACCTCCACAGATGATCCAACAACAGCATCTCCAACAACAACCACAGCCACTACAACGACAACCACGTCCTCTCCAACAACAACAGCTGCAGCTCTACCAACAATCACAGCTGCTCCCACAAAAACTACAGCAACAACAACCACCAATGAAGCTCCAACAACAACCACAGCAACAACAACCACAACAGCAGCTCTAACAACAACCACAGCTGCTCCCACAACCATAATAGCAGTTCCAACAACAACCATCCCGGCTCCAACAACAACCACAGTCGCTCCAACAACCACAGCCGCTCCAACAACAACCACAGCTGCTCCAACAACAACAGCTGCTCCTACAACCACGTCAAAAGCTCCAACAACAACCACTACAGCTCCAACAACAACTACAGCTGCACCAACAACAACCAAAGCTGCTCCAACAACCACTACTGCAGCTCCAACAACCACCACTCTAGCTCCAACAACAATTACAGCCGCTCCAACAACAACTACAGCTGCTCCAACAACAATAGCTGCTCCTACAACCACGTCAGAAGTTCCAACAACAACCACAGCCGCTCCAACAACGACGACAGCTGCTCCAACAACCACAGCTGCTCCTACAACCACGACAGCAGCTCCAACAACAACCACAGCTTCTCCAACAACAACCACAGAAACAACAACCACTGCAGCTCCAACAACGACCGCAGCTGCCCCAACAACAACCACAGCTGTATCAACAAAAACCACAGCCGCCCCAACAACAACAACAGCTGCTCAAAGAACTACCACTGCAGCTCTGACAACAACAACAGCTGCTCCAACGACAACCACAGCCGCTGAAACAACAACCACAGCTGCTCCAATAACAACCACAGCCGCTAAAACAACAACCACAGCTGCTCCAACAAACACAGCTACACCAACAACAACCACAGCTGCACCAACATCAACCACAGGTGCATCAACAACAACCACAGCCGCCCCACAATTAATCACAGCTCCAACAACAAATACAGCCGCTCCAACAACAACCACAGCTGCTCCAACAACAACCACAGCCACTAAAACAACAACCACAGCTGCTCCAAAAACAACCACAGCCGCTAAAACAACAACCACAGCTGCTCCAACAACAACCACAGCTACACTAACATCAATCACAGATGCATCAACAACAACCACAGCCCCCCCACCAACAATCACAGCTCCAACAACAACTACTGCAGCTCCAAAGACAACCACAGCCGACCCAACAACCACAACTGCAGCTCCAACAACAACCACAGCTACTCCAACAACAACCACAGCTATTCCAACAACCACCACTGCAGCTCTAACAACAACCACAGCCGCTCCAATAACAACCACAGCTGCTCCAACAACAACAGCTGCTCCAAAAACCACAACAGCTGTTCCAACAACGATGACAGCAGGTCAAACAACAACCACAGCTGCTCCAACTACAACCACAGCTGCTCCAACAACCACAGCTGCTCCTTCAAGTATAACAACAGCTCCAACAGGAACAACCACAGCAGCCTCACAAACCACCACAGCAGCTCCAACAACCACAGCAGCTCCTACAGTCACAACAGCAGCAAAATCAACAACCACAGCTCCTCAAACAACAAACACAGCTGCTACAACAACAACCACATCAGCTCCAACAACAACCACAGCAGCTCCAACACTAACCACAGCAGCTCCTACAACAACCACAGCTTGTCCAAAAACGACAACAGCAGCTCCAACTACAACCACAGCAGGTTCAACAACCACTGCTGCTCCTACAACTATGTTAGCAGCTACAACAACCACAGTAGCCCCACAAACCACCACAACACTTTCAACAACAACCACAGCTGCTCCAACAACAACCACTGCAGCTCCAACAACCACCACTGCAGCTCCAACAACAACTTCCGCTGTTCCAACAACTACAGCTGCACCAACAACAACCACAGCTGCTCCAACAACAACCACTGCAGCTCCAACAACCACCACTGCAGATCCAACAACAACTACATCCGCTCCAACAACAACCACAGCCGCACCAAAAACGACGACAGCTGCTCCAACAACCACCACAGCATTTCAAACAACCACCACTGCAGCTCCAACAACAACTACCGCTGTTCCAACAACTACAGCTGCACCAACAACAACCACAGCTGCTCCAACAACAACCACTGCAGCTCCAACAACCACCACAGCTGCATCAACAAAAACAACAGCCGCCCCAACAAAGACCACAGCTGCTCCAACAACCACCACTGCAGCTCTAACAATAACCACAGTTGCTCCAACAACAACTACAGCTACACAAGCAATAACCACAGCTGCTCCAACAAACACCGTTGAAGCTCCAACAACAACCACTGCAGCTCCAACAACGACCACAGCTGCTCCAACAACAACCACAGCCGCTAAAACAACAACCACAGCAACTCCACCAACAACCACAGCCGATAAAACAACAACCAGAGCTGCTCCAACAATAACCACAGCTACAAAAACAACAACCACAGCTGCACCAACATCAACCACAGATGCGTCAACAACAACCGCAGCCGACCCACCAACAACCACAGCTCCAACAACAACTACTGCAGCTCCAACAACAAAAAGTTCATTTCCAACAATAACAACAGCTTCTCCAACACCAACCATAGCTGTTCCAACAACAACCACTGCAGCTCCAACAACAAAAAGTTCATTTCCAACAACAACCACAGCTGCTCCAACAACAAACACAGCTACTCAAACACCAACCACAGCTCAAACAATAAACACAGCTGCTCCAACAACAACCATAGCTGCACCAACTACCACCACTGCAGCTTCAACAACAACCATAGCCGCTCCAACAACAACCACAGCTGCTCCAACATCCACAGCTGATCCTACAACCAAGACAGCAGCTCTAACAACAACCACAGCTTCTCCAACAATGACAACTGCATCAACAACTACAGCTCCAACAACATCTACAGCAACAACAGCCACAACTGCTCCAACAACCACCACTGCAGCTCCAACCACAGCTGCTCCAACTACCACCACTGCAGCTCCAACAACGACCACAGCTGCTCCAACAACATCCACAGCTATATCAACAACAATCACAATTGCTCAAACAACCACCACTGCAGCTCTAATAACAACCACAGCTGATACAACAACCACAGCTTCTCCAACAACAACCACAGCTGCACAAACAACAACCACAGCTGCTACAACAACCACTGCAGCTACAACAACCACTGCTGCTCCAACAACAACCACTGCAGCTCCAATAACAACCACAGCTGCACCAACAACAACCACAGCTGACACAACAACCACAGCTGCTCCTAAAACTATGACAGCAACTCCAAAAACAACAACAACCACAACAGCTCCAACACCAATTATAGCTGCTCAAACAACAACCACAGCTGCTCAAACAACAACCACAGCTGCTCCAACACCAACAACTTCAGCTCAAACAACAACCACAGCTACTCCACCAACAACCACAGCCGATAAAACAACAACCACAGCTGCTCCAACAACAACCACAGCTACAAAAACAACAACCACAGCTGCACCAACTTCAACCACAGATGCGTCAACAACAACCACAGCCGCCCCAACAACCACCACTGCAGCTCCAACAACAACCACAGCCACTCCAACAACCACAGCTGCTCAAACAACCTGTACTGCAGCTCCAACAACAACCACAGCTGTTCCATCAACAACCACAGCCACCCCAACACCAACCACTGCATCTCAAACAACAACTACATACGCTCTAACAACAACCACAGCCTCCCAAACAACAACCACAGCTGCACCAACAACAACCAGAGCTGGTCCAACAACCACCACTGCAGCTCCAACAACCACCACTGAAGCTCCAACAACAACCACAGCTGCTCCAACAACCACCACTGCAGCTCCAACAACAACCACAGTTGCTCCAACAACCAGAAATACTCCTACAACCAGGACAGCAGCTCCAACAACAACCACAGCTTCTCCAACAACAACCACAGTAACAACAAACACTGCTGCTCCAACAACCACCACTGCAGCTCCAACAATGACCACAGCTGCTCCAACAACAACTACAGCTACTCAAACAATAACCACAGCCGCTCCTACAACTACGACAGCAGCTCCAACATCAACCACAGCTGTTCGATCCACAACCACAGCTACTCCAACAACCACAGCTGCTTCTACAACTATGACAGCAGCTCCAACAACAACCACAGCTGCTCCAACACCAACCACAGTTGCTCGTACAACTATGACAGCAGCTCCAACAACAACCACAGCTGCTCCAACCACAACCACAGCTGATCAAAGAACCACAACTATTCCAACAACCACAGCAGCTCCTACAACAACCACAGCTTGTCCAAAAACAACAACAGCAGCTTCAACAACCACTGGTGCTCCTACAACTATGTTAGCAGCTACAACAACCACAGTAGCCCCACAAACCACCACAACAGTTCCAACAGCCACCACTGCAGCTCCAACAACAACTACCGCCGCTCCAACAACAACCCCAGCCGCTCCAACAACAACATCTGCTCCTACAACCACATCAGCAGTTCCAACAACAACCACAGCTGCTCCAACACAAACCACTGCAGCTCCAACAACCACCACTGCAGATCCAACAACAACTACATCCGCTCCAACAACAACCAAAACCGCACCAACAACGACGACAGCTGCTCCAACAACCACACCTGCTCCTACAACCACGACAGCAGCTCCAACAACAACCACAGCTTCTCCAACAACAACCACAGCTACAACAAACACTGCTGCTCCAACAACCACCACTGCAGCTCCAACAATGACAACAGCTGCTCCAAAAATATCCACAGCTGCATCAACAAAAACCACAGCCGCCCCAACAACAACCACAGCTGATCCAACAACCACCACTGCAGCTCTAACAACAACCACAGCTGCTCCAACAACAGCTACAGCTACACAAACAATAACCACAGCTGCTCCAACAACCACCACTGAAGCTCCATCAACAACCACTGCAGCTCCAACAATGACCAAAGCTGCTCCAACAACAACCACAGCCGCTAAAACAACAACCGCAGTTGCTCCTACAACTACGACAGCAGCTCCAACAACAACCACAGCTGCTCCAACCACAACCACAGCTGATCAAACAACCACAACTGTTCCAACAACCACATCAGCTCCAACACTAACCACAGCAGCTCCTACAACAACCACAGCTTGTCCAAAAACAACAACAGCAGCTCCAACTACAACCACAGCAGCTTCAAGAACCACTGCTGCTCTTACAACTATGTTAGGAGCTACAACAACCACAGTAGCTCCACAAACCACCACAGCAGTTCCAAAAACAACGACAGCCGCTCCAACAACCACCACTGCAGCTCCAACAACCACCACTGCAGCTCCAACAACAACTACTGCCGCTCCAACAACAACCACAGCCGCTCCAACAACAACATCTGCTCCTACAACCACATCAGAAGCTCCAACAACAACCACAGCTGTTCCAACAACAACCACAGCCACCCCAACACCAACCATAGCTGCTCAAACAACAACTACAGCTACACAAACATTAACCGCAGCTGCTCCAACAACCACCACTGAAGCTCCAACAACAACCACTGCAGCTCCAACAACAACCAGAGCTGCTCCAACAACATCCACAGCTGCATTAACAACAACCACAATTGCTCAAACAACCACCACTTCAGCTCTAACAACAACCACAGCTGATACAACAACCACAGCCACTCCAACAACAACCACAGCTGCTGTAACAACGACCACAGCCACTCCAACAACAACTGCTCCAACAACAACTTCTGCTGCACCAACAACCACCACTGCAGCTCCAACAACGACCACAGCTTCTCCAACAACAACCACAGCTGCACAAACAACAACCACAGCTGCTACAACAACCACTGCTGCTCCAACAACGACCACTGCAGCTCCTATACTAACCAAAGCTGCTCCAACAACAACCACAGCTGACACAACAACCACAGCCAGTCCAACACCAACAACTGCAACTCAAACAACAACCACAGCTGCTCCAACAACAACCACAGCTACAAAAACAACAACCACAGCTGCACCAGAATCAACCACAGATGCATCAACAACAACCACAGCTCCAACAACCACAACTGCAGCTCCAACAACAACAACACCGACTTCAATAACAACCACAGCCGCTCCAAAAACAACAACAGCAGCTCAAACAACAACCACAGCCACTCCAACAACAACCACAGCTGCTCCAAGACCAACCACTGCAGCTCATACAATGTCGACGACAGCTCAAACAATAACCACTGCTGCTCGAACAGGGACTGCAATTCGAACAACCATAGCCGTTCAAATCTCAACCACAGCTGCTCCAACAACCACATCTTCTCCAACAACCACACCAGCCCCACAAACCACCACAGCAGCTCCAACAACAACAACTGCAGCTCAAACAACAACCACATCCACAATTAATCCAAAAACCACAGCTGCTCCAACAACCATAGCAGCTCCTACAGTCACAACATCTCCAACACAAACCACAGCTGCTCCAACAACAACCACATCTGCTGCAATAACAGCCACTGCAGCTCCAACAATGACGACAGCTGCTCCAACAACCACAGATGCTTCTACAACCACGATAGCAGCTCCAACAACGACAACATCATCTCCAACACCAACCACAGCTGCTCCAACAACAACCACAACATCAAAATCAACAACCACAGCTGCTCCAATGACATCCACTGCAGCTCCAACAACGACAACATCATCTCCAACACCAACCACAGATGCACCAACAACAACAACAGCTGTTCCATCTACAACCACAGCTGCTCCAACAACCACAGCTGCTCCTACAACTATGACAGCAAATCCAACAACAACAACAACCACAACAGCTCCAACAACAACAACTGCAGCTCAAACAACAACAACAGCTGTTCCAACCACATCCACAATTGATCCAAAAACCACAGCTACTCCAACAACTACAGCAGCTCCTACAGCTGATACAACATCTCCAACACAAACCACAGCTGCTCCAACAACAACCACAGCAGCTCCTACAACAACCACAGCAGCTAAAACAACAACCACATCTGCTCCAATAACATCCACTGCAGCTCCAACAACGACAACAGCTGCTCCAACAACCACAGCTACTCCTACAACCACGACAGCAGCTCCAACAACAACCATAGCTGCTCCAACAACCACAACTGCAGTTCCAAAAACAAGCAAAGATGCTCTACCAACAACCACTGCAGCTCCAGCAATAAAAACTTCATTTCCAATAACAACCACAGCTGCTCCAACAACAAACACAGCTACTTCAACACCAACAACAACCACAACAGCTCCAACACCAACCATAGCTGCTCAAACAACAACCACAGCCGCTCTAACAACGACCACAGCCACTCCAACAACAACCACAACCGCTCCAACAACAACTACTGCTGCACCAACAACAACCACAGCTGCTCCAACAACCACCACTGCAGCTCCAACAACAACAGCTCCTCCAATAACAAAAACAGCTGCTCCAACAACAACCACAACTGCTTCAACAACCACAGCCACTCCAACAACAACCACAGCCACTCCAACAACAACCACAACCGCTCCAACATCAACTTCTGCTGCACCAACAACCAGCACTGCAGCTCCAACAACGACCACAGCTGCACAAACAACAACCACAGCTGCTACAACAACCACTGCAGCTACAACAACCACTGCTGCTTCAACAACAACCACTGCAGCGCCAATAACAACCACAGCTTCTCCAACAACAACCACAGCTGCACAAACAACAACCACAGCTGCTACAACAACCACTGCAGCTACAACAACCACTGCTGCTTCAACAACAACCACTGCAGCGCCAATAACAACCACAGCTGCACCAACAACAACCACAGCTGACACAAGAACCACAGCCAGTCCAAAAACAACCATAGTCGCTCTAACAATGACCAGAGCCGCTCCAACAACAACCACAACCGCTCCAACAACAACATCTGCTGCACCAACAACAACCACTGCTTCTCCAACACCAACCATAGCTGCTCCAACAACCACAACTGCATTTCCAAAAACAAGCAAAGCTGCTCCAACAACAACCACTGCAGCTCCAACACCAACCACAGCTGCGACAATAAACACAGCTGCTCCAACAACAACCACAGCCGCGCCAACAACAACCATAGCTGCACCAACAACCACCACTGCAGCTTCAACAACAACCATAGCCACTCCAACAACAACCACAGCTGCTCCCACATCCACAGCTGATCCTACAACCACGACAGCAGCTCCAACAACATCCACAGCTTCTCTAACAATGACAACTGCAACAACAGCCACAGCTGCTTCAACAACAGCTGCTCCAACTACCACCACTGCAGCTCCAACAATGACCACAGCTGCTCCAACAACATCCACAGCTGCATCAACAACAACCACAGCCGCCCCAACAACAACCACAATTGCTCAAACAACCACCACTGCAGCTCTAACAACAACCACAGCTGATACAACAACCACAGCCACTCCAACAACAACCACAGCCGCTCTAACAACAACCACAGCCACTCCAACAACGACCACAACCGCTCCAACAACAACTACTGCTGCACCAACAACAACCACAGCTGCTCCAACAACCACCACTGCAGCTCCAACAACAACAGCTCCTCCAATAACGACCACAGCTGCTCCAACAACAACCACAACCACAGCCACTCCAACAACAACCACAACCGCTCCAAGATCAACTTCTGCTGCACCAACAACCACCACTGCAGCTCCAACAACGACCACAGCTTCTCCAACAACAACCACAGATGCACAAACAACAACCACTGCCACTCCAACAACAACCACAACCGCTCCAACAACAACTTCTGCTGCACCAACAACCACCACAGCTGCTACAACAACCACTGCAGCTACAACAACCACTGCTGCTTCAACAACAACCACTGCAGCTCCAATAACAACCACAGCCAGTCCAACAACAACCATAGTCGCTCTAACAATGACCAGAGCCGCTCCAACAACAACCACAACTGCTCCAACAACAACATCTGCTGCACCAACAACAACCACAGCTGCTCCAACAACAACCACAGCTGCTCCAACAACAACCACAACTGCTCCAACAACAACCACAGCAACAACAACCACAGCTGCTCCAACAACAACCACAACTGCTCCAACAACAACCACAGCTCCAAGAACAACCACAGCTGCTCCAACTACCACCACTGCAGCTCCAACAACATCCACAGCTGCATCAACAGCAACCACAGTCACCTCATCAACAACCACAATTGCTCAAACAACCACCAATGCAGCTCTAATAACAACCACAGCTCAAACAATAACCACTGCTGCTCGAACAAGGACTGCAATTCCAACAACCATAGCCGTTCAAATCTCAACCACAGCTGCTCCAACAACCACATCTTCTCCAACAACCACACTAGCCCCACAAACCACCACAGCAGCTCCAACAACAACAACTGCTACAGCTCCAACAACGACAACAGCAGCTCCAACTACAACCATAGCTGCTCAAACAACAACCACAGCTGCTCCAACACCAACAACTGCAGCTCAAACAACAACCACAGCTGTTCCAATCAAAACCACAGCTGCTCCAACAACAACCACAGTATTTCCAACAATCACAGCTGCTCCAACAACAACAGCTGCTCCAAAAACAACAACTGCTCCTACAACCACAACAGCTCCAACAACGACGACAGCAGCTCCAAAAGTAACCACTGCAGCTCCCACGACAACCAAAGCTTCTCCCACAACAATCACAGCCACTCCAACAACAACAGCAGCTGCTCCTACAACCAAGACAGCAGGTCCAACAACAACCACAGCTGCTCAAACTACATCCACAGCTGCTCCAACAACCACAGCTGCTCCTACTTCTATAACAGCAGCTCGATCAACAACCATAGCTGCTCAAACAACAAACACAGCAACTCCAACAACAACCACTGCAGCTCAAACAAGAACTACAACTGCTCCTACAACCACGTCAGAAGCTCCAACAGCCACCACAGCTGTTCTATCAAAAACTCCAGCCGCTCCAACAAAAACCACAGTTCTTCCAACACCAACCCCTGCAGCTCATACAACGTCCATCACAGCTTCTCCCACAACGACCACTGCAGCTACTTCAACAACCACAGCTGCTCCCACAACCACAGCTGCTCCTACAACCAGGACAGCAGCTCCAACAACAACAACAGCTGCACCAACAACAACCACAGCTGCGACAACAACGACCACAGCTGCTCCAACAACAACCACAGCTGATCCAACAACCACAACTGCTCCAACAACCAAAGCAGATCCAACAACAACCACAGCAGCTCCTACAACAACAGATGCTCCAATAACAACCTCTGCAGCTCCAACAACGACAACAGCTGCTCTAACACCCACAGGTGCTCCTACAACCATAACAGCTGCACCAACAACAACCACAGCTGCACCAACAACAACCACAGCTGCTACAACAACAACCACAGCTGCTCCAACAACAACCACAGCTGCACAAACAACAACCACAGCTGATCCAACAACAACCACAGCAGCTCCTACAACAACAGATGCTCCAATAACAACCACTGCAGCTCCAACCACAACAACAGCTGCTCCAACATTGACGACAACTCCTCCAACACCAACAATAGCAGCTCCTTCAACAAGAACAGCAGCTCAAACAACCTCTACTGCAGCTCTAACAACAACCACAGCCACTCCAACAACAACCACAACCAATCCATCAACAACCCCAGCCTCTCCAAAAACAGCAGCAGCTCCAACAACAACCACAACCAATCCATCAACAACCCCAGCCTCTCCAAAAACAGCAGCAGCTCCAACAACAACCACAAGTGCTCCAACAACTGCCACTGCTGCTCCAACACCAACCACAGGAGCTCTAAAAACAGGAACTACAACAACAACCACATTTGCTCCTGTAACAAAAACAGCAGCTCAAACAACAACGACAGCTGCTCCAACAACAACAACCGCAACAACAACCACAGCTGCTCCATCAACCACTACTGCAGCTCCAACAACAACCACAGCTGCTCCAACAACAGCCACAGCAACAACAACCACAGCTACTCCAACAACCACCACTGCAGCTCCAACAACAACCACAGCTGCTCCAACAACAACCACATCAGCTATAACAACGACCACAGCTGCTCCAACAACAACCACAGCTGCTCCAACAACGACAACTGCATCAACAACCACAGCCGCCCCAACAACAACCACAGCTGCTACAAAAACCACAGCTGCTCCAACAACCACTACTACACCTGAAACAACAACCAATGCTGCTCCAAGAACCGACACTGTAGCTCCAGCAACAACCACAACCGCTCCAACAACAACCACAGCCGCTAAAGCAAGAACCACAGGTGCTCCGACAACAACGACAGCTGCACCAACAACAACCCCAGCTCCAACAATAACTAAAGCAACAAAAGCCACAGCATCTCCAACAACAACCACAGCTTCTCCAACACCAATGACAGCTGCTCCTACAACCACAACAGCAGCTCCAACAACAACAGCAGCTGCTCCAACAACAACCACTGTAGCTCCAACAACGGCGACAGCAGCTCCAACAACAACCACTGCAGCTCCAACAACAACCACAGTTGCTCCTACAACCACAACAGCATCTCATGAAACAACAACAGCTGCTCCAACAACAACCACTGCAGCTCCAACAACAATCACAGCTGCTCCAACAACAACAGCTGCTCCAACATCGACGACAACACCTCCAACACCAACAATAGCAGCTCCTTCAACAAGAACAGCAGCTCAAACAACCTCTACTGCAGCTCTAACAACAACCACAGCCACTCCAACAACAACCACAACCAATCCATCAACAACCCCAGCCTCTCCAAAAACAGCAGCAGCTCCAACAACAACCACAACCAATCCATCAACAAACCCAGCCTCTCCAAAAACAGCAGCAGCTCCAACAACAACCACAAGTGCTCCAACAACTGCCACTGCTGCTCCAACACCAACCACAGGAGCTCTAAAAACAGGAACTACAACAACAACCACATTTGCTCCTGTAACAAAAACAGCAGCTCAAACAACAACGACAGCTGCTCCAACAACAACAACCGCAACAACAACCACAGCTGCTCCATCAACCACTACTGCAGCTCCAACAACAACCACAGCTGCTCCAACAACAGCCACAGCAACAACAACCACAGCTACTCCAACAACCACCACTGCAGCTCCAACAACAACCACAGCTGCTTCAACAACAACCACATCAGCTATAACAACAACCACAGCCTCTCCAACAACAACCACTGCAGCTCCAACAACAACCACAGCTGCTCCAATAACAACCAACGCAGCCACAACAACCACCACAGCAGCTCAAACAACAAACACAGCGGCTCCAACAACAACCACATCAGCTCCAACAACAACCACAGCTGCTCCAACAACCAGCACTGCAGCTCCAACAACAACAACAGCTGCTCCAACAACAACCACTGCAATTCCAACAACAACAACAGCTTTTCCAACACCAACCACAGATGCGCCAACAACAACCACAGCTGCTCCAACAACAACCACTGCATCTCAAACAACAACTACATCCGCTCCAACAACAACCACAGCCTCTCCAACAACAACCACAGCTGCACCAACAACAACCAGAGCTGCTCCAACAACCACCACTGCAGCTCCAACAACCACCACTGCAGCTCCAACAACAACCACAGCCGCTCCAACAACCACCACTGCAGCTCCAACAACAACCACAGTTGCTCCAACAACCAGAACTACTCCTACAACCAGGACAGCAGCTCCAACAACAACAGCTCCAACACCCACCACAGCCGCTCCTACAACTACGACAGCAGCTCGAACATCAACCACAGCTGTTCGATCCACAACCACAGCTACTCCAACAACTACAGCTGCTCCAACAACCACAGCTGCTTCTACAACTACGACAGCAGCTCCAACAACAACCACAGCTGCTCCAACACCAACCACAGTTGCTCTTACAACTACGTCAGCAGTTCCAACAACAACCACAGCTGCTCCAACCACAACCACAACTGATCAAACAACCACAACTGTTCCAACAACCACAGCAGCTTCAACACTAACCACAGCAGCTCCTACAACAACCACAGCTGCTCCAACAATGACAACAGCAGCTCCAACTACAACCACAGCAGCTTCAACAACCACTGCTGCTCCTACAACTATGTTTGCAGCTACAACAACCACAGTAGCCCCACAGACCACCACAGCAGTTCCAACAACAACCACAGCCGCTCCAACAACCACCACTGCAGCTCCGACAACCACCACTGCAGCTCCAACAACAACTACCGCCGCTCCAACAACAACCACAACCGCTCCAACAACAACAGCTGCTCCTACAACCACGTCAGAAGCTCTAACAATAACCACTGCAGCTCCAACAACAACTTCAGCTGTTCCAACAACCACAGCTGCACCAACAACAACCACAGCTGCGCCAACAACAACCACTGCAGCTCCAACAACCACCACTGCAGATCCAACAACAACTACATCCGCTCCAACAACAACCACAGCCGCACGAACAACAACCACACCTGCTCCTACAACCACGAAGGCAGCTCCAACAACAACCACAGCTGCTCCAACAACGACAACAGCAACTCCAACTACAACCACAGCAGCTTCAACAACCACTGCTGCTCCTACAACTATGTTTGCAGCTACAACAACCACAGTAGCCCCACAGACCACCACAGCAGTTCCAACAACAACCACAGCCGCTCCAACAACCACCACTGCAGCTCCGACAACCACCACTGCAGCTCCAACAACAACTACCGCCGCTCCAACAACAACCACAGCCGCTCCAACAACAACAGCTGCTCCTACAACCACGTCAGAAGCTCTAACAACAACCACTGCAGCTGCAACAACAACTTCAGCTGTTCCAACAACCACAGCTGCACCAACAACAACCACAGCTGCGCCAACAACAAACACTGCTGCTCCAAAAACCACCACTGCAGCTCCAACAATGACCACAGCTGCTCCAACAACAACCACAGCTGCATCAAAAAAAAACACAGCCGCCCCAATAAAGACCACAGATGCTCCAACAAAAACTACAGCTACACAAACAATAACCACAGCTGCTCCAACAACCACCACTGAAGCTCCAACAACAACTACTGCAGCTCTAACAACAACCACAGCTGCTACAACAAAAACTACAGCTACACAAACAATAACCACAGCTGCTCCAACAACCACCACTGAAGCTCCAACAACAACTACTGCAGCTCCAACAACGACCACAGCAGCTCCAACAACAACCACAGCTGCTCAAACAACCTCTACTGCAGCTCCAACAACAACCACAGCTGGTCCAACAACAACCACAGCTGCTCCAATAACAACTACAGCAGCCACAACATCCACCAAGGCAGCTCCAACAACCACAGCAGCTCCTACAACCAAAACAGCAGCTCCAACAGCAACAACAACTGCAGCCTCACAAACCACCACAGCAGCTCCAACAACCACAGCAGCTCCTACAGCCACAACAGCAGCTCAATCATCAACCACAGCTGCTCAAACAACAAACACAGCTGCTCCAACAACAACCACATTACCTCCAACAGCAACCACAGCAGCTCCAGCAACAACCACCACTGCATCTCAAACAACAACAAAATCTGCTCCAACAACAATTACAGCGGCTCGAACAATAATCACAGCTGCACCAACAACAACCACAGCTGCTCCAACAACAAACACAGCTGCACCAACAACAACCAAAGCTGCACCAACAACAACCACTGCAGCCCCAACAACCACCACTGCAGCTCCAACAACCACAGCTGGACCAACAACAACCACAGCTGCACCAACAACAACCAAAGCTGCTCCAACAACCACCACTGCAGCCCCAACAACCACCACTGCAGCTCCAACAACAACCGCAGCTGCTCCCACAACAACCACAGTTGTACCAACAACAACCACAGCTGCTCCAACAACAACCACAGCAACTCCACCAACAACTACAGCCGCTCCAACAACCACCACTGCAGCTCCAACAAAAACCACAACAGCTCCAACACCAACCAAAGCTGTGCTAACAACAACCACAGCTGCTCCTACAACCAAGACAGCAGCTCCAACAACAACCACAACAGCTCCAACACCAACCATAGCTGCACTAACAACAACCACAGCTGCTCAAACAACAACAGCAGCTCCTACAGCCACAACAGCAGCTCAATCAACAACCACAACTGCTCCAACAACAACAACTGCAGCTCCAACACCAACCACAGCTGCTCCAACAACAACCAAAGCATTTCCAACAACAACCACAGCTGCTCCAACAACCATAACAACAGTTCCAAAAAAGACCACAGCAGCTCGTACAACAACAACAGCAGCTTCAGCAACAACCACAGCTGCTCCAACAACCACAGCTGCTCCAACAACAACAGCTGCTCCTACAACCAAGACAGCCGCTCCAACAACAACCACAACAGCTCCAACACCAACCATAGCTGCTCTAACAACAACCACAGCTGCTCAAACAACAACAACAGCAGCTCCTACAGCCACAACAGCTCCAACAACAACCACAGAAGCCCCAACAACACGCACAGCTGCTCAAACAACAACCACAGCAGATCCAACAACAACAACAGCTCCAACAACAAGCACAGCTGCTCCAACAACAAGCACAGCTGCTCCAACAACAAGCACAGCTGCTCAAACAACAATAACAGCAGCTCCTACTGCCACAACAGCAACTCAATCAACAACTACAGCTGCTCCAACAACAACCACAGCTGCTCCAACAAGTACAGCTGCTCCAGCAACAACTACTGAATTTCCAATGACAACAACAGCATCTCCAAACACAACAGCATTTTCAACAACAACAGCAGTAGCTACAACAACAACCACAGCATCTCCAACAAAAACCACACCCACTCCAACAACAACCACGGCCTCTCCAACAACAACAGCAGCAGCTCCAACAACAACCACAGCAGCTCCTACAACAACAGATGCTCCAATAACAACCTCTGCAGCTCCAACAATGACAACAGCTGCTCTAACAACCACTGCTGCTCCTACAACCATAACAGCTGCACCAACAACAACCACAGCTGCACCAACAACAACCACAGCTGCGACAACAACGACCACAGCTGCTCCAACAACAACCACAGCTGATCCAACAACCACAACTGCTCCAACAACCAAAGCAGATCCAACAACAACCACAGCAGCTCCTACAACAACAGATGCTCCAATAACAACCTCTGCAGCTCCAACAACGACAACAGCTGCTCTAACACCCACAGGTGCTCCTACAACCATAACAGCTGCACCAACAACAACCACAGCTACTCCATCAACCACTACTGCAGCTCCAACAACAACCACCACAGCTGCTCCAACAACAGCCACAGCAACAACAACCACAGCTACTCCAACAACCACCACTGCAGCTCCAACAACAACCACAGCTGCTCCAACAACAACCACATCAGCTATAACAACAACCACAGCTGCTCCAATAACAACCACAGCAGCCACAACAACCACCACAGCAGCTCAAACAACAAACAGAGCGGCTCCAACAACAACCACATCAGCTCCAACAACAAACACAGCAGCTCCAACACCAACGACAGCTGCTCCAACAACCACTGCAGCTCCAAGAACAACGACAGCAACTCAAACAACATCCACAGCTGCTCCAACCACAACCATAGCTGCTCAAACAACAACAACAGCCGTTTCATCCAAAACCACAGCTGCTCCAACAACAACCACAGCATTTCCAGCAACAACCACAGCTGCTCCAACAACCATAACAACAGTTCCAAAAAGGACCACAGTAGTTCGTAAAACAACAACAGCAGCTTCAACAACAACCACAGCTGCTCCAACAACAACCGCAGCATTTCCAGCAACAACCACAGCTGCTCCAAGAACAACGACAGCAACTCAAACAACATCCACAGCTGCTCCAACCACAACCATAGCTGCTCAAACAACAACAACAGCCGTTTCATCCAAAACCACAGCTGCTCCAACAACAACCACAGCATTTCCAGCAACAACCACAGCTGCTCCAACAACCATAACAACAGTTCCAAAAAGGACCACAGTAGTTCGTAAAACAACAACAGCAGCTTCAACAACAACCACAGCTGCTCCAACAACAACCGCAGCATTTCCAACAACAACCACAGCTGCTCCAACAACCACCACTGCATCTCAAACAACAACTACATCCGCTCTAACAACAACCACAGCCTCTCCAACAACAACCACAGCTGCACCAACAACAACCAGAGCTGCTCCAACAACCACCACTGCAGCTCCAACAGCAACCACAGCCGCTCCAACAACCACCACTGCATCTCAAACAACAACTACATCCGCTCTAACAACAACCACAGCCTCTCCAACAACAACCACAGCTGCACCAACAACAACCACAGTTGCTCCAACAACCAGAGCTACTCCTACAACCAGGACAGCAGCTCCAACAACAACAGCTCCAACACCCACCACAGCCGCTCCTACAACTACGACAGCAGCTCGAACATCATCCACAGCTGCTCCAACAACCACAGCTGCTTCTAAAACTACGACAGCAGCTCCAACAACAACCACAGCTGCTCCAACACCAACCACAGTTGCTCTTACAACTACGACAGCAGCTCCAACAACAACCACAGCTGCTCCAACCACAACTGTTCCAACAACCACAGCAGCTCCAACACTAACCACAGCAGCTCCTACAACAACCACAGCTGCTCCAACAACGACAACAGCAGCTCCAACTACAACCACAGCAGCTTCAACAACCACTGCTGCTCCTACAACTATGTTAGCAGCTACAACAACCACAGTAGCCCCCCAGACCACCACAGCAGTTCCAACAACAACCACAGCCGCTCCAACAACCACCACTGCAGCTCCGACAACCACCACTGCAGCTCCAACAACAACTACCGCCGTTCCAACAACAACCACAGCCGCTCCAACAACAGCTGCTCCTACAACCACGTCAGAAGCTCCAACAATAACCATTGCAGCTCCAACAACAACTTCAGCTGTTCCAACAACCACAGCTGCACCAACAACAACCACAGCTGCGCCAACAACAACCACTGCAGCTCCAACAACCACCACTGCAGATCCAACAACAACTACATCCGCTCCAACAACAACCACAGCCGCACGATCAACGACGACAGCTGCTCCAACAACCACACCTGCTCCTACAACCACGAAGGCAGCTCCAACAACAACCATAGCTTCTCCAACAGCAACCACAGCAACAACAAACACTGCTGCTCCATCAACCACCACTGCAGCTCCAACAACGACCACAGATGCTCCAACAAAAACTACAGCTACACAAACAATAACCACAGCTGCTCCAACAACCACCACTGAAGCTCCAACAACAACTACTGCAGCTCTAACAACAACCACAGCTGCTCCAACAAAAACTACAGCTACACAAACAATAACCACAGCTGCTCCAACAACCACCACTGAAGCTCCAACAACAACTACTGCAGCTCCAACAACGACCACAGCTGCTCCAACAACAACCACATCCGCTAAAACAACAGCCACAGCTGCTCCAACAACAACCACAGCTACAAAAACAACAACCACTGCAGCTCCAACAACAACCACAGCTGCTCAAACAACCTCTTCTGCAGCTCTAACAACAACCACAGCTGGTCCAACAACAACCACAGCTGCTCCAATAACAACTACAGCAGCCACAACATCCACCAAGGCAGCTCCAACAACCACAGCAGCTCCTACAACCAAAACAGCAGCTCAATCAACAACCACAGTTTTTCCAATACCAACTACAGCTGTTCCAACAACAACCACAGCTACAAAAACAACAACCACTGCTGTACCAACAACAACCACAGCTGCTCAAACAACCTCTACTGCAGCTCTAACAACAACCACAGCTGGTCCAACAACAACCACAGCTTCTCCAATAACAACAACAGCAGCCTCACAAACCACCACAGCAGCTCCAACAACAACCACCACTGCATCTCAAACAACAACAAAATCCGCTCCAACAACAATTACAGCGGCTCCAACAACAATCACAGCTGGACCAACAACAACCAAAGCTGCTCCAACAACCACCACTGCAGCCCCAACAACCACCACTGCTGCTCCAACAACCACAGCTGGACCAACAACAACCACAGCTGCACCAACAACAACCAAAGCTGCTCCAACAACCACCACTGCAGCCCCAACAACCACCACTGCAGCTCCAACAACAACCACAGCTGCTCCAACAACCACCACTGCAGCTCCAACAAAAACCACTACAGCTACAACAACAACCACAGCTGCTCCAACAACAACCACATCCGCTCCAACAATAACCACAGCTACACCAACAACAGCGACAGCTTCAACAACAACCACAGCTGCTCCAATAGCAACCACAGCTCCAATAACAACCACAGTTGCTCCAACAACAACCACAGTTGCACCAACAACAACCACAGCTGCTCCAACAACCACCATTGCATCTCAAACAACAACATCCGCTCCAACAACAATTACAGCCGCTCCAACAACAACCACTGCAGCTCCAACAACAACCACAGCTGCTCCAGCAACCACCACTGCAGCTCCAACTACAACCACAGCCACTCCAACAACAACCACAGCTGCTCCAACAACAACCATTCCAACAACCACCACTGCAGCTCCAACAACAACAGCTTCTCCAATAACAACCACTGCAACGCCAATAACAACCACAGCCGCTCCAACAACCCCCACAGTTGCACCAACAACAACCACAGCTGCTACAACAACCACAGCCGCTCCAACAACCCCCACAGCTGCACCAACAACAACCACAGCTGCTACAACAACCACAGCCGCTCCAACAACAACCACAGCTTCTCCAACAACCAACACTGCAGGTCCAACAACTTCCACAGTTTTTCAGAGCCGATCTTCAATGATAACAACACAGGTATGTCTTAAAAAAAGTCTCAAAATCAAATCTTCCATACTTTACAATAAAATGTGTTCCATTCATATTTACAAAATATTGCTGTTACATGTTTTTTAATATCTTTGTTTTTGTTTATGCAGCTTGAACCTCTGTTTAAAAATACATTCCAATCCTCATTCAAGTCTTTGACTGTCACTGCCTTCAGGTACTTTTTCCACAATGACTAATTTACAAATTTAAAATATTATCTTGATCTTGAATCTGACAAAATATTGTTTTCCTCTCCTTCTGCAGTAATGGATCAATCATCAATCATATGACCCTTACATTTATTAGCACATTTGTTCCTAATGCCAGTCAGATTGCAGAAGTTTTGTTTAATGCATCATCAACTGTCGTTGGCTTAGACATTGAAGGAACCTCTGTCACCATCAATGGCATATGTAAGCAATATTTAGCTCTATCTGATCAAAAATATATCAATTTGCAAAACTGTTTATTCAACTAATGTGTTTTCATTTTCTCCTCATTTACAGCTTCTAGCGGAATAAGCCACAAGTTCAGTCTTCTCACTCCATTATGTCTGGTATCCTTGTCATGGCTACTGTCAAACCAGAAATAGCATCAGCATTGATTGCACTCTGAATTTCGGTTACAACATGAATACCATTACCAGTATGTCAGTTGTGTGTGTGTGTTGCCCTGATAGGACACAGTTATGACAGTGGATTAGGTATGTCTGTTGAAAAAATATATATAATAACACCGTCTCTAAAGCTCTGGGATCTTGGAAAATGATTGCATTGTCTCTCAAAATGACATGCACTTTAGTCAACTGATGGAATTCTTTCTTGGGGGCAGTCCAAATTAAGTAGCTGGTGTGTGATCTGTGGATGTTTGTAGCTTGTAGCATTGCTCTAAGCGGCATGAGTCTCATGTCCAACCATTCTACTCTTAAATGTAAAAATGGACAAATGTCAAAACTCCAGATAACTGTGATGAAGCTCATTGCTGTTGCATATTTTAATTTTGCTGATAATTGTTTGCATTGTACATGCACATAGTTACTGTAAACACAGAAAAGCATAGAACTTAATTTGATAGATTCGCCTGTTGTCATAAATAACCAGTCTATCTGTTTGAGTCTGTATCAGGCAGATATCCAATATTGGATCAGTGCATACATACTTACAACTTTCTATAGGCTCCATATTCATGTAAAATCCTTGTTAAGCTTCCATAGGGATCATTATAAAAACAACAACTGCCATAATTTAAAGAAGCACACATCTTATAGTAAGCTGCACACCCCTTCACTAATGAATTTTATTTTTAAGGGGATTTTTAGGAACATCTATTTAAAACAAAGGCACTTTAAAATGTCTCATTTATTTAAAGTATGTTTATGTAATCCTGTATTGTTGTATTTTGAGAGACTTTTTTGTGTTCATATAACACCAGTCAAATACTTTATAATGAACAGAATAAAAACTCTTTGAAAAACTAATTTTGTCTCTTGCGTGAGTCTTGAATTTTTTGTCTGTATATTGTGTTTCACTTTGTCTTCATCATTAGTAGCTTTCATTTGAGGTGAACTTTAATTTTCAAATTAGCAAATTTAATGATGGCCTTTTGCAGTCACTCAGTCACACCGATCACTGTGTCAGAGAAACCTGTTTGCTCAGATAGAGTGAACTGGTAGTTGGGCATAGTTTACTTTGGCTATGAGATCATGTTTTTTCAATACCAACAGAGATTCTGAAATATATGTGCATCAAAACTTAGCATCTAGCAAATATGTACACAGAGTACATTTTTTATTTTTAGTTTGGAGTTAAACAATAACCTTTAAATGTGAATGCAAATAGTAATTCGCTATCTAGATGCAGGAGGACTGATGCTGAACTCCAGTGTAGCTGGATGAATCAGCAGGTAATGAAAGCCTTACAGTAATTACATGTCAGGCTCGACAGGAGCAGTTTGTAGGACAATGCCATAAATTGCTTTCTCATCTCATTCAAATGCCATTCATCTAGTCCGCTTGGTTTTAGAAATGCCAATATGGGTGTTCTTGAATGGGCTGGTCATAGGAGCCATTACGACTATTAAGAATTACAAATTAATAAAACCTAGACAAATAATGACAAATAATAATTCTAAGCTTGACATTAGTGAGCAGAACAAATCTAACAAGACTTTTTTTTTTCTATTTAATGCATCAACTAAAGTTTTGACGCGGTCCAAATGGCAACGAAATAGGGATGACTGATGTTGATCATTATAGCACCTGAAGTTGAGCAGCTCTAAGATTCACATTTTTATGTAAAGTAATTTTAATAGTTGTAATAGTTGTAGAGCTGATATTAGTAGCTGTAGCAGTAGGAGTATGATCCAGAATGAGAAAAGGGAGATCTGCATCTCCTGGGAAGATAGGTGATTGGCCACAGATAATCTGCTATAATGATTATCTGTATGAATGCATACAGATAGAGACATAGAGATAGTGAGGGAGCTGGACAGACAGTTGCTCAGTTTGCAAGGTGTGCGGTGGAGGGGCCGATTATTATTACTGTATATAACATGGATATAGTCCAGTTATGTCACACACTGGTTTGTGATTGGTTTGAAGACCAATGATGGCAGTTGCAATATTGGAAATGTTGCTTCAAACTCATTTTCAATCAACAGGATTTAAGGCATAGATGTGGAGTTAATCCACTTCTTTCATTCTGGAGGTCTCAAGAAAATGCCCCAAAGTTAAATTTTAGAATACATTATATTTTCAGTTCATATTAATAACCTGTGTGAAAAAAAGCAGAGGCTTTTAATTTGTCCAGTCTCATCTGCAGAACTTAAAATTGGTAATAGACACCGATGAAATATGTTGTTTTCTAAATTAAATGAGTTAACTAGGAATGGTTGATTTTAGCTTCCCAAGGAAATCAAATCAAGCTAGTCAAAAGCGACAAGTACTAGGAATTACTTAATGATTGGGAGTTATCTCACAAAGCACATATTGCCAATGTGGCCTCCAAATTTAAGGCAAAGTTAGGCTTCTGTTTGAGAGGTACATGATGTGCATCTCTCTCCCTCACTCTCTCTCTCTCTCTGAGTGACATACTCTCTGTTTTCAGTTGAGAGAAGTAATTCTGTATAATATCTTGCTACATGAATTCATATTTTATTATTTAATGTAATACTTATTAGTATGAGTTATTAACATCAGCTCATGTTTAATTTAGATTATTTACACTTTAACAGACAACAAAACTGTTTGGTATACTAAATGTGATTGGCTATCCTTGAAGGTACGCAGGTTATGTTTTTTTGTTAGTACCTGCCTTTGAGCTATGGATGACATTTAGGTTCTGTGCTAATTCCAGAATATTTACAAAGATTTGATTTGCAAATGTGTTGAATTATGTACACTGTCCTTATTCACTAAATAAATACCCTGGCTGAGTCAGCACTTACTTTATGAAAGCTCTTCTTGGTTGAGTTCCTTCTTATTTATATACATACCTCCAAAGATACCAGAAACCACCATGCCTTGGGTTCCAGTAATGTTTTTCAAATCTCTGTCCTCTTTACTGCATTGAGCTTGGGAAAAGAGCAATTAGTTTTGCTGCCCCCTCAGAATGGAAAAAAATCCAAAGTGAATTTCAAACTGACAGATCTAATTAAGCCTAAAAAACTTTCTGAATGACACAAGACCATTGGACAGCACCTGTATTTTTTAAATGTTATCCTGTGGATACAACTCCTGCACTCCATTTGCAAACCAATTAGCATAGATAGTTGTTGTTTACTCTTAACGTAACCTATTGTTTAAAATAAAAACATTTTAATAATGTAATGTTTACTTAAGACATGTGTTGCTGCCCTCTTGGCCCAGTCACTTGTAAACGAGATCTCAATGGGTTAATTTCCTGGTTAAATAAATGGAACCAGTCTCATGTTGAACAGCCTGCTGCAACTGTGTTGGGTTTGTTAAGGGGACAGAGATGAGACAGACGGTGAGATAGAAAGAGACAAACAAACTCAGAAACAAACTTAATGTATAAAACTGATTTAAGGCTGTAATGCCAGTAAAGATAAAAGCATTGGTTTTTAGCAAACATACTAATGCTAACTACTAATGTTCCCTTAGGAAATTTACTATCATTAAATGTGATAAATATCACATATTTGGTTACACATTTTAGGGTGTGCCACAAATACATATCAAATACATGTATCATGTTGTATAGATAATGGAGGGATGGATTGATGGACATGCTTTTTTATTTAAGTAGCTTATTTGAACTATATTTAATCCTGAAAATGTCCTCATTTAGAATGAAATTATAAAATAAGTAATCATAATGGATTCACCAGCAGAAATGAATAATCTTTATCAGTTCACCTGCAGTTGGACAGCTAAAGTAACAAGTTGTTAATAATTCCCTGTAGTATGTAACATTTTTCTTTTTTCCATGTTTGATTTTATTTTCTAAAGATAAATAAGTATTTTCACCTTACTGATAAATAAAGATGTCATAGAATACAACTGTTGTGATGAAAGCAGTGTTTCTTAATAATTCTTTGTATAGAATATTCCTGTGACTGCTTTAAAAAAGTATTTCAAATCTTTTGCATGCTCCCCTTAATGAGCATAGGCAGTTGTTTTTATGTCTATAGGCTACTACAGTTATATGCTGAAATGATCAACAACTAAATTTGGGACCAGCTAAATACATATTAAGGAAAGTGAGGTAATTTTATTTTGGTTTGGCTAAATTGTAATTTAATTGTGTTGTATTTAAAAATTTACCCAAACGAATAAAAATTTGGTGATCCATACTCGGCCAATACAATAGAACTTGATAACAGTTATTGCTCTTTTTAGCATTTTGTTTTAATAACCCATTCAAAAGATGTCTTTCTGAATTTGTTTTTCATAACTTTCTTGTCATACCAGTGGAACGTCTTTCTACATTCACATAAGTGGAATGCACCGGCAGCTTTTGTCACAGGACAAAAAAGGGAGTGTGCCACAATACTGTGCCAAGATAATGACAGATGAAACAAAAGAAATTCTGTTTATAGTGATTTACCTTTGTTCACTGGAAAGGCGTCACAACATTTCAGAAATATTCAATACGTAAGAGTCACGTAGTCATCTATATTCCTTTCCGATATATAAAGCCCTTTAAACAGGATGGTTGTCACCTAGCTGAAAGGTTTACAAATCGCAGCCAAGAACTGCACTAATTGAAGAAAAAAGATTTCTTTCATCAGTTTAGAGAAAATTTTAATCTGATACAGAGACTGAACAAATAACTCTAGATTGATCTTTTGTTTAGAGGTGAGTAAATGTTTCCTTCTGTATTTAAGCTTTTGTACATTTTTACAAAATTATTGTTTAGAAAATTCCAAAAATCAAAAGTGATGATTTGTATTTGTTTTAAATACAACACTGTTGTAGCTCAAGTTACACCAGAATACTTGTATTAAATTAAATATAACAATTTAATATAACAGTGAGTACTTGACAATTTGAGAACTATAATTATCTTCACTTCCACACTTTCCTGCTACAAAGACTCTGTCTGTTCACATACTGATCATTAGCTGGGAGTCCCTGAGGAAGAACTTTTTACAGAAAATGAGACCCCCATTCTCTTCCTATGTCACAGCTTAGAGAGGCTCCAAACAAACTTTATGAATTTCCTCCTCAGTTTATATTATTTTTCAAATAGTGTGTATTTATGTGTAAAATGCATCTTACCTCTTATTGAGAAACTGGTAGTTTAGATAAAAAATTATTAAAGACAGATTAAGAGATGCGGAGGAGTTGAAGAAACATGTTTTGATGTGTAAATTAAATATTGGGAAAAAGGTTAACATGATCTTCTAAACTCTTACAACCTAAAAGTCTATTTTGAATCTGAGTTCCCATGGCTTCAACAAACTGAAATTAGGATATGTGAGCAAAACTTTACTATTGGTCATGAATTAATAATGGCCACTCTCCCTAAAAGACTGTATTTAAAATGATTTGTTACTCTCCTAAAGACAAAGGTCAAATTCATCAGTTCTTTCAAAGTTTGAACTCTGTGCTGAAGGAAAATACTGATTACAAAGTAACCATAACTTGCAATTATATTAAGTTCAATTAAGCCAGGTCATTGTAAATCCTTTTATACATTTTAAGAAGTATGTAACAGTTTAATCAACAAGCAAAGGGATATATACATATATATATATATATATATATATATAGAAAGATTCCTCATGCCTTATAGTGTTTTAATCCTTTAACATATTCATTCATTAGCAGGATATCTGACTATCTGTTTGATTTCAAACAAATTTCCAAAAAGTTCAAGAAAAAGATAATTAATTCAAGTTAGATTTGATCGAGGTTAGTATATTGTATTACATATCTAACCTTCCTTTGTAATGAATTTGATTCTGATGGTTATTTTGTTAAAAAAAAGTAAAAGAATGATTCTCCTAAGAGAGAACAGATTATTTCTTTAATAATTCCCTTTTAATTAAGTTTATGCATTGTCTGCACTGATTTATTTTTCATAGACTCACAAGGACACAAGATGGCTGTTGGAAAGACCATATTTATTCTGATTCAAACAGGTAAGATGAGTGTGATTTACTACCTGCAAAGTACATTAAATAAAAATAATAATTTAACAGTTGGAAGTTATATCCATGATTAATAATCTAGGGGGAAAACAAAAAGTAATCCTGTTGCAATACAGAATTGAAAAGAAAAAAGTATAATTGTGAATTATGTTTTTAGAGCCCTGACATTTAAGTAACAAAACAAAAATACAATTTGTCTGTTTTAAAATGATAACTAATTCAATATTTTCCAAAATCAATAGCTCTATTAATATCTAAAGCAAAGACAACCACAGCTCAAACAACTACTACAGCGGTTCCAACAACAACCACAGCCGCGCCAACAACCACCACTGCAGCTCCAACAACAACCACAGCTGCTCCAACAACAACCACAGCAGCTCCAACAACAACAACAGCTGCTCCAACAACAGCAACAGCTGGTCCAACAACAACCACATCTGCACCAACAACAACCACAGCTGCTCCAACAACAACCACAGCTGCACAAACAACCACAGCTGCTCCAACAACAACCACTGCGGCTCCAACAACAACTACAGCCGCTCCAACAACAACCACAGCCGGTCCAACCACAGCTGCACCAACAACAACAACAGCCGCTCCAACAACAACCACAGCCGCTCCCACCACAGCAGCTCCAACAACAACCACAGCCGCTCCAACAACAACCACAGCCGCTCCCACCACAGCTGCACCAACAACAACAACAGCCGCCCCAACAACCACCACTGCAGCTCCAACAACAACCACTGCAGCTCCAACAACAACCACTGCAGCTCCAACAACAAACACTGCAGCTCCAACAACAACCACAGCCGCTCCAACAACAACCACAGCCGCTCCAACAACAACCACAACTGCACCAACAACCACAACTGCAGCTCCAACAACAACCACTGCAGCTCCAACAACAACCACAGCCGCCCCAACAACCACCACTGCAGCTCCAACAACAACCACAGCTGCTCCAACAACAACCACAGCCGCTCCAACAACAACCACAGCTGTACCAACAACAACCACAGCCGCCCCAACAACCACCACTGCAGCTCAAACAACAACCACATCTGCTCCAACAACAACCACAGCAGCTCCAACAACAACAGCTGCACCAAAAACCACCACTGCAACTCCAACAACAACCACAGCCGCTCCCACCACAGCTGCACCAACAACCACCACAGCCACCCCAACAACCACAACTACAGCTCCAACAACAACCACAGCTGCTCCAACAACAACCACTGCGGCTCCAACAACAACTAAAGCCGCTCCAACAACAACCACAGCCGCTCCAACCACAGCTGCACCAACAACAACCACAGCAGCCCCAACAACAACCACAGTGGCTCCAACAACAACCACAGCCGCTCCAACAACAACAACAGCTGCACCAACAACCACCACTGCAACTCCAACAACAACCACAGCTGCTCCAACAACCACAACTGCAGCTCCAACAACCACCACTGCAGCTCCAACAACAACCACAGCTGCTCCAACAACAACCACAGCAGCTCCAACAACAACCACAGCCGCTCCAACAACAACCGCAGCCTCTCCAACAACAACCACAGCTGCACCAACAACAACCACTGCAGCTCCAACAACAACCACAGTGGCTCCAACAACAACCACAGCCGCCCCAACAACCACCACTGCAGCTCCAACAACCACCACAGCTGCTCCAACAACAACCACAGCCGCCCCAACAACCACAACTGCAGCTCCAACAACAACCACAGCTGCTCCAACAACAACCACAGCCGCTCCAACAACAACCACAGCTGCTCCAACAACCACAACTGCAACTCCAACAACAACCACTGCGGCTCCAACAACAACCACAGCTGCTCCAACAACAACCACAGCCGCTCCAACAACCACAACTGCAACTCCAACAACAACCACTTTAGCTCCAACAACAACCACAGCCGCTCCAACAACAACCACTGCCGCTCCAACAACAACCACTGCAGCTACAACAACAACCACAGCTGCTCCAACAACAACCACAGCAGCTCCAACAACAACCACAGCCGCTCCAACAACAACCACAGCCGCTCCAACAACAACCACAACTGCAGCTCCAACAACCACCACTGCAGCTCCAACAACAACCACTGCAGCTCCAACAACAACCACAGCCGCCCCAACAACCACCACTGCAGCTCCAACAACAACCACAGCTGCTCCAACAACAACCACTGCAGCTCCAACAACAACAACAGCTGCACCAACAACCACCACTGCAGCTCCAACAACAACCACAGCGGCCCCAACAACCACAACTGCAGCTCCAACAACCACCACTGCAGCTCCAACAACCACCACTGCAGCTCCAACAACAACCACAGCTGCTCCAACAACAACCACAGCTGCTCCAACAACAACCACAGCTGCACCAACAACAACCACAGCCGCCCCAACAACCACCACTGCAGCTCCAACAACAACCACAGCTGCACCAACAACCACCACAGCCGCCCCAACAACCACAACTGCAGCTCCAACAACAACCACAGCTGCTCCAACAACAACCACAGCTGCTCCAACAACAACCACAGCAGCTCCAACAACAACCACAGCCGCTCCAACAACAACCACAGCTGCACCAACAACAACCACAGCTGCACCAACAACCACCACTGCAGCTCCAACAACAACCACTGCAGCTCCAACAACAACAACAGTGGCTCCAACAACAACCACAGCTGCACCAACAACCACCACTGCAACTCCAACAACAACCACAGCTGCACCAACAACCACATCTGCAGCTCCAACAACCACCATTGCAGCTCCAACAACCACCACTGCAGCTCCAACAACCACCACTGCAGTTCCAACAACAACCACAGAGGCTCCAACAACAACCACAGCCGCCCCAACAACCACCACTGCAGCTCCAACAACAACCACAGCTGCTCCAACAACAACCACAGCCGCTCCTGCCACGGCTGCACCAACAACAACCACAGCCGCCCCAACAACCACAACTGCAGCTCCAACAACAACCACAGCTGCTCCAACAACAACCACAGCAGCTCCAACAACAACCACAGCCGCTCCAACAACAACCACAGCCGCTCCAACAACAACCACAACTGCACCAACAACCACAACTGCAGCTCCAACAACAACCACTGCAGCTCCAACAACAACCACAGCCGCCCCAACAACCACCACTGCAGCTCCAACAACAACCACAGCTGCTCCAACAACAACCACAGCAGCTCCAACAACAACCACAGCCGCTCCAACAACAACCACAGCCGCTCCAACAACAACCACAACTGCACCAACAACCACAGCCGCTCCAACAACAACCACAACTGCACCAACAACCACAACTGCAGCTCCAACAACAACCACTTTAGATCCAACAAAAACCACAGCTGCTCCAACAACAACCACAGTGGCTCCAACAACAACCACAGCCGCTCTAACAACCACCACTGCAGCTCCAACAACAACCACAGCCGCTCCCACCACAGCTGCACCAACAACCACCACAGCCGCCCCAACAACCACAACTGCAGCTCCAACAACAACCACAGCTGCTCCAACAACAACCACAGCAGCTCCAACAACAACCACAGCCGCTCCAACAACAACCACAGCTGCACCAACAACAACCACAGCCGCCCCAACAACAACCACTGCAGCTCCAACAACAACCACAGAGGCTCAAACAACAACCAAAGCAGCCCCAACAACAACCACTGCCGCTCCAACAACAACAACAGCAGCCCCAACAACCACCACTGCAACTCCAACAACAACCACAGCTGCACCAACAACGACCACTGCAGCTCCCACAACAACCACAGCTGCTCCAACAACAACCACTGCCGCTCCAACAACAACCACAACTGCACCAACAACCACAACTGCAGCTCCAACAACCACAACTGCAGCTCCAACAACCACCACTGCAGCTCCAACAACAACCACTGCAGCTCCAACAACAACCACAGTGGCTCCAACAACAACCACAGCCGCTCCAACAACAACCACAGCTGCACCCACAACAACCACAGCCGCCCCAACAACCACCACTGCAGCTCAAACAACAACCACAGCCGCTCCAACAACAACCACAGCTGCACCAACAACAACCACTGCAGCTCCAACAACCACCACAGCTGCTCCAACAACAACCACAGCCGCCCCAACAACCACAACTGCAGCTCCAACAACAACCACAGCTGCTCCAACAACAACCACAGCCGCCCCAACAACCACAACTGCAGCTCCAACAACCACCACTGCAGCTCCAACAACAACCACTGCAGCTCCAACAACAACCACAGTGGCTCCAACAACAACCACAGCCGCTCCAACAACAACCACAGCTGCACCCACAACAACCACAGCCGCCCCAACAACCACCACTGCAGCTCCAACAACAACCACAGCCGCTCCAACAACAACCACAGTTGCACCAACAACAACCACAGCCGCCCCAACAACCACCACTGCAGCTCCAACAACAACCACAGCCGCCCCAACAACCACCACTGCAGCTCCAACAACAACCACAGCTGCTCCAACAACAACCACAGCAGCTCCAACAACAACCACAGCCGCTCCAACAACAACCACAGCCGCTCCAACAACAACCACAACTGCACCAACAACCACAACTGCAGCTCCAACAACAACCACTTTAGCTCCAACAACAACCACAGCTGCTCCAACAACAACCACAGTGGCTCCAACAACAACCACAGCCGCTCCAACAACCACCACTGCAGCTCCAACAACAACCACAGCCGCTCCCACCACAGCTGCACCAACAACCACCACAGCCGCCCCAACAACCACAACTGCAGCTCCAACAACAACCACAGCTGCTCCAACAACAACCACAGCAGCTCCAACAACAACCACAGCCGCTCCAACAACAACCACAGCCGCTCCAACAACAACCACAGCTGCACCAACAACCACAACTGCAGCTCCAACAACAACCACTGCAGCTCCAACAACAACCACAGCCGCCCCAACAACCACCACTGCAGCTCCAACAACAACCACAGCTGCTCCAACAACAACCACAGCAGCTCCAACAACAACCACAGCCGCTCCAACAACAACCACAGCCGCTCCAACAACAACCACAACTGCACCAACAACCACAACTGCAGCTCCAACAACAACCACTTTAGCTCCAACAACAACCACAGCTGCTCCAACAACAACCACAGTGGCTCCAACAACAACCACAGCCGCTCCAACAACCACCACTGCAGCTCCAACAACAACCACAGCCGCTCCCACCACAGCTGCACCAACAACCACCACAGCCGCCCCAACAACCACAGCAGCTCCAACAACAACCACAGCCGCTCCAACAACAACCACAGCTGCACCAACAACAACCACAGCCGCCCCAACAACAACCACTGCAGCTCCAACAACAACCACAGAGGCTCAAACAACAACCACAGCAGCCCCAACAACCACCACTGCCGCTCCAACAACAACCACAGCAGCCCCAACAACCACCACTGCAACTCCAACAACAACCACAGCTGCACCAACAACCACCACTGCAGCTCCCACAACAACCACAGCTGCTCCAACAACAACCACTGCCGCTCCAACAACAACCACAGCTGCACCAACAACCACAACTGCAGCTCCAACAACCACAACTGCAGCTCCAACAACCACCACTGCAGCTCCAACAACAACCACTGCAGCTCCAACAACAACCACAGTGGCTCCAACAACAACCACAGCCGCTCCAACAACAACCACAGCTGCACCAACAACAACCACAGCCGCCCCAACAACCACCACTGCAGCTCCAACAACAACCACAGCCGCTCCAACAACAACCACAGCTGCACCAACAACAACCACAGCCGCCCCAACAACCACCACTGCAGCTCCAACAACAACCACAGCCGCTCCCACCACAGCTGCACCAACAACAACCACAGCCGCCCCAACAACCACAACTGCAGCTCCAACAACAACCACTGCAGCTCCAACAACAACCACAGCCGCCCCAACAACCACCACTGCAGCTCCAACAACAACCACAACTGCAGCTCCAACAACAACCACAACTGCAGCTCCAAGAACCACAACTGCAGCTCCAACAACAACCACACCTGCTCTAACAACCACCACTGCAGCTCCAACAACCACCACTGCAGCTCCAACAACCACCACTGCAGTTCCAACAACAACCACAGAGGCTCCAACAACAACCACAGCCGCCCCAACAACCACCACTGCAGCTCCAACAACAACCACTTTAGCTCCAACAACAACCACAGCCGCTCCAACAACAACCACTGCCGCTCCAACAACAACCACTGCAGCTACAACAACAACCACAGCTGCTCCAACAACAACCACAGCAGCTCCAACAACAACCACAGCCGCTCCAACAACAACCACAGCCGCTCCAACAACAACCACAACTGCAGCTCCAACAACCACCACTGCAGCTCCAACAACAACCACTGCAGCTCCAACAACAACCACAGCCGCCCCAACAACCACCACTGCAGCTCCAACAACAACCACAGCTGCTCCAACAACAACCACAGCAGCTCCAACAACAACAACAGCTGCACCAACAACCACCACTGCAGCTCCAACAACAACCACAGCGGCCCCAACAACCACAACTGCAGCTCCAACAACCACCACTGCAGCTCCAACAACCACCACTGCAGCTCCAACAACAACCACAGCTGCTCCAACAACAACCACAGCCGCTCCAACCACAGCTGCACCAACAACCACCACAGCCGCCCCAACAACCACAACTGCAGCTCCAACAACAACCACAGCTGCTCCAACAACAACCACAGCAGCTCCAACAACAACCACAGCTGCTCCAACAACAACCACAGCTGCACCAACAACAACCACAGCCGCCCCAACAACCACCACTGCAGCTCCAACAACAACCACAGCTGCACCAACAACCACCACAGCCGCCCCAACAACCACAACTGCAGCTCCAACAACAACCACAGCTGCTCCAACAACAACCACAGCTGCTCCAACAACAACCACAGCAGCTCCAACAACAACCACAGCCGCTCCAACAACAACCACAGCTGCACCAACAACAACCACAGCTGCACCAACAACCACCACTGCAGCTCCAACAACAACCACTGCAGCTCCAACAACAACCACAGTGGCTCCAACAACAACCACAGCTGCACCAACAACCACCACTGCAACTCCAACAACAACCACAGCTGCACCAACAACCACATCTGCAGCTCCAACAACCACCACTGCAGCTCCAACAACCACCACTGCAGCTCCAACAACCACCACTGCAGTTCCAACAACAACCACAGAGGCTCCAACAACAACCACAGCCGCCCCAACAACCACCACTGCAGCTCCAACAACAACCACAGCTGCTCCAACAACAACCACAGCCGCTCCTGCCACGGCTGCACCAACAACAACCACAGCCGCCCCAACAACCACAACTGCAGCTCCAACAACAACCACAGCTGCTCCAACAACAACCACAGCAGCTCCAACAACAACCACAGCCGCTCCAACAACAACCACAGCCGCTCCAACAACAACCACAACTGCACCAACAACCACAACTGCAGCTCCAACAACAACCACTGCAGCTCCAACAACAACCACAGCCGCCCCAACAACCACCACTGCAGCTCCAACAACAACCACAGCTGCTCCAACAACAACCACAGCAGCTCCAACAACAACCACAGCCGCTCCAACAACAACCACAGCCGCTCCAACAACAACCACAACTGCACCAACAACCACAGCCGCTCCAACAACAACCACAACTGCACCAACAACCACAACTGCAGCTCCAACAACAACCACTTTAGCTCCAACAAAAACCACAGCTGCTCCAACAACAACCACAGTGGCTCCAACAACAACCACAGCCGCTCTAACAACCACCACTGCAGCTCCAACAACAACCACAGCCGCTCCCACCACAGCTGCACCAACAACCACCACAGCCGCCCCAACAACCACAACTGCAGCTCCAACAACAACCACAGCTGCTCCAACAACCACCACTGCAGCTCCAACAACAACCACAGCTGCTCCAACAACAACCACAGCCGCTCCTGCCACGGCTGCACCAACAACAACCACAGCCGCCCCAACAACCACAACTGCAGCTCCAACAACAACCACAGCTGCTCCAACAACAACCACAGCAGCTCCAACAACAACCACAGCCGCTCCAACAACAACCACAGCCGCTCCAACAACAACCACAACTGCACCAACAACCACAACTGCAGCTCCAACAACAACCACTGCAGCTCCAACAACAACCACAGCCGCCCCAACAACCACCACTGCAGCTCCAACAACAACCACAGCTGCTCCAACAACAACCACAGCAGCTCCAACAACAACCACAGCCGCTCCAACAACAACCACAGCCGCTCCAACAACAACCACAACTGCACCAACAACCACAGCCGCTCCAACAACAACCACAACTGCACCAACAACCACAACTGCAGCTCCAACAACAACCACTTTAGCTCCAACAAAAACCACAGCTGCTCCAACAACAACCACAGTGGCTCCAACAACAACCACAGCCGCTCTAACAACCACCACTGCAGCTCCAACAACAACCACAGCCGCTCCCACCACAGCTGCACCAACAACCACCACAGCCGCCCCAACAACCACAACTGCAGCTCCAACAACAACCACAGCTGCTCCAACAACAACCACAGCAGCTCCAACAACAACCACAGCCGCTCCAACAACAACCACAGCCGCACCAACAACAACCACAGCCGCCCCAACAACAACCACTGCAGCTCCAACAACAACCACAGAGGCTCAAACAACAACCAAAGCAGCCCCAACAACAACCACTGCCGCTCCAACAACAACCACAGCAGCCCCAACAACCACCACTGCAACTCCAACAACAACCACAGCTGCACCAACAACGACCACTGCAGCTCCCACAACAACCACAGCTGCTCCAACAACAACCACTGCCGCTCCAACAACAACCACAACTGCACCAACAACCACAACTGCAGCTCCAACAACCACAACTGCAGCTCCAACAACCACGACTGCAGCTCCAACAACAACCACTGCAGCTCCAACAACAACCACAGTGGCTCCAACAACAACCACAGCCGCTCCAACAACAACCACAGCTGCACCCACAACAACCACAGCCGCCCCAACAACCACCACTGCAGCTCCAACAACAACCACAGCCGCTCCAACAACAACCACAGTTGCACCAACAACAACCACAGCCGCCCCAACAACCACCACTGCAGCTCCAACAACAACCACAGCCGCTCCAACAACAACCACAGCAGCCCCAACAACCACCACTGCAGCTCCAACAACAACAACAGCTGCACCAACAACCACCACTGCAACTCCAACAACAACCACAGCTGCACCAACAACCACAACTGCAGCTCCAACAACCACCACTGCAGCTCCAACAACCACCACTGCAGCTCCAACAACAACCACAGCTGCTCCCACCACAGCTGCACCAACAACAACCACAGCCGCCCCAACAACCACAACTGCAGCTCCAACAACAACCACAGCTGCTCCAACAACAACCACAGCAGCTCCAACAACAACCACAGCCGCTCCAACAACAACCACAGCCGCTCCAACAACAACCACAACTGCACCAACAACCACAACTGCAGCTCCAACAACAACCACTGCAGCTCCAACAACAACCACAGCCGCCCCAACAACCACCACTGCAGCTCCAACAACAACCACAGCTGCTCCAACAACAACCACAGCAGCTCCAACAACAACCACAGCCGCTCCAACAACAACCACAGCCGCTCCAACAACAACCACAACTGCACCAACAACCACAACTGCAGCTCCAACAACAACCACTTTAGCTCCAACAACAACCACAGCTGCTCCAACAACAACCACAGTGGCTCCAACAACAACCACAGCCGCTCCAACAACCACCACTGCAGCTCCAACAACAACCACAGCCGCTCCCACCACAGCTGCACCAACAACCACCACAGCCGCCCCAACAACCACAGCAGCTCCAACAACAACCACAGCCGCTCCAACAACAACCACAGCTGCACCAACAACAACCACAGCCGCCCCAACAACAACCACTGCAGCTCCAACAACAACCACAGAGGCTCAAACAACAACCACAGCAGCCCCAACAACCACCACTGCCGCTCCAACAACAACCACAGCAGCCCCAACAACCTCCACTGCAACTCCAACAACAACCACAGCTGCACCAACAACCACCACTGCAGCTCCCACAACAACCACAGCTGCTCCAACAACAACCACTGCCGCTCCAACAACAACCACAGCTGAACCAACAACCACAACTGCAGCTCCAACAACCACAACTGCAGCTCCAACAACCACCACTGCAGCTCCAACAACAACCACTGCAGCTCCAACAACAACCACAGTGGCTCCAACAACAACCACAGCCGCTCCAACAACAACCACAGCTGCACCAACAACAACCACAGCCGCCCCAACAACCACCACTGCAGCTCCAACAACAACCACAGCCGCTCCAACAACAACCACAGCTGCACCAACAACAACCACAGCCGCCCCAACAACCACCACTGCAGCTCCAACAACAACCACAGCCGCTCCCACCACAGCTGCACCAACAACAACCACAGCCGCCCCAACAACCACAACTGCAGCTCCAACAACAACCACTGCAGCTCCAACAACAACCACAGCCGCCCCAACAACCACCACTGCAGCTCCAACAACAACCACAACTGCAGCTCCAACAACAACCACAACTGCAGCTCCAACAACCACAACTGCAGCTCCAACAACAACCACACCTGCTCCAACAACCACCACTGCAGCTCCAACAACCACCACTGCAGCTCCAACAACCACCACTGCAGTTCCAACAACAACCACAGAGGCTCCAACAACAACCACAGCCGCCCCAACAACCACCACTGCAGCTCCAACAACAACCACAGCCGCTCCCACCACAGCTGCACCAACAACAACCACAGCCGCCCCAACAACCACAACTGCAGCTCCAACAACAACCACAGCTGCTCCAACAACAACCACAGCAGCTCCAACAACAACCACAGCGGCTCCAACAACAACCACAGCCGCTCCAACAACAACCACAGCTGCACCAACAACAACCACAGCTGCCCCAACAACCACCACTGCAGCTCCAACAACAACCACAGCCGCTCCAACAACAACCACAGCTGCACCAACAACGACCACAGCCGCCCCAACAACCACCACTGCAGCTCCAACAACAACCACAGCAGCTCCAACAACAACCACAGCAGCCCCAACAACCACCACTGCAGCTCCAACAACAACAACAGCTGCACCAACAACCACCACTGCAACTCCAACAACAACCACAGCTGCACCAACAACCACAACTGCAGCTCCAACAACCACCACTGCAGCTCCAACAACAACCACAGCTGCTCCCACCACAGCTGCACCAACAACAACCACAGCCGCCCCAACAACCACAACTGCAGCTCCAACAACAACCACAGCTGCTCCAACAACAACCACAGCAGCTCCAACAACAACCACAGCCGCTCCAACAACAACCACAGCCGCTCCAACAACAACCACAACTGCACCAACAACCACAACTGCAGCTCCAACAACAACCACAGCCGCTCCAACAACAACCACAACTGCACCACCAACCACAACTGCAGCTCCAACAACAACCACAGCCGCCCCAACAACAACCACTGCAGCTCCAACAACAACCACAGAGGCTCAAACAACAACCACAGCAGCCCCAACAACCACCACTGCCGCTCCAACAACAACCACAGCAGCCCCAACAACCACCACTGCAACTCCAACAACAACCACAGCTGCACCAACAACCACCACTGCAGCTCCCACAACAACCACAGCTGCTCCAACAACAACCACTGCCGCTCCAACAACAACCACAGCTGCACCAACAACCACAACTGCAGCTCCAACAACCACAACTGCAGCTCCAACAACCACCACTGCAGCTCCAACAACAACCACTGCAACTCCAACAACAACCACAGCTGCACCAACAACCACAACTGCAGCTCCAACAACCACCACTGCAGCTCCAACAACCACCACTGCAGCTCCAACAACCACCACTGCAGCTCCAACAACAACCACAGCTGCTCCAACAACAACCACAGCAGTTCCAACAACAACCACAGAGGCTCCAACAACAACCACAGCCGCCCCAACAACCACCACTGCAGCTCCAACAACAACCACAACTGCAGCTCCAACAACAACCTCAACTGCAGCTCCAACAACCACAACTGCAGCTCCAACAACAACCACACCTGCTCCAACAACCACCACTGCAGCTCCAACAACCACCACTGCAGCTCCAACAACCACCACTGCAGTTCCAACAACAACCACAGAGGCTCCAACAACAACCACAGCCGCCCCAACAACCACCACTGCAGCTCCAACAACAACCACAGCCGCTCCCACCACAGCTGCACCAACAACAACCACAGCCGCCCCAACAACCACCACTGCAGCTCCAACAACAACCACAGCCGCTCCCACCACAGCTGCACCAACAACAACCACTGCAGCTCCAACAACAACCACAGCCGCCCCAACAACCACCACTGCAGCTCCAACAACAACCACAGCTGCTCCAACAACAAACACAGCAGCTCCAACAACAACCACAGCCGCTCCAACAACAACCACAGCCGCTCCAACAACAACCACAACTGCACCAACAACCACCACTGCAGCTCCAACAACAACCACTTTAGCTCCAACAACAACCACAGCTGCTCCAACAACAACCACAGTGGCTCCAACAACAACCACAGCCGCTCCAATAACCACCACTGCAGCTCCAACAACAACCACAGCCGCTCCCACCACAGCTGCACCAACAACAACCACAGCCGCCCCAACAACCACAACTGCAGCTCCAACAACAACCACAGCTGCTCCAACAACAACCACAGCCGCCCCAACAACAACCACTGCAGCTCCAACAACAACCACAGCTGCTCCAACAACAACCACAGCTGCTCCAACAACAACCACAGCAGCTCCAACAACAACAACAGCTGCACCAACAACAACCACAGCCGCCCTAACAACCACCACTGCAGCTCCAACAACAACCACAGCTGCTCCAACAACAACCACAGCAGCTCCAACAACAACAACAGCTGCACCAACAACCACCACTGCAACTCCAACAACAACCACAGCCGCTCCAACAACAACCACAGCCGCTCCAACAACAACCACAGCCGCTCCCACCACTGCTGCACCAACAACCACCACTGCAGTTCCAACAACAACCACAGAGGCTCCAACAACAACCACAGCCGCCCCAACAACCACCACTGCAGCTCCAACAACAACCACAGCCGCTCCCACCACAGCTGCACCAACAACAACCACAGCCGCCCCAACAACCACAACTGCAGCTCCAACAACAACCACAGCTGCTCCAACAACAACCACAGCAGCTCCAACAACAACCACAGCCGCTCCAACAACAACCACAGCCGCTCCAACAACAACCACAACTGCACCAACAACCACAACTGCAGCTCCAACAACAACCACTGCAGCTCCAACAACAACCACAGCCGCCCCAACAACCACCACTGCAGCTCCAACAACAACCACTTTAGCTCCAACAACAACCACAGCTGCTCCAACAACAACCACAGTGGCTCCAACAACAACCACAGCCGCTCCAATAACCACCACTGCAGCTCCAACAACAACCACAGCCGCTCCCACCACAGCTGCACCAACAACAACCACAGCCGCCCCAACAACCACAACTGCAGCTCCAACAACAACCACAGCTGCTCCAACAACAACCACAGCCGCCCCAACAACCACCACTGCAGCTCCAACAACAACCACAGCTGCTCCAACAACAACCACAGCAGCTCCAACAACAACAGCTGCACCAACAACAACCACAGCCGCCCTAACAACCACCACTGCAGCTCCAACAACAACCACAGCTGCTCCAACAACAACCACAGCAGCTCCAACAACAACAACAGCTGCACCAACAACCACCACTGCAACTCCAACAACAACCACAGCCGCTCCAACAACAACCACAGCCGCTCCAACAACAACCACAGCCGCTCCCACCACCGCTGCACCAACAACAACCACAGCCGCCCCAACAACCACCACTGCAGCTCCAACAACAACCACAGCCGCTCCAACAACAACCACAGCTCCACCAACAACAACCACAGCCGCCCCAACAACCACAACTGCAGCTCCAACAACAACCACAGCTGCTCCAACAACAACCACAGCTGCTCCAACAACAACCACAGCAGCTCCAACAACAACAACAGCTGCACCAACAACAACCACAGCCGCCCCAACAACCACCACTGCAGCTCCAACAACAACCACAGCCGCTCCAACAACAACCACAGCTGCACCAACAACGACCACAGCCGCCCCAACAACCACCACTGCAGCTCCAACAACAACCACAGCAGCTCCAACAACAACCACAGCAGCCCCAACAACCACCACTGCAGCTCCAACAACAACAACAGCTGCACCAACAACCACCACTGCAACTCCAACAACAACCACAGCTGCACCAACAACCACAACTGCAGCTCCAACAACCACCACTGCAGCTCCAACAACCACCACTGCAGCTCCAACAACAACCACAGCTGCTCCCACCACAGCTGCACCAACAACAACCACAGCCGCCCCAACAACCACAACTGCAGCTCCAACAACAACCACAGCTGCTCCAACAACAACCACCAATGCAGCTCCAACAACAACCACAGCCGCTCCAACAACAACCACAGCCGCTCCAACAACAACCACAGCTGCACCAACAACCACAACTGCAGCTCCAACAACAACCACTTTAGCTCCAACAACAACCACAGCTGCTCCAACAACAACCACAGCCGCTCCAACAACCACCACTGCAGCTCCAACAACAACCACAGCCGCTCCCACCACAGCTGCACCAACAACCACCACAGCCGCCCCAACAACCACAGCAGCTCCAACAACAACCACAGCCGCTCCAACAACAACCACAGCCGCTCCAACAACAACCACAGCCGCTCCAACAACCACCACTGCAGCTCCAACAACAACCACAGCCGCTCCCACCACAGCTGCACCAACAACAACCACAGCCGCCCCAACAACAACCACTGCAGCTCCAACAACAACCACAGAGGCTCAAACAACAACCACAGCAGCCCCAACAACCACCACTGCCGCTCCAACAACAACCACAGCAGCCCCAACAACCACCACTGCAACTCCAACAACAACCACAGCTGCACCAACAACCACCACTGCAGCTCCCACAACAACCACAGCTGCTCCAACAACAACCACTGCCGCTCCAACAACAACCACAGCTGCACCAACAACCACAACTGCAGCTCCAACAACCACAACTGCAGCTCCAACAACCACCACTGCAGCTCCAACAACAACCACTGCAGCTCCAACAACAACCACAGTGGCTCCAACAACAACCACAGCCGCTCCAACAACAACCACAGCTGCACCAACAACCACCACTGCAACTCCAACAACAACCACAGCTGCACCAACAACCACCACTGCAGCTCCAACAACCACCACTGCAGCTCCAACAACCACCACTGCAGCTCCAACAACAACCACAGCTGCTCCAACAACAACCACAGCAGCTCCAACAACAACCACAGCCGCTCCAACAACAACCACAGCCGCTCCAACAACAACCACAACTGCACCAACAACCACAACTGCAGCTCCAACAACAACCACTGCAGCTCCAACAACAACCACAGCCGCCCCAACAACCACCACTGCAGCTCCAACAACAACCACAGCTGCTCCAACAACAACCACAGCAGCTCCAACAACAACCACAGCCGCTCCAACAACAACCACAGCCGCTCCAACAACAACCACAACTGCACCAACAACCACCACTGCAGCTCCAACAACAACCACTTTAGCTCCAACAACAACCACAGCTGCTCCAACAACAACCACAGTGGCTCCAACAACAACCACAGCCGCTCCAATAACCACCACTGCAGCTCCAACAACAACCACAGCCGCTCCCACCACAGCTGCACCAACAACAACCACAGCCGCCCCAACAACCACAACTGCAGCTCCAACAACAACCACAGCTGCTCCAACAACAACCACAGCCGCCCCAACAACCACCACTGCAGCTCCAACAACAACCACAGCTGCTCCAACAACAACCACAGCAGCTCCAACAACAACAACAGCTGCACCAACAACAACCACAGCCGCCCTAACAACCACCACTGCAGCTCCAACAACAACCACAGCTGCTCCAACAACAACCACAGCAGCTCCAACAACAACAACAGCTGCACCAACAACCACCACTGCAACTCCAACAACAACCACAGCCGCTCCAACAACAACCACAGCCGCTCCAACAACAACCACAGCCGCTCCCACCACTGCTGCACCAACAACCACCACTGCAGTTCCAACAACAACCACAGAGGCTCCAACAACAACCACAGCCGCCCCAACAACCACCACTGCAGCTCCAACAACAACCACAGCCGCTCCCACCACAGCTGCACCAACAACAACCACAGCCGCCCCAACAACCACAACTGCAGCTCCAACAACAACCACAGCTGCTCCAACAACAACCACAGCCGCCCCAACAACCACCACTGCAGCTCCAACAACAACCACAGCTGCTCCAACAACAACCACAGCAGCTCCAACAACAACAACAGCTGCACCAACAACAACCACAGCCGCCCGAACAACCACCACTGCAGCTCCAACAACAACCACAGCTGCTCCAACAACAACCACAGCAGCTCCAACAACAACAACAGCTGCACCAACAACCACCACTGCAACTCCAACAACAACCACAGCCGCTCCAACAACAACCACAGCCGCTCCAACAACAACCACAGCCGCTCCCACCACTGCTGCACCAACAACAACCACAGCCGCCCCAACAACCACCACTGCAGCTCCAACAACAACCACAGCCGCTCCAACAACAACCACAGCTCCACCAACAACAACCACAGCCGCCCCAACAACCACAACTGCAGCTCCAACAACAACCACAGCTGCTCCAACAACAACCACAGCTGCTCCAACAACAACCACAGCAGCTCCAACAACAACAACAGCTGCACCAACAACAACCACAGCCGCCCCAACAACCACCACTGCAGCTCCAACAACAACCACAGCCGCTCCAACAACAACCACAGCTGCACCAACAACGACCACAGCCGCCCCAACAACCACCACTGCAGCTCCAACAACAACCACAGCAGCTCCAACAACAACCACAGCAGCCCCAACAACCACCACTGCAGCTCCAACAACAACAACAGCTGCACCAACAACCACCACTGCAACTCCAACAACAACCACAGCTGCACCAACAACCACAACTGCAGCTCCAACAACCACCACTGCAGCTCCAACAACCACCACTGCAGCTCCAATAACAACCACAGCTGCTCCCACCACAGCTGCACCAACAACAACCACAGCCGCCCCAACAACCACAACTGCAGCTCCAACAACAACCACAGCTGCTCCAACAACAACCACAGCAGCTCCAACAACAACCACAGCCGCTCCAACAACAACCACAGCCGCTCCAACAACAACCACAACTGCACCAACAACCACAACTGCAGCTCCAACAACAACCACTGCAGCTCCAACAACAACCACAGCCGCCCCAACAACCACCACTGCAGCTCCAACAACAACCACAGCTGCTCCAACAACAACCACAGCAGCTCCAACAACAACCACAGCCGCTCCAACAACAACCACAGCCGCTCCAACAACAACCACAGCTGCACCAACAACCACAACTGTAGCTCCAACAACAACCACTTTAGCTCCAACAACAACCACAGCTGCTCCAACAACAACCACTGCAGCTCCAACAACAACCACAGCCGCCCCAACAACCACCACTGCAGCTCCAACAACAACCACAGCTGCTCCAACAACAACCACAGCAGCTCCAACAACAACCACAGCAGCTCCAACAACAACCACAGCCGCTCCAACAACAACCACAGCTGCACCAACAACAACCACAGCCGCCCCAACAACAACCACTGCAGCTCCAACAACAACCACAGAGGCTCAAACAACAACCACAGCAGCCCCAACAACCACCACTGCCGCTCCAACAACAACCACAGCAGCCCCAACAACCACCACTGCAACTCCAACAACAACCACAGCTGCACCAACAACCACCACTGCAGCTCCCACAACAACCACAGCTGCTCCAACAACAACCACTGCCGCTCCAACAACAACCACAGCTGCACCAACAACCACAACTGCAGCTCCAACAACCACAACTGCAGCTCCAACAACCACCACTGCAGCTCCAACAACAACCACTGCAGCTCCAACAACAACCACAGTGGCTCCAACAACAACCACAGCCGCTCCAACAACAACCACAGCCGCTCCAACAACAACCACAGCCGCTCCCACCACTGCTGCACCAACAACAACCACAGCCGCCCCAACAACCACCACTGCAGCTCCAACAACAACCACAGCCGCTCCAACAACAACCACAGCTCCACCAACAACAACCACAGCCGCCCCAACAACCACAACTGCAGCTCCAACAACAACCACAGCTGCTCCAACAACAACCACAGCTGCTCCAACAACAACCACAGCAGCTCCAACAACAACAACAGCTGCACCAACAACAACCACAGCCGCCCCAACAACCACCACTGCAGCTCCAACAACAACCACAGCCGCTCCAACAACAACCACAGCTGCACCAACAACGACCACAGCCGCCCCAACAACCACCACTGCAGCTCCAACAACAACCACAGCAGCTCCAACAACAACCACAGCAGCCCCAACAACCACCACTGCAGCTCCAACAACAACAACAGCTGCACCAACAACCACCACTGCAGCTCCAACAACAACAACAGCTGCACCAACAACCACCACTGCAACTCCAACAACAACCACAGCTGCTCCAACAACAACCACAGCCGCCCCAACAACCACCACTGCAGCTCCAACAACAACCACAGCTGCTCCAACAACAACCACAGTAGCTCCAACAACAACAACAGCTGCACCAACAACAACCACAGCCGCCCTAACAACCACCACTGCAGCTCCAACAACAACCACAGCTGCTCCAACAACAACCACAGCAGCTCCAACAACAACAACAGCTGCACCAACAACCACCACTGCAACTCCAACAACAACCACAGCCGCTCCAACAACAACCACAGCCGCTCCAACAACAACCACAGCCGCTCCCACCACTGCTGCACCAACAACAACCACAGCCGCCCCAACAACCACCACTGCAGCTCCAACAACAACCACAGCCGCTCCAACAACAACCACAGCTCCACCAACAACAACCACAGCCGCCCCAACAACCACCACTGCAGCTCCAACAACAACCACAGCTGCTCCAACAACAACCACAGCTGCTCCAACAACAACCACAGCAGCTCCAACAACAACAACAGCTGCACCAACAACAACCACAGCCGCCCCAACAACCACCACTGCAGCTCCAACAACAACCACAGCCGCTCCAACAACAACCACAGCTGCACCAACAACGACCACAGCCGCCCCAACAACCACCACTGCAGCTCCAACAACAACCACAGCAGCTCCAACAACAACCACAGCAGCCCCAACAACCACCACTGCAGCTCCAACAACAACAACAGCTGCACCAACAACCACCACTGCAACTCCAACAACAACCACAGCTGCACCAACAACCACAACTGCAGCTCCAACAACCACCACTGCAGCTCCAACAACCACCACTGCAGCTCCAATAACAACCACAGCTGCTCCCACCACAGCTGCACCAACAACAACCACAGCCGCCCCAACAACCACAACTGCAGCTCCAACAACAACCACAGCTGCTCCAACAACAACCACAGCAGCTCCAACAACAACCACAGCCGCTCCAACAACAACCACAGCCGCTCCAACAACAACCACAACTGCACCAACAACCACAACTGCAGCTCCAACAACAACCACTGCAGCTCCAACAACAACCACAGCCGCCCCAACAACCACCACAGCAGCTCCAACAACAACCACAGCAGCTCCAACAACAACCACAGCCGCTCCAACAACAACCACAGCTGCACCAACAACAACCACAGCCGCCCCAACAACAACCACTGCAGCTCCAACAACAACCACAGAGGCTCAAACAACAACCACAGCAGCCCCAACAACCACCACTGCCGCTCCAACAACAACCACAGCAGCCCCAACAACCACCACTGCAACTCCAACAACAACCACAGCTGCACCAACAACCACCACTGCAGCTCCCACAACAACCACAGCTGCTCCAACAACAACCACTGCCGCTCCAACAACAACCACAGCTGCACCAACAACCACAACTGCAGCTCCAACAACCACAACTGCAGCTCCAACAACCACCACTGCAGCTCCAACAACAACCACTGCAGCTCCAACAACAACCACAGTGGCTCCAACAACAACCACAGCCGCTCCAACAACAACCACAGCCGCTCCAACAACAACCACAGCCGCTCCCACCACTGCTGCACCAACAACAACCACAGCCGCCCCAACAACCACCACTGCAGCTCCAACAACAACCACAGCCGCTCCAACAACAACCACAGCTCCACCAACAACAACCACAGCCGCCCCAACAACCACAACTGCAGCTCCAACAACAACCACAGCTGCTCCAACAACAACCACAGCTGCTCCAACAACAACCACAGCAGCTCCAACAACAACAACAGCTGCACCAACAACAACCACAGCCGCCCCAACAACCACCACTGCAGCTCCAACAACAACCACAGCCGCTCCAACAACAACCACAGCTGCACCAACAACGACCACAGCCGCCCCAACAACCACCACTGCAGCTCCAACAACAACCACAGCAGCTCCAACAACAACCACAGCAGCCCCAACAACCACCACTGCAGCTCCAACAACAACAACAGCTGCACCAACAACCACCACTGCAGCTCCAACAACAACAACAGCTGCACCAACAACCACCACTGCAACTCCAACAACAACCACAGCTGCACCAACAACCACAACTGCAGCTCCAACAACCACCACTGCAGCTCCAACAACCACCACTGCAGCTCCAATAACAACCACAGCTGCTCCCACCACAGCTGCACCAACAACAACCACAGCCGCCCCAACAACCACAACTGCAGCTCCAACAACAACCACAGCTGCTCCAACAACAACCACAGCAGCTCCAACAACAACCACAGCCGCTCCAACAACAACCACAGCCGTTCCAACAACAACCACAACTGCACCAACAACCACAACTGCAGCTCCAACAACAACCACTGCAGCTCCAACAACAACCACAGCCGCCCCAACAACCACCACTGCAGCTCCAACAACAACCACAGAGGCTCCAACAACAACCACAGCCGCTCCAACAACAACCACAGCTGCACCAACAACCACCACTGCAACTCCAACAACAACCACAGCTGCACCAACAACCACAACTGCAGCTCCAACAACCACCACTGCAGCTCCAACAACCACCACTGCAGCTCCAACAACAACCACAGCTGCTCCAACAACAACCACAGCAGTTCCAACAACAACCACAGAGGCTCCAACAACAACCACAGCCGCCCCAACAACCACCACTGCAGCTCCAACAACAACCACAGCTGCTCCAACAACAACCACAGCCGCCCCAACAACCACCACTGCAGCTCCAACAACAACCACAGCTGCTCCAACAACAACCACAGCCGCTCCCACCACAGCTGCACCAACAACAACCACAGCCGCCCCAACAACCACAACTGCAGCTCCAACAACAACCACTGCAGCTCCAACAACAACCACAGCCGCCCCAACAACCACCACTGCAGCTCCAACAACAACCACAACTGCAGCTCCAACAACAACCACAACTGCAGCTCCAACAACCACAACTGCAGCTCCAACAACAACCACACCTGCTCCAACAACCACCACTGCAGCTCCAACAACCACCACTGCAGCTCCAACAACCACCACTGCAGTTCCAACAACAACCACAGAGGCTCCAACAACAACCACAGCCGCCCCAACAACCACCACTGCAGCTCCAACAACAACCACAGCCGCTCCCACCACAGCTGCACCAACAACAACCACAGCCGCCCCAACAACCACAACTGCAGCTCCAACAACAACCACAGCTGCTCCAACAACAACCACAGCAGCTCCAACAACAACCACAACCGCTCCAACAACAACCACAGCCGCTCCAACAACAACCACAACTGCACCAACAACCACAACTGCAGCTCCAACAACAACCACTGCAGCTCCAACAACAACCACAGCCGCCCCAACAACCACCAATGCAGCTCCAACAACAACCACAGCTGCTCCAACAACAACCACAGCAGCTCCAACAACAACCACAGCCGCTCCAACAACAACCACAGCCGCTCCAACAACAACCACAACTGCACCAACAACCACCACTGCAGCTCCAACAACAACCACAGCCGCTCCTGCCACAGCTGCACCAACAACAACCACAGCCGCCCCAACAACCACAACTGCAGCTCCAACAACAACCACAGCAGCTCCAACAACAACCACAGCCGCCACAACAACCACCACTGCAGCTCCAACAACAACCACAGCTGCTCCAACAACAACCACAGCAGCTCCAACAACAACAACAGCTGCACCAACAACAACCACAGCCGCCCTAACAACCACCACTGCAGCTCCAACAACAACCACAGCTGCTCCAACAACAACCACAGCAGCTCCAACAACAACAACAGCTGCACCAACAACCACCACCGCAACTCCAACAACAACCACAGCCGCTCCAACAACAACCACAGCCGCTCCAACAACAACCACAGCCGCTCCCACCACTGCTGCACCAACAACAACCACAGCCGCCCCAACAACCACCACTGCAGCTCCAACAACAACCACAGCCGCTCCAACAACAACCACAGCTCCACCAACAACAACCACAGCCGCCCCAACAACCACCACTGCAGCTCCAACAACAACCACAGCCGCTCCAACAACAACCACAGCTGCACCAACAACAGCCACAGCAGCCCCAACAACCACCACTGCAGCTCCAACAACAACCACAGCTGCTCCAACAACAACCACAGCCGCTCCCACCACTGCAGCTCCAACAACAACCACAGCTGCTCCAACAACAACCACAGTGGCTCCAACAACAACCACAGCTGCTCCAACAACAACCACTGCAGCTCCAACAACAACCACAGCTGCTCCAACAACAACCACAGCCGCTCCAACAACAACCACAGCCTCTCCAACAACAACCACAGCTTCACCAACAACCACAACTGCAGCTCCAACAACAACCACTGCAGCTCCAACAACAACCACTGCAGCTCCAACAACAACCACAGTGGCTCCAACAACAACCACAGCCGCCCCAACAACCACAACTGCAGCTCCAACAACAACCACAGCTGCTCCAACAACAACCACAGCCGCTCCCACCACAGCTGCACCAACAACCACAACTGCAGCTCCAACAACTACCACTGCAGCTCCAACAACAACCACAGCTGCTCCAACAACAACCACAGCAGCTCCAACAACAACAACAGCTGCACCAACAACCACCACTGCAACTCCAACAACAACTACAGCCGCTCCAACAACAACCACAGCCGCTCCCACCACAGCTGCACCAACAACAACCACAGCCGCCCCAACAACCACCACTGCAGCTCCAACAACAACCACTGCAGCTCCAACAACAACCACAGCTGTACCAACAACCACCACTGCCGCCCCAACAACCACAACTGCAGCTACAACAACAACCACAGCTGCTCCAACAACAACCACAGAAGCTCCAACAACAACCACAGCCGCCCCAACAACCACCACTGCAGCTCCAACAACAACCACAGCTGCTCCAACAACAACCACAGCCGCTCCCACCACAGCTGCACCAACAACAACCACAGCCGCCCCAACAACCACAACTGCAGCTCCAACAACAACCACAGCTGCTCCAACAACAACCACAGCAGCTCCAACGACAACCACAGCCGCCCCAACAACCACAACTGCAGCTCCAACAACAACCACAGCCGCTCCAACAACAACCACAGCCGCTCCAACAACAACCACAGCTGCACCAACAACTGCAGCTCCAACAACCACCACTGCAGCTCCAACAACAACCACAGCTGCTCCAACAACAACCACAGCAGCTCCAACAACAACCACAGCCGCTCCAACAACAACCACAGCCTCTCCAACAACAACCACAGCAGCTCCAACAACAACCACAGCCGCCCCAACAACCACCACTGCAGCTCCAACAACAACCACAGCTGCTCCAACAACAACCACAGCCGCTCCCACCACAGCTGCACCAACAACAACCACAGCCGCCCCAACAACCACAACTGCAGCTCCAACAACAACAACAGCAGCTCCAACAACAACCACAGACACTCCAACAACAACCACTGCAGCTCCAACAACAACCACAGCCGCTCCTGCCACAGCTGCACCAACAACAACCACAGCCGCCCCAACAACCACAACTGCAGCTCCAACAACAACCACAGCAGCTCCAACAACAACCACAGCCGCCACAACAACCACCACTGCAGCTCCAACAACAACCACAGCTGCTCCAACAACAACCACAGCAGCTCCAACAACAACAACAGCTGCACCAACAACCACCACCGCAACTCCAACAACAACCACTGCAACTCCAACAACAACCACAGCCGCTCCAACAACAACCACAGCCGCTCCAACAACAACCACAGCCGCTCCAACAACAACCACAGCCGCTCCTGCCACAGCTCCTGCCACAACCACAGCCGCTCCAACAACAACCACAGCTGCACCAACAACTGCAGCTCCAACAACAACCACAGCTGCTCCAACAACAACCACAGCAGCTCCAACAACAACCACAGCCGCTCCAACAACAACCACAGCCTCTCCAACAACAACCACAGCAGCTCCAACAACAACCACAGCCGCCCCAACAACCACCACTGCAGCTCCAACAACAACCACAGCTGCTCCAACAACAACCACAGCCGCTCCCACCACAGCTGCACCAACAACAACCACAGCCGCCCCAACAACCACAACTGCAGCTCCAACAACAACAACAGCAGCTCCAACAACAACCACAGACACTCCAACAACAACCACAGCCGCTCCAAAAACAACCACAGCTGCACCAACAACCACAACTGCAGCTCCAACAACCACCACTGCAGCTCCAACAACAACCACAGCTGCACCAACAACCACAACTGCAGCTCCAACATCCACCACTGCAGCTCCAACAACAACCACAGTGGCTCCAACAACAACCACAGCCGCTCCAACAACAACCACAGCTGCTCCAACAACAACCACAGCCGCTCCCACCACAGCTGCACCAACAACAACCACAGCCGCCCCAACAACCACAACTGCAGCTCCAACAACAACCACAGCTGCTCCAACAACAACCACAGCCGCCCCAACAACCACCACTGCAGCTCCAACAACAACCACAGTGGCTCCAACAACGACCACAGCCGCTCCAACAACAACCACAGCTGCACCAACAACCACAACTGCAGCTCCAACAACCACCACAGCCGCTCCAACAACAACCACAGCTGCACAAACAACAACCACAGCCGCCCCAACAACCACCACTGCAGCTCCAACAACAACCACAGCTGCTCCAACAACAACCACAGCCGCCCCAACAACCACAACTGCAGCTCCAACAACAACCACTGCAGCTCCAACAACAACCACAGTGGCTCCAACAACAACCACAGCCGCCCCAAAAACCACCACTGCAGCTCCAACAACCACCACTGCAGCTCCAACAACCACCACTGCAGTTCCAACAACAACCACAGAGGCTCCAACAACAACCACAGCCGCCCCAACAACCACCACTGCAGCTCCAACAACAACCACAGCCGCTCCCACCACAGTTGCACCAACAACAACCACAGCCGCCCCAACAACCACAACTGCAGCTCCAACAACAACCACAGCAGCTCCAACAACAACCACAGCAGCTCCAACAACAACCACAGCTGCTCCAACAACAACCACAGCCGCTCCAACAACAACCACAACTGCACCAACAACCACAACTGCAGCTCCAACAACAACCACTGCAGCTCCAACAACAACCACAGCCGCCCCAACAACCACCACTGCAGCTCCAACAACAACCACAGCTGCTCCAACAACAACCACAGCAGCTCCAACAACAACCACAGCCGCTCCAACAACAACCACAGCCGCTCCAACAACAACCACAACTGCACCAACAACCACCACTGCAGCTCCAACAACAACCACTTTAGCTCCAACAACAACCACAGCTGCTCCAACAACAACCACAGTGGCTCCAACAACAACCACAGCCGCTCCAACAACCACCACTGCAACTCCAACAACAACCACAGCCGCTCCAACAACAACCACAGCCGCTCCAACAACAACCACAGCCGCTCCCACCACTGCTGCACCAACAACAACCACAGCCGCCCCAACAACCACCACTGCAGCTCCAACAACAACCACAGCCGCTCCAACAACAACCACAGCTCCACCAACAACAACCACAGCCGCCCCAACAACCACCACTGCAGCTCCAACAACAAGCACAGCCGCTCCAACAACAACCACAGCTGCACCAACAACAGCCACAGCAGCCCCAACAACCACCACTGCAGCTCCAACAACAACCACAGCTGCTCCAACAACAACCACAGCCGCTCCCACCACTGCAGCTCCAACAACAACCACAGCTGCTCCAACAACAACCACAGTGGCTCCAACAACAACCACAGTGGCTCCAACAACAACCACTGCAGCTCCAACAACAACCACAGCTGCTCCAACAACAACCACAGCCGCTCCAACAACAACCACAGTGGCTCCAACAACAACCACAGCCGCCCCAACAACCACTACTGCAGCTCCAACAACAACCACAGCTGCTCCAACAACAACCACAGCCGCTCCCACCACAGCTGCACCAACAACCACAACTGCAGCTCCAACAACCACCACTGCAGCTCCAACAACCACCACTGCAGCTCCAACAACAACCACAGCTGCTCCAACAACAACCACAGCAGCTCCAACAACAACAACAGCTGCACCAACAACCACCACTGCAACTCCAACAACAACTACAGCCGCTCCAACAACAACCACAGCCGCTCCCACCACAGCTGCACCAACAACAACCACAGCCGCCCCAACAACCACCACTGCAGCTCCAACAACAACCACTGCAGCTCCAACAACAACCACAGCTGTACCAACAACCACCACTGCCGCCCCAACAACCACAACTGCAGCTACAACAACAACCACAGCTGCTCCAACAACAACCACAGAAGCTCCAACAACAACCACAGCCGCCCCAACAACCACCACTGCAGCTCCAACAACAACCACAGCCGCCCCAACAACCAAAACTGCAGCTCCAACAACAACAACAGCAGCTCCAACAACAACCACAGACACTCCAACAACAACCACAGCCGCTCCAAAAACAACCACAGCTGCACCAACAACCACATCTGCAGCTCCAACAACCACCACTGCAGCTCCAACAACAACCACAGCTGCACCAACAACCACAACTGCAGCTCCAACAACAACCACAGCCGCTCCAACAACAACCACAGCTGCACAAACAACAACCACAGCCGCCCCAACAACCACCACTGCAGCTCCAACAACAACCACAGCTGCTCCAACAACAACCACAGCCGCCCCAACAACCACAACTGCAGCTCCAACAACAACCACTGCAGCTCCAACAACAACCACAGTGGCTCCAACAACAACCACAGCCGCCCCAACAACCACCACTGCAGCTCCAACAACAACCACAGCTGCTCCAACAACAACCACAGCAGCTCCAACAACAACCACAGCCGCCCCAACAACCACCACTGCAGCTCCAACAACAACCACAGCTGCTCCAACAACAACCACAGCAGCTCCAACAACAACCACAGCCGCTCCAACAACTACCACAGCAGCTCCAACAACAACCACAGCCGCTCCCACCACAGCTGCACCAACAACAACCACAGCCGCCCCAACAACCACCACTGCAGCTCCAACAACAACCACAGCTGCTCCAACAACAACCACAGCAGCTCCAACAACAACCACAGCTGCTCCAACAACAACCACAGCCGCTCCAACAACAACCACAGCCTCTCCAACAACAACCACAGCTGCACCAACAACCACAACTGCAGCTCCAACAACAACCACTGCAGCTCCAACAACAACCACTGCAGCTCCAACAACAACCACAGTGGCTCCAACAACAACCACAGCCGCCCCAACAACCACGACTGCAGCTCCAACAACAACCACAGCTGCTCCAACAACAACCACAGCCGCTCCCACCACAGCTGCACCAACAACCACAACTGCAGCTCCAACAACCACCACTGCAGCTCCAACAACAACCACAGCTGCTCCAACAACAACCACAGCAGCTCCAACAACAACAACAGCTGCACCAACAACCACCACTGCAACTCCAACAACAACTACAGCCGCTCCAACAACAACCACAGCTGCTCCCACCACAGCTGCACCAACAACAACCACAGCCGCCCCAACAACCACCACTGCAGATCCAACAACAACCACTGCAGCTCCAACAACAACCACAGCTGTACCAACAACCACCACTGCCGCCCCAACAACCACAACTGCAGCTACAACAACAACCACAGCTGCTCCAACAACAACCACAGAAGCTCCAACAACAACCACAGCCGCCTCAACAACCACCACTGCAGCTCCAACAACAACCACAGCTGCTCCAACAACAACCACAGCCGCTCCCACCACAGCTGCACCAACAACAACCACAGCCACCCCAACAACCACAACTGCAGCTCCAACAACAACCACAGCTGCTCCAACAACAACCACAGCAGCTCCAACAACAACCACAGCCGCCCCAACAACCACAACTGCAGCTCCAACAACAACCACAGCCGCTCCAACAACAACCACAGCCGCTCCAACAACAACCACAGCTGCACCAACAACTGCAGCTCCAACAACCACCACTGCAGCTCCAACAACAACCACAGCTGCTCCAACAACAACCACAGCAGCTCCAACAACAGCCACAGCCGCTCCAACAACAACCACAGCTGCACCAACAACAACCACAGCAGCGCCAACAACCACCACTGCAGCTCCAACAACAACCACAGCCGCTCCAACAACAACCACAGCCGATCCAACAACAACCACAGCCTCTCCAACAACAACCACAGCTCCAACAACAACCACTGCAGCTCCAACAACAACCACTGCAGCTCCAACAACAACCACAGTGGCTCCAAAAACAACCACAGCCGCCCCAACAACCACTACTGCAGCAGCTCCAACAACAACCACAGCTGCTCCAACAACAACCACAGCCGCTCCCACCACAGCTGCACCAACAACAACCACAGCCGCCCCAACAACCACAACTGCAGCTCCAACAACAACCACAGCTGCTCCAACAACAACCACAGCAGCTCCAACAACAACCACAGCCGCCCCAACAACCACAACTGCAGCTCCAACAACAACCACAGCTGCTCCAACAACAACCACAGCCGCTCCAACAACAACCACAGCCGCTCCAACAACAACCACAGCTGCACCAACAACTGCAGCTCCAACAACCACCACTGCAGCTCCAACAACAACCACAGCTGCTCCAACAACAACCACAGCAGCTCCAACAACAACCACAGCCGCTCCAACAACAACCACAGCCTCTCCAACAACAACCACAGCAGCTCCAACAACAACCACAGCCGCCCCAACAACCACCACTGCAGCTCCAACAACAACCACAGCTGCTCCAACAACAACCACAGCCGCTCCCACCACAGCTGCACCAACAACAACCACAGCCGCCCCAACAACCACAACTGCAGCTCCAACAACAACAACAGCAGCTCCAACAACAACCACAGACACTCCAACAACAACCACAGCCACTCCAAAAACAACCACAGCTGCACCAACAACCACAACTGCAGCTCCAACAACCACCACTGCAGCTACAACAACAACCACAGCTGCACCAACAACCACAACTGCAGCTCCAACAACAACCACAGCCGCTCCAACAACAACCACAGCTGCACAAACAACAACCACAGCCGCCCCAACAACCACCACTGCAGCTCCAACAACAACCACAGCTGCTCCAACAACAACCACAGCCGCTCCAACAACAACCAGAGCCGCTCCCACCACAGCTGCACCAACAACAACCACAGCCGCCCCAACAACCACAACTGCAGCTCCAACAACAACCACTGCAGCTCCAACAACAACCACAGTGGCTCCAACAACAACCACAGCCGCCCCAACTACCACCACTGCAGCTTCAACAACAACCACAGCTGCTCCAACAACAACCACAGCCGCTCCCACCACAGCTGCACCAACAACAACCACAGCCGCCCCAACAACCACCACTGCAGCTCCAACAAGCACCACTGCAGCTCCAACAACAACCACTGCAGCTCCAACAACAACCACAGTGGCTCCAACAACAACCACAGCCGCCCCAACAACCACCACTGCCGCCCCAACAACCACCACTGCAGCTCCAACAACAACCACAGCTGCTCCAACAACCACCACAGCCGCTCCCACCACTGCAGCTCCAACAACAACCACAGCTGCTCCAACAACAACCACAGTGGCTCCAACAACAACCACAGCTGCTCCAACAACAACCACAGCTTCTCCAACAACAACCACAGCTGCACCAACAACCACAACTGCAGCTCCAACAACAACCACTGCAGCTCCAACAACAACCACTGCAGCTCCAACAACAACCACAGTGGCTCCAACAACAACCACTGCCGCCCCAACAACCACAGCTGCAGCTCCAACAACCACCACTGCAGCTCCAACAACAACCACAGCTGCTCCAACAACAACCACAGCAGCTCCAACAACAACAACAGCTGCACCAACAACCACCACTGCAACTCCAACAACAACCACAGCTGCTCCAGCAACAACCACAGCAGCTCCAACAACAACCACAGCCGCTCCAACAACAACCACAGCCTCTCCAACAACAACCACAGCTGCACCAACAACCACAACTGCAGCTCCAACAAGCACCACTGCAGCTCCAACAACAACCACTGCAGCTCCAACAACAACCACAGTGGCTCCAACAACAACCACAGCTGCCCCAACAACCACCACTGCAGCTCCAACAACAACCACAGCTTCTCCAACAACTACCACTGCAGCTCCCACCACAGCTGCACCAACAACAACCACAGCCGCCCCAACAACCACAACTGCAGCTCCAACAACCACCACTGCAGCTCCAACAACAACCACAGCTGCACCAACAACCACAACTGCAGCTCCAACAACAACCACAGCCGCTCCAACAACAACCACAGCCGCTCCAACAACAACCACAGCTGCACAAACAACAACCACAGCCGCCCCAACAACCACCACAGCTGCTCCAACAACAACCACAGCTGCTCCAACAACCACAACAGCCGCTCCAACAACAACCACAGCCGCTCCCACCACAGCTGCACCAACAACAACCACAGCCGCCCCAACAACCACAACTGCAGCTCCAACAACAACCACTGCAGCTCCAACAACAACCACAGTGGCTCCAACAACAACCACAGCCGCCCCAGCAACCACCACTGCAGCTCCAACAACAACCACAGCTGCTCCAACAACAACCACAGCCGCTCCCACCACAGCTGCACCAACAACAACCACAGCCGCCCCAACAACCACCACTGCAGCTCCAACAACAACCACAGCTGCTCCAACAACAACCACAGCAGCTCCAACAACAACCACAGCCGCTCCAACAACAACCACAGCAGCTCCAACAACAACCACAGCCGCTCCAACAACAACCACAGCTGCACCAACAACCACCACTGCAGCTCCAACAACAACCACAGCTGCTCCAACAACAACCACTGCAGCTCCCACCACAGCTGCACCAACAACAACCACAACCGCCCCAACAACCACAACTGCAGCTCCAACAACAACCACAGCAGCTCCAACAACAACCACAGACACTCCAACAACAACCACAGCCGCTCCAAAAACAACCACAGCTGCACCAACAACCACAACTGCAGCTCCAACAACAACCACTGCAGCTCCAACAACAACCACAGCTGCACCAACAACCACAACTGCAGCTTCAACAACAACCACAGCCGCTCCAACAACAACCACAGCTGCTCCAACAACAACCACAGCTGCACCAACAACAACCACAGCCGCCCCAACAACCACAACTGCAGCTCCAACAACAACCACTGCAGCTCCAACAACAACCACAGTGGCTCCAACAACAACCACAGCCGCCCCAACAACCACCACTGCAGCTCCAACAACAACCACAGCTGCTCCAACAACAACCACAGCCGCTCCCACCACAGCTGCACCAACAACAACCACAGCCGCCCCAACAACCATCACTGCAGCTCCAACAACAACCACAGCTGCTCCAACAACAACCACAGCAGCTCCAACAACAACCACAGCCGCTCCAACAACAACCACAGCAGCTCCAACAACAACCACAGCCGCTCCAACAACAACCACAGCCTCTCCAACAACAACCACAGCTGCACCAACAACCACAACTGCAGCTCCAACAAGCACCACTGCAGCTCCAACAACAACCACTGCAGCTCCAACAACAACCACAGTGGCTCCAACAACAACCACAGCTGCCCCAACAACCACCACTGCAGCTCCAACAACAACCATAGCTTCTCCAACAACTACCACTGCAGCTCCCACCACAGCTGCACCAACAACAACCACAGCCGCCCCAACAACCACAACTGCAGCTCCAACAACCACCACTGCAGCTCCAACAACAACCACAGCTGCACCAACAACCACAACTGCAGCTCCAACAACAACCACAGCCGCTCCAACAACAACCACAGCTGCACAAACAACAACCACAGCCGCCCCAACAACCACCACAGCTGCTCCAACAACAACCACAGCTGCTCCAACAACCACAACAGCCGCTCCAACAACAACCACAGCCGCTCCCACCACAGCTGCACCAACAACAACCACAGCCGCCCCAACAACCACAACTGCAGCTCCAACAACAACCACTGCAGCTCCAACAACAACCACAGTGGCTCCAACAACAACCACAGCCGCCCCAACAACCACCACTGCAGCTCCAACAACAACCACAGCTGCTCCAACAACAACCACAGCCGCTCCCACCACAGCTGCACCAACAACAACCACAGCCGCCCCAACAACCACCACTGCAGCTCCAACAACAACCACAGTTGCTCCAACAACAACCACAGCAGCTCCAACAACAACCACAGCCACTCCAACAACAACCACAGCAGCTCCAACAACAACCACAGCCGCTCCAACAACAACCACAGCTGCACCAACAACCACCACTGCAGCTCCAACAACAACCACAGCTGCTCCAACAACAACCACTGCAGCTCCCACCACAGCTGCACCAACAACAACCACAACCGCCCCAACAACCACAACTGCAGCTCCAACAACAACCACAGCAGCTCCAACAACAACCACAGACACTCCAACAACAACCACAGCCGCTCCAAAAACAACCACAGCTGCACCAACAACCACAACTGCAGCTCCAACAACAACCACTGCAGCTCCAACAACAACCACAGCTGCACCAACAACCACAACTGCAGCTTCAACAACAACCACAGCAACTCCAACAACAACCACAGCTGCACAAACAACAACCACAGCCGCCCCAACAACCACCACTGCAGCTCCAACAACAACCACAGCTGCTCCAACAACAACCACAGCTGCTCCAACAACAACCACAGCAGCTCCAACAACAACAACAGCTGCACCAACAACAACCACTGCAACTCCAACAACAACCACAGCCGCTCCCACCACAGCTGCACCAACAACAACCACAGCCACCCCAACAACCACAACTGCAGCTCCAACAACAACCACAGCTGCTCCAACAACAACCACAGCAGCTCCAACAACAACCACAGCCGCTCCAACAACAACCACAGCCGCTCCAACAACAACCACAGCCGCTCCCACCACTGCTGCACCAACAACAACCACAGCCGCCCCAACAACCACCACAGCAGTTCCAACAACAACCACAGTGGCTCCAACAACAACCACAGCCGCTCCAACAACAACCACAGCTGCACCAACAACTGCAGCTCCAACAACCACCACTGCAGCTCCAACAACAACCACAGCCGCCCCAACAACCACCACTGCAGCTCCAACAACAACCACAGCAGCTCCAACAACAACCACAGCCACTCCCACCACAGCTGCACCAACAACAACCACAGCCGCCCCAACAACCACAACTGCAGCTCAAACAACAACCACAGCTGCTCCAACAACAACCACAGCCGCTCCAACAACAACCACAGCTGCACCAACAACCACAACTGCAGCTCCAACAACCACAACTGCAGCTCCAACAACAACCACAGCTGCACCAACAACCACAACTGCAGCTCCAACAACCACCACTGCAGCTCCAACAACAACCACAGTGGCTCCAACAACAACCACAGCCGCTCCAACAACAACCACAGCTGCACAAACAACAACCACAGCTGCCCCAACAACCACCACTGCAGCTCCAACAACAACCACAGCTGCTCCAACAACAACCACAGCCGCTCCAACAACAACCACAGCCGCTCCCACCACAGCTGCACCAACAACAACCACAGCCGCTCCAACAACCACAACTGCAGCTCCAACAACAACCACAGCTGCTCCAACAACAACCACAGCCGCCCCAACAACCACCACTGCAGCTCCAACAACAACCACAGTGGCTCCAACAACGACCACAGCCGCTCCAACAACAACCACAGCTGCACCAACAACTGCAGCTCCAACAACAACCACAGCTGCTCCAACAACAACCACAGCCGCTCCAACAACAACCACAGCCGCTCCCACCACAGCTGCACCAACAACAACCACAGCCGCTCCAACAACCACAACTGCAGCTCCAACAACAACCACAGCTGCTCCAACAACAACCACAGCCGCCCCAACAACCACCACTGCAGCTCCAACAACAACCACAGGGGCTCCAACAACGACCACAGCCGCTCCAACAACAACCACAGCTGCACCAACAACTGCAGCTCCAACAACCACCACTGCAGCTCCAACAACAACCACAGTGGCTCCAACAACAACCACAGCCGCTCCAACAACAACCACAGCTGCACCAACAACAACCACAGCCGCCCCAACAACCACCACTGCAGCTCCAACAACAACCACTGCAGCTCCAACAACAACCACAGTGGCTCCAACAACAACCACAGCCGCCCCAACAACCACAGCTGCTCCAACAACAACCAGAGCCGCTCCCACCACAGCTGCACCAACAACAACCACAGCCGCCCCAACAACAACCACAGTAGCTCCAACAACAACCACAGCCGCTCCAACCACAGCTGCACCAACAACAACCACAGCCGCCCCAACAACCACAACTGCAGCTCAAACAACAACCACAGCTGCTCCAACAACAACCACAGCCGCTCCAACAACAACCACAGCTGCACCAACAACCACAACTGCAGCTCCAACAACCACCACTGCAGCTCCAACAACAACCACAGCTGCACCAACAACCACAACTGCAGCTCCAACAACCACCACTGCAGCTCCAACAACAACCACAGTGGCTCCAACAACAACCACAGCCGCTCCAACAACAACCACAGCTGCTCCAACAACAACCACAGCCGCTCCCACCACAGCTGCACCAACAACAACCACAGCCGCCCCAACAACCACAACTGCAGCTCCAACAACAACCACAGCTGCTCCAACAACAACCACAGCCGCCCCAACAACCACCACTGCAGCTCCAACAACAACCACAGTGGCTCCAACAACGACCACAGCCGCTCCAACAACAACCACAGCTGCACCAACAACTGCAGCTCCAACAACCACCACTGCAGCTCCAACAACAACCACAGTTGCTCCAACAACAACCACAGCCGCTCCAACAACAACCACAGCTGCACCAACAACAACCACAGCCGCCCCAACAACCACCACTGCAGCTCCAACAACAACCACAGCTGCTCCAACAACAACCACAGCCGCTCCAACAACAACCACAGCCGCTCCCACCACAGCTGCACCAACAACCACCACTGCCGCCCCAACAACCACAACTGCAGCTCCAATAACAACCACAGCTGCTCCAACAACAACCACAGCCGCCCCAACAACCACCACTGCAGCTCCAACAACAACCACAGTGGCTCCAACAACGACCACAGCCGCTCCAACAACAACCACAGCTGCACCAACAACTGCAGCTCCAACAACAACCACAGCTGCTCCAACAACAACCACAGCCGCTCCAACAACAACCACAGCCGCTCCCACCACAGCTGCACCAACAACAACCACAGCCGCTCCAACAACCACAACTGCAGCTCCAACAACAACCACAGCTGCTCCAACAACAACCACAGCCGCCCCAACAACCACCACTGCAGCTCCAACAACAACCACAGTGGCTCCAACAACGACCACAGCCGCTCCAACAACAACCACAGCTGCACCAACAACTGCAGCTCCAACAACCACCACTGCAGCTCCAACAACAACCACAGTGGCTCCAACAACAACCACAGCCGCTCCAACAACAACCACAGCTGCACCAACAACAACCACAGCCGCCCCAACAACCACCACTGCAGCTCCAACAACAACCACTGCAGCTCCAACAACAACCACAGTGGCTCCAACAACAACCACAGCCGCCCCAACAACCACAGCTGCTCCAACAACAACCAGAGCCGCTCCCACCACAGCTGCACCAACAACAACCACAGCCGCCCCAACAACAACCACAGTAGCTCCAACAACAACCACAGCCGCTCCAACCACAGCTGCACCAACAACAACCACAGCCGCCCCAACAACCACAACTGCAGCTCAAACAACAACCACAGCTGCTCCAACAACAACCACAGCCGCTCCAACAACAACCACAGCTGCACCAACAACCACAACTGCAGCTCCAACAACCACCACTGCAGCTCCAACAACAACCACAGCTGCACCAACAACCACAACTGCAGCTCCAACATCCACCACTGCAGCTCCAACAACAACCACAGTGGCTCCAACAACAACCACAGCCGCTCCAACAACAACCACAGCTGCTCCAACAACAACCACAGCCGCTCCCACCACAGCTGCACCAACAACAACCACAGCCGCCCCAACAACCACAACTGCAGCTCCAACAACAACCACAGCTGCTCCAACAACAACCACAGCCGCCCCAACAACCACCACTGCAGCTCCAACAACAACCACAGTGGCTCCAACAACGACCACAGCCGCTCCAACAACAACCACAGCTGCACCAACAACTGCAGCTCCAACAACCACCACTGCAGCTCCAACAACAACCACAGTTGCTCCAACAACAACCACAGCCGCTCCAACAACAACCACAGCTGCACCAACAACAACCACAGCCGCCCCAACAACCACCACTGCAGCTCCAACAACAACCACAGTGGCTCCAACAACAACCACAGCTGCACCAACAACAACCACAGCTGCACCAACAACAACCACAGCCGCCCCAACAACAACCACAGCCGCCCCAACAACCACCACTGCAGCTCCAACAACAACCACAGCCGCTCCCACCACAGCTGCACCAACAACAACCACAGCCGCCCCAACAACAACCACAGCCGCCCCAACAACCACCACTGCAGCTCCAACAACAACCACAGCCGCTCCCACCACAGCTGCACCAACAACAACCACAGCCGCCCCAACAACAACCACAGCCGCCCCAACAACCACCACTGCAGCTCCAACAAAAACCACAGCTGCACCAACAACAACCACAGCAGCTCCAACAACAACCACAGCCGCCCCAACAACCACCACTGAAGCTCCAACAACAACCACAGTGGCTCCAACAACAACCACAGCAGCTCCAACAACAACAACAGCTGCACCAACAACCACCACTGCAATTCCAACAACAACCACTGCAGCTCCAACAACAACCACAGCTGCTCCACCAACAACCACAGCAGCTCCAACAACAACCACAGCTGCTCCAACAACAACCACAGCTGCACCAACAACCACCACTGCAGCTCCAACAACAACCACTGCAGCTCCAACAACAACCACAGCCGCTCCAACAACAACCACAGCTGCACCAACAACCACCACTGTAGCTCCAACAACAACCACAGCTGCTCCAACAACAACCACAGTGGCTCCAACAACAACCACAGCCGCCCCAACAACCACCACTGCAGCTCCAACAACAACCACAGCTGCTCCAACAACAACCACAGCTGCACCAACGACAACCACCACTACAGCTCCAACAACAACCACAGCTGCACCAACAACCACCACTGCAGCTCCAACAACAACCACAGCTGCTCCAACAACCACCACTGCAACTCCAACAACATCCACAGCTGCACCAACAGCAACCACAGCTGCTCCAATTACAACCACAGCTGCTCCAACAACAACTACAGCTGCACCAACAACCACAACTGCAGCTCCAACAACAACAACAGCTGCTCCAACAACAACCACAGCTGCTCCAACAACAACCACAGCTGCACCAACAACCACAACTGCAGCTCCAACAACAACAACAGCCGCTGCAACAACAACCACAGCTGCACCAACAGCAACCACAGCTGCTCCAATTACAACCACAGCTGCTCCAACAACAACTACAGCTGCACCAACAACCACAACTGCAGCTCCAACAACAACAACAGCTGCTCCAACAACAACCACAGCTGCTCCAACAACAACCACAGCTGCACCAACAACCACAACTGCAGCTCCAACAACAACAACAGCCGCTGCAACAACAACCACAGCTGCACCAACAACCACAACTGCAGCTCCAACAACAACAACAGCCGCTGCAACAACAACCACAGCTGCACCAACAACAACCACTGCAGCTCCAACAACCACAACTGCAGCTCCAACAACAACAACAGCCGCTGCAACCACTGCAGCTCCAACAACCACCACTGCAGCTCCAACAACCACCACTGCAGCTCCAACAACAACCACAGCTGCACCAACAACAACCACAGCTGCTCCAACAACAACCACAGCTGCACCAACATCAACCACAGCTGCTCCAACAACAACAATAGCCGCTGCAACAACAACAACAGCCGCTGCAACAACAACCACAGCTGCACCAACAACAACCACAGCTGCTCCAACAACAACCACAGCTGCTCCAACAACAACCACAGCTGCACCAACAACCACAACTGCAGCTCCAACAACAACAACAGCCGCTGCCACAACAACCACAGCTGCACCAACAACAACCACTGCAGCTCCAACAACCACAACTGCAGCTCCAACAACAACAACAGCCGCTGCAACCACAGCTGCACCAACAACCACCACTGCAGCTCCAACAACAACCACAGGTGCACCAACAACAACCACAGCTGCTCCAACAACAACCACAGCTGCACCAACGACAACCACAGCTGCTCCAACAACCACCACTGCAGCTTCAACAACAACCACAGCTGCTCCAACAACAACCACTGCAGCGCCAACAACCACCACTGCAGCTCCAACAACATCCACAGCTGCACCAACAACAACCACTGCTGCTCCAACAACAACCACAGCTGCACCAACATCAACCACAGCCGCTCCAACAACAACAACAGCCGCTGCAACAACAACAACAGCCGCTGCAACAACAACCACAGCTGCACCAACAACAACCACAGCTGCACCAACAACAACCACAGCTGCACCAACAACAACCACAGCTGCTCCAACAACCACCACTGCAGCTCCAACAACAACCACAGCTGCTCCAACAACAACCACAGCTGCACCAACAACCACCCCTGCAGCTCCAACAACAACAACAGCCGCTGCAACAACAACCATAGCTGCACCAACAACAACCACTGCAGCTCCAACAACCACCACTGCAGCTCCAACAACATCCACAGCTGCACCAAGAACAACCACAGCTGCTCCAACAACGACCACAGCTGCAGCAACGACAACCACAGCTGCTCCAACAACCACCACTGCAGCTCCAACAACAACCACAGCTGCTCCAACAGCAACCACTGCAGCTCCAACAACCACCACTGCAGCTCCAACAACAACCACAGCTGCTCCAACAACAACCACAGCTGCACCAACAACAACAACTGCAGCTCCAACAACAACATCCGAGGCAACAACAACCACTGCTGCTCCAACAACAACCACAGCAGCTCCAACAACAACAACAGCTGCACCAACAACCACCACTGCAACTCCAACAACAACCACAGCAGCTCTAACAACAACAACAGCTGCACCAACAACCACCCCTGCAGCTCCAACAACCACCACAGCAGCTCCAACAACCACCACTGCAGCTCCAACAACAACCACAGCTGCCCCAACAACCACCACTGCAGCTACAACAACAACCACTGCAGCTCCAACAACAACCACAGCTGCTCCGACAACTACCACTGCCGCTCCAACAATGACCACTGCAGCTCCAACAACAACCACAGCCGCTCCAACAACGACCACAGCCGCCCCTACAACCACCACTGCAGCTCCAACAACAACCACAGCAATTCCAACAACCACCACAGCAGCTCCAACAACCCCCACTGCAGCTCCAACAACAACAACAGCCGCTGCAACAACAACCATAGCTGCACCAACAACAACCACTGCAGCTCCAACAACCACAACTGCAGCTCCAACAACAACAACAGCCGCTGCAACCACAGCTGCACCAACAACCACCACTGCAGCTCCAACAACATCCACAGCTGCACCAACAACAACCACAGCTGCTCCAACAACGACCACAGCTGCACCAACGACAACCACAGCTGCTCCAACAACCACCACTGCAGCTCCAACAACAACCACAGCTGCACCAACAACAACCACAACCGGCCCAACAACCACCACAGCTGCTCCAACAACCACCACTGCAGCTCCAACAACAACCACAGTTGCACCAACAACAACCACAGCTGCTGCAACATCTATCACTGCATTTCCAACAACAACCACAGCTGCACAAACAACAACAATTCCAACAACAACCACAGTCACTCCAACAACATCCTCATCAGTTCAAATAACAACCACAGTCGCTGCAATAACAACCACAGTAGTTCCAACAATGATAACTAGTCCAATAACCACCACACCTGCTTCTTCATTCATAGGTGTACAAACAACTAACACAGTTGGTCCAACAACCAGCACAGCTGCTGAACCTGTTTATATGCTTAAAGTTATGTTGGTAAATGAAACTTTTACAGATGCGCTGAATGACCCCAGCACCCCTCAATACCAAGATCTTGAAAGACGACTTGTAGCAAGAGTGAGTCGAATGTCTTGCATTTTTCAAGACTTCATCTTTGGGTTCCATGGGTTATCATAGAAAGTAATTTATATAATTAAATAGTGTTTCACGGAATCCTAATTTTCCGGATCCATTTTTATTTGCGTGAATTTTGATTTTAAGAAAACAGTTTCTATGCCAAATAAAGGCCCTTACATCTTCCTGTTCTTTTTTACAGTGTGAAGCCATATACCGAAGAGAATTTGGTGACCTCTTTGTGAAATGCTCTGTGATAGGTTTCAGGTAAAATCCCTTTTTTTTCTGACGTTGGTCAATTTTTATTTTCCAATACACTTAATTTTAATTACATTTTTCTTATTTTTACGTCTCACTAGCACTCAGCAATAAAATTTCCTCATGTGTTGTCTCATTTGGTATCATTATACAGATCTGTTGCAACACGAGCTGACGGAGTTGAAGCAGATCTTGCAATTACTTTTAACCAAACTACTCCAGCTGCCGACCTCCCACAGAATAGTGCTGTTGCTCAAACTCTTGTTCAAGCTGCAAATGATAACAATAATGTTGATGTGAGCTTTAGTCCCAATGAAATTTCAGTAGTAGGTAAGTTATCATCACTCTATTTTTTTAGGTTTGTGAATTTGACATCAATGTCAGTTTGATATCAACTCTGTTAAAGAAATATACTTGGTTTGAGCACAATTGATCATGAACTTATTCCTTTACTATTATTTTTCATAGCTGGTCCAGTTCCAGCATCTCCTACCACTGAAGCACCAGTCACTGCAGCACCTGCCACTGAAGCTCCTGCCACTGCAGCACCAGCCACTGCAGCACCAGCCACTGCAGCACCTGCCACTGCAGCACCTGCCACTGCAGCTCCTGCCACAGCAGCACCTGCCACTGCAGCTCCTGCCACTGCAGCTCCTGCCACAGCAGCTCCTGCCACAGTAGCATCTACTTCTGCGTCAGATATTGTTTTTAACGTGACTTTCAGATCTCTGCTCACCCCTTTCACAACTGATTTGCTGGATACATCATCCCAGGCTTTTCAGAGCCGATCTTCAATGATAACGACACAGGTATGTCTCAAACATCAAAATCAAATCTTCCATACTCAAGAAAACTAAAATGTGTTCTATTTATATTTCCAAAATATTGCTGTTACATGTTTTTTAATATCTTTGCTTTTGTTTATGCAGCTTGAACCTCTGTTTAAAAATACATTCCAATCCTCATTCAAGTCTTTGACCGTCACTGCCTTCAGGTACTTTTTCCACAATGACTAACTTACAAATTGAAAATATTATCTTGATCTTGAATCTGACAAAATATTGTTTTCCTCTCCCTCTGCAGTAATGGATCAATCATCAATCATATGACCCTTACATTTATTAGCACATTTGTTCCTAATGCCACTCAGATTGCAGAAGTTTTGTTTAATGCATCATCAACTGTCGTTGGCTTTGACATTGAAGGAACCTCTGTCACCATCAATGGCATATGTAAGCAATATTCAGCTCTATCTGATCAAAAATATATCAATTTGCAAAACTGTTTATTCAACTAATGTGTTATCATTTTCTCCTCATTTACAGCTTCTAGCGGAATAAGCCACAAGTTCAGTCTTCTCACTGCATTTTGTCTGGTATCCTTGTCATGGCTACTGTCAAACCAGAAATAGCATCAGCATTGATTGCACTCTGAATTTCGGTTACAACATGAATACCATTACCAGTATGTCAATTGTGTGTGTGGGGGAGGGGGACTGATCTGTTATCAATTTTGCCCTGATAGGACACAGTTATGACAGTGGATTAAGTATGTCTGTTGAAAAAATATATATAATAACACCGTCTCTAAAGCTCTGGGATCTTGGAAAATGATTGCATTGTCTCTCAAAATGACATGCACTTTAGTCAACTGATGGAATTCTTTCTTGGGGGCAGTCCAAATTAAGTAGCTGGTGTGTGATCTATGGATGTTTGTAGCTTGTAGCATTGCTCTGAGCTGCATGAGTCTCATGTCCAACCATTCTACTCTTAAATGTAAAAATGGACAAATGTCAAAACTCCAGATAACTGTGATGAAGCTCACTGCTGTTGCATATTTTAATTTTGCTGATAATTGTTTGCATAGTTACTGTAAACACAGAAAAGCATAGAACTTAATTTGATAGATCCGCCCGTTGTCATAAATAACCAGTCTATCTGTTTGAGTCTGTATCAGGCAGATATCCAATATTGGATCAGTGCATACATACTTAAAACTTTCTATAGGCTCCATATTCATGTAAAATCCTTGTTAAGCTTCCATAGGGATCATTATAAAAATAACAACTGCCATAATTCAAAGAAACACACAGCTGCACACCCCTTCACTAATGAATTTTATTTTTAAGGGGATTTTTAGGAACATCTATTTAAAACAAAGGCACTTTAAAATGTCTCATTTATTTAAAGTATGTTTATGTAATCCTGTATTGCTGTATTTTGAGAGACTTTTTTGTGTCCATATAACACCAGTCAAATACTTTATAATGAACAGAATAAAAACTCTTTGAAAAACTAATTTTGTCTCTTGCGTGAGTCTTGAATTTTTTGTCTGTATATTGTGTTTCACTTTGTCTTCATCATTAGTAGCTTTCATTTGAGGTGAACTTTACGAACTATAAAATAATGCCTTTTATTTTCAAATTAGCAAATTTAATGATGGCCTTTTGCAGTCACTCAGTCACACCTATCATTGTGTCAGAGAAACCTGTTTGCTCAGATGTAAACTGGGTGGTGCACAGTTTACTTTGGCTATGAGATCATGTTTTTTCAATACAGAGATTCTGAAAGCAATGTGAATGTGAATGCAAATAGTAATTTGCTATCTAGATGCAGAAGGACTCATGCTGAACTCCTGTGTAGCTGGATGAATCAGCAGGTAATGTACCCTTAATGTAATAACTGTCAGGCCCGACGGGAGAAGTTTGTAGGGCAATGCCATGAATTGCTTACTCATCTCATTCAAATGCCATTCATCTAGTCTGCTTGGTTTTAAAATTGGTCATAGGAGCCATCACGTCTTTTAAGAATTACAAATTAACAAAAGCTAATTCTGGCAATTGGCAGAGGTGGCAGGTTGTATTGACAAATGATTCTAAGCTCGACATTAGTTTTTTGGGTCACTGTGAGCAGAGCAGAGGTAACAAGACTTTTTTCCCAACTTAATGCATGTCATCCGTACTATGCTAAGAAGGGGGTGCTGTTGCATTACAAATGGCAATGAAATAGGGATGACTGATGTTGATCATTATAGCACATGAAGTTGAGCAGCTCTAAGATTCACATTTTTATGTAAAGTCATTTTAATAGTTATAATAGTTGTAGAGCTGATATTAGTAGCTGTAGTAAGAATGAGAAAAGGGAGCTCAGCATCTCCTGGGAAGATGGGTGATTGGAGCCCCAGATAATATGCTATAATGATCATCTGTATATGAATGCATACAGATAGAGACATAGAGATAGTGTGGGAGCTGGAGAGACAGTTACTCATTGTGCAAGGTGTGCGGTGGAGGGGCACATGCAGTAAACAATGATTCATATATTGAATACAAAGTAGATGCTATACATACATGTGTCTTGCCATGGCTAATTTGCAACCCCTGTCCCAGGCCAGGCTTTTAGGATTAAACAGGAGTATTGGATAGAAAAAAAGAGATACTATATAAATACAGACATTACTTAATACACATAAGATACTCAGGAAGACCAAACTGTAAAATAAGAATTATAAGAGGAAACAGTCAATGCTCACAGACTTGCTTCAGATTCTCTGACCTCTATCAGTTTTTTAACTTCAGATGGTAATGTGTTCCAGAGGTGTGTTCTGTTAAAACTCAGCATATTGCATTTCTAAAATGAGGAAATGGTACCATCTTACTGCTTTCTGATCCATTATTTTCATTGCCTGTTTATATGATGACCTGATAGTTGTAATTGTTGTTTGGTTGGCCTGGCCCCAAACAGTTGCACAGTACGATACATGAGAAAAAATCATAGCATGCATGAACTGCTGTGTTGCTTTTAGTGGTATATGTTTTCTTAATAAACAAAAACAACTAACTTTTTTTTTTTTGACAGTTTTATATAACTTTTTTTACATGTTTGTCAAACTTCAACTGAGATTATAAAATGACACCTACAAATTTGAATTCATGGACCTCCTTCATCTATTTCTAATCAATTTCTCTGTAATAAAATTAACATTTATTTTTTTTATTATTAAGAAACGCATTGAAACAGTTATATCATAGTTTAAGGTCAGATCATTATTTTGAAGCCACTTTGACAAACCAGACATCTCTTTTGAGAGGATCTTTACTGCCATCTGAGGGATCTTTGCAGACACATACTGTATAACTATGTCATCGGTATACATTTGACAGCTGACTCTTTTGCAGCTGCCTAGTAAATCATTTATGTACTGAAATATGTATTTATGTACTTAAATGGAACCTTGTGGAATTTTCATTTTGCAAGTTTGGACAGATGACTGAGTAAAACATATTCTTACACACTGCTCTCTGCATTTAAGATACAATCGAACCCAAGATATTGCATCATTTAAAAAATTAAATTTTTTCATTTAAAGAGAATGTCATGATTCACAGTATCGAAGGCTTTTTTCAAGACCAAAAATATTACTCCTACTACACTGCCTTCATCCAATGACTGCTTTATGGTTTCAGTAAGGTCACAAGATACCACAAGGATACAATCTCTGTTATTTTAAAGATGAATAGTATCTACATTTTATTTCTACATCTTAGGTGTGCAAAAGTGTAATTATTCCATAAAATATTGCACGTAAAAACCACTGCACACTGTCTAAATTGCAGAAAACACATTGGCAACGTTTTGGTCATTAAATACAAGAAATTACCCAATATTGAATGCTGGGGATTTCTTCTATTTTTAGTTTTTAGTTTTAGTTTTTTCACATCCAGTCTCAAGAACCTTTCAGCCAGTTTTATTTGTTAATAGTTTACCGCCCTCTTGGCCCATATTCTAAATTCTATAAAACATCTTTCAACAACACCATACTGACATTGACAGTCCCCCCCAACCCAAGCCCAACGCAAGGTAACATCTGGATGTCACCACATTCATATAGAGACAAAAAATAAAAAACAAATAAACAAACACACACACACACACCACCACACACACTACTACAACAACACACACCAAAAAAAAGACATAATAACAGTAACAATGAAATCACGTAATTAAATTAGGGTTCTCCTTCAACCCCTAATGTAGGGATATAATCTATAACCTGACCCCAAACCTTTTGAAAATGCAGTTGTCCTTTCATATAATATTTGATTTTCTCAGGTGTACAATACAGTAACAATTCTAACCCCCAATACTTGATTGGGGGAGGGGTTATTTAATATTGCATATAATCTAGATATGAGGCCCTTCTGGGTGCTTGTAGTGCTAAAAAATCCCAACAGCCAGGGATTTTCTTTTTGATCCAGTTACTTATTTTCAAGTATTTATAAAAAATCGAGTGTGGTATGTCAAATGTCAAAATGTCAAATGTCCCTGAGGTAGTTCAAATCTGCAAAAACATTTTGCACAGATCTCCGATTTCTTCAATTAACCTTAAGTTTCCAGTCATCGATGATTCTGTCTCTGATGTCTTTAGGGACAAGTGGATTGTTCCACAGGGGTGTGCTCTTTAACAAGGTGTTCTGATAACCTACAACTTTAAATGTTTCTTTAGAGCACTTAAATGTGTGATTTATGACCCAGTTTGTAGGAACAGCTTTGAGGTTTTTGACAGTTTCAATAAAAGGTATTAAATATGGTGGGGAAGGATGCGTTATATGATTTTCCAATTTGGTCCATCCAGGGGGGGATGCTTACTCACTATTAAGCCAGCACCAGATATTACGAGATTGGCTGGCCAGGTATAGCCTGAAATTGGGTAGGTTCAAACCTCCTTTGTTTGAGGTAGCTTACAATGTCGATAACTTAATCCTGGCACGTGTTTGAGACCACAGAAAGCTAGTAATAATTTTGTTCAATGACAAAAAAAAGTAGGCAAGTGGTTTTTTTTGGTATATTTGTTTTCGAAACCGCATACTACTATCTAAATCAGTATGCAGTATATACTGTATACTGCATACTGAGTTCAACAGTATTATGTAGTATGACTGCCAGTCGTCAGTTATTTTGCAGTATGCTTGGCCCCGGTTAAACTGGTTTTACTCAGCTGTGAATAATTTGTAGTAATAGAGCAAGCCAAGGACCCTGTAATTGCAGCTGCTTGTCCGGCTGTGGCACATGCACTGTACAGTCTACAAAGAAACAAAATCTGAGGTGTTAAGACTTATAAATATGAACATGTCATATTTGTTATTGGTTCATAATGTGGCAAGATATTCAGTCAACCCCACCGACGAGTTTAAACAGCTGCGCGTCGGCATTTTGATCTCTGACCTCGCACTTTGCATTGTGGGAAACAGTATGCGAGGTAGACTGGTCCGATGCATACTGTACAATTTTCCCGGATCAGTATGACATCCTGGTATTTTTGGCATACTGCAGATCTCGCAGTTGTTCACATACTGCATACTGCATATTGGCCAAATCAGTACGTACTAGTAGTATAGTATGCGGTTTCGAAAACAGCCAATGACTGTGGAAGAGAGGGAACTGTTTTAGCATTTTGCCGCAGCAGGATGATTGGTTGAGAGAGGTTGTGCCCGAATCTGGTTGGTTAATTACTTAAAGAATAAACGCCCATTATGAGCTGATCACCAGAGCAGGTAGACAGAGGAAGTAGTTTAGGTTGAAGTAAAAGGATGAATAAATTTGTGAAAGAATATAACCAGTTGTCCTGTCTGAACTTACGCTGAGCTCCATTTGTCACAAATGTGGGAAAACAAAGGAGGTGGACCCAATTTATTTAACAAAAAAAGCAAACAAAACTTACTACATAGAAATCCAAAAATGTCCAACTGAAAAATTCTGCAAAGATCAAAAGACAAAGGGAGCACGGGGAAGGACACTAACATTCACCATTCACCATACAACAACTAACATTTGACAAACAACAATCTGACACGGAAGGGAAGAAACACTGAGACTAAATACATGGGGTAATCAAACACAGGTGAGACCAACAAGACACAGGTGAGGAAAATCAGGGCAATCAAGACTGGAGGGAAACACACAGAGGCAGGGAGAAAATTACTGCAAAACTACAAAATAAATACATGAAACACTGAAGACACAGAGAAACTCAAGAATGTAACATCAAGACACACTAGAACATAGAGGGACACAAGGATACAAAATTACAAAATAACACGGGAAACACTGAAGACTAAACTAGGAAACAATCAAACACTAGGATAGATAATTAACTAAGTAACAAAACAATGAATAAACTAACTAGATCAGATCACCTCCTGAGCACTGCCGACCCCCTCCCCACCATCAGCTCAGAAGCGCCCGCTGTGGGCCGCTACGTCACTCTGGCTTCTCTCCATTAGTGCATGTCCATAGGATCCTGTTTCTGCATGTGTGTGTATATTTCAGCCTATGTGTGTGTTCATGACTTACAGAGTGTAAAAACTGAAATTTCCCCTTGCAGGGATCAATAAAAGTAAATCTTAATCTTAATCTTAAGCTTAAACAAAAATAAAGCATGACACTATTAGTAGCCTAATATGTAAAGCTCTACCCCAATATGTAGACTAGCTCCAGTGAGATACAGGAGATTTTAGTATGGAGAACTGGGGACAGTCTAGATAGTATACCCACAAATGCAAGCACACACACTATTAAGATAGTTTTTGAGCATCTAAACTATTATTAATGTTTTTCCAGAGTTAATAAAGAGTCAGAAATCATGTCTAATGATTCAATGTCTTGCTCAAGGGTACCTCAGCAGTACTCTGGAAGTGCTCTGGCACCTCTCCAGCTAAAAGACCAACTTCCATATTTCCAAACCCAAGTCTCTATAGACTCTTTATGCCGTCATGGCATAAAGAGATAAAAAATATCAAACAAAAACTCTTTATTCATTAATAAGGGTGCCTTCCTCCAATGGGGCCCTGGGAATTCAGTCCCACTTTGTGTTCCACTACGACGCTAATGCTCTCTAATTCCTTCCTCTCCTCTCTCGTTTCACTTGCTTTTGCTTAATCTTTCCAAGTCATCACTTTTTGTGGATAGTGCGGGTAAACTTTACTGGCAAAATATGCTGTTATAAAAGTGTCAGACCAACTTCTGCAACCATAGCTTACAGAGGAGTAGGGGGAAAGAAAATCTGAAGCTTCAGCTTTGAAAACGCTGAAAGTTCTTAGTCAAATGTAAACAATTTGTAATCTATGCCTATGGGCCTGTCAGATTCTCAAACCCATGGCACAGTATCCTTTAGCTCACCTGGACAAAAAGAGCTCTAAGTTTTGAGATTCACCAATCCTGACATAAAGTAAGCCTTACATTACTCCAAACACAACGAAGAACCACTCTCTGGATGGGTGCTGTCCATAGACTGTATATAACATGGGCGTAGTCCAGTGATGTCTCACATTGGTTTCAGATTGGTTTGGAGGCCAATGATGGCGGTTGCCATGTTGGAAATGCTGCCTCAAACTAACTTTCAATCATTGGGACTTAAGACATAGATGTGGAGTTAAGGCGAGTCTTAAGCCTAATGTGGCAAACAGCTACAATTTGCATAGATAATTATTGTTTACTCTTAACGTAGCCTATTGTTTAAAATAAAAACATCTTAATAATGTAATGTTTATTTAAGATGTGTTGCTGCCCTCTTGGCCCGGTCACTTGTAAATGAGATCTCAATGGGTTAATTTCCTGGTTAAATAAATGGAACCAGTCTTATGTTGAACAGCCTGCTGCGACTGTGTTGGGTTTGTTAAGGGGACAGAGATGAGACAGACGGTGAGATAGAAAGAGACAAACAAACACAGGAACAAACATAACATATAAAAAAAAAAAGTATTTCAAATCTTTTGCATGCTCCCCTTAAAGGCAGAATATGTGATTTTTAACACTTAAATGTAACAGAAATCAAATATATACTCTGAAAATAACTCTGTGAGTCACGACTGTCTATAGTGGGTGTAACACCTGAGTCCCGCTGTCTGAGATGCTTTCCAAGCTTTCCAAGCTTTCCAAGCCGTAGCTACACTTTGTTTACATCATCAGGACAGCCGGCCGACTCATCACCTTGCGTATGAAAGTTGTTTAATTGAGGGACTAGAGAAAAGAAGAATAACATACTGTACTTATTGCTTATTTGAATGTCACCTAAGCATTTTTAGATCACGGTCATTTTGTGTAGATTTACATGCAGTGTAAAGATACGAGCATAAGAAAGATCACGAGCATTAGCATGCTAACACAACAATGCATCTGCAGTTGTTTTTATGTCTATAGGCTACTACAATTATATGCTGAAATGGTCAACAGCTAAATTTGGGACCGGCTAAATACATATTAAGGAAGTGTGAGGTAATTTTATTTTGGTTTGGCTAAATTGTAATTTAATTGTGTTGTATTTAAAAAGTTACCCAAACGAATAAAAATTTGATGATCCATACTCAGCCAATACAATAGAACTTGATAACAGTTATTGCTCTTTTTAGCATTTTATTTTAATAACCCATTCAAAAGATGTCTTTCTTAATTTGTTTTTCATAACTTTCTGTCATACCAGTGGAACGTCTTTCTACATTCACATAAGTGGAATGCACCGGCAGCTTTTGTCACAGGACAAAAAAGGGAGTGTGCCACAATACTGTGCCAAGATAATGACAGATGAAACAAAAGAAATTCTGTTTATAGTGATTTACCTTTGTTCACTGGAAAGGCGTCACAACATTTCAGAAATATTCAATACGTAAGAGTCACGTAGTCATCTATATTCCTTTCCGATATATAAAGCCCTTTAAACAGGATGGTTGTCACCTAGCTGAAAGGTTTACAAATCGCAGCCAAGAACTGGACTAATTGAAGAAAAAAGTTTTCTTTCATCAGTTTAGAGAAAATCTTAATCTGATACAGAGACAGAATAAATAACTCTTCATTGATCTTTTGTTTTGAGGTGAGTAAATGTTTTGTACCTTTGTACATTTTTACAAAATTATTGTTCAGAAAATTCCAAAAGTCAAAAGTGATGATTTGTATTTGTTTTAAATACAACACTGTTGTAGCTCAAGTTACACCAGAATACTTGTATTAAATTAAATATAACAATTTAATACAACAGTGAGTACTTGACAATTTGAGAGGCTCCAAACAAACTTTGTGAATTTGCTCCTCAGTTTATATTAATTTTCAAATAGTGTGTATTTATGTTTAAAATGCATCTTACCGCTTATTGAGAAACTGTTAGTTAAGATTGAAAAAAATGATGCAAGACAGATTAAGAGATGCAGAGGAGTTGAAGAAACATGTTTTTGGAAAAAAGGTTTACATGATCTTCTAAACTCTTACAACCTAAAAGTGTAATTTGAATCTGAGTTCCCTTGGCTTCAATAAACTGAAATTAGGATATGTGAGCAAAACTTTACTTTTGGTCATAAGGGTTATATTAAGTTCAATTAAGCCATTTCGTTGTAAACGTTTCTATACATTTTAAGAAGTATGTAATAGTTTAATCAACAAGCAAAGGGATATATACATATATATATATATATAGAAAGATTCCTCATGCCTTATAGTGTTTTAATCCTTTAACATATTCAGTTGCAGAGGAGTTGAAGAAACATGTTTTTGGAAAAAGGTTTACATGATCTTCTAAACTCTTACAACCTAAAAGTGTATTTTGAATCTGAGTTCCCTTGGCTTCAATAAACTGAAATTAGGACATGTGAGCAAAACTTTACTTTTGGTCATAAGGGTTATATTAAGTTCAATTAAGCCATTTCATTGTAAACGTTTCTATACATTTTAAGAAGTATGGAACAGTTTAATCAACAAGCAAAGGGATATATACATATATATATATATATATATATATATAGAAAGATTCCTCATGCCTTATAGTGTTTTAATCCTTTAACATATTCAGTCATTAGCAGGATATCTGACTATCTGTTTGATTTCAAACAAATTTCCAAAAAGTTCAAGAAAAAGATAATTAATTCAAGTTAGATTTGATCGAAGTTAGTATATTTTATTACATATCTAACCTTCCTTTGTAATGAATTTGATTCTGATGGTTATTTTGTTTAAAAGAAGTAAAAGAATGATTCTCCTAAGAGAGAACAGATTATTTCTTTAATAATTCCCTTTTAATTAAGTTTATGCATTGTCTGCACTGATTTATTTTTGATAGACTCACAAGGACGCAAGATGGCTGTTGGAAAGATCATATTTATTCTAATTCAAACAGGTAAGATGAGTGTGATTTACTACCTGCAAAGTACATTAAATAAAAATAATAATTTAAGAGTTGGAAGTTATATCCATGATTCATAATATAGGAGGAAAACAAAAAGTAATCCTGTTGCTATACAGAAATGAAAAGAAAAAAGTATAATTGTGAATTATGTTTTTAGAGCCCTGACATTAAAGTAACAAAACAAAAATACAATTTGTCTGCTTTAAAAAAAAACTAAAACTAAAACTAATTCAATATTTTCCAATATCAACAGCTCTATTAATATCTCAAGCAAAGAAAACTACAGCTCAAACAACTACTACAGCGGTTCCAACAACAACCAAAGCTGCGCCAACAACCACCACTGCAGCTCCAACAACAACCACAGCTGCTCCAACAACAACCACTGCAGCTCCAACAACAACCACTGCAGCTCCAACAACAACCACAGCTGCTCCAACAACAACAGCTGCTCCAACAACAACCACAGCTGCTCCAACAACAACTACAGCCGCTCCAACAACAACCACAGCCGCTCCAACAACCACCACTGCAGCTCCAACAACAACCACTGCAGCTCCAACAACCACCACTGCAGCTCCAACAACAACCACAGCTGCTGCAACAACAACCACAGCTGCACCAACAACAACCACAGCTGCACCAACAACAACTACTGCTGCACCAACAACAACCACAGCTGCACCAACAACCACAACGGCAGCTCCAACAACAACAACAGCCGCTCCAACAACAACCACAGCTGCACCAACAACAACCACTGCAGCTCCAACAACAACCACAGCTGCACCAACAACAACCACGGCGGCTCCAACAACAACCACAGCCGCACCAACAACAACCACAGCTGCTCCAACAACCACCACTGCAGCTCCAACAACAACCACAGCTGCTCCAACAACAACCATTGCAGCTCCAACAACAACCACAGCTGCTCCAACAACGACCACTGCAGCTCTAACAACAACCACAGCTGCACCAACAACCACCACTGCAGCTCCAACAACAACCACAGCTGCTCCAACAACAACCAATGCAGCTCCAACAACCACCACTGCAGCTCCAACAACAACCACAGCTGCACCAACAACAACCACAGCTGCTCCAACAACCACCACTGCAGCTCCGACAACAACAACAGCTGCACCAACAACCACAACTGCATCTCCAACAACAACCACGGCTGCACCAACAACAACCACGGCTGCTCCAACAACCACCACTGCAGCTCCAACAACAACAACAGCCGCTCCAACAACAACCACAGCTGCACCAACAACCACAACTGCAGCTCCAACAACAACCACGGCTGCACCAACAACAACCACGGCTTCTCCAACAACCACCACTGCAGCTCCAACAACCACCACTGCAGCTCCAACAACAACCACAGCTGCACCAACAACCACAACGGCAGCTCCGACAACAACAACAGCTGCACCAACAACCACAACTGCAGCTCCAACAACAACCACGGCTGCACCAACAACAACCACAGCTGCTCCAACAACCACCACTGCAGCTCCAACAACAACCACAGCTGCTCCAACAACAACCACAGCTGCACCAACAACAACCACTGCAGCTCCAACAACCACCACTGCAGCTCCAACAACAACCACAGCTGCTGCAACAACAACCACAGCTGCACCAACAACCACAACTGCAGCTCCAACAACAACCACGGCTGCACCAACAACAACCACGGCTGCTCCAACAACCACCACTGCAGCTCCAACAACAACCACAGCTGCTCCAACAACAACCACAACTGCACCAACAACAACCACTGCAGCTCCAACAACCACCACTGCAGCTCCAACAACAACCACAGCTGCACCAACAACAACTACAGCTGCACCAACAACAACCACAGCTGCACCAACAACCACAACGGCAGCTCCAACAACAACAACAGCCGCTCCAACAACAACCACAGCTGCACCAACAACAACCACTGCAGCTCCAACAACAACCACAGCTGCACCAACAACAACCACGGCGGCTCCAACAACAACCACAGCCGCACCAACAACAACCACAGCTGCTCCAACAACCACCACTGCAGCTCCAACAACAACCACGGCTGCTCCAACAACCACCACTGTAGCTCCAACAACAACCACAGCTGCTCCAACAACAACCACAGCTGCACCAACAACAACCACTGCAGCTCCAACAACTACCACTGCAGCTCCAACAACAACCACAGCTGCACCAACAACAACTACAGCTGCACCAACAACAACCACAGCTGCACCAACAACCACAACGGCAGGTCCAACAACAACAACAGCCGCTCCAACAACAACCACAGCTGCACCAACAACAACCACTGCAGCTCCAACAACAACCACAGCTGCACCAACAACAACCACGGCGGCTCCAACAACAACCACAGCCGCACCAACAACAACCACAGCTGCTCCAACAACAACCACTGCAGCTCCAACAACAACCACGGCTGCTCCAACAACAACCACAGCTGCACCAACAACCACAACGGCAGCTCCGACAACAACAACAGCTGCACCGACAACCACAACTGCATCTCCAACAACAACCACGGCTGCACCAACAACAACCACGGCTGCTCCAACAACCACCACTGCAGCTCCAACAACAACAACAGCTGCTCCAACAACAACCACAGCTGCACCAACAACCACAACTGCAGCTCCAACAACAACCACAGCTGCGCCAACAACAACCACAGCTGCTCCAACAACCACCACTGCAGCTCCAACAACCACCACTGCAGCTCCAACAACAACCACAGCTGCACCAACAACAACCACAGCTGCTCCAACAACCACAACGGCAGCTCCGACAACAACAACAGCTGCACCAACAACCACAACTGCAGCTCCAACAACAACCACGGCTGCACCAACAACAACCACGGCTGCTCCAACAACCACCACTGCAGCTCCAACAACAACCACAGCTGCTCCAACAACAACCACAGCTGCACCAACAACAACCACTGCAGCTCCAACAACCACCACTGCAGCTCCAACAACAACCACAGCTGCTGCAACAACAACCACAGCTGCTGCAACAACAACCACAGCTGCACCAACAACAACCACAGCTGCACCAACAACAACTACTGCTGCACCAACAACAACCACAGCTGCACCAACAACCACAACGGCAGCTCCAACAACAACAACAGCCGCTCCAACAACAACCACAGCTGCACCAACAACAACAACTGCAGCTCCAACAACAACCACAGCTGCACCAACAACAACCACGGCGGCTCCAACAACAACCACAGCCGCACCAACAACAACCACAGCTGCTCCAACAACCACCACTGCAGCTCCAACAACAACCACAGCTGCTGCTCCAACAACAACCATTGCAGCTCCAACAACAACCACAGCTGCTCCAACAACTACCACTGCAGCTCTAACAACAACCACAGCTTCTCCAACAACAACCACAGCTGCACCAACAACCACAACGGCAGCTCCGACAACAACAACAGCTGCACCGACAACCACAACTGCATCTCCAACAACAACCACGGCTGCACCAACAACAACCACGGCTGCTCCAACAACCACCACTGCAGCTCCAACAACAACAACAGCCGCTCCAACAACAACCACAGCTGCACCAACAACCACAACTGCAGCACCAACAACAACCACAGCTGCTCCAACAACCACAACGGCAGCTCCGACAACAACAACAGCTGCACCAACAACCACAACTGCAGCTCCAACAACAACCACGGCTGCACCAACAACAACCACGGCTGCTCCAACAACCACCACTGCAGCTCCAACAACAACCACAGCTGCTCCAACAACAACCACAGCTGCACCAACAACAACCACTGCAGCTCCAACAACCACCACTGCAGCTCCAACAACAACCACAGCTGCTGCAACAACAACCACAGCTGCTGCAACAACAACCACAGCTGCACCAACAACAACCACAGCTGCACCAACAACAACTACTGCTGCACCAACAACAACCACAGCTGCACCAACAACCACCACTGCAGCTCCAACAACAACAACAGCCGCTCCAACAACAACCACAGCTGCACCAACAACCACAACTGCAGCACCAACAACAACCACAGCTGCACCAACAACAACCACGGCGGCTCCAACAACAACAACAGCTGCACCAACAACCACAACTGCAGCTCCAACAACAACCACGGCTGCACCAACAACAACCACGGCTGCTCCAACAACCACCACTGCAGCTCCAACAACAACCACAGCTGCTCCAACAACAACCACAGCTGCACCAACAACAACCACTGCAGCTCCAACAACCACCACTGCAGCTCCAACAACAACCACAGCTGCTGCAACAACAACCACAGCTGCTGCAACAACAACCACAGCTGCACCAACAACAACCACAGCTGCACCAACAACAACTACTGCTGCACCAACAACAACCACAGCTGCACCAACAACCACAACGGCAGCTCCAACAACAACAACAGCCGCTCCAACAACAACCACAGCTGCACCAACAACAACAACTGCAGCTCCAACAACAACCACAGCTGCACCAACAACAACCACGGCGGCTCCAACAACAACCACAGCCGCACCAACAACAACCACAGCTGCTCCAACAACCACCACTGCAGCTCCAACAACAACCACAGCTGCTGCTCCAACAACAACCATTGCAGCTCCAACAACAACCACAGCTGCTCCAACAACTACCACTGCAGCTCTAACAACAACCACAGCTGCTCCAACAACAACCACAGCTGCACCAACAACCACAACGGCAGCTCCGACAACAACAACAGCTGCACCGACAACCACAACTGCATCTCCAACAACAACCACGGCTGCACCAACAACAACCACGGCTGCTCCAACAACCACCACTGCAGCTCCAACAACAACAACAGCCGCTCCAACAACAACCACAGCTGCACCAACAACCACAACTGCAGCTCCAACAACAACCACGGCTGCACCAACAACAACCACGGCTTCTCCAACAACCACCACTGCAGCTCCAACAACCACCACTGCAGCTCCAACAACAACCACAGCTGCTGCAACAACAACCACAGCTGCTCCAACAACAACAACAGCTGCACCAACAACAACCACTGCAGCTCCAACAACCACCACTGCAGCTCCAACAACAACCACAGCTGCTGCAACAACAACCACAGCTGCTGCAACAACAACCACAGCTGCACCAACAACAACCACAGCTGCACCAACAACAACTACTGCTGCACCAACAACAACCACAGCTGCACCAACAACCACAACGGCAGCTCCAACAACAACAACAGCCGCTCCAACAACAACCACAGCTGCACCAACAACAACAACTGCAGCTCCAACAACAACCACAGCTGCACCAACAACAACCACGGCGGCTCCAACAACCACAACTGCAGCTCCAACAACAACCACGGCTGCACCAACAACAACCACGGCTTCTCCAACAACCACAACGGCAGCTCCGACAACAACAACAGCTGCACCAACAACCACAACTGCAGCTCCAACAACAACCACGGCTGCACCAACAACAACCACAGCTGCTCCAACAACCACCACTGCAGCTCCAACAACAACCACAGCTGCAGCTCCAACAACAACCACAGCTGCTCCAACAACAACAACAGCTGCTCCAACAACAACCACAGCTGCACCAACAACAACCACAGCTGCTCCAACAACCACAACGGCAGCTCCAACAACAACAACAGCTGCTCCAACAACCACCACTGCAGCTCCAACAACAACCACAGCTGCTCCAACAACAACCACAGCTGCACCAACAACAACCACTGCAGCTCCAACAACCACCACTGCAGCTCCAACGACAACCACAGCTGCTGCAACAACAACCACAGCTGCACCAACAACAACCACAGCTGCACCAACAACAACTACAGCTGCACCAACAACAACCACAGCTGCACCAACAACCACAACGGCAGCTCCAACAACAACAACAGCCGCACCAACAACAACCACTGCAGCTCCAACAACAACCACAGCTGCACCAACAACAACCACGGCGGCTCCAACAACAACCACAGCCGCACCAACAACAACCACAGCTGCTCCAACAACAACCACTGCAGCTCCAACAACAACCACAGCTGCTCCAACAACAACCACAGCTGCACCAACAACCACAACGGCAGCTCCGACAACAACAACAGCTGCACCGACAACCACAACTGCATCTCCAACAACAACCACGGCTGCACCAACAACAACCACGGCTGCTCCAACAACCACCACTGCAGCTCCAACAACAACAACAGCCGCTCCAACAACAACCACAGCTGCACCAACAACCACAACTGCAGCTCCAACAACAACCACGGCTGCACCAACAACAACCACGGCTGCACCAACAACAACCACGGCTGCTCCAACAACCACCACTGCAGCTCCAACAACCACCACTGCAGCTCCAACAACAACCACAGCTGCACCAACAACAACCACAGCTGCTCCAACAACCACAACGGCAGCTCCGACAACAACAACAACTGCACCAACAACCACAACTGCAGCTCCAACAACAACCACGGCTGCACCAACAACAACCACGGCTGCTCCAACAACAACCACTGCAGCTCCAACAACAACCACTGCAGCTCCAACAACAACCACAGCTGCACCAACAACAACCACAGCTGCTCCAACAACCACAACGGCTGCACCAACAACAACAACAGCCGCTCCAACAACAACCACAGCTGCACCAACAACCACCACTGCAGCTCCAACAACAACCACAGCTGCACCAACAACAACAACGGCTGCTCCAACAACCACCACTGCAGCTCCAACAACAACCACAGCTGCACCAACAACAACCACAGCTGCTGCAACAACAACCAATGCTGCACCAACAACAACCACAGCTGCACCAACAACAACTACTGCTGCACCAACAACAACCACAGCTGCACCAACAACCACAACGGCAGCTCCAACAACAACAACAGCCGCTCCAACAACAACCACAGCTGCACCAACAACAACCACTGCAGCTCCAACAACAACCACAGCTGCACCAACAACAACCACGGCGGCTCCAACAACAACCACAGCCGCACCAACAACAACCACAGCTGCTCCAACAACCACCACTGCAGCTCCAACAACAACCATTGCAGCTCCAACAACAACCAGAGCTGCTCCAACAACTACCACTGCAGCTCTAACAACAACCACAGCTGCACCAACAACCACCACTGCAGCTCCAACAACAACCACAGCTGCTCCAACAACAACCACTGCAGCTCCAACAACCACCACTGCAGCTCCAACAACAACCACAGCTGCTCCAACAACCACCACAGCTGCTCCAACAACCACAACGGCAGCTCCGACAACAACAACAGCTGCACCAACAACCACAACTGCAGCTCCAACAACAACCACAGCTGCTGCAACAACAACCACAGCTGCACCAACAACAACCACAGCTGCCCCAACAACAACTACAGCTGCACCAACAACAACCACAGCTGCACCAACAACCACAACGGCAGCTCCAACAACAACAACAGCCGCTCTAACAACAACCACAGCTGCACCAACAACAACCACTGCAGCTCCAACAACAACCACAGCTGCTCCAACAACAACCACAGCTGCACCAACAACAACGACAGCTGCTCCAACAACCACCACTGCAGCTCAAACAACAACCACAGCTGCTCCAACAACAACCATTGCAGCTCCAACAACAACCACAGCTGCTCCAACAACTACCACTGCAGCTCTAACAACAACCACAGCTGCACCAACAACCACCCCTGCAGCTCCAACAACAACCACAGCTGCTCCAACAACAACCACTGCAGCTCCAACAACCACCACTGCAGCTCCAACAACAACCACAGCTGCACCAACAACAACCACAGCTGCTCCAACAACCACAACGGCAGCTCCGACAACAACAACAGCTGCACCAACAACCACAACTGCAGCTCCAACAACAACCACGGCTGCACCAACAACAACCACGGCTGCTCCAACAACAACCATTGCAGCTCCAACAACAACCACTGCAGCTCCAACAACAACCACAGCTGCACCAACAACAACCACAGCTGCTCCAACAACCACAACGGCTGCACCAACAACAACAACAGCCGCTCCAACAACAACCACAGCTGCACCAACAACCACCACTGCAGCTCCAACAACAACCACAGCTGCACCAACAACAACCACGGCTGCTCCAACAACCACCACTGCAGCTCCAACAACAACCACAGCTGCACCAACAACAACCACAGCTGCTCCAACAACCACCACTGCAGCTCCAACAACAACCACAGCTGCTCCAACAACAACCACAGCTGCACCAACAACAACCACAGCTGCTCCAACAACCACAACGGCAGCTCCAACAACAACAACAACAGCTGCTCCAACAACCACCACTGCAGCTCCAACAACAACCACAGCTGCTCCAACAACAACCACAGCTGCACCAACAACAACCACTGCAGCTCCAACAACCACCACAGCTGCTGCAACAACAACCACAGCTGCACCAACAACAACCACAACGGCTGCACCAACAACAACCACAGCTGCACCAACAACCACAACGGCAGGTCCAACAACAACAACAGCCGCATCAACAACAACCACTGCAGCTCCAACAACAACCACAGCTGCTCCAACAACAACCACAGCTGCACCAACAACCACAACGGCAGCTCCGACAACAACAACAGCTGCACCGACAACCACAACTGCATCTCCAACAACAACCACGGCTGCACCAACAACCACCACGGCTGCTCCAACAACCACCACTGCAGCTCCAACAACAACAACAGCCGCTCCAACAACAACCACAGCTGCACCAACAACCACAACTGCAGCTCCAACAACAACCACGGCTGCACCAACAACAACCACGGCTGCTCCAACAACCACCACTGCAGCTCCAACAACCACCACTGCAGCTCCAACAACAACCACAGCTGCACCAACAACAACCACAGCTGCTCCAACAACCACAACGGCAGCTCCGACAACAACAACAGCTGCACCAACAACCACAACTGCAGCTCCAACAACAACCACGGCTGCACCAACAACAACCACGGCTGCTCCAACAACCACCACTGCAGCTCCAACAACAACCACAGCTGCTCCAACAACAACCACAGCTGCACCAACAACAACCACAGCTGCTCCAACAACCACAACGGCTGCTCCAACAACAACAACAGCTGCTCCAACAACCACCACTGCAGCTCCAACAACAACCACAGCTGCTCCAACAACAACCACAGCTGCACCAACAACAACCACTGCAGCTCCAACAACCACCACTGCAGCTCCAACGACAACCACAGCTGCTGCAACAACAACCACAGCTGCACCAACAACAACCACAGCTGCACCAACAACAACTACAGCTGCACCAACAACAACCACAGCTGCACCAACAACCACAACGGCAGCTCCAACAACAACAACAGCCGCACCAACAACAACCACTGCAGCTCCAACAACAACCACAGCTGCACCAACAACAACCACGGCGGCTCCAACAACAACCACAGCCGCACCAACAACAACCACAGCTGCACCAACAACAACCACAGCTGCACCAACAACAACTACAGCTGCACCAACAACAACCACAGCTGCACCAACAACCACAACGGCAGCTCCAACAACAACAACAGCCGCACCAACAACAACCACTGCAGCTCCAACAACAACCACAGCTGCACCAACAACAACCACGGCGGCTCCAACAACAACCACAGCCGCACCAACAACAACCACAGCTGCTCCAACAACAACCACTGCAGCTCCAACAACAACCACAGCTGCTCCAACAACAACCACAGCTGCACCAACAACCACAACGGCAGCTCCGACAACAACAACAGCTGCACCGACAACCACAACTGCATCTCCAACAACAACCACGGCTGCACCAACAACAACCACGGCTGCTCCAACAACCACCACTGCAGCTCCAACAACAACAACAGCCGCTCCAACAACAACCACAGCTGCACCAACAACCACAACTGCATCTCCAACAACAACCACGGCTGCACCAACAACAACCACGGCTGCTCCAACAACCACCACTGCAGCTCCATCAACCACCACTGCAGCTCCAACAACAACCACAGCTGCACCAACAACAACCACAGCTGCTCCAACAACCACAACGGCAGCTCCGACGACAACAACAACAGCTGCACCAACAACCACAACTGCAGCTCCAACAACAACCACGGCTGCACCAACAACAACCACGGCTGCTCCAACAACCACCACTGCAGCTCCAACAACAACCACAGCTGCTCCAACAATAACCACAGCTGCACCAACAACAACCACAGCTGCTCCAACAACCACAACGGCAGCTCCAACAACAACAACAGCTGCTCCAACAACAACCACTGCAGCTCCAACAACAACCACAGCTGCTCCAACAACAACCACAGCTGCACCAACAACAACCACTTCAGCTCCAACAACCACCACTGCAGCTCCAACGACAACCACAGCTGCTGCAACAACAACCACAGCTGCACCAACAACAACCACAGCTGCACCAACAACAACCACAGCTGCACCAACAACCACAACGGCAGCTCCAACAACAACAACAGCCGCACCAACAACAACCACTGCAGCTCCAACAACAACCACAGCTGCACCAACAACAACCACGGCGGCTCCAACAACAACCACAGCCGCACCAACAACAACCACAGCTGCTCCAACAACAACCACTGCAGCTCCAACAACAACCACAGCTGCTCCAACAACAACCACAGCTGCACCAACAACCACAACGGCAGCTCCGACAACAACAACAGCTGCACCGACAACCACAACTGCATCTCCAACAACAACCACGGCTGCACCAACAACAACCACGGCGGCTCCAACAACCACCACTGCAGCTCCAACAACAACAACAGCCGCTCCAACAACAACCACAGCTGCACCAACAACCACAACTGCAGCTCCAACAACAACCACGGCTGCACCAACAACAACCACGGCTGCTCCAACAACCACCACTGCAGCTCCAACAACCACCACTGCAGCTCCAACAACAACCACAGCTGCACCAACAACAACCACGGCGGCTCCAACAACAACCACAGCCACACCAACAACAACCACAGCTGCTCCAACAACCACCACTGCAGCTCCAACAACAACCACAGCTGCTCCAACAACAACCACAGCTGCACCAACAACAACGACAGCTGCTCCAACAACCACCACTGCAGCTCAAACAACAACCACAGCTGCTCCAACAACAACCATTGCAGCTCCAACAACAACCACAGCTGCTCCAACAACTACCACTGCAGCTCCAACAACAACCACAGCTGCACCAACAACCACCACTGCAGCTCCAACAACAACCACAGCTGCTCCAACAACAACCACTGCAGCTCCAACAACCACCACTGCAGCTCCAACAACAACCACAGCTGCACCAACAACAACCACAGCTGCTCCAACAACCACAACGGCAGCTCCGACAACAACAACAGCTGCACCAACAACCACAACTGCAGCTCCAACAACAACCACGGCTGCACCAACAACAACCACGTCTGCTCCAACAACAACCACTGCAGCTCCAACAACAACCACTGCAGCTCCAACAACAACCACAGCTGCACCAACAACAACCACAGCTGCTCCAACAACCACAACGGCTGCACCAACAACAACAACGCGCGCTCCAACAACAACCACAGCTACACCAACAACAACAACAGCTGCACCAACAACCCCCACTGCAGCTCCAACAACAAGCACAGCTGCACCAACAACAACCACAGATGCTCCAACAACAACCACAGCTGCACCAACAACAACCACATCTGCTCCAACAACCACCACTGCAGCTCCAACAACAACCACAGCTGCTCCAACAACAACCACAGCTGCACCAACAACAACCACAGCTGCTCCAACAACCACAACGGCAGCTCCAACAACAACAACAGCTGCACCAACAACCACCACTGCAGCTCCAACAACAACCACAGCTGCACCAACAACAACAACAGCTGCTCTAACAACAACCACAGCTGCTCCAACAACCACCACAGCTGCACCAACGATAACCACAGCTGCTCCAACAACCACCACTCCAGTTCCAACAACAACCACAGCTGCACCAACAACAACCACAGCTGCACCAACAACCACCACTGCAGCTCCAACAACAACCACAGCTGCTCCAACAACAACCACAGCTGCTCCAACAACAACCACAGCTGCACCAACGACAACAACAGCTGCTCCAACAACCACCACTGCAGTTCCAACAACAACCACAGCTGCTGCTCCAACAACCACCACAGCTGCTCCAACAACAACCACAGCTGCTCCAACAACAACCACAGCTACTCCAACAACAACCACAGCTGCACCAACAACAACCACAGCCGCTCCAACAACCACCACTGCAGCTCCAACAATAACCACAGCTGCACCAACAACAACCACAGCTGCTCATACAACCACAACGGCAGCTCCAACAACAACTGCTGCACCAACAACCACCACTGCAGCTCCAACAACAACCACCACAGCTGCACCAACAACCACAACTGCAGCTCCAACAACCACAACTGCAGCTCCAACAACCACCACAGCTGCACCAACAACCACAACTGCAGCTCCAACAACCACCACTGCAGCTCCAACAACAACCACTGCAGCTCCAACAACAACAACAGCCGCTCCAACAACAACCACAGCTGCACCTACAACAACCACTGCAGCTCCAACAACAACCACAGTTGCACCAACAACAACCACAGCTGCTCCAACAACCACAACGGCAGCTCCAACAACAACAACAGCTGCACCAACAACCACCACTGCAGCTCCAACAACAACCACAGCTGCACCAACAACAACCACAGCTGCACCAAAGACAACCACAGCTGCTCCAACAACCACCACTGCAGTTCCAACAACAACCACAGCTGCTCCAACAACCACCACTGCAGCTCCAACAACAACCACAGCAGCTCCAACAACAACCACAGCTGCACCAACAACCACAACTGCAGCTCCAACAACCACCACTGCAGCTCCAACAACCACCACTGCAGCTGCAACAACAACCACAGCTGCACCAACAACCACCACAGCAGCTCCAACAACAACCACAGCTGCACCAACAACAACCACAGCAGCTCCAACAACAACCACAGCTGCACCAACAACCACCACTGCAGCTCCAACAACAACCACAGCTGCACCAACAACAACAACAGCTGCACCAACAACCACCACTGCAGCTCCAACAACAACCACAGCTGCACCAACAACAACCACAGATGCTCCAACAACAACCACAGCTGCACCAACAACAACCACAGCTGCTCCAACAACCACCACTGCAGCTCCAACAACAACCACAGTTGCACCAACAACAACCACAGCTGCTCCAACAACCACAACGGCAGCTCCAACAACAACAACAGCTGCACCAACAACCACCACTGCAGCTCCAACAACAACCACAGCTGCACCAACAACAACCACAGCTGCACCAACGACAACCACAGCTGCTCCAACAACCACCACTGCAGTTCCAACAACAACCACAGCTGCTCCAACAACCACCATTGCAGCTCCAACAACAACCACAGCAGCTCCAACAACAACCACAGCTGCACCAACAACCACAACTGCAGCTCCAACAACCACCACTGCAGCTCCAACAACCACCACTGCAGCTCCAACAACAACCACAGCTGCACCAACAACCACCACTGCAGCTCCAACAACAACCACAGCTGCACCAACAACAACCACAGCAGCTCCAACAACAACCACAGCTGCACCAACAACCACCACTGCAGCTCCAACAACAACCACAGCTGCACCAACAACAACAACAGCTGCACCAACAACCACCACTGCAGCTCCAACAACAACCACAGCTGCACCAACAACAACCACAGTTGCTCCAACAACAACCACAGCTGCACCAACAACAACCACAGCTGCTCCAACAACCACCACTGCAGCTCCAACAACAACCACAGCTGCACCAACAACCACCACTGCAGCTCCAACAACAACCACAGCTGCTCCAACAACAAGCACTGCAACTCCAACAACCACCACAGCTGCTTCAACAAGCACCACTGCAGCTCCAACAACAACCACAGCTGCTCCAACAACAACCACAGCTGCACCAACAACCACCATTGCAGCTCCAACAACAACCACAGCTGCTCCAACAACAACCACTGCAGCTCCAACAACCACCACTGCAGCTCCAACAACCACCACAGCTGCTCCAACAACAACCACAGCTGCACCAACAACAACCACAGCTGCTCCAACAACAACCACAGCTGCACCAACAACAACAACAGCCGCTCCAACAACAACCACAGCTGCTCCAACAACCACAACGACAGCTCCAACAACAACAACAGCTGCACCAACAACCACCACTACAGCTCCAACAACAACCACAGCTGCACCGACAACAACCACTGCTGCTCCAACAACCACCACTGCAGCTCCAACAACAACCACTGCAGCTCCAACAACAACAACAGCCGCTCCAACAACAACCAGAGCTGCACCAACAACAACCACTGCAGCTCCAACAACAACAACAGTTGCACCAACAACAACCACAGCTACTCCAACAACCACAACGGCAGCTCCAACAGCAACAACAGCTGCACCAACAACCACCACTGCAGCTCCAACAACAACCACAGCTGCACCAACAACAACCACAATTGCACCAACGACAACCACAGCTGCTCCAACAACCACCACTGCAGTTCCAACAACAACCACAGCTGCTCCAACAACCACCACTGCAGCTCCAACAACAACCACAGCAGCTCCAACAACAACAACAGCTGCTCCAACAACCACCACTGCAGCTCCAACAATCACCACTGCAGCTCCAACAACCACCACTGCAGCTGCAACAACAACCACAGCTGCTCCAACAACAACCACAGCTGCACCAACAACCACCACTGCAGCTCCAACAACAACCACAGCTGCTCTAACAACAACCACTGCAGCTCTAACAACCACAGCTGCAGCTCCAACAACCACCACAGCTGCTCCAACAACAACCACAGCTGCACCAACAACAACCACTGCAGCTCCAACAACAACCACAGCTGCACCAACAACAACCACAGCTGCACCAACAACCACAACTGCAGCTCCAACAACCACCACTGCAGCTCCAACAACCACCATTGCAGCTCTAACAACCACCACTGCAGCTCCAACAACAACCACAGCTGCTCCAACAACCACAACGGCATCTCTAACAACAACAACAGCTGCACCAACAACCACCACTGCAGCTCCAACAACAACCACAGCTGCACCAACAACAACCACAGCTGCTCCAACAACCACCACTGCAGCTCCAACAACAACCACAGCTGCACCAACAACAACCACAGCTGCTCCAACAACAACCACAGCTGCACCAACGACAACCACAGCTGCTCCAACAACCACCACTGCAGTTCCAACAACAACCACAGCTGCTCCAACAACCACCACTGCAGCTCCAACAACAACCACAGCTGCACCAACAACCACAACTGCAGTTCCAACAACAACCACAGCTGCTCCAACAACCACCACTGCAGCTCCAACAACAACAACAGTCGCTGCAACAACAACCACAGCTGCACCAACAACAACCACTGCAGCTCCAACAACAACAACAGCCGCTCCAACAACAACCAGTGCTGCACAAACAACAACCACTGCAGCTCAAACAACAACAACAGCTGCACCAACAACCACCACTGCAGCTCCAACAACAACCACAGCTGCACCAACAACAACCACAGCTGCACCAACGACAACCACAGCTGCTCCAACAACCACCACTGCAGTTCCAACAACAACCACAGCTGCTCCAACAACCACCACTGCAGCTCCAACAACAACCACAGCAGCTCCAACAACAACCACAGCTGCACCAACAACCACAACTGCAGCTCCAACAACCACCACTGCAGCTCCAACAACCACCACTGCAGCTGCAACAACAACCACAGCTGCACCAACAACCACCACAGCAGCTCCAACAACAACCACAGCTGCACCAACAACAACCACAGCAGCTCCAACAACAACCACAGCTGCACCGACAACAACCACTGCAGCTCCAACAACAACCACAGCTGCACCAACAACAACAACAGCTGCACCAACAACCACCACTGCAGCTCCAACAACAACCACAGCTGCACCAACAACAACCACAGTTGCTCCAACAACAACCACAGCTGCACCAACAACAACCACAGCTGCTCCAACAACAACCACTGCAGCTCCAACAACAACCACAGTTGCACCAACAACAACCACAGCTGCTCCAACAACCACAACGGCAGCTCCAACAACAACAACAGCTGCACCAACAACCACCACTGCAGCTCCAACAACAAACACAGCTGCACCAACAACAACCACAGCTGCACCAACGACAACCACAGCTGCTCCAACAACCACCACTGCAGTTCCAACAACAACCACAGCTGCTCCAACAACCACCACTGCAGCTCCAACAACAACCACAGCAGCTCCAACAACAACCACAGCTGCACCAACAACCACAACTGCAGCTCCAACAACCACCACTGCAGCTCCAACAACCACCACTGCAGCTGCAACAACAACCACAGCTGCACCAACAACCACCACTGCAGCTCCAACAACAACCACAGCTGCACCAACAACAACCACAGCAGCTCCAACAACAACCACAGCTGCACCAACAACCACCACTGCAGCTCCAACAACAACCACAGCTGCACCAACAACAACAACAGCTGCACCAACAACCACCACTGCAGCTCCAACAACAACCACAGCTGCACCAACAACAACCACAGTTGCTCCAACAACAACCACAGCTGCACCAACAACAACCACAGCTGCTCCAACAACCACCACTGCAGCTCCAACAACAACCACAGCTGCACCAACAACCACCACTGCAGCTCCAACAACAACCACAGCTGCTCCAACAACAACCACTGCAGCTCCAACAACCACCACAGCTGCTTCAACAAGCACCACTGCAGCTCCAACAACAACCACAGCTGCTCCAACAACAACCACAGCTGCACCAACAACAACCACAGCTGCTCCAACAACAACCACAGCTGCTCCAACAACCAGCACAGCCGCACCAACAACCATCTTAAGTGCTCCAACAACAACCACAGCAGCTCCAACAACCACCACAAATGCTCCAACAACAACCACTGCAGCTCCAACAACCACCACTGCAGCTCCAACAACAACCACTGCCTCTCCAACAACAACCACAGCGTCTCAAACAACCACCAGAGTTGCTCAAACAACCACCAATGCAGCTCCAACAACCACAGCTGCTACAACAGCCCAAGCATTTCCAATAACAACCACCACAGCAGCTGCACCTGTTTATAAAGTACAAGTTATGTTGGTAAATGAAACCTTTACAGATTCACTTACGGACCCCAGCAGTGCTCAATACCGAGATCTTGAAAGACGACTTGTAGCAAGAGTAAGTATTTTTAATATGTCTTGAATTTTTATGACTGCATATGTTATACCAAAGAGAGGGATTTAAAATAGAAAATTGTGTTGATCTGAATCCTCTGTCTGTTTATTATTATTTGTGTAAAGTTTTAATCGAGGAAAATTGTGGCTAAACCAAATAAAGGTCCTTACATTTTCCTCTTTTTTTTCAGTGTAATGAGATATACCGAAGACAATATGGTGCCCGCTTTGTCAGATGCTCTGTTAATGGTTTCAGGTAAAATATTTTTTTCTGACGTGGATAAAAAGCCATTTATTTGTATATAGGATTTTCACTTTTACATGACATTTTTCACATTCTATGTTTCTCTATCAGTCAGCAACAGAATAACCTAATGTGTTGTCCCACTTGGTATCATTATACAGAGCTGTTCAGACACGAGTTGATGGAGTTCAAGCGGATCTTGGAATTACTTTTAACCAAACTACTCCAGCTGCAGACCTCCCACAGAATAGTGCTGTTGCTCAAACTCTTGTTCAAGCTGCAAATGATAACAATAATGGCGACGTCAGCTTTAATCCCAATGCAGTTTCAGTAGTTGGTAAGTTATCATTACTAAATGTTTCACTCTGACTAGTATTTGTAGGCTTTTTGAATTTGAAACCAATGTCAGTTTGATATAAACTCTGATAAAGAAATATTCTTGGTCTGGGCACAAATGATTATTAACTTTTTGCCTTATAATTACTTTTTCATAGACGGTCCAGTTCCAGTTACACCTCCAACCACTGCAGCTACAACCACTGCAGCTTCTGCCACTGCAGCACCAGCTACTGCAGCACCAGCCACTGCAGCACCAGCCACCGCAGCACCAGCCACCGCAGCACCAGCCACTGCAGCACCTGCCACTGCAGCACCTACTTCTGCGTCAGATATAGTTGTAAATGTGACTTTCAGATCTGTTCTCATTCCTTTTACAACTGATTTGTTGGATACATCATCCCAGGCTTTTCAGAACCGAGCTTCAATGATAAAGACACAGGTGCGTCCCAGACATCACAATCAAATCTTCATACTCAAGAAACCTATAATTGATTTCATTTTCTGATCACAATGGTCTTATCCAACACAGTGAGGTGACCTAAGGTGAAATATTGCATTGAAATGTTTTTTAATATTTTTGTTTTTGTTTCTGCAGCTTCAACCTCAGTTTCGAAATGCATTTCCATCCTTATTCAGGTCTTTGGATGTCATCGGCTTTAGGTACTTTTTCACAATGACCAAGTTACAATTTTAGATTATTATCTTGAACTTGAATATGACAAAATATTATTTCCCCTCCCTCTGCAGAAATGGATCAATCGTCAATGTGATGAAGCTTGCATTTCTCAGCACATTTGTTCCTAGTGGCACTCAGATTGCAGAAGTTTTGATCAATGCTTCATCAACTGTAGTTGGCTTTGACATTGAAGGAACCTCTATCACCGTCAATGGCATATGTAAGAAATATTCAGCTCTGCCTGATCCAAAATGTATCCATTTTCAAGTGTTTTTTCAACTAATATGTTTTCATTTTCTCCTCATTTACAGCTTCAAGTGGAATAAGTCACAAGATCAGTCTCCTCACTGCATTGTGTCTGGTACCCTTGTCATGGCTACTGTCAAACCAGCAATAGCATCAGCATTGATTACCAATTAAAACAGAACAGGACTGCCGTTACTGGTATGAAAACTGATTGCGTTGTGAGTAAATATCCAAGATTGTCGTCAACTTTGCTTTGGATGAACTCACTATAAATTTAACTTTTCACTGACCACTTACTAGTTATGAGAGTGGATTAGATTTGTCTGTTGAAACTGAACGTATATATCCGGGAGGGTCCAGGACCCTGGGCCAAACAGAATGACTACATCTGGTCCACTGAATCATCATTAGAATTATCAACAATACAATACAACATCACAAAGTAAAACCAGCCACACTGAAAAGAAAACTGTAAAATCACTCTCATTTCTGCCTGAACTGTATTTAAGTCTTTACTTTGACATTAGCAGACAGAGAAATTGTTGATGTTTCTGTGAAAAGATAGAATACAAAGTGGATTTTTGTAGTCTTCATCTAATACTTTGTACAAGTTTAACTATAACTTATAATAATTTCAATCTGTCTGTATTCAAAAATAAATGTAAAATTCTTGTTAAGCTTCAACAGGATTGTTATAGATAGAAATTTTTAACTTAACTAATGTATTCAATTATTTTTAAGGGATATCTATTCAAAAACAATGCACTGTCAACTTTCTTATTTATTCAAAATATATTTATGTAATACTGCATACCTTTATTCTGTGAGACTTTTTGCTGTTTGTATTATACCTGTCAGAAAGTTTACCATGATCAGAATAAAAACTCTGAAGAATTTATATTTTCTCGTGTGATTTTTGAAATGTTGGTTTGTTAAAGAGTGTGTCAAGGTATCTATATGGTCAGTAGCTTTCATTTGAGCATACGTGATAAACAACGCTTGTAGTTTTATATAATCGATTTTCACAATAATATCTTGCAGTCAGTCTGTTGCAGTCATCTTTGTGTCAGTGAAACCCGTCCGCTCAGAAAGAAAGAAATAGGAGTGGTGCAAATTTTACTTAGGATATAAGTTATTTTTTTACTCAATACAAAACAAACATGTTGAGAGGTGTGTGCATCAAAACTTCCATTTGGCATTTTTAAGCTGAAGTGTCTGACGTAACAAGGACAGAGATAATATACTGCTCCTTTAAGTTTATAACGTATACATCTGGAGAGAATTTGTATCTGAAGGAGATTTAGGAGTCCCCTCAAGTTGAATGTTTACCTGTTTGTGTAATAGAATTGCCAAATATGGATGTGTTACATGATGTTTTTTATAACCCATGACGAAAAGCAGATGTTTAGGTGCATATAGGCGATTGCCTCTGTGTGTTGGAGATGCTGCTTCTTAATAAAAATTATACTCTTTGAAAGCAAGTCAGTCTCAACGGTGAATTTCTTCATCATCAAACATATCAACAACAAGGAAATCCACATCAAAGCAAATGTGTATGACCATACACAGAGTACATTTTTAATTGTAAACTTTTTACCTTTCAATAATAGAAGTTAGGGATTTGTTCGTTCGTTTTAGAAGTGAAACAGAGTCAAATTTTTAATGATATCTCTGATTATTACTATGTCCAACAAACTGCAGGACAAAAATAGATCAAAAACTTAATATTTAAATTTGCAACCACTTAAAAAAAGGAAAGAAAAAAATTAGGCCTCTCCCAAAAATAAATGGAAAACCAGTCAAAGAGTCATAGATTAATGTAACAGCACAAACATACCTTAAAGCTGAATCCTGAAGAGTTACTTTGCAATAAAACTACAGACAAATCATTTTAACTATATTATGTATTATTATTATTATTATTGTTGTTGTTATACTTATTATAAGTAGGACTGTACTGTGGTGCAGTGGTTAGCGCTGTTGCCGAAGAGGTTCCTGCTTCGAATTCCGGTCGGACCTGACCTCTCTGTGTGCAGTTTGCATGTTCTCCCTGTGCATGTGTGGGTTCTCTCTGGGTACTCGTGATTCCTCCCACAGTTCAAAGACATGGGCTATTTTCGAAACTGCGTACTACATACTACTATCGAAATCAGTCTGCAGTATATAGTGCATACTGCATACTTCATACTGCGTACTGCGTTCAACAGCTGTATGTAATATGAATGCCAGTCGTCAGTTATTTTGCAGTATGCTTTCCCCGGGTGAACTAGTTTCCGGTCCTGGAATGCGGAAGTAAACAACAGCCCATATGGAGGTAATTGACATAATTAAAATAAAACAGTCTACTCATGTATTCTGTCATTCATACATAATACCCTGGGTTGAAATATGATTGGCTAGCTATTAAAATTGTAGTATACTTTTCAGGCATTCAGGTTTAATTTTTACACAGCTGTGAAAAATATGTAATAATGGAGCAAGCCAACAACCCTGTAATTTTAGCTGCTTGTCCAGCTGTGGCACATGCACTGTACAATCTAAAAAGCAGTATTGTATAAAATATTCAGTCACCACCACGACGAGTTCAAACAGCTGCGCTCCAGGATTTCGATCTCTGACCTTAGTGACCTCGCACTTTGCATTGTGGGAAACAGTAAGAGAGGTAGACTGGTCTGATGCATACTCTAAATGTTTCCCGAATCAGTATGACATCCTGGTATTTTTGGCATACTGCAGATCTTGCAGTTGCTCACACACTGCATTTTGGCCAAATCAGTACATACTACTAGTATAGTACGCGGCTTGAAAACAGCCATGCTTATTAGGTTGATTGGTGACTCTAAATTGCCCATAGGTGTGAATGAGTGTGGCTGGTTGTCTGTCTCTATAAGTCAGCCATGCGATTGACTGGCAAACAGTCCGGGGTGTACCCCGCCTCTCGCCCAGTGACAACTAGCATCGGCTCCAGCCCCCCGCAACCCTGAACAGAAAAAGTGGTATAGATAATGGATGGATGGATTATTATAAGAAGTAGTAGTAGGCCTAGAAGTGGTAGTATTATTATTATTATTGTGGTAACACTCCAAATTAAATTCACATATTCTACACACAAACTAGTTGCAAATAACCATGCTAATTAGTAGCATTCTGGCTGCTTATTAGTCATTATTAAGCACCTATTAGTACCGTATTCTACATGACCACAGTTGATCGCTAATAAGCTGTTAACTAAGAGTTTGCGCTCAATACCCCAGATGACATCATCAATCATCTTCTCATATCATCAGCTAACACATCCACCATCAGTGTCTTGACTCTATGGGGGGGTAGATCTTGCTGCTGCTCACGGCAGACATCTTCAATCAGCATGTCTTCCTAGAGTTCAAGCACCAAAGATTCTCTGACAATCATTCAATATCCCATCATCATGTTAAATAAATATTAATCTTTCAATCATTTACTTACTCGCTCCTGATTGAACAAGTTGAATATTGAAATGCTTTGACCCTGACAAGTGTTACTACTTGACAATATGGCTCTTCCTTGTTAAAAAATAAACATTTTTTGGGCTGCTAACAAATAGGGTCAAAATATATCACATCAATTTCCAGAAAGTATTTTGTGCCTCACTAGTTAACATGTCAAAGCTGTTGCTGTCTTAACTAGTAAGTAGGATATCAAATAAAGGCTCATACTTTTAGGGAAAGGCAACAAGCCAACAATGTCTTTGAAACTATGCGTAATAAACCTGACAATAGATAATTAAAAATAGAAGAGGCCAGTGGTGCTGATGGCCTAGAGGTTAATTTGTGAGCCCCATGTACAAAGGATACAGTCCCCAAAGCAGGCAGCCTAGGTTTGAATGTGGCTTCTATTTCAAATTTCATTACCCCCTCTCTCTCTCTCTCTATCTGATTTTCAACACTATCCACTGTCTTGTATATCCCAAAACAAAACTGTAAAGAACTGGCCACAGGTTCCAATTCAAGCATGAAGTTTAACAAGTAACAGTAAAAGACAAATATAAATACACAGTAAATACAGAAGAAGATGTCCAATATGTTTGCTAAAGCACAATTAATTAATTTTGAATTGAAGCTGTGACATGGAAAAATATCACTCACCCTACTTATGAAATAACTTTATAATACTGAGGTGAAGGTCCTTAAAATCTCAAATTCATTAACAAATAGAAACCTTGTTAAAAATCTGAAGTTTAATCTTTTAAGATGTAATTTCTTCTTTCCTGCTTGTACTACTTAAGTAAGTTATGAAATCCAAAGTTTGAATCAAAAGTTTGATTACATATACATTCAAGAAGCTGCATGACTCTATTTAATGCAGTTTTACTTGACATTAGCAGACATGAACCAAACACTGTTGCTTTTTTTAGCTTCAGTATCTCAAAAGATCATTGACTGTCAAATAAGCAAACATTTGAGCAAACTTCATTAAAAAACTTACCTCAGAAATTTCATTTTCTTAATTCATCAAATGTTGCTGTTTAACAAGGTCCAGGACACATTTATCTGATTTATTAGATTATTAAAATCTAAATATAGCTAGGATGTAGAAAAAAGATGTCATAGAATAAGACTTTATGGGCATGAAAGCAGTGATCTTACATCATTCTTTGGACAGAATAATGTTGTGTTTTTAAGTTTCAAACCTTACTGCATGCTCACCTTTATCATCATCTCCAGTTGTTGTTTTTATGTCACAGTACAATTACATGCTGAAATGGACAACATCTAAATATTGGACCAGCAAAACACAAGTGAAGCAATTTTAGTTTGGTTTGGCTAAATTGTAATTTAATTGTGTTGTAGTTAAAAATGTACCCAAACAACTCCAAATAAGATGAACCATCATCGGCCAACACAATACAACATGATAACAGTTGTTGTTCTTTTTTGCATTATGTTTTAATAACCAATTCAAAAGAACTCTGTCTTCAATTCTTTTTCACAACTTTCTGTCATAAGGTGAAATTTATTTCTACATTCCAATAAGTGGAATGCACTGCCTGCATGCATGCAGGCAGGTTGTGTCACAGGACACAAAAAGGGAGTGTGCCACAATGCTTTGCCAAGATAATGACAGGTGAAACAAAAGAAATTCTGTTTATAGTGATTTACCTTTGTTTACTGCAAAGGCGTCATAACATTTCAGAAATGTTCAACACGTAAGAGACACGTAGTCATCTATTATTCCTTTCCGATATATAAAGCCCTTAAAACAGGATGGTTGTCACCTAGCTGAAAGGTTTACAAATCGCAGCCGTGAACTGGACTAATTGAAGTAAAAAATTTTCATTCATCAGTTTAGACAAAATCTTAATCTGATACAGAGAGGGAATAAATAACTTTACATTGATCTTTTGTTTTGAGGTGAGTAAATGTTTCCTTCTGTATTTAAGCTTTTGTTCATTTTTACAAAATTATTGTTTAGAAAATTCCAAAAATCCAAAGTGATGATTTGTATTTGTACAAATTGTATACAATGCTGTTTTAGCTCAAATTTAACCAGAATACTTGTCTCAAATTAAATATAACAATTTAATACAACAGTGAGTACTTGACAATTTGACAACTATAATTATCTTCACTTCCACTCTTTGTTGCTACAAGGACTCTGTCTGTTCACATACAGATCATTAGCTTGGAGTCCGGGGGAAGAACTTTTTACAGAAAATAAGACCCCCATTCTCTTCCTATGTCACAGCTAAGAGGGGCTCCAAACAAACTTTGTGAATTAGCTCCTAAGTTTACATTCATTTTCAAATAATGTGTATTTATGTGTTAAATGCATCTTACCTCTTATTGAGAAACTGATAGTTAAGATTTTTTTTTAAATGATGCAAGACAGATTAAGAGATGCGGAGGAGTTGTAGAAACATGTTTCGTTGTGTCAATTAAATGTTGGGAAAAAGGTTTACATAATCTTCTAAACTCTTACAACCTAACAGTTTATTTTGAATCTGAGTTCCCATGGCTTAAATAAACTGAAATAAGGATATGTGAGGAAAAGTTTGCTTTTGATCATAAATTAATAATGGCCACTCTCCTTAAAGGACTGGATTTAAAATGATTTGTTACTCTCCTAAAGACAAAGGTCAAATTCATCAGTTCTTTAGAAGTTTGGACTCTGTGGTGAAGGAAAATAATGATTACAAAGTAAGCATAACTTGCAGTTATTTTAAATTCAATTAAGCAAGGTCATTGGAAATGTTATTATACATTATAAGAAATAACAGTTTAATCAACAAGCAAAGGGAGATATATATATATTTATATATATATATAAAGTTTCCTCATGCCTTATGGTATTTTAATCCTTTAACATATTCAGTCATCAGCAGGCTATCTGACTATCTGTTTGATTTCAAACAAATTTCTAAAAAGTTCAAGAAAAAGAAAGTTAATTCAAGTTAGATTTTAGCGAGGTTAGTATATTGTATTACATATCTCAACTTCCGTTGTAATGATTTTGATACTGATTGTTATTTCATAAAATAAAAAGTAAAATAATGATTCTCCAAAGAGATAAGTATTGTACAGATTATTTCTTTAATAATTCCCATTTAATTAAGTTTCTGCATTGTCTGCACTGATTTATTTTTGATAGACTCACAAGGACACAAGATGGCTGTTGGAAAGACCATTTTTATTCTGATTCAAACAGGTAAGATGTGTGTGATTTGCTACCTGGAAAGTACATTAAAAAAATAAAAAAATGTAATAGTTGGAAGGTAAATCCATGATTCATAATCTAGAGGGGAAACAAAAAGTAATGCTGTTATAATACATAATTGAAAAGAAAACAATATGATTGTGAATTATGTTATTAGAGCCCTGACATTCAAGTAACAAAAAAAAATACAATTTGTCTGTTTTAAAATTAAAACTAATACAATATTTTCCAATATCAATAGCTCTATTAATTTCTCAAGCAAAATCAGCTACAACCGCACCAACAACCACCACTGCAGCTCCAACAACAACCACAGCTGCTCCAACAACAACCACAGCTGCACCAACAACAACGACAGCTGCACCAACAACAACCACAGCTGCTCCAACAACCACAACGGCAGCTCCGACAACAACAACAGCTGCACAAACAACCACGGCTGCACCAACAACAACCACGGCTGCTCCAACAACCACAACTGCAGCTCCAACAACAACCACGGCTGCTCCAACAACCACCACTGCAGCTCCAACAACAACCACATCTGCACCAACAACAACCACAGCTACACCAACAACAACCACAGCTACACCAACAACAACCACTGCAGCTCCAACAACCACAACGGCAGCTCCGACAACAACAACAGCTGCACCAACAACCACAACTGCATCTCCAACAACAACCACGGCTGCACCAACAACAACCACGGCTGCTCCAACAACAACCACAGCTGCTCCAACAACAACCACAGCTGCACCAACAACAACCAATGCAGCTCCAACAACCACCACTGCAGCTGCAACAACAACCACAGCTGCACCAACAACAACCACAGCTGCACCAACAACAACTACAGCTGCACCAACAACAACCACAGCTGCACCAACAACCACAACGGCAGCTCCAACAACAACAACAGCCGCTCCAACAACAACCACAGCTGCACCAACAACAACAACTGCAGCTCCAACAACAACCACAGCTGCACCAACAACAACCACGGCGGCTCCAACAACAACCACAGCCGCACCAACAACAACCACAGCTGCTCCAACAACCACCACTGCAGCTCCAACAACAACCACAGCTGCTCCAACAACAACCACAGCTGCACCAACAACAACGACAGCTGCTCCAACAACAACCACAGCTGCTCCAACAACCACCACTGCAGCTCCAACAACAACCACAGCTGCTCCAACAACAACCACAGCTGCACCAACAACAACCACAGCTGCTCCAACAACCACCACTGCATCTCCAACAACAACCACGGCTGCACCAACAACAACCACGTCTGCTCCAACAACCACCACTGCAGCTCCAACAACAACAACAGCCGCTCCAACAACAACCACAGCTGCACCAACAACCACAACTGCAGCTCCAACAACAACCACGGCTGCACCAACAACAACCACGGCTGCTCCAACAACCACCACTGCAGCTCCAACAACCACCACTGCAGCTCCAACAACAACCACAGCTGCACCAACAACAACCACAGCTGCTCCAACAACCACAACGGCAGCTCCGACAACAACAACAGCTGCACCAACAACCACAACTGCAGCTCCAACAACAACCACGGCTGCACCAACAACAACCACGGCTGCTCCAACAACCACCACTGCAGCTCCAACAACCACCACTGCAGCTCCAACAACAACCACAGCTGCACCAACAACAACCACAGCTGCTCCAACAACCACAACGGCAGCTCCGACAACAACAACAGCTGCACCAACAACAACCATGGCTGCTCCAACAACCACCACTGCAGCTCAAACAACAACCACAGCTGCTCCAACAACAACCACAGCTGCACCAACAACAACCACTGCAGCTCCAACAACCACCACTGCAGCTCCAACAACAACCACAGCTGCTGCAACAACAACCACAGCTGCACCAACAACAACTACAGCTGCACCAACAACAACCACAGCTGCACCAACAACCACAACGGCAGCTCCAACAACAACAACAGCCGCTCCAACAACAACCACAGCTGCACCAACAACAACCACAGCTGCACCAACAACAACCACGGCGGCTCCAACAACAACCACAGCCGCACCAACAACAACTACAGCTGCACCAACAACAACCACAGCTGCACCAACAACCACAACGGCAGCTCCAACAACAACAACAGCCGCTCCAACAACAACCACAGCTGCACCAACAACAACCACTGCAGCTCCAACAACAACCACAGCTGCACCAACAACAACCACGGCGGCTCCAACAACAACCACAGCCGCACCAACAACAACCACAGCTGCTCCAACAACCACCACTGCAGCTCCAACAACAACCACAGCTGCTCCAACAACAACCACGGCCGCACCAACAACAACCACAGCTACTCCAACAACCACCACTGCAGCTCCAACAACCACCACTGCAGCTCCAACAACAACCACAGCTGCACCAACAACAACCACAGCTGCTCCAACAACCACAACAGCAGCTCCGACAACAACAACAGCTGCACCAACAACCACAACTGCAGCTCCAACAACAACCACGGCTGCTCCAACAACCACCACTGCAGCTCCAACAACAACCACAGCTGCACCAACAACAACCACAGCTACACCAACAACAACCACAGCTACACCAACAACAACCACTGCAGCTCCAACAACCACAACGGCAGCTCCAACAACAACAACAGCCGCTCCAACAACAACCACAGCTGCACCAACAACAACAACTGCAGCTCCAACAACAACCACAGCTGCACCAACAACAACCACGGCGGCTCCAACAACAACCACAGCCGCACCAACAACAACCACAGCTGCTCCAACAACCACCACTGCAGCTCCAACAACAACCACAGCTGCTCCAACAACAACCACAGCTGCACCAACAACAACGACAGCTGCTCCAACAACAACCACAGCTGCTCCAACAACCACCACTGCAGCTCCAACAACAACCACAGCTGCTCCAACAACAACCACAGCTGCACCAACAACAACCACAGCTGCTCCAACAACCACCACTGCATCTCCAACAACAACCACGGCTGCACCAACAACAACCACGTCTGCTCCAACAACCACCACTGCAGCTCCAACAACAACAACAGCCGCTCCAACAACAACCACAGCTGCACCAACAACCACAACTGCAGCTCCAACAACAACCACGGCTGCACCAACAACAACCACGGCTGCTCCAACAACCACCACTGCAGCTCCAACAACCACCACTGCAGCTCCAACAACAACCACAGCTGCACCAACAACAACCACAGCTGCTCCAACAACCACAACGGCAGCTCCGACAACAACAACAGCTGCACCAACAACCACAACTGCAGCTCCAACAACAACCACGGCTGCACCAACAACAACCACGGCTGCTCCAACAACCACCACTGCAGCTCCAACAACCACCACTGCAGCTCCAACAACAACCACAGCTGCACCAACAACAACCACAGCTGCTCCAACAACCACAACGGCAGCTCCGACAACAACAACAGCTGCACCAACAACAACCATGGCTGCTCCAACAACCACCACTGCGGCTCAAACAACAACCACAGCTGCTCCAACAACAACCACAGCTGCACCAACAACAACCACTGCAGCTCCAACAACCACCACTGCAGCTCCAACAACAACCACAGCTGCTGCAACAACAACCACAGCTGCACCAACAACAACCACAGCTGCACCAACAACAACTACAGCTGCACCAACAACAACCACAGCTGCACCAACAACCACAACGGCAGCTCCAACAACAACAACAGCCGCTCCAACAACAACCACAGCTGCACCAACAACAACCACTGCAGCTCCAACAACAACCACAGCTGCACCAACAACAACCACGGCGGCTCCAACAACAACCACAGCCGCACCAACAACAACCACAGCTGCTCCAACAACCACCACTGCAGCTCCAACAACAACCACAGCTGCTCCAACAACAACCACGGCCGCACCAACAACAACCACAGCTACTCCAACAACCACCACTGCAGCTCCAACAACCACCACTGCAGCTCCAACAACAACCACAGCTGCACCAACAACAACCACAGCTGCTCCAACAACCACAACAGCAGCTCCGACAACAACAACAGCTGCACCAACAACCACAACTGCAGCTCCAACAACAACCACGGCTGCTCCAACAACCACCACTGCAGCTCCAACAACAACCACAGCTGCACCAACAACAACCACAGCTACACCAACAACAACCACAGCTACACCAACAACAACCACTGCAGCTCCAACAACCACAACGGCAGCTCCGACAACAACAACAGCTGCACCAACAACCACAACTGCATCTCCAACAACAACCACGGCTGCACCAACAACAACCACAGCTGCTCCAACAACAACCACAGCTGCACCAACAACAACCACAGCTGCTCCAACAACCACCACTGCATCTCCAACAACAACCACGGCTGCACCAACAACAACCACGGCTGCTCCAACAACCACCACTGCAGCTCCAACAACAACAACAGCCGCTCCAACAACAACCACAGCTGCACCAACAACCACAACTGCAGCTCCAACAACAACCACGGCTGCACCAACAACAACCACGGCTGCTCCAACAACCACCACTGCAGCTCCAACAACCACCACTGCAGCTCCAACAACAAACACAGCTGCACCAACAACAACCACAGCTGCTCCAACAACCACAACGGCAGCTCCGACAACCACCACTGCAGCTCCAACAACAACCACTGCAGCTCCAACAACAACCACAGCTGCACCAACAACAACCACGGCGGCTCCAACAACAACCACAGCCGCACCAACAACAACCACAGCTGCTCCAACAACCACCACTGCAGCTCCAACAACAACCACAGCTGCTCCAACAACAACCACGGCCGCACCAACAACAACCACAGCTACTCCAAAGACCACCACTGCAGCTCCAACAACCACCACTGCAGCTCCAACAACAACCACAGCTGCACCAACCACAGCTGCTCCAACAACCACAACAGCAGCTCCGACAACAACAACAGCTGCACCAACAACCACAACTGCAGCTCCAACAACAACCACGGCTGCTCCAACAACCACCACTGCAGCTCCAACAACAACCACAGCTGCACCAACAACAACCACAGCTACACCAACAACAACCACAGCTACACCAACAACAACCACTGCAGCTCCAACAACCACAACGGCAGCACCGACAACAACAACAGCTGCACCAACAACAACAACTGCATCTCCAACAACAACCACGGCTGCACCAACAACAACCACGGCTGCTCCAACAACAACCACAGCTGCTCCAACAACAACCACAGCTGCACCAACAACAACCACTGCAGCTCCAACAACCACCACTGCAGCTGCAACAACAACCACAGCTGCACCAACAACAACCACAGCTGCACCAACAACAACCACAGCTGCACCAACAACAACCACAGCTGCACCAACAACCACAACGGCAGCTTCAACAACAACAACAGCCGCTCCAACAACAACCACAGCTGCACCAACAACAACAACTGCAGCTCCAACAACAACCACAGCTGCACCAACAACAACCACGGCGGCTCCAACAACAACCACAGCCGCACCAACAACAACCACAGCTGCTCCAACAACCACCACTGCAGCTCCAACAACAACCACAGCTGCTCCAACAACAACCACGGCCGCACCAACAACAACCACAGCTACTCCAACAACCACCACTGCAGCTCCAACAACCACCACTGCAGCTCCAACAACAACCACAGCTGCACCAACCACAGCTGCTCCAACAACCACAACAGCAGCTCCGACAACAACAACAGCTGCACCAACAACCACAACTGCAGCTCCAACAACAACCACGGCTGCTCCAACAACCACCACTGCAGCTCCAACAACAACCACAGCTGCACCAATAACAACCACAGCTACACCAACAACAACCACAGCTACACCAACAACAACCACTGCAGCTCCAACAACCACAACGGCAGCTCCGACAACAACAACAGCTGCACCAACAACAACAACTGCATCTCCAACAACAACCACGGCTGCACCAACAACAACCACGGCTGCTCCAACAACAACCACAGCTGCTCCAACAACAACCACAGCTGCACCAACAACAACCACTGCAGCTCCAACAACCACCACTGCAGCTGCAACAACAACCACAGCTGCACCAACAACAACCACAGCTGCTCCAACAACAACCACAGCTGCACCAACAACAACCACTGCAGCTCCAACAACCACCACTGCAGCTCCAACAACAACCACAGCTGCTGCAACAACAACCACAGCTGCACCAACAACAACCACAGCTGCACCAACAACAACTACAGCTGCACCAACAACAACCACAGCTGCACCAACAACCACAACGGCAGCTCCAACAACAACAACAGCCGCTCCAACAACAACCACAGCTGCACCAACAACAACCACTGCAGCTCCAACAACAACCACAGCTGCACCAACAACAACCACGGCGGCTCCAACAACAACCACAGCCGCACCAACAACAACCACAGCTGCTCCAACAACCACCACTGCAGCTCCAACAACAACCACAGCTGCTCCAACAACAACCACGGCCGCACCAACAACAACCACAGCTACTCCAACAACCACCACTGCAGCTCCAACAACCACCCCTGCAGCTCCAACAACAACCACAGCTGCACCAACAACAACCACAGCTGCTCCAACAACCACAACAGCAGCTCCGACAACAACAACAGCTGCACCAACAACCACAACTGCAGCTCCAATAACAACCACGGCTGCTCCAACAACCACCACTGCAGCTCCAACAACAACCACAGCTGCACCAACAACAACCACAGCTACACCAACAACAACCACAGCTACACCAACAACAACCACTGCAGCTCCAACAACCACAACGGCAGCTCCGACAACAACAACAGCTGCACCAACAACCACAACTGCATCTCCAACAACAACCACGGCTGCACCAACAACAACCACAGCTGCTCCAACAACAACCACAGCTGCACCAACAACAACCACAGCTGCTCCAACAACCACCACTGCATCTCCAACAACAACCACGGCTGCACCAACAACAACCACGGCTGCTCCAACAACCACCACTGCAGCTCCAACAACAACAACAGCCGCTCCAACAACAACCACAGCTGCACCAACAACCACAACTGCAGCTCCAACAACAACCACGGCTGCACCAACAACAACCACGGCTGCTCCAACAACCACCACTGCAGCTCCAACAACCACCACTGCAGCTCCAACAACAAACACAGCTGCACCAACAACAACCACAGCTGCTCCAACAACCACAACGGCAGCTCCGACAACCACCACTGCAGCTCCAACAACAACCACTGCAGCTCCAACAACAACCACAGCAGCTCCAACAACAACCACGGCGGCTCCAACAACAACCACAGCCGCACCAACAACAACCACAGCTGCTCCAACAACCACCACTGCAGCTCCAACAACAACCACAGCTGCTCCAACAACAACCACGGCCGCACCAACAACAACCACAGCTACTCCAACAACCACCACTGCAGCTCCAACAACCACCACTGCAGCTCCAACAACAACCACAGCTGCACCAACCACAGCTGCTCCAACAACCACAACAGCAGCTCCGACAACAACAACAGCTGCACCAACAACCACAACTGCAGCTCCAACAACAACCACGGCTGCTCCAACAACCACCACTGCAGCTCCAACAACAACCACAGCTGCACCAACAACAACCACAGCTACACCAACAACAACCACAGCTACACCAACAACAACCACTGCAGCTCCAACAACCACAACGGCAGCTCCGACAACAACAACAGCTGCACCAACAACAACAACTGCATCTCCAACAACAACCACGGCTGCACCAACAACAACCACGGCTGCTCCAACAACAACCACAGCTGCTCCAACAACAACCACAGCTGCACCAACAACAACCACTGCAGCTCCAACAACCACCACTGCAGCTGCAACAACAACCACAGCTGCACCAACAACAACCACAGCTGCACCAACAACAACCACAGCGGCTCCAACAACCACCACTGCAGCTCCAACAACAACCACAGCTGCACCGACAACAACCACAGCTGCACCAACAACAACCACAGCTGCACCAACAACCACCACTGCAGCTCCAACAACAACCACAGCTGCTCCAACAACAACCACAGCTGCACCAACAACAACCACTGCAGCTCCAACAACAACCACAGCTGCACCAACAACAACCACAGCTGCTCACACAACCACCACTGCAGCTCCAACAACAACCACTGCAGCTCCAACAACAACCACAGCTGCACCAACAACTACCACAGCTGCTCCAACAACCACAACGGCAGCTCCAACAACAACAACAGCCGCTCCAACAACAACCACAGCTGCACCAACAACAACCACAGCTGCACCAACAACAACCACAGCTGCACCAACAACAACCACGGCGGCTCCAACAACCACCACGGCGGCTCCAACAACAACCACAGCCGCACCAACAACAACCACAGCTGCTCCAACAACCACCACTGCAGCTCCAACAACAACCACAGCTGCTCCAACAACAACCACGGCCGCACCAACAACAACCACAGCTACTCCAACAACCACCACTGCAGCTCCAACAACCACCACTGCAGCTCCAACAACAACCACAGCTGCACCAACCACAGCTGCTCCAACAACCACAACAGCAGCTCCGACAACAACAACAGCTGCACCAACAACCACAACTGCAGCTCCAACAACAACCACGGCTGCTCCAACAACCACCACTGCAGCTCCAACAACAACCACAGCTGCACCAACAACAACCACAGCTACACCAACAACAACCACAGCTACACCAACAACAACCACTGCAGCTCCAACAACCACAACGGCAGCTCCGACAACAACAACAGCTGCACCAACAACAACAACTGCATCTCCAACAACAACCACGGCTGCACCAACAACAACCACGGCTGCTCCAACAACAACCACAGCTGCTCCAACAACAACCACAGCTGCACCAACAACAACCACTGCAGCTCCAACAACCACCACTGCAGCTGCAACAACAACCACAGCTGCACCAACAACAACCACAGCTGTACCAACAACAACCACAGCTGCACCAACAACAACCACAGCTGCACCAACAACCACAACGGCAGCTTCAACAACAACAACAGCCGCTCCAACAACAACCACAGCTGCACCAACAACAACAACTGCAGCTCCAACAACAACCACAGCTGCAACAACAACAACCACGGCGGCTCCAACAACAACCACAGCCGCACCAACAACAACCACAGCTGCTCCAACAACCACCACTGCAGCTCCAACAACAACCACAGCTGCTTCAACATTAACCACAGCTGCACCAACAACAACGACAGCTGCTCCAACAACAACCACAGCTGCTCCAACAACCACCACTGCAGCTCCAACAACAACCACAGCTGCTCCAACAACAACCACAGCTGCACCAACAACAACGACAGCTGCTCCAACAACCACCACTGCAGCTCCAACAACAACCACAGCTGCACCAACAACAACCACAGCTGCTCCAACAACCACAACTGCAGCTCCAACAACAACCACAGCTGCACCAACAACAACCACGGCTGCTCCAACAACCACCACTGCAGCTCCAACAACAACCACAGCTGCTCCAACAACAACCACAGCAGCTCCAACAACCACCACTGCAGCTCCAACAACCACCACAGCTTCTCCAACAACAACCACAACTGCACCAACAACAACCACAGCTGCACCAACAACGGCAGCTCCAACAACAACCACAGCTGCACCAACAACAACCACTGCAGCTCCAACAACAACCACAGCTGCACCAACAACAACGACAGCTGCTCCAACAACCACCACTGCAGCTCCAACAACAACCACAGCTGCACCAACAACAACCACAGCTGCACCAACAACAACCACGGCGGCTCCAACAACCACCACTGCAGCTCCAACAACAACCACAGCTGCACCGACAACAACCACAGCTGCACCAACAACAACCACAGCTGCACCAACAACAACCACTGCAGCTCCAACAACAACCACAGCTGCTCCAACAACAACCACAGCTGCACCAACAACAACCACTGCAGCTCCAACAACAACCACAGCTGCACCAACAACAACCACAGCTGCTCACACAACCACCACTGCAGCTCCAACAACAACCACTGCAGCTCCAACAACAACCACAGCTGCACCAACAACTACCACAGCTGCTCCAACAACCACAACGGCAGCTCCAACAACAACAACAGCCGCTCCAACAACAACCACAGCTGCACCAACAACAACCACAGCTGCACCAACAACAACCACAGCTGCACCAACAACAACCACGGCGGCTCCAACAACCACCACTGCAGCTCCAACAACAACAACAGCTGCACCAACAACAACCACAGCTGCTCCAACAACCACCACTGCAGCTCCAACAACCACCACTGCAGCTCCAACAACAACCACAGCTGCACCAACAACAACCACAGTTGCTCCAACAACCACAACGGCAGCTCCGACAACAACAACAGCTGCACAAACAACCACAACTGCAGCTCCAACAACAACCACAGCTGCACCAACAACAACCACGGCTGCTCCAACAACCACCACTGCAGCTCCAACAACAACCACAGCTGCACCAACAACAACCACAGCTACACCAACAACAACCACAGCTACACCAACAACAACCACTGCAGCTCCAACAACCACAACGGCAGCTCCGACAACAACAACAGCTGCACCAACAACCACAACTGCATCTCCAACAACAACCACGGCTGCACCAACAACAACCACAGCTGCTCCAACAACAACCACAGCTGCACCAACAACAACCACAGCTGCACCAACAACAACCACTGCAGCTCCAACAACCACCACTGCAGCTGCAACAACAACCACAGCAGCTCCAACAACAACCACAGCTGCACCAACAACAACCACGGCAGCTCCAACAACAACCACAGCCGCACCAACAACAACCACAACTGCACCAACAACAACGACAGCTGCTCCAACAACCACCACTGCAGCTCCAACAGCAACCACAGCTGCACCAACAACAACCACAGCTGCTCCAACAACCACAACTGCAGCTCCAACAACAACCACAGCTGCACCAACAACAACCACGGCTGCTCTAACAACCACCACTGCAGCTCCAACAACAACCACAGCTGCTCCAACAACAACCACTGCAGCTCCAACAACAACCACAGCTGCTCCAACAACAACCACTGCAGCTCCAACAACCACCACTGCAGCTCCAACAACCACCACAGCTTCTCCAACAACAACCACAACTGCACCAACAACAACCACAGCTGCACCAACAACGGCAGCTCCAACAACAACCACAGCTGCGCCAACAACAACCACTGCAGCTCCAACAACAACCACAGCTGCACCAACAACAACGACAGCTGCTCCAACAACCACCACTGCAGCTCCAACAACAACCACAGCTGCTCCAACAACCACCACTGCAGTTCCAACACCAACCACAGCTGCTCCAACAACCACCACTGCAGCTCCAACAACCACCACTGCAGCTGCAACAACAACCACAGCTGCTCCAACAACAACCACAGCTGCACCAACAACCACCACTGCAGCTCCAACAACAACCACAGCTACTCCAACAACAACCACTGCAGCTCCAACAACCACCACTGCAGCTCCAACAACCACCACAGCTGCCCCAACAACCACAACGGCAGCTCCAACAACAACAACAGCTGCACCAACAACCACCACTGCAGCTCCAACAACAACCACAGCTGCACCAACAACAACCACAGCTGCTCCAACAACAACCACAGCTGCTCCAACAACCAGCACAGCCGCACCAACAACCATCTTAAGTGCTCCAACAACAACCACAGCAGCTCCAACAATCACCACAAATGCTCCAACAACAACCACTGCAGCTCCAACAACCACCAATGCAGCTGTAACAACAACTACAGCTGCTCCAACAACCACCACTGCAGCTCCAACAACAACCACTGCAGGTGTAACAACAACTACAGCTGCTCCAACAACCACCACTGCAGCTCCAACAACAACCACTGCCTCTCCAACAACAACCACAGCGTCTCAAACAACCACCAGAGTTGCTCAAACAACCACCAATGCAGCTCCAACAACCACAGCTGCTACAACAGCCCAAGCATTTCCAATAACAACCACCACAGCAGCTGCACCTGTTTATAAAGTACAAGTTATGTTGGTAAATGAAACCTTTACAGATGCACTTACGGACCCCAGAAGTGCTCAATACCGAGATCTTGAAAGACGACTTGTAGCAAGAGTAAGTATTTTTAATATGTCTTGAATTTTTATGACTGCATATGTTATACCAAAGAGAGGGATTTAAAATAGAAAATTGTGTTGATCTGAATCCTCTGTCTGTTTATTATTATTTGTGTAAAGTTTTAATCGAGGAAAATTGTGGCTAAACCAAATAAAGGTCCTTACATTTTCCTCTTCTTTTTTCAGTGTAATGAGATATACCGAAGACAATTTGGTGCCCGCTTTGTCAGATGCTCTGTTAATGGTTTCAGGTAAAATATTTTTTTCTGACGTGGATAAAAAGCCATTTATTTGTATATAGGATTTTCACTTTTACATGACATTTTTCACATTCTATGTTTCTCTATCAGTCAGCAACAGAATAACCTAATGTGTTGTCCCACTTGGTATCATTATACAGAGCTGTTCAGACACGAGTTGATGGAGTTCAAGCGGATCTTGGAATTACTTTTAACCAAACTACTCCAGCTGCAGACCTCCCACAGAATAGTGCTGTTGCTCAAACTCTTGTTCAAGCTGCAAATGATAACAATAATGGCGACGTCAGCTTTAATCCCAATGCAGTTTCAGTAGTTGGTAAGTTATCATTACTAAATGTTTCACTCTGACTAGTATTTGTAGGCTTTTTGAATTTGAAACCAATGTCAGTTTGATATAAACTCTGATAAAGAAATATTCTTGGTCTGGGCACAAATGATTATTAACTTTTTGTCTTATAATTACTTTTTCATAGACGGTCCAGTTCCAGTTACACCTCCAACCACTGCAGCTACAACCACTGCAGCTCCAACCACTGCAGCTTCTGCCACTGCAGCACCAGCTACTGCAGCACCAGCCACTGCAGCACCAGCCACTGCAGCACCAGCCACCGCAGCACCAGCCACTGCAGCACCTGCCACTGCAGCACCTACTTCTGCGTCAGATATAGTTGTAAATGTGACTTTCAGATCTGTTCTCATTCCTTTTACAACTGATTTGTTGGATACATCATCCCAGGCTTTTCAGAACCGAGCTTCAATGATAAAGACACAGGTGCGTCCCAGACATCACAATCAAATCTTCATACTCAAGAAACCTATAATTGATTTCATTTTCTGATCACAATGGTCTTATCCAACACAGTGAGGTGACCTAAGGTGAAATATTGCATTGAAATGTTTTTTAATATTTTTGTTTTTGTTTCTGCAGCTTCAACCTCAGTTTCGAAATGCATTTCCATCCTTATTCAGGTCTTTGGATGTCATCGGCTTTAGGTACTTTTTCACAATGACCAAGTTACAATTTTAGATTATTATCTTGAACTTGAATATGACAAAATATTATTTCCCCTCCCTCTGCAGAAATGGATCAATCGTCAATGTGATGAAGCTTGCATTTCTCAGCACATTTGTTCCTAGTGGCACTCAGATTGCAGAAGTTTTGATCAATGCTTCATCAACTGTAGTTGGCTTTGACATTGAAGGAACCTCTATCACCGTCAATGGCATATGTAAGAAATATTCAGCTCTGCCTGATCCAAAATGTATCCATTTTCAAGTGTTTTTTCAACTAATATGTTTTCATTTTCTCCTCATTTACAGCTTCAAGTGGAATAAGTCACAAGATCAGTCTCCTCACTGCATTGTGTCTGGTACCCTTGTCATGGCTACTGTCAAACCAGCAATAGCATCAGCATTGATTACCAATTAAAACAGAACAGGACTGCCGTTACTGGTATGAAAACTGATTGCGTTGTGAGTAAATATCCAAGATTGTCGTCAACTTTGCTTTGGATGAACTCACTATAAATTTAACTTTTCACTGACCATTTACTAGTTATGAGAGTGGATTAGATTTGTCTGTTGAAACTGAACGTATATATCCGGGAGGGTCCAGGACCCTGGGCCAAACAGAATGACTACATCTGGTCCACTGAATCATCATTAGAATTATCAACAATACAATACAACATCACTTCTATTTGACTCTGGTATATCAGAAAATGATTGCATTATTCATGAACAATTGTGTCTTGCTTTACTGTGTACTGTAAATTATCTAGTGAGAGTAACTCATGCTGTCTTGTTGAGTCTTGTCTTGTTTGATTGCCAAACAAGTAAAACCAGCCACACTGAAAAGAAAACTGTAAAATCACTCTCATTTCTGCCTGAACTGTATTTAAGTCTTTACTTTGACATTAGCAGACAGAGAAATTGTTGATGTTTCTGTGAAAAGATAGAATACAAAGTGGATTTTTGTAGTCTTCATCTAATACTTTGTACAAGTTTAACTATAACTTATAATAATTTCAATCTGTCTGTATTCAAAAATAAATGTAAAATTCTTGTTAAGCTTCAACAGGATTGTTATAGATAGAAATTTTTAACTTAACTAATGTATTCAATTATTTTTAAGGGATATCTATTCAAAAACAATGCACTGTCAACTTTCTTATTTATTCAAAATATATTTATGTAATACTGCATACCTTTATTCTGTGAGACTTTTTGCTGTTAGTATTATACCTGTCAGAAAGTTTACCATGATCAGAATAAAAACTCTGAAGAATTTATATTTTCTCGTGTGATTTTTGAAATGTTGGTTTGTTAAAGAGTGTGTCAAGGTATCTATATGGTCAGTAGCTTTCATTTGAGCATACGTGATAAACAACGCTTGTAGTTTTATATAATCGATTTTCACAATAATATCTTGCAGTCAGTCTGTTGCAGTCATCTTTGTGTCAGTGAAACCCGTCCGCTCAGAAAGAAAGAAATAGGAGTGGTGCAAATTTTACTTAGGATATAAGTTATTTTTTTACTCAATACAAAACAAACATGTTGAGAGGTGTGTGCATCAAAACTTCCATTTGGCATTTTTAAGCTGAAGTGTCTGACGTAACAAGGACAGAGATAATATACTGCTCCTTTAAGTTTATAACGTATACATCTGGAGAGAATTTGTATCTGAAGGAGATTTAGGAGTCCCCTCAAGTTGAATGTTTACCTGTTTGTGTAATAGAATTGCCAAATATGGATGTGTTACATGATGTTTTTTATAACCCATGACGAAAAGCAGATGTTTAGGTGCATATAGGCGATTGCCTCTGTGTGTTGGAGATGCTGCTTCTTAATAAAAATTATACTCTTTGAAAGCAAGTCAGTCTCAACGGTGAATTTCTTCATCATCAAACATATCAACAACAAGGAAATCCACATCAAAGCAAATGTGTATGACCATACACAGAGTACATTTTTAATTGTAAACTTTTTACCTTTCAATAATAGAAGTTAGGGATTTGTTCGTTCGTTTTAGAAGTGAAACAGAGTCAAATTTTTAATGATATCTCTGATTATTACTATGTCCAACAAACTGCAGGACAAAAATAGATCAAAAACTTAATATTTAAATTTGCAACCACTTAAAAAAAGGAAAGAAAAAAATATGGCCTCTCCCAAAAATAAATGGAAAACCAGTCAAAGAGTCATAGATTAATGTAACAGCACAAACATACCTTAAAGCTGAATCCTGAAGAGTTACTTTGCAATAAAACTACAGACAAATCATTTTAACTATATTATGTATTATTATTATTATTATTGTTGTTGTTATACTTATTATAAGTAGGACTGTACTGTGGTGCAGTGGTTAGCGCTGTTGCCGAAGAGGTTCCTGCTTCGAATTCCGGTCGGACCTGACCTCTCTGTGTGCAGTTTGCATGTTCTCCCTGTGCATGTGTGGGTTCTCTCTGGGTACTCGTGATTCCTCCCACAGTCCAAAGACATGGGCTATTTTCGAAACTGCGTACTACATACTACTATCGAAATCAGTCTGCAGTATATAGTGCATACTGCATACTTCATACTGCGTACTGCGTTCAACAGCTGTATGTAATATGAATGCCAGTCGTCAGTTATTTTGCAGTATGCTTTCCCCGGGTGAACTAGTTTCCGGTCCTGGAATGCGGAAGTAAACAACAGCCCATATGGAGGTAATTGACATAATTAAAATAAAACAGTCTACTCATGTATTCTGTCATTCATACATAATACCCTGGGTTGAAATATGATTGGCTAGCTATTAAAATTGTAGTATACTTTTCAGGCATTCAGGTTTAATTTTTACACAGCTGTGAAAAATATGTAATAATGGAGCAAGCCAACAACCCTGTAATTTTAGCTGCTTGTCCAGCTGTGGCACATGCACTGTACAATCTAAAAAGCAGTATTGTATAAAATATTCAGTCACCACCACGACGAGTTCAAACAGCTGCGCTCCAGGATTTCGATCTCTGACCTTAGTGACCTCGCACTTTGCATTGTGGGAAACAGTAAGAGAGGTAGACTGGTCTGATGCATACTCTAAATGTTTCCCGAATCAGTATGACATCCTGGTATTTTTGGCATACTGCAGATCTTGCAGTTGCTCACACACTGCATTTTGGCCAAATCAGTACATACTACTAGTATAGTACGCGGCTTGAAAACAGCCATGCTTATTAGGTTGATTGGTGACTCTAAATTGCCCATAGGTGTGAATGAGTGTGGCTGGTTGTCTGTCTCTATAAGTCAGCCATGTGATTGACTGGCAAACAGTCCGGGGTGTACCCCGCCTCTCGCCCAGTGACAACTAGCATCGGCTCCAGCCCCCCGCAACCCTGAACAGAAAAAGTGGTATAGATAATGGATGGATGGATTATTATAAGAAGTAGTAGTAGGCCTAGAAGTGGTAGTATTATTATTATTATTGTGGTAACACTCCAAATTAAATTCACATATTCTACACACAAACTAGTTGCAAATAACCATGCTAATTAGTAGCATTCTGGCTGCTTATTAGTCATTATTAAGCACCTATTAGTACCGTATTCTACATGACCACAGTTGATCGCTAATAAGCTGTTAACTAAGAGTTTGCGCTCAATACCCCAGATGACATCATCAATCATCTTCTCATATCATCAGCTAACACATCCACCATCAGTGTCTTGACTCTATGGGGGGGTAGATCTTGCTGCTGCTCACGGCAGACATCTTCAATCAGCATGTCTTCCTAGAGTTCAAGCACCAAAGATTCTCTGACAATCATTCAATATCCCATCATCATGTTAAATAAATATTAATCTTTCAATCATTTACTTACTCGCTCCTGATTGAACAAGTTGAATATTGAAATGCTTTGACCCTGACAAGTGTTACTACTTGACAATATGGCTCTTCCTTGTTAAAAAATAAACATTTTTTGGGCTGCTAACAAATAGGGTCAAAATATATCACATCAATTTCCAGAAAGTATTTTGTGCCTCACTAGTTAACATGTCAAAGCTGTTGCTGTCTTAACTAGTAAGTAGGATATCAAATAAAGGCTCATACTTTTAGGGAAAGGCAACAAGCCAACAATGTCTTTGAAACTATGCGTAATAAACCTGACAATAGATAATTAAAAATAGAAGAGGCCAGTGGTGCTGATGGCCTAGAGGTTAATTTGTGAGCCCCATGTACAAAGGATACAGTCCCCAAAGCAGGCAGCCTAGGTTTGAATGTGGCTTCTATTTCAAATTTCATTACCCCCTCTCTCTCTCTCTCTATCTGATTTTCAACACTATCCACTGTCTTGTATATCCCAAAACAAAACTGTAAAGAACTGGCCACAGGTTCCAATTCAAGCATGAAGTTTAACAAGTAACAGTAAAAGACAAATATAAATACACAGTAAATACAGAAGAAGATGTCCAATATGTTTGCTAAAGCACAATTAATTAATTTTGAATTGAAGCTGTGACATGGAAAAATATCACTCACCCTACTTATGAAATAACTTTATAATACTGAGGTGAAGGTCCTTAAAATCTCAAATTCATTAACAAATAGAAACCTTGTTAAAAATCTGAAGTTTAATCTTTTAAGATGTAATTTCTTCTTTCCTGCTTGTACTACTTAAGTAAGTTATGAAATCCAAAGTTTGAATCAAAAGTTTGATTACATATACATTCAAGAAGCTGCATGACTCTATTTAATGCAGTTTTACTTGACATTAGCAGACATGAACCAAACACTGTTGCTTTTTTTAGCTTCAGTATCTCAAAAGATCATTGACTGTCAAATAAGCAAACATTTGAGCAAACTTCATTAAAAAACTTACCTCAGAAATTTCATTTTCTTAATTCATCAAATGTTGCTGTTTAACAAGGTCCAGGACACATTTATCTGATTTATTAGATTATTAAAATCTAAATATAGCTAGGATGTAGAAAAAAGATGTCATAGAATAAGACTTTATGGGCATGAAAGCAGTGATCTTACATCATTCTTTGGACAGAATAATGTTGTGTTTTTAAGTTTCAAACCTTACTGCATGCTCACCTTTATCATCATCTCCAGTTGTTGTTTTTATGTCACAGTACAATTACATGCTGAAATGGACAACATCTAAATATTGGACCAGCAAAACACAAGTGAAGCAATTTTAGTTTGGTTTGGCTAAATTGTAATTTAATTGTGTTGTAGTTAAAAATGTACCCAAACAACTCCAAATAAGATGAACCATCATCGGCCAACACAATACAACATGATAACAGTTGTTGTTCTTTTTTGCATTATGTTTTAATAACCAATTCAAAAGAACTCTGTCTTCAATTCTTTTTCACAACTTTCTGTCATAAGGTGAAATTTATTTCTACATTCCAATAAGTGGAATGCACTGCCTGCATGCATGCAGGCAGGTTGTGTCACAGGACACAAAAAGGGAGTGTGCCACAATGCTTTGCCAAGATAATGACAGGTGAAACAAAAGAAATTCTGTTTATAGTGATTTACCTTTGTTTACTGCAAAGGCGTCATAACATTTCAGAAATGTTCAACACGTAAGAGACACGTAGTCATCTATTATTCCTTTCCGATATATAAAGCCCTTAAAACAGGATGGTTGTCACCTAGCTGAAAGGTTTACAAATCGCAGCCGTGAACTGGACTAATTGAAGTAAAAAATTTTCATTCATCAGTTTAGACAAAATCTTAATCTGATACAGAGAGGGAATAAATAACTTTACATTGATCTTTTGTTTTGAGGTGAGTAAATGTTTCCTTCTGTATTTAAGCTTTTGTTCATTTTTACAAAATTATTGTTTAGAAAATTCCAAAAATCCAAAGTGATGATTTGTATTTGTACAAATTGTATACAATGCTGTTTTAGCTCAAATTTAACCAGAATACTTGTCTCAAATTAAATATAACAATTTAATACAACAGTGAGTACTTGACAATTTGACAACTATAATTATCTTCACTTCCACTCTTTGTTGCTACAAGGACTCTGTCTGTTCACATACAGATCATTAGCTTGGAGTCCGGGGGAAGAACTTTTTACAGAAAATAAGACCCCCATTCTCTTCCTATGTCACAGCTTAGAGGGGCTCCAAACAAACTTTGTGAATTAGCTCCTAAGTTTACATTCATTTTCAAATAATGTGTATTTATGTGTTAAATGCATCTTACCTCTTATTGAGAAACTGATAGTTAAGATTTTTTTTTAAATGATGCAAGACAGATTAAGAGATGCGGAGGAGTTGTAGAAACATGTTTCGTTGTGTCAATTAAATGTTGGGAAAAGGGTTTACATAATCTTCTAAACTCTTACAACCTAACAGTTTATTTTGAATCTGAGTTCCCATGGCTTAAATAAACTGAAATAAGGATATGTGAGGAAAAGTTTGCTTTTGATCATAAATTAATAATGGCCACTCTCCTTAAAGGACTGGATTTAAAATGATTTGTTACTCTCCTAAAGACAAAGGTCAAATTCATCAGTTCTTTAGAAGTTTGGACTCTGTGGTGAAGGAAAATAATGATTACAAAGTAAGCATAACTTGCAGTTATTTTAAATTCAATTAAGCAAGGTCATTGGAAATGTTATTATACATTATAAGAAATAACAGTTTAATCAACAAGCAAAGGGAGATATATATATATTTATATATATATATATATAGATATATATATAAAGTTTCCTCATGCCTTATGGTATTTTAATCCTTTAACATATTCAGTCATCAGCAGGCTATCTGACTATCTGTTTGATTTCAAACAAATTTCTAAAAAGTTCAAGAAAAAGAAAGTTAATTCAAGTTAGATTTTATCGAGGTTAGTATACTGTATTACATATCTCAACTTCCGTTGTAATGATTTTGATACTGATTGTTATTTCATAAAATAAAAAGTAAAATAATGATTCTCCAAAGAGATAAGTATTGTACAGATTATTTCTTTAATAATTCCCATTTAATTAAGTTTCTGCATTGTCTGCACTGATTTATTTTTGATAGACTCACAAGGACACAAGATGGCTGTTGGAAAGACCATTTTTATTCTGATTCAAACAGGTAAGATGTGTGTGATGTGCTACCTGGAAAGTACATTAAAAAAATTAAAAAATGTAATAGTTGGAAGGTATATCCATGATTCATAATCTAGAGGGGAAACAAAAAGTAATGCTGTTATAATACATAATTGAAAAGAAAACAATATGATTGTGAATTATGTTATTAGAGCCCTGACATTCAAGTAACAAAACAAAAATACAATTTGTCTGTTTTAAAATTAAAACTAATACAATATTTTCCAATATCAATAGCTCTATTAATTTCTCAAGCAAAATCAACTACAACCGCACCAACAACCACCACTGCAGCTCCAACAACAACCACAGCTGCTCCAACAACAACCACAGCATCACCAACAACAACGACAGCTGCACCAACAACAACCACAGCTGCTCCAACAACCACAACGGCAGCTCCGACAACAACAACAGCTGCACAAACAACCACAACTGCATCTCCAACAACAACCACGGCTGCACCAACAACAACCACGGCTGCTCCAACAACCACAACTGCAGCTCCAACAACAACCACGGCTGCTCCAACAACCACCACTGCAGCTCCAACAACAACCACATCTGCACCAACAACAACCACAGCTACACCAACAACAACCACAGCTACACCAACAACAACCACAGCTACACCAACAACAACCACTGCAGCTCCAACAACCACAACGGCAGCTCCGACAACAACAACAGCTGCACCAACAACCACAACTGCATCTCCAACAACAACCACGGCTGCACCAACAACAACCACGGCTGCTCCAACAACAACCACAGCTGCTCCAACAACAACCACAGCTGCACCAACAACAACCAATGCAGCTCCAACAACCACCACTGCAGCTGCAACAACAACCACAGCTGCACCAACAACAACCACAGCTGCACCAACAACAACTACAGCTGCACCAACAACAACCACAGCTGCACCAACAACCACAACGGCAGCTCCAACAACAACAACAGCCGCTCCAACAACAACCACAGCTGCACCAACAACAACAACTGCAGCTCCAACAACAACCACAGCTGCACCAACAACAACCACGGCGGCTCCAACAACAACCACAGCTGCACCAACAACAACCACAGCTGCTCCAACAACCACCACTGCAGCTCCAACAACAACCACAGCTGCTCCAACAACAACCACAGCTGCACCAACAACAACGACAGCTGCTCCAACAACAACCACAGCTGCTCCAACAACCACCACTGCAGCTCCAACAACAACCACAGCTGCTCCAACAACAACCACAGCTGCACCAACAACAACCACAGCTGCTCCAACAACCACCACTGCATCTCCAACAACAACCACGGCTGCACCAACAACAACCACGGCTGCTCCAACAACCACCACTGCAGCTCCAACAACAACAACAGCCGCTCCAACAACAACCACAGCTGCACCAACAACCACAACTGCAGCTCCAACAACAACCACGGCTGCACCAACAACAACCACGGCTGCTCCAACAACCACCACTGCAGCTCCAACAACCACCACTGCAGCTCCAACAACAACCACAGCTGCACCAACAACAACCACAGCTGCTCCAACAACCACAACGGCAGCTCCGACAACAACAACAGCTGCACCAACAACCACAACTGCAGCTCCAACAACAACCACGGCTGCACCAACAACAACCACGGCTGCTCCAACAACCACCACTGCAGCTCCAACAACCACCACTGCAGCTCCAACAACAACCACAGCTGCACCAACAACAACCACAGCTGCTCCAACAACCACAACGGCAGCTCCGACAACAACAACAGCTGCACCAACAACCACAACTGCAGCTCCAACAACAACCACGGCTGCACCAACAACAACCATGGCTGCTCCAACAACAACCACTGCAGCTCCAACAACAACCACAGCTGCTCCAACAACAAACACAGCTGCACCAACAACAACCACTGCAGCTCCAACAACCACCACTGCAGCTCCAACAACAACCACAGCTGCTGCAACAACAACCACAGCTGCACCAACAACCACAACGGCAGCTCCAACAACAACCACAGCTGCACCAACAACAACCACTGCAGCTCCAACAACAACCACAGCTGCACCAACAACAACCACGGCAGCTCCAACAACAACCACAGCCGCACCAACAACAACCACAGCTGCACCAACAACCACCACTGCAGCTCCAACAACAACCACAGCTGCTCCAACAACAACCACGGCCGCACCAACAACAACCACAGCTACTCCAACAACCACCACTGCAGCTCCAACAACCACCACTGCAGCTCCAACAACAACCACAGCTGCACCAACAACAACCACAGCTGCTCCAACAACCACAACAGCAGCTCCGACAACAACAACAGCTGCACCAACAACCACAACTGCAGCTCCAACAACAACCACGGCTGCTCCAACAACCACCACTGCAGCTCCAACAACAACCACAGCTGCACCAACAACAACCACAGCTACACCAACAACAACCACAGCTACACCAACAACAACCACTGCAGCTCCAACAACCACAACGGCAGCTCCGACAACAACAACAGCTGCACCAACAACCACAACTGCATCTCCAACAACAACCACGGCTGCACCAACAACAACCACGGCTGCTCCAACAACAACCACAGCTGCTCCAACAACAACCACAGCTGCACCAACAACAACCACTGCAGCTCCAACAACCACCACTGCAGCTGCAACAACAACCACAGCTGCACCAACAACAACCACAGCTGCACCAACAACAACCACAGCTGCACCAACAACCACAACGGCAGCTTCAACAACAACAACAGCCGCTCCAACAACAACCACAGCTGCACCAACAACAACAACTGCAGCTCCAACAACAACCACAGCTGCACCAACAACAACCACGGCGGCTCCAACAACAACCACAGCCGCACCAACAACAACCACAGCTGCTCCAACAACCACCACTGCAGCTCCAACACCAACCACAGCTGCTCCAACAACAACCACGGCCGCACCAACAACAACCACAGCTACTCCAACAACCACCACTGCAGCTCCAACAACCACCACTGCAGCTCCAACAACAACCACAGCTGCACCAACCACAGCTGCTCCAACAACCACAACAGCAGCTCCGACAACAACAACAGCTGCACCAACAACCACAACTGCAGCTCCAACAACAACCACGGCTGCTCCAACAACCACCACTGCAGCTCCAACAACAACCACAGCTGCACCAATAACAACCACAGCTACACCAACAACAACCACAGCTACACCAACAACAACCACTGCAGCTCCAACAACCACAACGGCAGCTCCGACAACAACAACAGCTGCACCAACAACAACAACTGCATCTCCAACAACAACCACGGCTGCACCAACAACAACCACGGCTGCTCCAACAACAACCACAGCTGCACCAACAACAACCACAGCTGCACCAACAACAACCACTGCAGCTCCAACAACCACCACTGCAGCTGCAACAACAACCACAGCTGCACCAACAACAACCACAGCTGCTCCAACAACAACCACAGCTGCACCAACAACAACCACTGCAGCTCCAACAACCACCACTGCAGCTCCAACAACAACCACAGCTGCTGCAACAACAACCACAGCTGCACCAACAACAACCACAGCTGCACCAACAACAACTACAGCTGCACCAACAACAACCACAGCTGCACCAACAACCACAACGGCAGCTCCAACAACAACAACAGCCGCTCCAACAACAACCACAGCTGCACCAACAACAACCACTGCAGCTCCAACAACAACCACAGCTGCACCAACAACAACCACGGCGGCTCCAACAACAACCACAGCCGCACCAACAACAACCACAGCTGCTCCAACAACCACCACTGCAGCTCCAACAACAACCACAGCTGCTCCAACAACAACCACGGCCGCACCAACAACAACCACAGCTACTCCAACAACCACCACTGCAGCTCCAACAACCACCCCTGCAGCTCCAACAACAACCACAGCTGCACCAACAACAACCACAGCTGCTCCAACAACCACAACAGCAGCTCCGACAACAACAACAGCTGCACCAACAACCACAACTGCAGCTCCAACAACAACCACGGCTGCTCCAACAACCACCACTGCAGCTCCAACAACAACCACAGCTGCACCAACAACAACCACAGCTACACCAACAACAACCACAGCTACACCAACAACAACCACTGCAGCTCCAACAACCACAACGGCAGCTCCGACAACAACAACAGCTGCACCAACAACCACAACTGCATCTCCAACAACAACCACGGCTGCACCAACAACAACCACAGCTGCTCCAACAACAACCACAGCTGCACCAACAACAACCACAGCTGCTCCAACAACCACCACTGCATCTCCAACAACAACCACGGCTGCACCAACAACAACCACGGCTGCTCCAACAACCACCACTGCAGCTCCAACAACAACAACAGCCGCTCCAACAACAACCACAGCTGCACCAACAACCACAACTGCAGCTCCAACAACAACCACGGCTGCACCAACAACAACCACGGCTGCTCCAACAACCACCACTGCAGCTCCAACAACCACCACTGCAGCTCCAACAACAAACACAGCTGCACCAACAACAACCACAGCTGCTCCAACAACCACAACGGCAGCTCCGACAACCACCACTGCAGCTCCAACAACAACCACTGCAGCTCCAACAACAACCACAGCAGCTCCAACAACAACCACGGCGGCTCCAACAACAACCACAGCCGCACCAACAACAACCACAGCTGCTCCAACAACCACCACTGCAGCTCCAACAACAACCACAGCTGCTCCAACAACAACCACGGCCGCACCAACAACAACCACAGCTACTCCAACAACCACCACTGCAGCTCCAACAACCACCACTGCAGCTCCAACAACAACCACAGCTGCACCAACCACAGCTGCTCCAACAACCACAACAGCAGCTCCGACAACAACAACAGCTGCACCAACAACCACAACTGCAGCTCCAACAACAACCACGGCTGCTCCAACAACCACCACTGCAGCTCCAACAACAACCACAGCTGCACCAACAACAACCACAGCTACACCAACAACAACCACTGCAGCTCCAACAACCACAACGGCAGCTCCGACAACAACAACAGCTGCACCAACAACAACAACTGCATCTCCAACAACAACCACGGCTGCACCAACAACAACCACGGCTGCTCCAACAACAACCACAGCTGCTCCAACAACAACCACAGCTGCACCAACAACAACCACTGCAGCTCCAACAACCACCACTGCAGCTGCAACAACAACCACAGCTGCACCAACAACAACCACAGCTGCACCAACAACAACCACAGCGGCTCCAACAACCACCACTGCAGCTCCAACAACAACCACAGCTGCACCGACAACAACCACAGCTGCACCAACAACAACCACAGCTGCACCAACAACCACCACTGCAGCTCCAACAACAACCACAGCTGCTCCAACAACAACCACAGCTGCACCAACAACAACCACTGCAGCTCCAACAACAACCACAGCTGCACCAACAACAACCACAGCTGCTCACACAACCACCACTGCAGCTCCAACAACAACCACTGCAGCTCCAACAACAACCACAGCTGCACCAACAACTACCACAGCTGCTCCAACAACCACAACGGCAGCTCCAACAACAACAACAGCCGCTCCAACAACAACCACAGCTGCACCAACAACAACCACAGCTGCACCAACAACAACCACAGCTGCACCAACAACAACCACGGCGGCTCCAACAACCACCACGGCGGCTCCAACAACAACCACAGCCGCACCAACAACAACCACAGCTGCTCCAACAACCACCACTGCAGCTCCAACAACAACCACAGCTGCTCCAACAACAACCACGGCCGCACCAACAACAACCACAGCTACTCCAACAACCACCACTGCAGCTCCAACAACCACCACTGCAGCTCCAACAACAACCACAGCTGCACCAACCACAGCTGCTCCAACAACCACAACAGCAGCTCCGACAACAACAACTGCTGCACCAACAACCACAACTGCAGCTCCAACAACAACCACGGCTGCTCCAACAACCACCACTGCAGCTCCAACAACAACCACAGCTGCACCAACAACAACCACAGCTACACCAACAACAACCACAGCTACACCAACAACAACCACTGCAGCTCCAACAACCACAACGGCAGCTCCGACAACAACAACAGCTGCACCAACAACAACAACTGCATCTCCAACAACAACCACGGCTGCACCAACAACAACCACGGCTGCTCCAACAACAACCACAGCTGCTCCAACAACAACCACAGCTGCACCAACAACAACCACTGCAGCTCCAACAACCACCACTGCAGCTGCAACAACAACCACAGCTGCACCAACAACAACCACAGCTGCACCAACAACAACCACAGCTGCACCAACAACAACCACAGCTGCACCAACAACCACAACGGCAGCTTCAACAACAACAACAGCCGCTCCAACAACAACCACAGCTGCACCAACAACAACAACTGCAGCTCCAACAACAACCACAGCTGCAACAACAACAACCACGGCGGCTCCAACAACAACCACAGCCGCACCAACAACAACCACAGCTGCTCCAACAACCACCACTGCAGCTCCAACAACAACCACAGCTGCTTCAACATTAACCACAGCTGCACCAACAACAACGACAGCTGCTCCAACAACAACCACAGCTGCTCCAACAACCACCACTGCAGCTCCAACAACAACCACAGCTGCTCCAACAACAACCACAGCTGCACCAACAACAACGACAGCTGCTCCAACAACCACCACTGCAGCTCCAACAACAACCACAGCTGCACCAACAACAACCACAGCTGCTCCAACAACCACAACTGCAGCTCCAACAACAACCACAGCTGCACCAACAACAACCACGGCTGCTCCAACAACCACCACTGCAGCTCCAACAACAACCACAGCTGCTCCAACAACAACCACAGCAGCTCCAACAACCACCACTGCAGCTCCAACAACCACCACAGCTTCTCCAACAACAACCACAACTGCACCAACAACAACCACAGCTGCACCAACAACGGCAGCTCCAACAACAACCACAGCTGCACCAACAACAACCACTGCAGCTCAAACAACAACCACAGCTGCACCAACAACAACGACAGCTGCTCCAACAACCACCACTGCAGCTCCAACAACAACCACAGCTGCACCAACAACAACCACAGCTGCACCAACAACAACCACGGCGGCTCCAACAACCACCACTGCAGCTCCAACAACAACCACAGCTGCACCGACAACAACCACAGCTGCACCAACAACAACCACAGCTGCACCAACAACCACCACTGCAGCTCCAACAACAACCACAGCTGCTCCAACAACAACCACAGCTGCACCAACAACAACCACTGCAGCTCCAACAACAACCACAGCTGCACCAACAACAACCACAGCTGCTCACACAACCACCACTGCAGCTCCAACAACAACCACTGCAGCTCCAACAACAACCACAGCTGCACCAACAACTACCACAGCTGCTCCAACAACCACAACGGCAGCTCCAACAACAACAACAGCCGCTCCAACAACAACCACAGCTGCACCAACAACAACCACAGCTGCACCAACAACAACCACAGCTGCACCAACAACAACCACGGCGGCTCCAACAACCACCACTGCAGCTCCAACAACAACAACAGCTGCACCGACAACAACCACAGCTGCACCAACAACAACCACAGCAGCTCCAACAACCACCACTGCAGCTCCAACAACAACCACAGCTGCTCCAACAACAACCACAGTTGCACCAACAACCACAACTGCAGCTCCAACAACAACAACAGCCGCTCCAACAACAACCACAGCTGCACCAACAACAACCACTGCAGCTCCAACAACAACCACAGCTGCACCAACAACAACCACGGCGGCTCCAACAACAACCACAGCCGCACCAACAACAACCACAGCTGCTCCAACAACCACCACTGCAGCTCCAACAACAACCACAGCTGCACCAACAACAACCACGGCGGCTCCAACAACAACCACAGCCGCACCAACAACAACCACAGCTGCTCCAACAACCACCACTGCAGCTCCAACAACCACCACTGCAGCTCCAACAACAACCACAGCTGCACCAACAACAACCACAGTTGCTCCAACAACCACAACGGCAGCTCCGACAACAACAACAGCTGCACAAACAACCACAACTGCAGCTCCAACAACAACCACAGCTGCACCAACAACAACCACGGCTGCTCCAACAACCACCACTGCAGCTCCAACAACAACCACAGCTGCACCAACAACAACCACAGCTACACCAACAACAACCACAGCTACACCAACAACAACCACTGCAGCTCCAACAACCACAACGGCAGCTCCGACAACAACAACAGCTGCACCAACAACCACAACTGCATCTCCAACAACAACCACGGCTGCACCAACAACAACCACAGCTGCTCCAACAACAACCACAGCTGCACCAACAACAACCACAGCTGCACCAACAACAACCACTGCAGCTCCAACAACCACCACTGCAGCTGCAACAACAACCACAGCAGCTCCAACAACAACCACAGCTGCACCAACAACAACCACGGCAGCTCCAACAACAACCACAGCCGCACCAACAACAACCACAACTGCACCAACAACAACGACAGCTGCTCCAACAACCACCACTGCAGCTCCAACAGCAACCACAGCTGCACCAACAACAACCACAGCTGCTCCAACAACCACAACTGCAGCTCCAACAACAACCACAGCTGCACCAACAACAACCACGGCTGCTCTAACAACCACCACTGCAGCTCCAACAACAACCACAGCTGCTCCAACAACAACCACTGCAGCTCCAACAACAACCACAGCTGCTCCAACAACAACCACTGCAGCTCCAACAACCACCACTGCAGCTCCAACAACCACCACAGCTTCTCCAACAACAACCACAACTGCACCAACAACAACCACAGCTGCACCAACAACGGCAGCTCCAACAACAACCACAGCTGCGCCAACAACAACCACTGCAGCTCCAACAACAACCACAGCTGCACCAACAACAACGACAGCTGCTCCAACAACCACCACTGCAGCTCCAACAACAACCACAGCTGCTCCAACAACCACCACTGCAGTTCCAACACCAACCACAGCTGCTCCAACAACCACCACTGCAGCTCCAACAACCACCACTGCAGCTGCAACAACAACCACAGCTGCTCCAACAACAACCACAGCTGCACCAACAACCACCACTGCAGCTCCAACAACAACCACAGCTACTCCAACAACAACCACTGCAGCTCCAACAACCACCACTGCAGCTCCAACAACCACCACAGCTGCCCCAACAACCACAACGGCAGCTCCAACAACAACAACAGCTGCACCAACAACCACCACTGCAGCTCCAACAACAACCACAGCTGCACCAACAACAACCACAGCTGCTCCAACAACAACCACAGCTGCTCCAACAACCAGCACAGCCGCACCAACAACCATCTTAAGTGCTCCAACAACAACCACAGCAGCTCCAACAATCACCACAAATGCTCCAACAACAACCACTGCAGCTCCAACAACCACCAATGCAGCTGTAACAACAACTACAGCTGCTCCAACAACCACCACTGCAGCTCCAACAACAACCACTGCAGGTGTAACAACAACTACAGCTGCTCCAACAACCACCACTGCAGCTCCAACAACAACCACTGCCTCTCCAACAACAACCACAGCGTCTCAAACAACCACCAGAGTTGCTCAAACAACCACCAATGCAGCTCCAACAACCACAGCTGCTACAACAGCCCAAGCATTTCCAATAACAACCACCACAGCAGCTGCACCTGTTTATAAAGTACAAGTTATGTTGGTAAATGAAACCTTTACAGATGCACTTACGGACCCCAGAAGTGCTCAATACCGAGATCTTGAAAGACGACTTGTAGCAAGAGTAAGTATTTTTAATATGTCTTGAATTTTTATGACTGCATATGTTATACCAAAGAGAGGGATTTAAAATAGAAAATTGTGTTGATCTGAATCCTCTGTCTGTTTATTATTATTTGTGTAAAGTTTTAATCGAGGAAAATTGTGGCTAAACCAAATAAAGGTCCTTACATTTTCCTCTTCTTTTTTCAGTGTAATGAGATATACCGAAGACAATTTGGTGCCCGCTTTGTCAGATGCTCTGTTAATGGTTTCAGGTAAAATATTTTTTTCTGACGTGGATAAAAAGCCATTTATTTGTATATAGGATTTTCACTTTTACATGACATTTTTCACATTCTATGTTTCTCTATCAGTCAGCAACAGAATAACCTAATGTGTTGTCCCACTTGGTATCATTATACAGAGCTGTTCAGACACGAGTTGATGGAGTTCAAGCGGATCTTGGAATTACTTTTAACCAAACTACTCCAGCTGCAGACCTCCCACAGAATAGTGCTGTTGCTCAAACTCTTGTTCAAGCTGCAAATGATAACAATAATGGCGACGTCAGCTTTAATCCCAATGCAGTTTCAGTAGTTGGTAAGTTATCATTACTAAATGTTTCACTCTGACTAGTATTTGTAGGCTTTTTGAATTTGAAACCAATGTCAGTTTGATATAAACTCTGATAAAGAAATATTCTTGGTCTGGGCACAAATGATTATTAACTTTTTGTCTTATAATTACTTTTTCATAGACGGTCCAGTTCCAGTTACACCTCCAACCACTGCAGCTACAACCACTGCAGCTCCAACCACTGCAGCTTCTGCCACTGCAGCACCAGCTACTGCAGCACCAGCCACTGCAGCACCAGCCACTGCAGCACCAGCCACCGCAGCACCAGCCACCGCAGCACCTGCCACTGCAGCACCTACTTCTGCGTCAGATATAGTTGTAAATGTGACTTTCAGATCTGTTCTCATTCCTTTTACAACTGATTTGTTGGATACATCATCCCAGGCTTTTCAGAACCGAGCTTCAATGATAAAGACACAGGTGCGTCCCAGACATCACAATCAAATCTTCATACTCAAGAAACCTATAATTGATTTCATTTTCTGATCACAATGGTCTTATCCAACACAGTGAGGTGACCTAAGGTGAAATATTGCATTGAAATGTTTTTTAATATTTTTGTTTTTGTTTCTGCAGCTTCAACCTCAGTTTCGAAATGCATTTCCATCCTTATTCAGGTCTTTGGATGTCATCGGCTTTAGGTACTTTTTCACAATGACCAAGTTACAATTTTAGATTATTATCTTGAACTTGAATATGACAAAATATTATTTCCCCTCCCTCTGCAGAAATGGATCAATCGTCAATGTGATGAAGCTTGCATTTCTCAGCACATTTGTTCCTAGTGGCACTCAGATTGCAGAAGTTTTGATCAATGCTTCATCAACTGTAGTTGGCTTTGACATTGAAGGAACCTCTATCACCGTCAATGGCATATGTAAGAAATATTCAGCTCTGCCTGATCCAAAATGTATCCATTTTCAAGTGTTTTTTCAACTAATATGTTTTCATTTTCTCCTCATTTACAGCTTCAAGTGGAATAAGTCACAAGATCAGTCTCCTCACTGCATTGTGTCTGGTACCCTTGTCATGGCTACTGTCAAACCAGCAATAGCATCAGCATTGATTACCAATTAAAACAGAACAGGACTGCCGTTACTGGTATGAAAACTGATTGCGTTGTGAGTAAATATCCAAGATTGTCGTCAACTTTGCTTTGGATGAACTCACTATAAATTTAACTTTTCACTGACCACTTACTAGTTATGAGAGTGGATTAGATTTGTCTGTTGAAACTGAACGTATATATCCGGGAGGGTCCAGGACCCTGGGCCAAACAGAATGACTACATCTGGTCCACTGAATCATCATTAGAATTATCAACAATACAATACAACATCACTTCTATTTGACTCTGGTATATCAGAAAATGATTGCATTATTCATGAACAATTGTGTCTTGCTTTACTGTGTACTGTAAATTATCTAGTGAGAGTAACTCATGCTGTCTTGTTGAGTCTTGTCTTGTTTGATTGCCAAACAAGTAAAACCAGCCACACTGAAAAGAAAACTGTAAAATCACTCTCATTTCTGCCTGAACTGTATTTAAGTCTTTACTTTGACATTAGCAGACAGAGAAATTGTTGATGTTTCTGTGAAAAGATAGAATACAAAGTGGATTTTTGTAGTCTTCATCTAATACTTTGTACAAGTTTAACTATAACTTATAATAATTTCAATCTGTCTGTATTCAAAAATAAATGTAAAATTCTTGTTAAGCTTCAACAGGATTGTTATAGATAGAAATTTTTAACTTAACTAATGTATTCAATTATTTTTAAGGGATATCTATTCAAAAACAATGCACTGTCAACTTTCTTATTTATTCAAAATATATTTATGTAATACTGCATACCTTTATTCTGTGAGACTTTTTGCTGTTAGTATTATACCTGTCAGAAAGTTTACCATGATCAGAATAAAAACTCTGAAGAATTTATATTTTCTCGTGTGATTTTTGAAATGTTGGTTTGTTAAAGAGTGTGTCAAGGTATCTATATGGTCAGTAGCTTTCATTTGAGCATACGTGATAAACAACGCTTGTAGTTTTATATAATCGATTTTCACAATAATATCTTGCAGTCAGTCTGTTGCAGTCATCTTTGTGTCAGTGAAACCCGTCCGCTCAGAAAGAAAGAAATAGGAGTGGTGCAAATTTTACTTAGGATATAAGTTATTTTTTTACTCAATACAAAACAAACATGTTGAGAGGTGTGTGCATCAAAACTTCCATTTGGCATTTTTAAGCTGAAGTGTCTGACGTAACAAGGACAGAGATAATATACTGCTCCTTTAAGTTTATAACGTATACATCTGGAGAGAATTTGTATCTGAAGGAGATTTAGGAGTCCCCTCAAGTTGAATGTTTACCTGTTTGTGTAATAGAATTGCCAAATATGGATGTGTTACATGATGTTTTTTATAACCCATGACGAAAAGCAGATGTTTAGGTGCATATAGGCGATTGCCTCTGTGTGTTGGAGATGCTGCTTCTTAATAAAAATTATACTCTTTGAAAGCAAGTCAGTCTCAACGGTGAATTTCTTCATCATCAAACATATCAACAACAAGGAAATCCACATCAAAGCAAATGTGTATGACCATACACAGAGTACATTTTTAATTGTAAACTTTTTACCTTTCAATAATAGAAGTTAGGGATTTGTTCGTTCGTTTTAGAAGTGAAACAGAGTCAAATTTTTAATGATATCTCTGATTATTACTATGTCCAACAAACTGCAGGACAAAAATAGATCAAAAACTTAATATTTAAATTTGCAACCACTTAAAAAAAGGAAAGAAAAAAATATGGCCTCTCCCAAAAATAAATGGAAAACCAGTCAAAGAGTCATAGATTAATGTAACAGCACAAACATACCTTAAAGCTGAATCCTGAAGAGTTACTTTGCAATAAAACTACAGACAAATCATTTTAACTATATTATGTATTATTATTATTATTATTGTTGTTGTTATACTTATTATAAGTAGGACTGTACTGTGGTGCAGTGGTTAGCGCTGTTGCCGAAGAGGTTCCTGCTTCGAATTCCGGTCGGACCTGACCTCTCTGTGTGCAGTTTGCATGTTCTCCCTGTGCATGTGTGGGTTCTCTCTGGGTACTCGTGATTCCTCCCACAGTCCAAAGACATGGGCTATTTTCGAAACTGCGTACTACATACTACTATCGAAATCAGTCTGCAGTATATAGTGCATACTGCATACTTCATACTGCGTACTGCGTTCAACAGCTGTATGTAATATGAATGCCAGTCGTCAGTTATTTTGCAGTATGCTTTCCCCGGGTGAACTAGTTTCCGGTCCTGGAATGCGGAAGTAAACAACAGCCCATATGGAGGTAATTGACATAATTAAAATAAAACAGTCTACTCATGTATTCTGTCATTCATACATAATACCCTGGGTTGAAATATGATTGGCTAGCTATTAAAATTGTAGTATACTTTTCAGGCATTCAGGTTTAATTTTTACACAGCTGTGAAAAATATGTAATAATGGAGCAAGCCAACAACCCTGTAATTTTAGCTGCTTGTCCAGCTGTGGCACATGCACTGTACAATCTAAAAAGCAGTATTGTATAAAATATTCAGTCACCACCACGACGAGTTCAAACAGCTGCGCTCCAGGATTTCGATCTCTGACCTTAGTGACCTCGCACTTTGCATTGTGGGAAACAGTAAGAGAGGTAGACTGGTCTGATGCATACTCTAAATGTTTCCCGAATCAGTATGACATCCTGGTATTTTTGGCATACTGCAGATCTTGCAGTTGCTCACACACTGCATTTTGGCCAAATCAGTACATACTACTAGTATAGTACGCGGCTTGAAAACAGCCATGCTTATTAGGTTGATTGGTGACTCTAAATTGCCCATAGGTGTGAATGAGTGTGGCTGGTTGTCTGTCTCTATAAGTCAGCCATGTGATTGACTGGCAAACAGTCCGGGGTGTACCCCGCCTCTCGCCCAGTGACAACTAGCATCGGCTCCAGCCCCCCGCAACCCTGAACAGAAAAAGTGGTATAGATAATGGATGGATGGATTATTATAAGAAGTAGTAGTAGGCCTAGAAGTGGTAGTATTATTATTATTATTGTGGTAACACTCCAAATTAAATTCACATATTCTACACACAAACTAGTTGCAAATAACCATGCTAATTAGTAGCATTCTGGCTGCTTATTAGTCATTATTAAGCACCTATTAGTACCGTATTCTACATGACCACAGTTGATCGCTAATAAGCTGTTAACTAAGAGTTTGCGCTCAATACCCCAGATGACATCATCAATCATCTTCTCATATCATCAGCTAACACATCCACCATCAGTGTCTTGACTCTATGGGGGGGTAGATCTTGCTGCTGCTCACGGCAGACATCTTCAATCAGCATGTCTTCCTAGAGTTCAAGCACCAAAGATTCTCTGACAATCATTCAATATCCCATCATCATGTTAAATAAATATTAATCTTTCAATCATTTACTTACTCGCTCCTGATTGAACAAGTTGAATATTGAAATGCTTTGACCCTGACAAGTGTTACTACTTGACAATATGGCTCTTCCTTGTTAAAAAATAAACATTTTTTGGGCTGCTAACAAATAGGGTCAAAATATATCACATCAATTTCCAGAAAGTATTTTGTGCCTCACTAGTTAACATGTCAAAGCTGTTGCTGTCTTAACTAGTAAGTAGGATATCAAATAAAGGCTCATACTTTTAGGGAAAGGCAACAAGCCAACAATGTCTTTGAAACTATGCGTAATAAACCTGACAATAGATAATTAAAAATAGAAGAGGCCAGTGGTGCTGATGGCCTAGAGGTTAATTTGTGAGCCCCATGTACAAAGGATACAGTCCCCAAAGCAGGCAGCCTAGGTTTGAATGTGGCTTCTATTTCAAATTTCATTACCCCCTCTCTCTCTCTCTCTATCTGATTTTCAACACTATCCACTGTCTTGTATATCCCAAAACAAAACTGTAAAGAACTGGCCACAGGTTCCAATTCAAGCATGAAGTTTAACAAGTAACAGTAAAAGACAAATATAAATACACAGTAAATACAGAAGAAGATGTCCAATATGTTTGCTAAAGCACAATTAATTAATTTTGAATTGAAGCTGTGACATGGAAAAATATCACTCACCCTACTTATGAAATAACTTTATAATACTGAGGTGAAGGTCCTTAAAATCTCAAATTCATTAACAAATAGAAACCTTGTTAAAAATCTGAAGTTTAATCTTTTAAGATGTAATTTCTTCTTTCCTGCTTGTACTACTTAAGTAAGTTATGAAATCCAAAGTTTGAATCAAAAGTTTGATTACATATACATTCAAGAAGCTGCATGACTCTATTTAATGCAGTTTTACTTGACATTAGCAGACATGAACCAAACACTGTTGCTTTTTTTAGCTTCAGTATCTCAAAAGATCATTGACTGTCAAATAAGCAAACATTTGAGCAAACTTCATTAAAAAACTTACCTCAGAAATTTCATTTTCTTAATTCATCAAATGTTGCTGTTTAACAAGGTCCAGGACACATTTATCTGATTTATTAGATTATTAAAATCTAAATATAGCTAGGATGTAGAAAAAAGATGTCATAGAATAAGACTTTATGGGCATGAAAGCAGTGATCTTACATCATTCTTTGGACAGAATAATGTTGTGTTTTTAAGTTTCAAACCTTACTGCATGCTCACCTTTATCATCATCTCCAGTTGTTGTTTTTATGTCACAGTACAATTACATGCTGAAATGGACAACATCTAAATATTGGACCAGCAAAACACAAGTGAAGCAATTTTAGTTTGGTTTGGCTAAATTGTAATTTAATTGTGTTGTAGTTAAAAATGTACCCAAACAACTCCAAATAAGATGAACCATCATCGGCCAACACAATACAACATGATAACAGTTGTTGTTCTTTTTTGCATTATGTTTTAATAACCAATTCAAAAGAACTCTGTCTTCAATTCTTTTTCACAACTTTCTGTCATAAGGTGAAATTTATTTCTACATTCCAATAAGTGGAATGCACTGCCTGCATGCATGCAGGCAGGTTGTGTCACAGGACACAAAAAGGGAGTGTGCCACAATGCTTTGCCAAGATAATGACAGGTGAAACAAAAGAAATTCTGTTTATAGTGATTTACCTTTGTTTACTGCAAAGGCGTCATAACATTTCAGAAATGTTCAACACGTAAGAGACACGTAGTCATCTATTATTCCTTTCCGATATATAAAGCCCTTAAAACAGGATGGTTGTCACCTAGCTGAAAGGTTTACAAATCGCAGCCGTGAACTGGACTAATTGAAGTAAAAAATTTTCATTCATCAGTTTAGACAAAATCTTAATCTGATACAGAGAGGGAATAAATAACTTTACATTGATCTTTTGTTTTGAGGTGAGTAAATGTTTCCTTCTGTATTTAAGCTTTTGTTCATTTTTACAAAATTATTGTTTAGAAAATTCCAAAAATCCAAAGTGATGATTTGTATTTGTACAAATTGTATACAATGCTGTTTTAGCTCAAATTTAACCAGAATACTTGTCTCAAATTAAATATAACAATTTAATACAACAGTGAGTACTTGACAATTTGACAACTATAATTATCTTCACTTCCACTCTTTGTTGCTACAAGGACTCTGTCTGTTCACATACAGATCATTAGCTTGGAGTCCGGGGGAAGAACTTTTTACAGAAAATAAGACCCCCATTCTCTTCCTATGTCACAGCTTAGAGGGGCTCCAAACAAACTTTGTGAATTAGCTCCTAAGTTTACATTCATTTTCAAATAATGTGTATTTATGTGTTAAATGCATCTTACCTCTTATTGAGAAACTGATAGTTAAGATTTTTTTTTAAATGATGCAAGACAGATTAAGAGATGCGGAGGAGTTGTAGAAACATGTTTCGTTGTGTCAATTAAATGTTGGGAAAAGGGTTTACATAATCTTCTAAACTCTTACAACCTAACAGTTTATTTTGAATCTGAGTTTCCATGGCTTGAATAAACTGAAATAAGGATATGTGAGGAAAAGTTTGCTTTTGATCATAAATTAATAATGGCCACTCTCCTTAAAGGACTGGATTTAAAATGATTTGTTACTCTCCTAAAGACAAAGGTCAAATTCATCAGTTCTTTAGAAGTTTGGACTCTGTGGTGAAGGAAAATAATGATTACAAAGTAAGCATAACTTGCAGTTATTTTAAATTCAATTAAGCAAGGTCATTGGAAATGTTATTATACATTATAAGAAATAACAGTTTAATCAACAAGCAAAGGGAGATATATATATATTTATATATATATATATATATATATATATAAAGTTTCCTCATGCCTTATGGTATTTTAATCCTTTAACATATTCAGTCATCAGCAGGCTATCTGACTATCTGTTTGATTTCAAACAAATTTCTAAAAAGTTCAAGAAAAAGAAAGTTAATTCAAGTTAGATTTTATCGAGGTTAGTATACTGTATTACATATCTCAACTTCCGTTGTAATGATTTTGATACTGATTGTTATTTCATAAAATAAAAAGTAAAATAATGATTCTCCAAAGAGATAAGTATTGTACAGATTATTTCTTTAATAATTCCCATTTAATTAAGTTTCTGCATTGTCTGCACTGATTTATTTTTGATAGACTCACAAGGACACAAGATGGCTGTTGGAAAGACCATTTTTATTCTGATTCAAACAGGTAAGATGTGTGTGATGTGCTACCTGGAAAGTACATTAAAAAAATTAAAAAATGTAATAGTTGGAAGGTATATCCATGATTCATAATCTAGAGGGGAAACAAAAACTAATGCTGTTATAATACATAATTGAAAAGAAAACAATATGATTGTGAATTATGTTATTAGAGCCCTGACATTCAAGTAACAAAACAAAAATACAATTTGTCTGTTTTAAAATTAAAACTAATACAATATTTTCCAATATCAATAGCTCTATTAATTTCTCAAGCAAAATCAACTACAACCGCACCAACAACCACCACTGCAGCTCCAACAACAACCACAGCTGCTCCAACAACAACCACAGCTGCACCAACAACAACGACAGCTGCACCAACAACAACCACAGCTGCTCCAACAACCACAACGGCAGCTCCGACAACAACAACAGCTGCACAAACAACCACAACTGCATCTCCAACAACAACCACGGCTGCACCAACAACAACCACGGCTGCTCCAACAACCACAACTGCAGCTCCAACAACAACCACGGCTGCTCCAACAACCACCACTGCAGCTCCAACAACAACCACATCTGCACCAACAACAACCACAGCTACACCAACAACAACCACAGCTACACCAACAACAACCACAGCTACACCAACAACAACCACTGCAGCTCCAACAACCACAACGGCAGCTCCGACAACAACAACAGCTGCACCAACAACCACAACTGCATCTCCAACAACAACCACGGCTGCACCAACAACAACCACGGCTGCTCCAACAACAACCACAGCTGCTCCAACAACAACCACAGCTGCACCAACAACAACCAATGCAGCTCCAACAACCACCACTGCAGCTGCAACAACAACCACAGCTGCACCAACAACAACCACAGCTGCACCAACAACAACTACAGCTGCACCAACAACAACCACAGCTGCACCAACAACCACAACGGCAGCTCCAACAACAACAACAGCCGCTCCAACAACAACCACAGCTGCACCAACAACAACAACTGCAGCTCCAACAACAACCACAGCTGCACCAACAACAACCACGGCGGCTCCAACAACAACCACAGCCGCACCAACAACAACCACTGCAGCTCCAACAACAACCACAGCTGCACCAACAACAACCACGGCAGCTCCAACAACAACCACAGCCGCACCAACAACAACCACAGCTGCACCAACAACCACCACTGCAGCTCCAACAACAACCACAGCTGCTCCAACAACAACCACGGCCGCACCAACAACAACCACAGCTACTCCAACAACCACCACTGCAGCTCCAACAACCACCACTGCAGCTCCAACAACAACCACAGCTGCACCAACAACAACCACAGCTGCTCCAACAACCACAACAGCAGCTCCGACAACAACAACAGCTGCACCAACAACCACAACTGCAGCTCCAACAACAACCACGGCTGCTCCAACAACCACCACTGCAGCTCCAACAACAACCACAGCTGCACCAACAACAACCACAGCTACACCAACAACAACCACAGCTACACCAACAACAACCACTGCAGCTCCAACAACCACAACGGCAGCTCCGACAACAACAACAGCTGCACCAACAACCACAACTGCATCTCCAACAACAACCACGGCTGCACCAACAACAACCACGGCTGCTCCAACAACAACCACAGCTGCTCCAACAACAACCACAGCTGCACCAACAACAACCACTGCAGCTCCAACAACCACCACTGCAGCTGCAACAACAACCACAGCTGCACCAACAACAACCACATCTGCACCAACAACAACCACAGCTGCACCAACAACAACCACAGCTGCACCAACAACCACAACGGCAGCTCCAACAACAACAACAGCCGCTCCAACAACAACCACAGCTGCACCAACAACAACAACTGCAGCTCCAACAACAACCACAGCTGCACCAACAACAACCACGGCGGCTCCAACAACAACCACAGCCGCACCAACAACAACCACAGCTGAACCAACAACCACCACTGCAGCTCCAACAACAACCACAGCTGCACCAACAACAACGACAGCTGCTCCAACAACCACCACTGCAGCTCCAACAACAACCACAGCTGCACCAACAACAACCACAGCTGCTCCAACAACCACAACTGCAGCTCCAACAACAACCACAGCTGCACCAACAACAACCACGGCTGCTCCAACAACCACCACTGCAGCTCCAACAACAACCACAGCTGCTCCAACAACAACCACTGCAGCTCCAACAACCACCACTGCAGCTCCAACAACCACCACAGCTTCTCCAACAACAACCACAACTGCACCAACAACAACCACAGCTGCACCAACAACAACCACTGCAGCTCCAACAACAACGACAGCTGCACCAACAACAACGACAGCTGCTCCAACAACCACCACTGCAGCTCCAACAACAACCACAGCTGCACCAACAACAACCACAGCTGCTGCAACAACAACCACAGCTGCTCCAACAACAACCACAGCTGCTCCAACAACAACCACAGCTGCACCAACGACAACGACAGCTGCTCCAACAACCACCACTGCAGCTCCAACAACAACCACAGCTGCTCCAACAACAACCACTGCAGCTCCAACAACCACCACTGCAGCTCCAACAACAACCACTGCAGCTCCAACAACCACCACTGCAGCTCCAACAACCACCACTGCAGCTCCAACAACAACCACAGCTGCTCCAACAACAACCACAGTTGCACCAACAACCACAACTGCAGCTCCAACAACAACAACAGCCGCTCCAACAACAACCACAGCTGCACCAACAACAACCACTGCAGCTCCAACAACAACCACAGCTGCACCAACAACAACCACGGCTGCTCCAACAACAACCACAGCCGCACCAACAACAACCACAGCTGCTCCAACAACCACCACTGCAGCTCCAACAACAACCACAGCTGCACCAACAACAACCACGGCGGCTCCAACAACAACCACAGCCGCACCAACAACAACCACAGCTGCTCCAACAACCACCACTGCAGCTCCAACAACCACCACTGCAGCTCCAACAACAACCACAGCTGCACCAACAACAACCACAGTTGCTCCAACAACCACAACGGCAGCTCCGACAACAACAACAGCTGCACCAACAACCACAACTGCAGCTCCAACAACAACCACAGCTGCACCAACAACAACCACGGCTGCTCCAACAACCACCACTGCAGCTCCAACAACAACCACAGCTGCACCAACAACAACCACAGCTACACCAACAACAACCACAGCTACACCAACAACAACCACTGCAGCTCCAACAACCACAACGGCAGCTCCGACAACAACAACAGCTGCACCAACAACCACAACTGCATCTCCAACAACAACCACGGCTGCACCAACAACAACCACAGCTGCTCCAACAACAACCACAGCTGCACCAACAACAACCACAGCTGCACCAACAACAACCACTGCAGCTCCAACAACCACCACTGCAGCTGCAACAACAACCACAGCAGCTCCAACAACAACCACAGCTGCACCAACAACAACCACGGCAGCTCCAACAACAACCACAGCCGCACCAACAACAACCACAGCTGCTCCAACAACAACCACAGCTGCTCCAACAACCACCACTGCAGCTCCAACAACAACCACAGCTGCTCCAACAACAACCACAGCTGCACCAACAACAACGACAGCTGCTCCAACAACCACCACTGCAGCTCCAACAACAACCACAGCTGCACCAACAACAACCACAGCTGCTCCAACAACCACAACTGCAGCTCCAACAACAACCATAGCTGCACCAACAACAACCACGGCTGCTCCAACAACCACCACTGCAGCTCCAACAACAACCACAGCTGCTCCAACAACAACCACTGCAGCTCCAACAACCACCACTGCAGCTCCAACAACCACCACAGCTTCTCCAACAACAACCACAACTGCACCAACAACAACCACAGCTGCACCAACAACGGCAGCTCCAACAACAACCACAGCTGCACCAACAACAACCACTGCAGCTCCAACAACAACCACAGCTGCACCAACAACAACGACAGCTGCTCCAACAACCACCACTGCAGCTCCAACAACAACCACTGCAGCTCCAACAACAACCACTGCAGCTCCAACAACAACCACAGCTGCACCAACAACTACCACAGCTGCTCCAACAACCACAACGGCAGCTCCAACAACAACAACAGCCGCTCCAACAACAACCACAGCTGCACCAACAACAACCACAGCTGCACCAACAACAACCACAGCTGCACCAACAACAACCACTGCAGCTCCAACAACAAGCACAGCTGCTCACACAACCACCACAGCTGCTCCACCAACCACAACGGCAGCTCCAACAACAACAACAGCCGCTCCAACAACAACCACAGCTGCACCAACAACAACCACAGCTGCACCAACAACTACCACAGCTGCTCCAACAACCACAACGGCAGCTCCAACAACAACAACAGCCGCTCCAACAACAACCACAGCTGCACCAACAACAACCACAGCTGCACCAACAACTACCACAGCTGCTCCAACAACCACAACGGCAGCTCCAACAACAACAACAGCCGCTCCAACAACAACCACAGCTGCACCAACAACAACCACAGCTGCACCAACAACAACCACAGCTGCACCAACAACAACCACGGCGGCTCCAACAACCACCACTGCAGCTCCAACAACAACCACAGGTGCACCGACAACAACCACAGCTGCACCAACAACAACCACAGCCGCACCAACAACCACCACTGCAGCTCCAACAACAACCACAGCTGCTCCAACAACAACCACTGCAGCTCCAACAACCACCACTGCAGCTCAAACAACAACCATAGCTGCTCCAACAACAACCACAGCTGCACCAACAACAACCACTGCAGCTCCAACAACCACCACTGCAGCTCCAACAACAACCACAGCTGCTGCAACAACAACCACAGCTGCTCCAACAACAACCACAGCTGCTCCAACAACAACCACAGTTGCACCAACGACAACGACAGCTGCTCCAACAACCACCACTGCAGCTCCAACAACAACCACAGCTGCTCCAACAACCACCACTGCAGCTCCAACAACAACCACTGCAGCTCCAACAACCACCCCTGCAGCTCCAACAACCACCACTGCAGCTCCAACAACAACCACAGCTGCTCCAACAACAACCACAGTTGCACCAACAACCACAACTGTAGCTCCAACAACAACAACAGCCGCTGCAACAACAACCACAGCTGCTCCAACAACAACCACTGCAGCTCCAACAACCACCACTGCAGATCCAACAACCACCACAGCTGCTCCAACAACAACCACAGCTGCACCAACAACAACCACAGTTGCACCAACAACCACCACTGCAGCTCCAACAACAACCACAGCTGCACCAACAACAACGACAGCTGCTCCAACAACCACCACTGCAGCTCCAACAACAACCACTGCAGCTCCAACAACAACAACAGCCGCTCCAACAACAACCACAGCTGCACCAACAACAACCACTGCAGCTCCAACAACAACCACAGCTGCACCAACAACAACCACAGCTGCTCACACAACCACCACTGCAGCTCCAACAACAACCACTGCAGCTCCAACAACAACCACAGCTGCACCAACAACAACCACAGCTGCTCCAACAACCACAACGGCAGCTCCAACAACAACAACAGCTGCACCAACAACCACCACTGCAGCTCCAACAACAACCACAGCTGCACCAACAACAACCACAGCTGCACCAACGACAACCACAGCTGCTCCAACAACCACCACTGCAGCTCCAACAACAACCATAGCTGCTCCAACAACCACCACTGCAGCTCCAACAACAACCACAGCAGCTCCAACAACAACCACAGCTGCACCAACAACCACCACAGCTGCTCCAACAACCACAACGGCAGCTCCAACAACAACAACAGCTGCACCAACAACCACCACTGCAGCTCCAACAACAACCACAGCTGCACCAACAACAACCACAGCTGCACCAACGACAACCACAGCTGCTCCAACAACCACCACTGCAGTTCCAACACCAACCACAGCTGCTCCAACAACCACCACTGCAGCTCCAACAACCACCACTGCAGCTGCAACAACAACCACAGCTGCTCCAACAACAACCACAGCTGCACCAACAACCACCACTGCAGCTCCAACAACAACCACAGCTACTCCAACAACAACCACTGCAGCTCCAACAACCACCACTGCAGCTCCAACAACCACCACAGCTGCCCCAACAACCACAACGGCAGCTCCAACAACAACAACAGCTGCACCAACAACCACCACTGCAGCTCCAACAACAACCACAGCTGCACCAACAACAACCACAGCTGCTCCAACAACAACCACAGCTGCTCCAACAACCAGCACAGCCGCACCAACAACCATCTTAAGTGCTCCAACAACAACCACAGCAGCTCCAACAATCACCACAAATGCTCCAACAACAACCACTGCAGCTCCAACAACCACCAATGCAGCTGTAACAACAACTACAGCTGCTCCAACAACCACCACTGCAGCTCCAACAACAACCACTGCAGGTGTAACAACAACTACAGCTGCTCCAACAACCACCACTGCAGCTCCAACAACAACCACTGCCTCTCCAACAACAACCACAGCGTCTCAAACAACCACCAGAGTTGCTCAAACAACCACCAATGCAGCTCCAACAACCACAGCTGCTACAACAGCCCAAGCATTTCCAATAACAACCACCACAGCAGCTGCACCTGTTTATAAAGTACAAGTTATGTTGGTAAATGAAACCTTTACAGATGCACTTACGGACCCCAGAAGTGCTCAATACCGAGATCTTGAAAGACGACTTGTAGCAAGAGTAAGTATTTTTAATATGTCTTGAATTTTTATGACTGCATATGTTATACCAAAGAGAGGGATTTAAAATAGAAAATTGTGTTGATCTGAATCCTCTGTCTGTTTATTATTATTTGTGTAAAGTTTTAATCGAGGAAAATTGTGGCTAAACCAAATAAAGGTCCTTACATTTTCCTCTTCTTTTTTCAGTGTAATGAGATATACCGAAGACAATTTGGTGCCCGCTTTGTCAGATGCTCTGTTAATGGTTTCAGGTAAAATATTTTTTTCTGACGTGGATAAAAAGCCATTTATTTGTATATAGGATTTTCACTTTTACATGACATTTTTCACATTCTATGTTTCTCTATCAGTCAGCAACAGAATAACCTAATGTGTTGTCCCACTTGGTATCATTATACAGAGCTGTTCAGACACGAGTTGATGGAGTTCAAGCGGATCTTGGAATTACTTTTAACCAAACTACTCCAGCTGCAGACCTCCCACAGAATAGTGCTGTTGCTCAAACTCTTGTTCAAGCTGCAAATGATAACAATAATGGCGACGTCAGCTTTAATCCCAATGCAGTTTCAGTAGTTGGTAAGTTATCATTACTAAATGTTTCACTCTGACTAGTATTTGTAGGCTTTTTGAATTTGAAACCAATGTCAGTTTGATATAAACTCTGATAAAGAAATATTCTTGGTCTGGGCACAAATGATTATTAACTTTTTGTCTTATAATTACTTTTTCATAGACGGTCCAGTTCCAGTTACACCTCCAACCACTGCAGCTACAACCACTGCAGCTCCAACCACTGCAGCTTCTGCCACTGCAGCACCAGCTACTGCAGCACCAGCCACTGCAGCACCAGCCACTGCAGCACCAGCCACCGCAGCACCAGCCACTGCAGCACCTGCCACTGCAGCACCTACTTCTGCGTCAGATATAGTTGTAAATGTGACTTTCAGATCTGTTCTCATTCCTTTTACAACTGATTTGTTGGATACATCATCCCAGGCTTTTCAGAACCGAGCTTCAATGATAAAGACACAGGTGCGTCCCAGACATCACAATCAAATCTTCATACTCAAGAAACCTATAATTGATTTCATTTTCTGATCACAATGGTCTTATCCAACACAGTGAGGTGACCTAAGGTGAAATATTGCATTGAAATGTTTTTTAATATTTTTGTTTTTGTTTCTGCAGCTTCAACCTCAGTTTCGAAATGCATTTCCATCCTTATTCAGGTCTTTGGATGTCATCGGCTTTAGGTACTTTTTCACAATGACCAAGTTACAATTTTAGATTATTATCTTGAACTTGAATATGACAAAATATTATTTCCCCTCCCTCTGCAGAAATGGATCAATCATCAATGTGATGAAGCTTGCATTTCTCAGCACATTTGTTCCTAATGGCACTCAGATTGCAGAAGTTTTGATCAATGCTTCATCAACTGTAGTTGGCTTTGACATTGAAGGAACCTCTATCACCATCAATGGCATATGTAAGAAATATTCAGCTCTGCCTGATCCAAAATGTATCCATTTTCAAGTGTTTTTTCAACTAATATGTTTTCATTTTCTCCTCATTTACAGCTTCAAGTGGAATAAGTCACAAGATCAGTCTCCTCACTGCATTGTGTCTGGTACCCTTGTCATGGCTACTGTCAAACCAGCAATAGCATCAGCATTGATTACCAATTAAAACAGAACAGGACTGCCGTTACTGGTATGAAAACTGATTGCGTTGTGAGTAAATATCCAAGATTGTCGTCAACTTTGCTTTGGATGAACTCACTATAAATTTAACTTTTCACTGACCACTTACTAGTTATGACAGTGGATTAGATTTGTCTGTTGAAACTGAACGTATATATCCGGGAGGGTCCAGGACCCTGGGCCAAACAGAATGACTACATCTGGTCCACTGAATCATCATTAGAATTATCAACAATACAATACAACATCACTTCTATTTGACTATGGTATATCAGAAAATGATTGCACTATTCATGAACAATTGTGTCTTGCTTTACTGTGTACTGTAAATTATCTAGTGAGAGTAACTCATGCTGTCTTGTTGAGTCTTGTCTTGTTTGATTGCCAAACAAGTAAAACCAGTCACACTGAAAAGAAAACTGTAAAATCACTCTCATTTCTGCCTGAACTGTATTTAAGTCTTTACTTTGACATTAGCAGATAGAGAAATTGTTGATGTTTCTGTGAAAAGGTAGAATATAAAGTGGATTTTGGTAGTCTTCATTTAATTTAACTCTGTACAAGTTTAACTATAACTTATAATAATTTAAATCTGTCTGTATTCACAAATACATGTAAAATTCATGTTAAGCTTCAACAGGATTATTATAGATAGAAAAATGTCTTTAAACATTTTAAAGGAACACATCTCAAGCTGCACACCCCTTAACTAATGTATTCAATTATTTTTAAGGGATATCTATTCAAAAACAATGCACTGTCAACTTTTTTATTTATTCAAAATATATTTATGTAATACTGCATACCTTTATTCTGTGAGACTTTTTGCTGTTTGTATTATACCTGTCAGAAAGTTTACCATGATCAGAATAAAAACTCTTAGAAGAAACTATATCTTCTCGTTTGATTTTTGAAATTTTCGTTTGTTAAAGAGTGTGTCAAGGAATCTATATGGTCAGTAGCTTTCATTTGAGAATAGATTATGTAGTGTCCCACCTGAAGGCATGTATTTATATTCCTTATAGTCAACATTTATATAGTTTATATTATAAACATAACATAATCAACTAAGGATGAAATGCACAAAGGCACATCTGTACATGAATTTAAACTGAGCCTACAAAGTGAAATCCGACAACATAGGTGAATCTTTAGGTAATCCGTCGAGGTTTTGCACGGTCTAAAAAATGTGAGGTCTCAAGTTTCATACGAGCTCTCTTTTGGGGTAATTAAGTAATAAATCTTAGGCTAACCTGACATTTACGAGAGGTGAAGGAGGGAAAAATACAAGAAAAAGGACCATCAATCCAAGAAAACCTGACATACATGCTATGTTGGTGTGTCGATGTCCGGTCACAAGATGGTTGGCCAGATATTTAGCCCATTTATCAAGAAGACATGACATTGCAGTAGGTTTTTTGACTGCTAACTTCTGAAAATAGCATGTGGCAATGTATGGGACATGACTGGGGCTGTGAAGCCCACGTGGGGCATGGCTGGAGCTATGAAGCCCATGTGGGACATAGTTGGAGCTATAAAGCCCATGTGGGACATAGATAGAGCTATCAAGCTCGCGTCGGACATAGATAGAGATATGAAGCCCGTATTCCATGAAGTCGGAGAATCTAATGGTGGAGCAGGCGGATACCATCTTCACGCCCCCTAATAAGTATATATTGTGTGATATTCTTTGTCCTGGTGAGTCGTCTGCAAACAGCTCACTGCTTTGGATTCTGAAAAAGATGAATAAAGCTTTCAGTACTCAGTTTGTTGGTCTCCTGGGTCCAGTCTCTGAAGAAAGACAAACAAGCTTTAAAACACCACTTAGAACTTAAAAATGTTCTGTGTTGGTCCGGTCACAGGCAAAAACTGACCCTGCCTATTTTCCGGATTTATTAAAAAAAGGACACTACAGTTATAAACAATGCTTGAAGTTTTATATAATCGATTTTCACAATAATGTCTTGCAGTCAGTCTGTTGCAGTCATCCTTGTGTCAGTGAAACCTGTCCGCTCAGAAAGAGAGAAATAGGAGTGGTGCACATTTTACTTTGAGAGATGGGTGTATCAAAACTTGAATTTGGCATTTTTAAGCAAATGTGTATGACCATACACAGAGTACGTTTTTAATTGTACACTTTTTATCTTTCACTAATAGAAATGAGGAATTTGTTCATTTTACAGCAAGAAGGAAGAGGAAATCTGTACAACAATCGAGAGCTGCTGCTTTTAGATAGAAGTGAAACAGAGTCAAATTTTTAGTGATATCTCTGATTATTACTATGTTGTCCAACTAGCTGCAGGACAAAAATAGATCAAAAACGTAACACTTAAATTTGCGACCACTTAAAAAAAAGGAAAGAAAAAAATATGGCCTCTCCCAAAAATAAATGGAAAACCAGTCAAAGAGTCATAGATTAATGTAACAGCACAAACAAACCGAAAAGCTGAATCCTGAAGAGTTATTTTAAAGCATAAAATATTGCAATAAAACTACAGACAAGCCATTTAAACTATGTTATTTATTTATTCTTATTATTATAAGTAGGACTGTACTGTGGTGCAGTAGTTAGCGCTGTTGCCTCATAGCGAAGAGGTTCCTGCTTCGAATTCCCTTCGGACCTAACCTCTCTGTTTGCAGTTTGCATGTTCTCCCTTTGCATGTGTGGGTTCTCTCCGGGTACTCCTGCTTCCGCCCACAGTCCAAAGACAGGGGCCCTTGCCACAGTTCAGTAGGCAGTGTGTACTTTTCAGTAGGGAGTTCCCCCTCTCTCTCTCTCTCTCTATCTGATTTTCAACACTATCCACTGTCTTGTATATCCCAAAACAAAACTATAAAGAACTGGCCACAGGTTCCAATTCAAGCATGAAGTTTAAAAAGTAACAGTAAAAGACAAACATAAATAAACAGTAAATACAGAAGACTATGTCCAATATGTTTGCTCAAGCACAATTAATTAATTTTGATTTGAAGCTGTGACAAAAAATATCATTCACCCCACTTATGAAATACCTTTATGATACTGAGGTGAAGGTACTTAAAATATCAAATTCATTGTCAAATAGAAACCTTGTTAAAAATCTGAAGTTTAATCTTTTAATATTTAATTTCTTCTTTCCTGCCTGTACTACAGAAGTAAGTTATGAAATCCAAAGTCTGAATCAAAAGTTTGATTATAATTGGGTATATACGTTCAAGAAGCTGCTTGACTCTATTTAATTCAGTTTAACTTCATTATTCATAACTACATTAGCAGACATACCAAACATTGTTGCTATTTTCAGCTACAGTATCTCAAAAGATCATTGACTTTCAATTCAGAAAACACTTGAGCAAGCTTCATCAAAGCTTACCTCAGAAATTTAATTTTCTTAATTCATCAAATGTTGCTGTTTAACCAGGTCAAGGACACATTTATCTGATTTATTAGTGTTTCTCAACCCTGGTCCTGGGGACCTACTGCCCTGCATGTTTTAAATGTTTCCATCTTCAAACACACCTGATTCAAATGATCAGCTCAACAAGAAGCTTGATAATGACCAGTTAATTTGAATCAGATGTGTTGATAGAAGGAAACATCTAAAACATGCAGGGCAGTAGGTCCCCAGGACCAGGGTTGAGAAACATTGTATAGATTATTAAAATCTATATATAGCTAGGATGTAGCAAAAAGATGTCATGGGCATGAAAGCAATGGTCTTTCATCATTCTTTGGACGGAATAATGTTGTTAAAACCTTCTTGCATGCTCACCTTTATGATCGTCTCCAGTTGTTGTTTTTATGTCATAGTACAATTATATGCTAAAATGGGCAACAGCTAAATGTTGGACAAGCAAAACACAAGTGAAGCAATTTTAGTTTGGTTTGGCTAAATTGTAATTTAATTGTGTTGTAGTTAAAAATTTACCCAAATGACTCCATATAAAATGAACCATACTTGGCCAAAACGGTAGAACATGATAACAGTTATTGTTCTTTTTTGCATTTTGTTTTAATAACCCATTAAAAAGAACTCTTAAACTCTTAAATTTCTTAAATTATTTTTCACAACTTTCTGTCATAAGGTGAAAATTCTTTCTACATTCCCGTAAGTGGAATGCACCGGCAGCTTGTGTCACAGGACAAGAAAAGGGAGTGTGCCACAATACTTTGCAAAGATAATGACAGACTGACAAATTAAAACGTGTAAGCAGTGATTTGCCTTTGTTCACTGCAAATACGTCACAACATTTCAGAAATGTTCAACACGTAAGAGACACATAGTCATCTATTATTCCTTTCTGATATATAAAGCCCTTTAAACTGGATGGTTGTTACCTAGCTGAAAGGTTTACAAATCATAGCTGTGAATTATATTGAAGAAAAAAGTTTTCATTCTTCAGTTTAGACAAAATCTTAATCTGATACAGACGGAATAAATAACTCTACATTGATCTTATTATTGATCTATTTTGAGGTGAGTAAATTTTTCCTTCTGTATTTAAGCTTTTGTACATATTTACATTTTTAAATAGTCTGTATTTATGTTTAAAATGCATCTTACCTCTTAACTCTTACTGAGAAACTGGTAGTTAAGATTATGCAAGACAGATTAAGAGATGCGGAGGAGTTGAAGAAAAATGTTTCGTTGTGTCAATTAAATGTTGGGAAAAGGGTCTATATAATCTTCTAAACTCTTACAACCTAACAGTTTATTTTGTATTTGAGTTCCCATGGCTTAAATAAACTGAAATTAGGATATGTAAGGAAAAGTTTGCTTTTGGTCATAAATTAATAATGGCAACTCTCCCTAAAAGACTGGATTTAAAAATGATTTGTTACTCTCCTAAAGACAAAGGTCAAATTCATCAGTTCTTTTGAAGTGTGAACTCTGTGGTGAAGGAAAATAATGATTACAATGTCAGTATAAGTTGCACTGTTTTTTTAAGTTATATTAAACCGTTTCATTTTAAATGTGTTTACACATTAATCCTTTAACATATTCAGTCAATAGCAGGATGAATCATCTACAACAAGCATTGTGCTAACTATCTGTTTATTTCAAACAACATTCCAAAAAGTTAAAGAAAAGAAAGTTGATTCAAGTTAGATTTTATCGACGTTCATATATTGTATTACGTATCTAACCTTCCTTAGTAATGATTTTGGTTCTGATTGTTATGCCATAAAAAACAAAAATAATGATTCTGCTAAGAGATACGTGTACAGATTATTTATTTCATAATTCCCTATTGATGAAGTTTCTGCATTGTCTGCACTGATTTATTTTTGATAGACTCACAAGGACAAAAGATGGCTGTTGGAAAGAACATATTTATTCTGATTTTAACAGGTAAGATGAGTGTGATTTACACCTGCAAAGTACATAAAATAAAAATAAAAATTTGGAATTTGGAAATTCTATTCTTGAGTCACAATCTCAGGGGGAAACAAAAAGTAACCCTATTGCTTTATAAAAGAAAATAATATGATGACCTCAGAATTGTGAGTTATGTTATTAGAGCTCTGACATTAACGAAACAAAAACATATATAAATATTATAAATTTTAAAATGAATACTAATTCACTATTTTCCAATATCAATAGCTGTATTAATATCTCAAGCAAAGAAAACTACAGCGCAAACAACTACCACAGCGGTTCCAACAACAACCACAGCCGCGCCAACAACCACCACTGCAGCTCCAACAACAACCACAGCTGCTCCAACAACAACCACAGCAGCACCAACAACGACCACAGCCGCTCCAACAACAACCACTGCAGCACCAACAACAACCACAGCAGCACCAACAACGACCACAGCTGCTCCAACAACAACCACTGCTGCACCAACAACTACCACTGCTGCACCAACAACAACCACAGCCGCTCCAACAACAACCACAGCAGCACCAACAACCACCACATCCGCTCCAACAACAACCACTGCTGCACCAACAACTACCACTGCTGCACCAACAACAACCACAGCCGCACCAACAACAACCACAGCTGCACCAACAACTACCACTGCTGCTCCAACAACAACCACTGCTGCACCAACAACAACCACAGCCGCACCAACAACAACCACAGCTGCACCAACAACTACCATTGCTGCTCCAACAACAACCACAGCTGCACCAACAACAACCACTGCTGCACCAACAACTACCACTGCTGCACCAACAACCACCACAGCAGCTCCAACAACAACCACAGCTGCTCCAACAACAACCACAGCAGCACCAACAACGACCACAGCAGCTCCAACAACGACCACTGCTGCACCAACAACTACCACTGCTGCACCAACAACAACCACAGCCGCACCAACAACAACCACAGCTGCACCAACAACTACCACTGCTGCACCAACAACAACCACTGCTGCACCAACAACAACCACTGCTGCACCAACAACTACCACTGCTGCACCAACAACCACCACAGCAGCTCCAACAACAACCACAGCTGCTCCAACAACAACCACAGCAGCACCAACAACAACCACAGCAGCACCAACAACGACCACAGCCGCTCCAACAACAACCACTGCAGCACAAACAACAACCACAGCAGCACCAACAACGACCACAGCTGCTCCAACAACAACCACTGCTGCACCAACAACTACCACTGCTGCACCAACAACAACCACAGCCGCTCCAACAACAACCACAGCAGCACCAACAACCACCACATCCGCTCCAACAACAACCACTGCTGCACCAACAACTACCACTGCTGCACCAACAACAACCACAGCCGCACCAACAACAACCACAGCTGCACCAACAACTACCACTGCTGCTCCAACAACAACCACTGCTGCACCAACAACAACCACTGCTGCACCAACAACTACCACTGCTGCACCAACAACCACCACAGCAGCTCCAACAACAACCACAGCTGCTCCAACAACAACCACAGCAGCACCAACAACGACCACAGCAGCTCCAACAACAACCACTGCTGCACCAACAACTACCACTGCTGCACCAACAACAACCACAGCCGCTCCAACAACAACCACAGCAGCACCAACAACCACCACATCCGCTCCAACAACAACCACTGCTGCACCAACAACTACCACTGCTGCACCAACAACAACCACAGCAGCACCAACAACAACCACTGCTGCACCAACAACAACCACTGCTGCACCAACAACAACCACTGCTGCACCAACAACCACCACAGCTGCTCCAACAACAACCACAGCTGCTCCAACAACAACCACAGCTGCTCCAACAACAACCACTGCAGCTCCAACAACAACCACTGCAGCTCCAACAACAACCACAGCAGCACCAACAACAACCACAGCAGCTCCAACAACAACCACAACTGCTCCGACAACAACCACAGCAGCACCAACAACAACCACAGCTGCTCCAACAACAACCACAGCAGCACCAACAACCACCACAGCTGCTCCAACAACCACCACTGCAGCTCCAACAACAACCACTGTTTCACCAACAACCACCACAGCCGCTCCAACAACAACCACTGCTGCTCCAACACCAACCACAGCAGCACCAACAACGACCACAGCTGCTCCAACAACAACCACAGCCGCACCAACAACAACCACAGCTGCTCCAACAACAACAACAACTGCTCCAACAACAACCACAGCAGCACCAACAACCACCACAGCTGCTTTTACAACAACCACAGCCGCTCCAACAACAACCACAACTGCTCCGACAACAACCACAGCAGCACCAACAACAACCACAGCTGCTCCAACAACAACCACAGCAGCACCAACAACCACCACAGCTGCTCCAACAACCACCACTGCAGCTCCAACAACAACCACTGTTTCACCAACAACCACCACAGCCGCTCCAACAACAACCACTGCTGCTCCAACACCAACCACAGCAGCACCAACAACGACCACAGCTGCTCCAACAACAACCACAGCCGCACCAACAACAACCACAGCTGCTCCAACAACAACAACAACTGCTCCAACAACAACCACAGCAGCACCAACAACCACCACAGCTGCTTTTACAACAACCACAGCCACTCCAACAACCACCACAGCCGCTCCAACAACAACTACAGCTGCTCCAACAACAACCACTGCTGCACCAACAACCACCACAGCTGAACCAACAACCACCACAGCTGCACCAACAACAACCACAGCTGCTCCTACAACAACCACTGCTGCACCAACAACCACCACAGCAACTCCAACAACCACCACAGCAGCACCAACAACCACCACAACTGCTCCAACAACAACCACTGCAGCTCCAACAACAACCACTGCAGCTCCAACAACAACCACAGCAGCTCCAACAACAACCATTGCAGCTCCAACAACAACCACAGCCGCTCCAACAACAACCACTGCAGCTCCAACAACAACCACAGCAGCTCCAACAACAACCACTGCAGCACCAACAACAACCACTGCTGCACCAACAACAACCACTGCTGCACCAACAACAACCACAGCTGCACCAACAACAACCACTAGTGCACCTACAACAACCACTGCTGCACCAACAACAACCACAGCTGCTCCAACAACCACCACTGCAGCTCCAACAACAACCACAGCCGCTCCAACAACAACCACTGCAGCTCCAACAACAACCACAGCTGCTCCAACAACCACCACTGCAGCTCCAACAACCACAGCCGCTCCAACAACAACCACAGCCGCTCCAACAACAACCACAGCCGCTCCAACAACAACCACTGCAGCTCCAACAACAACCACAGCAGCTCAAACAACAACCACTGCAGCACCAACAACAACCACTGCTGCACCAACAACAACCACAGCCGCTCCAACAACAACCACAGCTGCTCCAACAACAACCACAGCAGCACCAACAACAACCACAAGTGCTCCAACAACAACCACAGCAGCTCCAACAACAACCACAGCAGCACCAACAACCACCACAAGTGCTCCAACAACATCCACAGCCGCTCCAACAACAACCACAGCAGCACAAACAACCACCACAAGTGCTCCAACAACATCCACAGCAGCTCCAACAACAACCACAGCTGTACCAACAACCACCACAGCCGCTCCAACAACAACCACTGCTGTGCCAACAACTTCCACTGCTGCACCAACAACCACCACAGCCGCTCCAACAACAACCACAGCTGCTCCAACAACAACCACTGCAGCACCAACAACCATCACAAGTGCTCCAACAACATCCACAGCAACTCCAACCACAGCAGCTCAAACAACAACCACTGCTGTGCCAACAACATCCACTGCAGCTCCAACAACCACCATAGCTGCACCAACAACAACCACAGCTGCTCCAACATCAACCACAGCAGCTCCAACAACCACCAATGCCGCTCCAACAACAACCATAGCCGCTCTAACAACCACCACTGCCGCTCCAACAACCACCACTGCAGCTCCAATAACAACCACAGCTGCTCCAACAACAACCACTGCAGCTCCAACAACAACCACAGCTGCTCCAACAACAACCACAGCAGCTCCAACAACAACCACAGCTGCTCCAACAACAACCACAGCAGCTCCAACAACAACCACAGCAGCTCCAACAACAACCACTGCAGCTCCAACAACCACCAATGCAGCTCCAACAACCTCAGCTGCTACAACAGCCCAAGTATTTCCAATAACAACCACCACAGCAGCTGCACCTGTTTATAGAGTTCAAGTTATGTTGGTAAATGAAACCTTTACAGATGCACTTACGGACCCCAGCAGTGCTCAATACCGAGATCTTGAAACACGACTTGTAGGAAGAGTAAGTATTTTTAAGATGTCTTGAATTTTTATGACTGCATATGTTGTACCAAAGAGAGGGATTTATATTATGAAATTGTGTTGATCTGAATCCTCTGTCTGTTTATTTTTATTTGTGTAAAGTTTGATTCGAGGAAAATTGTGTCTAAACCAACTGAAGGTCCTTACATCTTCCTCTTCTTTTTTCAGTGTAATGAGATATACCGAAGACAATTTGGTGCCCGTTTTGTCAGATGCTTTGTTAATGGTTTCAGGTAAAATATTTTTTTTCTGACGTGGATAAAAAGCCATTTATTTGTATATATGATTTTTACTTTTACATGTCATTTTTCACATTCTTTGTTTCTCTATCAGTCAGCAACAGAATAACCTAATGTGTTGTCCCACTTGGTATCATTATACAGAGCTGTTCAGACACGAGTTGATGGAGTTCAAGCGGATCTTGGAATTACTTTTAACCAAACTACTCCAGCTGCAGACCTCCCACAGAATAGTGCTGTTGCTCAAACTCTTGTTCAAGCTGCAAATGATAACAATAATGTCGACGTGAGCTTTAATCCCAGTGCAGTTTCAGTAGTTGGTAAGTTATCATTACTAAATGTTTCACTCTGACTAGTATTTGTAGGCTTTTTGAATTTGAAACCAATGTCAGTTTGATATAAACTCTGATAAAGAAATATTCTTGGTCTGGGCACAAATGATCATTAACTTATTGCTTTATAATCAATTTTTCATAGACGGTCCAGTTCCAGCCACTGCACCTCCAACCACTGTAGCACCTGCCACTGCAGCACCAGCCACTGCAGCACCAGCCACTGCAGCACCTGCCACTGCAGCACCAGCCACTGCAGCACCAGCCACTGCAGCACCAGCCACTGCAGCACCTGCCACTGCAGCACCTGCCACTGCAGCACCAGCCACTGCAGCACCAGCCACTGCAGCACCTACTTCTGCGTCAGAAATAGTTGTAAATGTGACTTTTAGATCTGTTCTCATTCCTTTTACAACTGATTTGTCGGATACATCATCCCAGGCTTTTCAGAACCGAGCTTCAATGATAAAGACACAGGTGCGTCCCAGACATCACAATCAAATCTTCATACTCAAGAAACCTATAATTGATTTCATTTTCTGATCACAATGGTCTTATCCAACACATAGTGAGGTGACCTAAGGTGAAATATTGCATTGAAATGTTTTTTAATATTTTTGTTTTTGTTTCTGCAGCTTCAACCTCAGTTTCGAAATGCATTTCCATCCTCATTCAGGTCTTTGGATGTCACCGGCTTTAGGTACTTTTTCACAATGACCAAGTTACAATTTTAGATTATTATCTTGAACTTGAATATGACAAAATATTATTTCCCCTCCCTCTGCAGAAATGGATCAATCGTCAATGTGATGAAGCTTGCATTTCTCAGCACATTTGTTCCTAATGGCACTCAGATTGCAGAAGTTTTGATCAATGCTTCATCAACTGTAGTTGGCTTTGACATTGAAGGAACCTCTATCACCATCAATGGCATATGTAAGAAATATTCAGCTCTGCCTGATCCAAAATGTATCCATTTTCAAGTGTTTTTTCAACTAATATGTTTTCATTTTCTCCTCATTTACAGCTTCAAATGGAATAAGTCACAAGATCAGTCTCCTCACTGCATTGTGTCTGGTACCCTTGTCATGGCTACTGTCAAACCAGCAATAGCATCAGCATTGATTACCAATTAAAACAGAACAGGACTGCCGTTACTGGTATGAAAACTGATTGCGTTGTGAGTAAATATCCAAGAGGTCGTCAACCTCACTATAAATTTAACTTTGCACTGGCCACTTAGTAGTTATGACAGTGGATTAGATTTGTCTGTTGAAACTGAACGTATATATCCGGGAGGGTCCAGGACCCTGGGCCAAACAGAATGACTACATCTGGTCCACTTATTCATCATTAGAATTATCAACAATACAATACAACATCACTTCTATTTGACTCTGGTATATCAGAAAATGATTGCACTATTTATGAACAATTGTGTCTTGCTTTACTGTGTACTGTAAATTATCTAGTGAGAGTAACTCAAGCTGTCTTGTTGAGTCTTGTCTTGTTTGATTGCCAAACAGGTAAAACCAGCCACACTGAAAAGAAAACTGTAAAATCACTCTCATTTCTGCCTGAACTGTATTTAAGTCTTTACTTTGACATTAGCAGATAGAGAAATTGTTGATGTTTCTGTGAAAAGGTAGAATACAAAGTGGATTTTGGTAGTCTTCATTTAATTTAACTCTGTACAAGTTTAACTGTAACTTAAAATAATTTAAATCTGTCTGTATTCACAAATAAATGTAAAATTCATGTTAAGCTTCAACAGGATTATTATAGATAGAAAAATGTTTTTAAAGGAACACATCTCAAGCTGCACACCCCTTAACTAATGTATTCAATTATTTTTAAGGGATATCTATTCAAAAACAATGCACTGTCAACTTTCTTATTTATTCAAAATATATTTATGTAATACTGCATACCTTTATTCTGTGAGACTTTTTGCTGTTTGTATTATACCTGTCAGAAAGTTTACCATGATCAGAATAAAAACTCTTTGAAGAAATTATATTTTCTCGTTTGATTTTTGAAATGAGCTATGAAGCCCATGTGGGACATAGTTGGAGCTATAAAGCCCATGTGGGACATAGATAGAGCTATCAAACTTGCGTCGGACATAGATAGAGATATGAAGCCCGTATTTCATGAAGTCGGAGAATCTAATGGTGGAGCAGGCGGATACCATCTTCACGCCCTCAGCAAAATAAGTATATATTGCGTGATATTCTTTGTCTTGGTGAGTCGTCTGCAGGCGGAGAAAAGATGAATTTTTAAGAAAATGTGTATGCCCATACACAGAGTACATTTTTAATTGTAAACTTTTTATCTTTCACTAATAGAAATGAGGAATTTGTTCATTTTACAGCAGGAAGGAAGAGGAAATCTGTACAACAATCGAGAGCTGCTGCTTTAAGCTGGAAGTGAAATAGAGTCAAATTTTTAGTGATATCTCTGATTATTACTATGTTGTCCAACTAACTGCAGGACAAAAATAGATCAAAAACTTAATATTTAAATTTGAGACCACTTAAAAAAAAAGAAAGAAAAAAATTAGGCCTCTCCCAAAAATAAATGGAGCACCATATTGCAATACAACTTTTACAATTTTAACTATGTTATTTATTATTATTATTATTGTTATAATTATTATAAGTAGGGCTGTACTGTGGTGCAGTGGTTAGCGCTGTTGCCTCACAGCGAAGAGGTTCCTGCTTCGAATTCCAGTTCGACCTGACCTCTCTGTGTGCAGTTGGCATGTTCTCCCATGTGTTGGATCTCTCTGGGTTCTCCGGCTTCCTCCCACAGTCCAAAGACATGTTTTTTAGGTTGATTGGTGACTCTAAATTGCCCATAGGTGTGAATGAGTGTGGCTGGATTTCTGTCTCTATAAGTCAGCCATGTGATTGACTGGCAAACAGTCCGGGGTGTACCCCGCCTCTCGCCCAATGACAACTAGCATTGGCTCCAGCCCCCCGCAACGGGAAAAGTGGTATAGATAATGGATGGATGGATTATTATAAGTAGTAGTAGTAGTAGGCTTAGTAGTGGTAGTATTACTACTATTATTGTTGTAACTCAGTTCCCAATATTCACTAACTCACTATCAGTAAGCAGCAATTAGGAGGGTATTAAGTGCAAACTATTAGTTAATGGCCTATTTGCTATGGACTATGGTCATTTAGAATAAGGTAGTCAGCCACTAATTGTGAATATTGTGACCTTAAAGGTGCACTATGTAGATTTGGTGGTGAAACTTGAAAGTTGGAGAATTGAAACAATTCTGTGCTATATTTTCTGAACTGAATATACAAACTTTACTCAAAGAAGAAAATGGGTCCCTGGAACACTGTATAGGGCTTAAAAGCTACCAGGAGAATTACGGTTTCAATGTTGCGAGCCCCCCACCATAATGTCTCGCCTAGCATTTTATCTTCAAACAGTTTTCCAGGGACCAATTTCTTTCACATTTCTCTCCCAAAACTACAAAGTGCACCTTTAATTTAAAGTGTTACCATAATTATTATTATTACTATTATAACTAGTACCGGTATTGTTATTATAACAATATGTGAACTACAAAATCCAAAACATACTAATGTACAAGTGCTGTGCAGCTTGTAGTTAATCTGATACCTACCCTACCTATGGCATCACTCACTGGCATTTAAAATCATAATTCATTAATCATCAGTCTTGAAAGATGCGTTGTATTAATTTAAGTATGTTTTAGAACGAGATAAAAACTGCTCACATAGCTTTGAAAGAAATGAAGGTAATCAAATGAAAATGATTGGTTGCAACTCACACATTAAGCTTAAAAAAAAAACTGAGGTTGACCAGTCCACTTTTCTCATATTCTTGAATACTAAAGATTGATTTCCCCAGTGTTGCACGTTGCTCTAACGAACTACCTTGTGTTTCACTGCTCTCTCGGTGTCCTCGATGGAAAACATGAGGACATGCAGGTTACTGTAGCCCTGATGATCAGCCGAACCGGAAACGGAAAACGCATGGATTAGTGTGTTTACAATTCGCTTCATCCTGGGTGCAACCGGCATTAGCCTGCCTTCCAAGACAAAAGAACCAATTTGCACTTGCAGTCTAATGCTTATTGGAGCATATCGTTTCCTATAATAAAAACAGCCTATTTCACTGTCCTAGTGCGGAATTGACGGACTTGTTGTGTGTGATATCTGCTGCAGCGTCTGGCCAACCACCATCTGTGGAAGTGGGACAAGGGAACAGATGGCGCATCCAACCCGGCCTGCAGGGCTGCTGACGCTGACTGTTGGGACAGGTTTGGGGATGAGTGCCAAACATTAACACAGGATGTTGTCTTTCTCTATTGTGCAGTACACCAGTCTATATTGTGCAGACTTGACCATGTCAGTGTGACTCGGACCAGGGTTTTTGACAAGAACCATCGCAGATTTTGTCGACATTGATGAGCGACGAGTGGAGCGCTTGCATCAACTTAATCCCCTGTTGACGTGTCTCTTGATCGGTGAACAATGGTTGACAACCGCTACGCTACAGCTCTGGTCATCGCCTGTGTGCTGAGCATACTGGCCACTGTGTATCTGTCGGTGGCCGTCGGGACGCAGCACTGGTACCAGTACAGCAGCCCCACCGTCCGAGGAGAGGCCAATGTGTCTGAGCTGCGCTCCCTGTACGAGGAGTTCATGGATGGGGAGTTTGATGAGAAAACCTACAGCGACACACTGTTCCGCCTCAATGGGACTGTGGGCCTGTGGTGGCGATGTGTGCTCGTCCCTGCCAACGCGAACTGGTACAAAGAAACAGGTATGTAGCCTATAAAACTGTCATAACCTGCCCAATTACACTGCTCTGTCACTTCTTCTACAGGCGCATGAGTAATCCAAACTGTAAACAAGTGTTTTCAGAATGAGCCACACCTTGTCTCAGGTGGATGCCAATCAGATGTGGCTCATTCATTCCGCAGATATAATCTGTAAAGCAGGAAGTTTTAACGCTTGGGCTACTGGTGCTATTAGCTCTACTGTGGCTCTTATGTACTGCGGATTAATTCTGTTTATTTTGATTGATCACCACTAAAGCAGCATCATCAAGCCTACGTCACGTTGTCCGTCATACATGTTGTTCTTAAGGCTCCTGTGAGGAGATTTCAGCTGGTTATGAGTCAGAGTTAAATTTAATTCCGAAGATTCTTTATAACCTACAAAAGCAAACAGGACCATCAGCTGTTTCTTTGATTATATTCACTCCTGGAATTGCTTGGGGAAGGTGTCAGATGAAGGGATTCATTTCACTTAAAGTTTTTGTTTGTTTTTTTTACATTTCATTTCAACATGTTCCCCACTTGAGATTTCCAAAATCACAAACATATGGTTGGCTATTTGCCCAATCAGAGGCGGGATTTATGTTAAAATCAACTATTTGGGCTGTGTTACAAGAAGCAGCTAGTAGCCTTCTTTAAATTTCGTTCAAGTCCCGGCACGGACCATTTGGTAATTGGTCCGGAAATTGGTCTGGTAGCTGGAGAGGTGCCAGTCCACTTCCTGAGCACTGCTGAGGTGCCCTTGAGCAAGGCACCTAACCCCTATGTTGCCTATGTTTGTGTAGCATGTTAACTAGACAGGGTGTTAAAAAACGAATTTCCCTTTGCAGGATCAATAAAGTATAAATTATTATTATTATTATTATTATTATTATTATTATAATTTCTGTGTGATCTTGTGGTCCCTAAAGATCACAGAGTCGGATTAAACTGAGAAGATTTATATCAAGCCACTCTGTTGTGTGACGTTTTAAAGTTTAAAAAATGTAGCCTATAGGCCTACATATTAACAAGATTAAAAAAAATATATATATATATATATACGATATAAGAATTAAAGTAAAATATATACAGTCATCGTTTATACAGTTATCTGATTTGACATCTTTTAACTATTAGGCTATATCATGAGTAGTTAAAGTTGATATGACGCTGTTGATAGAAAGCGGAAATAATTGCTATTCCTCTGGGTGTTTGCACACACACATTATAGTGAAATGAAAAGGATGTTTTCACGATCTTAATGGTATTTTTATTTAAGTTAAACTGGGCCCTGTCAGTCACAAATTTGATTTGGTTGGGGGGGGAGGGAGGTCACGGACATTTTCCCCCATTCAAGGAAGGGCATGACAGAATTAAGGGCCCTTAAGTTTGAGAAGCACTGACTTGAATCATCTGCTGCAGTTGTTCCACTGAATGAGAAAAACTTCAAGAATCTAGCCCAAAAAAATATTTTAAAATACTTTTTCATCTAAAGTGATTTAAAGTAGCTGGATGAATACAATACTCAGACACAGGGTCTTTGTGTTAATTTCGTCGTTCAGATGCAAAGATGGCGCTGGAGTGTCGAAGCTTCAGCCTAACTCAGCAGTTCACTCCCAAATATAAAGAACCCGGAAACCACAACAGTGGAGAGGACATGCTGCGCACATGTAAGTCTTTTCACAACAGGTTAACCCTTATTCTAATAATAAAGCTTTGTGTAAAATCTGTAACAGATTCAGCCTCTTCTCTGCCTAATACAATATGTATGAACAATATGTGATATTGAATAATACATGGTCCCTAATAAGGGCAGTTTCTTCTGTCATGTTTAAAAGGAGGATTAAGATGAAGAAATCAATAGCTTTGATGCACACTCACTCATTACTTTCTTTGTCTGCATGTACGTAAAGACTTGTGGAGGTTCCAGTTTCTGCTGCCACTGGTGTCCCTGGGTTTGGTGGTGCTGGCGGGCCTGACTGGGTTCTGTGCCTGCCTCTGCCGAAGCCTCGCCCCCACCCTCGGCATAGGGATACTTCACCTGCTGGCTGGTAAGATCTGTACTGTTCAAGTCAATATGATGGTTTATCAAGCAACTACATCTAAGAATCAGTTTGCACCAACTCACAATTAAATACATTTAAAAAAAATCATGTGCAGTATGTAACACGTCAAAATCAGAGTGAAGTTTATTCCTCATGATCAATTTGTGCAGTAGCAAATAGGAAATCTTAATTTTGTGAGGGAAACTTTCGTGAATCTATTAGAAAACACCCTTTTTATTGAAAGAGGGCACTAAACTGTACAATTATGCTAGCTGTGCTGAGAGCCTAATTTGAGCTTCATGATAATGTCTGAAGACTTTCATGCTCACAGTGACCATGTTAACACACCATGGTGAGCAGATATAAAGTCTATAACAGGTTTAACATGAAATGTATGTTTCAAAACAATAATCTAAAGGAGTCCCCTGATTTTGTGCCCTGTAGGACTCTGCACCTTAGCCACAGTGTGCTGCTACCTGGCTGGGATGGACCTGCTCCACAGGGTGTCAATGCTGCCTGATAAGGTGGATGGCTCCCTAGGCTGGTCCCTCTACTTGGCCCTCATCTCCTCTCCGCTCCACATGATGGCCGCTGCACTGCTCGTGTGGGCGGCCCGCAGCCATAGTCAGAACTACTACCGCATGACCGCCTACAGGGTGGCATAGACTGCAATTCTGCAGTGAATCCCTGCTCTGATGAAATATGCCACCCAGACAACAAGATGCTTTTTTTTTTTTATAATGGTCTCAGAGGAATGGGATGTGGGTTAATCTATGCGTTTTGCCCTCTGATAGATTAAAGTACAGGCGCTCTATGGTTATGACCCTATCTGCTGCATTAAAAGATTAAGGAAGGGTTAAGGGTTATTGGAATTTTTTATCAAAAAGGTTGAGAAAGATGTTGACATTGCAGCATATGGTCAGAGAAACTTAACGGCAAGCTGAAAATGATAAGCTTATCTGAGTTCCATTATCAAAAAATTATTCCAAGTTCTGAATAAGGGGGGGTCACAATTGAAAAATAGTTTTTTCAAGAAAATAGTACCCTTTAGTTGATCACTAACAATTAGAAATACATTCAATCAGATGCCTAAAAGCTGTAAGAGGGCAAGAAACCTGAGAGGGTTGAATGATATAGCAAGGTTTAACTATTCCCATGGATAGCCAAACTTTTTAAAAAGAGAATATTAAGCTTACGATTAACAGGTTCAATGACCGATTGTACCCACAGCTGTTCACACACAGCATTCATGCGCCATGTGGAGTAATTATAGACAGTTCACGTGCTCCCATTCAATTTTACCTTGAATTGCTGTGAGGTGTGGTGACATTTCCCCTTTGTTCGATTATCAAAAACACCTTGCTGTACGAGTAAGATGTACTGGACACACCCTGAGCTTGTTTCTGTGAAACTGCAGCTATGTTAGTTCAAGTTTATTGCATAAGAGTGCTGTTGTGTAGTCAGTCTTTCACTTCAGCTGCTTGAAAACAAAGTCAGGGAAACAAGGCTTTAGTAAGGAGTACAGGGAGATTGGCATTGATTGTTACTATACATGCTGTTATAATCGATCTGGTACACCCTTTTTTTAAGTAATGTTTATTTATTCATGCCATTATTCCGGTCAGACTTTGTTTATATATTTTTTTTCAGCCATGGTATTGCTTTCTTTGTTATTTTCAAGCATATTTGTAACATTTTGATTAATTTTTTAGGCTTTTGTAGTTAAAAAAAAAAAAAAACCCAAAGGTGGACATTTTGTCAAAACTGTAGTGAACTTTCCTCGTTTTGTTGTCCTTACATACATTGGTTTCCTCATCCTTTGTTATCTCAGTTGTATTATTTATTTAATAAGTTCCTCTGTGTATTATTAATTTATGTCATTTCCATTCAACAGGATCTAAGGGAAAGCGTATTTCCCTGTAAGGCATTATGAATGTAATTCAAAGGCCATATGGTGATAAACTACAGTATTCTTTTGCACTTAAATTATTGTTGAACATATCCTGAATATTGCTGGAGTGATCAGTAGTGAATATATATTTTTTAGACAATGTATATGAAATAAAATAAAAATACATTTAGAAAAGAATCGCTTTAACCCTAAAAGCCATGCTATATGTCTGTAATATATTAAGCACCACCTTTCACGGTTTCAAAAAACTAAAGAATGTCTGCAAATGATGCACTGTGTGTGGTCTTATGGGTATTATGATGAACAAGATGTGTTTTGCATATTCAGTATTTTAATTCAAGAAATTGTTCTTTCCCTGAATCCTCTATAGTGTAAACACTAAATGACTGTAATTGTGTGAGTCAACAGTGGATGTGTTGTTCATTCTATGGACCTGAAACCATGACAAATTTCCACCTAAATATTATTTGTGTGAATGTACAGTATGCGAGTGTATTTATGATTAGTCCATCATCAGCTGTCGTTTCAATAAACGCTTTTTGTAAAATTGAATTCATGGTCACGTCAGTCTCATCATGTCAAGTCCATCCTCAATCTTCTTCCTCCGATGCAAAATTCTCTTCGTTAGCCTGTTGCTCCTCCTCTGTCTGCACCCGGATTGCAGGAATGATCACACGCCTTTTTCTTGCGAGGGAGAGAGCGATGCCCTTCTCGTAATAAGCACATTCATTGATGAAGAAAGGATAAAGAGGTTCTTTTCCTTTATAACTCAGTGTTTCACCTGAGAATGTCTGGAACAACGGGTCTCCCGGGTGAAGCAGGCAGAAGTCTCTGTCCTGTGGGAAAGAAAAAACAATTATAGATTGAATGCTAAGTAGCGATAACAGTGAGCTTTACAATTTGTCTTTTAACCTCTACAGATTAGGTTTAACAGCAGCTTTGAGGTTTTAAACTAGTTTTGTTTGCATTTATTTTGTTCGGATTTTAAATGTTTAACCATTCACAATGAGGCCTATAGTCTATGTACCTAAATATATATCTCAAACAGGGCTAGCCTAAATTGTTATACTATTCTAAGCTAGCAATTGGAATATGTTCTATATTGCCCTCTGTTTGTTATGATAGCTATGCTAGCAATGAGGATAACATGGAGTATGTGTAAAGGCTTCCCTGTTTCTCCTACTCTTCCTGTTGAGCTTTAGATAATTGGGTAGTTGTTAAGTTATGAACCTTGACTGGAGACCAACATGTTAGCTAAACCCCTTGTCCCTAGTTCACCATTTAAGCTAACCACTTCAGAGCTTTAGCAATGCTATAGTTTTACACTTATCACAGATATGAGAGTTGAATCCCTCTTACTGTATATCTACCTACAAAGCAACTGAATAAAATACACTTGCCATTATATCTAATGTTAGTAATCACCTGGGTGTCCCTCACAAATGTACTGAAGTAGGGCAGGATTGCAAGAATGCAATACTGGCACAACTCTGTGAGTCTCAGGATTGGTGATAAACATCTCAAACCCACATCCCTGACATCACCACAGATCACATTGAATATTTGTGTGACGGTTTAAGCGGAAATATTTTTGTTTTTTTTAATTCATAAAGCCAGTTATTTATAGAAGGACTGTGAGTCATGCAAGTCACAGAAGTTACAAAAAGCCTTATCATTATCATTATATCATTATAAGGCGCTATTATCTTTTGTTTCAATCCAACCGTTTCTACTCTTCAGTCACATGTCAAGGCTGCAGTGGGATCACTATTCACACAGTCACAATGTTTTCATTTTTTCATTCACGGCTGTGTGTCGTTTTTTATTCCATCTTTAAACAAGCAGATGTACATTTCAGTACATATAACCTAGTAACCTAAAAGCTTATGATCTTACTGGATCAAAAAAACACATGTTAATTATTTTAAGGGTGTTTTTTAATGCTGTTGATGTGACCCCTGATGTGACTTTTTCTACAAATTTCCACACTGAAATTTTCCAATTTCCACACTCCGCCGCTGTCTACTGACTACAAATACCTAATTGATTAAACTTAGAAAATGTATTTTTAGAAATGTACCGATTGAACATATGATTATTTTTTCGTCTGTAATAAATATCATGTTACATATTTCTTTCTAAAACCTATCTTGGGAAAATAATCAGAAATGTTACATACTCAGGCCATTATGTAATCCAGTGGAGTTTATGGTAAATGATTTACAGGATGCCATGGCATGTAAAACAATTTGTGGACATCATTGTCTATAACGTCCTTGTTATGCCCTAAAGGCAAAGGGCTCCACCCTGCCTTGCGAACATTCAGACTGCACATGGTTTAATAATACAAAGAAAATGACACCTCATACACACGCATACAAACACTTACTGGAAAAGAAATTTAAATCTTCTATAAACAGCAGGCAAGGTTATAGACAAGTTATTAAATATGAATCATCTTGGCACAGTGTGAAATGCATGTGAACAAAAGGCGATCTTTTTTCTCAAAAGGCCTAATTATGTTATTTAAGCTGACCTGTAATTCATTGTCATGGTCATTGAGTGGCAATTATGTTAAGTGCCTGTTAGTTCCTTGTTCTACTTTCCTTGTCATTGGCTATTTATAAGGAAATAATTGGCCTTTATTTAATCCTACAAAGATAAACTTCTTTCATTAAAGCTTAAGGCCACACTTTTTATCAGAGTGTACCTGGAGTTGAGGATGAATGGCTGCGGTGATGTTGCGTGTTTCACTGTCTCTTGGGTAGTCAATGTTTTTAACCATGGTGAACACCTCCACAAGTCCTCCTTCAAAAATAGTACCTTGAAAAAGAAGAAAACAAGCAAACATGGGATTTAAGAAAAAAAAGGGCTTCAACATTTGTTAATAGTGTAGCAAGGCCAAAAATACCCATTGTGGAACCTGAACTCATTTGCACCTGAGTTGAAGAAATGGATCCAATCCATCATGTGCTGCACGCCTAATTTCATCGCTGTATAGATGTTTGACCTCACCACCCCATGGGGTTGGGGGCCAATCTCCATGGCTGTAGAAAAAAATGAATTTTAGATGTCAAACATTGCAGATAATCAAGCGTTCAAATGCTTTGGACAAGTTGGTGTTCTGCTAAAAACTTACCAAAGCCGTGTTTTCCTACTGAATCAAGAGAATATGATTCTTTATTAGAGACGTCGAAATGGATGTACCTCATTGGTACGTCGGGCAGCTGCATCTAGAGTGACACATCAAACTGAACTTTAGATTTCAAGCATGGTCGAGTCAAATTAAGCCTTATCAAAAATATAGTACATTTCAAACAACTAGAGCTGTTATAGGCAACAGAGGCAACAGAAAACAAGGTTAACATTCAGAAAAGTCATCATGTTCCCTGGCGGAAATCAAGATAAAAATATTCTTGATAGAGTCTAACAGAGTCTTTAAAGGCTGCATGCCATTTAATTTTATATGTGATATAGCTGCTACCAGTGGATTCCATGCTTACTAATGAAAGGGCCCAGTGGGATTATACATAGGGGAAAGAGTGCAGGCCCACAAACAGAGCCTTGAGGAACCACACAGCTGAAGGGGGCCCTGAAGGATAAAGTGGGCCCTGAAGGATAAAGTGTTCCTCGAACTAGAAATACCTAAAAGTTTTACTAGAACCAATTAGGAGCCATTTCCTGGAATCCCAGCAACTCATCATCATCATGGTTAGATTTTTAATATCAAATCTTTGTTTCTTGGAAGTTTATTGAACATGTGAGGTTTACTGATTTTTCTCTTGAATGTAAGTACTTGCCTGCAGGTATTTGAATATGTGCAGGCAGATCCAGTCACAGTCAGAGTATGCGATGAAGCACAATCCCATGTTGGCGGTGGTGTTGTGAAGGTCGCAAACAAGATCCACCGATTCACGAGTTCCTTTGGGACCCAGCAAGGCATTCAGATCTCTTGATCTGATCATTTCGTAGGGTGGCCTGTCTGACAAGGGACAACTGAGAGACAGAGAACAAATCAGCTTGCCAATCACCACACACAACATAACTGTTAGCATAAGCTCTGACTTCTTTCTTACTTAAGGATGGCATGGGTGAAACAGCGGTTCAAATCTGTGTCAACATATCTGCGGCAGAGCTGCACAGCCTTTGGGTTCCCCAGAACCATCAGCACTGACAGTGGTTTCTCCTCTTTTTCCTCCTTCAACGCCTGCTTCTTCGCTTTAAGCAGCTCTCTAACCAAGTACACCCCAGACAGCTCATTGCCATGGGTACCGCCACACACCGCGACCCGGGGCAACCTTGGCAAACACAGAACCTCCATCTGACTGAAAGCAGGCAGAGATACAGTGGAAAAAGTGGAGAGATTTTAAGTCATATGCCACAAAATATGCATCGTTTTTTTTCTCAAATCCTCCTGTCATTCTGTTCATACACTAATTGCATCACTTTTTGATCAGTATGAAGAACTTTCAAATGATACCAAAAGAAACACGTTTTCCCCTCTCTTTTTGTATGTATCAGTCACTCCAGTTTTGATTTCAATGGGTACATTGTAGATAACAGTGCAACACAGAGCAGAGATATTGATTTTTGTAACCTTACCTCGCCTTTCTGCTGTGCTGGAAAACTGTACAGGGGCAGTTCCGGGTTTAAACTTAATACAATTACTGTTCTCTAAAGCAGCTCTGAAATGAAAAGTCTCCTAACCGAAGAGGAAAGCTTGAGGGAAAACCGGCTGAAATTTCAGCTCGACATTCAAAAATAAGAGAGGAAATGAATGACGAAGCAACATACTGGGCATCTTACCCAGTCTACCCTTGCTGTTACCTTTCTCTTTCCTCTCCCCTACCGTTTACCCTCTTCCACCCTCTCCCAGGCTTTCATGCAGTTTCACTGATTCAGCATTCTCATCCCAGCCTCTGTGCAGGCTATAGCCGCCTGTTTTTGCAAACTCTCACCGTCTCTCTACCACCTCTTGTCCACTGCACTGTACCACACTGTATCGTAGGCAGGGTGTGTCCTGAGTGTGACGTGATGTATTGGTGGCTTCCCTCCATCCCAACAGCTGTGAGGTCCACAACTCCCTGTCTCTCTCTCTCAGCCCCATGTATAGGATGGTAGGTTCCAGTCTGCCTTTCAGACATTTGGCTGAAAATAAATCTGCTGGCATGACACAGCAAGAGAGGCGCCTGTGGTGTGTACAGTGAAAGAAAGAGTGTTTTTAATCAGCTTTTGCTTTAAAGAGTATACAGATTTAATCCTAAACTGTTTAATAAAAAGATACTACTTTTTCAGAATGGTCATAGCATTTTCTCCCTCTGACATGCGTTATTTATTTTTTAAAGTAGATTAATTTATTGGATATGTACAGTGTATGTATTTTTCTTCTGTTGTGTTATTTTGTGCCGCTTTGTACTGTAACCTGACAAGAATGGATTTTAGAGGCCAAAACAAACACCTATAAATAAATTGTTTATCACTAAAAATTCATTTTAAATTAACTTTAAAACAAATAAAACAATGTTTATTAAAGCTGCCTGACATTTTTTAAGGAACTATAAACGACATGTACATTTTTGCAGGACACTTTAGCACCCTCACAGTTATGCTAGCACGTAGCTACATGGCAGCCACTATAGCAAAGTGTAAGGACTGCTAATGTTTGCTAATGTACAGTAAACCATAGACAGTAAACACACAATACAGCTAAGGCTCATGGGACATTTTTAAAGGGTAGTAGAAATTTCTACTTTTTACCAGACTATGGCGAGTCAGCAAATAACCTGAAATACATAATTTAGAGGGTAATGTAAATGTTTGTAGAGTACTCAAGTGTTGATGTGTTAGCTTACAGTTACTTTTGCCTCTAATGCTTCAAGTCAATGATTTTTTTTTCTCAATGTATACAAATTTTGTGGTACATTTTGGAATTTAACAAGAAGTCTGCTACATAGCAATAGGCTTTTTTGACAAGTTTGTTTTTTAGTAAGATTAACTACTGTACGCTGTATATGAATTGCAAAATCAATGATACCATTAATTAAGGGCGGGCATGTTTTGACAGATTTTAATCGACAGCTCATGTTGTCCCAATGGAAGCGCCTGTCCTCCCGTTATGTCAAAGAATCAATTAACTTGTATTCCCTTAATAATAACTGATGAATATGTTGGATCAATGGAAATAAACAAGCACAGTAATGAAAGCGTTTTTTTTGTTTGACATCACAGCATTTGTTTATTACAGATTATTTTTCTTTGTTAATACAAAATACTGAACAATGTCATGTCTCCCATCTGGGTTAAGTTTGGAAACTCCCTTTTTTCTCAAAATGAAGAAAGTCCTCTTCCATTAGTGCGAGAGGAACCCCAAAAAAAAAAAAAAAAAAAAAATCCTACCTTACAGTCATCAATACTATAATATGAATTTCTATACATTTATAAAATCATAGTTATTTGCGATGCTTCTTTGTTTCTTTATTCTTCATTTTTAAGTACACTTACAAACAAAATTATGAATATCACAAACAAGCGCGCACACACACACACGGGCGCACACACACACACACACACACACACATTATATCCCATGTATTTGGTGTCAAAATGTACTTGCATAATGTATTAACACTTGTTTCTTTGCTCATATGAATGTGTTACCCTCAACACTATTAAACACGACACTGTTGAAAACCATTTTACTGCCATGATACTCCGTTATCCTCTGTGAAAAGACTAAACATTATTCCGATCCTGTGAAAAGGGATTGATTCGTTAACTGATAAATGTGCCATAATTAAGGAACAAGCTTTTTGGGGGCATTTTGCACCTTGTTTTTTTTTTTTACTATTTCCTCAAAGTTTCATTTTTTTGTACAACAAAAACAGCAATTAACGTCGGCGTCAAATCCACTCAGATGTGATCTTAATACAAGCATGAGCAGCTTGCTCATTTCTAAGGCGTAGAGAATAGGTGTGGGGGGGGTGGGGGGACTCTTAACTACAAAAAAATAACAGCATGGAGGTTTAACCATTATTTTCCACAATCGTTTGTTTCTTCTTTTTCTTTTTTAACACAGTATACTGCACAAAGGCAGAGTAGTAAAGTGATGGAAGAGCAGATATGCATCATACACACGAGCACAGTAGAACCTTCACTTCATTACATTAAGACACTAAATCAGAGAGAAAAACAAGAAATCCTCGCTAAGGTCTTGAAGGCCACCAGTCGACAGTTCAATGAAATTATTCTAAACATATTTATATAGAAATGTATATATTACCAAGATCTTACCCCGTTTTTAGAGTTATAACCAAAGCACACAAAGCTGTGGATGACAATAAGAACACTACATTATCTCACATGGTGTTATCAGCATAAAAACCTCTTCTGCTCTTACTCAGAGAATGAACAAGACTTTCACTGAGCGGCTACTGTAGATTTTGGAAGCACTTCCCATTTCACCTTGTTGCCTGACCCGGGTCAAAGCAGCAGAACTTCAACAATTCATCTCAGATATGTGACAGCATTAAGGAGACAAGAACCAGAACAGGATTAAGGAGGCCCCACCTCCGGTTGCAGACAGCAGAGACCGTCCTGGAGATCTCTTAGAACAGAGAGCCACTGGAGGGAGCATGTGTGGTGGGTGACGAGCCTGGCCGTTGGTGGAAGCCGTCCACCAGGCGGCTTTGATGGATCAGTCTCTTCAGGGAACCTTGCAGTCGATGCTAAGGTCAAAATATATCAGGACAGCCTTCCCAGCTGCCCCGGTCCTTGGCTTCCCAGTAGCCTCCCTTATAGATATGGACTGGCTCACCTGTGATGCGGTCCTCACAGCGCTCAAACCAAAGTGCCTGGTAGTTTTCATGAGGTGCGCCTAAAATAGAGGAAAAACTGTGTTAGAAGAAATAAAAGAAGACAATCTGGATAAAAGATTGGAGCATGAATCAAAATTAAAGGAGGAAGCTGTTGAAGAGCAAAAATAGGAGTACTTGCATTTTAAGGAGGGATCAGTAACAGAATCCTCCTCGACAGCTTTTGAAAGAGAAAAGAGGGATCACAGAGATTTTTTTTTTACCCCTAAATTACAAAATTTCCCCCCATACAAGCAAAAGAGGACAAACATTAGCACAGGGTTGAGCCTCACCTTCTTCTGATTGGCTGGAGGTGCGTTGGCTGGCGGCCTCCCTCTCTCTCTCCCTCCGGACGCTGCGCTGCTTCTCCTCTAGCCGCTGCTTCTCCGAGTTGGCCTCGTCCCAGCGGCCCTCCTCCATTAGGCGTTGATCGGGCCGGCGCCGGCTGTCGGTGGGCGCCATGCCCTCCTCTAGCTCGTTCAGGGTCAGCGCCAGGGCAGTGAAGTAGTACATGGTCTCCGCTCCGTCGCTGTGGGAGGCAAATACAACAAAAGATGTTAGCTTATCTACATTACACGTGTATGCATGTACACGGCCTGTAATCTGTGCAACCTTTCCTCTGAGAAGGTTAAATATATATTTTAATCAATATTCTATTGTATAAGAATGCAACCTGAAGAAGAAGAAAGCATTAGTGCCAGGTGCCGGTGAGGCAGATGTGGTGATGTGAGATTCAGAACCAGAGAAAGATGGATAGACTTTATGTAGCTGTCGAAGAATTCGTTGTTGAACTCCACCGAAAGAATGAAAAAAATGAGGAAAAGTGAAAGTAAAACTAACACACCATAAGTCTACATACTTTGACATGAAATTAGAACTGGCAGAGTAGTGAAAAAGTAAAGATTATCTCTCTGCATACTGACAAAGGACGAGTGTGGGACAGCTAAAATCATACCGTGATCACCGGTTTTTCAGAGTTGATAATAACAGGGGGTGGTTATTCCGAAATCTGTATAATTGTCAGTGACTTCTGAAAAGAACATTCTTCTTGAATTGCACATCCTAGTACTGATAACACATCATGGAAACACTTCCTCAAAGAGCTACAGTCATGACTGAGGTATGACTGGTAGGGCAGGTAGGTGGAGGTGAATAACTCCTAACAAGTGAAGCTTTTACACCCTCTATAGACAGCACATAAATTCAGCATTCATCAAGGCAAGTTTACTTGTATAGCACATTTCAACAACAAGGCAATTCAAAGTGCTTCACACAAGACATCAAAAGCATCATGGCAGAGGAAAAAAGAAACATTATAATAGAACATTTAAAAACCAATTTAAAAACCAAATTAAAATGAAATTAATTGAAATAAATAAAGTAAAAATATAAAAAAGAGTTCAAAGTTACAGTGCAGAGTTAAAGTTTAAAATCTCATTAAAATTGTTTAATTAAAAGGCAGCAGTTCTACTTGGACAGTTTCCCCACAGGGTTTCTCTGACAGAATTATAACATCCATGTTGCTGCTTTATTAGAATTGAAAAGAATTAAAAAATTTAAAATTAAATTAAGAAATTATATTATTGTGTGACTCTGGCTTATTTCTATGTCTGAATGAAATCTTGTCAAATTCTTTGGTGAGTGTAAACCTCAAAAAATTAGATGTTTGCTGTAAACAATCTTTGTCATAGTTACCCCCCTATACCCCCTATAGTGATTCTTTCTACTTAAAAGTATTTTACAACATGCTGCTGTCTTTGGAGCGTCACATAGATCATTGCGTATTCCAGTGTTTTTTTTTTTTACATTTTTTGAAGGTTACATTAAGCAGAAAAAAAGTCTTCTTTCTGTGTTAATCAGCCTCATTGCAAAAACAGTGTCCAATTCACAAACACTGCACCAACAGTTAAGAGAGGAGCAGAAACTGTCTGCTGAGACTGTGGTAACAGAGATCATGTCACAGGCAAACTTCTAGTGATCAGAAAAACAATTCCCCCTCTGTATGACCTTAAAGTATCAGCATAATTAGTCTATAAATATGACTTTGACATTGGGTTAGCCATTGGCAGTTTTTGAACCTGAATATAATGAGCCACATGCTTTGTGAATTACACCTTGAGCAAATGATGAGCCATTAGCTGCTGAAATCCATGAATCACGCTTATAGTTTAGGATGATTTTTGTGATATGTGTCAGCCCCCCAACCTGCCAAATCCATCACCCAGGTACAGCGTCATGTAGGGGGAACCGCTGCGTACGCAAATGTTGTGAAATATTTAAATATTTGACTCAAATAGTTTCTGAATAAGAACCTGTTCCTCTCAGGAGAGGCAGACAAAACAACAACATCAACTAAACAAAGAGTCAAACGAGGTAAATATGTGTTCTTGTGCCAAGAATATTTTTAGATATTACGCATGACTCAGGTTTAATTACACACACACCCAGCCATGCGTTTACAGTACTTACGGAAGAGGGTTCCTCCTCCACACCTCTCTGGCTTTGAGGGTTTGATAGACCGTCTTCTGTTTGCCCTCTGTGCCGTTCTCCCCTCCGCGGCTGCTCTGCATCACCCGAGAAAACTCCATCTTCTCATCCCATGTGCCCGACAGCACGTAGTGGGCTTTGCCATCCTTATCCATTACAACGCCGGTCACCTTAAGAAAGACGAGTGAAGAGGGTTAACAGAGAAATGAAGCAGCACGATCCAGGCAGCCTCAGGGACCGGTGATGTGGTGTAGGGCGGAAAAGGGCAAATTAATGAACCAGGGATTGGTTTAAACTAACACAATTTAATATCAGAGAAGAGGAGTTTTCCCTTTAAATCGATCACACATAATTAAAAAAAACAAAAAACTATAAAAACTACCACATGGTCAAATATATAAAAGACTCCATAATAAGGAGCTGACAAACTGAGGAAGCACCGTCGGGAAAACATCAAAAGATCATCCAGAAATGTAAACTAGAATAAGCCAATATACGGATTTAAAAAAAAAAGACCAAAAAGTAAAATAAATGAATAAATAAGGTTAAAAAAGAAATCGGTTCAAAGCCGGACTAAAATGGGCAGGTCTCAAATGTTGAAATGTGAAAATGTAAATACACAGAAACACTTAAGAGACTTCTCAGAGGCAACAACATGAAAAAGGAGAGAATGAGTTCATTGAGTTTGCTTTTTGTTTCTCACCTTCCTGGCCACGTCTCTGGAGAAGTAGCTGTAAGGAGCAAACTTCAAGTGGCAGCGGTCTCCGGTGGTGTGGTTCACCACGTCGATCTCCCCTGACTGACCGAGAGAGAGAAAGAAAGGGTTAAAAAAGAAAAACACTTTTTAGATTCACACAAATAAGAGCAACAATTTAAGTTAACGATCAACTGTACACTTTGATTGATTTGATCTGATTTGATTGATGATTGTGTGCATGAATAAAATACTAAGTGGTCAACCCTCATGGGTTTTTAAGACTCCAGAAATTCAGCTGCAGCGGCTCAACATTTCATAACATAACAAAGTTGCATGTTCCCTTCACAGTTCAGTCTTAAAGGGTTAATATATGTAGAATTGTTTCACCTAAACATTTAAATTGTTAAAAAATGACTTGACCTATGTTTTTATCTTTTTGGTGGTTGAGTGCGTAAATCTCTTCTAATATTTCCAACAGTTATCAAAGCCAGAGAAATCCCTCATTTTATAGTTGTAACAGGACGCATGTTTGTTGTTGCTGTGGAAACAGCAGATGTTACGTCAAAGACCACTGCACAGGGAAGCGGGAGCTTCTACTGAAAGCTGCTGTTTATTTGTGCTGCTGTGATAAAAGACGTCATGATACTAGGATACATCGTCCTCAGGTCTGAGTCAATCGTTCGTCTTGACTACTAAGAGTTCATCAGGGGTTAGGGGTGGAGTAGCAGAGAGAATCCCTCCCATGATTCCCCACCAGCCTCAACATCATCTTTTGTTTCGATTGAGAGCCCTCTAGTGGCGGTATTCACACACTGTGCCTTTATATAGTATATTTTGTCTTTTGTCCAAATGCTGCTCCAGAAAAAAAAGCTGTCCTCTGCTAAAGCAAAAGTTTTTCATAATCTAACCAGAAGAAATCAAAGGTAATGGAAGACATTTTTCTAAAAGACAGGTACATCCTTTATGTTGTCATGGATGGGACAGTAAAACAGAAAAATAATCTCATCCTCAATATCACCTAACTCGACTCGGCCTCGACAACTATCCTTTATGGGACATTAAGCTCATAGTTTTGGTTTACACTATATATCAACTTTGATATGTAAGTCATTGAAGTATTTTTAATCCTATTACTCCCCTACACAACAGTATATGTAAAGAAACTCTGGAGTGTATTCTTTAGTGCAGCTTTTAGGTGGGTGGTGTGAGTTAATAATGTTTAAAGATGTACGGTGACGTTTCAGAATGTCGCAAATTCTATTGCAAAATTTCAAGTTCCACACACAGTAGTGAGTAAATATTGAAGGCGCTGCATCTGAGCAGTGTGTCGGTGACATTCAGGATGGTTTGAATAGCTGCATTGTCTCTCTGTCCCCATGTCATCTGATATCATGTTTTCTGTTACTAACACCACACCGCCTGTCATGTTTTCACAACGTTTCACTCTGAACATTCTTTTCAAAAAGGTATCCTCGTTACAAATGTGTCCCTGAGGCACTACATTTGCCACTGTGAGTAATATTTGTGGTTGTTGCCTGACGCAAACGCTGGATTTACAAGCTTAGTTGATAATAAATAAATTAATAAACGGCAATAGGAGTGCTTATAATCTGTGATGAAAAGTTTTAATCGAACCACTTATATTCGCTTTAAATACACTCAGGCAGACTGGCTGTCACATGGTTTGCAGCAGACCGTGTAACTACTGCTTTAGGGTTTAAATCTGGCAGAGACGTTTATTGTTTGTCTATGTTCTGTCTCCACCCTGTTTCTGAGTCTTTGAGTTAGACATAGGATTAAAAAAATTATAATAATTAAAGGCTTTTGTATTCAGAGCACATATAAGTTTCTAAAGGTCTGGGGTGTTAATAAAAAAAATTGGGGTTTTGAAGGTGTCACTGTGTTCAAACTGTCAGTCCCACCTGGTCGATCCACAGTTTTCCGACGATGATGTTGTGCACCGTGGTGGTGACTTTCTTCCATGTGTAGTGATTGTTGCCTTTCTCGAAGATTGCGTGAATTGTGCCTGCCAACAAAGATGATATGCAAACAAGGGATGATCATCATAACCAACTAAGCAAACAAAGCCTCGCTTGGTTTCCCATGTAGTTAACTTTTTGTTAAGTCAAAGGCGTGACTGCTGCATTCTTCCAGCTGTACTCACTTGTATTTAATAAAGAACACTGTAATCATTGGTTTGTGCACCTTGTGTTCATCCACAGGAAATAAGTCTAAAGTTAGAAACACACCCTCATGTACATAATCAGCGGATCGCCAGGCATGCTTTCTATGTCCTAAACCACATGGACTCTTACCTAAGGGCATGATGGAGAGGTATTTTCCCCTGAACTTGCTGGCAACAGTGATTTCCTGCCTCAGAGTCCAGCCCCGATCAGAGATCACATGATGCGCTGCTGCAGGAGGGTGATGACTCACCTGTGAGGGAAGGTAAAGACGACATGTTGCATGTCATTTCACGTCAAACAGGTACATAACTGGTGGTCATTGAGCCTCTTTCTGTAGCCCTCTCGCACTCATGACCCACTTTCAGTGTGAAGTGGACAATGACAGAGCAGCCTAGTATTAAAATTAAACCCTGTTATTATGTAGCAGGTAATTAAAACTACTATAAATCCAATTATATTACTCATCTACAATAACATTTAATGGTAATTACTACTTGCTAAATCCAATTTAAAGCGCTTTGTGACTCATCTGACCCAGTCCTTTAAAGCTCTTGCTCTAAATACAGCCATGTCCGAAGCTGCCTGCTGAGCAGATTTGCTGGCTTAAAGAAGATATTAGTCAGGTTTTTATTCGACTTCATGTATTTTTCCCGCCTAATGAATAAAAGCATTACTGTGTTTCTTGTTTTGCAACATTAAAACTCCTTTTTTGACACACCTAAAAAAAAAAAAAGCCCAACATTGTCTTTTCACCTTAACTGTGTGTTCAAGTACCACGTCTCTTTTTACCCTGAGGTGTAATACACTGACCTTCTCTTGAGGAAACTAGTTCATACTCATGGATGTGACTTTCTTGACACATTGAGGTCCAGAACAATTATTAGAACACAAAGGAGACAATGACTGCTGAGTCAATGGAGTTTCACTTCCTTAACAGAATCCTTCAGTCTCTATGACTTGCTTCCCCACCCTCACCTGCTCGCAGAGGGAGCGGTAGCCACTCTCTCTCCGGCGGTCCAGCTCGTACGTCTCTCCCAGCAGAGGGTTGAAGGGCTTGCCGGTGCGGTGGACGGTGGTGGAGTAGGAGGACACGGAGAAGGCGGCCACGTAGCACATTTGCTCGAGGGAACTCTGGCACTTGGCGGCCTTGTCGAGCAGCTCGTGGTACTCGAGGTCCTCCGACAGCCGCTGCAGCATGGATATGGGCTCGTTGAAGTTCACCTGCCAGGAGCAGAATCACTCAAATGTCATTTGATGTCAGACATTTCTTATTGCGATGCCATTACATTTTCCCCATTGTGGGATAAATAAAGGATTATCTAATCTTATTAAAGTTATTTTATCCGTAAAAGGGATCGTGTGCGATATTAATCATAAATGTTGCCACTTGGTTTAGTTATCGTACATATTATCTAATTTTCATCTGCCCTCCTTTAGCACGTCATGGAAAAAAAAGGAACACTTATAAAACAGCACCCAATAATCAAAACAACATACCACAACGAAGCACAGTGCATCACAAACACACACACTCTCACACCAGCAACCACATTCAAGAGAGGAGGATCTTTCAACTGCTTTGAGCTGCAGATAGAATTATCAAAAACATTTCAAACTATGTCAACCTTTCTCAAAAGTGTTAATATTACAGGAGCAAAGGCAGAAGCAGCAGACAATCTACATGTGTTTAAGGGGTTACGTACCAGCACAGGTACAAAACTAGTCAATACTAATGAATTCATTTGTTTAAAGTGAGATGCAGTTTTTTGGTTTTCAAGCCTTGTTGCAGCCACCATTTTAAAAGTGATGTTTACCAGCCTATTCAAGGAACTCTGCATCTGCCATCGTTTCATTTAGACTCTTTTTTTTCTTTATTAGGATCCCCATTAGCACCAGCATACGCATTGGCTGTTCTTCCTGAAGTCCAGCACACATACAGTCATGCTCACTTCTACACAGCACAGACGGCAAGACCAGCTCCTCCAAAAGAATGAAAATGAATACAGAAGAAAGTCTTAAAAATTCAGACTTGATTTTTCCTTCAGACATACAAATAATATAATATACATATTCATAAATTCTGATTAGGGCCTGACTGATAAATCAGCCAGCCGATAATATCGTCCGACACTAGCTTATCCAGTGACTATTGGTATCAGCTCATTTTTCCGTAGATATGCGCCAATGGTACTGGATTTAATCAGCAGTTAAACAGCATTTCATTTGAGCATCGTTGTATCACACTAACAGTTCACAGGCTGTTATCAGCAGAATGTTCTATATGGATTACAACAAACATTATCACTCTCCAGAGTGTCACACGCTGATGCACATACATCAGCGCAGTAGCTTTCCAGTTGAGTGACCATCTTGTCGTATATCTATATCTGTCTATCTCTACAGATACAAAACAGATCTAAGAAAGATATTTGCAGATATTTTGGTATCTGATTTTTTTTTTCCTCCCCGATATCGGCCCCAAAAATCCCACATCAGTTGGGCCATACTTTTGATAACAAATGATTGTCTGAATGACCTTTATAACTACATCTCTAACCGTGCCGTGTTCACAGACATTAATCCAAGAAAAAGGGAGACTACACACATTTCACCCTTTGCCAAACAGGACTATTTTGCTTTCATCCAAATGTACACCTTGTTTTATACTCAATGTTCTGTCACAGTTTAATGTTTGATTATAGTTGATTAAATTGACATTTAACTATTTTTAAACACATCACACAGATTTTTTTTTTTTCTAAGAGTATTAGATGCCAAGCAGGACATCGGTGTGTGAAAATTAACCTGTCAGCGCCTCCTAGTGGACAAACCATGCCAGGACACAGCATTTCTGTACTACCTCAAACAGTTCAGCCTTTTCTGCACTGATAAGACAGGTTACTCTCTGATATATAATATCAGATATAATGTGTACTTTGATTATTGTAGTGGGAGTAAAATCATTATGCGTATGTACTGTATAACTCAGCAGAGGGACAGCAGTTCTTGTAGTCATAATTTACACTTTATGGAGGATTTTTAAGATTTTAAAGAAAGTGTTTATCCAGCACTTTACAACTTGTTTTTCTAATGTTCTACATTTTTTTTGTTTAACAGTTCTTATTGGGTTTTCAATTAGCAACATCAATGTACATTTGTTTGCAACATACACTGCAAATATTCATTTGCACATATTTAGCACAATGGAATTAATGTTCTACATTTTTGATATATATGTATATTTTATCTGGGATTTGGTCTTTGCATGTTCAGGTCCCAGGTTGAGCTGAATCTGTGTATGCTGCTTTGGCTTTGTTTGCTGAGTGATGTGCAGCTTTTGGTTTCGACAGACTGAAGCCAACCAAAACAGGACAGCAGGAATGTGAGATAAATATGAACTGTTGTTATAGACTATCTTAGTATTTCTGCTGTGTAAATGCAGTCGACAGGTCTGGTAGAAGTGCCACCGTATATCTACAGAGCTCGACCTGCGTGCTAGAGCAGATTTAGTGTGTTGATTGAGATATCCTTTCTAAATAAAAAGAAACCTGCATAAAGGTCAGAGGCGTGTATCTAGGGTTTGTCTCTGAGGTTTACCGAGTAAACAAACTGTCTTTGTACTCATCGTGGATGACAACAGAGATATTTTTACCTCCGGTGACTCTTGAGGAATGCTGTCAAACTCGTACTGAGGACATGAAAATGATTGGTGTTTTGATTGAACCCGGGCCATCTGATGACATTCGTGTCAGAAGAATGTGACCTTAAATCCCTGCGGTTATCTTATTAAATAGCAAATACATCTTTTGTTTGCAGCCACACAAAGACATGAAAAGAGCAGCCAAGCGCTGGCAGAAGAGGCTGTGAAAAGCCCTTTATATGCTGGCAACGACCGCATGAGTGTTAAGTAACCACCGCACAGATACTCACAGGCATGGGAATCTTGGACAGCTCTTTGCCGATGCAGTTCTTCATGATGCTCCAAAGGTTGAGAGAGTAGTTGGGTTTGTCGGAGATGCGCGTCCGCCTCTTCTTTAAGGGTACTAAGTCCTGAGACGGGGATTCCTGGTTCATCGCTAGGGGTTCCTCGTTGAGCTAAAAGCAAAGGCAGGAGAGTCTATAAATACGGGGCTACACCGCTCTTAGAAAGAATGACCCATAACGACTATAGCACTTCTAGTTTTAAGAATCCAATTCATAACAAATGTATTCTCAAGACACTTTAGGTACAGACCCTTCTGTTTGTTATACTATTTACAGAGGCTCAAGTTAGATAGTGTGCAGGAGTTTGCTTGCATATTATAAAGTTATATTATATTTCAAGTCTTAAGTCCTACAAGCAAGCTGCAGATTTACAAGAAAACTTTCGAAAAAAAGAATGTAAAGCAAACAATGGTTGGCAACATTTTGACAGGGCTTCTCGCGCAGTTTAGTTTACTGCAACGGTCTGATCAAGGGGCTTCTTTCAAAACAAAAATAAGACATTAATCCAGTTCTTAAATCAGCACACTGGCTACCTGTTATTCAAAGGCTTGATTTTTTTTTATGTTTCAGCTTGTGTTTAAATGTGCACTTTGAAGACTTGGTGGTGAAATTTGAAGAAGTGAAACAATTCTATGCTCTATTTTCTGAACTGAATACACAAACCTTATTCGAATGAAAAATGGGTCCCTGGAACACTGTTTGGAGCTAAAAAGCTACAAGGAGAGTTACAGTTTCAACTTTTTATCTTCACACAAGAGTTCCAGGGACCAAATTTTCCTCTGTCGACAGTTTGTGTATAGAGTTACGAACATAAACCACATAATCTGTACACTTCTCCAACCCGTGCTTGTGACATTTGAACCATCCAGGACTCTGTGGACATTTGGGGCTTGCCTATTGGCTGCCCCAAATGTTAGAAAAGAAACACAGTGAAATCAGCATGGACCTGTGCGGAAAGATTTTAAAGCTTTTTTAAAACTCCCTTGAAGCTGGTGCAACGGCTATTAAAGGCACAGTCCACCTCAATATTTTCCATTTTCAAGACTTTTTTTTTTTTAACACTACATGCTCTACCCTCTAACCGCTACAAACTCATTTTGAAACACTTTCACTGAATTTCACTATGCACTTTTGTCATTTCTATTCATTTAAAAACCTTTAACTTCAGCTTTTATGAATTGAATATCTTTGATTTTCATTCTATTTCATTCATGTGTAAAGCATGCTGAAATGCTTCGGTGTATGAAAAGTGTCTCATTAGACACTTACCGACTGATCATCAGGACACATTTCACTGTTGAAGCCGCTGATGTTACTGCTTGATCTTCTGCAAGAGATTCAAATAAAGGGATTCTGTCAGGGTCGAGGGGATTTTTTAGGTGAAATAAAAAGCCAAAATCCAGACACAAGTAAATGGAATATAGAGCGATAAATCTGTCAACAATTAAATCGGTCTAGAGCACAGATAAAGAGAACAAAAATCATACAAGGAACACTAATGATGACACAGCACTCAAGCCTAAAAACATTTTTCCTTCTAAGAGTGGCATATGAATTGGTAAATATGTGCTTGTGGGCTGAATTTGAGAGCACTGACTTGTGGAACTGTGGGTCTGCAGGTACGGTGATGAACTCAGGCGCCTCCTCCATGGCATCAAAGAACTCATTGTCGTCATCTTCATCGCTGGCTTCACCTTTTCCTGGACCCGCAGCACCTTAACAATGAAACAATGATTGTGAAACCTGAATTACAAGTAATAAATTACGCTCTCTCGCTGGCAAGTGTGATTCTCTCATCAATCTGTCTGGAAACGAAACCAGTCAGAGTTATTATAACTATTTCCCTCTAAGTGCCTCTTAGGTAATGTTTTACGTTTTGAGGTCACGTCCTACTTTTATTGTCTGCAGTAGAGTTCGCCTGTGAAGCCCCTCTGAACGCTCGCTCCAGGTTGTTGTGCTGCTTGGCCAGCTGCTCTAAAGTCTCCTCCAGCCGAACCCGCTGATCCCTTTCTGCCTGAAGGGCTTTCTGCCACCGCTTGCTGTGAGCCTGAGCCAGTGCGAGGAAGTCACGACACGCCTGAGGGGGCAACACATCATATGGGGTGAAGCAGAACACCCCCCAACCGCCGAGAGCCAAGTCATATCAACTTTGTATGACCTGCTAAGACCAACTTTTGCTGCTACAAGACACATGAGAGGAGGTCAAACTTACATTAATCATGGCGTTAGAGGTAATACGGAACAGTGTGGCCCTCTCCGTCACCTGACGAATCTTGTCCCCAGCCTCTCCCGTCAGACGCAAACTGTCCAATTCTGATAAAGACCTGAAAGAGATATTGAAATGAACAAGGTGGGTTAACAGTTAACAAAAACAAAACTGATCAATCAATGAGGCCTAGTTTTAGGCAAGACTCAGAAATATGGTTTCTCTATCTCTTTATTTTATTTATCAGTGTTCTTATATGCTTTTGATGTTTCTTATGTCTCTAGCAGTGCTCTCAAGTATTCACATTTGGCGCGATTGTCTCATACTGTGCCCGAGCATGATTCCTCCCCCTCCCCTCTCCCCCGCTGGTCTGCGTTCACATCAGTAATATCCATGCGTATGTACACAGTCTGATACAGCAGGTGGCAGTATGCACACAGCTGGTTTGCAAATCGGCAAAGAAGCAAAAAAGAAGCAGCAGCAACCATGGCAACCACTCGCAGACTGAGTCCAAACTGCAAACTCTGGATATTTTGGTTATTTTTTTCTATGACGCAAACTTCAACCCTCTTCCTACGTCCGCAGGCCCCTGCTGCACGGGTACAGCGGATATTGAAGCGAAAGGAGCCGTTTAGAATGATGTCATATTGCGGTCCGAGTACACATGAATCATGCCAAAGTCCACCTCTTCCAGTGTTCTTTAGAAGCTTTTTATTTATTTTTCAGGGTTTTTTTCTTCTCTTTTTAAGTCCCAGTGCAGCACTTTTATAAAGTTTCACATTTTATTAATGTGCTATATATAAAAAGTGGATTGGACTGTATTAAGTATCAAGTAAGTTTTACACAAGCAATGTTTTCATGAGTAATTAACAGATAAATAATGTTAGAGTAGTTGAGATCACAGTTTTAATCCTACTGAAGAGAAGATTAAAAACTATTCTCTAACAGTGTTACAAAGCTAGTTTAACATTTAAATTACATTCATCTACATGCTTCTTTAACAAATGGTGCCTCTCCTACCTCAGCGAAAGACAAAAAGCCTTAAAATGACAATCTATAAAAAGGTTTTTTTTTTAATTAAGGTATGATTATTCTCTCAAATGGATTTATGAGCATCTTTGAGTCTTGGGTTCTAGATTTCTAAGTAATAATACCAGACATGAGAACATTTTAAGCTTCAGGGCTAGAGAGTGCAGCAAACAGAGAGCAATAGACTGGTAAAGCCTGACCTCTGGAGGGCAGAGCCGTGCTTTGAGATCAGGTCATTGCACGTGCTGAGATCCTCCACTTTGCTTCCAAGTGTTCTCAGAGCAGACTGGACCTCTGAGTTCTGTGATGCGCTGCCTTGTCCCGGTGCTGCTGGCGCGGACGATGGAGGAAAGTCGTCCCCTGAGTCGTCTGGTAATAAACAAAGCAACAAAAAAAAAAAAAAAAAAGCTTTAAATGATTACTGAGAAAAAAATAACGTAAGACAGAGGAAAAAATTCCAGAGCAAAACTGTTTCTACTTTTTTTCTCTTCTACTGTTGGTCTGTTTTTTTTTGTTTTTTTTCACCTGACTCGGCCTGCATGCGAGCCGCCTTGGCTTTGGCCAGTTCCAGGGCAGTGATCCAGCGCTGACGTTCCACCTCACAGCTGGCCTTCAGGTGGTACGTTTGTGCCCCACCGTTGGAGATAACAAAGTTGCAGGCGTCATCCACGGTGATAGTCGCTGTGGCCAGGTTGATCGTGCCTCGACACGTGTGGCCCATCTCTGCCTGAGTCCTGATAATGAAGAGGTGAAAATGCAATTTAACTGCATTAAAATGCCTTGCTGGAATGAATCAGTACACTACAAATGAACAGTGCTAATGAGATGCATTGTTATGTACAGAGTAAACGGCTAACAACATACAGAAACAACTGTAATGGTGATAAATCAAGCAAATCCGTGGACATCTACAGCTTAATTTAGAGCTCTTGTCCTATGATTTGATGACCCAGGCCAGGATACACATCAGTGTTACATGTGAACAGGCCCATCAAGATTCTTTCTGTCCTGCTAAGGGGCTTGATTTGTGTTCCATGTGATTATAATATGAGGAAACATTGCAACTATAATGGGAAAGATCTAATAATAAATTCACTCAGTTATCAGCTCTGGGTGTAATTCAATAGTTGTTACCATCTACATAAAGCGGAGATTATTTTCTGCCAATGATCAAGAGTATACACGTAGTTAAATGTATCAGTTTTACAGGAAAGTGTACCTGTAGTATGACAACAGCCCATTGCTCAGGACAAACCACCTCCGCTGATAACCCTTGATGTAGTTTGTCCACTTGAACACCCATCCTTTGTATGTGTCACCAGCAGGAGTGGGTGTTGGGGTTTTGGGCTCCGACATCACAGCCTCCAAAAACAGGAGACCGATTTGGGGAACCTTAAAAAGGGAAATAGAAGTTCGAAACGTTACGCAACTAAGCTGTAATTTGCAGAGAGGATCAAAATCAGGGATCCCACACAGTCAGCAACTTTCTGACTATCGAATCTTTTCACAAGTTAAAGCACAGAAATAACTCACAATCAATACTTTAAAGCCTCGTATGTATGCATTTCTGATGTACTTTAAGTCTCATACAAAAAAAAACAACAACACTAACATAAGACTTTAGACTGCTGGTTGGACAAATCCCCAATACATTTCATGATTAATCCAGAAAACATTCTACAGAATAATTTATGAAAACTGAAAAATACATATTTTCAACAACATAACTAGGGTTTCTAAAATGTTTTGAACATTTGATTTTTTTTTTATTCCTGAACTCTAATGTTATTTATGGCTGCTGTTCATATTGATCGCTCAGTGTGGTGTGACAGGTCAAAGTTCAACAGTGGAATTAATAATTACTCATTTTACAAACAAAACTACTCTTCAAGTTGGCGTGAAATATGTCCAAATTATATTACAACATAATAGTTGTTTTCCTAATTCTGCATATAATGAAAGTGACAGATTGACACAGGTTAAATTAGAAAAAGATGGTGACCTTTATGAGAAAAATGTAACACTTAGCCTTATTATTAATAAAATAAAATAAATCAGATTAACAACTAAAAAAAATAAATCACACAGAGTAGTGACGTGCTAACAGAAGCTAATGGTTAGCTCCAGTGTGAGTTGATAATGACAGGTCGCTGCTACAACAGGAAAGTAAAAAGAAACACTGACATGTTCACTCAGAGTTTACCAGCTGACATCAGAATATAAACAACAAGTTGTGGGGAAAACACACACACACACACACACCGCCGATCACTCCGTTAGCCCGGCAAGCTAAGCCTTGCTACACGCACGAAGGCTAAATGTTTACCTTGACGTGTCCGAAATGTTAAGATCAAGCGACCAGACAACCGGGGGAGTCACTGCTAACTTTGACACCCATACGCCGCTGTGCCTAGTTAGCTAAAGAGGCTAACTGAGCTATGTGACCAACACGGAAGAGATAATAAAAGAAAAACAATCGAAGCAGCGACGTTGACGATAAAAGCAGAGCGACTGTACATTCAAGTGACACCAAAGAGTTTCTTTAGCGACCCTCAGTGCATTTAAGTGTCAATCATAAAGCTGCGTACGCTGACAAGAAACTACAGCTAGCTAGCTACACCTAACTAGCCTAACGTTAGCTTGTTGGTTACACCCGGTGCCACACTAATTTGGTGTCGTGTAGAAACAACCAGCCAGGTTCCTTTACTGTCTGCATCAAGTCGGGCGCTCGGCCACACACACACACACACACAAAAAAAAGAGATTTTGCCTTGAAAAATAATGGTACATTGTGTCAGAAAATTGTCACACAGTAAACATTATTTCGGACGTCGAAATCCAATTTTCTTTATTTACTTTTTATTTATTCTGAAAATAACTAAATGCATCCACTTGTTGTTCACTTAATTACAGACTGTCAGTAAATATCCTGTGATTGCTGTTACTTCATTTCATTCTGTAATTTGTGTCCATATAATATGTTTTATTTGGAAGGATATAATGCAAAAACCCATTGGTCGTACTTTACTAACTTGACAAAATTAGTTTATTTTTTTTACTATTTTACTTTCCAGCTATGTGTTAGACACATTATGCCATACAGTTTCATTAATTGACTACAAGATTAAATTAAAATACTTTAAAGTACGTTCACTGGAGATAGAAGCTTGCATTAACGATGGCTCTCGATAACATGGCGAGCATTTAAAAAATGAAGTCAAAGTTTAACCGCGTAATCTGTTAGGCTAATGTTTTGTTTGTTTAACATGAGCCTGTGTAAATCCAGTCTGTTCAAGAAACAACTAGAGGACGATGACTTTAACGATTTGTAATTGCAAAATATATCTAACAAGTCAGACAAAAAACTCGACTCCGGTGGGACTCGAACCCACAACCTTTGAATCACTTCGCAATTCAATGCCTAGAAGTCCAATGCGCTATCCATTGCGCCACGGAGCCACCTGTTGAATGTCTGGCATTCGTTACTATTTGAATTCGTCAATAGGTTAATATGTCAATATGTTTCTTAATATGTTTTTTATAGTATCGATCCTGTTACATGGTCATTCAACCCACTAACCAAAAACTAGATCGATATCGGTCACAGATACTAAATAAACTTGCATATATATATATATGTATATATATTTAACACTAGGTGGCGCCAAATAGTTAAGCAACATGTACAGGCTGTACACCGTTGAGACTGGAGTTCGATTCCCTGTTACTACCGAAAAAAATGCAAATAAATATATTATCGTATTGTATTTCATTGTACTGACCACAATGAGCCATGATTATTACAAAATAATAATAATACAAAACAGTTTTATTTGTGTACATTTCATGTGATTGCTTGTCAAAAGAAACTCGGTAACAATAGATGATTACTTCACACACCTTTGCCTGAAGCTAAAACAAGAGAGTATGCCACCCAAAGTATGCTTTTAGTTGTGTTTGCTGCAGCAGACCAAAGAACCGTGATAGTGATAATATTTACAGTCCATGGACACTCGTTTAAATATCGAGTGTATTATTTTAGGATTTGGACTTTGCATAAGGAGTTGCCGTATATACTCCAGATAAAGCATTGGTCCAGTATAGTGTTCTGCTGTTTCAGCCCCGTTGTAAACTCATCACACTTTGCAAAAGTCGTCACATGACTTAGAGATATTCAGATATATGCAAATTAAAAACACTGTTCCACTGTTTAACACATGCTCACTGCGGACCTGACACTGAAAAACGAATGACTGCTGTTGTTTTGTCTATTTCTTTTTTAACGTCAGAACTCGACAAAACCATTGAAAAAAGTATGCAAATTAAAAACAAAGTGCCTCTATTTCACGCATGCGCGGTGGGGTAAAACCGGACATTGACAAATTAATGGCTGGTTCTTTATTTAGTTACTTTGTTGCTTAAGGCCGACTCAACATTTCATCCTCCAGTTCAGTTTAAAAAAAAAAAAAACTATTTTTGCATGTGCACATCACCCTGTCGAGAGAGGACAGGAATCTGGATGTAAACGGAGGATATCCCTCTTGATTCCTGCGTGTCTTTGATACATCCTGCCATGAGCGGAAGTGTCTGGGATTCTGCTCAATCCACATCGCTACAAATCAGTCGATCGTAAAGGGAGACGGGGTGGGAACGGTGTGCATCTCTTCCCACACCATCACCATTAGACAGGCTGCCTTACAGCATTTAATGCACACGTAGGGGACATGCTCCACCAGGTCAGGCTTTTACTACTACAGACATGCGTAGTTAGTCCGCGGGGATAGAGGCTAATTTCGCCGTAATTCGACTGGGTCTTTATTTCTAATGGACGTAGTTTTGTTATAGGTCTGCGCAATCGACGTGAACGCCTGCCTGGACACCGGAGAGGATTAAGTTACTGTTGCTGGCGGCGGATTATTTTATTGGCCTCCTCCTGTCACGCCCGACTCTTTTGGTGATCCTTCCTCCCAAATTGTAGAGCAAAAGCCAGGTAAGATAGGTAGACTATTTATTCATTATAACCTTCCCCATCCGCGTGATATGTCTGGTGCTGTGCCTGCGATGTATAACGTGTTAATACTCGTCCTTTGTTGCTCGTGTCTGCAACGCAAGTTACTCTTTGCAAAGATAATTCCTTTGCATTGTGTGCAGACAACAAAAGAAATCCCACCAGAAATAGTTTAATTGTTGTGTATTTTAAATAAAACTGCTGGTAAGAAAAAAAACATTATTATACATTAAGGGGACATTATGTGAAACCACAGTTCTAAATACCGATGGATGTGTTTTAAGACTTGGGCTATTACGATTCAGAACTGCACACATGTTAAGGCAGTTTAATCCTCACAGGCGACTGGAAACAATGCAGACTGTGGCCAGCATACCTGCTGAAATACAATTTGCTTTTACAACTGTGAAGCATTAGGTAGACGGCATAGAGTTACTGGTCCCCCTGCCTCAGCAGCTCGGACTTGACTGCCCAACCCCCTTCCCCTCTTTGCCACAGCATGTTTTGGTCTCAGGCGGATCATGCCCTTTTGTCCACTGAAGCCTGACTGTACTTTTCGGGACAGAGTCCCACTATGAAAGAATTTGCCTGCTGTTTGGACAGCCCCTTTTCTCTTTCACTGTCAGCTTCGAAGTTGGGGATTCACTGAATAATTGTGAAACAAGTAACACACATGAATGATTTTCTAAATGTACTAAAGTTTTATATTTGATCATTTCAGCGTAGATTAGCTCGCTCTCATTCAGTCACACTGTCACTCAAATAAGGAGAAACTTTGTCTTCTTGTTTCTACCACCACTCGTCATTTATTTCTCTCCCATGTTTCCTGTTTTTCTCCACAGATATGTCTTTCCGGCGAGGTGTGGTCCGGCAGAGCAAATTCCGCCACGTCTTTGCCCAGGCGTGGAAAGCCGAGCACTGCATCGATGATGTCAGAGTATCCCGGGTGACCTGGGACAATCCCCTCTGCGCGGTCAACCCCAAATTCGTCGCCGTTATCATCGAAGCCGGCGGAGGAGGGGCCTTCCTTGTTCTTCCGCTCAGCAAGGTCTCAAAAGCTCCCCGCATCACAACAATAATCATATACACAGTAGATCAATATTTTTGAAAGCCTCCATCTTATTTCCTGTCTTTCAATCCGCTGCTAAAAGCAATACATCAGCGGGTCTTTGAGGCCTCACGTCTAGCTCATGTACAAGTGCACGCTTATACTTTCAAACACGTAGAGGACAAAGTTTAATCTCATTTTAATGTGTTCATGTTTCCCCAGCCGGCTTTTACAGTGTCAAGGTTTTAACGTTTCAATGTTTTCCATTTCAGAGCGGCAGAATCGATCAGTCCTGTCCCACTGTGTGCGGCCATGCAGCGCCAGTGCTGGACATCCAGTGGTCTCCTCATGACGACAACATCATTGCAAGTGCCTCAGAGGACTACACAGTAAAGGTTGTTGCACAGATGTCTAGTTGTTTGCTGTTTATCACTTATTGTTGTCAGCAGCTGTCACATAAAACACTGACACGGTCGCTCACATTAACTGGGTCTCAACACCTACTGAGACTTTCTTACTTCTTTGGTATCTCTACCGCTTGATGTAGCCGTAATGCTACTTCAAAGCCATTTTTCTTTAAGTGCTTCTCTGTTGCCGAATCTGAAAACATGTAAAGCAGAAGTTTTAAGAAATAAACTTAGTCTCTTTATTGCCTACAGATATATTAAGATGACTCCACTCTTATGTCTCTTTAGGAAACTACAGCTACAATTCAATTAGCTTAGCCAAGAACAAAAGTGGTAGGAGGGGAAAAAGCTAGCGTAGCTGTTTCCACCCTGTTAGCGTCTGTCAAGCTCATTGCTAAACATGGTTATTGTGTACTCATGCCAAAGTGTCAAGAAACGATTTTTGTTCTGTTTTTTTTTTCTACGATGCTAGCAAGTCAAGCTAGCTAGTTCCCCTCCTGATTCTTGGTTTAAAGCTAAACTAAGCTAACCTTCTTCTTAAGCTTAAAGTTTAATACTAAGCAGATAGACACCAGAGTGGTATTAAATCTTTTTATCTTTCCCTCAGCTAAAAAGCTAATTAGCACACTTCTAAAAAAGAACAAGTGCTTATTCTTTAAGGTACAGAAAGGAGAAGAAACCCAATTCAAGTCAAAGAAACAAAACCCTCAATAGTAAAGATGGCTTTTGTACAACACAGACTAGTTCCAAAGTCACTGTCTTTAAATTTAGATTAAAACTATGAAGGACAGAAGTGTAACTTGAATGTACATATACATTAAGTGTATAATTTAAGAGAGTTACTCTTCTGTACCTCATCGTACATCGCAAATGATTTAAAGAACGAATGTCTGCTGTGTGTTGTTGTTTGAAGGTGTGGCAGATACCAGATGGGGGCCTCACGGTTCCGATGACTGAGGCCATTGTGACCCTCGAGGGACACAGTAAAAGAGTTGGAATCCTGGCTTGGCACCCTACCGCCTTCAATATCCTATTGACTGCAGGTAAAGGCATTTATGGTATCCTGGTGTCCTGTGATTGGTTGATGGTGGTGGTGGTGGGGGATCTTGGGTTTTTTATGGCAAATGATCCCCCAGCCAAGAGCCATGTTCCCATTTAGGCAAATTCCTATGGCAAACATGGCTGCAAACAAACATTTAATGAATACTTTTTGGTTTTAAGCATGTGCTCAACACCTCACAATATCTGTTGGTAAATGGATAGAGTTGCAGAACATCTCTAATCTTAATGTGTCGGTGTTCAGTGACAGCCAGTTCAAATACTACTGCATTATACAGGCAAGGAATTGGATTCCCCTCGGCGCAGTGCAGGTTTGAAGGAGAAAGTGATTAACCTGAAAAATAATTACACCTCCCTGCAAAGCTGTGAGATTTAGTTTCATTTGAATTAAACCCAAGTTAGCTTGTGTACACAAAAGCACACCAACAAGCAACTTTGGACTTTGGACTCTAATTAGTTCTTTATATTTGGCCCAAAAAGAAGTGTTAGAATTGGCAACAAAGTGTGCACTATGAAACAGAGTTATTTAACAGAGTTATACTCCAAAGTATGAGGTAATAATGGACTAGACAGCAGGCAAAGCTGATTGAGAGAATTGGTTTTCAGAGCACTTAAGAAAACTGTCAGTCCATCTAAATCCTCTGACCACTTAAATCTGCTCATCAGATACCTTCCCTGTCTTCCTGTTGTATTCAGAGTATGTACTGTACATTTGCATTGCAGTTTTACATCCTCGTCTAGTATGCAAAGCCACTAATAATGCCCATTGGAAAATCTGCAGACCTCTCAACAGTCTGTCTCCTGATCTTGCCTAGTCATTCCTGTTCTTATGTTATCTCATTTGCCCGTTCTCTTCATTGTTATTTACCTGATTCTGTTTTATTTTGTACTCTTGTAAAGCATCTTGCAAAGTTTATGTTCAGTGAAATGATTCCCTAAAAATGATACCTCAAACATGCTACACATTCAACTTGCAGCAGTAAAATTTTCTATTTTTTTTTAGACGAGTAGCTGAACACACTTTCTCTCCACCTCCAGAAATAAATGTTCACTTTTTTTTAAATTCTCTAGAGGTTAACAGTGTGGCTCCCATTAAACTTTTCCATAGTGGATCTGACTTTTAGCCATTATGTCATAAACATCCAACATTGACCTACCACCAGCTAGCTGTGAGTGAATGATGGTTTATGCTCCTGTAGAAGACACGAGCTCTGATGATATGGACCTCGTTTTTAGAAAAACACGGTTCATTTGTGATATCGTGGTAAAGAACTACACTTCCCACAATCATGGAGAGTCATAGTAACGTCTGTGAGGCAAAAGACGGAGGATGGACTTTTCACGTAATTGGGGTGTTTGTGTAAAACATATTAATGTTCAAAAAAACATGGTAATTTATATACTAGTTGACCATAAACTAGTATAGATTTTAGAAATACAGATATAGAGTGTTGTCAGTGATTATCTTGTCATTTTAAATGATGAGGGAAATCTGCTACACCAGTGTTATCTTATCACTGGTTGGCTTATCCGTGGGTACATTTCCATGAAATGAAACACAGCTACTGGACATGTTCCCTTGCCTTTGGAATAACACTGCCATATTTGATGTGGCGTCTCCCTCTCTCCAGGCTGCGACAATGTGATTTGTGTGTGGAACGTGGGCACAGGGGAGCTTGTGTACCAGCTGAGCGACGCCCACCCAGACCTGATCTACAGTGTGTGCTGGAACAAGGACGGCAGCGCTGTCTGCACCGTCTGCAAGGACAAGGCTCTGCGTGTCATCGACCCGCGAAGAGGCGTCGTCCTCAAGGTGACTTGAAGACATACCGCAGTGCTTCATACATGGCAGTATAATAATCCTGCTGAACATCTTTCCTGTCTTATTCTGATAACCACACACAACCTTCAGTAGCCTTTAATTGTTCCTTCAGGTTAAAGAGAAGGTCCATGATGGCACTCGGCCAATGAGAGCGGTTTTCCTGTCAGATGGAAAGATCCTTACCACAGGGTTCAGCCGTATGAGTGAGAGACAGCTGGCATTGTGGGATACGGTAAGTCTGACATGTCGGTTGTTGAGCATTGATATTCCATCATTTAATATTCACTGAATTGTTGGAAGCAGTGTACGCTTTATTGAAATCTGATGGTGTCGTCAGCCAAGGAGCCACCCATCACTGATGTTTCACTCCTTTAAATCCCGGAACATCTCGAGGGGGGGTGGAGCCGTGAAAGGGTCTACTCCCTACCACTCCCCTTCAGCCTGCTTTGGATCCTTTCCCCCCACGCCTTGTCCTTTTCTTCTGAGTTAGTGCCAGGAATCTCCCCCGCTCTGCCTCCTCTGCAAGATCTTTGAGGGCTGTCCTCATTTTGGGGCCTGTGACTCCCGATAGATTTCAGGAACCGCTGGATCGATGATCTAGTGAAGCGCTGGAAAGTGGAAGTCAGGTGGAGGCAAAGCAAGCAAAATTCTCCTTCTCTGAGGGCTTTCACAAGTGCAGAAAACTCCTGATATTTCCGGGAGGAGTTGTATGTGTGAACGTAAACAGCCGAATTCTTCACTCCGACTTTTCCCGTGATATCCTCCTAACAGCTCCCTAATAGTGAGGCGATGTGAGAACGCAACAGGATATTATCCGGAGAATTCACCTCGAGCCAATGGGAGGGGGGAGTGACGTTTATATACACGTGACCACTGCGTTCTCTGTGCATGTAGTTAAACTGCTGCATTACGTCTTCTGCTCTTTTGTTGATATTGTGATTCTGTTGAACTACATGAAGCATTGATATGAAGACAAATATTCTCATTATAGCGTCCTAAAGCGGACTCTGTTGCTTCTTCTTCTACTCTATTGTCTTGCATGTCAAGTTGTCTCCCTAAACAGAACCTGTCGTTTTTTCAGAATTGTCCTACATCAGGGTTTTGTGATAATTCATTGTTCTTTGTTTCTTTTTTTGAATCACACAGAAAGATCTCTCTGAGCCAATGGCAGTGCAGGAGATGGACACGAGTAACGGGGTTCTTTTACCCTTCTATGACCCTGACACAAACATGGTCTACCTCTGTGGAAAGGTACGATCTCTTTGATTGGATAGAGGACACTGTATTCACTCGACTGGAACATGAAGCATCACTTTCCTCGTTCTGTCTTCCAGGGGGACTGCACCATCCGGTATTTTGAAGTGACAGACGAATCTCCATATGTCCACTTCCTTAGCTTATACAGCAGCAAAGAGCCTCAGAGGGGGGCCGGCTTTCTCAGTAAAAGAGGTGTGGATGTCAACAAGTGTGAAATTGCAAGGTAAATATGTGAAATAATTCCAGTTGGCCTTCTGGCTGACTGCCTGAGTTCACAACAGAGCGGCCAAACTGGGGTTCTGATTAATGCAGTGGTGGCATGTTTGTGTGCGCACACACTCATGTCCAAATATAATTTATTTACTTCCTCAGTCCTGAAATCAAATACTCAAATTAGTGAGTTATATTAGTTATATCCCTTTGCAAATGTGTGGTTCTCATTTGGTGAATAAACATATCTGAGTGGCAACATTACAATCTTCCACGCTTTCTTCAACAAGTAATTAAAAAAGATGCGTCACAAAAGTCAGCGTGTGAAGTCTCAACAAAATAATTCTGCTGCATTGAAATGCCACAGTTGTTGAGGATTATGATGGTACCTGGGACAGCCAATCATTTTTCAAGGGGGGGGGGGGGGCAATGCCACCCCACGCCCTCCCCTTGACATGACCCATTGTTAGCACTAAGTGATCATGTATTATAAATAACTTACAAGCAAATACAGATGGTAATGAAGGATTTTCTGGTCTCCTGTAGGTTCTACAAACTCCATGAAAGAAAAGTGGAACCCATTTCAATGACTGTACCACGGAAGGTAACAAATGCTCTGCCTTAAAATATAAATCTTTCAAGATTTTTTATTTATAACACTTAGTATTGAAATGGACTTTCAAGCCTTTTTATACCTCTAATTAAACAACGTCCTGTTGCCTCCTCAGTCGGATCTGTTCCAGGGAGACCTTTACCCCGACACGGCTGGCTCGGAGCCGGCCCTCCTGGCGGATGAGTGGATCGCTGGCCAGGATGCAGCGCCCCTGTTGGTCTCTTTGAGTGGAGGGTACTCGGCTCCTCCATCCAAGCAAAGAGACACCCTCAGAGTCAAACCCAAGCTGGTGTCACAGGACTCTGGGACCGGGGCTGCCCCGACCTCGACCGGCAGTGTAGCGTCTCCCACGTCTACATCTGCCGAGGACGAGGTGCCACGAGTAGCCACAGCCGAAGGAAATAGTGACAGGCCAAAACGAGAGGTGAGTCGAAGAAGTCCCTTTGCACGACTTACGGCCTTTTATTTTTTAAATGAGTTGTTTTTCTGATTTCTTGATTCCCTCCTTGCAGGACGAGCTGTTGACCGAGTTGTTAGCAGAAATGAAAGCCCTGCGTGCCGTCGTCCTCGCCCAAAGCCAGAGAATCGAGCTGCTGGAGAGACAGCTGGCTCGGATAGAGGACGGGGATGTATGAGCGACGGTTGGAGAACCACTACATTCGCAGGGCGTTATTACTTATAGTCCATAGCCTTACTAGTATCAACAGTACCTTAAAGCTGTGTTGAGTGGGGGAATGTAGTGTGGTGGGGGGGGGCAGCAACAACCAGGTCAGCTGTTGTGATGGAAGCGAGACGGCGGTTTGTTTATGTGATAGTTATCCAAACTGCGGCAGAGAATTGGGCATCATCTGCATCAAGTGATACACATGATAGTGAGAAAATGTTTTGTTATTCATATGAAGGAGTGTTGTAGCAGCTTTTTTGGTGGTGCATAGTACATTTTTCCAGCTTTGCAGAATTCCTTGCGTTACATTTGAAGGGCTGCAGAGGAGCTGTGTTGACACCATTGCCTCAAATTAATGCACAAATAAGTGATGAAAAAGTAGACTCGTCGACTTACTATAGCAAAGCGATTAGTTACCTCTAATATAATTTTTTTTCCTCTATTAAGCACTACAAATATAACCATTTGTGCGAATTAATCAGGTAATTACAGCTGCTTTATCGTGATGTCATATCAGAACCCCAATTGTTAACTCATCGTGTGACTTGTACTTCATTTCACTACTTCATAGAAAGCAGTTTGTACGGTAGGAAGAACCCTCTGGTACAGAAGTCATGACCTTGACAGTGAGAATTATGTGGAGGGAAAAAATAGCTGAAGAGTGTGTAGTTGAATATGTATGAGTATTGTAATTATCTGTGTAGTCTTTGAAAAGCTCTACCTTGTGATTTTGTACCTTGGGGGGGGGGGCGGTGAGCTGAAATGAGAGTTGTGTTATAAACATTACATGCACTAATAAGTGAAGTCTCACTAACGTACAATAGCATTGCTCCAAATAGCAGTTCAGTGTTTCCAGCCACAAGAAAGAGGAAGTTAAAGTGAAATGTGAAACATTTTATACTGTTTGAAAATTGCATTCTATTGTTTAAAGGTGGAACGTTGTCTTTGATTTTGGTTTATTGTAGTATTGTAGTTTTTTTTTCTTTTTTTTTTTTGCTGTTAAATGAAGACACATTCATCTGTCACGTCTCAATAGTCGATGTAACAATGGTACATTCCACATCATGTTCTCTAATTTAGCTAATTTATATTTCTTTATGCACTGACCTCTTCACACTAACTGTAAAACAAGTAGCAATGACACTACTGTTAAAGCTCAATAAACATTCTTTTCTCCTTTGTATTAACTGAATGACTTTCATTTATGTTTTGATCATGAAAGTCTTTGTGGAGTCTTCTTGAACCACCCTAAGGGGGCCCCATCTGACAGCACTCACTAAGCGTTGCATGCATCATTGCTGTGAAACCCAAAGTTTGTCAGTGAAAGTAAAAAAAATGAAGAGGAATTATCCTTCTATAGGAGAGAAAAATTATCCTTTATCCTGCTTTTTTTTTTAGACACTCGATATGCCAATTTTCTTCCAGCTTCTAGGGCTATGTAAGGAATTTGTGACCTGAATTAATCATGAGTACCGGTCATTAAAAAAAATTAGTAAGTCTCAATTTGAATTGGGCTTCACAAGTGGATTCTTCATTGGACCTTGTTCCATGTCAAGGTACGACAGATGACAGCCAACGCCATGTCAGAGCAGAGACTAATATAATACTATGAGCAATGAAAATGGCTCTATATGACTTGCCGCCAGAGTTTAATGTGGCCTGTTTGCAAAAAGCCTTGCAACTACCAATGCATGACGCATCGAAAAATGTGGTCTGACACAACACTAAAACTAAACTCAGCAGACTGCAAAACAAACATGAGGAAAAGTCATGCATGAGAGTAGCTGATGATGGTATCATAACTGATGGTGGTGACAAAGGTCTTTGTGTTGTGTTGGTATGAGCCTGTAGTAAGGACAAAGTGATACGCCTGAATTGATTACATAAACATTTTAAAGGTGCTGTGATGATTTTGAAGTGGTTATGAAACACATTGAAATGAATACCTGTGCTTCTACATGAGCTATGAAAGCAAACCAGACGATCAGCAACACGATTGATCATTTCTAGTGTTTTTAATGCCTTAAATTGCTGCTGAGGGGTAGGTGTCAGACAAAATAACAACACGCTGCTGAAACTGTTTTTGTTATCTCTTTCCTCAGCAAAGATTCACTGCAAATTGAGCAGGATGAAATATATCATTAGAAAACAGTACTTACACATGTACAGGACAAGATCGGCAGAGGTACCACTTTGTCCACAGGGGGCGCCAGACCCAAAGTTCCCAGAAGCTTTAAAATCCTTTTTCGCAAAACAATTATTTATTTATTTATCAGAATCCCTCAAAGAGAAAAAAAAGAAACATCTTAACAGGGCAAAGAGCGCTTGAGTAAACACCTTACTGTTGCTAGGTTGCAAAAGTTAACTTGCCCTTCACCTTGGTAGTGACTGTTACAATTATAGGTCTGTTTTAGGTAATATTTGTTTGTTATTTCAAGGGAATATCCCCAAGAAAACATGAAATAATGTTCAGGGATCATGTAGAAATAAGCTCTACTCCTGGGCCGCCAAAAAGACAAGTCAGATTGCTTCTTCCTCCACCATTGCTGTTTCCAAAACTGGTAACAAGTCCCTCCCCTTCTTGATTCTGATTGGTTGGCGGGGGAAAAGTGACACTAAAGCGCGCGGCTGTGTTTAAAAAAGTTTAACTTTTTTGAACTACGAGCGTTGTGACTTTTTAAGCTGAGGTCACAGAGTGCTGAAAACAATAAACTGCATTGGTCTTAATCATGATATTTAATGGCACTTGAATGGATGATGGCAAATTCCCACTGTGGTTAGTCTGTTTTTAAATTGTCATTTTTTTATGAATACACACCACACACTCTTGTGTATCTGCTCTGTTAAAGTGTACAAAAGTAATTGTAAAGATATGCTTCAGCTGTTTGATGTACAGTCTGTGGCTTGAAAACAGGATGTGGCCACCAACTCACACTCACAATCTGTGTGCAGGTTTTGAACTGGATGTGTTCTTAGGTACAAATCTTGATTAGGTGTTTATTAATAATCTAATTCAAAGGGTTCACGTTTGTATTTGTGCTGTGGTGAACCGAGAGGGACAGTTTAACTTTTGTTTGGCCCTCTGTTCATCCGTTGGTTTTATCTCACTTTTGAGATTTCAGATAGTTTCTGACTGTACATGATCTGTCTCCTGTATATCTCTCATTTGTTGATGCAACCACAACATTTTGTTTGTCTTACTGTGAATGACAGTGTCAACCAATAGAAAAAAAAATACATCATTTCAGCAATGTTTCTTTTTGTTTAAACACTCTGGCTCACCAGTTACTCCCAACAAAATATCACCTTTGAATGTATCACAGGAAATACATTTACTGAATCATTTCTAGGGGTTGGTTTCCGGTCCGTAGAAACAGACCTTTTGAAATATACATTTTATTGTGTAACCTGCAACCTGCAAATTAAAATCACTCTCGAAAAATAAATACATCTGCATCTTCCTCTTTTTATAAATACATAAACTTATCTGTGCTTTCCACCACACCCTGTTTGACATGTCTTCAATCACCCACTGCAGCCTCCACCTCTTTCAGCTTTATACCTCCCCACATGTCACGCATCAACCCCACTCTCGTCTTCACACCCAGTCACACTGTTCAAAAGTACCTCAAGTGAACCGTATCTGCGAACAACTGGAGTAAGTGTTTGTTTATTTTCTTCCTTTTTTCATTAATTTAATCAGCTTCTTAAATCATATTTTTTGCCGCACAACTTGCTTTTTCATAATCATGAGGCAAATCCTCCGTGTTTTGTGTGTTTTTTCTTCTTCTTCAGCTACGTGTACATCTGATCTTTATATTTCTGTGTTTAAACATGTGAATCTTGAATTGAATTAACCGTGAAATGGTTGTATAAAACCAGCAGCACAGGCTTTAATTAAGTTTTTATCCTTTTGAGTTTCAACTTTATCTGCACTTCAAGCCCATTTAGTATTGTTGCTTTTTTTTTTAATCTTTCATCATGTTGCAACACTTTTACATCTCAATTTGACACATTAACTATGAGTTCAAAAGTTTCCTTGCAAGGCACACTGACTGATGCTGCTCGATGATCATATAGACAGGAAACCGACAACAGTGCGAGCAGCCTGCTGGTTTCCTGTCACTCCACAGCCAGTCAGCCTTCAAAAAAAGAAGATAAAAAGCAATACACACTTCCTGTTACATCTCCACTGCGCGTACAAACATATATCACTTATAAGCCTGTGGTTGCATTTCTGCTGGTGTGGACGGTAACTTTCTGACTATTAGGGTATCAAATAGATGTTATTTTTTTGTTCAGATTAAGCAGCTGCCTGAATATAATAAGACAGTGGAATCGTTTTTCAAAGGTGAATTATTTGCATTTCTTGCCGCTATGCTTCATTTTGAGTTGGTTATACCTGAAATGCCACTACAAATTAAACAATATTAATATGAATCAAAAATATTCTGCTTTAAATCTGTCCAAATGATGGCATCATATTTCTCATGTAAATCACTGTTATTTACTTTTTTTTTTTTTGTCTGCTTTTTAGTAACTGAGGATTGTTTCCACCAATGGATGTCCTTCTAATGAAAACTTGATGACCGCTTAGAGTGTACTAGGAGTTTGACTTCAAGGGACTGCCTGTAACTTTGACACCGAGCCAGAGGGATTTTAAACCTTTCTTTCTAAGAAGGTAAAGAACATTTCTTGTTTATTTGTCTCAGTATGAAGGATTTACAGCTTTATAACATTCCTAAAGATCTTGAAAAACAATATCAGCAGGTTTAAGATTGGCTCAAAGAGGCAACATAATGGTTTTGATTGCACTTCAGAAAACATGCAAACTAAATGTGAATATTGCTGGCATCACTTGATCTGCATTGATATGACCTGTTTAAAGGTCACATATTATACTACTTTTCAAACAGTTTAAATAAGTCTCAGAGCTCCCCAAAACATGTCAATGAAGTTTCTTGTTATAAATCCACTCTGATCCTGTATTTGATCATGCCTATAAACCCCTCTAGTTCAGCCCTGCTCTGTGTCTGTAACTTTAAATGTAAGTGAGCTGTGTTCAATCACGCTCCTCTAGAAGGGCTTGGGCATTCTTGCACCTCGCCCTATTGTTCACGGTTAGAAAGCAGACTCAGAGGGCAGAACAAACACCTAGCTGTGGGAGTGTCACCCACCTGGGGGAGGGGTTACTGCCCTTTGTGATGTCATGAACGGCCTGTTTGAGCACAAATTTGCTGAAAAGTGGAGTAGGCAAAAGACGGGGGGGTTTCTAGACAGACACTATGGAAAGCTGGCTCTTTCCAAAGGCAGAACACCCCCCCCCCCCACTAACACATCTAATGTTGTTTAATTCATATAAAAGTTTCAATGTCAAAATGCAGTTTTAAGAGGCGTGGTGCTTGAATATTTCCTTTAGTTTCACGCTGTTTGACAAAGCTGCTAGCTGTTTCTTTCGGTTTTGGCTCTAAACCACCAATATGCTAACGTGCTGTTTAAGCTGAATATTAACACTGGAGGGGTATAAGTGGCTAGAAAATGACCATAAAACATTTTTTCTTTCTTTCAGACATGGCTGACGTTGCCGAAAACTCCAATACGACCGTGCTAATCCTCTTTTTCTGCCTCTTTGGCTTAATCTTACTGCTATTTTTCTTGTACAAGAAGTTAAACAAGGACGCCAATGGAAAATATACCATCCGACGCATGGTGTATAAGAAAGGAGGGGTCAGGGACCGGGTCAGAGGTGTAGCCTTGGCTCTGGAGACACGTCTCGGAGTCCAGCTGTGGCCTCGCAGTGAATCTGACAACGAAGACGGAGAAGAAATGCAGGAAGTCCAAGATGAAGAGCGACATGTTGAGGATGGTTCTAGCGAGGGGAGTGCTCGTGAAGAAGATGACCAGGAAGAGGAGGAGGAGAGATCTGGAGAAGGAGAAGACGATTCAGATGATAACTCAAGTATGGAGGGTTCCGAGGCAGGAGAAGATGCTCGGCTAACATATCAACAAACGGCAAAGGAAGAGCTAGTAGAGGAAAAGGAGAAGAACGACGGAAATAGGGAATGTAAAGGTGAAGCAAGTGGAGGGGCTGGTATGTTGATAGATTTAAAGCAGTTCTCTGGGAGTGTCACCTGGTCCGAAGGAGGTGTCTGCAGGGACGGTGACGTAACTGCACTGTGAGAAAAGATTAACAAAACAGGAAATAGAAGAGGGCTCGGAGTACAGTTTTAACCAGAGGGGTTGAGTCAGGATGTTAAAAAAACTACGTCAGGCTCAAGTCCCCCAATGAATGAATAGCTGCACTCTGCTTCTTTTTTGTGAGCCAAAGAGAAGTCAAGCAATCTAAAAATACTGTGTTCATTTGAATACATCTATTTTATGTAAGATTTTAAGATAATGTTTGCAAAAATGCCACAAAAACACCATAAAAACACAAAGACATGTTGGTCCTCACTAGTATTTTAAGAGTGTGTCTTATGGCATCCTGATAAAAGAGTGGCTGATGAATGTATCTGTTGTTAATGTGAAGGACTACCCTGGATTAGATTTTAAATGTCAAAGACTTTTCAAATGTTGTATTGTCACAGAAATATATCACAAGCTGTACATTGTAGATTGTGGCATCTGGTTTTTATTGGCTTATAATGTTTTTTTTTTAATAAACATGGAAATTTAAAAACCTTAAGGGAAATGTTTAATTTTTTTCTATGCATAATTTAAATTAAATTATTAAGCAGGACAGCAATCTGGTCGTATATAAAAAGTGAAAGAATGATATTTGGTAGCAACTTTTTGTAGTTAAGAGCCTTCTTCCAAAACACGTTTTTACGATATTTGGGGCATTCTACCGAATTAGTTCAAAGTGCAGTCCCATTACAAAAAAAAAGGTTTAACAAAACAATTAAGTATTCAGACATGGATATTTACTGAGATTATATATATGATCTATTTAAACCCAGGGAATTAAATGAGATAGTGATAAGGTAAATAAATAAAAAAATATATCATTTATAGGGTACTTTCTATTGAGAAGTAGCTGTCCCCAATCCAGACCCCTAAATTTCAATTTATGTAAATACCACTTAAAACATTTTTGAGATTTGTTTTAACTGTGTAATTTAAAATATCTTTATGATTAAGTTTAAACAAAGGTTGAAAGATTTAGATTTATTGTGGGTTTCATTTTTAAATTAAAAATCTATGCTACTCAAGAGTTTTAGTGGCTTGGCTGAGCCTAGATTTAAGCCACAACCCTGAATTTATGACCAGGAAGTGGCATTGCATCCCTGTCCTACGTGGCTGCATGATAAGCAGCTAAATCCCATAATTTTTAAATAAATGTGTTCCAAAATCTGAAAATCAGTGTGTAACTTTAAAAATTGTCAGTACCGAACACACATTCTCTTCAATTATGTAAACTTTTTGGGGTTTTATGTAAATTATTATGTTTCTATGGGTGTATACTTCTTCAAAGATGTGTTTGCTAGCCATGTGCTTTCTAGCATTCTTTAGTTATGCTCAAAATTAGCTAGAATTGTCACTACCGAAACAGTCACTACCGAATCATATGGTCAAGTTCGGTAGTGTCATTATCATTTCAGTAGTGACAAAATGGACTGGTTAGTAGTTAAATCTCATCATTTTGAAATGAATGTGATCCAAAGTCTTAGAATCAGTTAGTTTCTTTAAGTATCATCATTTCAATCATCTATTTACAGCAAATAAGCAATTAATAAGTAATATTTGAACTATATGGTCATGGATGAACATTTTTATTCAAAAATTATTTATTTTATTGACCACTAAACATACGTGCTTGTAATATTCCCAACATCAGGCATGTTATGAGTTAATATTAAGCAATAAAGTTGAGGGAATATGATAAAACACTACAAAGAAAATACTGGTCACTACCGAAACACTGGTTGTTTAAAAAAAAAGAAGTATATATATATATATATATATATATATATATATATATATATATATAGAGAGAGAGTTATCAATTAAAATGTTATAATACTGATTGGTTAACTGTATATTCCATCTCATAAATCATTAACTCTGAAATCAATCTGATCAGCGTTTTACATTTTAGAAAGAAAAGTTGCACATAGACTTTGAAAAATTGTAAAAATTAAAATTTGAAATTTGTTAACATAATATTGTTTTGATCATAGTTTAATACTATGTGTCGGTAGTGACAAATTTGGGGAGAGGAAATACATTCCAAAACAATATATATAGAGAAACATTTTTGGGAATAAAACTTTTCTATTCAATAAAGCTATTCAAATGCAGAGCTTATTTGGCTTTTTAGGTATTTAAAAACGAGCTTAAAAACGTTTGTTTTTTTTCAACAAAATCAACACTTTATCTGTTGAGATACCGAATACAAAGCCCATTTTTATCCTCTGTTCCAGCCAATGGGGATGTAGCTCAGTGGTAGAGCGCATGCTTCGCATGTATGAGGTCCCGGGTTCAATCCCCGGCATCTCCACAACTTTTACGGCATTGCAGTCTGATTATAATTTACCTAGTATACCTAAAGCAATTGCATTAAGAATATAAAATCCCAATAAAAACATAGACCGTATTAGCTATTTAGTATCTAAAGCGACTAAAATGAGGGAAGTTCATGATTGGCCAGACGGAGGACTTGGTCAAATCTCATTGGATATCGGAGTCCTTAGATGCGTGGGAGTGTTCCCGCACGCCAGTGTCAAAAATGTATCCTTCACTGGGCAAATTATTCTCGGTTGTGGTTGAGAGACACTCTATCGAGACACTATGGATGAACCATTAGATAATGACGAGTCATAGTAGATAAAACACAGCTGTAGTGAACATTGCCAAATCAATTATGTATCCAAAATACGGGATTTTACCTCGAGACTGAAGACAAATTCTAATAGTGATAGATGGATCATTATAATACATCCCAGTTGTTCTACCAAGCAGTGATTTGACTGGAGTCATACGGATACGATCAAACCTGGTAAATATCATTATTTTCTTTTCATGAATTTCATCCTACCTGACAGACTGCACAGATTTGGTAAAAAAAAATGCAATAATAAAAGATACTGCACGTTCAACGCCAGTCTGTCACAGTAACCCACTTCACGACTGCCGCACCACTGTGAGCATCCAAGTTGCATTTTCTCCTCTCATCCTAACTTGATTGTGCCGGAGAAATGATTTCAGCAGACGTCACTCATCTGCATAGGGAGTAAAATGCAACCATCCTGCAAGGCTTTTCGCACCCTGAAACGCTCTATATAGCCTACTCAGGGTGCGATAAAGGGACATACTGACGGCTGCATTACCGAAACTACAAACATGGAAGGTACGGTTTGCCTATAGTGTCATGCTAAAAATATATATTTAAATCCACATATAGGAGACACATCTGGGTTGCAAACTGTCCAAGATGGATGCAGCGCCGCTGTGCGCAAGGATGCACGGCGGAGTGGCAGCAGGGTGTCTTTGAATCTTTCTACAGTTCGCTCTCACATATGCCTCCTCATTGTCGTTATTATTTTTCCATCCTTGCAGGAATAGGATGTTACTAGCATCCGCCGTAGTGGTATGGGAATGGCTGAACGAGCACGGACGCTGGCGGCCCTACAGCCCGGCTGTCTGTCATCACATCGAGGCAGTCATCCGGAGCAACCCGCGCTGTGGTAGTGTCGTCCTCGGCCAGGTGGACTCGCGCCTCTCGCCCTACATCATCGATTTGCATTCCATGCACCAGTTCCGACAAGACACAGGTGAGAGGAGCGGAGAGGAGAGGAGGAGACACATGGTGGAGGATGTAACGGTGTAGCTGGGCCTGAGGTGGAGGCCTTTTTTTTTTTTTTTTTTTTTTTTTTCTCTCCTGCTTAATGATTGTCTATGCTATCTTTACAAGCCTTTCCTGAGGATTCTGAACCACAAATTGCTGCTTTTGTGGGTGTGTTTTGCTGCATGATGGCTTCTTGTTTGTACAGCTATGTGACTGAAATGTTTCATTGTTATTGGGATGAAAAAATCTGCTCCCTCATAGTTTGCGTTCTCCTGCTTTAGTACATTTATTTGAGAGGTTTAGAGCACAGGGAGGGATGTTTTGATTATGAAAGGATTCAGGGCCAGAGTGAGTCATTGTTGTAGGACCCTGTGTGTTTTTACATGTTTTACCAAGGCCACAGTAGCAGCTTTTAGTGTCCAGTCATAGCAGCAGACAGTGATTTTTTCTTTTTACTGTGAACTCAGTCTTTAATAGGCTACTCCTTTTTATATTTTTTTCCAGAACCGGACATGAGAAGTGCAGTCGTTCCAATAACTGTGTCAGAGAGTCTCTGATACTGCCACGTTCATTTTTTAGCACACAAAAATGAAATCTTTTCAGTTGAGTGATGATATCAAACAACAACAATGCAGTGCTAGTTAATGTGTAATTTTAGCCACAGCTAGGTCCGCAATCATCCACCAATGCGTGGGCATATTCATTGTTTTGTTGTATGGGGGAGAAATGGTAGATCTTTATTGAGAGGTCGTCTTTCACAAATCAAAGTTTAATTGCAAGCAGTGTGAGATAAAGCAGTGGATGTCGAGCTTTCAGTTGCCAAACTTTGGCAGAGACCCGCATGTTTACCATCTCTCCCATCATTGGCTGACAAAATCATTGTGTTGTTTTTTGGTTTTTTTTTTTTGCCTGCAACCAAGCAGAAGCTAAACTTGTAGGGTGGGGATGAAGGCAGACAGGGTGCCCCAGTCTAAATAGGAGACAGGGAGGAGGAGGAGGAGATGAAGGGTGAGAAGGGTATTCAGGAGGAGGAGGTCTTTGAAAAAAAAGTGGGTTAAATGAAACACATTTTTCTGTTTTCTTTCAAGGCTGTACTTCTGGTTTTACATTATATATCTTAAATGTTTGGGTTTTTTTTAATGTAAATGTATTAAGGCCTTACTGTTAGAAAGTGTTAATGGGAAATGTTAAACTGTTCTGACAAAACTGCCTCGAAATCCACAAAAAGGCTCCATCTGTTGAGGACTTTTTGTTCCACTTTTGTGTTTCAGATGCAGGCTTTTTAGATGTGAAGGCTTTACAGTATGAAGACTCTAGAGTTTTTTGGATTCCCTGGGAAAGCAAACACAGCCAGCTTTGGGTCGGATCAAAGCTGCCAGCCAATCAGAAACCAGAACACCAAGTGCTGTTACCAGGGGCAACCTGTTTGCCCAAATTCTCAGCAAGCAAACACACAAACATGTTGAATTTGTTAGGGTTGTAAATGTCCTTATCCACAAAAAAGCACTGCAGTCTTATTGCAACTTCCTGTCAACAACAAGCAACACGACAGTCATTTGGGGTAGAAAAAAATACGCTACAGCTTTATTCTCTTTGTAGAATGTTTTGTTGGTGACCACAAATTTCTCCCCACAGGCTGAACAGACTCAGACAAAGTTTAGTAAGAGGTAATAGTCAGATGACTGCAGGACGTATTCCTAAATGTAGTTTCACCATGAATAATTTGCACGCTATTTTGTGACCTCCTTATTCCTGTCCTAGGTACCCTCCGACCGGTACGACGCAGCTTTTACGACCCCACCTCAGCACCGGGCCAGGGCTGGTTGTGGGAGTGGGAGAACGACACCGGCAGTTGGACGGTGTACGACACTGACGTCGGCATCGCCATCCAGGCGGCACGCGATCGCCAGCAGCCCTGGCTGGATCTGGCGCCGCTGGGATTCTGCTACCTCATTGACTTCGAAAGCATGACGCAAATCAACGGGCAGACGCAGCGCTGCAGACGCATCCAGCGCCGCTCGGATCTGGCGTACCCCCTTGTGTCGGGGCCTTTGCCTAGATCACACCACGCATGGGGACCCATGTCCATGCCCAGCCACGGAGGACTGCTGGGGGTGGACGTTTCTGGAGCGGGTATGGGGATCCGAATGGGCAGTGGAGGGACTGGAAACGGGAGTGCGTATCCAAGCGGGGCGCTTCCTGCTTCAGCCATCACTTCTTTAGGACAACCGTGTGCCTGTCAGCAGTGTATGCTAGTGCTAAGTGTCAAAGCGGGTGCGATGGCGACTGCTCACACTCTCGGTCGGAGGCCGCCACAGACAAAACCACCTAGTCCCAAAATCAGCAGTCACCCAATCCCAGGAGGATCGTACTCGCTGACGCTCCCTCGGCCTCCCTCCCTTTCTCGCTCCCTCTCCCCCCACAGGACATCCATAGTTGGGGCGACAGGTGGCTTCAGTGTGAGCGGTATGGGTGGCGCCGGAGGTGTGGGCTTTATGGGTGGTAGTGGCTATGGCAGCTCCAGCTATGGCTTCGGAGGAGGCTTCCCCCACTCTTTCTCTCTTCTCAACTCAGCTACGGCAGCCCTATCCATCTCCTCCACCCGCCCCCCTCCTCCACCTCTTCCGCCGCCACCACCGCCTCCTCCTCCACCCGCCACACTATCATCTTCAGCCATCTCTCCCCCTCATCCCCCTGCCTCATCCTCCCTGTCTGCTTCCTGCTCCGCCCCTACAGTGCCCGCTCCCGGCCCTCCTCCTCTCATCTCCACCGCTTCCTCCACCTGCACGCCCTCGCCTTCCGCCCGCGTGCTGGGTCCAGTGTCTTCATCGGGTGCTGCTGCCTGCGCAGCTCCTCTGCCGCCACGGTCTAGCCTGGCGGGGCTAAGCAGACCTGCTCTGCAGCGGATTGCCATGGCTCAATCCCGTGCCCTGATCGCCTCTGGGTGAGTACACTGTAAAAATAAAAATTAAAAAAAAGTCCCTTTTAGGTCTTATTAATGTTTTTTTAAAGTGTGTCCTTCCATAAAACATAAAACAAGTTTATAACTTACACAAGATTTTTATGTTAATTGGTGTCCAATAAAATGCCTTCTTGGTTGTTTGCCAATGTGGCTAACTACCAACAAGCTAGCTAGCTCGCAGTTGTGGTTTGCAGAGTCTTAGCGCTATGGGCTGCTGAACATGCTAATCAATAGGTAGTTCCTAGCTGGCTTAATTGTTCAAGAGAAATTACGTTTATTGAAATATTATAAATGCAATGTGAAAAGGAATACTACATGTCACATTAATTAGTATCAACAAACTGCAGTTCTGTTCAGATCTGGAGGGGGGTTTTAGCAGCTTTCAGCCCTTTCTGGGGGGATTTCGGTTGTGAAACTTTATTGATTCGGTTCTCGCTCACTGCCCTCTTCAGTATCTCTCTTCCAGCAGCTGTAGGCTCTATGCAGCTGTTTTCAGTGAATAAACTCTGAATTCAACTTTCTACCTTTTGCCAAGCGCCAAAGAGCTGAAACCAAGGAGATGGGCAACTGCTTTCAGAAAACAGGAATGAAAATATGTTTACAATAACTGTGTTTATATGCAAGCCAGACCCTTATAATGAAATGTTGGACGTGACTATCGAATTGAATCTACACAGACACTACAGCCCTGAACAATATAGTAATGTGTATGAATCATAACCATGGAACCAACCCAAGCACGACATGTAAGAAAATGTAATTACACACACATTTCAAGTTTTTATTTTGTTGTTGTCCTCATTACATAGTGTGTGACATGATCACTCATTAACATTCATGAGCCTTTTTAATCTTTGTGACAAAGTCCACGAGGGTCGTTCATCTCCAGAGAACACAATGACGAGCATTCACACCAAACAAGGCCGAGGTCACACTAGTCTTTCACATTACACATATTTGTCATGCAAGCACTTAATGGTGAAAGTACTTTTATCCCCCCCCCCCCCCCCACACTCACACATACAGCATACACAAAGCATGTTTCTACTGAACATCATTGTCACAAAAACAATTGGGGCCTCTTGTTTCATAAAGCAGGTTAGCTAAGTTATTTAAATGGCTTTACTGATTAGGACCTCAGATTTGAAAATACAAAAAATAGGATGATATGAAACAAGGACACAGGTTTCAAACAAAAAAGAAATAATGCAGATATAAAATATTTCAACAATTTTAGTCTGACATAAAACAAAGGACATACAGCTGGAGACCGTATTCATGTTCAGACATTTTAAAAAAAAGAGTTCTTCAATTCTGCAATAGCTCGACATAGATTTGTGGGAGTCATTCATCATCTAACAAATCACTATTCATCCGTGTGATGTTCATGTTTTAAGTGATGTCAGCGTCTGTGTATGTTCACAAAAGCAGGAAGTCTCAGTGTCCATGTGTTGAAGCCAGAGGGTGCTGGTTAGCAAGATGTCTTTGGTCCTGCTTTTTTCCCTTTGCTGGTTCTTCAGGTTGCCTTTTTTACAAGCATGGTCTTCTTCAGAAGACGTTTTCAGGATGCTTGTGATTTCACTTGTGCTACTGCGTCACATCTAAATGAAACAATTGTACAATTTTTGCACAACATGAATCATTCAAACACTACAGTTCCTCTATACTGTTTTGATAGGACATATGAACCGATTTGGTCGCATGTACTGTGATTAACACTTGATCAAACAACCACATGCTGAGGATAATTTGTGAGCCCACCCAGCAGGTCACACCAACTTTCTGTATATCCTCGCATTAGCAGTCCAGCTAATCCTCAGATTAATAGCAAATACCACAGGCTTAATATTCTTGCTTCACTAATCTCAGTATTTTGTGTCAAGTGTGCTGTGTGACCTATTATTTCAATATGTCAGGTGAGAGCACCTGCTGCTGCGGTAAAACCCTACAACGTCACAGTTCCAGAGTCTCTGTGATCCCATGAGCCCTGGTTCCACTCTGCTGTTGGCTTTTCTCCTCCCTTTACTTATACTTAGCTCAATCTCCACTAAGTGCTACCTGCTGTCATCGTCATACTGGTTCATCCCCATGTTCATTGCTAGCATGTCATTAGTGCTCCTGTAATTGAAAGAGGTGGAACACTTCTTGAAGCTTGTCAACCTAGATAGGTAGAGCCAGTAGCATTGTTCCTTAAAGCTTGCAACATTCAAACTGGGCCCCTCCTTTCTGGGCTCATGGCCCCTAGAAGCGCACACTCACTGCAGGACATAACTACAATGCAGCACATCAGCCTGTCCAACAGAAAGCAGGCCAACTCAACCTCTATGGGTGATAGCCAACTCAAGGTTCATCCTTGTTTTAGAACAAGCTATATCTGCTTACCGTTCTGCCTCACCGTGATATTTTCTCTTTTTTGCCATTACGTCCTCGTCCGTCATATTCACCGGTTTGAATCGGGTCCAAAGGCTGAACTGTTATCACTCCTCAAACTGTCATTGGCTGGGGGAAAAACTATACTACATGTATGGAGGCCCATAAGGGATGGTTGAGTGGCATTACTTTAGTATAAGTCTATTTTGACTATATCTCTAAATTCATAAATACATGGAGATAATTAAGTTCACCTTTATTTGTCAAGTCAAGCAAATGAAATACAGAGTGTAATTAAGACTTTTCAGCATCATGTTAATCAGTTAATGTAATTAACCAATGTGTGGTTAAACATTGGTGTGACTAATGTTAGTGAACATTTCGCCAATTGCAGTTATAACTAGAAAAACTACACAAATTTCATTGTTTAATATATTCATGTAAAAAGGAAGAAGACTCAAACATCAACATATATTCAACACCTAAGTGGAGCTAGCTTTCTGCTAGCTGCCTGCTAGCTGCCTAAGGGTCCACAGGGTTTTTTTGGCTAGTTGCTGCTAACGGTGCTTTTCTCTTGTTGCCTTTTGGTGTGAAGCATTTATACAGTATTTTAAAGAGTGAAACAGCTGATTATAAATGGATCATTATTTATCATTTAAGCATTGCCTGGTTTTTATATTTCTCACAGTGTGACTTAACTTGATTTAAATGTTGTCCATAGCAGTTACATTACATTGACTCACATTGTGCATTTTTACAGTGTAAGAGTCAAACTTGAAATAACATCAAACTCCTCATGTTCAACAGCTCACTTTTATCCCATAGATTGTTAATATGAATGAAGGAAGCCTGATTGTCTCCGGTGGTTCATCGGCATCACTATACTGGAAATCCTGCCTAACTTTCAGTCAACCTAACAACAGTTACATCGCTCCCAACTGTCACCAGGTCAGACACGTGTCCATGCATAACTCGTATCGTTCATAAAATCAAAACGGATTTGTTATTAAAAAAAAAACGAGTCCCCTGTGCAGTCTGCCCGTAAGAACAATAAACAATCAGACCAATCCAAAGAAAACGTTTGAGAACCCTGCTGTAGACTCTGCTGGAGGAATGTCAGGTAATAATTATTTGTGCCCCTTTTCACATTATACTTTGTCATTTGATCCAATATTGTGGCTTACATGATTATCAGAGCAACCTGAAGGCATCATCTGTATTGATTAAAGTATCTTACCAAATATACTTAAAATTTCTAAACATAATGACGTAATAAGCTTAAATAAAACTGGAATAATTATCAATCCAGAATACAGTTGAACAAAAAAAAAAAATGTTTTCAAAGTAACTTTAATAAACACAAATAATTCATACATTATGAGCAGATTTCCATGAACAAATGAAAGCACTGGAACCACAGAAGTACAAGTTGTTTTGAGATTAAATCAAAAGAGGAAATGTGAAGGTGAGTTTGATATTCAATTTATTGATATTGACTGAAATATTACATCTGAGTAGTAAATCGATTTTGGAAAAGACAGCACAGTTATCCCCTATTATGTTAATAAAAGTAATGCCAAATAATAATAATAATAATATTTATGTATTTTCTTTATAAGCCGCTTTTCATGTCCTCAAAGACACTGGACAGTAGTAAGTGTACACATGATTTGTTCTTTTTGACCTTTGTTGATTCGCGTAAGAGAATTTTCCGTCAGTGAAATTGAGCAGATGGTTTCCAAGTCAAGTGTCACAGATTATCACAGTGACCAAAGTTTCCTTTGCTGCGAACACCTGTCGGGGGTTCCTTTCTCCACTGGCTGCAGTGGATTTAATATCGATGCCTCTGCCTCTGTCTCCTTTTCATTATGGGTTTTTTACTCCTTCCTCACGGATGTATCTGTGTATCAGACGTATTTTAAGGTGTGAGTTTGAATCAAGTTTAAATGTGCGTGTCTGTGTTGACATATGCTGCAGCTCGGCATCATCCAGCGGTCCAGATGGAGGCCGTGCTAATGCCATCGGATTAGCAGGGATCAAAGAAACGTGACTTGCCGACTCACCGCTCCTCTTTCTGTTTACCCACCTTTACCTGCCTTCTTCCCACCTTTAATCTGTTTCAGCGTGTGACTTACGCTCACAAATGTCAATGAACCTCTTCTCGCTCAGGTGTGACCAGTCAGCTGACAGGTTTTCTCCTTTTGTGAATCAGAATAGTGACACGGGGGGAAGCTTTGTTGGTAAACAAGCAGACATAGTAAGAGAGTTTACAGTGTGAGCAGATTGAATGGTACAGTTTTACACTATTTATGATTACTAATCACATGTCTGTTAATGCACCATGGGGCCATTTTTTGGGCTATTTAGTACTTCCTCCCTGAATAAAAACATCCACAGATATGCAAATAATTAAAAATTTCTTCTTCTTTTCTATAACAAGGTTTGCATATTTTTTCTCCATAAGGTAGATTATTATTATTATTAAGAAACTGGGTGGACGGACCATTACCAGGGTTAGGGTTATATAAAGCAGGTGTTTTCTTAATAAACCCACCCTCAAATGTTCCATCCAAAAGGATGCAAATAATTTAGAGTTTTGGTTAGAGATGTGATGTTTGGTAAAATACATGGAAAAAGTTAATATATGTAGGAAGATACCCAAAGACAGACTTCATGTAAAACAGCAGAAAATCAGTTTGTCTTAAAGCTCAGAACACAAAATTAAATAGCCTACGACGAAAAACAAAGATGTGTGTTTTTAAAGGTCACATATTATGCAAAATACACTTCAGCATGTTTTTCTAACACTTAACATGTGTCCTTAGTCTGTCTGCAAACACCCTAATTATGAGAAGACAAGACACTTCACAGACATGTTTTGGTGAGCTCTGAGATTTCTGTAGACTGGTTGAAAAGGAGTTTAATATCCATCCATTATCTTTGAGGTCCCGGGGGGTGGGGGGGGGGGACTGGAGCCGATCCCAGCTGTCATCGGGCGAGAGGTGGAGTACACCATGGACTGTTCACCAGTCAATCACACTGCTGACATATAGAGACAGACAACCAGGCACACTCATTGACACCTCGGGGCAAATTTTTTCAGAGTCACCAATTGACCTAACGAGCATGTCTTTGGACTGTGGGAGGAAGCCGGAGTACCCGGAGAGAACCCACACATGCACAGGGAGAACATGCAAACTCCACACAGAGAGGCCCTGTGGAGGATAATATATGACCTTTAAATTAGTTTTTTTCTTTTTTTGACGAGTTGGAAAGGCCAGAAAGTAAAAAAAACAATAACCTCAAACCAAAATAAAAACCATCAAAACCAAGAACACACACATCTTGAATAAAAGACAGAGGATAATTTGTTTAGGTCGCCTAGCAAAGTCCCCCAAACAGCCCAAAACATGTGATTTCTAAGTGAAATAGTTTTGGCTTCAAACACTCTGCTAGTTATTTTCCATATGGACAAACCTATGTCATGTGTGTGATCGCTTTACTTAAGGGGCTATTTTTTGAATCATTTGCCAGTTACAGACGTCTTCATACATAAGCATGACAGTTACAGTCAAACTGCTCATTTGAATCCTAAGGATGGTTTTAATGGACGTCTTTAATTGATGCGACACAGCAAAGCAATAAATTAAAAGTGCCAAAATCTGAGGTCGGGATTCCTGACAGCAGCTGTGATATCTCGGCCGTGGCGCTGTGTTAGCACATAGCCGTATGTGCTCGAGTCTGTTAGCCTAATGGCAGCCTTACAGTGTGACGTGATACCTGACAGGTAATCCCTGCTGTGACCAATCTCTGGCCTACAACCAGAGCTCAGTCAACAGATGGAGGCAGGTGGATTAGCTCTATAAGAGGAGGAAGGAGACGTGCCAGTGGCACACAAGCAGCAGGAGAAGAGGGAGACCGAGACACTGACACACTACTGGAATAACTGCTGGAATATCTGTGGTGCTTTCAGGAACCAAAAATGACTGTTATCAAAACTGGCAGGCCGTAAGTTAAAACTGTAGCTTGACAGTAATAGTGACTTTTGTCATGTGTTTTATATTTGACGTAACCTGTGAAGAAGCAGAGGATGGTTTGACTTGTGTAAAGTGTCGGAAATATTCATTCATTCAGCTGATTAAAGGAGTTCATCTTTTCTGGATAACTGAATTAAAGAAGAATGATGCTGCCTCACAAACTACACAAACTGAAAGCGGGTGTAACAAGTCTGTTTCCTAAAAAGTCAATCATTACTTGCCTTCTTTTCAGGAATTCTTTATTATTGTTCCTCCTGTGTTCTTGTTAAGTTTACTTCCAAACAAAGGTTAACAAAGGTAATTTTCCAAGTGTGCGGCCACACAAACCCTAATCTTAAACCTCACATAGCGAGACGTCTCACCTGGCAATTGCAGGACAGACAGTATGTCAACTCGTGATGCGCGGCATCTGTCTGTTTCCCAACATGACGCAGCAAAAGCTCCTTAACCTGAGAGGAACTGGGAGCTTCCATATGCCATGGCAAGCTGTTTAAGTTATTATTACATTACGTTTGCAGGTGACTCTTCAGATGACGATTCTTGTTTCTGTAGTTTCTATAATCTGAGATGACCACCGGGACAGTCTTGAATGTGCTATAAGTGTGTCATCAGTGATCATGTAGATTCATGTAAGTTTGATGTCTTGTGTTTCAGAGTGCCAACAGTTCCAGTGAAGAACCTTAATGGATCCAGCCCGGTGCACCCTGCACTGGCAGGTAATATCTGTTTAAAATTGTCTTAATAACGTAATAAATCAAAAGTACTTTCTTAAGAATGTGTCAAAAATGTAAGACTTAAAAGATACATTTTAAGTTTATAAAAGTAGCTTTTAAGTGACACTGACTTACTGCCCTACAGACAGCAAAGCCAATGACATTTAGCGCCATGTCTAATGGGTATTGTTTAGTCGTCACATGTAAGGTGTATAGATTCTGTCCTGGGGAAAAGAGCTTATCAATGATTAGACCCTATACCAAGTGTCTAATGTGCCCCCTCTGCTGGCTGCATCCAGGCATTACAGGCATCCTGATGAGCGCAGCAGGACTTCCTGTCTGCCTGACACGCCCCCCCAAGCTGGTGCTTCATCCTCCTCCTGTCAGCAAGAGCGACATCAAGCCCGTCCCCGGCCTGGGCCACTGCTGCCGCAAGACCAACAAGAAACAGGCTCGCAAAGGTTGGTTTGAAGAAGTCTGCTTGAATGTTTTCAAGAACAAGTGCAAGTATCATGTGCAATTTGGTCATTCTATGTTTTTCACTCTCATAGGCAAGACCCCTGAGGAGGTAGTGAAGAGATACCTTCAGAAAGTCCGCAATCCCCCTGAAGAGGTTAGCTCTTGTTTAATGACTTCTAAGTCACATAAAACATGATAGGTATATTTTATTTCATTTGGAAACCAGTGCACAACACAGGCTGGTTTTAAGCGTGAAAATGTTAAATATGAATCTTATTGACTGCATCAGCACAAGGAGTTTGCTCTTTTGTCATTGAGATTATCTAGTTATTATTTGAAGTATTGATTTAAAAAGCTGGCTTTTAAGGGAATTTAGCTACCCCTAACATTTACAAAATTCCTTCATTGATGAAAGCCTTGAGCTGTAGTTGAATGCTCTTAGAAAAAATGCATGTTAGCAAGACTCTTTTTTAACACAAGGAAAGCATTTTCTTCTATGATTGTGATTTCAATGGCTATATTCAAAAAGAAGTATTTAACGTGTTTTACATGTCTTCCCATCTCAGGACTGCACCATCTGTATGGAGGCTCTAGCCGGGCCATCGGGCTACAAAGGCCCCGGTGTAGGTGGCATCTCACGGGCTGAGTCAGTGGGACGCCTGGCTCAGTGCGGCCATCAGTACCACCTCCAATGCCTCGTCGCAATGTACAACAATGGCAACAAGGACGGCAGCCTGCAGTGTCCAACCTGCAAGACCATCTATGGAGTCAAAACCGGCAACCAGCCCCCAGGCAAGATGGAGTACCACGTCATCCCCCACTCACTGCCGGGCCACCCAGACTGCAAAACCATCCGGATTATTTATAACATCCCACCTGGCATCCAGGTAACGACAGCATACCAAATCTTACATGACACTAGCTAAAAAAAAAAAAAAAGGATGACTACAGGATATGTTTTGATCTCTTTTATTTAAGGATTTGACAATTTTTTTTTGTTCTTGTTAAGGGCCCAGAGCACCCAAATCCAGGCAAACCTTTCACTGCCCGTGGTTTCCCCAGACACTGCTACCTTCCTGACAGCGAAAAGGGACGCAAGGTAAACCAGAACCTTCCTTTCCTGTCGGTTAAAAGTTTCATTTTAATCTGACATGACTAGTTTTTGGATAAAGTTGAATCTTTTGTTCCTTAATCTTTTCCTCCAGGTTCTGCGGCTTCTTCTGGTAGCGTGGGACCGCCGGCTCATTTTCTCCGTGGGCACGTCCAGCACCACCGGCGAGTCCGACACAGTCATCTGGAACGAGGTGCACCACAAGACAGAGTTTGGCTCCAACCTGACAGGCCATGGTTATCCCGATCCAGGCCACTTGGACAACGTGCTGGAGGAGCTTAAGGCTCAGGGCATCACCGAGGAGGAGTGTCTACCCAGAGACTGACCAGAAAAACAGAAGAAATGGGAAACAAGGCTAGAAACTGCTGGAAAATATTTAATGTTTTCAACAAAAGAAAGTACTTTTGCCACCAGAGAAGGATCAAGCCTTTGAACTCTTTACAGGAAAGATGCAGAAAATTGTTTCCAGCAGACAGAATTAGCTGAAAATGTAATTTCTCTCATGACTGCATGAGTCAGTTTCAGTACGGGAGAAATCCGTTTTTCTCCTGATGCAGTAACAGTGTCAAGATCACAGATGTTATTCAGTGAGACATTTGAGATCACTGTGCACATACAAGTCAGTGTTAGATTAACAATAACAAACATTTAAACTGTGAGACTTCAAATCAAGAATGTAACAAAGTGGATTTTTCCCTGAATTGATTAAGTTTTTGCTGCTAAGTGGAACTGAAAGAAGGAAAAGAAGTCTGTACGTTTGAAGTGTTAGTCCAAGCAGAAGACACTTGTGTGTAACTGGATATCTGAGCATGAATATTTGCTGACCTCTAGTGGTACTTTTCCAGAACTACATTCCTTTTTAGCTTTGATTTGTATTCAATTGTATCGATGTACATTGCAAATACTTGATATATGATATTGTTTCCATCATGTTTTTATATTTTAATTTTACATTTGTTTTATATGCTGTTTCTTTGCATTGCATTATGTGTGTGTGTGTGTGTGTGTGTGTGTGTGTGTGTGTGTGTGCGTGCGTGCGTGCGTGCGTGCGTGTGTTTGTGTGTGTTGTAACAGACTGACATTTTCGCTGAAGTGAGAATAAGCTGCAAGTGTGCCCAAGATGGCCTGAAAATCTATACGCCATCTACCAGCCCCTTTCTTTAAAAAAATATATAATTTTCTGTATTTTATATTTAACAGTTTTTAAAACTGACATTCCTTAGCTATTTGGCTCTCAGAACATTGGTAAGAAACTTTCTATGTACTACTAAAAACTACTATAGATTAATCCCTCTCACAAAACATCTAGGATTGGACCTCCTGCCTGAGCTCAGATTTGCACAGAGCTTGCCACTTGGTATCAAAATATCCCAGGACAGCTTGCATCTACTGTACTTTTTATGTAGGTCACACAAACCAGGCTCAAATGCTCTAATGAAACTACAAAGTTAAGTCGTTTGTTGTTTTTTTTTCATGTTTAGTTCCTGCAATGAGCAGGTGCAAAAGACTATCTCTTGTTGTGGATCTAGCTTTGGCCAAAGTGGTCCAGTCGGTTTGCATTCAGTCCAGTGTGGACCGGTTTATAATGAGATTCAATAGATGAGTTGTTAACATGCTAATGTAGGCCAACATTAAAAGCAGTTTTGCTTTATGATACTTTATGTATGCACTGTACTGTATGTATGTGTTTTATGTGCACAAATTTGCATTAAACGTTTTTCTAAGGTTCAAAGAAAATGACAGAACTACCTTACTGATTTTTGTGACGTTAATGCAAAATTACACTAGGCCTACTTTTGATGTACAGCAGACATTGCGGCAAAAAGTGGCAAAGACAAGATACTCGTCAATGCCAAAATTTTGTGTTGAAATAGCACAAGTAGGAAAAGAGTCGTAAACTCAACAGGCTCAGTTTGTTGTATGTCATATAAGCTAGTATGCTAGCTAGCTGTATGACACCATGGTAAAGTCCGTAAATGTGACATTTATTTTATACTTTGAAGTTTTAAATGGCACTTTTAGTCTGTTTTAACAGCTACACGGGTGCCAAAAGTGAAAGGAAATTGGTAAATGCTGAAATATTGTGAGACTAGATCAAGCAGGGACGAGCCAAAGTTAAAACCCGCACTTTAGCAATTAACTGGAAACTAGAAGCTTCATGCAAGACGACCATCATTGTTTACTCTCTTATCTAAAATGACAGCTTTAGTAAATAACATTGACACTATGATCTTTGAACAGCACTGTCTGCATATACAATAACAGAAGATTGTATTTACTATAGGCTAATGTAGCGTGCATAGGCTACGATACTCGAAAAAAAGAAAGAAAAGTCCAATGTTTATTAATTTATCTGTTAAATGTGTCAACTTTGATACTTTAAAGTGACATTATGGTACTTGAATTTGACTAACAGCAGAGGTGAGGTCTATTTAATCAGTGAAAGTTGCATTTTAATATTGATTATGATTTGTTATTTAACTTGTAAAGGACAGGACAAGCTCTGTATTCTCTCTAAAGTAATATTGGCTTTTTATTGGGGGATTTGATTATCTGAACCATTGAAAGCTATCACCCACATTTCACAAACGTTGGCACGCCAAATCTAGGCTACTGTTTGGGTAAACATTTGCATCTTTACCTACCTCTACTTTGAGCAAATTCAATTTAAACTTCACTTTATATTTCATAGATTAGCCTAATTACTGACTCCTATCTAAAGACTAGAGAGGTGGATGACCAGTTTATCCCCAGATTAGTCTGGCTCCTGGATTAGTAGTTGGGATTAATTCCACTTTAATGAATTAAAAACAGTAAGAGACTATTAAACACAATTATAGTGGACCCCAGCAAGAGAATTTGAGTAGCCTATGTTGAAATAAACAAGCGTGGTACCTGTGTTTTTTAAGCAACTTGTATAACAAGCATTTAAGAATGAGGAATTACTATGTACATAATTATTATTATGTACACAATGGGTAGATTTTTTGTGTTAAAAAACATTTTGAGGGAAAGCTGTCTAGGTTACTATCACAAAACTGCAAAAAATATATATATAATCAAATTTTAACTTTAAGAATGTGATAAGATAGGGGCACCAGTGACCTAGCAGGTAGTTTGTGCGCCCAATGTAAAGAGGTTGTAGTCCTTAGAGCGGGCGGCCAAGGTTCAAATCCGGCCTGTCTTCTAATAGAGGCATAAAAAGCCCAACAATAAATAAATAAACAATGAATATTCATAAACAAACAAAAAATAATCCGATAAAAGTATAAACCCATAACAGCAAGAACATGTGTTCCTTTTTGAGACACTCGCCTAACCTTCATGCTGGCTGAAAAACAAACACTCAAAAACCTTTCACACCAACTTTCATTTGCCCTTCTATTTCCGTGACGGCAGAGCTTAACGGAGGACTTAAGTGACAGATGTGATGGATTGTGCAAAGCTGCCAAATTGTGGTATGAAAATGCACCGGCCGCCAGTCAGGTTTCTGAGGAGCAGATGGGTTAAGGGCCTAATCAGGCCGGAGTTAAGCCGACTGACAGCAACTAGTAACCGTAATTAAGATGAAGTGAGCATGCAAGCAAATATTGAGCACTACTATTTTGGGGTGATTCAGGTTTTCCAGACAAAATGCTGCAGGAAGGAAAGTAGTCGTGGTTTTCTGTATGTGATAGACAGTATTTTTTGCAGAAATGTTTTATTTTAAAAGGTTAAGAACATTGAGGGAGTGAGAGAAAGGGAGCAAGAGACTATGGGGGAAAATATGCACATATTATGGTAGATTAGGCTGCTTGAGATGGGGGTAGACGAGGATCCGCCCCTCACTGAGACCTAAAGGGGGGAGGGGTTTCCTACTGGTCAGAGAAATCCTTACTTCAGGGCGGATCATTGTCTACAACCCACAGCTATGATAAGAAAGCTGATTATAGCTGTCAGCATTTTGTATACCAGTACAGGATGAATATGGTTGATGAATGCAGGTTGCAGGTTTTTTCTGATGTCTGTTATTTCCAGCTAAAGCATTTCACAGCGTTTCAGTGAAAAGCTTTTCTCTGCCTTTTAGATCTAAATTGCAGGCTGTAAGTGTTTTCCACTCCTCTACATCAAGCTGGATGAAGCAGATCCGCCCTCTCCCTGTCTCAAAATGACTTGTCTATAATTAAAAGCTTTTAAATGGAGCAGCGTGTTGGCTGACTACCAAATCCAGTGCCTTGTTGCTAGGGAAACACATACCCGTGGTATCAGCTCTCTCGCTCTCTCACTCTCTTTTTTTTTTCCCTCCTCCCCAGAGGCTCATATTTCAAAAGTGTCAGCAACCTCATGCGCTCACACTGCTGCCTTTCAGCTAAAAGCTTTTTGTGCTTGTGTGGAGCAGAATGGAGGGAAAAAAGAGAGCGGATGGGAGTGGTTATAGGGAGAGGGAGGGAAAAAGAAGGGCCTCCCTCTCTGTTGCCACGGCAACTTGATGTCACAGTGACATCACGCACCACTAAAAGCTTTTAACCGGATTCCTCTCCTGCCTTAGGCCCCATTTTGAGTCCTCTTTCAGCAAGGCTAGGGGGGAAGGGCACAGGCAGGACGGTGTGTATGCCTTCTTGTATCACTCCCTCACTGCAGATTGAACACAGCTCTTAGCACGGTAAAAGACTTTCAAATTCAATCTGTAGAGATCCTATTTCTGCAAACCACAGCCAGCACAGGCCAAGAGAACCATTTGAAAGATGGCAACAGAAGATGGTTTCAGCTACCTCTTGCAAGGCCACAGTGAGAAACACAGACGGGCCCCTAACTGGACCGACGGGGAAATGAAAGCCCTCCTGTACGTGTGGGAGGAACACCACAACGAACTGAAAACGAGCAAAAGGAACGCAAAGGTTTACGAGAAGATGTCTCAGAGGTTTTTCCAGCTGACCGGAGAGCAGCGGTTCAAAGAGGAGATCAAGATGAAAATCACCAACATGTCTTTCCAGTACAGGCAAGTGCACCACATGCAAGTTGACTTCAGCTTTGACTTCAGGCTCCAGCTGTTTCGTGACTTTAAACCTCTATTTCTGATCCAACAGGCGATCGAAAGCTACAGCCATTGAAAGTGGGGAGACGCCAGACTGGCCTTATTATAAACCCATCGAGAAGATCCTCTCCAAACCGCTGGAGAACGGGCGAGTGAACTGTTTGGAGTTCCAGGCCTCCACTGCAGGTCCTTCCACTTCCTCCCAATCCACAGACAACCTGGTGACCCTGTCAGAGGAGGGGGTGATGGGATTTCTGCCAGAGTACACAGGCTCTTCAGACGAGATGGAGATAAAACAAGAGCTGGACTCGCTGAGCTCTGACAGCGAGCACACACATGGCTCCAGGTAACAGGAAGTAGTCAAGGCATGATTTTTAGTTAGGTTCTTTGTTATATTGAGAACAAGTCGCTTTTCTCTTGTAGACAGCAGCGAAAAATCAGACCCTTGAAAAAACGTAATAACTAAGTATATTTTCCAGTGATAATGGACAATATTAAGAAGCAAAATGTTTTCTTCCTTTTGCATGCTGTCAACCATTTCTTAATAAGTGTCATGGATTGGATTTAAGAAACTACAAACACTACTTTGTAAAGTAATGGCAGCACTACAAAAAGTTGTGAAACGACTCCATATCTTGAATTCCATCATCAAATAGTGAGAGCAGAGTTACTGACACTCTGCCAATTTCCTTATTAGCAGGGCTACTTTTGCTGTATATAATCTCCATGGCTGTAGTAGGCTGATGCCGTATTCATGTGAGATAACTAAATCAGTGAAATAACTAAGTAGAGAAAACATCGCAGGAATCAAGGGGGAGAAATCAAGTGTAAACTTAGTTTCAGCAAAGGCTACCTGCTGTTATCCTTAGCTAGCTATTACTAGATTTTTGTCTTGTGATGCTTTAGTGTCAGTTATGCGGCTTATTTTGTAACTTGTACACTGTGTTTTTTTTTTTTACAAATAGTGAAAACATTTTAATTGCCATTTTCTTTCATCTTAGTCGACATTGCAAGAGGGAAATGTGAAGCTAGGTAAAGACTGTAGCTAAGACTTACTTGACTGTAAGACTCTTCAGCTAGCTTAGAACATTCACTTAAGCATTCGGGTGTGTTTTATATCAGATGTTAGCTGCCAACTTTATAAAACATTTACCTTGAAATCTAACATGAGAAAATGATAATTCATATTTATAACCATTTTTTAAAATCTGGTTATATACTATGACAATTCCCACTCTGAACTTTCCATTTTCTTCCCTCCAGCTCTCACCCTACTTCAGCCAGGAGAAGGCGCACCAACAAGCACCTGTCCCTGAAGAGAAAGAAACTGCGGGTGATGCAGGCCATGCTGCAGCAACAAAAGAAGTCCAGCCGGGCCGTGGAGGAGACGTGCAGGGAGGTCCGTCGAGCAGTGCATCAGCAGAGCCTCCTCCAGGTCCAGTGTCTGCAGTTGCAGGAGCGCATGATGAACCTTCTGGAGAAGATGATCCAGCCTTTGTCCGCTACCTCAGCATCATGGGGTCAGAGCGGGGCTAAAGATCCAGGACAGCCCTGAAGCGCGAGGGTTATAATTGTCTTGGATATGTCATTGTCTTGCCTCACCTATATAGCCTATATTTATAATGGATTTTAGTCCAACATCTAACATGTTTTAGGCGTATTGTGCTGCAAATGCCAAAACATAGCTCTTTTCAGTGCAATGGTATACAGAGGTACAACAATATTCTGTTACTATTTCTCACAGTGTAGTCAAAATGAATATATCAAAGTAGGATGACCCTGTTTATAACCTTTATTATATATGCTGGTAGTTTAGCATCTCAGTCATTTTAAAAGAAACTTTTTTAATGATTGTGTCAGTTTAAGTATTTGTTTTTAAAATCACTGTGGGAACAACAGCCTTGCAAAAATTCACTTATCTCTTCACTGTGCTAGGAATTACTTATTTGTTGTGAAGGTTTGATGCCAAAACAGGGCAATTTGTAGCATTATGAACCAGAAGTTGAGGCAATAATCATTTTTTCTGTTCTTGGAGTGATAGGAAATAAGCTGTTCTTGAAATGACATTTACAACACAAACTACATTCCTCTAACATGTTCAGCGTAAGTATTTAGAAAATTAGAATGACAGAGTCATACTGATAAAACTGTACAGAAAACCAATTTATAAAAGACTTCTAAAAATTGGTAAGCTACATTTCCAGCTTTCAACTGATACATCTTTTGAAGGTGAATCCCACTTAGAATCAATCAAAACAAATCTGAAAGATATTGAGACTCTAATTTATTCTTCTAATCATATTCAACAACTCTGCCTGCACACCGATTGGACTGTCAAAGGACAAACAAATGCACTTCAGTGTTAAATGGATAGTGCAGTATTGCTTTTAGCATAAGATAAAATATCAAAGTAGAGACAGAAATAGCACCTTTTTCATGAGATTTTAATTGTTTTATAAAGATTTTCTGTTCATCCTCTACGTTGGATTTTTGCTGAATAAAACAATAAACAAGCTGCAGTCATTTCTTGTCTTTCTTGTCAACTGGAGGGTACTTATTGAAATGCACAGAAGGTAAGGTCTGATAATGTCCAACTCTTAAAGTCTTTGCCTTTCAGCCCATTTTAAGAGGATTTGGAGAAACTGGGGATTACATTGGTTCCATCACACACAACCCCAGCTCCATGGAGTCCCTGTTACATGAAAAATTAAAATGCATTTTTTCAGTAACATGTAATTGTAAAACAAAAATGGATGCATTTTGATGTAGCTTACAGTAAGCACGAAACCAAAAAAAATGCTCCATGGCTTATAGCATGAGACTATTCATTATCAGTGTTATTGTATTTCCGCCACTGTGTGGCCTGCTATGGAGGACGAGATCTGACAGAAGTATAAATAAATAAATAAATGTATAAATAAATACTGGAATAAACAAATACAATAATGAATGAATAAATTAATAAATAATTAAATGCGTGAATAAATAAATAAAAACTGGTAAATAAATAATTAAATGTCTTAAATGTATTTCTCATTTATTATTTCTACATGTATTTATTTCCACATTTATTTATTTCTACATGTATTTATTTCCACATGTATTTATTTCTACATTTTTTCATTTCCATATTTATTTATTTCGACATTTATTTATTTATACTTCTGTCAGATCTCGTCCTCCATAGTCTGCACATCATGTGTAGTAAAACCATGTGACAGTGTGTGCACTGTGCAACCGTTGCAGCCCTTTGACCACGGAGGTATTGTTTACACACCATCTGCAGTAGTGTGCTGCTCCCAGAAGAATAGGCACTGACATATATTTATGCAGAGTGATCGAGATATACTCCATTGATAGCAACCAGGTAAGACGTTAAATCGGTATTGTTATCACTGAATTTGTTTTTATTTTAAAGTGTATAGGCTATTTAATCATTTATGACATGTTTCCAGGATGATTAATTAGCTCATTGTGTCGTGTAAATCCCAGTATTTCTTTGTGTTGGTGGCGTAGTTTATTGAAAGCGTTCGAGACTTTCAAATGTGATTTACGTTGGCGCAAAATAAAGACTGTAAATTGACATATTTACCAGCCAATAGCGAAGCTCCGTTTGTTTGAATCTCGAACGTGACACGCGTTGTGATTGGCCAGAAAGAGACGTCACATGCTCCGCAGACGTTACGCTGTCATGGTTACAATGAAAGACGCTTTGTGATCTCCGCGGAGAGTGAATGGAGGCTGGTGCCATATGGACTTCTGAATCACGGCAGGAAAACATTGTGTTGAATTCTTTTTTTTTAAAAGACTTGTAATTTAAAAAATGTAAACGTACAGGGTTACGGCAGCGTGAATGTGGACCGGAAGGCGTATCTGTGGAACTTTTCACCTCTTGTAAGGTATTTTTTTTTTTCAAATGTTGTCTTTACAAAGCCACGTTGTGGTTTCCGACTAGAAGCAGTTTTAAAATAATAGTTATATAGTATTATAGTTTCTATAATACCTATTAAAATACAAGCAGTTGCCTAAATTCATCTTTTTTTGTATGACTTTGAAAATGTGTAGCGTTTAACTAGTGGTTAAATAAGTGGTTGGAAAAACTGTCGTGGACCGAAACCAAGCAGTCTGGTTGTCATTGAAGAGTTGTTGGGGTTGTGAATAGAGAGCCAGCTGGCACTGTGCTTCTGGGTGGAGGGGGTGGAGGGGTTGGGGGTTAGTCATTTGCAAGCTGTGTTGGTTTGAACATAAAAGCTGTAATGTGTCTAATCTGACAGATAATTGTTAAATAAGATTGATAGCAGCGTTTGAACAGTTCTACTTCAGGACTGATTTGTTTACAAGTGTATGTATTGTTGTACCTATTCTGTTACCAAATATAGTCAAACAAAATGTGTTTTGATAAGCCATTAAATAATGTTTTAATATGGTATTAATTGTAGAAATGCCACAACTAGCTGATAGATTGATTTGGAAAACATTATTTTGTTACATTATGAAATTGAGTAGCTTCTTTATAAATGGATTTTCTTTTATTTCTTGCCCAGGATGACAACAGCACAATAGTGTTGGCAACCTGCATGTGTTCCAGTTCCCACACGCTGGATCTCACAGCATCCTAACACAAAGATGAGGATACAGGGACAGCCTGAGGGCGTGAGGAGGCGCCTGGATTTAAATGCAATCGGTGAGCTCAGGGGCGTGGAGGTTATCCGGAGTCGGGCTGGATATGGCTTTACTATATCGGGACAGAGGCCGTGTCTGTTGAGTGGCATCCTGGAGGGAAGCCCTGCTGACCTGGTAGGACTTAAACAAGGGGATCACATCATGGCAATTAATGGAACTGACGTATCCGCTGCTGCGCATGAGACTGTGGTGCAGTTGATTGGCAGCTGCAAAGGACCTTTGCAGTTGGTGGTTCATGCAGAAAGCCGAATCATGGGAAACCCTATCCTTAATGATGAAAAATTTAATGATGGTCGGAAAAGTGGAATTTACCAAAAGGCACCTGTTCTTCGCACTATCTCGGATGACTCAAGCAATTCATCATTTAACTCAAGTCTGCCTGTCAACAACAAACAGAGGCCGGTGTCAGAGCCTGATATGTCCCAGTGGGCACAGAACTGGAACTCTTTTGCTGATCAGCCAAAGCAGGTAACATACAGAGTTGGAGACACTGACTCTGTGTTCACGGACACAGAAGAAGTAAATCCTGAATGGAGTATTTTGAACATGACATTGGTGGTGGGCTACCTGAGCTCCACAGAGCTCATTTTAAACACTACAGAAACAGAAGAGGACTGTTTGAAAGCGATCCGGGAGCGGATACGACAGCTAGGAACAGAGCAGAGTACCCACACACTTGTGATGATGAAGATCATGTTTGACTGTGTTCGACTTTGCGATGATGCAGGAGCTGTTTTAGCAGCCTTTCCCACTGAGAACCTTGTTTTAGGGGCTGTTTGTGCTGAAGACCCCCGTTTTTTTTGCTTGGTCACTACAGCACATATAATAAATGGTCAAGTACCCGAGGATGGTCCCCTGAGGGCCTCCTGCCATGTTTTCTTTGTCGACCCAGAGCTAGGAAACCATCAGGACCATGTAGGCATTGCTGGACGGTTTTGCTTCAACTGCACCCCAGATCCAGACGCTGAAGGCTGCCTGGAATTCCCTCAGACACCCCCTGATGTTCTTCACTTTGTCACAGTCCTGTACAGCGACATGGGGGAGGCCGTAGAGAGGCTTCGGGTCAGACTCGATTTTGAAGCTCAGCAGCAAGCCAAGGAAAATGGCAGCACCGGCAAACAAGGCAGCGCCAGCAGCAATGGGGACAGTGGAATTGGAAATGCATCACCCCCTGAGGAGAGAGCAGATAGAGATTTCCCTTCTCCAATCCAAACCCATCCTGGGGCCCACCTCCCCAGCTGTCCGTGGGATTATCCTGCGTCTGGAGACCTCACCCCAATAAACCTCACAAAGAATGGCCAAAAACCTAATCCAGAGACCAATGGCAGCACACATTCCCTTTCAGAGTCTCTACCTGGTCCTGACTCTCTTACCAGCTTTTATGGAGGTCCCCCACCCAGGCTCAAGTTCCAGTTCAAGCCCCCGCCCCCTCCTCTGCCTTTGAGTAAAAAAACAAACTTCTTTGCAGACCCTCTCAGAGGTAGTCAAAGGTGGTTCTCAAAGCCAAAGGTGCAAAAAGCACAAAGTAGTGATCTTTTACCTCAGGTGACGACCAATTGCAACAACTGGTCTTCTAGCATAAGCCACAGTGCTAGCACAAATAACCTGCCTCCCCCAATGAGCCAGATCCCCCCCAACAGGTACCGGTCAGCAGAGGTCATGATGATGCCTCCCCGAGAGGAATGGACAAAACAGTTTCTTGAGCAGAGAGAAAAACAGCGGAAAGATGTTAATACTAAAAATGTAAGTAAGAAACTCTTATTAAGCCTAAATTTTAAAAACTGCATATCTTACATTGGTACATGCTGTCTGGATCAGCTCACACAGGTAATGTAAAGGCCAAATAAGGACTTCCAAAACAGTTCAAACAAAGCAATTGTTGTATTTGTTGCAACAGTTGATAACCAGTTAATAACTGAACAGACATTACATTTCATAGAAATCCTGGAGAGCTCAAAAAGAAAAGAGTTTATCTTTTTATATCTTCTCACACTGTTGATGCAGCCATTCAGAACTTGCACTATTTAATTTGCCAGTATTTATTGATAATCACAAGATCATCATTCAGTCATTAAAAAGGCAATTTAAGCCATTATGCAGGTAGCCTAACCTTGTGTTTAAGCAAAGAATTGCATATTTGAATACAAGTTTTAACTCAGATTGTTCATAGAAGGGGATATAGGTGTGTCGAACTAAATGAGAAAGTTGTTAAAATAACCTGCTTCCTAAAACAAAGTACATTTAAGACACTTGTATTTTCAGCTTCGGGCGTATGATTGGTAAATGTGTGGCCCCTTGGAACTTCAATTCTTCAAATCTGTCCTTTCTAAAAATAATAAATAAATTGATTAACCCTGCTCAAGAACAAAGACAAAGTTTTCCATCAAAACATACTTCAATTGTGTAGCAGAATTATGTTTACTCTGGTTCCTGTCACGTCCTCTTTTATGTTAACAAGTCTGTTTGTAGGGACTTCAATTCTGGTCTAAACAAACTGCATCTGAAACAATAAGCAGTCAATCAGTGACAATTTGACTGTATTGCAAGAACAATAACGGGAAATGGCTTCAAATATATTACAGTAGAGTCTCTGCTATCTCTTCTGTAGCTAGAATATGTGAAAATGTACACAAACAGTATATGCAGTATGATGTTAATGTTGTAGCTTATGGGGACAACTTCTACCCATTTTTTCTTAAAACTTGATATGTGTTTTAGCCTTAAGGAGAATTCCTTACATCTAGTAGCCCCATTGTAAGCAGAGTCACACTGAGACAACAGCATCTGTTTCTGTACTTCTCTCCAGTTTAACACAGGAAGTTTTAAATGGGCACATGGAGTTGAGTTTCCAGACACTGAGGGGGTGTTTTTGGTGGCACATAAAACGAAACACAATACCACTATTTCAACAGGCAATTGGTGCTGAGTGTGAATTTAGTGTAGAAAGCACCTGTTGTAAGTCAATGATGTCATTGTCATGAATTTGTGAAGAGGAAGATAGCAGTGTATTAATGCTACTGTCCTCATTGCCCACAAGATGGCCCTGTGTATCCATGTAGCCCCGGAAATTAGCCTCCCTCAGGAAATCCGTGACTGTGTGTGTGTGTGTGTGTGTGTGTGTGTGTGTGTGTGTGTAGTATTTCCCATTAATTTTTTCTTATTCATGGAAATGCATGCAGGTGGTTATTTGTCCGAATATAAATCTAACATTCTGGGAATTTGACTTTATGTTCAGTGTTTTTGTATAGAATTGAGCCACAAAATGTACAGTTTTTTTAGCTTCCATTTACTGCATTTATTCATCTTTTAACTGCATTCTGTATAACAGTAATTTATTGTGTTTATGAATCACAGTTCATTGTGTCCTTGTCCCCCAGCTTGCGTTACATCAGACTGCAATCTTGTCACAGGAAGCCTGGCAAATTACAGGGTAGAGCCGTTCATGCCATGCAGCGGTCATTATCTGCAGCTCTTGAACTCTTGTTCAAACATTGGACACAGCCTCTCCACTCATAAGAATAGGGGAGGCTGGTTAAACTGCAACTTCTTTTCTAAAGTCGTGGGCACAGGGGTTGAAGCTAATCTCTTGCTGAGACTGTGAAATAAGTGCTTCTGTCTCTGTACTTTGGAAACAGGATTGGAGTAGTTCTAGGTCTATGAATACATGTTGTTATAACTAGGACTGACCTAAAAGTCACTTTGGCAGGAGTAAAACTTCTTCAGTATTTGTTCTTAACACATTTTACATCACCCAAAGCTTCATTTAATACTTGAGCATGGGAGGGATACAGGTTACTATTTTTATGCATAACATTTTTTTAATGATCAAGATCAAAACTAGTTACCACATTGAAATGCAAAAAATTCAAGCCTGAGATTTATGCTGTTATGGTCTTAGTGTCATCTCACACTACTTTTTTTCTCACAGGGCTCCAGGTTCTGGGGTATGGGTGTTGGCCGTGCTTCTAAACGCCGCTCATCCAAACGTCTCAGCCTGGCAAGATCACTGGATGACCTTGAGGTAGGCACCAAGTTATTCATTGTATTCATTGTTTCACCATTTTTACTTTTCTTTTTTGTCCTGTCATCAGAACATTTATACATTTTGTGTTTCATTTGATTTATTATGCCTTCATTGCTACATTAACAATGAGAAAAGTGAAACATCATCAGCAGTTTCCTAGATCTTCTGTGTCATGCAAAGCTGATCAATTTCTTCTGGATGCAGAAGAATATGCATCACTAATGTGGCTATTCATTGAGCCATCCACCTTTCAACTCTTCCTTAACTTTTCATTTCCGTTGCCTTGAACTCTGAGTTTGCTGCTTGTGGCACAGGGTGGCTAACAAAGTGCTCTTTGTGTGGACCAGCGCCACTCTCCTGTTTGTATGGCCTCGCTAATGAGCTCTGCTTTTGCGACTGACTATCGTGCTCACATTTTCTATTAATGTCACCGAGGAACTCTCCTCTTCTCCAGTGGGCTCCTAGCATGCAGGGATTACTCATGCACACTGATTCACATTCACAGAAACACACGCACACTGTTCCTACCACTCATAATTGCTATGAAAGCACAGGAACAGACACAAAAAAAACAAACCAAAAAAGAGGCATACAGTATTGTGTATCTATGCAGGCATGAGTCACAGTCGCACACAGACACACCCGAAGACCACACATTGTACCTAAAGAGGGATCTCCACACTACCAGTATTATTGTTGATTCGCTCCAGTTTCTTAGCACGTCTGTCCCACATCCTCACCCAAAGAATTACAGATGGCTATAAAAGGTTATGACAGCTGCAGGGTTGCTACTTGCACATAACTTTTATGCCTTCTTGTTGATTTACTGTCGACTAAAGACTGTATTATGCTTATGTCCTTCAAACAAAAGTGCTCTAAATCCCAAAGTTCTAGTCCCCCTCCAGTCTTGCTGTATGTTCACATTGGGAGTTACTTTCTTGCAGAGTTACAAAGTTGTTTTGGTGCATTTTAGGTTTTTCATTTTATTTAGTTGCTATGGTTATAGTTTCCTAAAAGTTGCAAATGAGTATCTTTGTCGGGGCAAACAACTGATGCAGCTATTGCCAACACATAATGAGACGTTTTTCACACTTCAGGCTGTTGAAATCTGTTCTCTACTTTACACTGATTATGTGGAGCCTTTATGAACATTGGCTGGATAATGGGAATGCTTTCACTTTTGTAGGATTGTTTGAGTTCTCTCTCTCACACCTCAAGTTGGCTTTGTTACACAATGTTTGCACATCTGTAATACCTGGCCTCCACACCTCTGCTCTATCAGGAGCTCCTGTGACACAATCAGGGAGGGAGAGACACGCTCAGGCTGGTGGTTTCAGTGATTTAAGAAAAAATAAACACACTAGCCTTTCATCATGTAAGCATCATGGATAAAATGTCTTCTGGACAGTTTGTCTTTCTGAAACAATTTGCTACAAACAGTTTAAGTTTACTCAGCTATTAATGCTTCTTTAAAAGGCAGAATGTTGTCCATGTAAACATAGTTTTTGTTAAACGAGGTTAATCTGAATTTCTATGTTAGCATTTCTATTTCAAACGTATCTTGTTTTTAAATTTGCATTGAAGGAAGCAGGCTAGATAACTGCATGTTTCTGCAGGTATATCTTTAGAGGAGGATTATATTGTCTGCTTGTGGCAGCTGGACCACAGACTTTATCGAAACACTGACAGGAATCTGTTCCTGTCTCAGGTGTCTGCTATTTGTTTTGCACAGATCCAGTTTAACTACAGTGATTCCGATAAACAGTGTTGGATGTTCAAATGACCTTTCTGAAACTTGGCAAGCTTACATTATCAGTGAGTAAGAGAGGGTGTTAGGGAATCACTGTGGATGTTTGTGTGATTAAAAATAAACATGCTTTCTATGGGTATCTGATACACCCCTAGATATATAGAAATGGTCCACGGTTGCATACAAAGAAAGAAAACGATGGATCCATATAGTCAGCTACATCGATTAACAGATGTATCTTTCTATCTGTGTATTTTTTTTTTGAATATATATTCATAATATATTCAAGTGCAACACATGACTAGATTAGAGAGAAATCAGCCAGTCAAAGAGGCGCAGCCAAAATCGCCACACCCCCAAAGTTCATGTAACAGATTGTATCAAATGTAATATTGTCTCATATCAGTCCCATGCCCCTTAATTGAATCAAATCCAAACAGTATTAGGGCGGACTTTCTATTCTCAGCATGTGTTGCATGGTTTTTTGAAGAGATGATATAATATCACACCGTGGAAAAAAGATTTACTCCTCTGCTTCCCAGTAGACTCTACATGTACGTCGATGTAATGTCCAAACTGTCTAAACAATACCTTGTTTAATATAATTTTATATTAAGCCAAAATATTACTCCCTATGACATCAATTCAATCAATATAAAAAAGTCTTCATGCTGCATCCAGGCCAAACATATTTACACCGCATCTAATCAAAAACAGTAAGACACTATATGTGGTCCTGAGTTATGGGAGGCCTGTACACTCCAGGTAATAACACTGGAAGGAAAGTTTTTTTTATGGCAGTCAAAGGCAATCAGATCCTCACCTAGAACTTGGCCCTGGTGTCTTGTTTTAAGGGCCAACTTCACCCTAAGTTCACGGTCAGAGATCGGATGATGCACTTCTAAAACCTCCTACGTCAACCAGCGAAAGCCCATCCAATTGCATTACCAATTAGATTATACCCTTTTTAAGGACTTCCTTATGTACAAAACATTACATTTTTGCGAGAGATTTTATGAACTGCTTGTGTTCTTGTTAGAAGCAGATCATATGAACTAGAGACAGAATAAAAGGCAAACCTTAACTCTTTTAAAGGCTGTGTTCCACTTTCAGAAACGATCAACCTATCAAGCCTATTAACTCCAAAAAGCTGTTGACCTTGATGTCTCCTTGCTCATTGTGTGAAAGTAGTGCTGATAAAAGCTGGAGGAGTTGAAGTGTTAGTCTTCTGCAGCTCCCGTTGAGTTGCTTTTTGGGATTTTACGAGGGGATTGCTCTCATGGCATGTTCCGCTAAAATCTGTGATAAGCTTTCGTTCAGTGCTTGCAACTGGACTTGCAAGGAAACTGTTGCACCATTTGGGAGTTCACAATGGATGCTCAGGTCAGATAACCACTGTGGACAAACCCTGAAAAATGTGGACCTTGGGGCTGCGTTTCCTCTGTCATGATAGCATGCTTGTTATTTCTCTTCACAATATAGCTCTGACACAAAGCTTCTGTTACCCACGCTCTAAGTCAGAGTAGCGCATATATCTTGCGCTATTTGATGCTTTTCTGGTTCATTAGAGGGAGAAGCGACTGTATAATTCTGTGTGTGCTGATTTGTTTTCCCAAAGAGTGCTTTGATGCACACTGAGCCTTTGGTTGTCATATTCCCTTATGTGTAGACTTGTCAAAGAATGTGCTGCTTTGTATCTCACTGCCTTGTTTCCCTACTATAATCGTACTCATCACAGACTCCCTGTTTCTCGCCCCAAAGCAGATACTCTGTGGTATGTACACAACTTTGAATAGGTGACACCATTAGGAGGCTTCTGTGCTCACTGCCTCTGTCTTCTGAGGAGTTGTTGCATTTGCATCTGTTCATGCACATTTTTCTAATTAAACATACTCAAGGTGCCTGCTGGTAAATTTGAGGTACCTCTTCTGCTCCCTTGAGAATTAAGTTCTTCCTCTCCTTTTAGGTGTGGAGACATTAGTAGGTCTTGTTTGCACGCCTGCGGGTAATATCCAGTGGGCGTAGCAAGGGAAGGCATGAAGACATAGACAGGGAGGGAAAGAGGAGGAATTTACAGCAAAGAGAGATAGATAGAGAGAGAGAGAGGAACCGGCAGCAGAGGAAGAGAGAGAGGAGCTTTTGAACTCCCAGAAGCTGTCAGGATTTCGGCTCCCCCTCGCGCTGCCTCCTCCTCCCCCCCGCCTCCCGTTCCTTCTCTGTCTCTCTGCACTGCAAACACCACCGACTCACACACGCACCGCGGAGCCTCAGCGGATGGACTCGTTTACACACACCAGGCGTGTGGAGCAGCGCTGAAGACGAGCCAAACACACACACACGGTGCCATACATGGAGCAAACTTTAACTCTCAACTCTGTAAGTGTTTAGAAATCTTGAGTCTTCATTTTTTTCTGTCTGTCTCTTCTGCTTGCTGATGCCATCTTCATCCAGCGGCATCTTTCCCTGCCAACGTTACTTTTTCCTTCTTTGGGCTCTTTGTGGCTCCTGTTGTAGCCTTTGAGTGGTGTACAGTGGTTAGCTTGTGTGGTCTGTCAGAGGAATGTTTTGACCAGTGCCAGCTGAACTCTCATGTGCTGAATGACACACACTGCGCCGCTGTAAAGAGCAAAATGTGGTCCAGCATCTATATCGAGATGCGCGCTGACTTCAAATTAGACGCCGCACTGAAAGGGTTTTGTGAAGTGACCCCAGGATTATTCTTGTGCCCTGAACATCAAGGGGCCTTTGAATAAAGTCTGCTCTGAAATGACCCTTTTCACACTGGGAGAAGTTGGATTTAGTGTTGAGGAAACCGAGATCAAGGTTGTTGCTTTCAAATGTGAAATGAATGCTCCGAAAATGTTCATAAGATTAGTGTTTTTTAGGCGATCACGTAACAGCCGCCGCAGTTTAGTTTGAACTTGAGAAGCTTGCTGTGGTTTTGCCTTGCCCCAGTTGGCTTTGTGCAGGCATGTCCTCGCTCTGATTCACCAGCTCTTATATTCACATATCTTACTTTAACACTTTTGGTGTGGTGCTGCATGATATCTCTTGCACAAACGATATGTCTTAAAGAAACTCATACACAGTATATTACCAACACAGCAATGCTATTATTAATATAACAATAGCTGCTAAAATTAGATGCCATCACTAATGATATCAATTCTGTCATGTACTTGTAGCTGCAGGTGTTGTGACTTTGGAAGAGAACAGGAATAGTGTGTTACTGGGGATTAGCGGGAGAACACGACGCACTTTTATCCTGCTGACATCACATAGCTCGCTTGGCGCGCTATCCTTAGGCTAGCATTATAACTTGACATTTTCAAAATGTCTCGCCATCTATTCCTCCTCTTCTTCTTCACTTCTCCCACATATAAAAAAACGGGTTTTTATTGCAATCACATAGCCTCTTCTCTCCAAACCCGCCGAGTGGAAAAGTAGTGCATTAAAACGAGAAGACTTGAGTGGAGGTTCTTTAAGCGTCCAGCTGCTCCGAATATGAATCTGCAACAGCCAGTAACCAGATGACCAGATGTGGATGTGGTTGCTGACTTTGCTTTTTGACCCAAATGTAACCACGGAAAATACCCACGGCCTCGCCATCTCTGGACCAAGATGCACTGCAGCTCCACTCCAACGCTGACATCATTCATCCACAATCGGGATTACGATTTTTTTGGGGGATTTTAGTTAACCACACAGCTCTCCATCATCCCACTGCTGATTGGCTATAGGAAGACCTGGTCTGAACCTGGCAAGAACAACTTCTAGCAGTGATTCATCCCCAGCTCAGTGTTTATGCTTCTCAATCGTACTATTATTAATTTTTTCAGCTTCACTGAAAGGGAATCTACTGCCAAGGGTGTGGAGGTTACCCAACAAGGAATTTTCAGAATGTCTTATCACCTCACTGGTAACTGTTCAGACATGTCTGAGATCTCCTTGTGTACGACTCCTTACTTCACACCTGTAGCTCAGACATCCCTGTGTCGTTTAGTCGCTCTTTCACACTTTATACACGTTAAACAAGGCAGCTCATCTCTTGCAGGGAGATCATATAAGTGAAGGTTACTTACCAGTAACAATTTGACCTTGTTTTGGCAAAGATGTTGCAGAAGCAGGCCAAGGTCTTGTCTGCCTCACACTGTGGAAATCATAAACATGGATTATCGGGACAGCCAAGTTATTCTCCCTGTGATATTATTGAGGGATTGGTTTGGCGCTTTACTCTGGCAGTCTAAACACCAACTTCCCCTCGTGAACTATTTCTATAACATCTTCATCCTGTGGTCAGCATTTTAGAAATATGATCCATCTGTTTATATAGCTGGGTTACTGGGTTATTGTATGACCTCATTGTTTTGGTACAAGGCTTCATAATGTGTCATGGTGTTTGTAAAGGTGCTGGATGAAAAGGTTTCCCTAAAATGCAAATGATGTACTTTGAGGCCTGTTTTAGTCTAAAATAAAATTCAAGACAAGCAGTAGTACATTTTATGAAGAGACATAAAAAGTGTCAGAAGGAAAATATGTGAATGTGGGAATCCCAGGGTGACTCACTATACGATACGATTCACAATACACAATATGTGATTTGTGGCCACGATAACAATATCACAATACAGCGTTTCTTAAGGTAATCCTACGATGATAAATCACAATATCTGATTATCTGAAAAATTTAATTCTCCCCAAATAGGTCAATTACAAGATTTGTGTCTTTATTCACTCCAGTTTGGGGTCAGTTGTATCTCTTCTCACGCTTTATCCTTTCAATTCTTTTCACCTTTGTCCGACATAATCACACCATCTTATTTTTTTTATTAATTCATGTCACCCTCATTCATGTCATAAGTGCCACCCTGAGGAGTCATGAAGTAGTGACATGATAAGTCAAATTGGCTGGAAAATCTGTTGGGCTTCTTCATTTTTTTTTTTTATCCAATAAATCCAAATTTGGCAACAGCTATACGATAATTATATCACAGGAGTCAGGACAATGATCAATTGTTGTGTCCATATATGTTTTCTTTACGACCAGTCCCTTTTTTTATTTTTTAATGTTTTTGCCATGAATTGTCCCCCAATCTGAATACTCAGAGAGACAAAGAAAAACCTCCCATAGCCTCAAACCTAGAGGGACACACTTTAGCCAAACAGGCCTGTCGATGTGTCACGGTCTCACTCAACCAGCTCAGGTTTCCTTCATGACCTAAATGATTAGAGTTTGAGGTGTAAGGTCAGGAGGACTAAGACAGGAAGTAAATAATTATAGCAGTTCCTTGTCATTGGCAAGATACGGCCTTAAATACTTCCAGGAGGCTGATAATCCTTCATATCATGATTATCAAAGCACACAGTCTCCTTGACAGTGTAGTCTCGGCTTTCGACTAGTTTGGTGGAAAAACAACCAGGGGACTCACCGGGCTAATTATAAGTGTCAGGTTTCAGGTTGGAAAGTCCATTTCTGGTGTTTTTTATGGAAGAGAAAGGGAGCAGTAACAGGGCGTGGTGGCATCTTCTGTGGTTTTACCCACCTCAAGCCCTCCAGGCTCATTCCCTTCCTCTATTATAATAAGTCGAGACGGGAGGGGTCGTGGTCAACCGTTTTTGTTTCTGTCTCTGTTTTGTGAGGATTCAGCTGGGCCTTTGATGAAACGTGTTTTATTTTTAAACTTTTTTTTTTGTTGTTTTTCTGTCAACCTGCAACATGCCTTGAATCCTTTTTTACTACTTCTACGCAACAAACGAGGTTCAAGTCAAGTCGTGTTGTACTCTTTTTGAACAATCAGGTTCAGGCAGAGTTAAAAGTGGTTTAGATCAGAATTCACATAAATTGTGAAAGAGAAAATGTGATATCATTTAAAGCCCCATGTTCACCTAAAAGGTAGGGCAATGAAGGGAAAAAGGTAAACATCTCCACAGAGAGGAACGCTAGTACTCCCTGCAACAAGTGGCAAGCACACACACACACACACACACACACACACACACACACTCAGCGGCAGCACTGAACAAATCATCGTAATGCCACTTTAATCCAGAAAGGAGCAGAGCCATGCCCATCTGCTGTGGCTAACCGGTTGGAGTTTGGGAACAGGGAGCAGATTACAGCCGATCAAGAGGGATTAAGAGATGAAACGAATTGTAGTGATGTCCTCTGTTTGCATGCAAATCACTGATGTCTTTAAGGACACTGCGGAACAACCTATTTGTTATCTGAGGGATTACACTTTAAATACTTCTCAGCACAAGTCTGGACTCTGGTGGCTCAGAGCAACACATATCTACTCTGCATCTTTGTAATGTTTAACCATGTGTCATAGAATTGCTTTAGCTTTTATTGATTAGTTTCCAGATACAATTATAAGTTGATAAATGTTATTGAATCAAAAAGGTCCTAGGATAAGGAGTGATCAGTTTAACCTGAATTTCTACACTGTGGAAAATATGACATTAACTTAAAGATCAGCATTCTTTCACACATTTAAGACAAAAATACATGGATTTGGCTGAAACTTAAAGGAAATAAATCCTTTCGACAAAGCATTTGTTGGTTAAATGTGTGTTCTGAATCCTAATCCATATTTTAGAATGGTTATTATGATTATGCTTTGATTCTCAGAAAATGTTCTGCCGTCAGCCACCAGAGGCTAAATGAAACCCAGAAAGATTTGTTTTGTTCGGGTTTTAATCGCATCCGAATCGCATGAATGTAACTTTTTCTCAGTAAATCAAATTCTTACAAGAACATGTGAAACTTGATTAGATCATAAGAGAACTGAAATAACACTTGGGCTCTTGTGTCAGAAATAGGATTTCTTTGTGGGCCACTACTTTAACTCATAACTGTAGACATAATACAAAGAGGGACTCTAAGGGGAAGCTAATTGTGTTCTTGTTGTTTACCATTCCTGAGCCCCTTAGAATCATATAAGCATGCTGACCTCATCAGATCATTGCTTGTATGAGCGACTGTGACAGATTTGATGTGACAAACATAATTTCCCACCATAAAATCAGTGGATGCTATTCTTTAACCTGCCAAAATCAAACACTTTTTTAAACATCATCAGACGAGGTTCATGGTTCTCTAAATCTGTTTGTCTACGTTTCCTGTTGCTTGGTTGGGAAATAAATGTCTCTTCAATCTTATCAGTCACCGCGCCCTCGCCCTTTTCTTCCGCAGAGGATGTTGCCGCCATGCAATTCTCTTTCTTGATGTTATTTTCAGACAGCAGTTTGTCGTCGGCCGCAGATAGCAGGCCTAGATTATTTTCCGTCCTGGGTCAAGATTGCCTGGTGAAGGAGTTGACATGCAATTACTCGGGTCTTGTGACAAGCAGTGCCAAGTTGCCAAGCCTGTCTCGAAATGTTTCACTAATTGATTAAACCAATTGGTGGCTCAGAGCTCATGTGAAAATGTTCTTCTTTGTGGCAGCAGATTCTCTTTTAGCTAAAGCAAGCGATAGAAAAATGCTTTTCCTGGAGGCAGTCTGGTCTGAAAACACTTGTTGTGTACTGGTGTGCTCACCTGGCTAAGCACTGCCTCAGGGAGGTCAAAGAGCAGAGGTAGAACTGAAAGCCAGACCTTTTTCTGTCCTGTGGTTTTAAAAGCACAGTTATGGATGACTCAGCTTTGCAGCATGAAAAGCTTTGAATTTCTGCTTGAATTTATCACGGCACAGACAAATAGCATGACTGTTAAAATGCTAACTGTCTGAAGCGATTTTCACACATGCCCTCCTATAATTCCCTGAATGGCTCACAGCATGAGGTTTTCCCTTTTAGGGGGAGTGGGGATTCTCAGAAGGCAAGACATGATGTAAAAAAAGCTGAAATCCAAGTTGGCGGACAAAGTGTCCGACACTAAGATGACAGTTTTTGCCTTTTTTATAATTTCTCTGTAATTGAATTTATTCCCAGTATCAAGGAACGACTTGCAAAGAACATACTGACGAGCAGAAAAGAGTATGAAGCAGCTTCACTTTGAGCATTTTTGTAAAATTAAATTTTAAGTTTATTTATTGAGCACCATTCAAACATAAAGTAATGTAAAGTGCTCTGCAGTGTGAAACAAAACATCCATAACATTAAGAACATTTAAGGACCTATCCCATAGAGAAAAATAAGACATTCAAATAAAAACATATTAAAGTATAAGATCGAACTGAAATAGGAAAGATGACATTAAGCATAAATATAACATCCTAACAAAATGAAAATACCCTTAAGTTGCTCACCGGCTCACCATGAAAACTTGAGGAGTTTTTCAGACGTTTTTTGTAAGTGTGAAAAAGGTTATTTAGTTAGAGAAAGTCGACTTATTGTGTTACTGTTAAAACACATGTCAACATGTTAGTTGGACTTAACCGCTATATTTATATTTTTTCGCCAGTATCAGCTTTCTCCATAGAGCCTGTTAGCATAGCTTCCAAGCAATATGGCGGACGTTAAGTTTCGATTCTGGGAGTGAGTTCCCACCCACTGATCTGCGATTGGTCTGTGGCTTCAGTGGTTGAAAATATGAGGAACTAGTGTTGTAGTTTCACCACAACAGCTTCCAATGTCGCAAAATAGAGTTTTTTGCGTCACTTTTCAGACTTAAAAATACAAAGATTTCCCATCTCAGGGGAATATGAGGGCAGGATGCACGACCATTCAAAAATACGACCCGGTTTCTAATGATACAAAGCTTAATGCAAATGGGTGAAGTATCCCTTTAACATCCACTAAAGAGTGAATCGCCTCCTTTCAGGCTGCACATTTGGGATCTTTGCGTCTGCCTATTTTTGTAACATCAAAATAGACCAGGTGTGCAGAGGTGGGAATGTATTCAGGTTTTCTCAACCTCTTTGTTTCCTATCTTTAAAATCACTGATTATAAAGTATGAACGCCATTTAAAGACAGACTGTCCAGAAGTGTAATTTAGATTTGAATGCATATTATTAATACAATTCAGCGCCATTATACCCTTGATTTATCCTAGTGTTCCCGTTTTGTTTCACGTGTCATCATGCATTACCCAAATCTCTCTGGAGGTGGTTAAGATGTAGTTTCTAATCGCCCCATTCTGATGCATCACCACAGCCATGATGCACACATGACAAACATCCAATATGCTAAATGATAGACCATGTAAAAATCTAACCAAACGAGAGTAATGTACCATGAATCCTCTGCTGTTAATGAACCCTGTATCACTTCCATTAGTTACGGCTAAATAAGAACCAGAGAATGCAGAAGTGTACTTACCACAGGAATACCTCAGAAATAGTTGGTTTTTAAACAATCAGCATGATATGGAGATTGGGATGCAAGGAGTGATGCCAGAATCCTTTTCTTTGAGCCAAACTGAAACACAACTTGATAGAGTTATTACTTTAAAATGTAAGAATGGAGCTCTGTGGGGTCAGAGTTGAACTTCTGGACTCCCAATCTTTATTTTTATACAAGAAAAATCATCTGGTTTCACTTTGAACTGACTGGATATTTTTTCTCTTCATTCGAGAAAAGACAGAGTTCCCCGACTGGAAACAAAAGAGGGGGGAATGGCCAATGTGGTTTTGACATGGCGAGCTTGTGTGGGAGACGGGGGGATAAAAGGGGGGTTAATTCATCTGATTCCTTCATGCCACTGTGGCAGAAGCCAAACGTATGTATTGGTTTCTATGGCAACAGCTGCGGAGTAAGGAAATCTTTCCTTCCTCCTCCTCCGCCTCTTCCTCTTTTCTCCTTCTTCTTCTATTCCACTCCAGTACCTTGTCAAATTTCTCCCTCCCTCTCTTCCCGTCTCGCTCAGACTTGTACAGACATGGTTTGCAGAGTTTTGGGTGGGGAATGTTCAGGTATGCGTTCGCACACACACACACACATAATCTGTCTGTGTGCAGCGGGTGTAGCAGACTTTAGGGAACAATGAGTCTCAAAAAGAGACTTTCCTTCAAGAAGACCTGGAACTTCAGCACTGTAAGTAAACTGTGGTTTGCCGGGCGAGCCTCCTTGTCCTCCTCTGTATGAAGCGGGAGGACTCCTTTTGTTCAGTCAGCTGTTTTTCTCATTAATCTCACTCTTTGTCGCTCGTCTCTTTTTCCCATTGAGAACAGCTGTTTGAAACGGCAGGGAGTAGTTTGTTTGCGAGGTGTTAGTATCAGCCTTGACTTGTGTAAAAGTTAGGAAGAGTTTTGCTTTTGTTGGAGAAAGTTTTAAAGCATGTACATCTGCTTTCTGGAGGAGAAAACATGTCTTAACAAGTCTAAAAGATCAGAAGAAAATCTACCAACAAATGTCCAGTTTGAGGTATGAATTGGTGACATTTCTGTTTGTGTGACTGTGGCTTATACTTCGATATATTAAACGGTGCTCGAGGTTTGTTTTGTCTTGGTGGCTCACTTTAGATCACACACTTAAATCTTTCTGTGTGTGATCATCATCATTCCTCCAGCATGTGGTGTCTCAGGATGCCAGACGCTTCGGCGTGGGGGCTGTACTGCAGTAATACTGGAGGAGCGTTTTCCAACCAGAGAGCCAAATCCTTGTTCAGGGAACTCGCTGTGACTTGAATTGTGATTTTTTTTTTTTTTTTTTATTTGTCCATTTTGGTGATAACAACCTAAAAATGTGGACAGCTTTCAGAGGGAGTCCAGCTCGGAAATGATGATCATTGCAATCCTGCCTTTATATGAAAGAGATCAAAGAGGGTCTGGGGGCCCTGCAGAGACACCCGTGGTAGACCAGCTCGTCACCAGAGGTGTCAACAGAGGAAGGGGGCGTGTGTGACATGTGGTGACGGTGCGTTGGGTCACCACTTTGGCCTGATTGTAGTGGAGCTAAAGACGAGGAAGCAATAATGATTCTGAAAACACACAGTGGTGTGTGGTCTAAACCCTGCAGCCTCATACATACAAACACACACACACACACACACCAACCTCTGCATCATCTTGATATGATCCATTTTTAAAAGAATGAAACAGGAAACGAAGTGCTTAAATGATCAGTCTATTTATTCATTTGTCAACAATCATAACTGTGATTAAACATTTATCAGGCTAAAAAGCCTTAATCTGTTTTAGCCTCTTCAATGGGACAGTTAGCTACTTCTAGCCATGTCCAATTTTAGACCATTAATTGAACAAAGCTTAACATTTCAGCAGTTCAGCAGGACTTCAAGAAACTGTGAAAGGCATTTTTCACAATTTTCTGTTTGTTTTTTTTAGCAAACTGTTGTATCGGTGGTACTGTGGTTATAAAGACTTGTCGAAAATGAAATTATTCCTTGGTTCTCACATCAAATCGTTATGAAATCAAATGAAGGATGTGCAACAGTTTTTGATGGGACAGCTGAAGAGAGACAGGAAGTGTTGGGGAGAAGAGAGTGGGGTCAAAGGGTCAAGGCTGTTGTGTCGATGACTGTTGCCTCTTTATATGGGGTGCCTGCTTGACAGACTCAGCTTAACCAGCACCCTGAGTTGCAGGATTTTGCAATGTTTCAATCAGTCAGAAGCTCCAGCCTTTTTACACAACTCATGACTAATTTGTCATTAACATATTTCTCCTCTATGACGGCCTTTCAAAGATGAGAAATGGCTATGAATCTGTCATGAGGGCATTTAGGATTATTAGTACTTGAAATACTCCCACTCTTATCGCAATACTTGTGAATAAATGGAAGTTCTGTTCTTGTAAGAAGTGGATGTTTAAAATGTTTGTCAACTTCTATCAAGAGCCTGACTGATGTGGGATTTTTTTTTTGTTGGGACTGGAATGGATGCCCAATTTATAGGAGAAATTCTGCTATGGTGTTAGAGAGACCACCACTGGACAAACTGTCTGATTGATTTATAGATCACCATAAACATGTTTTTTGTTGTATCTGTAAAAAAAAGTGTTCCATTTTTTTTTTTTTTTTATTTAAGTGCTGATATCGGTGATAAGCATGGATCGGCAGTAATACCGGCTGTCTGAGAAGTTGGATGGACGCTACTTGGAAATGCAATCTCTCCATAAAAAGGTTCAAATAATAGAATTCGACTTGTAAAGTAGGGAGTGAAGAATTCACTGGTTCACAGTTAAAACAAGGACTTTTTGTTTGTTGCAGACCAAACTTGACGTCATATTGTGTGATGTCTGTCTTGTTCTTTAAAGTGAACCACAGGCCGCTGTATATATTAAAAGTCTGAGGTTTCGCTGCTTTTAGAACACTAAGGACAGACAGATTGAGTGGGCGTTCTCCCCGTTGTCTCTCCTCTGTTTCAGCTTCATGTCGCTCCTCATGCTACACCCCGTGATTACTGTTCACATGCTAACCACCACAGTAGAGGTGGCTTTTTGGGTGTTGACTGGACAAGGTTGGACTCTGGCAGCAGAAGCAGAGTTGTAAAGAGGCTGCAACAGGCGATTAGTGGTTCAGTGGTTTATGTATGATACATGTGGTCACTCCCAAATTGGAACGCAAAACGTCACATCAGTGCACATGACCGCAGCCACTCCAGACAACCATCACGTCAACTATGAAAAAGAAGCTGTTCTGAGATTATGTCTTGGATAGTTGTTTGGGTAGTTGATGATTTCTCAAGTAGTGAAACGTTTGAGCTCTGCTGTCCAGTATCAGAACAAGAAACTGCATGTTCTTCTCACAACAGGACACCAGCCTTGCAGTAAGAGCCTTGCATGGAAGTATTATCAGCCTTTAATATTCACACTTTGAAGTAGCGGCTCAGAAAACACTCCACTGGAAATAGTCTTCCCTTTTTCTGTTTTTTTTTATTCAGATGAATCCTTCACAGCACCCACTCACCCAGTGTTCTTGGACCAAGCCCCAAGATTCGCCTCTCATATCTTCCCCTGCATTTCTTTGTGACTGCAGCTTCACAGTTTAATCTTTAAAAAACTATTTTTATTACCATTTTAAATACACAGGAGACACAAATCAGAGCCTGTGGATTTTAAAATGAAGAACTGTAGAGTTATTACTTGTTGATCCACCTTAAGATCAGTCACTGTTTTGCATTTTTACTTTGCTAAAAGTTGTCACAGTGAAGTTTCAATGCCCACTAGGGGTTTTTTAGGCACATCTACACCTCTCAGCCCTCAAATTAACAAGTGAAAGGAGGGCCATTATTCACAGTTGATGGCCCCTCAAGTAGCTCTGCCTTGATGAGCTCTGATCTGTAGTGTGAGTGCAGCCGGCAGGAATGCACACATTGGAGTTGAGAGTGTAAAATAAAAATGAGGGGTGGGTCCCGGTGTGGAGGTGTGAACAGCTGTGTGTGGTAGAAGCCAGGGGGTCCGCCCACATACAAATTAATGGGCCTGTGTAAGGAGCAAAGATCCAACCCTTTTTCCCAGTAGCACACACACTCACACCCAAACCACAAGGACACACACACACACACACACACACACACACCTCAGAGTGAGTGTGTTGGGATGCCTGAAGAGACGCTGCTATCAGCTTCAGTCTCTTGTGTGAGCGCAGGAGGTCATGAGGGCAGCCTCTCACTCATGTCTCTCTTTGTTCTCTTTCAGTCGGCTGCTTCCTCAGATGGCGGTGAGTACATTCTTTGATTGCTTTCATTATAAATCAAGTTAAATCATAGGATAAGCTCGATTTGAGCTTTTTGCTAACAAAGTAAAATGTTTTCATGTCAAACTCTTTCACCTCCTGCATCTTTATTCCTCTTTTTCTGCTCTGAACACAGCACAGAGCTTTGTATCTGCTCAGTCAAATAGACTCATAAAAGGACCTACTGTGGATGATGTATTCACAGTATTCAGCATGCCTCATTAACAAAGGATGTTTGTCGAGCAGCCGGGTCTAGCGTGCGTTTCTGTCTGGTCTCTCCCCCTTTCATAGCAGTTTTAATAACATTTACTAACAGGCGAACGGAGTGAGGCTCGGGTTGGAGGAGGAGGAGGAGGCGGAGGGGTTGCAGCTCCGGCTCTGCTCCGCTTTGCTCCTTTCACTGTGGATGTGGATCAGACATGCACGGCGGTTTGCTTTCTAAAGCCGACTCATTAAATGAGCTGCACACCATGTGGATCACACAGCCTGAGTGCATGAACAAACAACACCAAACAAGTGGCTTCTGTAACATTTGGATTTACTTTTAAATAAGAACTTTCAGATTGGTCATACTTAATTCCATTTGTCACAGTTAGGCTAATTGCTAAAAGACAACAACCTACTGTAGGATTTGAAAGGTCATATAAAGGCCACCTGAGTCATAATCTAAAAGCGCTCGCTGTCAGGCTGTTACTGATGTCATGCACTATTTACAGTGCTTTTATTTCACCGCCGTTTGACTTCACCTATTTGTAAATCCAGCCTTTCTTCTTGTGCTGGAAGCATAAACGAATCATTCTATCTTGTCTGACCTAGCTTACATGTCTGTTTCACTTCAGCAGAGATTCACTCTGTTAGCACCAGTTTCCGATGACAACCAGTTGAGTCCCTGAAGAATGAAAACAGCCGTGTAACTGTGACAAATCCCAGTGTGACCCTTTTTGTGTTTTGTTTTCCTTCCTGCTCTGCACACAGCTCATAAGTGGCCATCTGCTGCCATGATAGCAGGTACTGTGCAGACTGAAAAAGCCCCCACTTCAGCTAAGCCCCAGTTCCTGGATCACTCCTCGTGTCCCCTTCTGCCATGTCTCCTCTCTTTTCTTTCTTACATTGATCCTTCCCCTGCTGCATGCTCTTTGCTCCTCTTTTCAAACTGAGTGACACCTGCTGTTACTTCTTTTCAGATGCAATCAGACATGCTAGCTCCCCCTCATAACTTTAGCATTTACTCATTGTGTAACATTGACAAGTGAAGAGTGTAGCACAGGCTACAATAAAAAACCATTAGCTTTCCTTTCAAACCTCCTGACCTTTAGCTTGATAGTCCTCTTTCTGCTTGTTGTTGAGTTTGGTGCAGTTATACGGCACATTTGGCCCATCATTGTGTTTGGATTGTTTTATGACCAAGTTCCTCCCCCTTTTAACAGGATCAGTTAAAGTCTCAGAATCTGTAGTCAATTGTAGAATTGCAGAAAATGTTTGTACACTAGTTGAGATTAGTTAAATTAGCTCTAGAAACAAAACCTGATTATGTTCGGATCTTCTACTTCTCTTGGACCATTTTCAACATGAATACCAAGACATTGAAAGTTCTTATATAAAAGCTAAGAAAGTCAAAGATGTTCAGCTCAAGGAATTGAAACAAAAGTATTTTTTTTTTTTTTTTTAAAGTAGGCAAAAAAAAGCTGAAATCCACAGGACTATGTAAAAGGTTAAAAGGCCACACAGAAGAGCAGCTTTAACATTCCCTCAGGATGTTTTTAACCTTCCACATTTAGAGTCATCTAACCTTTTTACATGGTCACTCCCCTCTGTCCTGCAGACTACAGTGGAGTCCAGTTGCAGGGATGCTGCAGCCAGAGCAGCTTGAACAGTAATGGCAGCCTTCCAGGAGCAGGCAGCCACAGAGGGCTTCCAGAGCAGCGCGTGGCCAGCTGGGCCGGCTGCTTCGAGCGGCTCCTGCAGGATCCAGTGGGTGTGCGCTACTTCTCGGTAAGAGTAGGATAAAGCTTCTCAAACTCATGTAATGTTGTACTGACTTCACCCAAAAAGGTGTAGAGGAACAGCAGACAGGAAGATGTTTGGCTGATCAATGAGATTTATAGATTTAAAGAATAACAAATTGAAGGTGTGTGTTGAATTGAAAGGATTTGCTTATTTTTAAAGGGTTGTCAGCGTTGACACATAAATGGAGATGTGATTATGGTCCTAGACTAATGCATACATTTTTTAAATCACATTGATCACGTGCTATTTTGTCCCTTTAGGCGCGTTGCATTTTAGCCACTGCACTGACGGCATATATAAGGCCTTATTCCTTAACTCCTGAATTGGACAGTTCATACATTTATGTTGTTGCATGAATAAACCAACATTAAAGACATCTATGTGCAAACGAGCTGGAGCAAAAGGCCATTTTTTAAAAAGCTGATACCAAAACTGATTTTGAGGTAACATTACAGATATTGGGCTGATAAGAGCCAATATCGATATAGATATAACATCTATATGATGATACAAAGGTTCTAAACGACTGCTTTCTGCTTTGCTGTGATGCTCTGATACATATGCAGCAGACAGTGCTGAGAGTGTTGTTAATAATGAAGTCATACTGAGCTCAACTGGACAAACTCTTTGATGACAACATTTCTCATGTCGCCCCTAGTCAATTTTTTTCAGCAAAAAAAACCCAAACAGACTCATCTAAAAAGATCTCTGTAATCTCGAATAGGCGATATAAGTTAAAAAATGTATCCGTCATGCTCTAATTTTTTCCCCCTAATATCACTTATATTATCAGATATGCTAAAGACCGATTTTATATATAATATTGAACATCCAACTTTTACCTGATCACCATCCTATTCCTGTTCCCATTTCTCCCACACAAAATATGTGCCTTTGAATGCAGCCTGCAACACCTCCCAAAGGCACAACATTAAGTTCTGGCCTCCCAGATCCGCCTCTCTCCTCGCCTTCCCTCACCACTCATCTGAGCTGCACTCGCCTACACCATCCTGCGCCCACACTCCCACCACGCTTGTTCACAACATTACACCCAACATTTTCTTTTCTCACCACTGGTCTCAACAACACAACACCCCCCCCCCCAAAAAATAGAATAATATCAGCACCAGTTTGAGGTCATACAGACTCTGTGCTACTGTGTGTCTCTGCAGGAATTTCTCAAGAAAAGAATTCAGTGAGGAGAATATCTTGTTCTGGCAGGCCTGTGAATACTTCAGTCATGTCCCTGCAACTGATCAAAAACAGGTAAGTGCACACAGCATGAAGATACACGTGCAGTCACAGCTTTTCTTGTGTTCTTGTTCAAAATGAATCTCTGATTGAATCACAGATGTCTTTAGAGGAATGGTTCTGAACATTTTTTAAACCTTACAAATTCAATATGAGCCTAAGTGACATTTCTTTTTCTAAACGGTTTCAGTTGGATTCATTTAGATTTTGTGAAGGGTTAAATCTATGCTCTATTCTGTAGGAATATCTGTGTACATTAGTCTGATTTTCTATTTTCCCTTTTAATAAGTTTTGACCTTTAACGATCTTGAGCCCACTTTGTTAGACAGAAACCGTCATTTTTGGTACAAGAGGAAGGTCATATTTTACTAAAATTAATTTGCATTGTTGATGGCTTTATCATTTATTTATAAAATTAATAAAAAAAAGTGTAAGATATGAAGACATGTACCACTGGGATTTTTTTCTTTTTCTGTCTTGGAGTTCATCTCTAAGCCTTTTCTCTGCAGCTGTCCCAGCGAGCTGGAGAGATCTACAACAGCTTCCTCTCCAGCAAGGCCACAATGCCGGTCAACATCGACAGCCAGGCCCAGCTGGCTGATGATGTCCTCACCTCCCCGTGGCCCGACATGTTTAAGACACAGCAGCTACAGGTACGGAAAAGACCGCAGCAGTCATCAGCTCACTTTTAAGAGACCTCAATCTTTCTCTTACTATCATTCTATCTATCATTCGAGACTTTTTTTTTTTTCCTTGGAGGGATTCTGTTTGCAGTAGGGGTTTGCTCTCATTTAGCCTTTACTCACTGAGCACAAGCATGTTGGGTTTTTCCTTCTCGTGGCCATCCTGGGTTTGTTTACAAAAGGGCTCCGAGCCTTTACTAGAGAGATAAACACAAATTGGCATACACCCACAGACAATCTAGCGCATACTGTAATCTCAGACACATGCAGCAGTCAGAGATGTGTATATATCAGGCCGGCACTCGCGCATAAAACAACTGTTAAGATGCCTGTCATAACAAAAGCTGTAACTATATGTTAACACGGTCAGTTTTTTCTTCCTTGCTCTTTTATTTTTGAACATGCGTGCCTCTTTGAGCACCTTCCCTCTTTGTCCATCACTCATCTCATCTCCTTCTCCTTTGTTCTTTCTCTTTACGTCTTCAGATATTCAACCTGATGAAGTTCGACAGTTATTCCAGATTCCTCAAGTCCTCCTTTACCAAGAGTGTATGCGCCTGAGGTGGACGGTCGACCCCTGCCGGACCCTTATCACATTCCTGCAGTCCTGCACCCTCCAAACACAGCGCCAGCTCTGACCGCTCCACCCTCTCCACCCCCAAAAAGGTGAACCTGCTGCTTTTGGTCTCAACAAATGAACTTTTCTTGGAATATAATAGTGTGTATGTGTATGTGTTTATATGGCTAATCAGTAAGAAATTATTATTTATATTTGTGTTTGTTCTCTAACCTTCAGGAGGCCAGAAAGCAGAGGTCAGGGAGGTCCCTGAATGAAGACAGCAGAGATGAGAGCGCCGACAAGAAACGGGGCATCTTCTTCTCGTGGTCACGCAACAGGAGCTTCCGGAAAGGGGCCAAAGAAAAAAGACATAGGAGACATTAACCTTGGTAAGGAATCAATTGAAGTCTTTGTGCTACATAGTTAGAAACTTTTACAACACAACTTTTGTTGATGTGTTCTTGAACAAGACACCAAATCACTGCCAGCTCCTGAGCTGAGCTTCATGCGGGGGAGGCGTGTAGAAACACAGCTGCCCTGCAGTGATCAAAGTATTACACATTCTCTACTGGCAAAAAAAAAGCATACTTTTTAAAACTGTAACAATCTTACACGCTGAAGAAAGAGATATCCAAAAAGCACCAGCTCTATAGCAGAATATTGAAACGGTGAGTTAAAACATTTGTAAAAATTACATTATCATATCATAGCTTTAGTTTTGTTAAATTTATTTAAAGTCATATTTTTGGGCTTCATTAGATAGAACAGCTGAAGAGAGACGGGAAATGTTTGGAGAAGAGAGAGGGGGATGACAGCCTCCATACATGGGGCGCTCAAAATAACTGTTATCCAGTGCCCCTAATTTGTTTCATTTTAAAGGCATTTTTTTTCTTCTGCTTTATGCTTAGTAGCATGGATTTCTTAAAAGGTCAGTAGTCATACTGATATGGAAAAAAAGATTCAAAGCTTCTGTGAGAAACTTTCAGTTTGTGTTGATTTTGGCGCCCCCTGTGGACAAAGCAGTGCTTCTAGTCTCTTTGCTGATATTGTACTTTAAATATGTGAGTAGTGTTATTGTTATTTAACAGTAATATATAATTTCTGACTCCTTCCTTGTTAAAGCGGTTTCAGGTATTATTATATAAAAATAGTCAATAGCTCATTAAAAGGTGTCTTTATAACTTTAAGTCTGTTTAATAACCAGAGAAAGATCCTCACAGGAGCTGTAAGATTTACAGGCTTTTATTTATTTATGCAGGCACTGTAATTGTCTCAAGTGTTTCTTTTCCAGTGATATGATGCTCGTTTAAACCTGATATCACCCTTTAACATGAATATCTCTCACTGAATGAAGTGCCACTCAGATTGAATGTAACAGCTGCTGTATATTCACAAGCATCTTTTTAATGACTGATACCTTTATGCCTGCCAAGACTGTGTCGACAATATAACATGGAAAGCCGTTAAAAGCGATGTTATAGCTTGGAACAGTGTTGATGTTGCATTTTTTCTTTATTGTGAGTAGTGCACACACATGTCTTACTTGCATGAACTCATCTCCCTCTGTGCAGACTACTGGGGCAGTAATGGGCGGAGGGAGTCCCAGGGCTCCTTGTCATCTGGTACCAGCCTGGAGATGGCCACTTCCTGCTCTGCTGGCAAGATTGAGGTAAGATTCCGTGGACAGATTGCCATGGCAACAGTGAGCCTAGTGTCTGGTGAAATCTTCATAACAGGCCAGAGTTGTGTAGTTTTTATTTTGAAGTTATCAGCCCACTCAGTTTTTGTTTATGGATAGAGTAGATAAGAGGGTGAAGCTATGATTATGAGAATAACTATACATGTTTAACATAACCAGTCCATTGTGTTAAATTCAAGCACTGAATGGTTTTAATCATGTCTCCTCAGGCTGATAATCGCCACTCAGTTTCAGTATGGGAACGCTCCCCGAAACACTGCAGCGTGGTGCTACCAGACGGTTCTTGCTCTTCCATCACTCTTCGGCCCGGTGCTTCAATCAGAGACGTCCTTCAGGATCTCTGCCACAATATCAACGTCAACATTGCTGCTGTCGACCTCTTCCTGGTGGGAGGGGAGAAGGTAAGGGGAGGTGGACACAAATAAATGATGAAAAGAGCAACAAATATTAGAATCTGGGTTTTTGTGCAAGGTCGGCATCAGCTTTGCACTTTGGTAGGCTTAGCTCATCCAAACTTTCGCTTGCCCACCCAACCAGAGGGTGACATGTTTGTTTAGCGAATTGAGAAATGGATCTCCAGAATGCCAGTCACTTTCCAACTTTGTGATTGGGTGGGCAGCCTATATCCAGCAGGTATATTTGCTGTGAGCCAACCCATTTTGTGGATGACGTTTTCAGACACAGAACCAGTGCAAAGACGGAACGAGCAAATACAGAGGCTCACTCGTGTAAAAAAAAACAAAAAAAAACTTTAACTAACTCTGACTCGATGATCCAATCCCATCTCTGATTTGGAAAAACCAGTTAGCAGTAGTTCATCACTTGTTGTAGAAGAAAACATAAAGCATTAGTCTACAATGAGAATGATGGCACTTTGAATCTGGCTAGAATGTGAAATTAACGCAGGAAGTGCTATAAATCTATTTTTTAAAATTAATTAAGTAACTAATTTATGGTTTCTTTTACAGAAATATAGACAATTTCATGGTTAATACACCAGAATACAGGAAATAAAGTTCTGAAAAACCCCCCCATACACACACACACACACACACACACACACACACACACACAGGCACACAAACATACCAATACTCAAGCAAAACCCACTCCCTAAGTACACGCCACATTTCCTGTTTCACACTTAGATCATACATTTAGCTTAATCTTCAGGGATTATAACCTCTTGGTATTTGTACAGACCCCTTATTTTAACCTGCCCAGTGCCCACCCTGAGAGGATAGACTAGAACCCTCCCTCTTTTATTTTTGTGCAAAGCAGTGAACAGATACAGATTAAAAAATAGAAAGCACAATCTATTTATGAAAATAAAACATAAATCTTGTTTGACTTTGTAATTGAAGAGCAATACAATAGATATAGATCTGATAATAGAGCACTTCCCCCGAGCCCCTTATTGATGTAGTAACTCTATTTCTGTTTATTATAAATTAAACATCTTTTTCACTCCTTAAACATTGTTTATTTCTTCAAGAATCACCATTCTAAAGAGCTGAATTTGACAGCGGTGAAATGAAATAAATATAGAAGAGAGTGGAGAGTCATCCTTTGAGTAGCTACAGAATGCTGTTACAGTTTGTTTTGTTCTCGGTGTGTAATGAAACCTTTCATGGTTTTCTCTTCATAGCCTTTGGTGTTGGACCAGGACTGTTTGACCCTCAGCGCACGAGAACTGAGACTGGAGAAGCGGACTCTCTTTAGGTATGAATGAGCAAGATTTGTTATGATTATCTTCTTCTTCTCCCCCATGTATTTATGTCTTTTTAACATTCATTTACTTTGTACTGTTCCTAGATTGGACCTGGTACCCATTAACCGCTCCGTGGGACTAAAGGCCAAACCCACTAAGCCAGTTACAGAGGTCCTTCGTCCCGTTGTGGCCAAATACGGCCTCCACCTTAGCGATCTTGTGGCCAAAATTGTAAGTCTTCCCTGGTGGCTTTAGAGCCTTAAATCCTTTTGAAGCTCCTGTGTGTCCAGGGGGTGGCGTGTGCAGTGTGTGACAGGGCCACAGGGTGGAGCATCGCGGTCAGGGGAGGGAAGCGACCGCATCCTTTTCCATCTGAAGCATGGTGGTTAGCGCTGTGAATCAGCCCAACCTCCAAAGATGGAGCCCCAGGGCAGTAATTAAGGATGATGACATTCCTCGAACATGCCGACTCTTTACTCCTCCCTGAGGATTTATTTTAGTCCTTTGGGTTTCCATTATAATTGTGTTATACAGCAGAGCAGAGAGACAGTTTATAAATCAAACTGAGGAAAGAGAAACGTTGACATAATTAGATTTCTGCTCAAATGGTGAAACTGCAAACATGTTGAACATGAAATTGTGTTTTGATAGAGCGGAGAAACTAAGCCTTTGGACTTGGGGGCCCCCATATCGAGTTTGGATGGCCTGCGGGTAGTTTTGGAGCGAGCAGACCCAGCTTCAAGCAAAGGTAAGACCCTTTGACATGATATTTAAAAATCCAGGATGTGTCACGGACATTTAGTACAAGTAGACTTTAGTACAAGTTCAGGGGGATTACAGACGTTGTTTTTCCCACTAAAACTTTCTTTACCAGGTTAGAATACAATGTTCTCAAGTTACTTTAGTCAGGATACCATATTATTGCCATTTAGAATATTTCACTGTATGCTAACTATGCTTAGCATTGCAGTAGCACGCATCTCAAATTCAATATTTCAATTGTTTGACTGATGTTACCTCTCAGCAATAAAAAGTGTAATCGTTCGAGTTACAAAAAGCTTAACTTGTATTTTCAGTGTTACCTGTTTCTATAATTAAGTTTGATACTTGGTGTCAATTTAATGCTAAATTGCTACACTTGAGTTACTATGGATTTGTCATGCACACCTCTCTCTCTGTCTCTCTTTCTAAAAGACAAATCCAAGTCTTCCTCCTTAAAGGGCCACCCTCCAACCAGGAGCTTTTCTGCTACAGTGAGTCCCCACGCATCTTCATTTTCATTCAACATGTCTCAAAACTAAGTCAAGATGTGCTTTGTCCTTTCCTATTTCTGTGCTGCTTCTGCAACATCCAGTATTATTTGATAACAGCCCAAACACAAATCTTTATTAACATTGAATTTGGTGTGTATTTCCTGATTTTTTTTGTTGCCCTAACACCGCCTGTGGCTGACTCACTCGCTCATATTGCTTCATGCTATCGCTCCGTATGTAGGCAGATAGCACTTGATCTGGATGCTAGCAAGGTCAGCTATGACACAGATGGACCAAGCTGATCTTTACACGACGGTCTCAGTAAATGTGGACACTCCGCTCAGTAGGGTGCTTGGCAGCTCATGCTTGGCCTCCCTCTCTCTTCCTCTTCCTCCTCCTTCTCTTCCTCCTCCCCATCCCCATCCCTCCATCCCCTAACAGAGTGCATTGTTATTGTTGCATCTGCAGGGAGATGAGAGGTCAACACCAAAGGACTTTTCTGTGAGAGCAAGTGGACCAGACTCAGGACTCCCAGGGGAAAAGAGAAAACAGAAAAAGATTAATATAGATGAAGCCGAAGGTAAAAGCCCCTTTTCCTTCCTTCTTTTTCTCTCTCTCTGTTCTTTCGGTGGATTTCTTAGCTTTGCTTTGCCGCAGGACTAACTGCTTTAGTATCTGACAGCTCTGAGGGGTTACTTTCGATGTTGAGTGAGACTGCTTTGCTGCATGTTAAACCAGACTAATGCTTTTCTCTATTATCCTGTTTGGAAAGTTAAACTGAAGGGAACTTGTTTGATGTGCTTTGCAGAATTCTTTGAGCTGCTGAGTCGCGCACAGAGTGCCCGAGCCAATGACCAGCGCGGACTCCTGAACAAAGACGACTTGGTTCTTCCTGACTTCCTGCGCCTCTCCCCCCCTGAGCTGGCCTGCTCCACTCCAGAGTCCCTAAAACAAACCCGGGAGAATGGCATCTCCTCACGGGGCGCTCTATCTTCCAGTCTTCGTTCAGAGAGTCTGGACTCCTCGCTCAGCTCCAGCGCCAACGGACACACTGCGACCAGGCGCTGCCTCTTACCCCCTCCACGGCACCCAACTTTTGGCACCCACCTGTCCCCCATCTCCCGACCTCTAGACACCCGGCCAAGCCTCCGCACTGTAGAGGAGGACACCCACAACGACCTAACCCTAGTAGGGGAGGGCGACATCAACAGCCCCAACAGCACCCTGCTGCCGCCTTGCCCGTCCCCGAGGCGGTCCTTCGAGAGCAGCATGCCTGAAGCCAACTTCACCCCGCCGCCACCTTGCTCTGAGTCTCAAGACTCTGGAGCAGAGGGAAAGTCCAGCTCAGGTATTTCTACAGTGTAACAAACCAGTCCTCTGTGTGCGTGTTTGTGTGTCTGTTGATTGTGCGCATGTGCGCCCTCCGTCACACTGTGGTCCAAACCTGACCACAAATTAAAAAAAAAAAAAAACACTCCCTCTACACTGACTCTGATGCACTTTAAACACAAATTGACCTTATTCACACGATGGCCATTTCCTCCTGCGCCATGCTGAGGGTAAGGAGCTTGAATTCATAATGTGCTGCTGTTTTCATGGTTGCTCGCTGTAGAGAATCGGACAAATCCTCATAATTTCAAGGCTTCTCGATTGATCAAAAAACAATGAGGAGTGGAAACCTAGAGGGTTAGAACAAAACTTTTAATGACACATTAGCAACCATAGGACAACAGATATTGTTACCACGGACTAGCTGATATGTGATGGCTGTGAAACGGCTAAAATAAAACAAAATTGTCACAAATGAAACGGTAAAAATCCACTGTTATGCTGGACAGCAAAGATTGAATGTGAAAATCAGTTTGATAGTGTTAGACCAAACGATACAAAAGGCAGTAACTACTGATAACAGAAACATTTGAGGCTGCAGAAGAGGTCTGAGATATAAATAAAAAGCCTTTATTTCACTAGGGCTACAGATCATTCATTAACAGTAACATTAGTTTTGTAGATATCTTAAGCTAACATTTGCTTAGAGTTACCAAATATGTTGTTTTAACTTGAAACATACTTTGATGTCATGCCAAGGATGGACAGATTAAATTCTCTTATACAGAATAATTGAACGCTTAAAACTATATTTGTGATCAAATAGTTGCCGTCTGACGGGCTCGTTTTAGCTTTCAATCACTTTCTAACCTGTATTATTGTTAGCTACAAAATGGCTAAAAGGTCAACTATAAAACAATAGCAAAAATTGTATTTCTAGTTAACTGTTTCACCAGCTAGGAAATAATGGACTGCTGCAGTTGCATTAACGTTTATTAGATATACTACACCAAAGGAAAGGCTTCAGTTACTGGCTGATAGTAAGGTTAGCTTGGAAGTGGTTGAATGCTAAAGTAATTAGCTTTCAAATAGACATTCTAACCTAAAATGTGGCCACCCCACCTACACAAACCATGACTGTTTTCAGATTCTCTCCATTTCTACAGTTTGCTCCCTTGAACACACCAGTCAAACATTTTCAAAGCCTTTCGAGCGTCCTCCGTCTTTGTGTGATGTCAGGAAAAATGTCCGCTGTGGGAATACGGTCAATTAGTAACTCTTTTCTCAGTTTGCCAATCATTTAGACTGGTTTGTTTTTTTGATCAAACGTGGCAAACATGTATGTGACTTGTCTTAATTACACTCGGATCAACGTGTAAATAGTGATGTGTATATTTTGTTCAGTGAGTTATGTTTACTTTGATGTCACTTCCCACAACACTAATTGCTGGGTTTATCCGAACGACTGGAACGTAATTACTCCAGTTAAATATAATGTTTATTTAGAGGTTTGGGGTGCAAGAGATATAAGTGATGGCAGTTTGTATGAACATTAAGAATATTTGCATACAGATGAGTGACTGCAGTGAGTGAATGTTGTGCTGGAGATTTGAAAGCGACGAGATTAGCAGCTGTTTCCTGACGTTGTGAGTTTATTATGTACAATTAGGAAAGCATCACAGCAAAACCAGAGCCCTGAAATTGTTTTTCATCGTTGGACCTTCAAATGCAGAGCACCCATACAAAACAAATGCTGTACTCCTCTCCATCATACCTCCTCTAGTTGAGAGCAATTCAACAATGTCAATGCCTTACGCAACTCTCTGAGTCACCAAATGGTGTCAGCTGCTTCTGTGGCAATTTGAGCAATCGTGAAAATAATTAGTCATGGGGGGGACAAGTGGTCCTCAGTGCTGGTGACATTGTTGAATCGCCCGTCATTCTTTGTCAGGGTCATCATTCCCTCCCTTTCAAGATGCCTGTTGTAGATAATCACTGCCAATAAACTCTGTACCTGTGATTGAGTAGATCTAATAAATGTTAGAATTTGAAATCACTCTCGTCTGTCTTTTTACACGTTTGTGAGCTCCGTTTTCTCCCACCTCCCCCTCCTCTGCATGCCTTCCTCGCCCTCCATTAGCTCCGTCTCATTTTGTCTCATGGCTCCTTCCTCTCATCCGCTCCCACTCATTTTCTGTACTTTTTCTGTGTGTGCTCGTTTGCACTGTGTAGCTGTGTGTGCTGTCTCTGCTCTAATTGTTGTTGGTCGTTGTGCGGTCTTGTTACGCATTGCTTGGTCTACCTGCTGCTCGGTTTATTTGATGGGGGTCACTGCTGTGTTGTGTGTAGCTTTGACGTTTCATTACGTTTTGTCTTATTTAAAAACTTTTTAAAGCTTGGGTTTGGAGCGCTGCAGCGGTATTGTCTCCTGCTGATTGGTTTCTGTTTCTGGTCTTTGTCATTTTCCTTGCCTCTTCTGTACCTGTTTCAAAGATTGAAATCAAGAGGTGAAATGATTTGTAATGGTGGTGGTGGTTTTCTTTCAGTTGAAAGCCAAAAGCTTTCTGTGTGCACACATCCAATTAGAGACCCATTTCCACTCTTGGCTGGAAAAGAACACCCAGGAAATCTTCTATGAATCTCCACAAAGAGAGAAGATAATGACGGTGACATTCTTCTACTTCAAAGTGCTTTTCCTGAAGGAGAACACCTTTGTATAAACAGCCAGCCTTTAAACGTAAGCTGATATGTACACAAGATGATGAGGAGGAATCCAAGCCTTTCAGCTCCTCTGCAGACTCTCCTTTTTTCTTTTTTTTTTTCTTTCTGGTTGCTAAGTGCATCTTCCCACCATCGGGCACCATGGTAACCTTATCCACGAGTTGACTGAGCTACAGATAGAAACTGTCACTATAGGTTTTCATCCATCTTCCATCCTCTTTCACTCTTTTTCTCCCCATCCCTGAAATAGAAACAAAGCTAGGAGAGACGTATTTAGAAACACTGGCTGACTCAAATGCAAACGTAAAAATGCAGCCACTACTCTCCGCTGTTCCACTTTTTAGAGACGCGATGAGGTTTTTATATTTTGTTTGGAAAGTCTCGCTCAAAAACGTAATCATATGTTTCAAAGGCAGCCAGTGAACAAGTCAGAGCCCATCAGTCCAAACAAGTGAGCAACAGTTCTGCAGCAATTATCCTCTTTTACTGTCAATCACCGTGGCTGCAGACGTCCCTCTCTGCGCTCTGTATCACTGATAAACTGACGCCCTCTGCTGTTTCAGGGGAATAGATATCACTGCAGGATTCATCACTCACTCAGAGCCTTAAATCATACGGTGTTGAAAAAGAAGGAGAATAAAGTCAACCTGCTCGTGCTCACTCACACAAGGATCAAATATTTAATCTCACCAGCAAATTTTGACAAGCTACTTAAGTTAATTCATGGATTCAGGGGTAACATTGATATCTGCTTGTACCAGAATTAATGATTTTATTGATAGTTTAAAATATCTTGCACTGCAAACAAATACACCTGAACCTCATCATTTTAAACGGCAGCTCTAGAGCAAGGCATCAATACTGACAGTAAATCCGTATTCTGCAGTGACCTGGTGGTTGTTGTCATGCATCAGGGTTAAATACGTTTTTTTTTTTGTTTTTTTTAATCCAACCTCTTCTACTGAAAAAAAGCAGAAACAGCTTCATTTGTTGCCACAGCCACTTCTTAATCATGGCTGTAATCACTTCATAAACTGGGGTTTGTGGGCTGAGTCAATAGGGATTAGGACATCCACTAGGGGGCGACATTACACAGTGTAACTCCATTCACATGACTGATTTGTGTTGAACTTTATATCTCAGGAAAAACATGCCATTTGGTGAAATACATTTTAGAAATATAGAAAGTTAAGTATTTTTGCTAAAGTTTTCCTTTTTCCTCTGCAGTCAGGTTCATAAGTCAGCTTCTCAGGTTTTAATTCAGGGACAAATTTGGGCCCAAACTGAGATCAAAGGATTCTTCTGAGTAAATTGGACATCTACCCGATGGCGAGGTTATCTCTCAAAAGTGCTCTGTAATGACTCCCTTTCAGCAGAACACCAGAGGGGACATATGGCTCTGCTTGCCTTCGGGCTCATTTTCCCTCTCTTCCTCCTCCTCATGTCCCGTGTGTCAGCTCTCCAAGCTGGCAGCCGCTGACCCTGGGCCAGCCTTATCATCCATGTGGCCGTCAGAGACACAGATCTTTGGCAGTCAGCCTCAGCGAGGACTGAAGCTGGGTCTTTTCCACGCTGGCTGATCGGTGTCAGCTCCCGGCTGCTGCCATGCTGAGTGGCAGGAGTAGCTGCAGGAGGCATGGTCTTGTTAAACGTCTGTATCAACAAGACATCTCTTCACACGTCTCAAAGGAATCAGCAGCTTTAACATTTAAAACCTCAATTAGGATAGCCTTAAGGAAAACACAGGAGTTATTTTCATATCATTTTAAATGTTTTGAAGTTAAAAAAAAAATCTCTCTTTCTGTCCTTCAAAATAAGAGTTTGCAAAATCAGTCAAATATGATGTATGTCATATAAATTGTATGTAATCCAAAAACTAAGGTAAAATAACTAGATAAAAACAGGTACTGAAGGACAGAGGAGACGCTATCATGAATTCTTGATGAGGAAACACAGGAGGTTAAAATGTAATTAAACTAGATAAAATGAGATTATGTTAAAAGCTAGACTAAAAAGGTAGTCATGAACTTGCTTTGCCTCATTTACAGTGCAGGAGGCGCTCATGTAAGGAGTGCAGTGTATCATCATCATCATCATCACTGGTAATAGTATCAAACTACCTGTCTCTGCCAGTCCTGTGCCCGTAGCTCACTAGCTTAGCTTCTCTGCTCATGCACAATAATTGGTATGTATGTAGTCTATGGTCAGGATGTGAAGAGAATTTCAACGAGTATAACAAATTATGGATCCAAAACAGATTCCCTACTTCACTTGTAAAAATGTAGATCTTTTTTCCTTAAAAAACATTTTCAAGGACTGTTTTAACCCCTACATAAACATCTAGGTTAACTTTTCTTTTTTCCAAATATCAAAGGTGAGGGGTTATTCATACATTTAATTACATATTTTTTCAATGTATTTTTTGAACCATGAAGAGTTAAAGCTGCAGCGTTTTCCTCAACAGTGAGAAACTTGTGCCTTGACCCCACGCGGCAACCTCTGGTCTTGAAAAATGAAGCAATTGCGGAAGTGCAAAATCCTGCTGTTCCTTGAGTGTCCACTTGAGGCTGGCTCCAGGAACACTGGAAGTCACATACACATGACTGGCAAAAAGCCCTTTATGCATAAATAAACATGTTTACAGCCTGGTACAAAAAAAAACACAAATAGCTCTGATTAGTTATTGTCCTCACTGGCACACTGTACGGGGGTAGAATTTTAAAAAACAGCTCTGTTTTGATTTTGGAAGCAATAAGTGTTATCCATAGTTAGGCGCGTAGCTGGCATGATTGCCAGGTGGGGGCGTTGTAACGGTTGGTCAAGAGGCTCAAAACCCGCCTCAATTTTGACTCTAAGCCTGTCGTTAGGTTGACTGAAAGTTAGTCTGAGAGTAATTCCAACATGGTGGCGGCTGCTGATGAGCCTCCTGAGCCCCCTGCCATAACAGATGCAGATAACACTCAGGCTTCGTCCATTAATATTAACAGTCTATGCTTGACCCTAAGGAGCTACTCTGGACCCTGGATGGGGTCTTGATCCCCAGGTTGGGAAGCATTTATAAGATAGAGGAGGAATGAATAAATCAAAGCTCTTAACAAACCACAGCTCATGAATACGCCTCGCATGTCGGCATCAATACATCACCTCCTGGGAAAATCCCTGTGATCAAGATATCTGTTGTTAAAGCATCAATTCCATCTATGTATAATTCAAAACACGCCTTCCTTGCTGAACACAGTCAGTGACACATCCTTGAACTACAGACGTGAGCTTGAGAGTTGTTGAAAAGTCCTTGAATTCGCTCGGCGTTCACCTGTGCGCTTCAAGTTGTCCTGTAGTGGATAGTGTGAGTGTCTGTGAAAGGTCAGCTGTGGGAGCTCACAGGCTTGTGTTTACATCTGAGCTGTGCAGCAGTGAATCACAGTCAGCAGAGTTAGGAGAAGTGTGTGTGTTGAAGAGCTGTGTTTGAGTCATTCGGGCCTCTGTGTTTAGAGTCCATGGGGCCGCAGGGTTCACATTAAAAGCATCGGTCATCAGAAGTGTAACGACAGCAACCCAGAAACTCAGCTTTTAGCCCCCCCCCCCGCCCCCCCAACAAACTGGAGGGGGGGGGGGCTTTGACTGGCACACTCTTAACAATGTGATATTACTGATTTTTCACAGGATGATGTACTGCAGCTTTAAGTGTTTAAAATCCAATTGATAAACTTCTCCTCTTTTTCTTTCTTTCCCTTGATCTGCCTGACATCATCAAATACATGTTGACAACAGCTGTGCACATTACACAACTATACAACTCTCTTGATTATGCAAACAAACGAAGCTGATGTGGGTTTCTTAAATGCACAATCTCTCCCACACAGCGGGTGACAAATGTTCCGCTTAGAAAGATTATCTGAAGTCTCATGCTGAGCATTTGGCTCTCAGGTAATAACATCACCTGCAGGTGCACATGAGTCAAAGAGGGGGAAGAAATGCCAAATATAGTTATTATTTGCATCTTTATTTGGTCGCTAATGTAAAAAAAAAAAAAAAATACATTATTAAAATCATATGTAGGAAGGGAGGATTGATTGCCTCTTGTGATTTGCCTTTTTGAAGATGCAACTTGGGGATTATGTGTATTTCTTTAGAGCAATATCACAGGAGAGGGAGTGATGTACGGAATATCAGGACTGCTGTGATTTAGTCGTAGGTACGAGGCAGCGATAGTCAGAACAACATCTCGACCTCGAGTGTGATATTACTCTCATGCAACAGTTATACAAGCAGAAAATAGTGTTAAAAACTACAAAATAAACAACAGATATTTTTTTAACTCCACCAACTCGGCTAGCGCCACAATTTCACTGAAGCTAGACTGTCGCCAAGCAACCCAAACATTCTATTCTACTGCACTCTCGCTACTCTCTGGGTGTCCATGGTTACCACATAGCAGCTCTTTGTAGTTTGAACCTTCACTTGTGAAATTAATTTTATCATAAAATCAGTGAAATTAGAGTCTGTTGTGTGATTCTCAGGGATGAGATGTTAATTAAAAGTATTCAGAACTCCTGGTTTAGGAGGACTGGTAAAGTCCCAGTGATGTGCCTCTTGTCCAATCAGATTGCTCAGTCGGATCTAACTGTTGTGTAAAATGACTTAAGATATTAGTAACACATTTATCATTACAGACGCCTTCAAGTGCCGATTTATAAAGAGTGAATGGATTTTTGTAAGGCAGCCGTCCTCTGTGATTTCATGCTGTCTATATAATGATTATAATGGCTACTTAATCAGGCATATTCCCTTGCACAAACAATAGGTTGAATTACTATGAAAGTACTTGACATTTTAAAAAGGTAACATGAGGCGACAAACCACTAGAAAATTAAACTGGCACCACAGCTTGAGTACTTCACGGTGTCCAGTTTGAGCCATTTGGTGCTCCTTGTTAATCATAATTAAGGCCTCAGGCAGAAAGGAAGTGTTCCTTGAGCTACTTGCACAGCATTAGAAAAACTAGCTGGTCAAGATGATGAAGCAAAACCGCACTTACAGCTAAGTGCATATTAGGATTTAACATTATGCCAAACAGGAGGCTTTTATTATGTTACTTTATAAGGAGTAATATGTCAGTGTTGGCTGTTAGCTTTTTCTGGTGCCCCCTACTGGCACAAAAAATATAATAAAAAATGCAAATATAAGTGGTTGTGCGTTAACCTCATAACTAGACATACCCATTCTTAATCTCTCATGTCTCTTTTATTCTGACACAGAGGGAAAAACGGACCCCAGCTCCAACAACAAATCCCCCAGCGAAAGAACCGACGCTGCACTGACGGTTCAGGACGTGGACGGGGTACATCTGGAGGAGGGAACACAGGCGAGGTCCCAGGAAGAGGACTCTGAGCTCAGTCTGAGCTTCCACGGCTACGTAGCTGAGCTGCGGCAGTGCCAGAGCAAGATGAGGAGCGCTCAGATGCCACAAAACGGCCGTAACCCACCGGAGGGCACGGACTGTCAGACAGACCTTTTCAAGGCCACTGTTGTCTAAAGGGAACCCCCCCCCCCCCCCCCCCCCCCCCACTGCTGCACTTTTAAAGCCTGAGGCACTGACTTTAGAGAGGGAACGAGTCACACGATGGGCTGCATGTACAAAGCAGTCTATTTACACTCCAAAAAAGATCGATATCATGGTGATAGATATTGTATATTTGTTATGAATTATGGCGTCTTGTTGTTGATTTCTAGTACTGGTTGTCATTTTGGGACAGTGATGTTTTTTGTTATTGTATAGTTTAATTAAGAGGTACAAAACAATTCTATTAAAAGCCATGTTAGACCGAGGACAACCATGGAAGAAGACTGTAATGGGATTTTTTTTTGTACCATGTTCTAGTAAGGCAAAGATTGTATAAGGTTCATAAGCAGGTTTTAATTATGTTTTTAATTTAGCTTGATGAAATATGATTTTTTTTTAAAAGCTAACTAAAAGGTCAGCTGCATTAGCAAAGGGAATTGACAATTCATTATCCTTTGAATTACAATTAAAGAGAACACAGTAATTTTAAAAATAACAACTCTAATTAAAGACACGAGTTTGACAGAATGTTCTTCACTCCAGTAATTACTCAACTTAATGAGTGCTTGTTTTCCACTGAGGAAGATGCAGCTGAAAGCTGTTGAAAATCAATGGACGATATATTGGTTGATTTTGTTACAAGAGCTGTTAATAACAACTTTAAATGTAAACACTTTGTCAAGTTTAATTTAAAAATGTTGCTAGCTTCTTTCCCTGCTGGAAATGAAGGCTGTGACATGTAGTTCAAACCTAAAGAAAACCTGTCATGTATACCTGAAATTTTAACATTTTACAAAACTACTTGCCCCATTAGAAAGTGGTACCTGCTTTTGTTGAACTAAATGCTCAGCAGGACTATTTTTTTAGGATCAAAAGGGAGTCAATTTTATTTTTCCTTGGATATTTACCTATTTCTGGTTTACATCTCTTTCCTGTGTTTTTCAGATCATGCATAATTGGTACCTCTGTTGCCTGTACTTCTTGCTTCTGTGGTTTTGAGGTTGTCAACATGTCGAATGATTAAAAAAAGCTTTGATGGCTGCTTCCAACAAAAAGGATGCTGTTTCTTTTGTCCATATGTGATTAATGGAGGTATTCCTAACAGCAGGGCGATCCCTAAGCAATCTTAACCTCTAATCCTGGCTGTAAAAATATCTGAAATACTCCTTTGTTTTGGTTTATAACCCAGTCTTCCATCAGGCATTCACAACACTGAGATCTCCTTGTCATATTTGGCTATAGCTACCTGTGTTTGCTAACTTGAGTCAATAATTAAACGGAATAGATTGAACAGTTGAACAGTTTCTTGTTTGGAGTCACCTTCTCTTCACTCTGGGATTTGACCATAATGTGAACGTGCTGTTTAGTCGTCCTACCTCTTCTTTGTATTTTTAGGTCAGCATCTGGAGAGAGATTATTACAGCTGGTGAAAATTAGAGGTTAGATTATGGGACTTTGTCATGACAGAGCTTGTCGCTGCTGGAATGTTGACAACGCATAAGGCCTATAAATGGTTAGTAGGCCTCTTCACTTTCATGCCTTCTTTATCTCAAAGGTCCTGCCATTACTGAATTCTTCATTACAACAGTGATTTCTTTCAGATCCTTGATACACCTACACATTTGACATTCTCTTATCTTAAAAACTTTAAAAATGTGAGACTCCACCTGTGAATGTTTTGGCGTCTAGACTGCTTCTATCCACTGCTTCTCTGGCAGTTCCCATGGCAGCAACTATGGCACAGTACATAATAAGTCTTTTATTAAGAAAAAATACTCCAGCTTCATCTGCATTTTACAGCAATGCAACACAAAACACAGAGCTTGATGTCATAAACGTTTTGTGGTAAATTGTTACTAGAGTAATCGGCCACTGAGCGTAGAAATAAAGCAGAGATTTTCTATTGAGTGGTTTATGGTTTTGAGAAAGTAGGCCTTAGTTGCCTATATGTCACCTTAGCTATTGTCTGTGTTTGGATCAAAATGATCTAGGACCTGATTTTGCAATAGAGCATGACTGTTCCAGGGCTTAGTAGTGAAGTGACACCCACATGTTACCTCATGCTTGTGTCATGGGCCAGGTATACCTGTTACCACGAGTAAATTGCTGAGAGTTTGCAACTACTAGCCTAATTACCAAGAGAAAAAAAAAAACTAACTGTTGCGCTAGCCTAATTACTAAAACACAGATAGGACTATATTTTCTAAAAAGAAAAATTCTTAAAACTTTGCTTGTAGGATTTTTTTAACATAACTAGAATAGCCTTTATTAGCATAGATTAGGCAGCAACATTGAATTGACTTTTTTTTTTAATTCAAGTTTTCAAATATATACCTAACAAGCTGGAACTATAGAAAGTTTGTCAACTTTAGATTTTTAAATAAATGAGACCAATTTCATTATTAATATCATAATAATTTATATGGCCTTTGTTGTCAGCCATGCTAAATGTTACTTTTTATCTCTGGGGATGGGCAACTTTGGTCACAGCAAGGGCCACATTCATTTAATTCTCACTGCCAGAGGGCCAAATTGTAGTATACAAAAATGATTACAATCAATTATGTCTCAAATTTAACTCAACATATACCAGTGATGAAATATTATTATGGACATACTTCTGGTTTTCATGATTTCATGGCAGATTTTGTCATGTTTTCTTCATGTTTCCAATTAATTGATGTGTAAAAATTGACCTGAGGGCCACGCTGAGGGTTGATTGGGGCCGCCAGTTGCCCACCCACCGCAGGTAACTTTAGCCTACTTGCACGATGCCATGCTTGTCCAAATGTTAGGCCATATATTTGTCAAATTATCTTATAATTTATTATTAGCCGTTAAAGTGCTAAGAGCAATATTTAGTTTTTTTTAGGAGACCGAAACTTTAAGCTTTTGATATATTTCTCATACATTTGTTTGTGGAGCTACATAAACTTAATTTACACATTTACATTTGTCAAAATAAATCAAATGTTCGAAAGAGAGGACTTCAAAATGTTTTACTCGACCAAGTCGCCAAACATCCAACAGGAGTGTTCACGTCATGGATCCCCGCGGCAGGACAAGGAGGGATATCCCGCTCCGGCCTGAGCCGCCCCCGCTCCTGCTCCAGCCTCTGGAAAGTTTGAAACTGTCCCATCTCCTCACCCTGACGATGAGAGGGGAAACACCAGCCGGGGCATGGGATGCCTCAGAGATAGACAAGCCTAATGACGCAACGGGTTTACTCAACACAGCTTGAAATAGTGAGGAACAGGATAATACTTGCAGGGTTTCCCACGTTTCCTATGACCAAAAGCAGGCTGAGGACTCGGAAACTGACAGATATAACGTGACAGGCGCACAGACTTTCATTCCGAGTTGAGGGTTTAAGCTCCTCCGGAAGCCAAGGACCAACAAACTTTCATGATGGCATACATTTTACTTGTTCTTCTGCCTTGTGTTTTCACTGCACGGACGGTAAGTTTAAACTGTCCTTCTCCCCTCTGCTTGTTATCTTTCACTATTTTTTGCGTGCGTAAAAAAAAACAAAAAAAAAAACGTCTCTTTCTCGATTTCAGCGCATGTTTGTCCCTGGGTATAAAACTGTCACCTCCACAGAGCCACAGGGAGAAATCCAGAAAGGTAAGTTTTACCTCTAACCTGTGTTTAGTGTTGAGGAAAACATGAGAGAGAGAGAGGGAGAGGGAGAGGGGTGGTGCACATTGTATACTGGCACTGAATGTGATATATTTTCAGCTGCAGAAAGTTGCTGGTGCAACATGCAGTAAATCTTCAGCATGTGTGCTTGTGAAGGTGTGCTACGCCTGCTTGATGTAGCCTATAATAACAGCATGATTTAGCTTTTCTGATGAGAGGATTGTGGATTTACTGTCCTCTGACCAGAGCCTTGGACAAAGTCAAAGGAGTCTTTGTCTGTGAGGTACAAGGGTGAAACTGCAAACAAAACAAAAAAAGATGTTTTAACACATTCTGATAATCATTAACAGATGTTTATTATTGCTATTTTTTGCAGTTCTTACTACAATGGGCAAAGAATGTAAATTCCCATTTCGCCAGGGAGGAAGGATTCATCATCACTGCATCACCGTCCTATCCTCAAGACCATGGTGAGTCCTCATTAGCCAAACCCTGTCTCGATTGACTGTTGTGGTTACACAAACAGACTCAAAAGAGTGTGTGTGTGTGTGTAATCAAGCAGAGATGAGTTGAAGGTGTTGGCCTCGTCATTTTTTGGATTTGTTCCGACTATAACTCACACACCACAGGTTTACACACCTATACAGACTGCAGATGTTACGTCAGGAACAGACACACTGGTATTTTTCCGTCATACAATGCAGTCATAATAGCTGTGATTAAGCTCGAGGGGCATTAATGCAGTGTTTAATTGTAGCTGCATATAATTACAGCCCGCTTTGATGAGGGATTCTTTCGCAACGGTGAAACATAATGACATCTTTAATGAGGTAATGAGCTAATTGGCTTGAAAAGAGCTGGTTATTGTACAACTGGTGGTGGGCTTTGTCAGGACTTGTGTGTCCTTGATAAGACTTTCATAAAAAAAGTGCAAAAAAACAAAAGTTATGAAATAAAAACCTCTCAATATATCCCAGATTTTTAACACCTTATTTCTTCATACGATTTATATTCAGGCTAAGTGAACAGCTGCCTCGGTTCAAAACCATCATGCCGCACTTTTTATTGCTTCAGATTGTGACACAGCAGCTACATCTTATTTTTATTAGAAGAAAAAAAAACAAAACCTGCATTGCTGAAGGGCTTTGACTGCTCAACCCTGGGAATGAAGACAAAAAAAGGGGTGGATGCCAGCAAGTTGGAGCAACATCAACGCTATTACATATGGCCCAATGTCTGTGGTCCACCTACACATAACGTTTCTTTGCAATGTGAGCCAGCATGTTCCTGCGATCTGCGTTTTCATATTCAGTGTCAAGACCGGGATGGCTTCATCTAATAGAGATTCCGAGATCCAGAGGCATGATGGTTTTTACTTTGATTCACTTAGCGGATGATTGACAGAGGAAGAGAGCGTCGGTGGGTTATTGTTTCCATTTTTTTTTTTCTTCTCATGATCAAACTGGAGTCAGAGTGTGCAGCATTTCAAAGACGGCGCAAGGTTCAGAGCAGCTTGGGAACATATTTTTAAAAAAAGTTAGGAGGCTGTGTAAAATTGAAATAAAAATAGACTGCGATGATTTATAAATGAAACACACCTGGTGGAACGTCTCTCTGTTAACAACATCAACATGTTCGTAACATGATTGGGTGGAAAAAGCCAGTGCATACACAAGTACGTCACTCATTCAGGCACTGAGTCATAAAAAAACACTGGATATGATGCACAAAGACTCGCAACACCATGGTTCCCAAAGATATTCTTTTTGATTTGCCATATGCATTAAAGAACACAGCGTTTCCAGCACGACCGGGCTCTTCATCTTCAGGTGCTGGGGACATAGTGGTGCGAGTCTTTGTGGGTCTCATAAAAAGGAGCGTCCCATAGAGACTGAGTTTGTCTGAGGTAAGGACGGAGCGTCCCATAGAGACTGAGTTTGTCTGAGGTAAGGACGGGGAGGGGTTCAACACTCTGAAATACCGTGCGGACAAAAAGAACAACACTGTAGGAACCATGTTCTAGAATCTGGGTATTTCATTTTCTTAAGTACATGACAGTATAATCATTAAAAGAGTCAAAGAATTAGAGGAAACATCTTTATGGATCTTCACTGCCTGGACTCAGGAACACTTCAGAAGCACTCTGAAGAGTCTAAATGTGAAATTTCTTTTTTGGAAATAATGGACACCACATCCTCCAGGCTAAAGAGGAAAGGAACCATCCAGCTTGTTATAAGTGCTCAGTTTCTAAAGCGTCAATGATACACCTTAAAAACAGGTCAATCAGATCAATCCCTGCTGACATTAGTCTGGACTACAGAGTCAAATAATCCATCAGCAGAAATCCTTTATTGCCATTTAGAAGACCTTCTCAGTGAATGCATCGTCCTCCATGGCTAAAAGAAGAAATACAAATGTAAAAAAATGACCAGCACTGATTATTGTCATATAGGTCTAACATAATATGATGAAATATGTGAGTCCAAGTGACTTCCTGGTTTCTGTGTAACATGCCTGTATCTCCGTCCCTAGGTGCTCCCTCACGCATAATTTTGATCGTGACCGGCAGTTTGGCTTCTGTGCGCGGCAGATAACTCGGCCAGACGGTGAGTGGAGTAAACACACGAGTACATTCAATCGGACTGAACAGCTTTCTATCATCTGACTCGTCTCTATTTGAATTGAAATGATCCACTCGCTGAGTCGGCTGTCGATTTGTGTTTCAGTTATTGTCCACACATCACGCAGAGTCACAGACCCGTGTCAGATGAGTCCGTGTCAGAACGGAGGCGTCTGCACGTTGATCCCTCCCGGACACTCGTTTGAGTGCGCCTGTCCTGAGCGCTTCAGCGGGAGACTCTGTGAGCAGAGTGAGTCGATGAATTATTATCATTAATATGAATGTATGAATAACACATACTGTATAATACCACATTTATTTGGTTCATTCGACCTTTGACCAGTGTTGAAATATGTTTCAAACTGTGGATAATCACATTTACTGGGTCAACCAAGAATCAAGAATCCAAGCCTCTGATTTATTTCATAACACTGTGTCAATCTCCTGACATCCTCAGAGGGACACAGGAGCCAGGAAATGATTCCCTGTAGACATTTCAAACAAGATTAAACAGACTGCAGAATGTTCCTCATGTGCAGGTGCTGTGAGTCATTTCCAACTCCACATTCAAACTCATCTCCGTTAATCACCTCCAACACAGTCCAATCGAAACACACACACGGAAACACACACAGGTATCCACTCTGGATGCAGCCTTCACACGGCTCAGCACACCGAACCCAGCTCTTCACGCTCCGACGAGCACTTCAGTCTCCTCTCACGTTTCAACATATCACTTTTTTTTTTTGTCTTCTCACGTCTTTTTTTTTTTTTTTTTTTTTCTCTCTTTTTCCAGAGAAGTGCTTTGAAACACTACACCTGCGCTATTATGACACCGGAGAGTCTTGGGGAAGGATTCACCTCCGTAATGTGGAACAGTGCACATGTGTGGCAGGGGAAATGGAGTGTGAAAGAGTGCGCTACACACGTAAGATGTGCTTTGTTCTTCTGCTGAAACTGTGTCTTCTCTTCAGTTTAATATGCACTTAGAAAGAGTGGCCTTGAAGAGAAGAAAAAAACTTCTTCAGGAGTTTTTGAATCCTCAAACTTTCTCTTTCATATCAGTCCTCAAATGACCAGGGACTCCCCTCCCAGCCCGGAGAAACACTTTTTATTCTTTGATCCCAGAGTTACAGGAGGAAGCTCTCCATGGAAGTGAAGGCAGATTATATGACTCAGTGTGACTCAGGAACACACCCCATGGGTCCGTAAGGTGCTTTTATCTCAGTGGGGGGCTGTTCGAATGCATTCAACAGATTCCCCGGCATAAAGGAGAGAATGGCAGTGGGCTGGTTTCGTGCTCCTTGATCCCGAAACTGTGTTTTTTGTTTTGTTTTGTCATGATGGTAGCGGCTTATCTTACAGTAGCCATGGGAGAAACATCCTCCCCTTCAGCGAAACCCGCCTAAATATCTTTTGAAATTCTACTCTCGTTTTTTTCCCCCGTTTTGCGCTGAGATCATTTTTTTTTTTTATCTTTTGGCTCATTCCAAAAGAAATATTCTTAAGATGACCTCAGCGCAGATGTGGCATCATTATTATCTGACCCTAACGCGTCGGTCTAATTTGTGTCGCTGGCGCTTTTTTGACCTCTTCTAAGCCTTTCACTCTTCATGCACCTTGGTAGTTGGTGAAGTTGTGCCAGAAAATCCTCTGCATCTGTGTTATCTGACAGGGAATATACAAAGAGGCAGATACACAATAAGTACATCCTAGCACAGGACCAGTTTGAACTACACATTTTAACTGGTAAAGAAATAAAAGGCCCACTACATGCTGGAGATATTACCTCGATGTACTGCATCGTCACCATATTAGAAAAGTAACTTGATCAATTCTGACTTATGTACATGACATACAAGGGATCGAATGTTGTTTTCTGACCTCAGAGTAACAAACACAATCCATGCATTATTTGTACCCGTTTTCCCATTCGGGGTCATGGGGTACTAGAGCCGATCCCAGCTGTCATTGGTCGAGAGGCGGGGTTACATCCTGGACTGTTTGCCAGTCAATCACAGGGCTGACATAAAGAGACAGACAACCAGCCACACTCACATTCACACCTATTTTAGATTCACCAATCGCGCAAACTCCACACAGAGAGGCTCCTGTCCAACGGGGATTTAAACCAGGAACCTCCTCGCTGACCACTGCACCATTCTGCAGAGGTTCTGTTAAAGAGTAACAGAAGAACAGAATACCATACAGAACAGACGCAATAGACAAAAACAGCAACAACAACAAAAAAAATAGATGTTGAAATGGCTACACGTTTCTTATGTACACAACCAGCAGACAAACTCCTGAAGGAAGTTTTGGGCACTTCAGCTGTCCCATTAGTCAGCTGCTCACTTTGCCTGTCTGTTGTTTTGCTGCTGGGCAGGTTGTGTACAGTCAGATTGTTTCAAATGAGCGGTAAAGTGTAACAATAAAGCTTTGGGCCCAAACAAACCAAAACTGAAAGATGCTGAAACACTTTGCGAGCGCTGTCAAAGCTGGGAAAGCATTGTGTGTAGGTTCATCAGTGCCAGCTATAAAACTGTGATTATACTTAAACCAGCAAGAAAAAAGATGATGCTGAAGAAGAAATGTTCTAAATAATAATAATAATAATAATGATGTATCAGAAGACAACGTGTGACAGTTGTTCACATTGAAGATCTTTACAAAGTTACATTTTCTCCTCAGCTTTTCACAGTTTATGCTTGTTGTTTGGCGGCAACTTTAATATTTTCTTCACTCTCATAGCTTTGTATGGGTGGATTTTTGGCTGCAGCAGGCAGCTGTTTTCAGCTCAAATATATAAAAACCACGCGTAAACATCTTTTCATCACTTAACATCAGACGGAACACAATGAGCAACCAGCTGGTGATCAAAGCGAAACTTTCCATTTTCAGCTTTTAGAGACCGAAAGAAAGTAAATGGGACTTAAGTGAATTACGGGTTGTATTGTATGTTCGGTCGAAATATGTGACGTGCTTTCTCTGTGTGTGTGTCCAGCGTGTCGTTCCAACCCTTGTCAGAATGACGGAACATGCCGGATGATCACATCCACGGGCAAAGAAGTGTGTAACTGCAGACGTGCGTACAGCGGGCCGTACTGCAGCTTTGGTGAGTGAGAGCAGGACGGGAACAGAGCTGGTGGTAGTTTTTATGTTGCAGCCTCGTGTACACATACATGTTCACACAGTGCATGCATGTTCACACACGTGTGAGTGTAAGAATAGTTGAATTAGTGGCGGCAGGTGAAGACACGCTGCTAAACTTGTACTAAGTCATGCTCCTGTTGTTGTAAAAGAGCACAAAGAGTTTTTTCCCCAAGACTTGTTCTGACTGATTCCAGTGTGAGGGGAAAGAAAATCTGCTCGTCTAAATGTTTGTCAGACTTCATTTGTATCGTTTACATCCCTGCAGAATCCAGACATGATTAAGACGTCGGTGTGTTTTTTTGTGTGTGTCTCGCCGCGTGCATTTGTGTGTGTGTGTGTGTGTGTGCAGAGCCGGAGACAGAATGCTATAACAGCAGGGGGAGAGATTACCGAGGGGTGGTGGGTACCACAGAGTCCGGCGCCCACTGTCTGCCCTGGAACTCAGACCTGCTGTATGACGAGCTCCATGTTGGCACCATGAGCTCGTCACCCCTAAAGGGCCTCGGGGAACATGCCTTCTGCAGGTGTGTGTGTGTGTGTGTGTGTGTGTGTGTTAAGACATCGTTCATTAGCCGTTAGCGTGCTAGATGTCTTGTAGCATCATGACCAAGCTTTCAGTTCAATTATTGCATTAAAACATTTTTTATCAAGGAGTTAAATAGCAAGGCTACCTTCTATTACACATTTCATTTGTTTCTACTTTGAAGCTGCAACATTCATTTCTTACCCTGGACTAGCAAAGCTGTCAGGTCGCCTTAAAACCAGCATTATGCATTAAAAACACACATGGAGAGTCCAGTCAGTGTTTGACTAAAAACCAGGTCTCATCTCCTCTACAATCTCTCATCTCCTTCACACTGCTTTCCTCAGTCTTTTTTTTTTTTTTTTGTTGTTGTTGCTATGACTACCCTGTAGACATATGGCACACCCAGAGCAAATGGTATGTGCTGCAAAATGACCAAAAGATCAAAGAAAAAAAGCCCATTTCAAGAGCACAAACACACGCTCGGACTGTCTTAACAGTTCAGAAACATTTGGAATTGGGGACTTAACTTAAAAGTAAAAAGTAGCATATTGCAGCTTTATTATTAAGTATTAAAAAAATAGACAATTTTCACAAATAATGGAGTATGCCGAGCTATATGCTGTGTTTATAAAAGTGGTGGCCCACCGACACACACACACACTCTGTCCTCCGTGTTGTTCTGCGTGCAGAAACCCAGATGGGGACAAGAAGCCGTGGTGCTACACCCTAAATGACGGCGCCATCTCCTGGGAGTACTGTGACGTCCCCTCCTGTGTCATGTCTGTGTGTGAGTAGAAAAGGCACAGAGGAGTTTTGCTTGAACTTGCTTTTTTTATTTGCTCCTGTTTATAAATTGTTGCCACCCGTCTTTTATTAACGTAATTCTTTCCATTAATAATTGCCCTTGGTTATTATTGGTTTTCATTTTCATTGAGCCTTTCTCCTATAATTGGCTTTTTTCAAGGGTGCCATTGAGCTCATCACAATAACGTGTGAAATGTTACATCTCTTTCTCGAGGCCACTCTCTGCATCACTCAATATCTCCAGCCTCCCAGCCTTGATTATATATCTCAGTCTGCGACACTTGTCGTCCGAGGAGCATTCAAAAACATCCAAACACCTCATTAAAACGCTTTAAATTAGAAAATCCAGTGTTTGTGAGGGAAACTGAGAGCGCGGAGAAAGCGGCTAATCTCAGCTGAGTCACGCTGCACCGGAGAGCTGAAGTCAGCCAAGTCAAATGTTTCTGTGGCAGAGATTTTTTTTCTTCTTCTTCTAAACGTGGGCTCAATGAGATAAGGGGAAATACGGTTCTGACTCATCCTGAGTCAACATGTCATGTCAGGTGGAGCCAAATGTTAATGTGCTGAGTAGGATTTGGCACAGTTGGGTGTCTGTCATGATGCCAGGGGCATGCACCACATCCACAAGCTTTTCCCATCTGCTGCACACTTATCCACATAATTATTAGCATGAGGTTGCACTGTGTCACTATTAAACTATAAATCCGCTTTTCTGCTTCTTGCAGGGTGGGATCATCCAGCTGCAAAATTGAAAATATTTAGAAGAGGTATTTAGGAAGTGTGTTGGTTTGTGTTGTAGCTGTTGTAGTGGTTTAGTCGTTTTGAGCTGTAGTCTAGTTCCAGAATTTGAGTTTGAAATGATGATGCACTTAAACCTGTTTTCTCTTACAGCTTCTGCTAGAAGGGTAATCCTGCCCGGCGTTAGAAAACTAAACCCCCCCAAAGCAGACAAAAAGCCTGTGTGTGGAAAAAAGCACAAGAAGAGGTTATCCATAGCCAGGGGGAGGATAATGGGAGGAAACTCGGCCCTGCCAGGGACTCACCCCTGGATGGCCGCCATTTACATCGGGCAGTTGGACTTCTGCGGAGGCACCCTGGTGTCTTCCTGCTGGGTCATCTCTGCGGCTCACTGCTTCTTCGGCAAGTATGTCATGGATGTTTTTTTTTTTGTGGCACTTTTAGTTGACTAACTTTTTTTTAATAAAGGGTGATTCATCGTTATGTTTGTGTCCTTGAGATCCATTTTATAGAAGCACTCACTTTGAGTCAACACATTGCCCTTCATAAAATATTCAAAGTTCAGTGAGACACCATATTTTCTCTTAATTGTTTTCTGACTGTTATTGCTGAACAAGAGGTCACTCCTCAGAAGGCATGTGATTCAAAGACCCCTTCAGCATCACAGCTTTACCAACACGCTAAATTTAGACAAGCGTTGCAGTTCGAGGAAAACCTAAAAATGTCCCATGCACAGGGGGCTGTTTACATTTTCCCCTTCTGATGTCAACAAACAGGCCTCTTGTCATTGTTCAAGTTCAAATATAATATGACTTCACAGTGGATGTCGTACACTGTAGTTTAACAGCCACTTTGTCTTCATAAAAGTGCAATTTGTAAAGGGTTCATTATATCATATCTGCAAGGCTTTCTTCTAAACACACTCGTAAAGCCAGGACGCTTTTAGTATCAGCTGGGATTTGATTCAGCTAATTAAAAAGTCCACAATGTTCATCACAGCCCACAGCACTGAAGTGATGAACATAATGAAGAACATACTGGAGATTTTGCTTTTATTAGCGTCTTTAAATTGGGTTTAAAATGGAAAAATGTTAAGTCCTCAGGGAAGCACAAATGTACAGATGATTATCACACAAATATGAACGGAAGATTTGAATCATTTTTTTGTGCACACATAGAGTTTTTAAGACCAATTAAAAGTCGTGATGGCCCAGGATTCAACCTGTAGGGACCCTCTACAGTGAAATGAAACTTGTAGTTTTTACGGTTACTTGGCTCTATACTCAAATGTTTTACATTTATGAGTGTGTGCTTAATGTGCAGTGTGCTGATAAAAAGTGTGTCTTCCTTCAGCCCCCTCAAGTCGCAGATTCGCGTGGTTCTCGGCCAGCAGCATTTCAATGGGACCGGCATCTACACCAGGACGTTCGGAGTGGAGGATTACATCTTTCCAAAACAGTTCTCTGTGTTTAATCCAACACTACATGACATTGGTAAGCACACACACACACACATACACACACAAACACATAAACCCACAAACCCACTGACTCACATAAACTAGAAGATCTGCTGTCCCCCTATCAGAAACTCACTTAAGACCCCGTTCTGTGTGCACAGCTGTGCGTCACCAAGCAGCTGTGTGTCCCTCCGCTCCCCCACGCAAACACACACACATTCTCATATACTTACACATACACACAGTTGGGTGTGGCAGTTTCATTGGCTAACGGAGCCTCAGAGTCTGCCACTTGTTTCATCATTTTAACTATGTCTTCCTCTTTGCCCCTATGTGCTTTTGTTGCCCCAGTTCTGATCAAACTGAAAAAGCAGGACGGGCGGTGTGTGAGGAGGACCCCGTTCATCAGGCCCATCTGTCTCCCAGACAAAAGCATGACGTTCCCTGATGACTACTGCTGCACTATAAGCGGCTGGGGACACATGTACGAGAGTGAGTGATGAGGAAATCATGGCAGTGTTGTATCATGATAACAGCTTTTTGAAATCAGAGACTGTAACAGGTCACACAGCTTATTTGGTTTTCAAAGTCCAACATCTTTATTTATGCTCCTGCTGTTAAAAACCTTACATTTTGAGTTTGACAAGCTCTTCCATTGTTTTTAGAGGCTACTAGCTAAATCCGGTTGTACCATAGGCTGTATATAAATATGGACAATACATATTCATCTCCTTCCTTTTTACATAATTAAAGCTAAAAGATCGTGCAATTGGCGCTAAATAATGTCTGTTGACATCATTTCGAGCCAAGACAAGCACAGAAGGGATTTGGCTGTAGGAGCCGCGGCATTGATGCCTGGCTCCCTCTAGTGAACCAAAGCACAAAGACCCCTCAGGTCTGTGCAGTCTACAACTGAACAAGTTCTTTTGTCCAATAACTTTTGTGGTAGTGTTAGTTACATTTCCTAACACAATTTCTTCTACCTTTCTAATCTTGTGATCACAACTCCGCAGGAACCGCATTTGCCAACAGAGCTGTCAATCGTGATGTTACATTCACTAATTTTCACATGAAATAACTACTTAAAATTAAACTCAAAAAAGTAATATTTAAGACATAAATAAGGACTTAGCATGTTAAAAAACTTTGTTTGAGAAAAATGTTTTTGACCTGTATTTTAAAAGTTTCCCCCATGTTCCATCTGTTCACACAGAGGAGGCGGGGTTTGTGACCTATACTGCAGCCAGTCACCAGGGGGAGCTCTAAATCTGTTGATCTCATTGTCGGAAGCTCTTGTGCTGGCCACTCTTTGTACAGTTTATGGATTGTAATATGGCAATAAAGAATGAACAGTGGAACGCCTCACCTTTTGTGAAGCTATAAGATTCAGAGCTCCCCCTGCTGACTGGCTGCAGTATTGGTCATAAACCCGCCGCCTCAGTGTTAACAGAAAGGATATGGGTAAAATTATAAAATCTAAATGCACATCAGATAAAATTTTCTCATACCTGGTTTTGTCATGGTAGTAAGTTATTACCAAGATCAATGGTGTACAAGTCATCTTTTTCTGTGTTGTTTCTTTTAAATTGGTTATTTGATGCTATTAAAAGCTGGCTCGGAGAAACGGCGAGAGAAAACATAATGAACGCTAACACAAGAGTCATTTCACTTTATAAAACTGGGAGAGTTTGAATGGAACTGCATGATGTCAATACCCTAGCTCTAGCCAATCCCTAAATTCACAATATGTCTGCGCCCGTCACTGGGATATTTTGGCTTCGTCCTCTTCTACAGGGGGATGCTGAGGCATGCTGTCCATTTGTATTCAGTCATAGTCTAGGCGCTGTGCCAATAAAATGTAGTGCTACTTGATTAAGAAATTACAACTAGTCATTATTAAAAAATCAAGAGTGACACAAGCTTAAGTAAAGCTTAGTAACTTTTAGTGGCAGTCCTTTGCAAATGGTGTTTGTGTTGTAAGTGCATGAACTGATTCTTGTGTTTCAGAGTTAGTGGTATGCCATCTTGCTGAGTGTGATGTCACTGATTATGCTAATGAAGTTATTTTTATTTGCTAAGTTTGACTAACATTTTTCTGTTTAACATTTTGTAAAATTATTGAGCTTATCTTACCTTTATCTTATTAACTGATCATGAAAACTCTGTTCATTATCAGAGTGCTAGTGTTTCCACTTCAGCTAGTTCAGTTAGCAACATAACTGTTTCAGCTAACATCTGACTTTATCAATGGGTGTTTGAATAACTTAAAAAGGTTAGAAATCTACAAGTAATGTTGGCAAATAACATGCAACTACGTGTTTTGGATGTTTTGAAGGAAAAGGTTTACCTTTATTTTGATTAAAATGAGTTATGTGTGCTTTGTTTGACAGAGGTGGAGGGTTACTCCAGTCTGCAGGAGGCGGGAGTCAGGCTGATCTCTCATGACTCTTGTAGGAAGCCAGATGTTTACGACAACCACGTCACTGCTGACATGATATGTGCTGGGCTAAACAACTGTGCAGACGCATGCCAGGTAGGAGAGCATTTTACTAAGACAGGCAATCATTATTGTTAGAAGTCTAGCCTTGTGTCCAAGTAGGGAAAAAATTAAAGCATCTAAATATAAGAATCTGACAGATTCAACCAGCGCTCTACTACAGGCTGGGGCTCTTTTTTAATGCAGTGTGAGATATTTGAGTTCAGGTTTGTGTTTTACTAAGTTTCTGTAAACCCATGGCTGTTAAAAGAGAAGAAGGTCCTTCTTAAGTCGAAGCAACAATAAATTAGCTTCGTTTGTCAGACAATCATAAATGTTTAAAGGTTGGAGGAACAGAAGTATTTTATTTTACATAATAGTACGGATCTGGAAGGGTCAATACCAGAAACAAGACCAATGCTATCAGTGTAATGGAGGGGCAATTAAGACTGTAGCAAGGAATCCCCAAATGGAAAGTACAATTAAAAGAACGCAGTGGTCTGAAAGCTGCAGAGACGTCCTCGGCCTGCTGTGTAAAAATGATTTGCGCTCCTTCTTTTCAAATTAAATGTCACTGTTTTATTTATTTCCCCTGTGGCTAGAGTTCAATTTGTAGTATTACATTTGGTTTCAAGTGTGTGACTCAGCTGTTTGTGTTGGTCCACTTTGATCTGTGCGTGTATGTTTATATGAGCGGATTGTATGTGTTTCCCCAGGGCGACTCAGGGGGCCCTCTGGCTTGTGCGAGGAATGATGTCAGCTTCCTGTATGGGATCATCAGCTGGGGGGAGGGCTGCGGCCGCACTGGAAAACCTGGTGTTTACACCAAAGTAGTGAACTATATCGACTGGATCAATTCAGTGATCAGACGCAAACCAAAGGCCTCATGATTAGACATTACCTGGACATTAGCTTTAATATATTAGATTTTGTATATTATTGTACTGTATTCTGTTTTTATTGTGTCTTTTTCTACTGTGAAACATGTTCTGACTGAATAAACCTTCACTGACTTGATAGATCTTTGAGTGACTAATTCAACACCAAAACAATCCCAAGTAGACATTTGTTTTGGAGAACTTTAAATCACTGGTATGAATCACTTCATCAACTTCAGGAGTTTTAACTGTTGATATAAGCAATAAGGATTTTTTTTTTTAGCTTTTTCAAAGTAAACGCATTATTAAAGTTGCATCTTCAGGTTTACTCACAGTACTAGCTTTTTTTTAGGAGCTCCACACTTTATAACTGAGAGTTAAAGAAAATATTAACCATGCAATGAATATACTAATGGTAAAACAGTAGGACAAAACATTTGCACATCCATATGCAGCTCTTTCAACAGGTATCTTTTTAATAAATCTTTTTTCAGTGTTTAAAACAACAAATTCCACCTCGAAGCTTTTCTGCTGCTTTTCTCATTTAAATTCAAACAGGCCTATATGTAAATTTCATTGGAATAAATTCTGTCAATGATGGTTAAACTTTTACAACACCCGCATGTATTTCAGACACATATGTATCCGACCACTTCCACGGTATATAATATATTGTTTTATTTATTTTTTTGCAACAAAATCCACACTTTTTAAATTGCATGTATCCGTGTCTTGTCTGTATTTCGAGAACGGGTGTTTATTCAGGTGCTCTATTATGTTCAGCACAACCATTTATTGTGTTGAAATGAGGTATCTGTGGTATGAGAATCATGTCACCTCGTTGTTTTCCCTGCAGCAGCGCAGCAGGTGGTGTAAACAGGCCCAGGTGGCAGCAGCATGGTCGGCTGGCTGGTGCACACAGACAGACAGACAGACAGACAGACACACAAACAGACAGACACACAGTGGTCATGCCATTTTCCATGTGCCTTGCTGGGGGCGAGTTAGCGCCCCACCAGCAGAGAGAGCAGCTATTTTGAAAGTGACCCCTCATTCAGGCAGCGACGGTGCAGCTGTCAGGAACCATGACTGAAGATGACGGATTCTGTTGTCGTGGAGGGATATGCCAGACTCAGAGATGGAAAAAAGGTGTTATGCTTCACTAAATTTGCTGACGGATATGAAGCAGATGTGGCTTATACTTCAGCGCACTTTCGTCCGTGCTTAAAAAGTTTCTCTCTGCTTTTGTTTTTTTTCTTCCACAGTGGAAAACTAGGTGGCTCGTTCTTCGCAAGCCGTCGCCTGTAGCAGGTAAGGAGCGCCGGCTTTCTGTGTTTTGATTTCGGGGTTATTATCTCCACTCCTGATACGCGGAGCCTTGTTGCATGCGTGTAAACAAATAAATGCGCATGTTGGCTGCGTCACAGTTGAGGAAGCTGGCATGCCGAACACATCAGGTGTCAGCCGTGTTTTTTTTCCGCGTTTCATGGACATTCATGACTTCATGGCTTGTTTTTGTGTATTCAGAAACTTGGGCCTCGAGTATGGGCTCCGATAAAGGGCCAAAAAGGTTTGAAACAAACATTGTAATAAGTTATGCAACGGTGTCATACCCTGTTTGTGTATTTCGCCCAGCCCATTTTAAGTATTTATCATGTCTACCTTCATTCTTGTTGTTGCTTACAGAGTTGTTGTTTTTTTTGTTTTTATCTTTTAAATACTTTGGAAATTTGTATTTTTTTCTTCCATAATTCATTTAGCTCTGTAGGCGTTTCTTTTTATTATAATACAAAACCACTGTTTTTGGAATGACCCATTTGTAAACATAATTTCACATGCTTCAAATCTTATGATTGACCCTTACTGATCCCCAACCTTACAGTGAATGTGCCGAAGAGGATAATGTAAGCCCTGCAGTATTTATAGATGCACCCTGAATATGCTCTTTGTAAATGTGACGGAAAGACAAGTCCTCTTGCCATTGACTTGTCTAAACCCTTGAATTCAACAGTGACCTCTGATCTTTTCGCATCATAAGTAATCTCCAGTTTTCACCGTGATGAAATAGCTATATTGTATTCAGAAATGTTTCTGTGGCATATCGGGTGGCCAGCTACAAATGCTCCACAGGTTGGACTGAGGATGAGTGCTGCTCATCTTCAGATCTTTGATGTCGGTGTTATCACAGCTGTCTGCGCTCATGCCTCGTGTTATTTGGGTTAAGAGGTGTGTGTGTGAAGGAGAGGGATGCACACACACACACACACAGAGACATGAACACACACACACACACACACACAGCGACTGACTTGTTTTGTCAGTTGACACCGATTGTTTGACGTTGCCAAAAGACCTCAGGAGTGTTTCAGAATACATCTCATAAGTGAGTAACTGTCTCTCTGTTTATGTTTCCAGACTGCCTTGTGCTGCTGGTTTTTAAAGACAAGTCCGAAAAAGCTCAGGGCAACAAGGAGAGGGCCAGTGTCACCTTGGAGGAGATCTGTGGTCTGGAATTGGGACAGTGCTATGAGGGCGTGACTTTTACTCTGGCCATCCTCTGCCTGAACCAGGCCGCGCTGCTGGGCTTTGACAACAGGGAGGCGCTGCAGGCGTGGGACGTTCGCCTGCGATACAGCCTTGGAGAAGGTGAGAAGGAAAACAATGCTTTGGTGCGAGGGATGGGTACTGAAAACTGGTACTTCTTGGTACTGGCACATGTTTGACGCTGACAGTGCTGCTCATTGAAACAGTGCTCTTCCCGGTATTTACGTTAACGCTCTTAATTTAATGCAGGGCTAAGCGGAATAGTCAATTACTTACAGTTAGTTTGGATTAACAAGCTGCGGCTGACTTTAGAGGCACGCTCCTCGGTTTCAAATCAACTTCAGTAATCAGAACATCAGAAGGATGTGTGTGTCGACCTCGCCCCTCAGTGTGTCAGTGTGCTGAGGCTCAGCTGAGAGGAGACTTCAGTGTTCGATAAGTATGAGTAAAATAATTCAAGGAAAGATCAAAAATAAAAGCATTTTACTGGACAGAGACGCTTAACACATCAGTGTTTTACAGTGTGATAGGACTTAAGGTACATTAAGGAGAGTGCAGGGAAACGGTCTGTGTTTACTGTTTCATACTTTATTGCAACACCACACATCTACACTACCAACATGTTGGCTTGTTCTGTGTGTGGCTGTCCAATAGTGTTTGTGTCAGCCGTTTCCGGTCACCTACTGATCCATCGGTGCACCTTTAATCCTGATCTCAATAGCAATCACAATAATCGTGATTGTGATTTTTGTCATACTTAAGCGGCCCTACGACCACCCTGCTTCATACAGAGGAAAAACTAGTAGTTGAGTCCAAGAGAGAAACAAAGAGGTAAGAGTTCATAACCAGATAGTCAGGTTTCGATCGACAGGTCATTGATGACCATTTGGTGAACATTTTTGAAAAACAGTTCTCCAGCTCTGGGGATGGTTTGAAAAACAGTAGATCTCATAAACAGACATAAGTTCCAATAATATAAAAAGTGAATCTCTGTAAACCTTTGTCTGTCATGTTCATCATTGACTACCATGAGAATGATGACACTTAGAATCTGCTACGTTGAGAAATCGCTGATGTGTCTAGGAAGAATAATCAACTGCAGGTTGGCTGCAACAGCAGAACTTTGTCCCCCTGGGGTTTTACTTTTTGATTAAGTAACAGTCCATAAGCTCTGGACAAATGACCTTCCAGTCCTGCCAGAGGAATATTTCCAGAGACCTGACTTATCAAAGCCCTGCAGGTTCAACAGAAGAGTTTAGAATTCAGTCCTGTGTTTCACCTGTAGGAAAACAGGATGAGAGCTTTGCTGCAGCAGTTTTTAAACTTCATGATTTATTGAAGAAACGGAACAATGTGATAGAGAGGTCCAGCTGGGAAAGCCAAGTGGAAGTTAAGGTTACAAGAACATCATTTAGAAATATTTCAAAGATTGCAGAAACAAGAACATAACGTATCAAAGATTCATGAACTGATGAAAATAAACTTTAACATCCCACAATGAGGGAGCCATGTATCTGCAAGCAAGTTTTTTACATAATAAGATTTTTTTATTTTTCCGTTGAGGGTATGAATGTTTTTCTCAACTGCTTTGGGCCTTTCAGAGTTCTCGAATAAAAACAAAAACAAGTTGTCATCCATATTTTGAACATCAAAAGCAGTATGATAAAAAGTGTGATAAAACAGTTTTAATGAAGATGCAACACCGCACACATCACGAGAGCCAGAGGGAAAGTTCAATGTGTTTTATTCTGTTTCATTTGATAAAGTTGTGTGATAATTTGATGATTACACTTATGAAACATCAAATCTAAAAAGTGATATCTTATCCCCTAAAAACTACAAAAAGGTCCTCGACCTGAAACCTATGACTTTGTAATGTAGAGGACATATTCATATATTACAATAAATTAAGTTAAAGTAGAGATACACTGACCCAGTGCATGTGGAAAGGGGAATTAACAAACCAGCTGTTCTTGGTAAATTTAAGTTATTGTTACAAAAGGAAGGAAAATTGTGTAAACTTAACAAATTCAAATGTAACAGAAATGACCCTGAGGGTTCTTTTTGAATCCATGACCAAACATAACAAAGAGAACTCTAACGGGAGTTGAAACACTTACCCTTCCTATCGTGACACCCAAATGAAAACTAACCTGTCTTCAGTAAACAACCTAAACTAGAACAAGTAAACCTGGAAACTCAAAGTGAAATATTACTTGGCACAGTCCAGATAAGGAATGTTTGCCTAGTTAGCTGACTGAGAAGCAAGTGAACACAATCAAAAAAACAAGAAGCACAGAGGTGAGTCCAACAAAGTGGTGCAATGGATGCAGAGGTGGCCAAGATCTTATGGTGTTAGTCAACAGGTGCTCTCTAATTTGTCACACACACACACACACACACACAAGTGAGGGGGCGTGTGGCAGCCGTAACATACACAAAGCAGGTAACAACATGCAGACTTTAAAAGGTCAGGAATCTGAATAAGTCCAACTATTGTGTTATAAATTCAATCCACATTTTTCATTTTGTTTGCATCTCAGTGCTCTACACATCTCAGATATCAAACTCTTTGTAAATTCATAGCCAGGCGTGACGAGTGCGTTTGATCGACATGTATACAGCGTGGATCTGCAGTTATGTAAGTGTTGAGCTATAGGAGCTATAAATAACACAGTACAGTACAACTGCAGGCCGGAGTCCAGAACTCACTAACGACAGTGTGATGAGACGTGATAGTGAGGATAAGGACATGGTGCTAAAGACAAATTACATCGCAGTTGTTCCTTCCAAACTGGCATGTGTTTTGTAGAGGCCTCGTTAAAAGTGTGTGTGTGTGTGTGTGTGTGCATGTGCATGTGTGGTCCAGTGCTTAATGACACTGAGTGGTGTGTGTCCAAGCCGGCTGAAATGTCACCTGCCAGCCCGGGCTGAGGGCCACAGTGCACCGCAGAGCCTTTGTTTGTGACAGTGTATGAATCTTTCTCAACCTGAGTGATGACTTGTTGCAGCTCGCAGACATTTCCTCACGATCCCCCTCCATCAATCTCACCTGGTGAAGTTTGTTCCGAGAAGTGTTTGTTTAAGCGCTGCAGGGGGGAAAAAAAAAACCCTCAAGTGATTGGGCTACGTTCAACAAACTCCCAGGCAGAAACCCAAATGTAGTGCGCATGCTTGATTAAATGTCCCGCTTTGTTGTCTTATAAGGAACAACAAAAGGACTCCAATCACACAGATGTTTGAGACAGCTTTTGATTGATTGCATTGGGCGTCAGATCTAAGCCTGTTTCATTCTCTTGTGTGCAGCTGTTTCTCCTTTTTTATTGGTGATTGAAATGGAAACGGAGCTGAAGTCACAGATGTGTGAGGAACACTGTGTTTTCTATCCAGTTTATCCCCAGGCTGCTCAGATGAAGATTGTGCAGCCCTCACAATGAACCTTATATCTCCACGTACACGTCAACCGGCTCCAATGGTGCATTCACATATTCCACATCTTTAGAAAAACGCTCAAGTCGACGATTTACACCATAACTGAAGAGACGTTTGTCAGACAAGCGCATAAAAATCACAAAGGACCGCCTCAAATTTATATTCTCAACCTCGGTCACACCGCTGAACAAGCAATGAGCTAAACCTGCCTCCCAGCTGAACCAGAACTATGCACAGTATTCTAGCCTCTAGCCTTTAGCCTTAACAGCCTGTCCTAACAGCATGCAATGAGAGTGAGTGTCAGCGACAAAATCAGCGTGATTCAATTGTTTACTATTGGAACGTCCTGAATGCCCGCCAGTGACGCAGCGCAAAGCAGTGCGACGCGGCACACCAATGCCCCGTTTCTATTTTCCCGCTATGCCATGTTTGTAGACAGACGAGGATGGAGGGGTTTTTAAGGCACTGGCACTCACGTTTCGTACTCAACAGAGCTTGTTAGCTTGTTTTTTAAAGTGCATATCACTTTGCATTAATCATTTCCTCATTCTAATTAATATGTTGAGCTATGACTTGTGTCAACACCCGATAATTATTTTCCTGGCTTATCACGAGCCGTTTATCGATGAGCCTCTGAGTGTTGTGATTCAACAGTCAGCTGCTCATCAATTCAAAGCACCACCCTTCTGTTTGTCCGCCTTCATTACAAAAGCATGAGATGTTATATTGTTATACTGGCGTTCACAGAGCAGAGATTTAAATATTCAACGGATGCAGTGAGGACAGCTCCAGTGTGATCGATGCGACATCCAACGCTCGTTAATAATGTTAGGACACGGTCTCAAAGTCTTTTATACTGTATTTATTATGTTTCTCAATGAGGCATATTGAAGAACGTTATTTATTCAACTATATTTTCTGGTTTCTAGTTTCCAGTCTTGTGTGTTGATTTGTTGTAATGGTGCATCATGTTGCAGTGCAGTACATTTACTTTGCAGTATTGCACGAGGCAAATTTTCCCTCTTGGACAATAAAGTACATGTGCAGTTAGTCTAGATTAGCATAAAGAGAAGAGAAAAAGAGGGAACAGCTATCTTTACTGTGTCTTAGGTTTTAAGACTTGGCCTGTCTTTTGTTTTTACACTTCTTTTTTTCTTCTTCATTGATTTAGTTCACAGATTCAGTGTTGGAGTGTTACCAGGGACTAAGTTGGAGAGTGGACCTGCAACTCTTCATTTGTGCAACAACTTGCTGGCTCTGGCCCGGGATGTCCCTCCTGTCATCGTCGGACACTGGAACCTTCCAGACCTGCGCAGATATGGACCTGTACCCAACGGGTTTGTGTTTGAGGGAGGAACAAGATGTGGATACTGTAAGTGAATCGTCTCTTCTGTTGTTGTTTTTGTTTAGTGCAGGAACATTGGCCCTGTAGCTATTATGATGCTGCTAAAACTGGTGTTTGGTGCTTTGCAGACGGTCCCTAAAGGCATGGAGATAATTAGTTATTAGTCTGAAACAGCGCACTGTGTGTTTTGGAAGCATGCTTGTGAACTGAAAGAACCATAAAAAGGTCTGTTAAGAGATTTGAAACCACAAACAATGAGGCTTTGGAATGAAATCATCAAAAGCAAAATGGAGAAGCAAATTTTCAAAGCAAAAGTTAAATAAAAGAAAAGACAGTACTTAAAATCCTGTGTAACGGCTGGGAATTCAAACCAAATGTGTGTTTGAGGAAGCAGTAACACTAGCACAGACATCAAACACGCATTCCATCATCTCATGACAAGAGAGTCTCTTGAGTAAAATTGGGCTGCATCATTAGAGATTAATAGCTCGTAACATCACAATGGGAGCTGTGTTCTGCTTATGTCTTTTTCAAAGAGACTAAATAAACACCGGCTGTGATTCCAGATGATTCATTTGTTGCTTTCATGCAGCAGTGTCTGTGGAAGAGAGGCTCCTTACCAGCACAATGATGACTGAACAGATTAGAAAAGGGCAAAGTGGATACCTCTCCACCTAGTCAGCACTTTGTTGCCTTTGGTTTCTGTTTGTGGTTTAACTTTGTTTCAATTCAGGGAATGCAACAGTCTCAAATCATGTTTCAGAGAAGGGTTACTAAAACCATTTTACACCAATGGCCTTGGGACTGAGGTGGGTTCAGTTGTAGATCTGCGGCTGCACAGGTGAAGCCTATAGCAACACATCGACTTTCTGGAATTTGTATCAAGCTGTGGAGATTTAAAAAAAAACATACTTTAAAGAAAAATATCTGGGCTAGTTTCCTGTTGATCACAGCAGAACCACCTGCCCCGGAGAAAGAGAACCCAGGTTGTGATTTTTAGATGATGGAGCACTCCCAACTTTGTTGTGACTGTTTAGGAGAGTCATGAAGTGTATCAACATGGACAGACCCCGTGCACTCAGCCGGGTCCATTCATGATGGCAGCACGGCTGCTTGAGGTATTTTTGGTAGCTTTTGAGAAGACTCATCTCTGGTCTTTGGGGGCTAATAAATATTATTTAATCATCACATTGACTGATGTACTGGCTGATATCAGATCCTACTTTTTTAAGCAATTGGCCTATCAGAGGCATGTATTTGAATGTTATTCTAACAATTTTAGGGCTTTAGTCAACCAAAGAAAACTTGGTCGACTGGAATTACATCTGTACAGATGTTAGCCTGTCTTTAGATCAATCTAATAAGTGACAGTGTAGTCAGTGAACCCTGGCTTCAAATTAACATAACAAGCTTTTTGCAGCACCTCGGGGGGGAAAACCCAAACTTGCATCCTCATGTGTAACGTCTCCAGATCGTCTCCACAGATGTGGATGAAGTGTCGAGTCACAGACAGCCCCAGGCTTATTTAACCACTGATTATATTAATAAACAGACTGAATGTACTGATACTTTATTTCTAAAGTCATACAGAGGTGGAAATGTTTTGCTGATCTCTGGAAAGTTTGGGTATGACGTGATCTCTGATCAATACTGCAGTGCAGTTACCACCTGGTCTCAGCAGATGTTTTCTGCTCCACTCTTAACTGTGTGTAGCCGTTAGCCACACTGTTTGTGAATTAGAGTACTTTATTTTGCAGTGGGCACTGTAAGGCGACAGTTTCCCCTTAACGACTGCTTCTAGGCACATTTAAAGGGATACTTCACCCGTTGAAACATGAATCTGTATTGACATTGGGTCATATATGTTGTAGAAATGTGAAATACATTTTGAAGTTGGTGCCTTCTTCGCCGAGAAAAGGCAGAAAGTGTCTTTTTGGCTCATGTGGATGAAAGACACCAAATCCAGCAGCCGAAACACAAGACCGGCCTGTCGGCAGCAGCCGTCTCGCCGCTGTATTTATATTTTTTCGCCATTATCAGCTTTCTCCATAGAGCCTGTTGGCATAGCTTCCAAGCAATATAACGGACGTTAAGTTTCGATTCTGGGAGTGAGTTCCCACCCTCTGATCTGCGATTGGTCTGTAGCTTCAGTGGTCGAAAATATGAGGAACTAGTGTTGTAGTTTCACCACGCTAACCGCAACAGCTTCCAGTGATGCAAAAATCGTCATTTTGCGTCACTGGAAGCTGCTTTTCAGACCCATCTCAGGGGAAAATCAGGGCAGGATTTACGACCATTCAAAAATACTACCAGGTTTCTAATGATACAAAGCTTAATGCAAATGGGTGAAGTATCCCTTTAAATACCTGCAACCAGCACCGGTGCACAGAGGTCTGTCTTTAACTTCCTGTGTGCGTGTGTGTTGTGTGTATAAGCCAAGTTCTGTGCAGAAAAAACATTTTATTAAAATATAATGATTATGTATAAGTATAACAAGTAATAATATTACGTGCAATATTACTTAAACTTCCCTTTAGCTCTCTCTCTCTCTCTCTCTCTCTCTCTCTCTCTTAATTTTATGGATAAAAGCGGCCAGGAAATATGCTGGGAAGCCGTTAATATACCTCTGCGGGTCGTCTGTTTGGGAAACACTGGTGCACAATCATCAAGGTTGCCAGCGGCTGCATAGTTTATGATGCTCTATGTGCCTTCACTCTCTTCTACAAAGAGAGAGTCCAAAGTCGTTACAGCTGTTTTGACTTTCTTGTTTATACACCCATATGATTAATAAAATGGAAAGACAAAAATAAAATATATATTTAAATGGTTTCATTCATAATCAATGTTGCTTTCTAACACAATATAACTCGAAAATAAAATACATCCAGTTTTTTCCAACCCCTGCAAATAGGCCCGATGGATGAAGCTCATCTTCCAATAGTAACGTAACGTAAGTAACGCGTGCGATTTTCTGACCAATGAGATTTTGGTCGGACGAGAGCTCATTGACCAACCGACTGAAGGATGTTGGCACAAACTTCACTCCTTGTTTTGAAAGAACTTGACAGAGATTTGGCCTCATTTCCCAGAGTACAGCCTCCGGCTTTGAACAACTGTTGTTTGAATCATGTTGTTGAAAGAATCTGAATGCCTTTTGCTTATGAAGTTAAACAGTCACATATGGGTGTGATATTAATATGAATCGTGTTTGGATTTCATCATCTGCTTGGCCCTTGGTGGTGTGAGTACAATGAATCCAAATATGATTAATTAAGCTGATATATTTGGCTGTTATTGGTGATTTGATTTACCCACATGAGTAATGGGAAGCATATGATGTAAACGGCTGCAAACCTATTTTTTCCTCTTTGCTCTGGTGTGTTGTTTTGCTTTGCTCTGACTTGGTGGATTGTGTTTTAGAAAAAAAAAAAAAAAAAACCCATCTGCTTCATGACAACAAGACACCCGCTGCAGGAAACGATTCAGTTTGTGCACGATCACTCCTGCTGTGACCAAAATTCAGCATGATGCATCACTCCAGGGAAGATGTTTTTGAGAAACACGAGTTCTACCTGAGCTATGCTAGAACCCTCCGAGCTGTGTGTGTCCCGGTGATAAGGTAAACCCCAGTTTAAATCTTGGAAAACAAACCATCAGAGCAGATCCCTCCAGGTTTGTGGACACATGACACATGACGATCCAGCTGGAAACATGACTCCGAAAAATGTCATGTGTGATTTATTTAGTTTCATTAACCCTTTAACATTCAGCTCTCGCATTCATTGAAAGTAATCAGAAACAACTTGTACCAAAATAAGAGAAAAAAGGAAATGTGTGTGTGTAAGTAAACATGAAGGTGCATCTAAATGTGTGTTGAAGGGCGTGCATTCCTGTGACATGTAATCTCTCTGCACAGTTTATCCACAGCACAGGGAGAAGGAGTGCAACGCTGTCAGACCTCTCACTTCTGGTTAAAGCAGCTGTGGAACCGTCTGCTGCTCTGTGTGACCTTTTTGTCCCTGTGCTCGTTGGTCCTTTCTCTTACAGGCTTCTCGTTTTTGAGTCTGAACTGAACGCCAAGGCGTTTATAATGAGTGTCCTTTGACAGTTTACTGTATGCATTGTTCAAATAAAACACAATACAGTTAACACTACTACGGATGACTGTGGCTCAGTTGGTAGAGTCGGTCGTCTCTCAACAGGAAGGTCAGGGGTTCGATCCCCAGCTCCTGCTGCCACTTGTTCGATGTGTCCTTTGGCAAGACACTTAACTCCAAGTTTCTCCCGCTGCGTCGTCAACGGTGTATGAATGTGCATTAATGGGATTAGTTACTTTCTGATGGACATTTACAAAGTGACCTCTGCCGTCAGTGTGTGGATGAGTAGGTGTGACATGTGGTGTAAAAGAGCTCTGAGTAGTCAGAAGACTAGAAAAAGTGCTATACAAGCTCAAGTCTATTTACAATTTATTATTTATCTGAAGGACGGAAAAAACATAAATAACTAAGAAAAACAGGATTAATACTTTGCTAAACCTGATAGGAACATTTCACTGTTTCAACTGTGAAGACCCTCATGAGTCACCAAAGAATGACAACAGAAACATGTAGCCGGGGAAGGAAATAGAATGAAAACCATCTTTACCAAACCAAATATCCCTTAAGGATAATCATTAACGGACTTGATGAACGATTCATAACTAAAACAATTTAGGTAGGAGGCAAGGGAACACTTCCAGCTACTTTCAGAGATTAAGCAGATTAAACAATTTAAGAAATCCTCACACATGAATGGGAAATAAAAACTTACATTAATTACAGTTGTTAATTGCAGCCCTAATTAAAATAATGTGTTTTGATTTCTTGACAATCAGACCAATTAATCAAGCAGCAAATGAAAGCAGATTTGAAAGCTATGCTAATCATGAGATGAGAAGGGGCCTTTTTCTTAGCTTCAGGGAGATTTTTTTAGTTCAGTCTTTCAGTTTGTTTTTTGTTTTTTTTTCATCACAATGTACCCAAACAAAACCCACAAGAACAAAGATAAAAACAATCATTCTTTTAAGCATGGCCTTAATGCATTTCAGCTTCTGTCATAGTCATTCATTGTTTTGTTTTTGAGTCCCCCAACATCACTGTTTGGTTTTGGTGAAAACGATCTCAAACTCAAAGGTGAGAGAAGTTGAGAGAAAAGAAACTGAAGAGCCATTCAAAGCTTTGTGTATGGTCTCAGAAACATATGTCCTATTGGGTTGTTAAAGACCAAAAGTAGAGCTAAAAAATATATATATATATTCCACAAAACACAACAAAAATCAAAATAAATCAGTAGTAGTATCATAGTAAGTCAGTGATGTATATCTTGTGCTGTTTTTAATATAGTCAGAATGACTTCAACAGAATTAAAAGAGCTATTCAGACTTTTCAAGCTGTGATATTTACGCCCCGTGACATTTTGCCTTCAGTCTGAATGTCATGGAGGTGGAATGGGGGGGACGAATGATTCCCCCCCGCTGTACTGTCTTTAAAGGTAGTAACAACGGGTGAGACGGTTACAGTTGAGCCATCGGGGAGTGCAGCCCTGTGTGTGCGTCCATCTCTGACTGTGTGTCTATGTGGAGCTCCCGCAGTGCCGTGCTTCTACAACACCGAAACGCATTGTGGATTCCCAGAGGGGGAAACCAGTGCTACGCCGTCTCGGTATCAATATGAATTTACAAAGACGTGCTGACCGGTGAGCTTGGTTACATCACTTTAGTGAAGAATAAGCAATCTGAAAATGGCTGAAGTTGGGTACAGCAAACTCCAGAAACAGCCGTTGTTTACATTTTCCAGAGCAAAATAAATAACAGTGACGACACAACTGAAAATAGTAGTATTTGCCTTCGAGTTTGCCTACCTGGATGACTTTACTGTTGTGAGAATAAAAAGGGCACTTTGACCAGCCAGAGAAGATTCCACCTTATTTACACTTCCCACGTACGAACAGGATGTACTAACAGGATGTCATAAGTTGTGTTACTTTGTATGGATGCTGTGTTTTCTCTCTCTATAGAGGAGAGAGCAGACGGCTTCACGGGAGTTGTTTTGTTCTTACACTGAATCTTTATCAGGTTGTAACTGAACAAACCCTGCCAACTGTTCTTTGTTTGTCTTTGTTTGTTGTGCTCGAGCTTCTGGCGATGCACCTGAAGTTCAGTCACCTGCTGTCAAACACAAGACATGAGCATGTGTGTGTGTGTGTGTGTGTGTGCTTGTCCTCAAGAAGTGGCGAGATTTTAAGAGTTTAAATCCTGCCTCCACATAACGCCACGTCAGAGTAGGCGATGAAATACAACTTAAATGAATAAATATGAGCTACACTTAGAAGGTAATACATTTCCAATGACGGCTTGAGCTGAACTTTGACCCCCGCTCACGGTCAGGGGAGTGTTGGGAATGTGATTGAAGTCTGCTTTGATACGGGTGGTCTCAGGGAAGGTGTGACACTTTGACCCTTTTTATTGGTGACGCCTTGTAATGTTCAGCCATTTGTACTGTCAGAGGGAGGTCTGTGGAGCACAACCTTTGACCTTTGCATTCCTGTATCACCTTAGATGACATTTGAAATGAATGTGACAAAAGAAGAGGAAGTGAAGGGGTAATAGATTATTTGGTGACACTTAAAAAAAAAAAAAAAAAAAAATGCGTATGGATCACTTCCGATTTGTAGCCTCTCATTACTTATAATTCGATCCTTGTGTTTACTCACAGTCAACAGTTTTTTCCTGAATGACTTTAAATGGCTTCTTCTTTTATTTAGAATAATGAAGTGATGATGAGCGAATGGTTAGCCTTGGTTTTGGTGCAGAGAAAACACAATTCATTTGTTGGTCCATTTTTTTTTTAACAAAAGAAATTGACGACAATTGTTCTCTTCATTATTTGTCAAATTTATCCAACAATAGGTCGGTCTTAATGCTTGGTTTCAGGCTGAAAAATCTCGAAAACATTAGTGATCTGTGGTGCCCAGTTGATGAATTAATGATTGTGGTGGTCCTCTAGTGGCAGGATTCTGAATCTGCCACAATTTTCTGATTGGGTGGGTAGTTTTGTAATTGTCTCAGGCCATTTTCAGATATGTATTCCTGAGAATTTGTAGAGAAAATCATGAGGACTGCGCCTGAAATCCTGCTGAGCTGGACGCTCACACATGCACCTCAAACCAAAGACTATCCCTGTCAGACGGGAGGGGGCAAGACGTGACGTAAAAGGAACAACGTGGAAGTGTTGGACGTAGCAACAGAGTCCGCTATACGATGCTAGGGTTAGGGTTGATGAGAATATTTACCTTTATGTAAATGCTACAGTAGTTTGACTCAATCACAATATCAACAAAAGAGCGGAGGAGAACATACCAACGAACAGAAAACACAATGCAGCAGTTGAATTACTTGCATGGAAGATCTGGTAGCGCGCTGACAATCTGTGGTCGTGCACCAGTCACAGGTAATAAACGTCAACTCCCACTTGCTCGCGGTAAATTCTCCAGAGAACATCCTGCGGCGTTCTCACTTCAGCTCACTCAGACCTTCTGCCGAAAAAAATACCAGAAAATCTAGATAAAGTCAGAGTCTGCAGCTCTCCTTGCCCCTGCTGAGATTTTCACGAGTTTTGTGCAAGTGTGAAAGTACTATTAATGTGGCTCTTGAAATTCAGGTCTGAGTTAATGGTGGTGATGACTTAAGTGTCACGCTGACTTTTAATCACTCCTCATTGGCTTCCAAACAAATCCATTTAAATCCACTCATCGATTTATTCAAATTAGCTTCAAGTTTTGTTGCTGAGTCAAAGCCCACCATCACAGAGACAAGAATTTTTCTGGTTTTTAGCCTATTTCAAGGCGCCATGTTTCATAGAAATCAAACAATTTGATTTGACAAAGCAAGTTGGAGGCTCTCTGTTGGGCTTTAGCAAGAATTTAATGAATATTTCCCCCTCCTATTTAAAAAAACAACAACAACCATTGAACCAAATTATTAATGCTGAATGGTCAGTCACATTGGTAATTTCAGATGAGGAGTAGATTACCATTTACCTAATTCCCGTCTATTTGCTCTGCTAGTGGATATTTCAGTCCTGTAATAAACAACGTGACACTAATAAAGTCTGCTTTCTACAGGGGCCGGTGTGTTTTTGCTGGCATCTGCTGAGAGCGAGCAGATCAGCTTTCTGTTCGACTGCATCGTCCGAGGCATCTCCCCCACCAGAGGCCCTTTTGGACTGCGGCCAGTTTTGCCAGGTCAGTACTCGAGGTGTTTAAAGCTGGGTGGCTGAACAGGACTGAAAACCCAACCGTGTGTAAGAGAGGAAAAGATTAGTTTTTCAGATCATAATTTAAAGGGAGAACGTTGATCTCTCTGTCATCATTATGCGGATAATTAGCAGCCGAGTTGTTGCCAAGGAGTATCAGTAAACATTAAACAAGTCAATACTGGCCATCGTAAGGGGAGCAAGCCCTCTCTGGCTCCCCTCCTGTGCCTCCAGGGATTTGTCGTAGCTTTTAGGTGTGCTGCCTCTCTGGAATCCGTCCATGTTTGGCTGAATGAGTCAGAGGATTCCTCCCGTGTGCTTTGATGTTACAAAATTATGACTGACAGCTGTTTTTTCAAGGTAATTGGATAATCTTCTGAAGAAATTTATAATTTTAGTTAAATCCTAACCCCTGACTTAGGTGTACTGTGTCGAATGTAGAGCCTAGTGTCTCTTTGGTCGTCAGTAAGAGGATAACTACTGTACTAACTCTGATTATAACAGTTGTAGTCTATGTATAGTTGAGGTTGTAGTGCCACTGTTGGAGTGTAAGCTGGATGATGAGCCCACTTCCAAACAGTCATTAGGCTTCTTTTACTCCTGTAACAGCAGGGTTGTCTGGCAAGACATCAGTTTGTCAAAGACGGTGAGGTTAGTGTGTTTAATGAGCACACTGAGCTCCAGCATGTCTGCCCTCAGCTCCTCTGTTCTCCTCTTGTCCTGACCCATTCGTCAAAGCTGGACAGCGTCTGCTTGTTTATTTGCCAAAAAGACAATTGTATTTCCAAATGCATCGCTTGTTCTTCTGAGATTGAGCGTTTTAGTGCCGTTTACCACGAGAATGTTTTTGATCTGATTTATTATCAGAATCACCATTTGAAGCCTTAGGCAGATTTTTTTTTCTCTTTGAGAAGACTCAACCTGTTATTGTTCTGTAGCCATAAATAACAGACAAAGTTAGTAGCTAGCTTGTGAACAAAGGAGCATTTAGCAGCGAGACAGAACAGACATTTTGAGGAGTTGTCAGAAACCAAAAAGAGTACAAGGTAGAGTGAATATTAGCTTTATTTTTACAAGGTGGTCACATACACTAACAATAAAACACTAGTCTAAATAACTGATTATGTAGCTGTGTATCTTGGTTTGTTACAAAACTTGTCAAGGGTGCACTCACACTTGGCAAAGTTGTCCCGTACCGTGCTTAAGCCAGATTGTTCCCCCCCCCCCCCCCATTCCCCCACTGGCCTGCACTCACACTGCTCCAGGACTAACCGGGCCTGAGCACGGTTACCTCTTGAACATAGCATCGTAATACAACGAACGCATGGCTTTATATGATCATGACGTGTTCTTTGGACTCTATAAAAAAAAAAAAGAAGGGATGCATGGTCGAGTCTGCACATCGGAGAACACCACAGAGAACATGACAGCTACTTTACTGACTTTGTGTCTCAGTTTGAGCCATTTCAGTCAGATACAGCCAGAACAAAACCTCTGCTTGTGCTCGTGCATAACAATCACACCTCTTCCATCAGTGCCAAGGCCAAGGAAGCGTACCGTGCTTGAGCATGGATCGGAGCATTCACACTAGTCAAACGAACTGGACTTTGAGGGTGAAGCGTGCCCGGTACGGTACAGATGACCCAGTGTGAGTGCGCCCTAAAAAATCCTCACAGGAGCTTTAAAGTGTCCAAAAAAGGTAGAACTGTTCCTTAATACAAAGACCCATCAAGGAAAATGGTCTCATCCCCATACCTTATGTATGTGTTTCCTTCTATTTCTGTTATTTTAATAACACATTTGGAGGCTACATATAATATGACTAAAGCTCTGCTGTCCCGCTGTGCACTTTCACACCTTCCATTTTCCACACTAGCAGGTTTTAAAGCATTTTCTCACTCAATCTGCAACTTAACAGGAAATGTTGACCGGGCAGCTGTGGGGGCTTGTGGGTATTCTGGTTTTCACACATCTTTCCGCCCGATGGCAGGTTGAGCTCATACTCCTTTTATTGCGGTGCGTACTAGAATAAATAGCAGGGAGGATGTCTGGGGGAGGGGGGGTCAAAGTCAACAGTTCACACACAAGCAGAGCAGCCAAAGCCTCCTAATCACTCCGGGCATGTGTGTAACCTCATCCACAGGATTCCACTGCTGCCGCTCTCCTTCATTTCATACTCGGTCACCCACCACCACACTCCTACACCCCCCCCCCCCCCCCCCCCCCCGCCCCTCCTGTACCTCCCCTTCATTTCAGACTCATCTTATTCCTCCCTACTGTCCCTCGTTTTTCCGAGAGTCACATCACAGTCCTTGTCCAGGTCTCTGTCCTACACAGGACCCTGATGAAACCCATCCTCCTTTTATTTTGATTAAGTGCTGTGATGTCCCCAGGCTTCTTTAATCTGCCTGTCACCCTCACACGCTCTAATGTGTCCGTCTCCCTCAGCCTTCAACTCTCCTGCTCGGTCTTTCAATCTCATAGATATAGAATATATATTATGACTTAAAGTTTCAGAACATTCTACTGAAAACGTTTTTAGTACAAAAAATAAAAAATAAGCCGCCAAGTGGACGACAACATTTGAAATGTAGATTACAATTGCTGCTAAAAAAAGAAGTGGGAAAGTTACCAGTATAGGAAATCTGTTTGAGTTATCGTTGTATGCTGTTAAGTGTAAAACATGCGTAACCGTAAACCGTGCTAAATTGTGACCAACTCCCCTTCATATTGTTCAGCAAAAATCAGCTGTGTTGATCCCCTTTACATAAACATAGACATTAGCTCATAGTTATACAGCCATCATAGTACAAATGAGCTCCTCTAACTTTAATTATTTTTGCCTTTAAAAAAAGATAGGACAGCTGAAAAGCGACAGGAGATGTTGGAAGAAAGAGAGGGCAGCGAAGGGCTGAGGTGGAATTCAAACCCACATACTATTCCAATCCTCAAGTGTGTGAATATCTTCTTACTCCAATACCCAGCACGTTCCCTTTGGATTGGTTTGGTTTGATCCATTTTGCTGATGTGCTGGTTGTTACACAGGCGAGGATATGTGCTTATTTGAGATCAGATGAGGAGAACATGTGAATGTTGAATCTCTTTATCAGGAGCAGGTAGTGGAGATTTAGCTGTAAACTCTAATTTCTCTTCTCTTTAAGTGTTGGTTGTGACTGTACAATACTGTCTTTTATTTGTATTCAGTCACGACAGGCTCTGTGTAATCTCTCTGTGAAAGTGTCCTTTGTTTATGCTGGAACATTTGGTTCACTTTAATTAACGTGCCATGCAGAGCACTTGATTCTTAAACCAGAAGTGTTCAGATCTTTAACTGAGAAGTTTCTGGCTACAATTTATTGCCAGAACTTATTACAAACATCAGTCTCTTGATTTTACACGTGCAACTTTTCACACATAAATACAGCAGAAATGAAGTATGTCTTCTGTAAATGTCTCTGTGAGTCATGACTGTCTACATTGAGCGAGAAGCGCAAGTCCTGCTGGCTCTGTTGTTCTCGTAGCCGTGTTTACATCATGTTTACATGGACGGACAGCCGGCTCCTCCCCTTGTGGACAAAAGCTGTTTTAGTCAAGGACTAGAGAGAAGAAGAAGAACATCCTCACTGCTTATTTAAAAGTCTAGTAAGTGTTTCTATGGGCTAGCTTAAGTGTGCTAACATTAGCCTGCTGACACAACAATGGTGCTCAATTGAGTTGACAATCATAATTGTGCGGTCTATTTGATATCTCCTTCGTGCGAATGCGAGGGGAGAGGGGTTGGAGGTGTGTCGCTGGAGGAGTGAGGAGGCTTCAGTATGGAGGAGGAGTTGCCAAATAGCAGTTTGTTTTGTTTTTTCATGCTGGTGCTCAGGGGCGCTATCTACTGGATCAAAAAGTTGCACATTCTTCCTTAAATGATTGTTTACATTTTCCCAGTTCTGGTGGATAGTTGACCTTCAAACTATTTGTTTGAAGTCAAAGTGTTTCTGAGGCCACCTACCTCTTTTGAAAATGTGAAGTAATATCTTTTTTAGATTCCCGGGCTGCCTTTTGAGAAAAATCTGTTTCTCAGCAGGAAACCCATCAATGTGTTGATGGGTCTCTTTATGTTTGTTGAGCTTTAATATTTTAGTTTGCTACAGAAGATTTAAAAAGCGAAGGAAAAAAAATCAATGTGTAACAGAAAACTTTAAATTAAATTAAATCATTCCTTTTAAGTGTTTTAGTTCGACATGAATCATTAAAAATCTGATGTTTGTGAGATGGGCTGAGCAGGGCTGTTAGAGAGGCATGTTAGAGAACTTCAAAGGGTAATTTATATAACCACCACACTGTGTACGTGTATGTGAGACAGAGGACACAGAGGGGTAAACTCACTAAAGTCATCCATTAGTTTGTCCTCCTGATCCATTATTTGTTAGAATCCGAGGACACTGGGGCGCTGCAGGTTGATTCTCCACATGTGCGAAGTGATCTGGAGCAATTTGTAGAGTCCTGATACATTTCACTAATAACTGTTAGAAGCTCTAATAGAGAAAAACAGAATCGATTTCATGACCTTGGTGCTCTTAGGGTACACGACAGATCCACGACAGTCTTTAGCCAGAACGCGTACCGACACCAACACGTGGTAGCACTATTTTTAAACCCTGTAGTGCACGAATACTGCAAGGTGGTCCCCTGTGTGGCCCTCACACCTCACAGACAGAATCAAAGTACACAACACTCCGGTCACAGTGAGAAGACAAACGTGCACACACTGACATGTTGTGGCTGCTGTTTCATTTGAATGAGGCCATAGAAAGACCACTGGTTGTTTAACGTCGCGTCTTCCCTTTGGTTTAGCTCGATGTGTTTTCACAGCGCTGTCACTGCAGCTCTCATGTTTGTTGCCTATGTTAGCAAGACGCCAAACTTGCCTTTTTGTCACTAGATAGTTTGATGCAATTTGAGCTTTGGATGCTCTCTCTTTGAACAGACCCCAGCTCCACGCAGACGAGTTCGGAGGAGAGGCTGAACCACGAGGCCCAGGAGCTGGAGAAGCGACTGAGCATGCTCTCACACAGGAGCAGCACAGGTAAACGATGTCATGTTAAAAACAGTAGAACTCCTCTAAAAGTTACTCATTTTACAGATCTTCTACCACACACTCTGCTTCTCTTGTTACATAATAATACCCAAATCATTCATAATCGATTGCCGCAGTGATCTGCTAATGAAAAAAGAAGATACATGGGTTTTTAATTATCCTGTACTTAGATGTTAATTAAGTTTGCAGATGTTTCTTTCTTCACAATCGCCATTTATAACGAGGGAGAAAGGGGTCTGAGGATAAACAGGTTAGTTATGCTCTTTGTTGAAAGCATTTTTTCCCCCGGAGAGGTCGAGCAAACAAGTGAGAAGATGTAACAATATGTACTTAAAATGAATCAATAATAAGATCATTTTGAAGAAGGCTACTAGATAGACAATACATCTCTGTGACAAAGTATCACATTGTGTACATTTTATGTAAGGGATCCACCAACCAATAAAACGAAAGAAAATAGATACTGTATTGATCCTGAGGGAAGTTCAGAGCCTCCAGTAGCAGCTTAGAAAACACACGATATGAAACATTTGTTATACCTAACAACACCCCATGTCCTCCCTCCCTGTATGTATATATGCACCGGAATAAAGATTTAAAGAAACCGTACATTTAGGAAATTAAACCAATACCAAGAACATTTACTTTACCAGTGCAGGAATAATAATAGAAACCAATGTACAATGTAAAACACAGTTAAAATTAGACCTGTACTCTTACAATAGACCTCTCGTTATACAGCTGCACAGCAGCACTTATGCTGCAATGAACAGCAGTGTATGATAGCAGGTAGTGCAACTTTTAAATGAGTCTGTGCATACTTTAAGGTGAAATACTACTAATATATTATTTGTTAAGATTAACATTAAAGTGTCCAACTAGAGGCTGTCTCTTTAAGACATCTGTGCAGCTGAAAAAATGCTTTTAGTCCAAGAGTCACTGTGTGCTTCCCTCCTGCCATAACAGTGAGGTGTTGTACAATCGTATAACCACGGGGGAAGACAGAGTGGAGCAGGATTGTGACAGCAGTCTGCCACTGTCACACTCCTCTGCCTGAAGGTGAAGTTTGCTGTGCAGTGCAGAGGGTGGTGGGCGTTGTCCAGGATAGAGAGCAGTTTGTGTAGAGTCTTTCTCTCTGACACCGTCACCACAGAGCCAGCCTTCCTCATCAGTCGGTCCAGCCGGGCTGCATCTCTCCTCTTGCTGCATCCTCCCCAGCGAGTTGTCAGGGTTCCCATGCATCCTGGAAAACCTGGAGAACAGTTGACCAAGTTTTTCAGTCCTGAAAAACACCTGGAAAATCTCCTGGAAAATCACGTGTTGTCTTGGAAATTGTTTCCAGCATTCTCCTACAGGGAAAAATGTGTTCATATGCACAATGAATAGCAGGCCAAGTGTGTCAAACACGGCTGAATACTGGCTAATGCTACTTTTTTACTTTGCTAGCATTGTCTCTTCAAATGCAGTACTGTGTTGTTAAGGGTTAATGCACCATAACGATGACCTTTGTAGTGATAACTTACAGTGGGTGTGATTAGCCTTGTTAAAGACTACAGTTAATATTACTGGTAAAGGGGCTGTGAAGTAAAGTGTGTTAAACAAGAGAAGTGCTGTTCATCTGCAGGTGTGGTTGCATTATTCTATTATCAATTTGCTTTCATTTTTAAGCATGTAAGAGATGATTTCATAGATTAGTTATAGCCATAGACTGCACGTCTTTCAATTTAGGCTTCCACAGAGAGGAACATATTAGATCACTGACTGTCATACCAGCCCGATCATCACTGGAAATGTGCCGGAAAAGTCCTGGAAAATGACCTCTGGAAAAAAGTGGGAACCCTGCTTGTTCCTTCGGAAGTCCACCACTATCTCCTTGGTCTTGATGGTGTTCAGCTGCAGATGGTTCGACCCTCACCAGCCAAGAAGAGATGGAGCAGCAGGCGTTTGAAGGCGTTTGAAGGTTTTCATGACATGGGACGTCAGTATAACTGACCTGTGCAGAGAGGTGCTGCAGTGCCTGTTAAACAGGTTGAGCTGGTTTTCTCTCTCAGTGTCCCCATCTTCTGTCTTGTTGCCCCTTCTTCTTGCAGCCTGTGATGGTTTTATTGACCTCACAAATATTAAGCTTAACAAGACAAAGTACAGATAGCATTTCTACAAGAAACTCACTTATTGGAAGAGCATATGAAACTTAGGAAAGAATGGGTAGGCCAGGCTTATTATTCATCTTTTTCCTCTAAGAGCAGAAGAGTAGCCACCTTGTTACATCAGGTCACCCCATTTGTACTTAACCCATGTAAAAAGGACTCTGATGGCCGACATGTCTTTGTCCATGGAACATTTTTGGTACACCTATCACTATGATGAACATGTTTGCCCATACATTCCCTGTCATGCTCGCAGCAACCGCAGATTGAAGTTTAGAAGTGTTCAATAAGACAATCTTGGATTGGAAAGATTAGAACGTGTTGACACTCAAAGCAAAGAGATATTAGTGTACATTCTATCTGATGCAGTTCTATGATCCTACGCAGACGCTTTTGCTTTGAAGCAGAACAAAATACATGGATTAAAATGAAAACAAAACTTCAGAGTAAGTCCATAAAAAGAACTCTGTCTGGGTTACAAGGAAATGTTTGAGATTTTTTTCCAAACCATCAGGGCATAGAAACAGTTATGTGCAGAGTTTGCAAAGTTAAAGGTTTGCATTTCACTTTGTTGTTCGCACGCAACAAACCCTTTTAATGAGCCAGAGACATTTTCCTAAACAGTCTGCTGAGAGTCAAACAGAGCGAAGCTCGGACATACAGTCAGTAATGGGAGATATAATCCTGTTGTTTAAGCTGTTGCTGCCTGTGTCTGCTCTCTCTCTGTTTTTTTTTTTTTTTTTTACAAGTTACTAACAAGCCTCTCTACTCAAATATATTCAGATAAAAATTAAACAATGTTATAAAATGGAGGGAGGCAATGATATCAGCGAGGTCTGGACCTTGGTTGTTAAAAATATTTTAAACAGTACAAGCCTTTATTTTAATGCATTAATATTCATGCATGCTGCTTGAAGTGATCTGTAATTTGCTCTTTAGAGTATAAGCAGACAGATGAGAGTGAATAGCCAAGGTCACTGTCTGTCTGCCAATCAATGTTGTCCCGCCCCCTCTATGAATAAAGGCTACTTGTATAAAGCTACAGTTAAAAAAGAACATAAACACGCGAACTTAAAGTACACATGTTTTCAAATGAATGCATCACTGTATAAAATGTACCTGATGAATACAAAAATAGATACTAAATAAGTGTTGAAGAAAACCCTTAAATTGTGCATAAAAACAGAAGTTTAAGGTAAACCAAGATAGAAATAAAATGAATTAAAAAACACAGAAGTAGAAGAAGATATAATTACGTACAGTAAATATAGAAAAAAAGTTAATAATGACTTCTTAATAAAAAAAGATAACCAAAAATGATAAATCAATAATGTTTCATACCTGAAATTCAATAACACATAATTCCTGTTGTCTTTGCAGTTTCCTCCTCGTACTGCCCGTCTGCTGGAGGAGACGACCGCAGCATATCTGGCTCCTCTGACACATCAGACAACAGCCAATCAGACTGCAGCATCAGCAGCCGGCTCGCCATTTGGACCGACCCTCCCGCCAACCCGTCTGAAAACACCAGCTTAAGTAAAACAGCTCTACAGAGCACGGAGAAGCTTTCTGTCAACCAGGGGGGGGGAGTTCGGCCCGCTGCCAAGCCCCCCCGGCAGCTCCAGGAGATCGGCCGTCAGAGCTCGTCTGACAGCGGCATCGCCACGGGCAGCCATTCCTCTTATTCTGGAAGCTTCTCCTCTTACACGGGCAGCCTGGACATAACAGCAGGGGAGGACTTTGGGTCTGTTTTCAGCTTGCCTCCCCACTTGGCTCAAGACCTGAGTCCCTGTACCTGCTCTGCTGTCCCTGGACATGAATACCAGGTACCATCATCACTCAGGTACCTCTATGACTCACCTAAGAGTCTGTTACCGGAGGGGAGCGGGACTGCCAAAGACAATGAACCCTCCAACCCAACTAAGGACACTCCTACCTCTTCAAACCTCACGACAGACTCAACAAAGGAGGAGAAAAGTAGCGTCAAACCCTGGGAGGGCCACTCAGAAACTCCTGAAACAAAGTCAGTGAGTGAACACTTAGAGAAGGGTAAGAAAACCAAGATGGCGCCCTCTAGTGAGCGCCCAGACTCCTGTTACATCTGCACCTCTGCCTCCAAAACCATTGTGACCATCTGCTCCGTCTGTGGAGGATTTAAGGTGAGAAAAGAAACGATTCTGTGTCATTTTTCTGTCTCTTCTTTCACCCATGCTTTACGCTGAACAAAGGTGTAGTTGTATTCCTGCCGGCCATCTGTTTGCCTCAAAAACAGAGAACAGGCGTCTTCGTCTTGTTCGTTTAAGTGGTCTCCTGCACGTGCTCACATGTACAAAAAGTAGCTTCTGTCATCTCACTCTATCATCTGTGGTGTGGCTCACTGTCAGTGTGACCTTTATGGCGCCCTGCAGGGCTGACGCTGATTTCAGCATTTGGTGTCAAAACCTAAAAAAAACAGTCCCATAATCCATCTGTGTAACACTTCAGAGTTCATGCAGCCTCTCGACTTTCTGTCCTCTAATGCTGGAGATTTAGACCTTGAGAAAAATGATCATCGTGCATGTTTTCTCTTTAAATGACTTTTCTTCGGTAAACATCCCACTGTTGAGCTAAGGGATTGTTGTCTTTATTTAAGAGGAACATATAAGCTCCAACTTGAATGTCATCCAAGTTTATTTTCAGCTTTAATATCCAAGATAAAAATGAAATCTTCAAATAAAACTTCTCAATATGAGCTATAAGGTTCAGTTATCTACTCGGGATATTGATGATGAAAATCTTTTCTGCCGCGTTTGACCTTTCTTCAGTCTGATCAGGGGATTCTTTTCTAATAATTTGATTCATTAAATGCAAGAAAATGTTTTCAAAAATGTATCATATTGTGATGAATCCAAGTTTCACAAATTCAGATTTGTTGCCACTAATGTATTATCATATTGTGTTAAAAAATAATCAAATATTTACACTTGTGTTTGTCATCGGTGCATGTTGAGCTATTTTCATTGAATTATCGGAATCTATTCTCGTAACAGTAGCAAATTCATTTTCTGACCACAAATATGCCATTAACATAATGAATTATTTCCCTTTGCTGCTCAGCTATATCTTAATTCAAAGCCAACACATTTCACACCTGAGTTTGTCTTCATAATGATTTTCTTAATAATAACTGAATAATAATGAACTTGTTTGCATTTGTGGTGACAAATCTCCCTCTTTAAGTTCAGACTGGAGCTCTACTTAACATGTAGACATTCAGGTGCAAACTCAGTACAGGATTAGCAAGTAGCATATAGCTCCACCTGCTGGTAGTGCAAGAAGTTAAGAAGGCAGCGATCATATTTGACCAGATTCAAATGCTTGGTTTGACGTAAAGGGGGGGATTGTGGGTAATAAATCTCCTAGAAAAATCAAAGTGTGGAGTAAGCTCTGCGTGATGGATGGAGTCATCGGACGTGACATTCAGAGCTTACACAGCCTGGACACTTTGCAGCTGAGACACAAACAGTCCTCTGTGCTGAGACTGGCAATGTTGTTGTTTTTTCCTTTCTTATTGTCAACAAATCCAATGAAAAGACCGAAAACCTACAATAAATTGAGCCTGTTAGAATATATTTTCTGTGCTTCAAAAGCCTGATGTAGCATCTCTTTCAGTCCTATTGAGCTGCACGGCGGAACAAATCCGCTGCTGAAAATAGTCCCCACAATGCACTATTGACTCCTCTTTGGTTTCAGCTGTTTTATGGAAATAATGAAGATGAGACTTTTTTTTTTTTTTTTTTACATTAACGTCTTCATCATGAGCCAATCAGCTTGTGGCTAAGAAACACAGACCTGCTTAGGACGTCATGAAGCATTGATACACGGATGAATGCACCGCTGGTTTCATGCTTTTCACAAGATTGTTGGCAATTAAAAAAATGTCTAGATCAATGCCTGCCTTTAAAACACCAGGCCAACGTGTTCGTATTTATAGTACACATGAATACACTCTAATTAAACCAGTGAGCGTAAAGAATATAATTAGTATAATTTTCTGTTTCATGTCACAGGGGACACCGCACATCCCTGCAAGTGGGTCAGTGATTCCTGCCATACCAGGTAAGTGTTAAAAAAAATTAAAAAAGACTGCATGAATTAAATCCTGCATGCATGAAGGGAAATCTTGCATGTTTGATAAAAAGCATTCAGTGCTTTTTAAGCTGATTTGGGACAAAATCAAAGTGTTTGAAGGGTTTTTCTTGCCTCCAGGATGTCATATTTTCAATCCAGCAGATCAAGGTGTTGACAAGTCACCATGCAGCCAAAACAATATTGTGAAATCCTGCCCCTCTCCCGGCCTGGAGAAGCCAACAGCGAGGACGAGTGAGGATTCACTGCTGCCAAAAAAGGGGAGAGAGAAATTAGCATGCCTCTTATCCGATCTGCTCGGCTTTCCCGGTGCGGTTAGGCAGCTGGAGGCGACGTCTAACAGACTGAACTTGTATGTGTCGATGAGCTCCAGGAATGAGCTCATATCTTCGGCTGCTGTCACCTGTGCTCCGCCAGAGAAAAAAGCGGTCATTTACGAAAACTGTCTCAAGTGTCAAGGAGAGCGCTGCCGGCCTCCTCCACGGGCCATACCTCCTGAAATGAACCGCAACGGGAACATTTCCACCTTAAAAACATTTCCCGCCGGGCAGAAGAGAAGTGAAGAACACCAAGCAGCTGCTAATGAAGCTCCCAGCGCTGGATCACAGAGCGCAGATGGGCAGTGTCAGTATGAGGAGAGGAATGGTCTGAACGTGACCAGTGAAGGTAAGAGGCCTCTTCATAAAGCTCCCACGAGTCCTCTGATGTCCTCTTTCTTCTTCGGCTCTTTTCAAATGGACCGTGTCTTTGTTTCCGGCCTGCTGGTCTCTTTTATCGTCAGTGAAAAAAGAAAACCTCCAGGCTTCTTTTCTTCCTCCTTTTAATCAATGGCTTGTTTTCTCTCTGCACTCTGTGGTGTTTCCTTTTCTGTTCTGCTTTTACAACTTCTTTACAATCCTCCTGAGGGTCGTGAGAGGGATTCAAGGTACGAAATGATCATGAAAATTAAACATGATGTGCAGGCTTTTGTAGAGAATCATTTACACTTTTAATAGTGCTTCTGTAATGAAGGTTTATTTTCTCCTGAAAATTAAGCAATGAAAGGCGGAAAAACATTTTTATCTAGCAACTGAAAAGGCGGCGACTGACTCATGTGTGAGGCCTAATTAAAGATTTCTTAAGCGTCTTTTAGCAGCATTCACGTCAAAAGGATACATGTCAGCTTATGACATCAATGAGTCATGCCGTCACTTTTATCAAACCATCGGCTCAAACTGGAACCCCTTCTGAACGATCCCTTTTTGGAAAGTCTCCAAACATTTGATTTAGTTTGCTATTTGATTCAATGTCATAAATGAATGATCAAATGTAGTGAAGACTCTCCGGTGGATAAACAGTCATGGTGCATTCATGTTAAAGTTCCTCCACCATTCATTATCTAAAGCACTTATTGAATGAGTTTCAAACACCAGTCAAACTCAAACTACTGCAGGCTAATACAACCCTCCCCTTATTGCGTTCCATTGTGAATTATTAATCCACCCCACTGATATAAATACATTCATTTTATTTGTTTATTTAGGCAGGGACAGTGTACAGCCACTCAGTTTCAAGTCTTATCTTTAATGATCATCTTTCAAAAATAACACCAGGAAAAGTTAACATACAAAGGCAAAAAGAGATGTGTTTCAGCTCCTACATTTTGAATATTTGGCCAGAATTGTGCCCATCAGCCTATTGGTGTTGAATTCAATAAATATGTTGTCCAAATGAAATGAACCTGAAGAAGACGTCTGGTGGAAACCTTGTGATTGGAATGAGTTCAAACTTTTGAGTGGCATTTGAGTGAGTGCCTTTCTTCTTCCATGACGAATCAGTCAGCCACAAATAAAAAGATCGTCTACACAACTGGAAGTATCATTGACTAAAATGTTCAAAATGGATTTAAAAGAAAAGAAACTTTCTCTTGCATGTTGCATCTCTTAACTTCACATGCATGTATGTTCTGATGTCTGTCCCGTGATGTTTACCTGATAGATTTACCGATCTGTTCTTTTTTGATCTGCTTTACTTTGTGGAATTGTGAAATGATGAATGTATTTATACCCAGGAAGCAGCATACAAGCCACAAAATATATTAAAACCACATCAAACTCCACTTTAGTTCCTTATGTCTAAAACACTTTTATTTTCTCCTCTCATCAGACAAAAGGCATCATAGTAAAGAGGAAAGACGCAGAGCCGATCCTGCTTATGAGATCATGGAGAGTCGGGCGCTGGAGAGAAACTCCGAGGTAGGCATATACAAAACTCTGTAATCCTCTTTATGCTATCAACAGCTCACACATTTTGAGTGTGTGAGTCTTTGTGATCGCTGTTCTGCTAAACATTCTCTGGGAAAACGTGTGATTACGTGGCAATCGCGTTTGACGGGGATTATAAAGAGTGAGTGGCGGATCATTGTGGTAGAGCTGTAAGGGTTCAAGTAAACTCTGAAACTAAAGATGAAAAATGATCTTTACTCAGAGTTTTGTAGATTTAGACCTCTGGGTAGATGAGTTGGGGTAGACTGCTGAAAAAGAAGAGATTGTCTTGTTGCTTTCATGAATATGGTGTGTCATGGAAGAAAGTTCAGACACCTTACAGGAATGTTTCCAGATATGAACTGCAGGAGTCAGATGTTATTTGATTTATTGGGAGATGTTTGACTTATTGATTATATGATGGCTTCTGTTTGTGGTGTCTTCTACTGTAACTAAATGAAAGTAGAATTTATTACATAGCTTGTTTTATCGAGGTGTATCTGACAAACTTAGTCAGGCTTAGTGGACATACTTACCTTTTAAAGGTACCATAAAATCTGGTGTGTAAGACACTCAGAGGCAGAAATCGGGAAAAGAGAGAGAGAGAGAGTGGAATGACATGCAGGAAAGGAGCCACAGGGCTAACTTCTATGTACCCTTAAAATTATTCTTTTTTTTTAAATAAATGTTTGCGTACTTCTTTCATACTCAATTCTAAGCTAAACTAACAATCACTTCATCTAACCTATCAGAAGTAAATGAAAATATTACACCACATTTTGTCTGAGAGGGATAAGGGAAGGGACAGGATATTGATACAGCGACTGATTCCAAATATCAAGATTAATCATTATCTTATTATCTAGAATGGCTGTATCTTGATATCATTGTTGTTGTGGCATACTTGGTGGTATCTTATCTTATCTTATCTTATTGATATTCTTTTTCCTCTCATAACCGCGCTGGTTGTTATCCAATGTTAGGATAATCATTGAAGCCTTTGGCACTTTCATATTGAACACAGTTATTATTTTAAAACAGTTTTTCAAACTCAACAACTACTGCTGGAATATCCACCACTACCAGCCGATGCTCATTATTACAAACCTCCACTTTTATGTAATGGCTTCATTCTGTCTCGACATGATGATTGTCCATCCCCTCTTTGTGGCCTCTCGGCTAGACTGAAAGCAATATGGCTGCTCTCCAGCTCCAATTTTCACACCACAATAGCAGTGCTTACAGTAGCTGCCTGGAATCAGAGATTATGTGGCAGCAATTTGAAAAAGGCACGGTGATCCTTCCAGAAGCATGAGGCATGGCAGACAGTGTTTCCACCTGTTGGATGTAGCTCTGAGTACTCGATAAATACTTCACTATAAATACTCGTGATGTGTTCCACCAAGCTGTGGAGGAAAAAGTCTTGCTCATGCTGCTTATGTAATAAAGTCATGTGCTGGTCGCTCAATGCAAATTCAGATCAACAGTTGTTTACTGTGTGTGTGTGTGTGTGTGTGTTTGTGTCTTACAGGCCGAAGAAAAAAGCAAGTATGAGTTGATGGGCAGCTGTGGTCAGCAGAGGTTCCTGCAAGAGACTGAAGGTGAGTGAGGCCGACACCTAGTAACGAACACGACATGGTTGGATATATTTCTAAAGCAGACACATAAAATATGCAGATTGTTGGGTCTGTCCCTGAACATGTTATTGGTCATAGTTTTTAAGACTTCTTACAACAAGCAGGATCCGCTTCCAGAAAGTGAATGAAAGTACTGAGTCATACACCTGAATCAACAAGCTGCACATCTGTTGCTGTGTGTGTGTGTGTGTGTGTGTGTGTGTGATTTGAATAGAATTAATGAATAAATGAGGCTCATTTAGTCTCTGAAATAACAGACGTGCACGATGTTACATAGCCAATGTTAGGAACACACACGGACACCTCACACAGGTTGTTGACGTGACCTTATCCAGCGTAACACGCCGCGACGTTGACAGGAAGCTGTTTACATGCTGTTCCTTCCTCTGCACAGCATGCACTGTACAGAGCTGCATATAGACATAGAAGCTGCTGAGCCAGTTAAACAAGCTCTTTGTACGAGGTTCAACGTAGCTAGTGTTCAACGTACGATTGTCTCAAGTCTCCAAATCCAGTGTGAGTCCTTTAGCTTTATAATGCGCTAATGTCAGGCTTTTATTCTGAAAAGGATACTTGTGGAAATGAAACAGGACTTTATTACTTCTTAAAAAATAAATACAAATTGGGAACAAAAATGTTGCTGTCCATTAACTTCCAGGAAGGAGACATTTTTCCAGTCATGTACAGCTGCTTGTAGGCTAAGTCCTTGAAGAGTTGTGCTAATAGATTTGTTGATCCTGCCTTCATTGTGATCATCTTCATTTAAAGTGAAATGAGATCGATATGATTCAGAATAGGGCTGGGGATGAATACTTGAGTACTCGTTGTTGACATTGTCATTCGAGGAATGTTGAAGCGCTGCGCACCCGTTGTTACAGGTTACAATCTTTCAGTTTAGTTGATGTGATGGATGGAACTGAGCTTTATTTGTTTGCCTCACTGAGTACACGTACTTAGGAAATAATAAACAGTTAAACGCTAAAGAATATGTATTAAATTAACTAACGCTAGTACTCGATGATTTAGATGACTGCAAATGCCCATCCTGAATTCAGAACTGAGTTGGACTGTAATTACTGGAAGGACTCATTTTCCACACTTTTAAGGAGAAACTATTGTCCTTACGCCCCACTGCATGTGCTCTGAAACTGCTGTGAGTTCTTTCCAGTTTGGCTATTGACTTGAAACTTTCAAAAGATAATTGAAAAAAAAAGAATCAGGAAATTATTCTCATTGAAACATCTTCCAAATTGTCTCCCTTTTTTTGTAGCTTATAGTTTTTATTACATTGTAAAGAGGAGGGCTCCCTGTAGTGTGAACATTTATGTCTTCCTTCATCCATGTTTTATGAAATGCCATAAACTGGAGTTACATAAGAACCCACTGAGTCAGGAGAAAACCCCAGATCTGAAACCAAACAGAGAGAGCAGTGGTGTGTGAGAGGATACCTGCCCTGATGTGAGGTGAGGGGACAGTTGTCAGGGGACGTTTGTCCACTTAAAGCATCTCACTCCCACAAACATGCCCTCAGTCTAATGCACACCTGTTTTAAAAAGTCCTAGCGGCTGTCACCATGTGGCTCCAAACCTGTCACTCATGTTCATGTACCTGCATACACATTCCTGGTTCTGTGTCATCCGTCCCAGCATCCCGCCTCAGAGAGCACTTAATGGACGAGATGGGCAGCAGCTTTATGTTTGGATGTCTGCGTGATTGAAATGAGAAAAACATAGTGATGTGATGTTTGAAGTTGTTTTGGAAACACTTCAGGTTGAGATTGAAGTTATTCTAATGTGCAAGCAGAGAGGTTTTCGGTGGAACATCCCTGTGTATCTGAGAGTTTAGTTTGCATCTTTTCCTCTCACATTTCATTTGGTTGGTGTCTTCACACGAGTCACAGCAGTAGTCACAGTTTTAAGGTTTGCATGTTGGAGCTCAGATAGAGGCTCTCTTTCATGCCTGAGCTCCAAGCTGAGGCTTGGTGTCAGTGGTGTGACGGATCAAAGTTGATCCAGGATCTATTCAGATCACACTCCACGGTTGAAAATTGATCATCCATATGTACTGCTGTTTAATCCCTGAGCAGTAAGTGAAAAGGAGGCAGTTTAAGTAGTGCGTGTAGGTGCCATGTACCAATATACCAATATACCAATATGAAATAGTGTGTGTGTTTGTGGCAAAGAGAGAGAGCATGAGCTGAAGTGACAACGATCAATAATAAGCCAACAATAGCCTGCCCGAGCTCTGAGTCTCCATGGTATCATAATATCAATAAACTTTGGCTAAGGTTTCCCTGTATAGAGATGTATAAAAAGCTGCTTAATAGGTTGAATCTGTAGCTGTTCTGTGCGCAGTACTCTTACCATACAATGAAAGTACTCCACAACGAGTAAAAGTGTATTTTTCATTGGTTTATAGTAAGGTGGATGCCTGGGTACCGCACTCTCTAGTACTTTTTGTTTTTAGATTTCTGCTCTCCCTCTCCTGTCACCTTTACCTGAGAGGAACTTTGAAGCATGGGTCCGTCCTCTGTTGGAAACATTCACCTGGCCTATGTCTGCTTGTTGGCAAACAAAAAGGACGAACTGCTCCTCCTAAACTAAAAAAAAAAACACTTTTGCAGATCCCGGACGGCTCATTACACCGACCGGACTTTCAGCTCTTCTGAGCCGACGAATGATGGAGTTTTCTGGAAAGACGAGAGGAGGCGGAATCTGCTTCTACTTAAACAAAGGTTGGTGTGCAGATGTCACAGAAGTCGTTTAGCCTTAATCTGGAGACTCTTTTCATAAACTATATGAAGGTGTTTAAGTCACGCGGGAGTTCTCCTCGTGGTCACATCCCTCTTCAGGCACCTGACTGACCGGATTACATATGTGGAGAAAAAAAAAAAAAAAACAGATTCCCTGCTCATCAACCTGGGGAATTTGAACAGAGCTAATCTCACTCACGGTCGTCAAAAACACGGATAGCATTCCTGGTTGGACACTTAATATGTTAACACACTGGGTCACTGGTACAACGTTTTAAAGGACTCATTTGGCTCTGTTCCCTGTGCAGCTTTGGGACTCTCTGGTCACTGTCTCATTCATCTCATCGTGACCTTCAGGCAGAAGTTTAAATGTGCTAAGCCTGTAGTGAGGACAGTGCAGAGATGGACAGAGACACTGATTGGAGTTATTCTGGAGCTGCAGCCACAGACCAAACTCACTGACACTGTGACATCTTATATCAGCTGACCAGGATCTTCTGCACATACAACAATAAACCCCGGCTCACTGCAAAACTAAGGAAACCACGGAGGAGGCCTACAGAAGAGTGGACCAGGACAGAAAGAAGCTAAGAGGAGCTACACTCAGAAGCATTAAACACAGCTTCTTGGCTAACGACCCTACGTCAGTTTGCAGACACCTGCAGGGCATCAACAACTACAGGAGACCGTTCACCCACTCTGCAGGTAACAGTAGACTGGACGAAGACCCGAACAGCTTTCTACTGCAGGTTTTCACAACCTCCGCAAGGATCCTGTTTGTGGACTTTAGCTCCGCGTTCAACATCATCATCCCAGATATCCTCCGCCACAAACTGACCCAGCTCACAGTGCCAGCCTCCACCTGTCAGTGGATTACCAACCTCCCGACTGACAGAAGGCAGCAGGGGAGGCTGGGAGTGTGTTTTCTCTCCACTGCTCTTCTCACTCTGCACAAATAACTGCTCTTTTGTGAAACTCCTTAAAGTTTGCAGAAGACACCACCGCCATCAGTCACATCTAGGATGGTGACGAGTCTGCTTACAGACAAGAGGTGGAACAGCTAGCCCTCTGATGCGGTCAGAACCATCTGGAGCTGAACCTGCTCAAGACTCTGTGGAGACGACAGTGGAGTTCAGGAGAAGCGAGAAAATGACTTCATGTAATGACTAAATATTTTTCAGACTAAAACTGGACTTGTTACTGAAAATATTTGGATTAAAAATAGACTAAAACTAATATTACAAAGCAAAAGATTCAAATTGTTTTAAACTAATATTTGAGTCAGGTTATAACTCCTATGTCTTCAGCCTCGTCTTGTTCTCACCTTACCGTCTACCTCAAGAATATATGAAAGGTTGAAAAGCAGCTAGGACAGGACACAGCTGCCATTGGCCTCTGTGTTTTCCTCTCAGATAGCACTTGACCCTGTGAATTCAGGTCACTAAGCTCATGCAGGTATTGCCTTCAGCATCGCCCCATGAGGCTTTGCAAAGTGAATTATAGAAAAGTCCCTGAGCCTCAGAGCTGTGGGCAGACCCAGCGTAATAATGGCAGCTGTTATAAAAGCCCACACTAGCGCTCAGGCTGCTCGATGTCTGATCAATTAGGTAGCAGAGCTCCGAGATGTTGCCAAAGGCTGCACCCAGCAAGCAAGACTGTGCTGGCGTCTAATGGCTCCTCACTGGTCCCCCGGGTCCGAGCTCCTGGTAATGCTTGCTGCCTGGTGCCATTTAGGAAGCAGGTGAAATCATTTGTACCCTTATTTCATTGAATCCTGCCTCAGATCATACTGCCCTGTATTTACATGACAATGTAATCACAACCCAGCTGTAGCTGTGAAACATGTATTTGCTTTTATAGCTGTGGTAAAAACCTTATATTGACTTTTATGTAGCTTTACACGATGCGCTGACACAAGACAGTAAATCTGATTCATGTACAGTATGAATCCTCTTTTACTTAGGTGCATAAAAATTATTCTTTCCACATGAGCTGTAAATTCTCTGCTTATCTTCTTTCTGTTGTTGTACTCTGAATGTTTTATCAAACACATGAGAAAGTGAAAGTGTTTATTTAATGACATGCTTTAACTGAATACAGGATAGTCTTCTCCTGGTTACATGATTTAGTGTGAACCACATATAGAACATATAGGCGGGGATTTTTAGGGATGTTTTGATTATCACAAATTTAGATGAAGCAATGTTTTAATTATGAGTAAGATTTTTTTAAATAACATAATCAAAGGTGCAGTGAATTGCGGTGGAACTCAAAATTCGGTGTGTGGCCAACACTTAAAAAACCACTTGCAGATGTAAGTGATTAACAGTCTGTTGTTCTTCCTAAATGGACAGACTTGATATCCCTGACGTTTGGCTCACATGATGCTTTACTGTGACCAGTAAGTGTTGCTTTAATCCTTTGAGTCTACTTTTATGCTTCTCTTGGTCCCGCCCTAATTGGAGCAAACCATTTCCGTAAGAGAGGGTGAAACAATAATAATGAATTTAACAGGAAAATATCATGATAATATTTCAAGTTGTACAATATCAACTAACAACAGTAAACAGGAAACACGTTTTATTTCAAGTTTCACAAAGTGAAGGCTCCACTCTGTCCAATCAGACGCAGGTGACATCACTCAGCCTCATCACTCTGCTGGCTGCAGTAAGTGTGCGGGCAGGGGGAAAAGTATGGTGGAATCTTTTCACAATTGTATCAGTTTATTGTTTATTTTTCTCTTCTCTTTATCTCTTTATTGTTCAGTAACATCTGTAGTAGAGGATTTTGTGAGCCTTTAGGAGAAAATGTACTCGTCACTTTTCCAAAGAGAGAACAGATGCCGTGTGAGTGTGCCGTCTCTCTGTTTAAAGGTTTTATCTGTATTTGATGTCATTGTATTTAAAAGCTTCTAAACAATGGCACTGTGATTGGTCAAGGACATTTGGACCAATGTGCTTGTATTTATGTGGTTGTTATGAACCTGTGTCAACCAGACACAGAGCCTCACAGCGCTCACTCAAGCAGACATGAAGTGAACTGTTGTCCTCTTAATCCTGTGTGCCGTTCAGCTTTATGACAGGTAAACCACGTGTCAGGCTCAATAAATCACAAACACAGCGCACTTAAAGTAGCAGCGGGCCGTCGTTTGTGTGTTTGACAGGAAAAGCAATCAAGGTGAAATGGTTCGAGGAAACGTTTCATGTTACTTTTATGTGACACCTGTTTTTGTCTTTTAGTTGATGGATTTAGAAATAATGAGCTATTAAATCTGAGTATTCTTAGGTTTGTGCGAAGTAGAAGCTTTAAGTGAAACTGTGGTCATGTTAGGTTGGATTATTAGTGCTATATTTTGATTAGTATGAGTGTTTTAGAAATGAATTGACATTTGTTAGAGTGGTTTACTATTTATAAATGAAACATCTTTAATAGAAAAATAACTTTTTATATACAGGCTTTTGTTAGTCAGATTAATAGAAACAAAGAAGGATGCATATGTAGTTTATCTAACGTGTTAGAGCTCCTGATTGGACACTTTTAAAATGTAGGTTCCATAAATGCACCAGAAGGAGTGAAATGTTGCATTGGTGGAATGAAAAGGGACACAAATTAGAAGACGAGCACCTCATCACACAGAAGCACCATAATGTATCTTATAATTTATCTCTGGAGCCTAATAGCTTATTATGCATGATTAGCCTCTGGGGGGGGGGGGGGGGAGAAGGGGCAGTTCATTCAGAAATGCTGTGCTTCACAGTGTGGCTGCTGATCTCAGATCTGCTGCTGTGCTTCTTCATGATATTTTCACCTCATTGCAGGTGTGTTTAACGTAGAGGGCTGCTGATTCAGGAGTTTTTCACTTTTAGGAAGATTCTTAAAGATTGAGTTTAGAATATTAATATATTAAAGCAACAATATGAATTAATTTGGTTTGGTGAGTGAGTGCAACACCACTGGAGTAAGACTTACCGGGCTGTTATGTTACCAGATTTAGTGCAAAATGAGTCTGTTAGCATCTTTAGCATGTTGTTTGCATGCTTTGGACATAGCAGAGACACCATTCTTCCTGTTGAAGGTTATTGTACTATGAAATGAACCTTTGAACTACTGAAAGGTGGTAAAGTTACTTATTGTTTAAAATGATAGTAGCTATATCCATGAATTCATAAACTTTCAAATAAGGTTTGGTTGAGGGAAAAAAAACATGTTTAATCTCAACCAAAGAAGATAATTAGTTTATCCTTCTCTGTGCTTATACTTTTAAATCCCAGAAGCAAACACTTAACAAAAAGTTTGGTGTTAATGAGACTCAAAGGCTATTTCACATGTTTCTTGGATAAGAGTTGAAGGTTTGGGCGTAAAGAAACAATACAAGACAAAAGACACAGAACTTGTTAGTTTTGCTCTGGTGGGATTTTCTTGATAATAAGAACGTTTACACCTCTGAAATAAATTAATAAATACGGCCTCATAGACACTTGAACACATCTCCTCCTGAGCGTCATTAACACGTTGTTGCTGTACAGGGCCGGTGTTCGTCTTCCCCCCCGAGGCTCCACTTCCTGAAAGGCCTCGCAGTGACGGTGTGACGTACGTGAATATTCCTGTCAGTCCCACATCCAAGAAGCAGCTCAACTACATGGAGCTGGAGCTGCAGGAGTCGGGTCCTGGACCCCGAGGGAGCGTCCCACATCTCCCGCCTCAAAGTAAGAAAACATCGAACTAATGAAAGCCAATCACTGAATACGTGTCTTTTAAATAATCTGACAGCAGTTTGAGATTTGTCACATTGACATATGAAGTTGTCATGTTTTATGAGCAAAAGTATTGAAACTCTCGGGCCTGGAGGTTAATAGTTTTAATATGAAAGTATTGATCCTCCTAACTGAAAACTCCACAGTTTTTATAAACTTCAGTCACACTTTAAGAACGTTTAATGAAGTCATTTCCAGGTGGACACAAACACTTCTTTTCTATTGGACATGTTGAAGTCATGGTGTCTGTGCTTTAATCATTATGTCAAATTAGTGATCAGTGTGCTGTTACAGGATGAATGCCCTGTAATGCATTCACATTGAGATTCATATTAAACATTCATGAGATCCAGGCAGGTTGTTAATGCACTGTTTAGACATGAAAAGAAAAATGTAGTGTGTTTCACCCTGATGTTCTTGGCTCTTTTTCATTTGTCGTCTTGTCTTGATCTGTGCAGATGTTGAACATGTGCTCATCTACAGTGCTGTAGACATTCATGAAACATAAAGACAGACGTCAATATCAGCAAGGTTTGAAAAGTTGTGCAATTTTATTTAATTTGCCAGATTAACAGAAGTCAAGTGGGTAAGGATCCAGTTGATTTCCTCTCGTCTCTCTAAGAGACAGCTGTGTCCTTGTCATCGGAGACTCGGCAGCGCGCTGTAATTGACAGACAAGTTGGCTATTAGCGTCATTGCCCCTCAGGAATACGAGGACCGCTCGGGCTCCGACGTGAGAGAGGTTAATGTCTGATGGCAGCAATACACTTTCTATCCCCGCATGTGGCCTCATTAATCTGTCACCTGGGAGGAGGAGGGTCCCGTCTCTCCACTGAAGGGGGGGGTCACAGGGCATTCAGATCACAGCTGCAAATTCACTGGCTTACATTGGATCCTCCCCCGAGACTACTGATGTGTTGTTAAGGAGCTGGTTTTTGATTTCCCCGACTGTAGAATACATTACAGTTTTAAATTGAACCCTTACTTACTGCTTTTTTTAATATCCTACCACAAAAAAGGGGCACCAAATGACAGCGATGACTATGCCTATGAAAAACAGTGCATGAGGGGAATTGAAGGGCTTCAGTTGAGTCATTTGCATATTTTTCTGCATTGTGACATGAAGCAGAGTTACATAACTGAAGCAATCAAGCCGACAGTGAGGACAGAGATCCCCTTCTCTGTAAAGTAGTGGGGTTGTTGTCGGGCTTTGTTTTGGGCTGAGCACAACAGCGTCTGTTGATTGGAAGCTGCTAATCAAGCAGAGGCTGTGACTGTCTGTCCCTGAAACAAACAAATCTCCGTCCTCCATGGGAACAGAAACAGACTCACCTGTCATGAAAAAGGAAATGTACCCAGCCTGTCTGCTTATCAAAGCCTCTTCGCGCCACCCTTCATTTACTTTTGGCCGGTGGAACCAAAAGCTGCTGTGAGTAAAACAGAATTCATCCATCCACTTCCACACTGATAAATCCACGGCCACAGACTTCCGAGCACACCTGTCCTCATTTCACCTCAAGCAGTTTCCCAACTCTTCCTACCCACAAAGCTGTCAAAACTCTTTCTATTTCTATTTCACTTTGCCTCTGAACTGCTCCACAGCAAACCTGACTGTCACTACTCTGCATCTATCAGACCACTTCTTCATTTCATTCACTATCTCCTTACTGGAACTCTTTCAGGTACCGCGACAAATGCTTTCTACCATCCAAACATTGTTTCCCTTCAACCAACTCTGCTATCTAATCAGGTCTTGGCTGCCTATAAGGATATACTCACACCTTTAGATGAGGCTACAGACACACTCTGCTCCACACTCGCCTCATCTCTGCCCTCTAGTGCCAGAACCCTGCTCTCAAAACTCTCTCCTAGTCTATGGCTCATTAAAGTCATGAGAGAGCAAATGGCCAAATCCAAACAGTCCTCTCACCTCAGCGACGATAAGCAAACACTTGCTTCCTTTTCCTCCAGCCTGCTCGCATCAAATTTGAACTCTGCTGCTCACTTCAAAAACAGCTCCTTACGTGAACTCTATAATCCAGGTCTACACTACCTCCCGCCCACTCTGCCAAGGCGTCTGATCCATCCCTCACAACAAGGTCCTAAGTCTCCTGTACACTCTTCTCCTCCTCTGTCGCGTCCCGGTGGTGGAACCATCTTCCAAACTCCATTCCATCTGCGGAGTCACTTTGCACCTTTAACAAAAAGCTAAAGACTCAGCTCTTTCATGAACGCCTACTTACTTAATCATATTATTGATGAGGATGGTTATGATGCTGTTTACAAATCTCAAGAGCAGCTGTCCATGTTGTGCTCAGCCGACCACATGTTCATCACAGTTTTCTGTTCAAGCGTCAGTGGCCAGAGTTACAATGTTTACTCGAGACCTCGATTACTGTCGATGTATTTTTTCTGTGGCCAATGTTTTACAATACCTCTGAACCTTCTTCTTAACATCAAACAGCCAATAAAGCGCTGGGTGCTACAATCATCATCTCCATCCTCCTAGTAACCCTGAAATGAAGAAGTTCTCAAAACATTCTTTGTTGACATGTTCATGTTAGCCAGTTGACAAATGGTTAAAGAAAAGTCTTGGGGGGGGGGGGGGGGGGGGGGGAACTGATCTGTACAAAAACTGGTGTTAAGGAAATATCTGCATAAGCACTTAAGAATCTGTTGTTGTGTCTTTACAGGAAAGAGCTCCACAAAGTACGCCCAGATTGACATCACTGCTACAGAAACAGCTCACAAAGTGGGCACACAGCACGCCCTGGGTCGGCAGGAGGGCCTGCACACTCTGGAGCTGAGACGAAAGGGGACGCCACACTGACTACTTCTTCACTGAACACTTTCTGATCTCAGCAGGATGCATCTGCCCAGAGACCAGTGTACTACAGAAAACTAGAAGGTCCCCAAGAAACATGTTCTCTGAGGGGGGTTTCAGTCCTAACAGTTCCTAAAAGAGCCCCAGAGGTTAAGTTTGGGATTTCTCTCTCTGTTGCAATGTTTCAATGCAGATGGTTTGAAAGTTGCATCATCCATGCTTCAAACACTCTCATCTAAGAAAACACTGCCTCCTGATGTTCACATTCACACTTCGCCTCCGTAATTACAAACAACTTAAAGATGGAGTCGACTCGGAGAGGTTTTGGCAACGGATCAGGAGAAGCATTTCAATCATCTCATTAAATGGCATCATGTCAGCGCGGCAGCCTCGGGGTAACATGGAGGAGCCAGAGCTGAGCTGAGTCACTGGTGCTGATAAAAACCCCTGAGCAGAGGCTTTTCACAGCTCACTCGGGCCGTCCCCCAAAACATGTAATGTGCTGTTCTCATCCTTATTCGGGACGATGAGGTATGCTGGCAGCAGGGGAAGAGGCAGAGATGCTGTTGATTTTCACAAGGACTTCACATTGGTTTATTCCTCACATCAGTAAGTCTACTTCAACTTGTACAAAACTCACTTTGAAGCATGAAAATATTTGGTGACTTCTTCCTTTCAGTCTTACTCAGAATGCTGCAAATTTCTTTTTTTTTTTCTTTAAACAAAAAAGGCCTACAAGAATGTTTGTCCATAAAAAGCAGGATCATCCATTGTTTTGAATATCACTTCCCCATTGTGCATGTTGACCTTTCCTGGCTGTATCTAATACATCATTGTTTATCAAAGAACCAAACATGACCACACTCTCATCATGCTTCAAAGTCCTCGTTATTAAATCACAGTTTTATCATCCAGCAACAATCAAATGTGCCGGACTGTCGGCCGCTTCATGGCCTTCATGATTCAAAGTGATGTCTTTGTAAATAGCAAAAAGTTAGATTTTTTTATAAACTAATTGGAGTGCCTAATATGTTTTCTATTATTCCTCTTTTGGTATTCTCTCTTGACAGTGTTGAATAGTCTGTTTCAGGCAACGTGTCGTCACATTGTCAGACTCTGCTTGGATCTTTTGAATATGTGTAAAAACATTTTCTTTCCATATGAGCTGACTGTACTGACATACAGGTGAAAACATCATGTATGGAAAGAGTTTGAGCACGGTGCCTTTGTTCCTAAAGAGCTGTTCTTTTCTTGTAATACCATTTTTCATGTAAATTATTTATAACATTAACTACTGCTTTGAAGTGTGTGTTTATTTTAGGTACAGCTACAGTAGATTATATTTGTGATTTATATCCCCCCATGTACAGATGTAAACCAGTTTGGTACACTATATAAAGCATTCTTACAATAACTTTGTTGTCTTTCAATACTACTCACCCCCCCCAGGGGTTCAAAGGTTGCCACAAAGACGAGCACCAACAACCTACTTAGGGCGAGTCTTTGCAGCCTTAGACGATGCTGGCTTTACTCATCTTTCACTTCCCCAGCCTCCCATGCGAGACATTCTTTAGGACTTGGGAATGAATGACCTTGCTGCTATTTTTGTGTCTTTCATGGCGTTTTGTTTACAGTTAGATTAAGATGCAAGACTTACTGTAGGTCAAAGTTAGATACCATAGCTTAAAGCGCAAACAGGAAGCTAACAAGAGAATTAAGTTGACTTGTCTACCTTTAATGAAGACAACCTTTTCTTTAATGTTGACTTTGGTTTGGCCATTACTTTAAGGAGGTGCACATAATAACGCGAAGACATGGATGGGATTCTTTGATAAATACCTTCCTGAAGTTGTAGACTTTCCTGCAGCACTTCCAGCCTCAGAATGTTTGAATTGACGGTGTCACAGGAGCCCGGCTGACATCTTTGCTGAAGTGGATCTGGCGGCCGGTTGGCAGTGTGAAGAGCTTTGGAAGGAACACGCAGAGGGTTTTCCACGTTATTTTCAGTGATCAGGCTGTTAAAATGTGTAAATGAAACGCTTTCTCACAAAGGGAATTTTTATTGGGATTGTTCCTGGTCCACTATTTTTCAAGATGGGGATGTATACTCTGCCAGCTGAGCTCTCACAGTAACAGGATTCACATTGGCGTGTCAAATTCACTCGCACTATGGATATTAACCTCACTGACCTGGAACAAAAGCGCTCAGCCAAGTGTTCCTTGGAAACTAAATCACTCATTAAATTCAGCTGGAGAGAGCAGAGGCCTAAAGCATAATTGGGAAGTCTATGGTCAAATATTGACACAAATAAATTAATGTTAATCCCATTGAGGAACTGGTAGTTGTAGGTAAATGAGCTATGCAAATCCACATACGGCTTGTGTGTGACTGCAGCCTGTTTTTAATGAAAGAAACAGCTCCTGTGGGCTGAGTTTTAATCCCCCACTGAGCCAAACAACAGTGGAAACACAACAGTCCAAGTTCAGTACTACCACCCTTCTAGTAAACCATATACTTTGATTTGAAATAACACCTACCTGTCTCTTGACAGTTCTCGAGCCTCGGTTGTTAAGCTGCTTGCTAACACTAGAGGATTTTTAGACAAAATAAAAAATGGACCTGAGACTTCCTTTGACTCCACTTGAGATTAAACCCGGGCCTTGGCTTCAGATGTGCTTTGAAATGACTTGATACTTAATGTGTGACTCACTTTTGAATGGTGAGACCTGACTGGAAACTAGATTTGACAAAAAGTGGCATGAGAGTAATTTTGATAACTTTGGGGACTCGGCTTGAGACACTGACATGATGCTTACCTGGACAAGATTCAGGGAAAAAAAAACATGTTGGAATGTGTTTGTGCTTTGACAAGATTTGAATAAAGATTTGACTTGAAAAGTGTTGAGACTTATAAAATAGACCGCTTTTGGGAGTTGACCTGGGCCTGGACTCCAGATACACAAAGCGTATAATGCTGCCTTTCATCCAAACAAAGAGCTCTATAAGCAGCTGAATTCAAATGGATAAGTTAATTAGGTTTAAAGAACACATGCTTTAGAGGCAGTGCATAAAACTGCAGAGTTGTTCAGTTCTTGTCTTTGTATTGGTTTCATTATCTCAAATGTCCTCTTTGCCTCCAAGAAAATTACATCTACTGAATAAGTAATTGGCTCATACAAATCAAACTGTCAGCTAGACTTTGTCAATCTTATTCTTACTTGTTTGAAAATGAATTAAACAACTCAATTTTCTAAATTATTCATGCAAGGCATTTTTCTCTCTTCTTTTTTTGGACTTCATTACTGATCTTGCTGCTCCTTCCGTAGGACTCGGAAGATATTAAGACCAAATTCATAAATAATACAGGAATGGTGAGAAATAATTTAATTCAGGCAACAACACTGTAAGGTCAGACAGGAAACTCCTGCCACAAAGTGCATGAATAATTCTCTATGAACATGAAATACCTTATTGTTGTTTGTTCAGATCTAAGTCATTCTGGAGCTTCTGTGAGTCGACTGTACAGCCTCAGATGACCATAACTCAAAACTCCACAATGACCATAACTTCACATTACTACTAATCTTAGTCATGAAGTGGTCTTGTCTCTTCTTTACATGTCATTTAACAAAATCCACGTTTTATAGGTGAGGGAGGAAAGCAGATAGAATCAACCTTTTATGCCTTGGCTAATTCTAAAGGCCTGCTGGATGTTGTACTACAGAGAAAAAAACAGATTTTCCTTTGTGTTGCTAAATCCAAAGCAAGAATCAAAACTTCTAGATCAGTTCAGAGCAGCTCTGGGGAACATAAAGCAGCACACATAATAACTGTGAGTGATGAGAGAGGAGGTACTAAGCTGCTTGTATCTTTTAGCTGTTTAGCAACTTCATGTTTAGTTTCAAGCAAAAAAAAGTTACAAAAAGAAAACAGCACCCTGGGCTGGTACACCACCTACTCCAATATTGGACCAAAATACCAAACTAAGCAACCAGCTGCCACACAGTAGATCAGTTAGAGGTTTAGGAGTCAGATATTTTACTCAGAGGATGGTGGAGACCAAACCAGAGGTAAAATAACAGTGACTCAGACTCACCAGCCGGGTCACCTTAAAATATTTCTAGTTAATCTTTAAGTGCCTCGTTGACAGCTGGGTGTGTAAATAAGCTACTATTAAACAATAGATCATAATGTGTTAATGTACTGGTTACAGTTTGCTGATAAAAGTTAAGTAGTAGACTTCAGGTTTTGTCTTTACAAGTTATTAGTCCACCACACTTAAAGTTAAAGCACCAACTCTGTTGTGAAAACAAAGCCGTCCTATCAGTACATTCAACAACTGAAGCAGCTGGTGGACCACCCTATAACAATAAATAATATGAAATGTTACCTTTCAGCCAACTTGTACTAATGGCATGATGTCACCAGTTCAACTTCATAACTTTTGAAGGTTCATTCAATATGTCCAACACGTCCACACAAGATGATTTATTAAACGATTTAAACAACCTTTGTTTCCCACGGACTAGCCATCCACTTATTTGTCCTTCCTCACTGCATGAAATTGTAATTCATGTCACTCTTTTCCTTGTGTTTCAATCAATTCCTATTCTGTGTAGTGTGCTGCGATAAATTAGATTAGAGCCGAGCATGTTCTTCAGGAGTCTGGCAGAGAAGCAGACAATGTAAAGGACACAGAAATGAGTCATTTAAAGGGTCAATGTCTTGTCTTTAATGAATCAGACCAGACTGCTTTATAGACTGGTTTATAATCAATTTTTCATTAAGGCGATACTGGCTCACCATTGCAGTTATAAAGTAGTTGTTTATGGATGTGGAATCATAACACAAGTACTTAACATCACACGTGTTGAGTGTGGCCTCACTAAGTGTTGAACAGCTGCCTCTTCACTCTGCCACTGATGCTTGAACCTACAACCTCATGGCTTATAAGTAAATGTTATGCTTCCACAAATAGCGTCTGATCGGTTTATCTGTCGGAAGTGATTTGTTGCAAATGGTAGAAGCCTGCAGGGTGCAGTAGCATTTCCAAACCGGCAACCCAATAAACTCAAGCCGCTGACCTTTCTTGCTCTGGTCATTGGGCCCTACTCATTGGCCTTGTTCAGCCCAACTCGATTAGGACCCCTAATGTCTCACACAAACACAGAAAGATCCTCCTGCACTTGATGCCCACGGGGCATTTCAAGAGGAAACGCCTTCATTTTGCTGTTGTTCTTCACCGTGGAGCTTTTATTCCCTTTGCGATGCAGTCTTTTTGTTGCCTGATGCTTTTAGGTTTGTCCTTTTCTTTTACGCTGATGATACGCTATTATATACTGATGACTACATTCTAGTTTAATAAGACTCCAATATTCAAAGCATTCCATTTAGATTAAGGAAAACTGAGAAGGCAATCAACCTCATTGCATCCACACAAGCTCACAACTGAATGGTGTAACACACACGCTCACACAAAAGTGATGGCACATTAGTTCTCTTAATATGTTCGTCGGCACACCCTGAGTTTTTGTCTTTTGCTGACTATACTAAGTGTTTATAGAAGCTTTTCAGATCAGTCCAAATCCTGTTTTTCCCTTTCAAATAGTGGAAATGATTAATAAGGAGATAATAGAAGTATTTCAGAGACTTTATAGGAGCTTAATGTTCTGTATTGTTCCTGATAACACCACTACATAAAGGACATTTGGAGCTAATCACTCCAGCCAACAAATTCCATCTCTCAATCTGTCATTATCTGCTAAGCTGCTCCAGGCTGCGCTTCACATGTCTAGTTATGATTCACTCACACAACCTAGGGAGAGATGATCACTGTGCCAAGTATTGATCTTAGTCGGCTCAGCTTAGGCGAGAAGCACTTGAAATCCATCATATCACTGCGAGGAGTGTGTGAAATAGACCGGCAGCTGCTGTGTTTTACTGACTGTAAAAAACGAGTGAATACATTTGTGTCTGACCGTCTCTTCTTGACACTTGGGGTCGAGCTTAGTAATGCTTGTCTGGGTGGGAGTTACGTAATGAAACAAATGAGGACTGTTCTTTTTAACAACAACTAATGCCCAGACACCAACACTTGAGCGGCATCATTTGATGCTCCTCTGCAGACTGTTAGAGAGAGGAGAAAAACTAAAACTGTCAAGTGGTTCACAGTACAAGGGCAATAACAACAATCCACTTAGTGACATCATTACCACATCGCATCTTTTTTTCACTTTTTTCTTGTCTATAGCATCTATTGATTTCCATTAGTCCTTTGTTCACACAAAAGGAGGCGCTGACGGCCAAAGCAATCATTCAGCTGCTGAGAGTTTCAACTCTTTTACTCTCTTTACCCTTATTATTCTACCTTTCTTTACCTCACTCCACCTCCCTAAGCGTTCCTGTCGGTGTTTGTGTGTTAAGCAGATGAGAGAATGTACAAGAAGACGCCTGTGAAGTTGAGCAATTATCACAGTGAGGGCTGTGTGACACAGCATGACTCAACTCAGCACGATACAAACAGTCCTCTAAATGACTTGCTGATTTTGGGGAAGAAAGCGAAGTTCTTCTCAAAAGACAAGTGAGGTAGGTGGAGCCTGTGACATAATCATATCAAATAATGATGGTTTTGAGGAGCATCAGATTCCTTTGGGTTATGTACTGATTGCCATTTCTTGGGATGCTCTTTTAATGTTAGTTGCTTCCCCTCATTAGTATAAACAGTCACTTCTGAAGAGCTTCCATGTCTTTGGAAATGGGATTTAGACTTTAAACAGCCCAATTTAAGGAAAACAACTTTTGATTGGAAATCGTACGATTTCATCACAAACTATTATCTCAAAATAATCCTGTTTGTGATTATTTCTCATTAGAACACTGAATAAAACAGCTGTCAATGAAGGCTTATCCACACAGCTTCCAACACATGCACAGCTGTCCATGAACTCCAACCCACAGGTGGATAATATCAGGGACGACGTTATATAGGAGCCGAGCAGTAGAAAAAAACGTTCAGGAAGTGAGTGCTCCAAAGCATAATGATCATCTAAAAGCAAATCTCCACAAATCTCCACTCGACCATCTCCTCTATAAGTACCCCTTAGACTGCGTGTGCTGTAGGAGTTCCTGTTGAGTTTATTGTCCTGACAGCAGTCAGACATACTGTGAATGCATAATGGCAGATACTGACTCTCATTTGAGCCTTTTGGTGCACTTTAGCACTTATTGTCCAGAGAAAATCCTAGCTGATAATAGATTCTTGTTTTATTCTCTTGTTACAATATATACTGTATATATATTAAATGTTTTGCACTTGTCTCCGGCCAAAAAACTAAATCCAATTTAGGTATTATTTCCTGGAAAACGTTTTAAATTTCTAAAACTCCACCTGCTCTACAAGGCGATTACTCATTCTGTGTCCAATGAAATGCCTCAATGAGACGTCCCTCCAACATGTCGCACGGGACCTAAGCGCTATACTGTAGCTACATTCTGGATTATCACTGCGTTTTTTGACAACAAAGCTAATTATGAAATGCAGAAAAAAACTGCAGTTCAAGTGTCCAGTTAAGGGCGGGATGCAACAGCACCAGAAGTCCCGTGTTTAAATGTCCATTTTAAGAGCAGAAACAAAAATGTTCACATCCTTATTCAATGAACATTATTGGTTTGTTCATTGGAACAAACAGTACGGGGGATAAATCGTTTAAGAACTCATCTGTTTTGATTATAGAAAGGCTAAGCTTCTATTAAGTCGTTTGACAGAAGGCTTAAAGTTGAGCTCCTCCTCTTTGCCATTTGCTAAGTGAACAGAAAGTTACTTTGAGACAGAACTTCCGATATGGCAACTGCCATCGTTCGACTTCAGAAACAGTGGATGACACACATGAGACTGCTGCTTTATTCAGTCTTTGGTTATTGGCTACTTTAAAAAACAATCAATATTTTAAAAAAGTTCCTTCTTGGCTTCCTGCTTTTCAAGAAAAAGAAAAGTAATATTGGGTTTAAATAGCATTGTGATAGCTGTTCCATGGAAAACGTTCATTGAAATGTGATGATGATATTAAAGGAATATTATTGTTTTGTGGCGTGAAATCACTTTTCTAGTTTACAGTAGTGACATTTAATGCCCTCTTAATGCACATGATGCATTTTATGCTGTAAAAAGGTGACACATGAAGCACTTAGTGCCCCAAGCAAGACCCCGACGCCCTGAACACAGCAGGCCTGCAGTTTGTGAGGTTGTCATTGATGAGGTGAACGAGGGGGGAAAGCATCATTAGGAGCGGGGCTGGAACAAAGGCCTTGATGCTTTGTTACATTATGTCTGACACACACTGACCACTCAGGACAACAAACCATTATGTGTCTGTGCAGGCAGACAGGGGGGAACTTTTACAGACATTTTAGTAATGCTGTATCTAATAATCCAGAAGTAGTTCTGATGTTTGTCATTGTGTTGTTAGTCCACAATTATAAGAATTATAAGCTTTGTTTTTCAACGTCAAACATTGTGGTTTCATAAACTCTACAGCACAGAGATTAATGAAGCTACAAGTTCAGAAAGTATTTTAAACACATATTTAGTTATTCTTTGGAGCTCTCCAGTTGAATGTCTTTAGTCTCAGCTGTTTAACTTCTCAGTAAACTAAAAGGGAACAGGGAAATGTGTCTCTTGATTAGAATGAAATATTCAACAGAAAAAGAGTTGATATTTTGGAAATGACTCACAGTTTGAGTGGAGTAGGCTGTGAAAGAGTAACCATTGCTCAGCATAATGTTGACAAGATTATCTCTGTACAGTCTGTATCTATGACTCCACTCGTGTGCAGATAATGTAATACTCTTGTACAATGATGACAGTTCTAATCCTGGAGGGAAGCCAGAAGCAGGTGTCTGCCCTGTTCTCTTCTGAAAATGTCAAAGAGGTTTATAATATGTCTGGTTTTGTTGCAACACTCCTTTTGTCTGAACAGTTTTTTTTTTTTTTCAAAACGTATGCTCACAGCAACACTTTCCTTTAACAAACCTTCCTTTAACAAATCCTCCTTTGACTCCTTTGTCAAAAATCTAAGTAAAAAAACCCTGTCTCCATGGTGACAGCAGGACTCCAGGCAGTCACTGTGTCATCCAAGAATAACCACCCTAGTATATCTCAACATTTTCACACCTATGTACTTGTTAAACTCATGAGAAGAGTCTCGTACACGTTGGCCTTATGTAGCTGTTGTTTTTTTTTTAATGTCTAGACAAGGCAAGTTGTTTACCCCAAGTGTCTTCTAGCTGCAGCTTCGAACTTAGCATACAGACTGATGAGATATGCTGTCCAAGGGTCCTGTATGGAGTCCTTTTTTAGACCGAGCCAGGCTAGCTGTTCTCACTGCCTTTTCCAGCGTCTAGGCTTAGCTTAAGCTACTACCTCATGGCTGTCGTTTCATATTCAGGCTACAGACTGTTAAGGCTAATACATTTAGTCGATGGTGCCTGTAAGCCATTTTTTTAATAGGTGTAAACAGAGATAGCTGTTTTTCCTTATATTCCCTGTATTCTAGGCTAAGCTAACTAGCTACATATGTTGAGCCTGTATACTAAGCTAATCTAGCTGTCTTCTGGTGGTAGATTCATATTTAGCATACATACATGTTGGTTATGTTTTCTCCTCTAACTTTTTCAACAAATGTATCAAATAAGCAAATTTTCTAGTGCCCACCAATCATTTCATGATAAAAGGAGACTCAAATCATTTTTTTAATATATAGCCTACTTAAACTGAATTGTGTGTTGCGTCATTTTCCTTTCTAGAAGGTGTGGTGAAATATGCCTGAAAAGTAGCAAAGCTGGTATACAGTTAGGCCTTAGTTTCTTATCGACTCTTTTTTTTTTATTAAGCCGTTATATAAACTTAAAAACATGACTGAGTGTGGACTATTTCATCATGGAGTGACTAATGTACAAAAAGAAGAAAAGGGTGAGGTGATTTGACCACAAAGCTAAAAACACTCATGCCAAAAACTTCAAATGTCATTTTTGTTTTTAGCTCCTTTGATAACTGAACATTTACCACTTAGAGGAGATGAATAACATCTGCCAACAGTGAAAAGATTAACTGAAGAGGGTATTGAAATAAAAATGTAAAAAATAATTACCACTCAGTACTCAAGGCCATTGCTTCAGTGGAACTTTGATTCTATTTCTGTAGAGTTAAAAAACAGCTGCATTAAGAAAGTGCCTCATTTCCAATCAGAGTCGGGAGCAATGGAAAAGTTAGTGGTGTGAAAGAGGGATATTTACACTTTTCTTTTAGGAATTGCTTGTTTTTTTGTGGTTCTGTAGCCTTGAGCAAAATAATAAAACACACTGAAGAAAATTGTCTTAAACTTAAAATTTGATAAAGAAGCAATTATTCCAAGTTAAAAAGGCCACTCTCAAGCAGAGTTCAAATGGCTGAGTAAAAAACTGTAACAAAGAAACTCAGTAAGAGATACAGTGCCCGTGTCTACCCATCATTACTGTCACACAATTATGGCTCTATTGTCATAAGACTTGCGTGATTCATGGGAACTTCAACACTTTATTTAAATGACAATTTATTCAAACCACTGTGTTTTAGAAAGCCACTTAAATCCCTCTGCTTCCCTCATCGTTCTTTTCACTCTCACACCAGAGAGCATGAGTGGGAGTTGTCGCAGCACGCCGCCTCAAACAAACAGATTTGAATGATGGACCTACGCAGCGATAGGCACCTCTTGCAGTTTTTAATAAACGCTCTCATGGATAATTGGAATTGATATATTTTGATTCAGGGTTTCACAAAGGGATATTGACCCGGCGTGTTGATGAAAGATAATGAGTGTTTACTTACAGTAGGCATATTGACGCAGTGTGATAGTTAAAGAGAAGACAGAAACCACAATATTTCACATTGATTAGCTTTCAGTGAGGACTCGCACACTGTTTGATCCATGATAGATGTGGTAAATGTATCCTGTAGAATAACGGGCCGTCTATGGACACCAGTATTGATTTTGATGTCAAAGTAGATCCACAACAAATCCAATGTTTTTCACAGCAGCATTGCAAAGCTTACGAATCAGGCTACATGAGTAGGAGTGTTTTTCTTTTCTTATGTAATATGACACTGTAAACAATTCATAGAAATAGATGAGACATCAACACCCTGAGTAAACAACATGTATAGAACTAGAGCCAGGAATTTGCTAGCTTAGCATAAAGGCTGGAAGCATGTATACAGGATACCCCAATCCTTGAAAAATCAATGTGCATTGCAAGGGTTAGGCATCTAGCTTTGATGGTTAGGATTCATTTAAGAGACTAAGGAATACATTGTAGGTCCTCACATGTACATAAGGACACTTAAACGTGTATGTGGTCATTTCAGCACCATGGACAGAGTGAGCTGTCACTGAACCTACAGCTAAATAAGATTGGATATTGGGGAAAGTGTGGATTTATTTAATCTCATTATGGTGTTTAAACATTGCCGTTTAAAAAAACTGTGTTTTTGTGTTCAGAATAACAACCGATCATAACACGGACAATTCTGTCTACTGAGATACTTTTACCCCAGCAGACAGCTGCTCCACCAGCGCCAAGGTTTTAATCTATGCATATGGTAAGCTCTTTTTTTTACATGGATAATGTTCTTCTTATTCATACACAAGAGAATTGAAAACTACAGTTTGTGGTCATAGGTGAAGTTACTCACACGCCTTATGGATTTCTTGGTGAAAAATAGATTATTCCTCCCCACCGTCCTTCTGAGAAGTCGTAGCACCTTCACAAGATGCCAGTAAGGTTTGAGACCCCCACATTCCTTAAATACGTGAAGTGACTTAATAATATGTATAACGTAATGTACTTTAATATGAAGCACATTTCTAATTATGAAAAAGTAAAGCTCTAACAAATAAAAAAGCTTTTAATATCACTTCACAGTGGTTTGGTCTTTAGAGTAATATTAGACTTTTGCTGAATGTGCTTATTCATCTTTAACATGAAACAGTAAAGCAGCTTCCAAATAAAGCTGTTCTATGCAAGTCCAGCAGTTACAAATAAGAATCTTGGTCAGATACGGAAACTTTGATTTCTGGTTTGGCTGCACTCTCCAGGGAAATACCCCAAGCAATGAAACTTGGCCCGTCAAAGAAATAGAACTACAGAGCGCGCAAAGGGAAGGCAAAGTCATTATAAAGCAATTGGCAGACATAGCTGTGTAATTAAGACATCAGGCTTCTGGAAAGAACGAGTCGTTTACTGCGCTGCTCTGTGATCAACAAATACAGTATTTCAATACCAGCTCACAGCGAAGTGTGCATTTGTGTACTGATGTAAATGTCTGTGGAGGGAAATCAAGAAGAATATAAAAGATAATGTTGCTGTATGAATGGCACAGGGAAAACACTGAAACAGAGAGCTCCCCGTTATATTTGCAAAGTTTGTTGGCTGTTTTCCAAACTGCTTATAAAAGGAGAAATCAGATAACCGCAGGCTTCCTGGCTGTCCTGATGGAGGCCTGATAATGGATTGAAGAGTGGGGACAGAATCGATACGACTGTCCCCACTCTGAGCTGGGAAACCATCGCAGAGAGCTGACTGTACATCTGTAATCTGCAAAGGAGCGACCCGGCTCCTGCAGGCCTCTTAGTGACCTTAAAGCTAGCTGGAGTCAAACTATCTGTCAACAGCCATCAGGAGCCATTTGCAAGAAGAATTATTTTTCCATTTCTGTGAAATGCCAGGATTAGAGGTTGTTCCAGTGCTCTTCAGTAATACTCTGTAACTGGAAACCAAAGGAAGTAGTAGGAGAATGTTTGCTGGAAATGTTTTTTTTTTTTACATGTTCAGACTTATTAATTTAATGGATCTATCATCTGACGAATTTATCTCTGCATCTATTGTTCAACAGGCAATTTAAAGTCTGAGATTTTTTGGGCCAGTTTTGCCTTCATTGGTTAGAACAGCTAGAGAGACAGGTAGTGCTGGGAGGAGAAAGAGGGGGTTGACATGCAGCAAAGGGCCGAGCTGGGATTTGAGCTGCATTGAGGACTATAGCCTCAGTACATGGGGGGTACAACAGAACCACTATGCTATTTGACGGCCCCCGATGTCTTAGTTTTTTTCAAAAAAATGTTTAGAACCATTTAAAAGTCAAATAATTTTATGAAACTACTTGAATGCAGGAATATGTGGATGCACTAATTTGATCGCACAGGGAGCTTAATTGATGGTAAATTGACAGTTTCTTTTGTTTTGCCATTTTAACAAAAACATTTTTTTATCAAACTGTTTCAAAACTTATAACGTCTGTAGGTCACTGATCAGAAACATTTACTTCTGTTTATCTAAAAACAAATCTTTCATTAATAAGGCTGCAAAAATGAAGATGGGGAAAACCAAAATGTTGAGCTTCAAATGAGAGGTTGTCAATAGAGATGCACCCTGAAAAAGGGCCGATATGGATTTTCTAAGTAACAAGTAGGTTAGTCCTTCTAATGGGAGCTCCCTGTGTGTCGATCTTGTATGTTTTTCTTTACCTATTGGTGTTTTTGTATCCAGCACCCACTGAGGGATTGGCGTGTCTTTTTGGATTTTTCATTAAGTAACAAGTAAATCAATTGCTGACCCTGATACCGATTTGATATGTCATTCATTCTTTGTAAATGTTGTGCTTTTTATCATCTTGTGTTTGTTAAATGAACTATTCGATTGGATGTATTTAAAGTGTTGAACTGTCTCTGGTACATGTGAATCAACAGTGAGCTTTAAACTGATACGATACAACAGATAGGCATCTTGACGTGGGTGCATGCCACATTATTTGCCGATGGTCCGATGTCTGTCAACAGCGCTGATGTCAGCAGATGCAGCGATGCATCTCATCACAAACCGATGAACGAGCTCATGGTGGCTTTGTCTACTTCTTCAGTCTTCGGGTCAGACTCAGGAAGAATTCTAATATTGATCAGAACTTGCAGAAGAAATCAAAGTGATGTGATGTTCTTCTTTCTTCTTCTCAAACTATGTGTGAAAAAGGCTGGTTATAAAGATCCAATGCCTCTGCTTGAATTAATCAGTTTCGCTGTAGTGCTTGGAGATTCCCCAGTGTGCACGTTGCATGTGATGATGTATCCTTTGTTTGTCCTTTGTTCAGCAGGTAGCGTTAACATTCACACAGCAGGACAGCTCTCACACCAGCGTTCTCTGTGAGAGTTTGAAGGGGTGTTGGGAGATAGGTGCCGATGAGCCAAGTCTTCAAAGATTGACCTTTGACCTGTGTCTTAAGACTACCCCGTGCTAACATAAAAGCAAAAGAGGGACATCAGGAGAAATACTGAATGTGCTGTGGCTCGGAAGGATTTGGTCACGCTTCAGGATTATTGACGCTCAAGTGAGCGAAAAAGATGAAACTCAAATTGTAGTGCTGATGGCATTCCTGCTTTTTATGAAATGTCTTTGATCATCATAGAGAGAAAGTACATTTGGATCAATGAGTATATATGAAATAGAATATTCTAGCTTTTAAGACTATGCAGTTCTTAAGTAAACATTTTGTTTTGAGATGAACTTCAGGCTCTCAGGGTTTGTTCACTCGAAGAAGAAGTTGTTGAAAAGAAGTGAAAAGTTCTGGAAACTATTGCTGCTGTCTGTAAACACGACAGCAAAAGAAAACTTTTGGTGTTTTTAATCTTTGGAGAAAATTAGAGGGGACTCTATCAAATCCAAAAAAGAGCAGATGGACACTCGTCCCAAAAAAAAAAAAAAGCTCCTGTTGGCTCGGTGTTGAGACTTATCTTAGCTCAGACACGGTTTAGCACTTAAGTGGAACTGCTGTTTGTACCGGGGAGGGTTTAGAAAAAAGAAACCAGACAGGAGAGAGAAAGCTCATAAATCTCAGCCTACAGCTCTCAGTGGAGGAGGCAGCCAGGACAACAGGCCTTGAGGTATTGGAAGGCTAATTGATTGTGAAGGAAGATACTTTTTGTTGTTTTATTTTGCATTAAATACTATTCAGCCTGTAAGGGTGAGCTATCACAATAACTTCCAAAAGACGCAACTCCCAGTCTACATAGTTTCCGAGGACCACAAAGCCTAGCAAGTGCTAGCTTATTTGTTGTCCCTGAGCTTGTTTTCACCTTGAATTTCCCTCACTTGTAATCAGAGTGACCAGGAGACAATGATAATAATAATATCTGTAATAGTCTCTGTCCTTCTTTAAGCCTGTAGAAACACATATGTTTCTGGATACAACTGGGCAACTTTTGTGGTAACTGGATTTTAATCATTCAAATTAAATCAAAAGTATATTTGATTTAAAGGGGTCACAAGGAGGTAGAGGTGTGATGTATTTGACATTAGCCCTGCTGTGTTTGTTAGGGTTCAACATCATTATATCACCTTGCATAAACGATTGTGAGTCATTTTCAGGTCAATCCTGGCCCCTTGACTACACTTGGTTTTCCCACTAGTTTTAAACCTATGTGGATCACTTTGTCACCCCACAGAAGGAAACTCGTTAATATTATTCACATGAGCAGACACGCTTGAGTCGAGTTTCTGGGTGAATAAGTGGAGAGAGACGGTGTGATAAATTATTTACGAGTGATTCATCTGCATCTTCATTTTGCAGTGACCGCTCATCCTCCACACTTACCTGGGAGTGCTTGACCCTACTTGCATGGAAAATGATACAATGCAGGATTCCTCAAAAAAAATGGCAATAACTCCTAAGCAAGGTAGTGTTAAAGCAAAATAAACATCTCTTTCTGGAAGTGTGTAGAGGCTCGTGGTCGCACAGAGTTGTATGTTGTTAGAAAGTATGAACGGTTTAGCAAAGTTTCTAATTTCTTGGAGTTATGTAAGCCAATAACAGGCTTTTGTAAATTATAACTCATAATTAAATATAATTTTAGAGGAAATCTTCCTCAAGATCTTCTTCAATAACAACACAAACATAAGCTGACATTTCATGGGGTCAGCAGTCATCTTCATTTCTGAGCCTGGCTTTTCCACGGCTTGACATTTATCCTGCACCATGATTGAGGAAGAGGAAGTACTCTAACCTCTATGCACTCCCTACCTATCCCTTGTTCTTCATGTCCCTTTCAATTAAGGACCCTGCCCGCGGGGCTGCCTTAAAGGAGCTTGAAGGCTTAAAGGCATCTTGCATGGCCTCTCAAAGGGCACTAATTCAGCATTCATGGCATTTCTGCCTGCACGGAAGGGACTTCAACACGCAATAAACATGTTGTCGAGGTAAACGGAGCAGCACGTTTTGAACAGATAGACGTGGTCCGCAACAGAACATGTTAAAAAAAAAAGAACTACATTTTTAAATCATTCAGGCCTGTCTCTGTGAGGTTTAATTAAATCCAGGGAAGATGAAATGCAGTGTGCGCACAATATGTCCTATGATTCATAACCGGCCTAATCAACTAATAATCAACCAAGTGTGTCCCTCTTATCAGGCCTGAGGCAAGTGGAATACATTTGTCATCAATTAGCTTTTTTTTTATGATGAAATAAATGTTCCAAAAATGAAATGAGTCCATCTCACTGTGAACCTTTTGAAAGTCAGGAGCCTATTTTTAAAAAACACTCTAAACTCCAGGCTTAATGCCTTCAATGCTTTTCAGTTCACAATGTGATATTGAGGAGACAGTGAAGGCTAATTCTGCTTTTCTGTAAAACAGATCATTGTGCTTCAAGGTAAATGTTGAGTAAGCCTATGTCTGATATCACAGTCGAGCCCCAAGGAGAGTTCACCAACATGAGTATAACTGACTAATACAATTAAACTTGAGAACTCTTAACCCTAGAGTTTATGTAAGGAGGCCAGAGTGTTTCACATTTCTTTAATTTGGATCATACAGGTCCAATGTAGTATAACTGACTACAGGCCAACCATTCCATACAGAACTCATGGAGATGACTAAATTTAGCCAATCACTTTTGAAAGAATAGTTCATTCCTTAGCTTCCAACTTTAATCCATTCTGTTCAAGTGACAGCAGAGCGTCTTATAGCATTCATTTATAGGAAACTCCTCTCTGGATTTTCTTTTTTCACATCGATTTGGTAGAAGTACAACCTGGGCTTGTCTCCCCATCGATCAGTTTATCTAACTGATCAACAACTGTCTTTAGTGGAAATAACCACATACAGCATTTGTTTCAAACAGCACAAAAGGTGGCAATGGAGCGCAGCATACAGAAGCAGGAAGCCTTTCTTGGACATCAGGTGGGTGTTTCGAGACGTGTGTGACATCACGGGAAACTAAGAATACAAAGCAGTAAACCTTATACCTAATCAACGTCATTAGATTTCCCAAAAATCACATATAATAATCATAATGATACAATGATACAATCCTTTATTCTGTATGGGTAGATGGACCAATTGAAGACCATCTCCTTTAAGGTAATCAGGGTTTTTGTACATTTAGTTTATTTCCTTCTTCTATACTGAGTATTTATTAAGTGCTGAAATACAGAAAAGCACAAAAGACTTGTTGATAAATATTTAATGCATTCTTGAATATTTAGCTACTGGTCTTTTCTTTACTCCATGATTAATGATTGGTAACGAGGATAAAGAATACTGACATGACACAAATAAATTCTTGTTCTGCACCCCTGAGTTTCAACCAAGCGTCTTTGACAATTGCTTCTTTAATCCACAAGGCAGATGTTGATATCCTTATAATGGTTGTTGATGCAATTACTAACAGATAGGATTTATGAGAGCGCTGAAGGGCCCTAATCATAAATTCATTTGCCTCTTGGAATCAATTAAGAGACCTCTAAACCCAATGTGGGCCTGTAGTGGTAACATCTCAGTGACGCAACAGCAATCAAACTCTAATTTAGCTCAGGTCTGCTGCAAAAAGGAGCCTCGTTACTGATGCAGGCGCCAGGCTACTGAGTCAAAGTTCTATTATCCGTCACCTTGCGGGAGTTTTATTATCAGCAAAATGACTTATAGTTGCAAGTGGGATTCAATTTTGAGAGCATGTTTGCTCACGCATTGGGCTTTTTCCCACAGTTCACTGGGCGTTATCTTGATAGAGCTGTGAAGACATCAGGGGGACGTCAGTGATTCATTATTTCATTCTCATGCGGTGTCAGACATTATTCGCACAGATGTTCAGAGGTTCTACTGACGGATGGCATTGCTGAGCCGCTCACAGCACAATGAACCGATAAGTGCCCCTACAAAGCAGTCAGCCTTGTTTGTATTAGCCTCTGATCCGTTCAAGAGTGAGAGAATTATGTCAGGGGACGACTGACTGCCTTGACTCACCCAGTCGTTCAATTACTGTATGGCAATTGTTTCTTCTCAGGAAGCATAACTCTCCAGGGAGTTTTCTACAAAGTTGAATATATTTTCAAGAACATTTGTACTTTCTGAAAGGATGCTGGTTGGCTTGTAGCGGGGCTTTTAGACCAACATTTGCAAGTCAGATATTCGTGCATAGATGCATTTAAGGGAAGCCCATTTCTCTTTTAGGATTCAATAAAAGCCTTGAACTTTCCGTAAATAGCCACTAACCACCTTCTTGAAATGGTCAAAGTCGGATTTTGCCGATGCAGAGTGATTGAGAAAGTGCTGACAGAACTCGTCCTCTGAAGTGTGAAGCAAAGTATTTCAAGCCAGCACAGTCAGCCCATTAACATCAACCAGAGCATTAATATTAATCTGGGTCTTTTCTTGGCAGTGAGGCTGCAGGCTGAGGGGAAACCCGGTCAGTGAGCTGTGAGTGTCAATGTGTCTTTATCTTTCCTGGTGGATCTGCAGGGACGGATTCTAATCTTGATCCTTAAAAGAACCATGAAAGGCGGTGCAGTGGTTAGTGCGCGCGCCCCGTGTATGGAGGCTGTCGTCTCAAGCGGGCGGCCCAGGTTCACTTCCCACTGGTGGCTCCTTTCCCGCATGTCATTCCCCACTCTCTCTCTCCCTGATTTCCAAACTCTATCCACTGTCCTATCTATCCATTAAAGGCACAAAAAGCACAAAAAAAAATCTTAAAACAAACAAACAAAAAAAAATCTTTGAAAGCAGGTAGACTAAGACTAGAAGGTACTGTGTCATAACAATTTTAACTCCACGACTCTGCTTACCTCATTTCATTGCCCCTACTACTACTACTACTACTACGCTAAAGCCCCTTGGATTCTGTTTGTCCTTTTGCACTTATAACTATCACCAGTAAGGTATCTAAGACTCACCACTGCATGCTGCTTGATAAGGTAGGTTGGTCCACTCTTACTGAAAGATTCAATAACCACTGGCATCTATTCATCAATAAAGCCCTTACCGTAAAGTTACCATCCCACATCGCCTCCTTGTTACAGCTGAACCCTGGTCCGTTTTTTAACACGCTCTCCAGGTTCCTCATGCCAGGACTGACCCAGGAAAAACAGCTTTTAGCGTTAGTGTAGCAAATTCTTGGAATATTTGACAACATGATCTGATATTTAGCACATGAATCCCCTTTGGACACTTTAGGAATATTCTTTTCTCAGTAACTGTTTTATTTGATTTTAACTGTTGACTAATTATTGTAGTAATTTCAAGCTTTTAAATTATTTCTATTTTATTATATATATTTTTTTTCTTTCTTATTGCTCTTGTATTTATTTTATTTAAAAGTAAAGCTTGATGATGATGATGATGATGATGATGATGATCTCCATCCAATCTTTCTGCTTAGTCTTACATGTTCTCTGATGATGATAATATTAGCGTTTGATTCTGTTAAGATCTTTTTTGTGCCTAAAGGATTGAATTAATGAGGCACACTGATGCTGAAACCGTTGGTGGGCTTAGATCTAGCCTAGTTTGACTGGAACGGTCCATGATTGTGTAATTGGACTTCAAATGTTGCATTCTCTAAGGATCAAATATCTGCCTGCAGGATTGTAAAAGCGTGTGATGCTAGATCTTAATCCCGTTGGCTTTCCACCATTTTCTATTCACTTCCTACCAACCACGCAGAAAATGTTCAACTCCATCGCTCATATATCACTGTCCAGCTTGTCATGGATTATTGATGGGCCAATACAGAACGTAGGATGGATTATAATGTAAACTTTTAATGACAAATGAGCAATCCTTCAGCACTGCAGTTTACTTGATGTTGTTTGTAATTGCACATATTCAAGAAAAAACTCCCCAATAGACTTCTAAGTGGTGCAGTATATTTTGGAGGATAATTATGTTTTGTATGACTTGTTTCTTTTGTCCCCTTTTAGTGAGCCCAACAGGCTTTAAACACTGTCATAATAAAATGTCTTCATGTCTCAGTGAAGTGATTTGCAGAATAGAGTTTTTTTTTTATTCTTCACTAAATCCACATTACCATTGTCTTTGCGTTCTCTCACTTAATGACAGCTTTTCAATGAGCTCTTTCTGCTCGGCTCCCATGCTGAGCTCAGCCATGATGAGTGACATGGACGTTTCAGAAGGTCATGACGGCAAAGCAGACAGCATATGGTAAGTGTCCCTCTAAGATAGAAAAAAAAAACTGTGCCTGATCAATTATTCATTGAGTCTCCCTTATTATTTCTTTGGGAAATATAATAGGTGTGGAAGAATAAGCTCCACACATTAGCTCAAATGCTGCTGCGAATGATTGTAATAGTTGAGATGTAATAATAGCAATAGAATGCTTCTAGTCCCAAGAAGAAGAAATTATAATAATGTAACAAGTTATGTATATTTAAAAGACAGAATATATTTACTGTGACTCCTTTCAGAGTTCACAGTCTTGTTCAAGGACACTGAAGCAGGGATTTGCTTTCATAGTGAAATGACACTGATTTACTTGTATCTTATTCTGAAGGTCAGAGAAGAGTCGGTGTTGTTTCTAATTAGCAACATGTGATACTCAGCAAATTAATGGAAAAGATAAAGAAAAGGATGCACGTACAATAACGCCCAAAGGGGCCCCTGAAGCTCTGAGATACTCACACGTCATGACTCACACTTGTGCAAAAAGGACAATTTGTTTCTGAATGAATAAATTAGAAAAGACACAATTAACCCAGATATCAATCTCTTAATACCTTTAGTATAGACATAATAATAGAAAAAAACGAATAACACATGAATGATTCAAAACTTAACCAGCTCCAACTGATCTACTTCAAACACAATGGGGATAGATGGAAATCAGCTTTTAGCTTAAGTGCATCAAAATGCTAATTGCTCGCATGCTTCTCTTTTAGCACGTGAGGCTGAAATGTTTAACTGTATAATGAGTACGGGTGTCAACACTTTGTCCAAGCTGAGGTAGTATTTCATGTAATATGCATGAAATCGTTTGTTTGCGCATATTAGCTAAAGTAAGAGAAACAGACTCGTTTATGAATCCCATTATGTAAATTGTCGGAGCAAACAGATTTGAGAGATTTACATCTTTATGTGCTGAGAGGCTCAATGTCACAGTTCAATACTGATTTTAGTCTTTCTGTCATTTCCTACAGCTGTCACAGGACAAAGCTTATCTTTACAGAGATTAACTAAATAAGGCTTCCATTACCACTTGCAGACGCTTTTTTTTTTCCTTTAACGTGTTACTGTGTACAGACATATAAACATTTTATCCCTTCAGGGTGGTTAGGGTTAGGGTTAGGGTAAGGTTTGTGATTGAAGTGACATTTTTTTTGGAAGACAAATATTTTCATGACCTAGATCATTACCATCACCATTATGAAGAAGAACCTGAAAATACATCAACAGGCGAACTGTGTGAGCTCGTGGAAAATGCCATCCAACACCTTATACTATGTTGTGTTCAATGACAGGACCTGATTTAAGACTTTTCATGCTTTTCTCCTATTGGTCGGCCATGACATGTTAGGGCTGAAGTCATGGTTAAAGTATTATCTCATCATTTATTTAAGTCACATTCAAGGAGGCTGCTAAGCTAGGTCCAACATTATATTACAATATTAATAAGTTCAACAGAATACAAAGCTGTAAGGCATGACATGATTTAGCATCCAACACTACCATTTGTATGTAACGTCACCTTGTTTTTTAACAAACATGTCTCAATGACGCACCTCTGTAAGAGGTTGTAATAAACATCTCCTGTTTTCGGTGAACATTTGTGATTGTCCTGACCTGAATCAGGTTGTATAGAAATCTGTTTAAACAGAAAGAAGACTAGACTCACCTGAACGAGCTAAAGATTGATTTTCAAACCCTTGTCTTACTGTTAGTCAAACATTACAAGGCCTTCAGAAAACCTCCATCCAGGATTTGGGTTAAAGCTTCTATGAGGTATTTTCATCTGGTTTCAATACAAACTGAAACTTAGGCTGATGTCTTGATATATTCTACAAAAGCAAACTTCTTCAGGACCATCATGAAGAAGTTTGATTATTTCTTACTTTATATGCCTGTTGCCGCTGCCACAGTGTTGGTCTAGTACAAGGCAATTACCAACATGCTGCAGAATAATCCTTTGTTTTACATTTTCCACAGTAGAGATTCACAGTTAGTGGTACATCGGACTGCTTAAAAGAAGCAGGAAGAGATTTTTGTCAGGAAAAACTACTCACAATGTGCAGGACTAGATCAGCAAAGAGACAACAGTTACCATTTTGTCCACAGGCGGCAATGCATGAAACAATGCAGCAAAAACGACAATACATTTCTGTTCCAGCCCCAGCCAAGTTTGGTTGATCCAATTAAGAAATCATTTTAAATAATCATATGCTAATTTACATCTCTTGACGCCACCTAAACTAAATCTATGATAGATGGCATGGTATAAGGATGAAGAAATAAATCCGGCAGGTTGGAGAATTCTCCCATCGATCAATGTTATATACCATACTATCATAAGGCCTCCAGACTTATTGCCCCATACAGCTCCAGTATCTTTATTGAGTGCTCTTCAGTCAATAATGTCACTGACTGGGTTTTGAAAAGAAGATGAACTGTTACGCTAAAGGGTGACATTAAACCAGCAGACTGTGTTTGCAGGAATTTTACCGTTTCATACTGTACATAGAGCTTTTCTTTATCCCTGCTATGTGTTTCGTTCAGCCTTCGCTTGAGGGGAAATACTAATCTCCTCTTCAGTGTGCAAAAAAAAAATCAATTCAGAATATCATGGTCTGGCATCAACCTTGGGTGAAAGATGGACGAGTGTTTGAAGAGTGCTGCTTCCTTAAGGTTATCAATCTGAAGAGACGCCATGGCTGACATTGTTGGATAGAGACGAGCCGCGGTGACACCCTGCCACATTACTGAGTTAGATGTCACTGAATATAGATCACACTACTAATGAGGAGGCCGCTGCTCTTTTATTTAGTCATGGAGCTCAGACGGAATCACATGATGGAAAATTGGGAGCTTTTGACGTCTTAATATGCACTAAATGAACGGCCGAAAAAAGGTCTTTTTCTGCTTTTGAAGAAACGTAATGAAGCCGGGAGAGAGGCTGAGAATTTACATAAATTATATGCATGATTGACTCTTCTTTATTAACAGTTGCAATATGGAAAAGGTTTCTACTGTAATAAATCTAGTGTATCTGGACTCTAATGCAGTTGGTGGGCAAAAATGGGGTTGTCCTGTTCTCTGGGTTTTCCCCCTCTCTGACAGGATGTCTCCATTATTATCGATCAAAGCCAAGTAACACCTGCTGTACATTTACCAAAAACTCCATCTGTCTGCTGGAGCTCCAACAATCTTCTGTGAATCCATTTATTCACCTACATACAGCTCATCCAGGGAGCTTCAACTTTCTGGAAAACGATCACGTATCTCTTCTCTTTTATTGTCTCCTGGCATCCAATCCAGCTGTAATTCAGCTAAGTGATGTCCAGGACATTTAAGCCGAGACTTCCATGACTTGACTTCCAAATCAAGTCATGTAGAGAGCAAACATAAGTTGAGAGGAACCTGTATATTCAAGAAGCCACCAAGAAGCCAACAAGTCCAACATCATACACTGATTGATGAAAACATTTTTATTTTTCTGTGAATAATGCACAAAAATTAGAAGTTCCTATCCCTTTTGAACATGAACTATATTATTTGAGTTATTTATTTGTTGCTATGGATCCTGAGGATTCAGTTTGTTTTTTTATTTGCATTTTTTCCTTTTTATTTTGTGTTGAATAAATGTAGTCGTAAAAGAAGTCTGCCCATCGATACACTTTGTAGCATAGCGACGAAGGACAACAAGACATATCTCACCAGTGTAGATGGCATGGTGAAAGCTGTGCTAAGAAGATCAGAACATATTAAACATGTTTTGCAGCAACAACTTAGCATATCTATGGCTATCTTGGCATCTGTACCATTATGTACTGTTAAGGTTTACAACATTAAGTTCAGAGTCATGGCTCTCGTGATATGGTTAGAACATTTGAGCCGAACAAATCAAGCACACAACATTTCCATGACGGAGTGTAGCAAAGACTTCAGTTCATACACATAATGACAAAATATTTGTTTGTATGATTAGCCTCGTTGTTTGGCTTAGTAATAAACAAACACAAGGACATGTTGTTAGGAAATGATGCATTTCCTATTCCTATTCCCTGTTTTTCCTTTTTTTCCTCAGTTCCATAAATGAAAAAGGACCTCGGATTCAACTCTCAATTCAGATCTAATCATCCCAAAATAAAACACACTGGATCGTCCTAAATGTTTATGACTTGCTTCTGAAACTGAGCCGATCTGAGGCCTATAAACCGAGATTCATATCTGATTATCTTGTAAAGGAGGAATGCATACCCCTTTTATTGAGTTTGAAGTGTTATTTGGTTACGGATAGCCAATGGGTTCCATGTTTGCATTTCTTCCAATGCATTCCCCATATGTGCTACCAAATGGACTGTTTTCCGACATACAATTAAAGCCCGCTGAAATGTTATTCAAGAATACAACTCAGACTACAAACAGAGACCTAAGCACTCCCAACAACAAAAGTCTTGTCCACATACAGATATCTGTTACAGTGACAATCCAAAATGATATGCAGCAGCTCTATATCCAATAGAAGATTTATTCATAGAAACCACATTTTCCCATGGTTTTGGAGCATAGAGAGTAAAAAAAAAGAATTATACAATGGGAAGCGATTGAAACTCCAACATTCTTTATCAACCAACAGGTTTAGTATGTTGTATTAGGTTTTTTGTAAATCCAATTAGACAATTATATAGTACCCTGCGAACATAGAGCTAACGCAAAATCAGTGTACGCTTGTCCAAAAGTACACAAAAAAACAAGAAAAAAGCTTGAACTAGATCTTAACACTGAGCACAACACAATACTGTTATATGCAAGTAACAGTAAATGGTAAATGGACTGGAGCTTGTATAGCGCTTTCTAGTCTTCTGACTGCTCCAAGTGTTTTTACATCTGAGGTCACATCTGCCCATTCACACCACATTCACCCACTGATGGCAGTTTGCTATATAAAGTGTTCATCAGTGTTAAGTAATCCATTCATACACATTTACACTCTGCCGACAAGCAGCAGGAGCAAGTTGGGGTTAAGTGTCTTGCCCAAGGACACATCGGACATGTGGATGCAGGAGCTGGGGATTGAACCCTCAATCTTTCTGTTGAGATACAACTGACTCTACTCTACTATGTTGTCCTGATTGGGGCTCTTTCCCGAGAGGTTTGCAATCAATCAGGTTTACAAAAAACTATTTAGCCCATCTGAACCTGAGATTTTTAGTACATTTTAATATGAGAGCTATATTCAGACTTACTTTCACTCTCCTCTATCCACGCTTCATATCTGCCCCAAAAAAGAGTTTTGCTCAGAGTGAGCCTGAGGCTTATCACTTGGGAAGCAGGAACCAGTCACCAATGAATTTCTGGATCATCAGAGACTCATCTTTGGCAGAGCTCTTAATAAACACCCATCAAGCTACAGAGAGAAGCTGAACACCCTGCAATGATGCATGAAATCTCCCATCACTCATTAACTTTATAACTGCGAGGAGGGCGGCGCTCTTCGATCATTATAACTGGGTTCATTACTCAAGTAGTCTCAATCAGTTCCTAATTATTGATGCCTTTTATAAACCAGAAAAACAGGGATAAGGATGTTGAAGTTGTTCCTCAGAGAACCTTTGGTGAGGTGGAATATTTCTTAGCTGGAGGACCTTAAAGAAAATGTGTGGGGGTATTTAGTGTGCCATTAGGAACCTCATTCTGTTACTTTATTCTTTAAAGGCTCTGTTTTATCATATTATGCAAAATACACTTTCCTAACACTTTTTCCTAACACTAATATGTGTCCCTAGTCTGTCTACAAACCCTCCTCGATTATGAGAAAAGTCCTTCCTCTCTGTCTTTTACCTGCTTCACTTTTCAGAAAATTTGTGCTCAAACAGACAGTTTGAAGATTGTCCCTTTGTAACATCATAAAGGGCAGTAACCCCTCCCCCTGGGTGGGTTACACTCCCACAGCTGGGTGTTCGTTCTGCCCTTCGAGTCTGCCTTCTCAACGTAAGATAACCGTTGAGTAGTACATAACCACGTTTAACATGCAAGGAGGATCGAGGGCTGGCATAGCTAAAGTTAGCCACACTACTAACTCATGACATTGTTTACCCACTGATGCTCTGGTACGTTTCTGGCCTTGTTAAATATATTGTGCTCAATTCTTGACTGTATTCTGAGTGTTTAACCTTAGAGTAGTCAACTTGTCTGAATTTAAATTTGCGTTTAACTAAATTTGAAATTAGCCACAATGAACGCCCCTAGTGAAAAGATGAAACTTGAAATGTGCAGAATATGGGAGCTTGGAGCGAAATCTGATCAAACACTAAACCTCAAATGCTGACATTAAATTCTATCAATATAAAGGTCCTGAAAAGATTCATTTCTCTCTTGGTCCTACTCATTCTGGTTGGTGGGGAGTACATTAACACAACTTCCTGCAAAAGTTAGAAGTGTTGGAGTTATTTCACCACAGAGATTACTGTAATGGTGTTTCTCTCAGTGCTCTCCTTGATGCTTTGAAGTTAGGAGAACCTAATGGCATGTACTTTTCTTCACTAAACAAGATCTAGAAACATTCAATACAAAATGTTGATGATAATGAGTTTCACTGAGCCAATGCTAAATCTTTGTGTGAATCATAGCTCAAATTTTGACTGTTAATAATTCAGAGATTTTTTCATGATTCATGAGAATCGTGTTTTTAGTTTCTAGTCTGGACTGCTTTACTGGCTGAGCATTTTCCTCGGGCTAATTTCAGACAATTAATCTGATTGTATTTAATCAGGAAGAAATCTAAAATTGTTAGTATTTGTGCAGTTCCTTTTCTACAAGAGCAGCAGAGCCTCCTACATCACACTGTGCTACTTGAAATTCAATGAAGAAGAATTGTGGGACACTTAGTGTGACTGATGAGTGTGTGTGTGAGGTCAACAGCTAATTGAACCAGTAAATTCCCTGCAACATGTCACACCGCAGACTAAGAGCATTCTGTCAGCGCCGAGCTTTATTTCATTAACACACTTTCCTGCATCATAAGAGCAGCTGTGTGTGATTATCTTCCCTAACTGTTTTAAATGTTGACACTGCACTGATGCATTCAGGTGTTTGGACCCAATCAATAACAGTTTGTGAAAATGAAGATATGCCATAGATGCGAAGCATTTCCTTGAAACTATTTGTCGTCCATTTTTTTTCCCGTCTTCCATGAGTTAGAGTAACTGCTTGTTAAAACACACACATTTTGTTTGCAAAATGAGTGAAAACCTGTTGTTATTGTTAGTTTCTTCTTCTGCAGCAAGTGGCATGTATAAGCAGAATAATGCACAGTAAGGTGTCCATGATCAGGTGTTAATGGACTCTGCTGCATGTCGGACGGCTGTGGTCATAAAAGTGTTTGATAAATGCATTTGAGGGATCAACACAATAAATGTGTATATCTATATCTGTCTATCTCTACAGATTAAATATTGATCTATGAAAGATACCAGCAATGTATCGGTATTGGATTTTTTTCTCTCCCTAATATTGATATCGGCCCCAAAAATGGGTTGAGCCCTATGAAAACCTGACTATGGACACCTCTTCTGGTATTTCCCTTACACATTGTCACCATTTGATTATTAGAACCTGCCACAGAATGTAGAGCTTTAAAACGTAACATTTAAAGTAGCAGCAGTGTCCCTACAGTAGGGTTTTCAACATTTACTGGACGTGCTGAGCTGAGCGGTGAGTTAAGGAGAGCTGAATGAACACACTGTGTCTGCAGAGCTCTGCTGAAAATGAGCTGCATAATGTTCCACGAGCAAAAAAAAAAAAGAAAAAGCAGTTCTGAGGCATGACAAGAGATTGTGAGGAGGAGTGACGGCTGAGTAAAATCCCAGCATGAACTCTGATGTTGCACGATCATTATGGAATGGCGGTCTCTTATTATTCTGAATCTTAATTAAAATGACATACTTGGCATTAGGAACATGTTTTCAGTAATGATACTGCATCTTAATTTTTATAGTATGTCTAAAAAAAGATGCATCCTTTCTTTGGCTTTATTAATAACGTAGAAGTCATACAGTAACTTTGATTGGGTTTTACCATTAAGACAATAACTTAATTCTTTTCAACACCAAATCACAGATTCTTACTTCTTTGAGCTTTCATATTTACTAAATTATTTCCTTTAGTTACATTTTTCAGTCAGATTTGCAACCTGAAATCTAAATAATGTTATAAAAAAAATGCTTCAGATATAGTGCATGAATGTGATTAGCACACTTTTCAACATGAGCCGTTCTTAATGTGAAAGGAACTTCTAATAACAGTGAGAAGTCCTTGCTGTTATTTTGCTGTTCAAACAGAACCACAGAGTGATATAATTAGTGTAGAAAAAGGGGCTTTGATCCATCACAAGAAAAACTCCCTCCCTCCAGTTGTTTGTTGTAATGACTTTATTTGTCACACTTCCCTTCACTCGGGGTAATGGTACTATGAAGGGAATGTTACTCTGCTGAAGCTCAGGGCAAAGCTCCCAGTCATCATCAACCTCAAAACAAACACAACAAAAACTTTTTTACCTTATGTCTAAAACATTATAACACCTGCGGTATACCGAAATGTTCCGTCACTTTGTGTTATGTCTTCAACGCCGATCTTAAAAAGAATGTCTGGCATTAGCACCAGCCTGCTGCAACACAGGAAAGAAACACAACTCACAAAGTTCACTGTTGTGACTAAAGGTTTTTTTACCTTAAAAATGTTCTTTTTTTTTGTTATTTTGGCATAAATACTTGTTACAAAACTATACTTTATATTGTACAATATGAAATGTTTCAGGTTTGTATTTGTAAAGACTGTGAAGATATGGACAAAGCCACTGCGGGTGTACCCCGATGGTTTTTAGACTTGACTGATATGAAGCTTTGATTTTTGCCTTTTTGTGCAGAGTGCCCTTTTAGTTACCAGTTATTCTTATGGTGCTTTTACACATTAGAATAACTGGTAACAAATTCAGAATGCACAAAACTCCGGACAACGTCCTGACTGTTTCTCGTTTGCTGCATGTGTGAAAGCAAACAGCCACATTTTTCACTCTGACTTGCCACGGAATTCTTTCCTGCAAGCCTTCTAGAGAATTTCCTGTGAAGCTGCAGGAGAACATTTTTTTCAGGTGAATTCACCATGAGCAAGTTGTAGGGGGGGGGGGGGTTGTGATGTTTATATCCCTTGACTGAAGTATGACCATTGACCGTTTACACACGTCTGAAGCGATCATGTAATGAAACTACTTCATGTTTTCTGTTCCTCAATAATTTTGGATATGCTGAATTTAACTAACTACACTTAGCACTGATAAATTAATCAAAGTGTCAGTCTCTGTTGCTTCATCCGCCACTTCCACGTTGTTTTTTATTACGTCATTGTCATTCCTCCTGACTCCAACAGGGAAATACTCCCGCTGTGAGGTGCATGTGTCAACAAGCAAGTCAGGAAGATTTCAGGGGCAGCCTGCTTGAAATTGGCAGCCTGAGAGCATTTGTGAAGAGTTGTTAATCTACCTCTTGAAAGGCTTTCGAGCCAACAACTGTGACCTCAACCAAGCGGTCGAGGCAATTCTCCTCCTGCCGATGGTTTCACATTATGCCACTCATCTACAAGCGGTGGTAACTGACAGCAAATGATCAATGTGCCAGGAAAAGGCAGGAAAGAAGACTTCCCCTTCAAATAATAATGGTTGTATAAAAATGCTGATTCAGTAATACTCTGAAAAACGTGTCTTTACAAATGTTTTATGAAGGTAGAAAAGCACGACGCACTTTTGTAACATGTCTAGGAAAGACAGAAGAATTCATATGGCCCCTTTAAGTTGTAAGTTTTCTACATAGTCTGGGATCATGTTAATTCAAAGCATTCAAAAGCTGAAATTATGTAGAGCTATTTAGGAAGGCCAGAGCACCTAAAGTAAAGATAAAAGATCTTTACTTACTGATTCTATGGTGTCAAGAAATGTACAATAACTGATGGTCTTCTAAAACCTGGAAGCCCGACCTTGAAATCACACTTGAAATGAAGCATTTGAAAATACATCTCAAGCCCAACACCCCAACACACAACAGATAAAGCATGTTGAGGAACACGAACACATGGAGAGGTGACACCACTAAGAGCAGAGACGAGACATCATTTCCCATCATCACCGAGCTCTCTAAAACAAACAGGAATTACCTGTGACTGCTGTCGGCTCGTAGCACATCAAACACATTTAAAAACCTGCAGATCACCATCCTCTGTTCTCAGCTTGCAGAGACATTAGAGGTGCTATCACATTTGTTTTTACTTTTAGAAAGAGCTTCCAATCCAATCAATAAATGAGGGATATGCACATGATATATATATATATATATGATATCAGGGAAAAAAGACAAGAGGCTTTGTTAGCAGTGAAAGAGAATGATTCATTTCTGTTCTGTGCTCTGTATCTGTAGACCTGAACCTGGATGTGCAGGTCTCACTGGGAGCTAGCTGTATGAGGAAGACTTCTGACTGGGAGGTCACAGGTTCAACTCTGTGAACGAGCTATCAGTATGAGGGCTCAGAGAGGGTGAGTCATACACTCACCTCCCTCTGCTACTGATACTGAAACACAGCTGAAGAAGACACAAGTACGGATGTTGAAGCAACTATATGTGCTAAAACTATATGTAACTTTTCAAACTTAAAATAGTAGTTTCAATCGATTGAAAGAACTTTCAACAGGCAGAATAGCGTCTCTCAAATGTCCACAGACGCTCTGGTCGCCTGCTTATACTGTAGCACTATGCATGTTAGGCAGCAGGCTGCGCTTCTCTCATTTACGGCACTAGCCAGTTAGCCTCTGTACTGTTTGATACAATAGCTGCGGCCAAGACACATTAGAGGACGGTTACCAATGAAGCTAAGAAGAGAGAGGGATGCATGAAGCAGGGTGTTAATCCATCAGAGCAGAAATTATTCAGAACAGATTGCAACATAACGCTGCATAATATCGCTGCTTCATGTTTACCGGGTGCAGAAAGTCATTTAACCCAAGTTTTACGCAGGCTTGCATAAAAATAAATAAATAAATCCATTTTACGTCAAACGTCTCCACACAACCTGTAGACATAGATATTAGGAGGAGAGAGTAGGGGGATGACATGCAGCAAAGGGCCGCGGTCGGATCCAAACCCATAGCTACTGGGACGAGGATCCAGTCTCTGGAGGGCGCACACCGCACGACATTACTGCAGCCATCCGACGCCCCACCCAGTGGTTCTTGAAATACCGTTTAGAGGCCTGGAGCATATTTAAGCCACAGGTTGGACATACATTGATACCTCCCCATCCTGTCTGACTTTTCACCATGGTAACTATGCTGCCCCTCTGCATGGATAATAACTAGTTTGTCAACGGCCAGTGTGCTAAATTAAGCCGCATTGTTACTGGGATGATCAGGGGTATTGATTATATACTTCCTGAGGATGCAATGGACGACTGGTCTCGCCAACAGGTTTGGAAAAATACAGGCATAAGGAAGCTCAGACCCTCGGCCGCCCAATGGTGTAACTTCTAGACTCAGAAATTAATGAAGGTAACATTTAAGTGTGCAATATCTTTATGGCCTTTATAGTAGTAGCTGTTCTATACTGTCTGTTGTTGGAATTGCTGGGCAAAACACTGTTTCATCTCGAGTGGCCATTAAAGTTCAATTACACTTCATCCTCCAATGGGATCAAAGAAAGCTGGGCAGTTTTTTATTTTTGCGATTACATTTTATTTCTAAGTACGTCTTGAAGCTGATGAGAGAACCACTCTTCTGTACTAGCAGCAGCCTCATACAAGCTGAAGGATGTCCAAGTAACTCTTGAACTTGTTGACTGTGAGATCCATGTTCCCACAAGGTATTGGCAGCTCTTTTCTGTTTTCACTCCAAGACTTGTACTTCATCTCGTCTCAAGCCCAACAGACCGAGAAGCTGAGAACTGTACAAGAAAATCCTCTGTGAAAATGTTGCAGTTTCTCTCGGTTTGATTATTTGACGTGTGCCTTGGGATCAATATGTGAGAAAAATGTAGAGGGAAAAAAAATTGGTGAAACAGGTCTTTGTATTTTTGTGACAAACTGAGACAATTTCCAATGTTTGAGTATCAACACACTCTCAGGAAAGAGACAAACAAAGAATCCTTCCAAAAAACAATCCCAAAAACTAGAAATAAAATCAGTATTTCTTCAGATTTTATGGAGATGAAATCATGTAATTTCTTAATTCAGCACAGTGTGGTCAACGAGAATACTTTAATATTAAAGAAGGAACTGGATTCCATTTTGCCTTAAGTAAACTGTCAGAATTGACCATGAATGTTTTGATTCTCCTTTCTTTTTATGCAGCTGTTTTTTTTGTTATAAATGTATTTCTTATAATATAGAACATGGCTTTTCTTCATATTTACTGCATTCGCCACATTACCGCTTTAGAATCAAAAGCCAACCAATGTTCATTTCTTTCCTCAGGGTTTTCAAGGATTCATTTGAATGTGTTCCGTTCTCTAAAATACTTGCTGTGTGTTGTGAATAACCTCGGCTTTAAACTAAAATATTCATGAAGGAGGAATGCTTTTTATTGAGTGTGACAGGGATCATGAAAGGTCAGCCATTAAAGAGGGGCTTCTCCTAAAGCTTTTTCAATTATATACCCTAATGTACCCTTAAAAGTCACATCATTCTTCTTCTTCTTCTGCTGCTGAATTCCAGTCGTATTTTTTAATAGAAAGACTGCAGCTCTGTGGTGTCTGCTGGTGCTCGTAAATATGTCCGTGTCTAGTTATTTGATTTGTTCAATCACTCCGTTTTACTTGCGGGAAAACAATAGCAGTGATTAAGCTGAATGTAAATACCAAACAGCAGAGCAATTTATTTCCTATCTGATAAAATGTGCTCCCCCTGAGAGGCCCATGCCGAGATAAGCAGAGACGTTATAACCCTGAAACATCAGCGGGCATCTGATTTAACCTGCGTCCCAATAAAAGAAACACGCCAAAGGTCACAGAAAATGCATGCGTATGTTGATGATGCACTGCTGTGTTTGAGTTACACCTTAACAAGGAGCCATATGTTGATACAAAGTGTGTGGCGGTGTGAAGGGTAAGTAAGGGGAGGTGAAACACAGCACACTGTTGGGAATCTAATCCATTTATCCAGCTGGGTCTGAATGAGCAGCATGACACCTCAACAAGCCTCACATCTTCACCTTCCTTCGACTCACCTTCCTCGTCCACCCTCACACACACACACAGACACACACAAGGATCTGTGACATGAAATCCTGCTAAACTCTCTGAGTAATTTGTCACCGTTTTTTTTTTTTTACCTCACATAACCTGAAATCCTCCCAGACATATAGACAATACAGTGCAGCTCATAGTAAAATAGATTTTACTGTGTGTGCAGCAATAGTGACCTCCAGTGTGATGAAGGCTTGAAAGACTCTAAAAACACTTCAGCATTGACATGTCCAGGTTTTTCTCTCCTTTCAAGATTTTTTTTTGGGGGGGGGGATCTCACAGATTTCGCCCTTGTTTATTAATAATATTCTTAGTATTGGGACTGAATTTCAACCTTGTCCTTACAGTCTTATCATATTCCAACAATCTGATTCAATGCTGGGTGCCGGGGGCGGGGCAGCAGTGGGGACTTTTGCAAGAACAACACATGGGGCATCATTAGGAGCAGGAGCGCACCATGCTGAAGGAGGGAGAGCTGCGGCTGGCATCAAGTCCCGACAACCAAAAGACGCATGACAAGACCATAACAGGGCGCGAGATACATAATGTATCATTTTAGTAAGATCTATGTGATAAAGAGGCTCAATCCTGTGTTATTCTGCTCGCGTATCCATGTCGCCAGATTTCTCAAGAAAAGGAGCGTTTTTGATGGACTCCTCAGTCGCTAAAGGGCTGAATGTGACTTCATGCCAAGATCCAAGCAGTCCTGGATATCTATAACGCGCACACAGCCGGGATGGATCCGTTAAACGCCACCGGAATGGACGCGTTCACGGCCATCCATCTGAATGCCTCCTGGAGCGCGGACAGTGGATATTCCTTGGCTGCAATCGCCAGCATCGCCGCGCTTGTAAGTTTCCTCATCCTCTTTACCGTTGTTGGAAATATTCTCGTGGTGATCGCGGTGCTGACGAGCAGGGCGCTGAAAGCCCCGCAGAACCTCTTTCTGGTGTCTTTGGCCACCGCGGACATCCTGGTGGCAACTTTGGTGATGCCGTTTTCTCTCGCGAATGAGCTCATGGGCTACTGGTATTTTGGGAAAGTTTGGTGCGGTATTTATTTGGCTCTGGATGTTTTATTCTGCACTTCTTCTATCGTTCATCTGTGCGCAATAAGCCTGGACCGGTACTGGTCCGTTACGCAGGCTGTAGAGTACAACCTGAAGCGGACTCCTAAGCGCGTCAAGTGCATCATCGTTATTGTGTGGCTCATATCTGCTTTCATCTCATCCCCACCTCTCTTATCTATAGACAGCAACAACTACATCAGTTCTCAGCCTCAGTGCATGCTCAATGATGACACTTGGTACATCCTCTCCTCCAGCATGGCCTCCTTCTTCGCCCCCTGCTTAATTATGATTCTGGTGTACATCAGGATCTACCAAGTGGCCAAAACCAGAACAAGGAGCATGTCAGGGAAAGAGCCCAGACCAGATGGTGTCACACAAACTGAGAATGGACTGAACAAAGCCAACTCCCCTTGCCATGGCGACAGGGAAAATGGTCACTGTCAATGCCCACCTACGCCCAGCCAACGCACAGTCACCATCGGGCAACAGACAGACGATGCAGACATGGACGAGAGCTCCTCCTCAGAGGGCAAAGGTCACAAACCTCAGCGACAGGACTCCCAAAGGGCCAATAGACCAGGCCTAAAGAAAAGCTCCATCTCCAAACAATCCGCACGTATCTCCAGAGTCAGCAACAAATCCGTAGACCTCTTTGCCTCCAGGAGGAAACGTAGACGGAGCTCCATAGCGCAGAAAAAGGTTTCCCAAGCCCGGGAGAAGAGGTTTACATTTGTTCTGGCTGTGGTCATGGGGGTGTTTGTTGTTTGCTGGTTCCCCTTTTTCTTCAGCTACAGCCTGCACGCTGTGTGCAGGGACTACTGTAAGATCCCCGACACGCTCTTCAAATTCTTCTTCTGGATTGGCTACTGTAACAGCTCCCTGAACCCTGCCATCTACACCATCTTCAACCGGGACTTCAGACGCGCTTTCCAGAAGATTCTCTGCAAGTCATGGAAAAAGTCCTTCTAGCTCCGGAGCAGAACTGTTAAACCAACGTGACAATCTTAAAAGGGAAATATGAGAGTGATCTTTTAAAAACAAGAGGAGCCTGTGTTGTCTCTATTGCTGTAACATCTTGTCGTCCTGTTGTAATTAATGGCAGCCCACCGTCAACCTAATTAATGGGTGTCTACGAGCTTCAACATACACTAAGTTTCCTTTTTAGGCTTTACCAGTCTGATAAATGAGTGCAACTGTCCTTTTGTTCTCACTAAAGTGTGTTGTAAAGCTTAATCATGTATTTAAACATCCACAAAAGATAAACACATGGGCGGACCTATCTTCTAATGGGCCCCAGGGCAAAACTAGCCCCCTGTGCCCCCCTTAATCCCCCTTTGGTTCTTACAACTGTCTCTGCAATGTGAGATTTTTCTCTTCTTTTTGTGCTAGTATACCCACAGATTTGTTATGTACTACTTCAGTTTTTTAAAAATCACTTGGTTAAGTTGAACAAATGTTGGCACAAAAGGGACAAGATGAAAGTTTTTAAACTTGATTCAAACACAAATATTTTTCTACAAATAAGCCTAACTAAGCAGTTGATGTATGAGGTATTGGTTGAGAAAATAATATTGATACTACTCTAGCTTGTCAAAGGTCCAATATGTAAGATATTATATATTAATTTATTATATAATTAAATGTATTTAATCATAAAATTACCTTACTATATCATCAGACATTAAGGAAACATGCTATGTTGAAGTGCTGGCTTTTCTGTCAACAACGCAGCAGCTCTAAGTCCTCCCAGTAAGTTTTGATTTTGGTGCGGAATGGTTTGTTTTGACCAGAGAAGTAGGCAGTTTTAATAAACCCCTACATGGCCGTTTTGGATGCCCCTCAGTTTGCCAGACACACACAAACTAACAGCTGTTGCAGTGATAAAAGCGGGCTAGCAAACGGGTTCAGATGTATCTGATTCTACCCAACCTGTAAAAGCCTCTGCATATTTCTAATGAGCTCCAGGACATAGAAATGTGGAAGAACTAGGATAAATATTGGAAATGCTTTTGAAAAATTGAGAGGTTAGAATGCAGAAATGTTTAAAGACTGATACAGAGCCAGCAACAAATCAACCTGCATGCTCATCGACTCTAGAGAGGGGAAAGGGTCTCTCCAATGTTTTGAATTTAAATAATAATAATAATCCTGCATACGCACTTGTGGTTTTGAGCCATTATCGTTTGTTTTCCCTGACAATGTCTGTTCACATGTGACCCCTCTACTCATGTTTAAAATGCCAGAGTCTATTGCTGTATAGCCACATGGATGTCCCTCTCTTAATTCATTTAACCTTTTTAGAAGCCTAAAAGGCTAAAACTTTACAGTGTTTTCAAAGGAAAGGGAAATCATTGGAAAGAAGCCAGAAAATATGAATAATACACTTCTGCAGAAGTGCAACCAAAGTGTCATCATGGTATTTCATAACACAGATAACGAATGGCAAAGCACAACAGCACACTAAATCTCCACAGAGTTTCTGTTCTGATCTCTTCCTGCACCTTAAAGATATGGGACAGCACTAATAAGGGCTGACACTCTTGAGTATAAGATCAATTTTTTTTTACGATGCACATACCAGGTTATTACTTTCACAGTGGCCATAAAGTACTGAAGGAACAAATGGATTTCATGTGATTTTATATTTAAAGAAACTACCTCTCTGTTTGTTTGGTTGCTCTTTTTGTTTTTTGTCTTTTGTTTTCAAGTGTATTACACATGTTTTCTCTGCTCCTTAAACTGTCTGCTGTCGTGGAGAAATAAAGATTAAACAAGTCTTTTGTGATCTTCAGTGTGATGCTGCCATATGGAGCCACTTTAAAAAGATATGCACATGTATCAAATGCTTATGCTGCAATCAGAGCTAGCAAACGTTGTTCTTTGATTTGCTTATGACAAAGAAGGGCTCAATGGTTGAAACAACATACCTTGAGTTTAAATAAAATGTTTTAATTCTAATCTATTGATTAACACTGTTATGTTGCTTTAAATCCATTATCTAACATGCATCGATGCAGACAAATGGACTACAGTGTAGATAAAGCCCCTTTCATCAAATCAAAATTCAACACATTTGAATCAAACCTGAATCAGACGTTTACTTTTCAGCTGAAAGGGGAAATCCTCATTTATGCAAAGCCAGTGAGATGAAACATCTGGTGTCATTTTAGTGTCGCCTCAGTGAAAACAGTGTCTTAATTCGATCAAACTAAACAATCATGAGCAGATGAGATTAAACTTCTAATGATCTCCAACTAGCAGGGCACTTTGAGCAAACACAATATTGCCAGCATAGAGGCCTATAAATTGACTCGATTTAAAATCATAGGCCTGTTACTCACTCAGTAGAGAGTAATAGGCCTATGGATGCAATGAAAGGGTCAGGCAAGGGTTGGTCCATTCCGAGACTGGACCAGACTCAGATTGTGGCCAGTTAATTCACTTTAAGATGTTCAATACAAAGTTAAGACTAATTGTTCTTTCTTCTTTCAGCTCGATACCAAACAAAACTCCTATATTAGCCTATGGCTGTCCTGTTTACCTTTAAGACGAATGTTTCAGGGCTTTTCAGAACCGCTGACTTTCATTTGGATATTCAAACATTTTCAGATGACTGTTTTCATACTGATTCAAGTCACTTGAGTGTCATTTGTTACTGTGTCCTTTAACAAAATGTCAAATAATTGCAAGCTAGTTAGCTAAAGCTGGCAGCTAGCTAAGCTCACAGTCCATGTTGCACTGCTAGAGAGCTGCATGTTTCACTGCTATATTGCTTCTTCACATTAAACTGTTTTTTTTCAGTGGCTTACTGAAGACCTCAGTGGATATTTAGTTACCAGTAAAATTTGTTCACAAGCCCCTCAAGTGAGCGGTCTGCTAGCAGCCCCTTGTGCTTTCACTGAACAGTGTCTGAACAAAGACGATTTTTAACATGAAACTGCTTTTTTAAGCAATTTTCCTCATTGTTTTATTTTTTACACATCTTTCGTTTTCCAAGAGGGGAAGACCTCTTGATCTTGATCACTTGATCAGTTCCAGGAAAAACATTGAAAAATGAACAGTGAGTTAGTTTTAGTTTTTAAGTTTTCATGCTGTTCATTTTTCAGTGTACACTGTTTCAGCTAAAGGGGTTAGCTTTTAGAAGGCAGTCCTTGTTTAGTCAGGCAGGTGGGGAATCTTCAGCAGAACAGCTTTGATGTTGCATCTGACTGTGGGCAGGACTGAGGTGAAACTGGATTCCCCTGCATCACATAATGCCTGCTTTTTTACCTCCTACTGCTCTGCTGTGGTGGAGTGTTTGCGGCCAAATGCCATTCGTAACATGTTACAAATCCATCTGCTGCTCGAACAAAAGAAGAACACAGTGTCCCCGTCTGTTTAATTATTGAATCAAGAGATTATACAGGTGGGTTCACAGCAGCTGAAGGAAAACAGGAGACTTATAACTCTCCGTCCCAAATCTGTGTATATAATATTTATCCAAACAGATCGAACATGCATGGTTCCTGTCACCTTATGTTCATTTTCTGCAAAGTCTTTTTAACAGTTTTTTACCCAAACCTTTAGGGTTCCTTGATAAGATCAAGGAAAGATTTACTGCTCTCCCAATGCTCTTTTATAGATTTATAGGTTGAGTGAGGACATTACCTTCCTTACCGGGATAAATAAAATGTATTTGGCTGCACTTTAACCCTTTATGTTCTCAGGATCTGAAAACAAATCATGGACTGCAGTGACTCGACAATGACCTTGCAAGGTGCTGAGGTTTTGTGGCTCTCTGGCCAACACTTAAAAAAAGTCCGCTCTGGGAAAGTAGTTCAGGATATCAAAGGTGTTTTCTGCCTTAAAATCAATTAGAAAATGTCATCAGAGCACCAGTTTTATTTTACATTATTTACTCAGTAAAACTATTACAAAACAACTCAATTGGCTCATCACAACTGCTTATTGCCCTTCTTAGCAAGTACAGTTCCACTGATGGACACTAGATGGCTCAAAAATTCTCCAGCTCCAGCTGATGAAAAGACATCTTAGAGCATTAGAGTTAATGGCTGTAAAACCAAAGTGAAAATTCAGACTGCCACTTAGGGGCAATGGGGACACTATTAACACAACATGTGGCTAATTAGCCACGAAATGCTACACTACTTCTTTATAAGCTCATTACTTACTTTATCTATTTGGTCTGTAGTGAAAAACAGATGCCAACAGTGTCTATTAATGAGGTTGAGCAGTGAACTTTCAGGCTGTTAAACCATAATAATGCGCTGAATGTAATCTTTCCAAAACTAAGCCCAGTGAGGATTTTAAATACATTTCCATCAAGAGAGGGATGTTTTCATGGCAGTGCAGATCTTTAGATATATTAGCTTGCCTTTCATAAGTCCTGCACACGCTGTATCAGGAGGCCCAAATTACTTTATGGCTGCAGACAACTGTCAAGATGGTGCTGAGTAAAACCAAACCCAAGTCTTTAAAACGACCCTTCAGGGTACTGAAATGCCTCATATAACAGATGTGACACCATTAACGGGCACTAAGTCTGAAAAATAGAAGCCTAAGCCAAAATCTCAAATACCTTAATGCCTCGTGAAAAAATGACATCTGAATATAAAGACTTTCTCTTTGTATCGTAACCAGGGCTTTTTCATTATGCAGATGACACCATACTCTTTGCTCCAGAAGATGTATTAAAAGTTCTGGCAGATACAGTTATGGTCAAAAGCTTCCACAGAAATGCATTTCCATATAGCATTTGTCAAAGCTTCACTCTAGGGTAATGGAGTAATGAAGACATACAAAGCACAAATCATTTCCATTTTTATTGTTTTTCAGTTGTTGGAAATTGGATCCCTGTCTAATAGTAAACCCTGCATGGCTGTTCTCATCTCCTCTCCTGTCCTGTACTTTAATCGAAGGCAAGTGAAGTTTCTTGTGTCACCATTAAATTTTGTGAAAGATGAAAGGCCTCACAGTGTTGTGGCTTTGGCCCCGCCACACCTGACTGGCTCCAATTTTCTGCCACACATCAGACCCTGGCAGTGAAGAAATATGAGGCAAATGTCATGAGACTGCGACATCACTCCCATCCCGAAAAAGAAAGCAATGAGTCAGTCAAAACATAAAGTTTAAGCTAAATGTATATGTTTAACTTTAAAAAGCTTTTCTGGGATTAAATAACTACTTCTTAAAAGCAATAATGTTAAAGAATCCATACATGCTGCCTTCTGAAAAGAATCCATAAATAAAATAATATATGATAATCCACAAAGGAGTTGGTGTAATGTAGTCCTGTTTGCTGAACCAGCATTAAAGCACTGTGACTTCTAAATCTACGTCTCCGAGTGAGATGCACGATCCTATCTACTGACTCCAGCCAATCATACATCATAGAGCAGCTGTCACACGCAATCTCTCTCCCAGCATAGATCACAAGTCTTTGGCTGAGCTGAAGCCCGTCTGGACTTCTCAACTGCTCAGATATGATCAAGTGTGAAAGACACGACTAGAGACAGAGTACACCTCAAGACTTTCTCTCCTAGACATGAAACTTGACTGTTTTCTAATTTTACCCTGAATCCCCATGTGGACTTTACATGGTTTCCCCTGTCTTATTCTTGGATGGGGGGGGGGTTGCCATTATTGTGTAGGCCAGCTGAAGAGAAACAAGAAATGCTGGGAGGGGCGAGGGATGAAATTCAGCAAAGGGTTATGATCGGATTCAAACCCACTAAAGCCTCTGTACATGGGCCGCATGACATATCCACTGCTGTAGGCTACTGGCGCCCCTTCCCTTGCCTTATTCTTCATTTATCCTAAATAAGACCTGATGTCATGACTCATTGACACTTTTTTTGTGGAAGCAAAGAGTAAACCACAAAAGAATTGTGACAGTAGAGGGCTACCATTTATAGAAAAACCTGAAGAGGAAGAAGAAACTATTGGAAGAGAGAGAGAGGGAGTGGAACTGAACCTGCAGCAATGCAGCAAGGACTTTAAGCAACTTTTGATAGGGAACCATCAAGACTCATTTAAGTCTTTTCATGTACGCATCTACATCAGCATGTAGCTCCTTGGCTTTATTTTTAATGCACTGCATACAAGAATCACTATAGAAATCATGTAGTGGCATCTGTAGGGGACAAATGTATTTAATGACAGACCTGTGCTTTCTTCTCTCTAACATGAACAAAAGCAACATATGGACAATCTAATTAACAAGTCCTGCATGAACACTAAATACTAGAGAGAAAAGTCTCGCTGACTGTTACACTACATGTTCTTTTTTTAAATGGTTCTTATTGATGCACTAATGGGTAACTACCACTCTACTGTTGGAGTTGCTACTTTAGATTATTGAATGAACTGTGTGTAGTTTAATGTAGAACAATGAACCATTATTTAAGAGAAGTGCTTTTTTTTACTCACACAAAATATTTTTTGTAAACTGTTACCAAAGCAAAAAGGAAAATGTTGTTATTAATCTGTGAATTGAGTCTGCACTGTTATATTATCTTGTGTTCTTTCACCGAGCTACAGAGGAACAGGCGGGCCCTTAAAACAGCCCATAAGTCACTTTTATGGCTGTGTATGCTCCGGCGAGCTCATCCAGCCTCAGGGAAGACAAACAGCACGGCTGACGTTGACTCTTCTGCATCGCAAAGTCGAATGCAAAGCCGGTTACAGCTGTTCAAACCCACTTACATAATCAGCCATTTTTTCCCATGGAAAGAGTATCCAACAATGTGGCAAGGCCATTTTGTCAAATCTAATTCATTATTATAATCGCAGCCTGCAGCTCAGAGCCCGAGGCGCAGTGTGAGTGTAGTGATTGTTACTTTTTCAGGGGGCCAGAGGGCACAAGAACCAAGGTGTCACTTATTATTTCATGGGGATGCTGTTGAATGCACTAAAGTTTGTGCTTACACACTGTGAAAGAACTGTAGATAATGTAAACAACGAGACATAAAGAGCATTCATACGTGTGTGTGTGTGTGTGTGTGTGTGTGGTGTGTTTGTGCTGTTAAACTGAGTTATTATTCACAGATTTGTCCTCTAGCCTCAAACGCAACAACAAATCAACACTAATCAAAAGCCCATTAGAGGAGTCAACAGCTCATTCAGAGGCAATATGTTGTTTTTCATACTTCCTCAGAGCTACAATGCATGTTTGTGTATATGACTTCACTGGCTACAGCTTGTAAGACCATGTAGCCACAATGTAACACTTCATAATAACCATCAACATTAAAGGGATAGTTGGCAGTGGATTTTTATGTTGAGTATATTTACCTTTACTTGATAATAAAAAGGCCACTCACATGTTTTTGTGAGTTTTTGAAATTATCAGAAGAATCACCTTCAAGATAATGATTCTGATGGGATATAAAGGTATGAAAATGGGAAATAGGGACATCAGGTCCGTGGGTACTGCTAGCTGCAGTGTAGAACGTTTTCCACACAGCCTCATACATCATGTATCTGCCACAAGTTCTTATGGTGCTTTTGTATTTGTTGTCAGTTTAAGTCTTTATGAGTTCGTCCCCACTCACAGCACAAAGTCCCTTAAATGTAATCCAGTAACGCACAGTTGTTGTCCCTGTTTCTGTCTGAATTATTTGAAAGCATTAAGTGAGGTCCAGAAAACTAAACTAAAATGTAATTCTCTCTACATTTGTAAATCTACTTTCAGTTTCCAGACATAGCGTCTCATTATTATTTTGAGGACAAACAATAAGTGTGTCAGGTTTTTACATCATAAATCACCGAGTGAAATTCAAGCTTTTCTGAAGACACTCTGCAGAGGAAGTCGGATGAATAGAAAGTTGCAAAAAAGAAACATCATCCCTGGGGATCCACATTTGGGTTTGCAGCAAAACTTTTTTTTTTTTTTTTTTTTTTTTAAGATTTATTTTTGGTTGTTTTTGTGCCTTCATAGGAGAGACGGTGGATAGAGCCAAGAAATCAGGGAGGGAGAGAGAGTTGAGAATTACATGCAGGAAAGGAGCCACAGGCTGGATTCAAACCAACGATTCAACCTGCACCCCTCAAAATGGATCACAAAGTCGGTTTAAGAAACTCTCATCTTACATTTATAATCATGTTGATGTAATGAAGGACGATTAACAGCTTGTGTTGGCTTATTAATGAATGAGTGATGTAAACTACGGATAATTGTCCATCCATCCATTATCTATACTGAGGGGCGCGGGGGGAGGTGGGGGGGGGGGGGTTGGAGGCATTCCCAGCTGTCATTGGTCGAGAGGCGGGGTTACACCCTGGATTGCTCTCCAATCAATTACAGGGCCCCTACGGGCAATTTAAAGTCACCAATCAACCTAATGAGCATGTGTTTGGAATGTGGGAGGAAGCCAGAGAGAACTCACACATACAGGGAGAGAACATGCAAACTCCACACAGAGAGGATCCCGTCTGAAGGGGATTCAAAGCAGAAACCTCTCTCACAAGGACACGAGGGGCTTAACCAAAACACTCCAGCGTTTTAGCGTCGCTTTCCTTTTACGCGGTCAGCCTCGCAGTATGACAACGGATTGATATTGACGCAGAAGGACTCGAGATGAGTTCTTTTCATTTTCAGGACTACATTTCTACATAATCCATGATGCAATCAGAGCCTTCAATAAACACAGCATAGCACAAGATCACACCAGCTTTGCATGAACTCTGCTGAAAACAATGGATCGGACAAATTCACCAAAGAGGTGACATATAGAATGATGATGTGGGGGGGGGGGGTGTTTGGCAAATTTGAATGCATTTCATCAAAGTGCTGCTGCTTCTTCATGAGAGAGATAAAGTCAACAGATCACCAAAGTCATTACACGTCAGGACAGACTTATCGACCGTGTCATCCCTCAGGCTAAATATGCTGAAACTCCTTCAAGCAGTAATGTGTTTTTTTTTAATTTTACTTCTACATGCTTTTATAATCCCCCCCTTTTTTTTTTCCTCTCGGAAAGACAAGAAGCACTACAGATGGGAAAGAAAAAAAAAGGCTTTCTCCCCATTTACCACTCAAGGGCGTTTTGGAGCTGTCCTCAGATTGAAGTGACTCTTATAAAAGATGACAATTTTGGAATGGGACATCGCTGAGGAAAACCAGAGCTGGCCTGAAACACTTCACAAGTGAAAGAAAAGTGATATTGTCCTTAAAATGACTTCTAAAGCTCGAGTTTTTTCACAGTGTTTTAAAGGTAGTTTCAACCTTATTTGTTCTCAGAACAGAGGCGGCTTTCTGCCTGCTTTTGCTCCATACGGGCTGCAAACGCCAAAGCCTGCCGATACATGATTGGTCAATACTACTTGGACTTCTAACATATGACAAACAGAAACCAGAACGCTTCCCGTACTCAAATCGTTCCCCCATAGACTCTACAATCATTTAGAATCTGTACATAGAGATCAGCTTGTGTTAGAAAGTAAGGCTGAAGACAAACAGGTTTTACTGTGAAGAGAGAGCAGCCAGGCCAGGGTTGGAAGACTCTGCCTTCTGGAAGTGAGCAACAGGGTTGATGAAGGTATAACTTTCTCATATTACACATACATTTAAACACATGATGTTTCTGTTCTTGGGACTGTTTTCAAGCAAAATAAAACAAATATGTAAAGACGTTCTTTTTTTGATAGGAAATGCAACAGCTTGAAACAACGGGGGAATTCTAACTAAACAGTTCATTATCAGCATTTTGTTCAGTGCAAAAGTCTGGCATGTAGTCAAACAGTCTTAGTGCGGTTGTGTTTTTTCAAACGTCCCAGTGTGACGAGCCCTAGTTTCCAGGTGCATCAGTGTATTGTTGTGTAGTTTCACGTGTGGGATGAGGAGAGAAATAGGACGCAGCCCCCAGTGTGAGAGTTTAATAATGCACTTCAATGTCAGCCCCCCCCCTTTTTCAACACTCTTCAAGCTTCTTAGCGGCCCCTCAAGACCGTGACATGTTTTCTTTTTCAGGCAGCACAAGATGGCCTTCATCAGAGAGACATCATCTCTGAAGATCTTTTTTTTTTTAAAGTTTGAAAAGCGATTGTATGCTCCCACTGATGTTCCTACGAGGCCGCTTTCTCTTTCTCACCCACACAGAAAGTTAGGACTCACATTGTCCTGGATGACTAAATCTAACGATGGCTGACACACTTTGTTTGTTGTTTGATCACTGAATTTATTTTTTGCAGCATGTGCAGGCCAACAAATCTGGCTTTGGGGTCCTTCTTTCACTAATCCTTCAGTCAAATACACGTGACTGAAACTTTATTAGACTCCTTATCCAGTTTGACTTAATGCGTGACTTTATCCATTACTTTAAAATTTGACATTCAGATTGAGGCCAAAAAACTGGGAGGGAGAGAAATAGAAGTGAGGCAAGGCTCCAAATCAGTTTGAAGAACATTAGAGTTATTGATATGGAAGTTCTGCATTAATGTGGGGTTGGCTCAGTTCAGGTCTGGGACGTTCACTAATGGAGAGCCTCGTGCCTCCTCCAGCACCGCACAGGCGTCTGAGTGTTCACCTCCCATTTTAGAATTACTGCTGCTGACACAACGCTTCTACCCTTAAAAGGAAGAATGTGAGACTTTTTGATCCAGTAGATGTCGCCCTTGAGCACCCGCATGAAACCAAAACAAACTGCTGTTTGGGGACACCTCCACTATGCTGAAGCCGCCGCTCTCCTCTGCTCCAGCGACACACCTCCAACCCCTCTCCCCTCACATTCACACGAAGAGTTAAGAGTTAGAACGCACCACAATTAAGGCAAAGCGCAAAGCGGCGGACAAAAATGTTCTTTGCTCGAGCTGCAGTTACCTGTGGCCTTCATCGTTGTGTTAGCAGGCTAATGCCAGCACACTTTAGTTAGCTCATAGCTTCATATTGCACATAAATGGACAAAGGAATAACCGTGATCTTAACACACTTGTGTGACATCCAGACAAGCTGTGAGTAGACTATGTTCTTCTTTTCTTTAGTCCTTGACTAAAACAGCTTTATACACAAGGCCGTCCTGTCCATGTAATCATGACGTAAACACAGCCCTGACATCAACACAGCCAGCGAGACAAGCGCTCCTCACTCATTGTAGACAGTCACGACTCAAGTGGGAGTGATTCTCTCTGCTACTTCAACCTCAACCCTGATGAAAACGAACTCTGCGTTGACCGAAGTCAAAGATAACGACAAAGAGTGAAACTGACCTGAGCATCACATACAGGACAGTACGGCAGCTTTCGGTAGACGCTCCAGAAGTTGGAAATATTTGAGGTAATGTAAATACTCCAAAAAAAAAATTTGAGTTAATTGAGATATATTAGTGTAAAGATTCAACACATTGTGACTTTAACTGAGTGTTGTGTTGTAATCTACAGTCCGGGCCTTCTGGGAAATCAGCAGCGCCTTGTATGAAATAAGTTTCATAGTTAAAGTCACAAAAACATCAAGATGTCTAGCTTACATTAAAAAGGGATTGCTTGGTTCCTCGTGCTCAGACTTCAGGAGTCCTACAGAAATACAACATAACACAGGTGTCTTTGAATAATGATCACTCATCTGGTATCAACCACAGCTAATGCAGACAGTCACTAGATCATTTTTATCATCCATCAGGTGTGACTTTACACTCATTCTCATTCATACACCTACAAAGAGGCTGTGCTTTAACACAGACAAGAGATTGTAAACAGCCTTGTATTTTTACCTCAATGTCACTTTCCCCCGTCATCCTTCACAGGATTATCACTTTGATAAGATTACACATGCCGTGAATCCCTGAGTTGATGGTGTTTACTTATGCTACTTATGACTGCACTCTGTTTTTATATTCATGATTTCAAAGACCTGTGAACAACAACAGGATGCACAACGCCTGCCGAACAACAGTTTATACGACTGGATAATGAAAGGTCATATAACAGGTTGATGCTGCTTTCTGACTGAACATAAATCATTGTGTGAGAGAACCAGGACAAAAACAGGCAATGAAACATTTGAAATACAACGTTCTATTGAAGTTCATGAAGTACGTGAAGACTAAGTATCAGAACTCATGTTGCCTTAACTTACTTACTGATGAGCGTTTCGATGCTAAGTAGCAACAGGACCAGACAAATCTGAAAGGTTGTGAAATAGTTCCTCTGACAGATACGACTCGACCCCATCGTGCTCAGACTGATTTTTAATCTGACCTGATTCAATCATGTCCATGTATGTAATGTGGGTGAAGATGTGAGTCGAGGTATTATTGTTAATAACCAAGATGGCTACCGATGATGAGGAATATCTCTTGAGTGTTAAATATGTCGTATGTCAGTACACACCTGACCCTATGTCTACTCCATGATGTCAGACCAAACACCTGATCTGTGATGGATCATCATTCCCTTTAAATCAAATATGAACTTTTGATGTCTCAGACTTTTCACAGGTGAAAACTGTTACTGCGTTCCTCAGACCTTCATTGATTTTCATTTGTTAATCGTCTATGCAGTCTATATAGCCTTGAACAATAAAGTTCTACTGAAGTATAAGTTTGAAAATGTTTCTATCCTTTAAGCCCAACTGGGGTTAAGAGTTGGAAATGAGCAACAGCTACAAACACTGTGCAGATCATCAGTTTCATGCTGTGACGCAGACTCCTGTCCAGGCAGAACGGGAGAGCTGACGGCCGTTAATACTCTGAATAAGAGGTAATGTAGGATGTTTCAAGGGGCCGTACAATATGTTAATATATACACTGCTGTAGGAAGGTGTTTTTATGCACATGTGGAATTGTTACATGTTTTTGCATGGTCACTATTTATCTACTTTTTAACTCTCTTGTAACTGCAAGACAGAGTCCAGGACAAATTTCCATTTGGGGAGAATTAAGTATATATTATCTTATCTCTCTTGTAACTGTCTTAAACAGCTCTGTCCCTATTAATTAAAACATTTAATTTCCACTTTGTTGCATCTTAAATGACACTGAGAGAGTAGAAGCACAACATGAATAATTCTGAAGGCTGAAATATTTTGTTTCATCGTTTTAGTTCAAACCAATTTCTGTATTTTAACAAAAAGTTCTTTTTTTTGGGTTAAATTTAATTTGGACTCTGAAAGAATTCTGTCGTAGTGGAGACATACTTGATGGTTTAAAGGCCCACAGAATAATAAACAGTACCATTACGGAGCAAAGAGCCTTGAGATAAAATAAGAACGGATTCAAACATTGACAAACAACAGCACAGAGGAAGACTGAGAGCAGAGAGAGAGAGAGAAAAACTTAACCATCGAGAAAGTTTAAAAAAAAAAGAAGCTTAGAGCTGAAAAGTTTGAATGTGTTCAATGGAACACTGCCAACATCGCACCGTTGAATTGTGTGCAAATACTCAGGCTTTCAGGCTACATAAAGACGATGCACCCAAGCACAAAGAGGAAGGCCACGGCCACTGGGAAGATAATAGAGTCTAAGATGAGACCCGAAGATTAAAACCATCATGCGCCGTGCTGTCAGGCCACATGAGAGTGATTTAGACACTCATTTAAAAGCTGCAGCCTCTTAAAGGTTGGGTCACACTCGTGTCAAAGATGGTTAAACCTGCATGTGTCGCGTCATTAATGATACTAATGGTCACATTACGTTCTCACTCATGCAGGTGGAACGTCACCAAGAGATTTATTAAGTCTTTGTGAAGCTCTTCTTCTGGACTGTGTTTTTATGCAGGGAGGTATATAAAGAAGAGATAGAAAAGAAGAGCCATACCTGCAGCCGTTTCCAGCAGAGATGTTGGATGAAAATCACTTTTATTTGTTTTGGATTCTATTCAGTTTAAGAACAGTTCGGCCCTACAGCTGTCTCTTTTTCTCTGCGTTCTTCTCAGGCTTTTGTCCTTCTTGTCCCTGAATCACACCATGCACATCCAGCTGCTGTGTGAGTTCTGCTGTATTCACTCCGAGGGCTCTGCCTGCACACGGCAATGAATCATTGACTGGAGAGCCAAATGTCCATGTTTGTGGCGTGTGTGTTTATGGCAAGGAGGCTTTTGAAGTCTGAGACCCGAATTTGATAGAAATTCTGTCCAAGGAATTGGACTTCAGCTGCCGGTAACAGGATTAAAACCAACTTGTCTTGATTTACTTGAGATAAATGTGCTGTAAGATTTAATAAACCGACCGGAATAATAACCTCTGTATTCTATAATGTATTTATCCGCCGAGCATTTGTACGTTTGAGCACTGACAATGTGATATTGATACCCCTGAGATACGGCTTATCAGCAGCCATTACACGCAGCTACAGCTGGGAATAATTATATATTGTTTTTCCATTCTCCGGGGCCCCTCCTTTAAATAAATCTCATAATAATTACAGCATCCATAGCAATTTACATGAGGACTCCTGTGAAGCAAAGCAACAAATCCCCGAGCATGAGCCTACATATGGAAGGCATTGGCCGAGTTGTTAATGGATGCATGAAAGTAGGAGTGAAAACCCCCGAGGCCGTGCTGCATTCACTGCTCCGCGGCTCTTTAATTACTTGCAAGGCTGAAAGTTAGCAGACGGACTGGGCGAGACAAATGAGTCCCTAAATCATGACCTACAAAGCTCTGCTGATCAGCGCGAGAGACATGCAGAAGAGGCACGTGATGTTGGCCGATAAAACAGACCAAGAATGTCTGAGATTAGATTTCATGTCAAATCATTTTTACATAGACGATAGTTTTATTCATATTTTTATGTGATGGGGCTTTTTATCTGTGGATTTTATGTCTGCTGACCCACACAGGATTCCATTTTGATTTTCATAAATCCTCTCAGAACTTGTCCCGGATCATTTACAAACAAGTCTTTAATCATAGACCTTCATGTGTCAAGCAGCTACATTACAGAATGAGCCTCAGGGTATTTTTGAGTTGACAGTAAAACATGGTTTTGATATATGATCAGTTGCAGTTTTCGGCCTGTGTGCAATGTCACGTTCCTTTACTCCCACCTTGATCTCACGACCGAGCCGAGGTTATTATCATTAACTCAAATGTCAGAAGCGGTTGCGTTATCTGAAACTAAAATAAAAACAAGGCTTTACCACAAAAAGAAACGGTAACTCGCTGAAACTGTACATTTACAAAACAAAGAGAAAATGTCTTTAGTTTTTTAGTCTTTGACACCAGAGTGACACATAACCTATCCTTTCTCTTTGTCTCAGGAAAGACAGTTTCTCTCTGGATGAGCTTGCTGACTGTAGAAGTGAATACTTTCTCCCCTTTACTGAAATTATTTTTTACAGAAGTTGCTTGATATCTTTCTCTGAACATTTACAATAGAGACAAAAAAAAACTAAAACCAGCATTCATAAACGAATGTTAACTCAAATGAAATTGAAAAATAAAAATAAAAAAGGAAATAAAAAATAAAAACCGACGATCAGATGTCTTTGATTTCTTTGATGATGTTCTAAACCTCTCTGAAAAACACCTCAGTGTGTGTAATAATGAAAAAGGTTCTCTCTGCAGGAAGTCTAATAAACAAGTGACATAACTAGAATAAACTAAAAAAAGCAATATGTGTTTTTACAACCCCATACAACGGGTTAAACAGAAGTCTAAATGTTTTTATTGGCTGATGGTTTTAATTGTGCATTATTTGAGCGAGTGCTGCAGCCCCCGTACTTCCTGCTTCCCTGGTATAGCCCCGCCTCATTTTGAATCAGTGGAGGAAGCAGAAGAGGCAGAATCTGAAAATGATTCATTTCATCTGTTTTGAGTGACAAGGTGCTTTGCTATCCTTATCATTGTTACAGCTAGACCACAGGTGTAACGTTGGCTGAAATGCTCATTTTTATTCTCAGGGCTGTGAATGTTCAGATCTGTACTGCAGCATTTACTCAAGGCTATATCAGTATTTTCACTCCAAACTCCACCCACTGATTCCCTACACTCCTCTGCAAAAACAGATCAATAAACAAAATCCTGCTACACTGAAAAGTTAAAAAAAAAAAAAAAAAAAAAAACTGCCAAAAGAAGAGGACTCAGCAGCCACGACTGTAAGTAGTCACTTACGGGATGTTTACCATGCATTGGGAAAATGCTAATGCTAATGCTAGCGTGAAAAAAATATTTAACTATTCTTATGACTGGTTTGTTTAATTTCAGTAATAAAGCTTGGCCATGTTAAATGTAGATTCAGTATGGATCACCTTTAATTGTTGACACTTCCATGTTCCCGTGATACATTTAGCTTGCTCGAGTATTTTTAGTTGTAAGATTCAGGAGCCTAAACATTTGATGAGCTTGACTCCTATCTCTAAAAATGAAATTAAAATGTTTGTAAAAGCTTGACGACAGCGAGCTTATTAAAAGACAGTTTTTTTTCATAAACTGAATGGATTTTAAGACTCACAGACCAACAATTCTTACAGGAATAAATCCAACAGAAAATGTTCTTTGATGTTCAAATTCATTCATTTCTTCATGACTCACTGTGAAGTGACGGAGCTTCAGATGTGATTGACAGGTTTGACTCGGCTAATTACACAGAGCAGAGTTAATTTCCTGCTTCATTAATGCTTATCTACAGTACATGTACTTTTAAAGCTACAGGAGTGGCATGCCAATGTTAATGTAACCTGCAGTCATGTGGCAGTTCACAAGCTGAGACGTTGTTTGTCAGAGCTTTATGTCATCATGTGGAAAAAGAAGGACGACGAAAATATAACATTTGTTCCTTAAAACTTATCAATGTGTACGACAACAAGGGTTCAACTGAACACCATGTAACACCAAAAATTAAATACAATGCATGAATCAACAAATATCTTCTTGCCAATAACTCAAAAAAAAATTTTGGGGGGCATTTTACGTAATAGCACGTTGAGCTTGTGCGATCATTACGTTAACCGAGATTCCTCAGATTATTCCAACACTACATGAATGCAGGGTTACAGCCTCCGGTCTTGAAAAATGAAACCAATGCTGAAGTGCAAAATCCTGCAGTTCGTCGAGTGTCCACTTGCGGCTGACTCAAAAAAAATTTTAAACATTTTCGTTTCGGTTATATGAACGATACATGTTATAGTAAGGCGCGTAGCTGATATGATTGACAAGTGGGCGCGATGTAACAGTTAGTGAAGAGGCATAAAACCCGCCTCAGCCCCAGCTCTTAGCCTGTGGTTAGGTTGACTGAAACTGCTGCTGATGAGCCCCAGGAACTCCCTGCCATAACAGATAGCTGACATCACTCAGGCTTCCTCCATTAATATTTACAGTCTATGGTTACAGGCCATTGGTAACATCATCATTATGTGAGTTTGAAATAATGATGTCATTATATTGGTTAATATTCACCAACATAATGACATGGATAGATTTAAATTAAAGGCAAACCACAAAAAGGATCTGCTAAAGATGAACCTCAATTATCAGAGAAACAAGAAATTCTGAATATATTCCCTACAAATCTGTTCCATCATTCCTCAATGACATACTGCAGTTAGATGAGTTTGTTTGCTTTACAGATTAGACCACATAATTCATATGAAACACACGAGTCCACATCTGAGTGTTTTGAGAATCAGTCTGAGATGCTGTTCTAAAACACTCCCCGAGATGCACACAAAACAACCAAACTACGGCAACAAGTCTACACCCTGAAGGCGCCACAAGCAAAACAGAAACTATGGAACCAAAAACGAGGAAAAAGTTGACAATAGGGTGTTCTTCCTCAGGCAGGGTGCATAAGAACATACACATAGGAAAATCAATAGACTTCCTGAACACACTGTTTGCATAGACTATAGTTAGTTACAGCATCAACTTTAACAGGGCAATCAGGATATTCCTCAATGTAGCTCTGTGAACAAACAAAATCTATTCAGTGCAAAACAAATAGCCTGTAGGATTTTGTTTATATAGAGTTTTGTTCAGAAAGCTCTTTTTTAAGGATGGAAAATATCTCATTCCATCCTTTAAAAAGCTCCCAGAGAGCGGCTCCAGTTAACTACAAACTATTCCATCACAATCAGCCCCATACAAACAGACAGGGGCCGTGAATAGAGGAGAAAACTGCAGCGATTGTATTACACTCTGAGTGCTGAGACATGATGGAAATCCCACGCTGAAGTGTTCCACAATCAAATTCATCCTGTTGCTCTAGAACAGTAACTTCAGTAATGGAGAATCAGTTTGATGCATGATGCCGCACACTCAGTCGTATCGACATCTTTGCCAGATTTCTTCATTGTCGGAGGAGTTTCAGGAGGAATGATTTCAGCTCCTTTCTTTGATTGCTCACTTCTTTGTTGCTGGACTGAATGGCCTTCATTAGGCTGATCAATGCTGCTGTTAATGACGACATAGTTAATGTGTCGTCAGGTGATTGTTCTTCTTTCTGAGTCAATAAATTGGATGTGCGTTTGATGCCGTTGCAAGCTAATTCTCCTGAAACAGAGGGCTTGCCTCTCTGCTGATTGCCTCCTCTGTCTCATCACAGGGGAATTAGGAGACTTTCAACTCCTCTGGATGATTAATTAAAGAGATTGACATGTCAATCATCTGTAAACTCGAACGTCAGGCTTTCAGTTTTTCTTGGTTTTTCTGCTTTCAGTGCTCAAATCAAAGCTTTTCACAGTTCGGCGGTAAGAACATCCCTCGTTTACGAGCTTTGTTGGTGTTCAGTGAGGGGATTTTCTATCGGAGAACAGCTGTTATCTGTGCACCTGCCTCAGCTGTGGATGTTATCTCTGAAAAACCTTACTCCACCACAGGCAGATTCCTGCAAAGGTCGACTAAAGGAGGACTGCTTAGTGCAAAAAAAGAGAGATTTGATGCTCTGAGAGGAGGAGCGTTTATCCATGATGTCACTGTTTCTCAAGAAAGCCTGTGTATTTCTTTACCTCATGCGTAATATAATGCCCACACACACACACACACACACATTCTCGGTCAGTGTCAGTTGTAAATAATTGAGCAGCAGGAACAAGAACAAGTCAAGGTCTGTGTGTGGATGAATTGATTGAATAAAGGCCTGGGTGTAAAGAATTCGGTTCCCAACTTTATTATTATGCATTAAAGTGAACTATGACTTTTTTTTTATCTAAAAATAACAGCCAAGACTGTAAGGGACAAAAAAAAATTCTTACTCAGCAGAAAAGTTTGATTGAACAGGAGATGGAAAAGTTTCAAGGTGGACGCTTTGCTAGATGTTTATAAAATACACTCAAAATGAATCTGGAATATTTCTTTACTTGCTGCGTCTGTGTACTTGTAGCAAACCTTTAGTTTGAATATTTAAAGGCTATACTTTAAATATATACTTTTATACTTTTTTTTTAAATGTAGTTTTGGGTATTGTAGACTTAATTAAACACTTTTTTAAAAAGAGAAAACGGGTGTTTTTTGGGGTACTACTTTCTTTGATGGGTTTACACACACATGGTGTGAAATCTCACACTAGCAGGATAGTGTTTCTCACACAGCCTGTAACTGCATGCTCTGTGATGCTATGTCTGCCTCACTTTTTGTATCTCTTTTGTATTTTTCTTACATTCTTCTCACTAATAAAAAAACTATCTAAAAATGAAAAGGAGTTTTCCTGTAGAAACTGAATTCAAAGGGGTATATTATTTCATTTCATTGTCCATTCCCTCCGTAGTGGATTATAAATGCAGTGCAATAACATAACATCACATTTAGATATTTCCACAAAGCTTCAGTGAAATTCAATAGCAGGAAACATTTCCCTCAGACGTCAACAACATAAGTGGTAAACACCGAGCTATTAGTGTTATTCTTTTAAAATAAAATAAAACGGAAGGCTATCTCTCTTTATTTCCCATTTCACACTAAATGGAGGACAATCACAGGGAGAGAAAAAAATCCATTAGAGGAGAGGCAAAGATTTGAAAGTCTCTCTGCTAAAAGGAGGATGCTCGATAGACTATTATATCATTTCAATAATACAACTACGCTGTATTGTTGCATTCCAGCACACACTGCAGTCTGAGGTGCTTCACACAGAGAGGAAACCGAGGACTGCGGTGGAGGGATTATAGAGCATATGTGATTAGGTCTGTGACTGGTTCGCTGGCCTGTGTCCTCCCTGCATTGTCAGAGTCATGTGACAGAGCTATACAGTACATTAACAGGGGGAAAGTTAGGATACGCAGCACAAGGAGCAGCAGCACCATCTGGGAGGCTAATCAGGAGGTGAAGGTCACTGTGGTTAGTGTACTCCCTGAAGATCAAGGGCAAAGGGAAAGTGAGATGGGTGTTATCTATAGACTCTTATCTTACCTGCAGAGAATGTGAATAGTATACAAGCAGGTTTGTTAGATTATGGTTATATATTCAAAGAACAAGTTGGGCTCTAACATAATAACATAATACAAGAAATATAATCACACAATTACTGTTTTGATGTACAGGTACCAGTTTTATATTTGCAAAACAGAAGCAGCAAACCCCTATTTTAAAGAAGGTAGTCTAAAATGAGCCATTTTCTTAATCAGCCAATCTATCAGGTCAAGCTCAATAACTTCAGTTTTGTCAAAGGAAAGTACGAGGCAATGTCTCGTCATCCCAGTCTTAATGTCAATAAAACATTTTAAGTTCAGTTAACTGAATGGTTTCATCTGGTTTCATTGATTGACATAACTGACTATACCTGATTGTATTCCCTAGAGGGATTATATAAAAAGGTAAACAGAATCGGTCCGAGCAGTGAACCTTGTGGAACACCACAACTAACTTCAGGTTACATATCGGACTAATTAATAATATGTACAAAATTAGATTCATTCAAATTAATATTTAAGTTTATAGTTGGCCCTGTAAGCTGTTCAATGTTACTGACTTTAACTACAACACAGAGTCCCACCCTCTTCAGAAGTTATAGAATTACTGCTTAAATTTGATGTTTAAATTAGGACGGCTGAATTATACATAATCTGATGCATTTTTTTTGCCTCTCTGAAACCAATTCTGATATCGTGACTTAAGTATTTGCTACGATTGGGTACTAGAGTGATAAAGAAAATATACAGATAAGTGGTGGACTACCACTCTGTTAGCAGGACAATTGTAATGTTTGCCATCTTCCATTGTTATTTACCTGAAATCAGTTCTTATTTGCAGCTCTAAAGCAGTAGTTGATATTGGCAACCATTATAGATGATACTGCTGTGTTCAGAAAGAGGAAACAAGTTGATTTTGGGGAGCTCAATGAATTATGGATAAGTGCATGACTGATATATGTGCTGATACTAAATTCCTCCATATGGTATTGTTGTCAGAAAATATCTGGGCTGAGTACTTGGATGGGGGGGGAGACTATTGTCAGTGTGACACTGCTTCCATCATAAAGAACGTTAAGAAAGTACTTAGGAGTGTACATTGGCAAAGAGCTGGAATGCGCTAAAAACACATAAATTCTGTACAAGAAGGCTTTTCAGGACGTTCTTCAAAATGTGATGAACAACCCCTATGATGTTTTTTTTTTACATTTATGGGGGCCAGTGGAGGAAAGTTAATCCCAAAGGTTTACAGAACAATCTGTAAAGCCAGTGACCTTTTGGAGTTTAGGTTGGACTCTGGCAGCCGTCTCACAGGGGAGGGTGCCGTCAAAGCTACATCTCATTTTGGACAGTGTCTCCCACCAGCTCCATAACGTGCCCTTTCAAGCACAGGAGTCTATTCAGCATTAGACTTATTACACTGAGATACACCACAGAGATCCACAGGGAGTCATTTCTGCCTGTGGCCGTCAGACATTTGAAATACTCCCTCAGAATCTCAGACATGTTGAGCCAATAGTGTGTAAGTGATTATTTCATCTGTCAGCAGCAACAAGCCACTATGTTTTTAGTTTTATAGTCAAAACTGTGCTCTGCTGACTATAATTTTGTATGCAATATTCAAAATGTGCGGTACTCTTATGCTACTGTAATACTTATATTTCTCATATATATTGGAATATCTCTTTAATAATGTTTTTGCTTTATCTGAATTTTCTCATTAAAGCGTGGGAAATTTAGCTTACTTTACTTAAAACTGATAAATGTCTTGGACTCTATTATGTGATGTGTTGGTTTATGTACTGGATCTTATGTAAACTGGTTGGAAGTGATGAACTAAGATGAAGTAAATGTATTTGTTTGATTTTATTGAGCTGGGCTGTGTTGGTATTGGTTGTATCTTACCTCTTGGGAGTGTTATTATTTGGGGGTGGGTTCATTTCAAAGGTGCTGTTGTGATGTTGGCTGAAAGACATACTGGAGTATTTGATTGACTCTCAGCCAATGTGTCAGAATGATTGCATGTGTGATGGGTTTTGTAAATTACCAGACACGGAAATAAAATGCATTCATTCATTCATATACTATTTCCAAGGTCCAGTTTTGAACTTAATGAATTGTAGAAGGATGACATTCATTTAAATGTATCTTTTCTATTCCCCCTTTTGTATAGCTTTTATGTAAAACAGTATAGTGCGTATGTTTCTTTCCTGTCCATTTCCTACTCTTAAAATGTAGCTACGCTTATTACTTTCTCTAAAACCATTATGCAACTACAACATGAACCAATTCCTCCCAATGTATCAATGAAAACTGTCAGACTTTGAATTATTTATGAAAAATCTCTGGAGTTATTTATGATTCTTTACGATGAAGGTTGAATGATTCTTAAGGTTCATGTAAGGGTTAGTAAAGAAAACACACTGAATAAACATGAAAATGATGATGATAATAGTTGATTTCTTACATGAAGCATCAATGCATACACACAAATACAGGCCAACAAATGTTTACACTAAATACTGGCAATGACTTGAATTGTACGTTCTAGCTAAATATGCCTATCACTTATAACTTTATAAGCCATGTTACAGAGGTGACATTAAAAAGTGGGATGTACCCCATAATATTCAGCTTTACTAGCTTCAAGCTATACCCAACATTAGTTTGCAACTAAAAACACAATAGTAAAGGCTTGTGGCTGGAGTCTTTTTTAAATCCTATTTTTTACCATATACGTACTACAGGTTACCTAGCTAAGTTAGCCAAATGATATTTGGAGCTGGAAACTATTAATCAGCAATTAGTGCTAGCTTAAAGTTAGCCTCAGCAGCCATTTAACTGATATCTTACAAAATGAAACAAGAGCATAATTTAGCTTTGTCCTACTTAATAGATGCAGAAACAGCAAATATAGAAAATAAAAGCCCAAACGGACTAAGAGGTGTTATTACTTTTCAAAGTTCAATAATGTTTGGTTTGTAAACTTAGCTGTTCATCTCGTACTGTACAGAGTACTAGAATCAGAAATGTGATAAATGCACCAAGGTTCATTACTGAGTCAGGTTTCCGCTGTTCTTTACTTCTCTGTCTTATTAAATAAGATGTTTGACGATGGAGAATTAAAAGATCTCAAAGTCATGGCTTTGCCTGTGCTGCTGAAGAATAGAGCGACAGCTGGAGGCGATGCTAATGACCACGTCTGAGAGGACTCCCGGGATCTGCCCATGCCACCCGCACGCTGATTTAAAAAATCTGGTTAATAAGAAGCCCGGGAACACTCATTTGCATTATGATGAAAATTTTCTTTTCTTACAACAGCATTGTGTAATTATTTTGCTTTTTTCCCCCCCCTATCTTTCACGCTTTTCACATGAATCTGACAGCCGATGTTCTAATCTAAGCCCCTCTAAAGGACTAATTTGATTTGATAGGCCGCCGAGCGAGAAGGCATGCTGTGTGCACGCGAAGGAGCCCTCCGTCTCCCTGTAATGAATTAAGCTGTACATTATACACAGGGGCCCAGACACTGCTTTAGCCTCAGATGTGCACTCGCACTGGATCTCCAGTCAGCCATGACTAATTACAACAGACTTGTGCTTGTCTTCATTCTCAGTCCAGGCAGGTGTTAAGTCCACTGAGCCAAGTGCAGGTCCGCTCAATACCCAAACTGTTCTATCTGTCTTATTTTGAAGTTTTCAGAGACAGCTCAGGACCTCAGACGCTGGCTCTTAACACGATCCGACCTCCACGTATTGGAGTAAATGTTAATCACAATTCTGGACGGAACAATTAAAAATATAAAAATCCATGCTTATATTCCCAGACATACAGCTGTATGGGGCGCCGGTTGCCTAGTGGTTAATGTGGCCATCCCATGTACAAAGTCTGTAGTCCTCCAAGCGGGCAGCAAGGGTTCAAATCTGACCAGTGGCTCCTTCCCATATGTCATTCCCCACTCTCTCTCTCTCTAGCTGATTTCTGACGCTATACGCTGTGCTATCTCGAAATAAAGGCATAAAAACCCCAAAAATAAAACTTGCTGTATCATCATGCTGCACCTTATTGCAACACACATTATGTTTCATGTAAAGCAGTGACCTCTAGTGGCCATAGCAAAACTGACAGGAGCAAAGGAGGAAGTCAGGAGACTTAATGTAAAGAGCAGGAATAAGGAGGACGGATGGGTAGATCAAGACTAATGAGATGTTCATGTTAATTTTAAGGGAACACTTGAATGACTTTACCTTAAATGCAAGAGTTGACTTGCATTAAGAACTGAATTTTCTAAAGTTATTTTAGAACTTGTGCAAATATTTGGACCTGATCTAATATCATTTTAAAACCTACCCAAATAAAACTGCTTTGTTGAATGTGTTACTGTGGAGAACTGACGCTGCACCTGTCAGCTGTACATCGGTAACATCATGTCCCTCACAGTGGGACAGTTTACCTGTTGGCTGAAGCCATGGTGTAAATAGGGTGCGAGGATGCTTGACCAACAACAGAGTCCAATGCAACGAGACTTTTTGCTTCAACATCGATGCGACGTGTAAATGGGGCGTAATCTCGGTATAAAATCATATGCAGAGAGAAAGAACATGCTGACGAGCAGAAACATTATGTGGCAGTTTCATTATGCACACGAAAATTGCTTGCACTCAAATTCCAGGATATAAAAGTTTCCCTTTTTTTTTTTTTACATTCTACCTTTTGTCAATCACTTTTCTGATCCCCTGTGAAGCACTAGGAACTATAATATAAATAAATAAAGTTTAATTGACAGATTGATAAACATCACTATGATGTTTTTATGCCAACAGAACCTGTAAATTCCATAAAGAGCCACATTTCAGCTGGGCTCACTTCCTGTGTCACCTTTAAAGAAACTCATCTGTCATCAACTGGAGATGTTCTAAACACTTGCTGGGTTGAAAGAAATACCCTCTAAATCCAGGTTAGTGTTATAGTCTGGCACCAGTAGGCAGACTTTTTCGTAACCAGCATCAGTAGATCTAGAGTCAATCTCAGGACCAAAAATAGCTAAACATCCCGGAGGAACAATCCCAGCACAGGACGGCCTGATGAAGTCTCTTTAATGGTCTGTATATTCACACAAAGAGCCATTACTAGGATTCAATCGATGCAATGACATACATTATTGTGAGCCTCCCTCCTCTCAAATATCTCACTCGTTCTGTAGAGCCTCGCCCAGCTCTCCTGATACACGAGGCTTTCACCACGTTTTCCTCATGTGAATGATCTAGCAATGAGCTGCACATTGATTAGTTTCTGCAGCATTTAGGCTTTACAGCCTCTTAATGTACTGAACGGGAGGAAATAACCACCAGCAGAGACAGATTCTGTGCCGTGCCTTGCATACTAACTGTGTCCATATAGAGTGATTTCAACATGCTGGATTACTCTGTACTACACTACTCAAGGGTGAGGGGTGGGGGAGGGGGGGGATGAAGAAGATGGCTGTACTACTTCATGGGCAGATTATACTTTTGCTTGATTTATTAAAATAATTAATTTTATTTTGAAAACAATTTACTCTATTTGAATTGTCTATACTTCTTTACATTATGGGGACATTTTTTTCCTCTGGAGCATTTTTAGGATAAACTTATTTTATATCCTAGCAAAATAAAATATTTACAATTTGTATGAATGGTAAATCGATTTTTTATTAAACACTGTTAACAACAGATATCTTTAACAAGTAGCTAGTAATTGTTATTGCTCTATTGAATGTATTATTCATCAAAGTGATCAGAAGAAACAATGAGTGAGATGTGTAGAATAAAAGAGATCTGACTCACTTAAGTACAATACCGCCATCTAGTGACTACAGAGTGATATCACAAGCATGAAATCTGGTTTCCACGACGCAGTGTTATCCTTTATGTCATGTGGATGGACTTCTGGACGGGGTTGCAAACTTGATTTTAGGATTTTAATTTTTTTAACAAATGCCAAACGTAGCTCAACAAGAGAAAGACTATGGTTAATATGTAGGGGGAAAAAACACATTTCATTAGTCTTCATGATTTACACATAGGTAGGTAGAGGTGTTCACAGAAGATACTTTTGGTGTAGCCTCCAGTTTAAAAATAAAGACAAATAAATCAGATTTTTAAGATTTAATTCAATCCATTGTTGGCTGAGGCTCGTGTTATATTTTTAGACCTAATAAAATAACTACCATTTCCCAAGAATGCACTAATTGATCTACCAACTGAGCTTTGCTTCCCCCTACTGGACAATTGTGGTAATACAATTAAATGCTGTTTGCACAATTACAAATTGTTTTTAATGAACGTAATTTGTCTTTAGGCTCCATGTAATTTGTCTTTTTCTTTAATAAATGATTTTCAGCTGAGTTCTCTTTTCTTTGGCACAAAACAAACGGAACTTTTAGAGCAATGAGCTAAAACTGTGCGATAACTTATATCACCACGACATTGATATAAAGCAGAGAAACATTTATCACGGAACAGGCAGCAGATCAAAGAGTCTTTTTTGATGTGTCCACACTTTGAGCTCAAACAGCAGATATTAATAAGAGGAATTTAAAACCAGCCAGCATTTAAAAAAGAGCCCGAGGCTCTACAGTGACCTCACATCAGCTCGTTCATTAACGTCAACCCATTTCAATGATCACAACAAGTACTGGTGTATCAGGGATTTTACTGTGAAGGAGTGTGTGTTATTTCAGGAAAATGTTTCTTATTTATTTGGTACTTCTTTCCGTTTGAACAAGAAACACATCGCAGTTTGATTTGATGAACTTTACAGCTTTGACTGTTGATGCGGCTCCCGTTGAGTTTCTGCTTTATTGGATACGATTAACTTGAGTTAAATTTTTATTAAAGTTAGCTTAGGTTTATGTGACGAAAACGTATTAAGTTTTTTTTTCAATTTGAATAAGGACACCAACACTTTACCCTGCAAGAAAGTCTAGTTCCGTTTTATTCAGGATAATCGCCATAAAGTTACAATCTTTTTCGAAACACTCATTTAAATCCAGTGTCGTCTCTAATTATAACTATGAAAATATTACAACTGATTAACCCGTAAACACACCACTAAGAAAATCATTTTTTTTAAGGCTACTTGGGCCTTGACCCGACACTAAACTCTGCAGACAGGATGTGAGTATCTTATAATGGGTAATATAATCAAATATCGTCTTATTTCAAAAAACAGCATGTGCGGAATGATGTTGTCTAATTCGATTAATTAACGACGATCAAAGTTTCCATTTTTGCTACAGATGAAAAATAATGTAAAATAATAATAATAAAAGTGTATTTAAGTTAACTCGATGTGTTGCTGTGATGTGTAAAGACGACCTTCAGCTGGCGACATTTAACGAGTAAAGTTTGAAGAGTTCTCTGTTTCCTTTCATGCAACTTCTGAGACAGAATCAGAGTTTATTTAAGCTTCACAATAACGCTGCATGGTCATTAACATGTGCAAAACAATGTCAAATACATCAAATAGAATAGGCTCCTTAAACAAAGTGTGGGTCTGTGTTTCCCTGACTTTAGGCTACATTCAAATATGAGCGTGTTTTCCTCGGAGAAACTAGGTCTCAAAAAGCTTCTTTCAAATATAAATCTCGGACTAAAGCTCAACTTCTCGTCAGTTTTCATTGATGGATAATGTTAAGGACACAGTTATTAAGTAGAAAAAGCACTGATGAAATGTAAAATACGTTTACTTTGGGAATCTAAATGTTGTGCCGGTTTACACATAGGGCGTATAATGCTTAAAGGCTTTATCCTGATATAACAGCTTGCTTGTTCAGTTTTTATCTGAAATATTGTATGTTTATTACAAGTCAAATTGTTTATTTTATTTTTTTGAAGAAAAAGAAAGTCAGCAATATTTTTTAAAGTTTTTTTAGAGTTTAGGTAGCCTAAAAGATTATTTCATATTTCTAACATGTTTCTATTTTTATGACCTGTAGCCTAACTTAGGCTAACTATCACTAAAAAAAAAAGAAAAAAATTCTACAGGCTCGACGTGTATAATACTATTTCTAGTGTATTTGTCTGACTCTGATAATCTGACGCAGTCAACACGTTGGTCACGTATAAAAAATGTACAAAAATTAAATATAAACTCCCAGAACACGGCAACATTTAAATTGTAACGTTATAGTAAATATTAACAAACAAATGAAAGGCTCTGTTACTGAAAGTCTGGCCGCTATTATATCTCCTAAACAATGATTTATGTTTAAGATATCCTATATTTTGTTAGTCAGTAACTGCACGTGGCCTATCTTAATGATTTTTATTTTTGCCTAAATTATTCATTTACCGTTTTTTTTTTTAGTTTTTTTTTTTTTTTTAAATTTGGCACGCATGGAAACACGTCCGTATTAAGACATTTGACACTCAATGAGTTCGTTAGGTCGAGACCTTTAACGTTACTTGTTTTGTCCGCTTCAGGATTTTCTAAGTAATTGTGAAGAGGATGCTCTTGTTGGCCGCCGCGTCACACAGTGATTAGGAGATAAATCCGCGTCACCTCGTCGGGTCGGAGTGGGGCTCTCGTTGGGAGTAAGGCGGAGGACTTGCGTGACAAGAGGAGTGAAAACACGAGTTTGTGTGGAAATCTGTCCCGCAGGCAAACATGAAAGTGGACTCTTTCATCTTCGCTCGCCCTGCCCCTTTGCATGTATGTTTAATCATATGAGATGGCCCTCAGACTCCGCGGAGACTCAAAATAGGGCGACCCCCCCCCATGTTAATGACTGAGCAGAAGAAGACATATAAAACATTTCTTTAAAGTCAATAAAAAGGGAAAACACAAGATGGTCAAGTTATAGGCCAAAATAATGATCAGTCATTTTATATCAGTGTATTATGAGTTAATCTACTCAAGCTTTTCTACATTTTAACAATAAATAACATATCCAAACTGGATATTAGAAAGATTAGGCACTAATAAGTTTAATTTAGCAGATGTAGAGGGAAGAAGAGGAGGATGTCCACAGGCTGGCATCCTCTAATAGCCCGTGTACTCCCAGCCCTCCTCCAGGGCCATGATTTATTGAAAATATGGACCCTGTGTATAAGCTAATATGACAGAAGTGCTTTGACCTCGGGGGGCGGTGCACTCTCTCCTCCACAGTCAGCTGCTACCTAGAGTGTGTGTGCTCTGCTTCTTTCTCACGCGATTCCTCGAGTTGAGACTAGATGTCCATCTTCCTTTTCGCTTGTCGTATTTATTTATTTTGAAGAATTTCAATGGAAAATCTAAACTTGGAGGTTCGGGGGTCAAATAGAGTGCACTAAGGAGGGCATATTTTCTTTGGCATCAAAAGCCTTTAAAGTTTGTAATTCAACAACTTGTTTTCTTACAGTCATCAAATTCACACAGCAGTCATCTCATCTCGTGCAAAAAACTGCAGGACCTCTGGTGTCCTCGTGAGGCTGGCTCCAAAAGCCCCAGAAGTCCCATACACACTCATGTTTAAATGGCTGTTTCAATAGGAGAAATCATGTTTACAAGCCTGATAAAGCGGTTTTGGGTTGGAAAAATTAAGTACAGCACGCACTGTTACAGGGGGTGGATTGTCTTTTTAAATGATCAGTTTTGATTTTCATCAAGGATTAGCATTATGCTTAATTCAGGGCTTAATGGCTGTTTGTAGGGAGGCTCCACCTCTTTAACTGTTTCTAGGTTGAGACAGTATTTCCAATATGGTGACGCTTAATGTTGGGCTTCAAAACTGCACTTCAGAAACCAGTCGGTGACATCACTGAGACGACGTCCATGTTTTATATCGTCTATGTTTACAACTCATGACATTTGTTTTATTTCACATGGTTATAATTTGAGTATGTCTTAAGCAGGAACCTCAAAAACAACGTATTCAAACAGCATATCTGATGGCATGCTAATATTCCTAGCTAATCTTACTGTGAGCTAATGTAACGATTTGCTTCAGAAAGTTTATAGAGCTTCCTTTTATCGGCTTTCGCAAATGCTAATGTTTGCAAGTTTATAGCTAATATAACTTGTAGAGAACATAACCATTAGCTTGTGATTTTTCTCATCATTTTACACCTTTCATGACATATTGAGTAACACTTCAAAATGGTCATGTAAACCTGGAAGCAACTGAATGCTAACAACAGCTGCTGTCTTACAGAGGCTAATGACTTATCATTAACATCTACAATATAATTTAATCTGAGCATTCTGAACTACTTTATCGATCAAGAACTGAATAGAGAACATCTGGAAATATTTAGGCGTTCAACAACATAATTGGACTCCAGACCGTTCAGTCACAACAGTTCTTATTCAAATGATCAGCGAGCATTAGCGTGAGCTATGATTTCACACCTTCCGCATTGATAGACTATCAAACCCCAGGTCTGCTGGCAGCTGATGTGTTATGGTGGCTAACCATCACATGCAACTTATCTTGAGGTATCTTTCTCACTGTTATGATTGTATCGTTCCTTAATTGAGAAGGAGCTGAAAAGTAGAAGAAGATAGTAAAATGCGACCAGATTTCAGCGTTAACAAATTAGTAGTTTCCATTACCGTGAGATGTCTACTATCACCATGACACTATGATTTCAAATCTTGTGTGAAATTACCACACAGTAATATTAGCTAGGACGAGGTTGAATGCTAACTTACTGTTTAACAGTAGGTGATGATTCTCGTGGTTAGGGCTTGAAACAGGCGGCCCAAGCTCAATCTATCCTGTCTTTACAATAAAGGCATCAAAAGCCCAAAGATTTAAATCTACAAAAAAATTGAAATCCCAAGGTAAAGGCCTGATATTCTTCCAAACTTCGCTTTTACATCGCCTCATTTGCAGATCGCTCAGAAAGCAGTGAAACTCTAGATAGACAGACACCTTACAAGTTTCAAATTCCACATTTAACGGCATTTAAGCTTCCCATCCTGAAGGAGCAGCAGAGTATATGGCTGCTGTGCGAATTATCATTTAGCTGAATCTCAAGAATCAAGTGCTTTGTTAACACTTGACCCCCCCCCCCCCCCCCCCCCCAAGTTCCTGGCACAGCTAAAGACATTATTAGTCTGACAGGGAGGCTGATGAGTTCTCATTGATCTCATCCCCGATAAGCCTCAGTATTTGTGCAGGGGCCTGTAATCCATCAGAAGTGCCTCCTTCTTTCCCAGTCCACAGGGATGAGGCCTGTTTCCTGTGGAGGTATATTGTACCTGCACTTATGTGATTAACCCTGGTTACTTTAACGTGCGTGGGAAAGAGACAGTCATTGTTAAGTTGACATTTGCACTTTTTCTTATGATCAAACCTCAGTTACCTCTTTAAAAATGGGTTAAATTGGTATTTGTCTAGTTATTAAAGGGGGCAATCGTGTCCCATGTTTCTAGTTTCTGAAATGAAGCACGATTTTTCCAGCTTCCAAAGTAAAAATGTTGTCTTTCAGTCACAAAAGAAGGGGTGGGGATGTGTAGCATTAGCCCATAATGTGGTTAAAATATCATGCCTGCTCCTCCTTTGTGCTGAACTGACAAGCTGGCTCTAACAGGGGTTAATTTGCCGTTCAAGGGTTAAACAAACGGGCATTAGTAGTTTACTCCCGCTCAGGCTGTAAAGCTTTTGCTTTCGAGGCTTTGCAGATAAAAATTCAAACCAAAAACAACAAGGTTATTATTTTTGCTAACAGGCCTTTGTGCCAGGCTGCGGGAGGCTTTTGCAATAAACTAAACAGCTCCCAGAATGCCTTTTGGTTTCGCCCCCAAATGAGCGAGAGGGGCTCTGGGTGCAGTAAGGTGAGGGCTAATAGGGATTAGGCAGGAGAAGTATGTGTCAGTTTCGATGCTTGTAATCTGGAGTGTTCCTTTTTGGAGTTTGTGCGCAGGTATAAAACGCAGATTAAGAAGCATTTCTGATAAGTGACAGCGGGAGCCTGGAGGTCTGTTTTCATGCAGGGCTCGACGCTGACCTATTTGACTTGAGCTGCCAGCGGAACAGCACGTTTCAAATCTCAGCTGATGGGAATTCATTTGGCTTCTTGAATGAGGAAAAATTAAGGGGGTTTGTGGTGATTTGAAAAGAAAACAGAGACAGCGAGTAGAGGTTGCAGGGGAGCTTTAAATCAGACAGATTGGTCAAAAGCTTGGTGCTCGATGTGGCATAAAGGGGCCTTCTGGTTGACTGCCTCTGTTCAGGCCGGTCTAAGATGTCTGGACCTCCCTGACCTCATATACACTATTGCATTGTGGGCCGTGCTTTAACCTCAACAGCTTGCATCGCTGCAGAGGCCCATTATAGAGGCAGTAATGATGTTGAGGATTCCCCTGGCAGACTATGATTATTAATACAGAGATTCCCATCCTGCAGGAAGACAAACACACACACACACACACACACATTGGTAATGATACTGGATTAGAATCCCATCTGGATTATGTTCACAATGGTTTTACTATGGATGAGCCATCATCGGGGAATCAGTGTAATCGGCAGGATGGGCGGGGAGCAGATTTTCTGTCATGCACATTCTTCTGTGCAGGTTCGCAGATCCAATGAACATTTCTTAATGCATATAAATAACAGTTAATAATCCAGGGTCAGAAAAAAAAAAATGACAGCCGTGCTGCTTTAAGTTATTTTCCCTCCACATTTCTACAAACTTTTAACTTACACCACTCTGCATTTCAGATGAATATATTGCACTTTTGACTTTAGAACCACTTTACAAATATGATGCTAAATCAAAAACAAATAATAACCAGGCTAAATAATGATATAAACTGCCTCCCAACCGGCTACAACATTAAGATGCTGCTTACAGGCCCAGTAAAGCCATTACAGTGATTTAATTCACAATGACACCTAATGACTGCTGTTATTGAAAATAAAAATGGAGTGCATTTTTTCATTTATATTGCACATATGGACAACTTGTATTGAAGAATTTCTTAATTTTGAAGGTTTGCAACTTAAACTTTAGCAAAGGATTTTCTTTCTTCTTTAAATTGGTCACATGCCTTTAAACAGTTTAAGATTAGAAAACACATTTAGCTAATCCTTCTGTTTTTTTCCGGAATAAATAAATTCATAAATTCCCTGTATGATTGTAATTGTTTGCACATTAAATACTCTAGAAGACGTTGTTATCCCCTGAAGTCAGAAGTGTCAAAGTAAAGCTCTTCAGCACATCGTAGCTCGTAAGGCTCCTTTGTTTTCACGAACCTTAAGATGGTGAACTTCTCCTTTTAGTGCTCCTCAATGAGAGCGGACAGGACAGGAAGTGTTATCTCGCTGTGGCATTAGGTCACTTCTCGCTCGCTTCAAACTGTCACAAAAACATGTCCGTCCACATTATTGTTGGGAGAAGATTATTGGGGGGAAGAAGAAACAGCAGAAGGCCACATTTCTTGTCATTCTGCATCTTTTTTTTTTTTTTTTTTTTTGTAAATGCTGGGACAACTCAACTTTTCAAGCAGTGTGGAAAATGTAGTTTACACAGAAAAGTAGAAAGGGGGAGTAGCAGTAGCGATTGTAAACTTCTGCTCACAGATCATGTGTTTCCACTTCAGATACTTCCACTAAAGCTAAAAAGAAAGCTCACATCAGAATGAGAATGTGAGCCGTACAGATTTCAAAACAAAATCACTACCATCATTGTTAAAAAAAAAAAAATTAAACATTCAGATATTTAGACTTTTTCCCACCAAGCTTTAACTTCTAAATCAAAGAGAGAAGCCAACACTGCTGTAAAACATTCACACAAGAGTCTGTCATTGGTGCAAACGGTCGCTGCTTCATTTTAAAAAAAAGGGACACAAGACGTATTTTTCTCCATCCTGTTCTTCCTCTGTGTGATGGTTCAACATGAACACACAGCCACAGGATCACGGCAGAACAGTTGAAGTGTGCGTCTATGACATTTCTGTATTTCTCTCTTTTCTTCAGAGTATTATCCCCTCTGGAGTGGGCGGGGCTTCATGTAAAAAATCCATGCACCAATGGGGATTCAGCAACATTTCAAACAGGATATGAAGACGGTTGGAGGGTTGTTTGGTTATAAGGTCAATAAAAATCTGAGGAAAGTGCACCAGAACAAGTTTATAGAAACATTTACACAGGCTGATTGTTTAGTGCTCAACACTTTTTAAATATCTATGAAACTTAAATAGTACTTTACTTCATGAGGAATATCAATCAGTTTGTTATTTATCTACTGTATGTCGCGTCAGGATTGGCTGTACTCTTTACATTATCTCCAACAGAGATTAAACATTTATCCGCCAATGAGCAAACATGTCGCAGCAGTGACAGGAAGAGAAACGTCCTTCTAACAGGCAGGACGTTGAGCAGAAGCAGACTCATGATGGACGATCATCTGAAGGGACTTATGATCACATCCAAAGTTATTGAGCGGCTTCATCATCTTAAAGCTCCTGAGGAGATTTGAGCTGCTCATAAAAACAGACTGATGCTTCTGTCTGACCTACAGAAGCAAACAGAAACGTCACTTGTGTTATGTTAATGCTTTTATCTCTTTCTATTGAGTCCAGCTCCTTTTGACTGCTTCTATTGCTTTAATGTTTTCACTGCCTTCAATCTATTTCATGCTTCAGCTAATAACCCCCTCGTATCCATTTGTAATCTTCTTTAATATTTCTCTTTTTACAGCTTCTTGACACTTTTCCTTGTTGATTTATCTTCTTACTCGTTGGTCCTCTCGGTCTCAACCTGTCTGCAAGGTTCCTGTGTAGCCTGAGTTATTATGCTGCCTGAACTCTGATGATGTTTGGGTTCTGATGTTGGTCGGGTTCTTGTTTGTTTGTTTTTACTATCAGAGTTTAAGTTGTTGATTGGTTATCTCATCAGTGGGCTGCTTTGTTGAACCTTGTAAACAGTTTTTTTAAAATGCTATAATAATAAAGTTATTATTATTATCAGAGAGACGACTGATTGTTTTTTTCATGCTGGTTATAAATGCCGTCAGCCCTGCAGTATGGGAAGGTGTGTGGCAGGCAGTTTAAAGCACGCTGCTGAAACGGTGGTGCTAACATTTCTAGACGCCAAAGACTCCTTGAGTTGCTTTTTAGAAATTTAAAATAAAGAAGGATGAACATTTTTGGTCAGAAAAATCGACTTTTCACACGCACAGGACGAGAGAAGCAATGAGACAAGTTATTCCGCTGAATCCACAGGGGGTCAGCAAAATCAGCACAACACCAAGTATCACAGGCGCTTTAATCACAACAATACAAAATGTGTCTTTACCCTGAAGTACATTCTTGAATGCATTTTTCTTACTCCTGGTGTTAGTTTTAAACCTGATTGTTCTACATTTTGTTTAAAAGGTGCAAGAAACCAGTGAGAACAAACATCAGATTAGGATTAGAGTCATTCTGACAATAATAAATCTGAGATTCTTCACCTTCCTGTAAGAGAAAAAGTATCAAGTATGTTCCATACTGTGTTAAATTGTAACATATATTCTAAGTAATAAGTTAAATTACTTCTGCATGACTTAGAGTTGATGTCAAATCCTCTTGTAATTTGTGAATTCATGTACAAATGTCTGTGGAGGTGTTAGCCCACAGCCAGGGAGTATTAGGTTGATAGGCTATTACTTCCAAAGAGGCTTTAACAAAGTCAATTTAGTGGCACAATGGGAACAATTGTGAGCAATTCTCCTGCGCAAACAAACGCTTGTTGTTCTCCGCCTTTCTTAGCTGACGGCCGGTCAGCTGTGCAGATTACTACTCTCCTCTGTTTCCTTTTTTAAAAGAGTCTGTAACGGACATTTCTGCCAGCATTATGTGGTTTCTGTTGTAGGGAGTATAGGGAGAGAGTTGGCTCCATGGAGATTGATCAATATGTAGCCTGAAAACCTGGAATGTTCCCGAGCAGTTGTTCAAGGCTACTTACACATGAAAGTAAGCTTTTCATTGCTCCAATCCTATTACGAGTCCAAACGTAGTGCTGTTTAACTCCACTGTTCACAGCTTCAGAGCTGACTAAATATTTTCCACCTTCAGCGTTAATTAACTCACGCTAAGCTACAACAGGCCATCTACGGCCATTTAAGGCTGCAAAGGCTCTTTTATGGTGTGGAGGGGGGGGGGGGGGGGTACATTTCTTCTCCATGGCTAAGCTACACTTGAGTGTTCATATCAGGCTTTAGGAAGATTTCTTAACCACGCTGAAATGCCTCCGACTCAGCCGCTTAGGCAGTGTGAAAGTGAGACAGGCCTGCTGCTGCAGGGAGAAAGAACATGTTTCACACTACAGAGGCAAGATCATGTTGTGACTGATGAGGCCGCTGGGGATATGGTGCTTAGTATGGAAACGCATGTTTGCAAACAAACAACTCTGAATTAGGATTTCTTTTCCGTGCAATTACAATCTGTCTTCACATTGTTTTCTGTTTCTGCAGTTTGATTATCGGCTCAATTTAAATATAGTTTGTAGAAACAGAGGAGACCTCTTGTGTCATTCAATTCATACTGAAATGTTGATAAATCCTGGAGTACAATGATAGAAAGGAGAACACGCCAAGATTAGAAGATATTTTTGTGGTTTAAAAAAAAAAACATGCTTAGGGCTTTACAAATAAAAGTTAGTGTTTCTATTTATTTTACAATAAAATAAATATTGTTTGTTTTGTTTCCAGTTAAAAAAGGAAGTAGTTGGAAGTAGTTTCCAGCTAGTAAATGAATAAAGTCAATGGCTGTAGATTTAAAGATGTGTACTTTTAAATTATGCGAATTTGAAAAATGATAATAAAAAATAATAATAAACTACTAATTCTCACATGTACAGCTTTTAAATAAATACAATTAATAATCAACTGTAACGGTTTCAATAAGACAAAATAAACATGTGAAGTATCCCGTGGATACACTCGACGGTAATTTGGCCTAAATGTAAAAAAACAAACTGTGATTTTCTAATCAGGAAAAATAAGTCTTCTTTTTAAACGATTAATGCTGTTCAGCTTTTAAATGTATCTGTTTAAATAGATTTAAATTCGCACCAAAAGTACTCTTTTTCAGATCCTAGTGTCCTGAGCAGGCTCGATGTGTAAACTTAGTTTGTATATTTTTTGGCTCTTTAACGTAATTATTTTTAACTTCATGAAGCATCGCAGCGATGATTTAAATATGTTTTCTTCAATGTTTATCGCTTTGTTTTTGTTTTTTTTAATAATTTCCATCCCACCCAACACGCTTCACTTTCCTACACTGAAATATCAAAGTCTCTTGGATAAGAAGCTTCACTTTCATTATAATCAGTTCTCATAAATGCACGTGCAGGTTTATGTTAAATATGAATTTGAACTATGCAGCTAATAGTGGAGAGTATTAACATGGAGGTAAGATCAGGTTTACAGTGTGCATGCTTAATCCAACGCGTGCATGGACAAATGTAACCAATAGGCGGTACTGTGCCATTCTGCATGAAGCCTCTCCATCTCCAGCCTGAGGACAGCTCCGTGTCTCCGCTCCCGCTCCCTGCTTGACCTAAATACAGATCCTCTGCTCCCTCAAGGCACACTATCGCACAGCCTGCAAGAGAGACTCTGGATAACGAGCCCGTCTCCTTGCTTCTTTTTCCTTTTTTTTTTTTTTTTTCTTTTTTATCTGGAGTTAGTCCCTTCAAGACGAACAGTTCTGTCTGGATCTCGCGCAGTTGAGGCTCGCATGGGTCGCGTCGGGATGGTTCACTCCGAGCCTCAGACTCTGCTGGCTGGAAACGAAGCACATTCCCAGGAATAATTTCATGACACCGGAATCTTGGATACTCCTTTTTTAAATATCATTTTTTAAAAAAGGACAGGACTGAAAGGTCATAATGCTAGACGATAAAGCGCCGAGATCACGGCTGGGTCCTCCATCGAGAGGCTCGTCTTTTTACATCGAGAACCTGCTGGGGACTGCATTCAGAAGGGATTCGCCGGAGGAGCGGGGGGAGAACCCGAGCCTCAGAGTTTCACACACTCCGGCGAGGTGTCCGGCAGTGGAAACTAAACGTGTAGTAGAGGACAGGGAAGAGCTGACTCGGAGCGGGACATCGCCGAACACAAGAAGTGAGTGGCAAGCTGTCAAAAATGTTCCGTCTTTGTCTGTTCGCAAAGCGACGTGGGAATAACAAATGACGTTGAGAGGGAAGAAACAACTGCGCTCGCATCGTTTATTGATTCGCGCAGATCGGGTTTCAGGTTTGAATTGTGATTAAAAAAGTATTTACTATGACCAAAAAAAGAAAAGAAAAAGGAGTCAAATTCTTATAATGAAACCTCCACCGTCCGTGCGTAAAATCCTGCAATGTACTACACGGACCTGGTGAAAGGCGAAATCAGCGAAAAGCGTTCATACATCAAACACTGACGTCCACATTTGGGTTATTAAATATGCTGCAGAAGGGGGGACACTTACACATTTGCTTTTTGTTGCCCCTGCCTCCGTGCGTAAACCTTGCAAACTCCCCAATTATCAGCTTGTGCTAAGCCAACAGTGTTTGGCATCCTAACAACAATCTCACTCTGATGCTCCAAACACAAGAGATGAAGGTTCTTTATAATCATGGAAAGCGAAAAAAAAAAAGCGTGAAAGCGCATTTTTTTAAAGTGGAAAAATACGTGAAATGTTGTGCTTTTTTTTTTTTTTTTTTTTTGTTTGACACAAAGCCTGGTTGTAAATATTTTATTACTTGTAGGTCCACGGGATGAGCACTCAGACAGTGCAGCGCACATGAGCGACCGGGACTCCCCTCCTCCAGCAGGGCGCGCGGAGGAGCACGAGGAGCCGGAGGAGGAGAAGGGAGACGAGAGTCTGACGGATGACAGGGAGGAGGAGGACGCGCGCTCCTCCTGCTTCTCACGAGAGGACAGCTGTGACACAGGTGAGGCCGACACGCGCCTTCCCAACTTTTGATAAAGAAATAAATATTTATTCCACCGGGTGCTCAACGCGCATGCGCTCTCCTGCTGAAACGCTTCGGCGTAATAATAGGATAGCAGTTCCACCTATCCAAGATGTGTATTTTGGTGGTAAATTAGAACCCTTAAAATGTAGTTTGTTTTATGATGAATTGTTGTTGTTGTTTTTTTCTTTCGCCTGAACTCTCAGCAAACAGGATTTATTGAATTTGTATATTTTAGCAGCAGGGGTGTAGCTCAGATTTTCAGGGTCCAAAGAGACAAACACTTTATAAGGCACCTGTTAATTCAATTTTTAAAATACCCCAATGAGACTGAATACATTTTAAGGTATTTAATCTCTGAAACAAACGTGTGATTTTTGTGTGTGTCAACAAGCCCTGTTCCATCTGCCTCTCAGTGTTTTCTAAAGATAGCACCCCATTTAAGCCACACTGTTAGAGCACTTCTAACAGCTGTCTAACATGTCTCCTTCGCCCTCCTCTCAGGTGACATCAAAGTGGCCCGAAAGAAGAAAACCCGCACCGTGTTCAGCCGCAGTCAGGTCTTCCAGCTGGAGTCCACCTTCGACATGAAGCGCTACCTGAGCAGCTCGGAGCGGGCCGGTCTGGCCGCCACGCTGCAGCTCACAGAGACGCAGGTGAAGATCTGGTTCCAGAACCGCAGGAACAAGTGGAAGCGGCAGATTGCGGCAGACATGGAGGCCAGCGGCGCCATCACGGCCGCTTCTATCCCCTACGCTGGCCAGAGGGTGGTCAGAGTTCCCGTGTTGTATCGCGAGAACGTTTCCGCCCCTGTGACGCCACCCATGGTCGGCTTCTCCAGTTCCATCAGCTACCCATTGACTTCCCCCTTTACCCACCCGCTGTCGTTCATAACGCCACAGATGAGCGGACTAGTGGGACTTTAAAGAGACAGAGCACACTTGAGACTCTTTTTTTTTTTTTTTACATCAATCAATCAAACTAAGATGCTGCAAAAAAATTTAGTTTTTAGCTCAGTTTCAGATCCTGTTGAGTCCGAAAACAATGAAGTCAATTCACAGTGTGTTTGGCTCTTTTATCAGATTTAGATTAAAGTGGATCAGTCATCTCGTGGGACATAATGATCATTGAGTGGCTGATTTACAATCCTATAAATACCAGAATTTATTTACATTTTTAGCATTTAATCCACTATTTAGGCTTCACACAACTTGTTCTCGGGGGCCTAAATGGAGGACGATTCTCTCCAGGACAAACATGTTGCAGATATAGTTCTATTTTGTGATGATTTTTACAACAAAGTGTGTATGAATGATTCACACATATGGGATCAAATAAGGTCAAGAAGATTTGAAGCGTGTGTTATATTAGCCTGTGGCCCTAGTTTGAAAAGCTTTTAAGAAAATTACGAGGGAAATTCCAGATTGTCGAAAATGTACAGATTCAAAGGAGGAAACAGTGAAACTCTAAATTCTGACATTGAACCTGTTTTGAAGTTAAAAGTACGACTTGTGCCCCCAGTTTAAGAGCCCAAATGTGCACTTTGAATTTTTTTTTTTTTTATTTGCTTGTATTTACTGTTTTAAATGTACTCTGGAGGTTATTTTAAAATAAACAACATTCAGGCCTTTAGCTACACCTTATTAATTGTCTCACCAGGTTTAGATATCTACACATTTGGAAATTATCTCTATGTCCTAATCTTTTTGACCCCTATTTGACCCCACACACACACATTATTTGAGAGTAAAACACACTGTAAACTTGGACCGGGCTACGAAATGTGAACACTTGATCTTTTTTGAAAGAGAAAAAAATAAATATGGTGCTTGTGACTTTTTGTCATTTTATTAGAAATATTCTTTGACACAGTTTGTTTTTCTTATTTAAGAGGATTTTAATACAGACTTTTGTACACTGATATGTTCACATGTGAATAAAGTTTATGCACACATTTTGTTGTTGGGTTTCTTACTTTGGATTTAAATGTTGTGACTTTTATAAAAGTTTTAAGGAGTAGTTTAGTATTTGAAAAAAGATATATGCAGTATGTTTTATTATAATAAATTCGTGAGAAAAGTAAAATGAACAAACTGCGGTTGATTAAATAGTCAGTATAGTTGAGAGGGTGGGCTTCCACACGTTGAAAATTAAAAGTCAGAAAAAAACATAAATATTAGAAAAACTGAAGACTACAAAATAAAAGAATAAAAGAATAAATAGAAAACGTGTTGCCCAAAATACATCTTTAGCTTCTATAATCCCCATGACCCCACACACAAGTGTTTCTATTGTGAGGAAATCAAATATTCATTGTTTTTTTTTGGTTTTTTTCACCTCATGACCAACTCTGAGCTGATCCAGGATTTATAAACTTCACGTCAGGAGGACTTCAAAGTAAAAAAAAAAAAAAAATGTTATAGCGCATCAAGCCAGCATGCCTGAACTCGGATGACAGAAAGGTGTTTAAAAGCTTCAATATGGCAGCCAGACGCAGCTCTGCATCCCGCCCTCCTCTGCCCCCTCCACCTCACCAATCAAAAGCTGCTAAAGCACACTCTTCCGGGTCGTTGGGGAACGTCGCGCGTACTCCTCTCTCCGCGCGCTAGTCGCAGCCGGGGAGCGATGGTGCTCGGAGCGTCCGGACTCGACGCCGTTTCGGGATTATCAGAGGAGCGGGTGAAATGCCGGGGAACATGAGCAAAGAGGATGCCCCGAGCCGGAGCGCTTCTTTGACTTTCACTATCGACAACATCCTCAACCTGAAGCAGCGGGACGGAGGAATAGGAGGAGGAGGAGGAGGAGGAGGAGGGGGAGGCTCGGAGCGGAGGGACGGGGGATGTAAGAGTGAGTTTCAGGCGCGGGGTGAGGAGGTGTGGGACGTCCGGAGGAGATCAGGCGGAGCTGAGGAGACAGGTAGGGATTTTAACAAATATACGCAAACTATAATGAGACACAGAAGATGAATATATTTATGTGATTTTAAAGGAAAAGATGCAATTGTGTGTGTTTCGAGGCAGTTTGATGGTGTTCTTAATGTAAGAGGGAAGTCGCGCAAAAGCTATAATCAGACCCTCTCTCGCATGTTGTTGTTTTTGTTTTGTTTTTTTCACCAATAGAACTGTGTACAAATGTGTAAGCCGGCTGTTAATGCATCAAAGCTGGTTTTGTGGCTTCATTCGCAGCGCAAAAGAAGCCCAGACTCGGTGAAAAGACACCGCTGACTGATGGCGTCAGTCCCGGGACGCAGAGGGCGCACACCGCAGAAGACGCATCCGAACAGCGACAACAGCAGCAGCAGCAGCAGCAGCAGGAGGAGGAGAAGGAGCAGCAGCAGCAGCAGCAGCAGCAGCAGGCCAGCCCGGACACTAAAACCTCAGTGAAGAAGAAAACGCGCACCATCTTCTCCAAGAGGCAGATCTTCCAGCTGGAGGCCACTTTCGACATGAAGCGCTACCTGAGCAGCTCGGAGAGAGCGTGCCTCGCCAGCTCCCTGCAGCTCACCGAGACCCAGGTGAAGATCTGGTTCCAGAACCGCAGGAACAAGCTGAAGAGGCAGCTGTCCACGGACATGGAGGCCCCGCTGGCCGCAGAGCAGCTGTCGGAGGCTGCGAAAAACGTGCAATTACCGACTTTTTACAAAGACAGCAGCAGCGTGCTGGGCGGATGTTTGTTACCCATGCCTTTCCCCGTGATGTACCCGGCTGCTAACAGCGCGCCTTACATCTACTTCTCCAACACTGGCAAATACTTCGGCCTGTTTGACGCAGACTGACGCTTTCCTCTGTTTGGGAGCACGAGGACAGTGTGTGGAAATCTTTAGATAGGACTGACACTTTGTTTTTGTTTTTTTTGTATTTTAATTCTTTAAAAAAAAAAAAATCTCCCAACTTCGATGTCAACATATCAACGACATGCATGTGCCACTTTTTTTGACCCTCTGCAATTCATTTTTATTATTATTACTATTATTAATATTATTATTATTATTAAATGCTATAAGTAACACTCTATCGTCACACACATTTGCATGCATTACGTTCCTCTCAGCAGTTTTATTTTGAAGTCATCTATATGAATGTAAGAGTGAAGCTGCAGCAACTTCGTAACCCCCACATAATACTTTTTTTTTTTTACCCCTCATGAAGTTTTTAGAGCAATAATTCATTGTATTTAAATGGCCTTATTTTCAGTATATATATTCGTTGTTATTAGTTTGGATTCTTAATGAAACACGTTTTTCGGCTGTTTCCACTCGACCTTTCTTATGACGGACTGTCACACTGTGAAGACAGCTGCTATATCATGACTATGCTCCATTTTGCAATAAAAACTATGTAATATTTGGAATTTTATCTGAATGTTTTGACTGGAACTGAATTTTATATTAGGGGGAAAACACGTTTTTGTTTTTGTTTTTAAATCTGAGTGCTTCTGGCGTTACCTGGAGTTTAGCACCCTGACATCAAGAGCCCCGCTTTTCAACTTTGAACTGTTTGTTTTTTTTCTCGTTTAGAGGACGAGGTATGGGCAGGGGGAAAAAAAATGTAAAATTAAGTTCTTTTCCAAAGTTTCAAAGTTCTGTTTTCAGAGTGAACAAGGTTAAAGTTTCTCTGCCAGATTAATCTGAAACTTTGCTCTGAGCAGGAACTTGATGAAAAGTTGAAAAGTTCTCCAGGTTGTCTTATTAGCTTTTATAGGGAAAAACATATTGTGAAATAATCCTTAAGATTATTATAAACAGTTTAAGTTCAGAGAATCAGTGCAGAAATAATTAACATCCCTGAATATGATTTTTTCATTCATAATGCTTTTATTGATTCATATAAACAGTTCTCTGTGTTTTAGTGACACACAAAGAGTCAGAATCTTTATGCTTTTCTGTTGTTGTTTTTTTTGCACATAGACCAAGAAGTGTGTGTTAAACTCAATAATTGCAATCTAAACTGTTTTTAAAAAGTGAATTTAGACAGGTTTGGACTTCCTGTTCCACCTATCAAAGGCCTAAAATTCCCATGTGTCGTTCAGTCCGATTGATTTGGTGGATAAAAATAATTTTCTATTTTGAAAATTATTTATGGCGTTACTAATTATTAGACTTGTAAACAGGACAAATACTGCTACTAATTAAAATAAATAGTTGACCTGCATTTATTAGTTGAAACTTAAATACTGCTGTGACATTAAATTAAAAAAAGAGAGGTATACCTTTGTTGCACAAGCTGTGGTTATAGCCATAGTGAACAGTTCAAAGTTCTGTTTTTCACACTTTTTAATAGAAAACACATTTGTCATCCATGTTTTGGCATTTTGCAGCATTTCTTGACTTAAAGATGTAGAAGGAAACAGAGGGAGGTTTTGGTGTGCTTCAGTTTGAAATAGAAAACTTTTTTATCCTATAGTCTGGGGAATCAAGGTGACAAGAAACACTGTTTCAAAAGGTTTATTTATCACTGCATTATTTAACAGAGAGAAGTAAAAATGTAAAATCATGAAAATGTGCTACGTCAGGATGCTTAATGTTTCAAATATTTTAATTAGATCGATCTCTACTAAATATTTTTTAATTTTTAGAAACATTTCCCATTTAATTCCCAAACATTTAAGTTTTGTTTTTGTTTTTTTTTCCATGAAGTTTTTCTTTTGTGTGTTTGAGAAATCTTCTGGCAGAGAGAGAGAGACAGGGCGGAAATCTTTTTTTTAATATACGTTCAAGTCAAAGAGTTCACTTTGTGTCCTGATTTAAAAAACAAGTCAAGCTCTACTAATCAGCATAAAAATAAAAGTTTATAGTTAGAGCAGAGCGCCTTTATTCTGAAAAAAGAGAGATAGAGAATTATGTATTTGATGTGCAAAAGTTATTAAAAAGTGACTTTACTTTCAAGCTGTTTAACGCTTTGTAAATTCAACACGAGGGTTACAAACACATTTATAAGAACAAATGTAACTCTTTGGGCAACTTAATTTTATTGTGAAAACTCAGAATAAATGTTTGTTTAGAGCAATATAAGAATCAAAGAAGTTGTATGTAAGTAGCCTATATCAGGATATGTTTCTAATGAGAGTGACAAAAAAAAAAAACAAGCAGGCTCTTGCATAATTCCACGCTGAGCTCTTATTGTACATAATGTACAGTTTAACTCTTCACAGTAAATCTGAGCAGAGACTCAGAGTAAGAAGATCAAGAAGTAAGTAAGCTAAAGAAAAGTCATGATGTTGTGACGTCATAAAGCTGGAGTCACTGGCTTCTGTTTAGACGGCTCCAAATTCTGAGTTTAAAGATAAACTCCTGAGAAGTCACTGGACGTCTGTGCAGGTAACAAACAGAGCCAGAGGTTCTCCCCCCCCCCCGCTCTCTGACTGTCTTTACATGAGTGTGCAGAGTCTGAGGGATGCATGTGTGCAGAAAGCTCGACAGAAACAAGAAAATCGAGGATTTAGCTGGACTTGCATCAGTGCTCATGCACAGTTTCTTCCTAAAGGGCCCGGCGAGCTGCACTTACACACCGTTTCCGGGTCACTTCCCCCTTCAGAGCTGGAGCCTCTCGCTGCTTTCTCGCTGTCACAGCCATTCAGGGCCCCGTCACTGTTAACCTGTTCACTCAAGCACTTAGTCTGCCTGCAAATCTGTTGTTTTCTCCGCTAAATTCCTGTCTACCTTTGCTGGGCATGTCCGCTCCTACTGTATCTCATTATTCACACGGAGGGATGGGAAAAAGGAAATGAGACGTTGATTTTTAACGCTAAGTTTAGAAGCAGGCTCTTAAAAAATGACAGCAAAAAAAGAATTAAAGACAGGAAGTCTTACAGTTATTGTGTACTTTCCATACACTTCTGAAACAAGTCAAAGAAATTAAGAAAATAGATCAGTCTTTTCTAATCTATTAACTTTTTCAAAATGTAGTATTTTTGCCTGTTCGTATGTTTATTAAGAAAAAAAGTACTCTACAGTGAAGAGTTCCAGGTCACTTAACTCTTATTTGTACAATGAATCGGATTTGAGCATTTTCTTTCCAAGAAAAGTGTCAGGAGCTCTTTAAAAATGTTCATAATCCAACCGTGACGACTATTAGCTCCTTATTTAACACCATCCATGTTAATCCTACTTACATTTATAGATTTAATTATAATGTTGTCACTGTATCAGAATGTATAAACGTGTTTTCTCATAAGAACAGTCAACCTACAGCATGTTTTTTTTTTTTTTTTACATTTTAGTGCATTTAAGGCTCAGGTAATTTGGTGAATATCAGTGGAAATGGGTCGATGTATTCAGACACATGCTAATGGTTGACGTCCTGGTGGAAATATAATCCTATAGAGCGTGTCTTATATTACAGGTATTTATTTTTACAATACGCTTACCTTTGTTAATGCATCTCCTATTTACTTAAGTCACACATGGTTGAAAAAGATTTCCAAGTAATGCCTCTGTTTAAGAAGAATGTTACATCTGTCTTTGAAAATAGACTTACAGTAAGTCACAGGAGTCTTGGTTTGGTGAACCTGATCATTCAGTTTTAAACCTTCTAAAGTTGTTTTTTTGGGGTTTCTGCATAAAGCACATTTAACATGTAAAAGAACAGAAAGTTTTTTTTTAAAAATATGAACCCCAAGCTATTGACCTGAACGTGTTATGAATGGAACAATGAGACTGTTGTTTACACACATAAAACAACTTTTTATAGAAGTCTACTTTTTTAGTTTTATATTTGACTGTAGGGTTAAAGGTCGTATCTTTATTTTGTAAGCATCCAAACCTCAGAATATTCACAATAGCTTGAGTCATTGATGGGAAATCCCCATTATTCTGTGTACTGTAATTCAAATGAAGCCTTATTCTGCTTTGATGTAAACAAAAATTAATTATTCTCCATGAATTACAAACACACCAAAAGTAATGTGATTAGTTTAGTAGTTTTATTTTTTGTGTTAGTTATTTTTAGAATCAGTCCAAACCTGCAAAGAACGAATGAAGTCAATACAAATGTCCTTAAAAGTGTAGTTATTCAGGTGTGTGAGCATTAGTGCCTACTTGGTGTGTCTTGTCTTGGAGTGTGTATGAGACGGTGGGAGGAGTGCTGGTGGTGTTGTTGGGGGAGGGGGGTGCAGGTGGGGGGGGGGGGGGGGGGGGGGGGGTCTGCTGGTGGGGTTTACAGTCGCCAGACTTCCTGACTCTCTCGCTGTCGGACACTTGTGAGCGCAGCGTTTGGCTCTCTGTGTCTCAGCACTCTGCTCTGAAACCACAAGGTTCAAGTGACCCCAGTGGCTGGCTGCAGTCTGCCCCGGGCCGGGCTAAAACCCCAACCCCAAACCCCCCCCCCCCCCTCCCCTCGCACCACCACCACCACCACCACCCCCAGCAGCAATCAGCCTGGTCTGTCAGAGGCGAGGAAAAATCCATTAAAATCTCAACCTGATCAAAAAGACACCGAGACCCCACCATATGCACTCATTTAGGCCCTATCGATGACTGCCAAGCATTGTTGGTAGTTTAATACATACAATTGACTTCCTGCCAACGGTGGCAACAAAGACGGGTTTTCTACAAAAAGAAATCGAGCCACAGTTATTCTGGGCTGATTTGCACCTCGAGGCTGTCCAGCGCTGTCAGCACGTTTCTGCAGTTTGACCCGTGCAGCACATGGTTTCCATTCAGGGTTAAATGTATGAACGCCCCAACCGCCTTTGTTTGAGATCATTGATCCCCGGATTGTAAGTGATAATGTGGTGGCACTGAATGACTGCGGCGGGGAGTTCCTCTCGTACCGTTAGCATGCAAATATGGAGATGTGACCCGGCTGCTTCGGGATTCTTTTACCATCAGAATCGTGTTAAGTCATTTTAAATCATGTCCAAACTGTAGTGAAGTAAACGGATACCAATGCATGTTCATACTGGAGAAATATCAGCACTACTTTGTTTAATGTGTGTCTTAAAGCTACAGGATCATTGTCTCATCGTCGCCCCCAAAGAGCTCGACGTGTTGTCATATCTCATTTCATCTCCTTAACTCAGAGTGACGGCTTTGATTGAGATTTCCACATCAATCACTCAGGCCTGGCCTCGCTCGTAACGAGACCCCAACGTCTCAATAGTTGTTTAATAAGCCGTTAATCCATGTTCACACTACTTGGCGCTTGGAAGTGAAAAACAGGCCGGTTTCGCCATGAGCTTTGTTTGTGCATTCTCAGATGGGATTCATAATTGCTTCCAATTACAGTTGGAGCTGCCTGGAGGAAGGCTGGATCTGGAGCTACCACGAACACTGAAGACTGAGCTCAACGTGCTGGGAATACTGGAAGGGATCTCTGTGGTAAATACTGGCAGAAAGAGAAAACTGTACAGAGTTGGGCATGCAACCTCAGACAATGTTTTGGTGTTATAAAGCTATGACATATAAAGAGGACAACTGCAACACCAATATATCTTTAATATAGTTTTAATATGCAAGAGTGATACAGCCTTCACAAAAGAGGGATAGGGGCGTAGAAGGGAACACATTTTCGATATCTAATTTCGTACTGAAATGTCTGTTTGTGGAACTTCTATTGTTGTGGCTAACTCTACAGCTGAATTAATGCAATATTGTTACCTCAGTTTCATTATATAATATAATTACATTGATATTTTGGCAACTTGGGGGAAAATAAGTACTTTCCACTATCTGGAGCAGGGTCTAAATTTTGTTGTAGGAAGATAGTTTTAACACCTAAAAGTCCCAGACTGGAGGTATCTATCTTTGGGGGTGTGGCTTGTAACACAGAACACATGTGATTGGTCGCTTGCTTGCTGCATTATATTTCAGCCATTGTGTCAAAAAGCTGCCTTTTGAAAATTAGAAGTGTTTCGACAAAAAAAAAAAAAGTATATATATATATTGACAGCCGAGCCTCAAAATCCAGATCCCTGTCGGTCAGCAATGTTGTAATATTGTAAACAACAATTATGTGTAAAAAGAAAACATCAAAAAAACTTAACAAAAAAACTTGTTGCCTTCTTTTCACACATATTGAGACTGAGGTGAAATCACAGACAGAAATGGTCTAAAGGAACCTTATAGAAGTATTTTTAAAAGTAGTGCCAGTGAGATAAAAATCAAAGAGCTTTGGGTGGCAATGTAACATTTGATGTGTTACCAGCTTTTGAACTGGTGGTAAACATGTGAACTAAAAGTTGTTTATTTTTTCAAGTCAAGCAGACAGAGCAACATTCTTTGGTAAAGGTAGCGTAGGGACGTCTGAATATCTGTACTTCGTGTTTTAAATGTGTTTTCATGTTAGGTGTGTTTATTATTGAGCCTTGAAATGAGAATTTCTGTCACTGTTGGGACACACAAAGTTTATCCATCCAACAGTCAGACTCCTTTTTGTTCCAAACCCGACAAAATGCTGAAAACCAGCAGACGGCTCAAATAGCAAGATTAGACGTTCAGAAGCAGCACCCTAACACTCACCACACTGAATTATTCAACTGCATCTAAATGAGGTGTAGAGTCGGTCAAAAGATCAAAAGGAGGAAGTCTTTTTTTCCCCTCCTGAACAGGGGCTTCACATGTTGTTATAATTATTCAACTCTTTAAAAGTTAATGTGTGTAAATGTTTCTGGAAGGAGCTGGGGTGAAAACTCTTCGTAACAACTTGAAAAATCCCAGATCAGATGACCATCAGGTCAAAAAAATCTTCTCAGAACCTCTGGGCAAATTCCTGTTCATAACAACTCACTTTATTAAGCAAGATTAACAACGTGCAACACATGAACACACACCAAACCCATTATTGTGTTTGGATGTTTTCACCCAACAGGAAAATCCTCACATAGACACGTTTTGTATCTTTAATTTCATTTTCCTTCTAATCCACATCTAAATGTTTCTTTACATGATGCTACAGACGGATTATATTTCATCTTAGTCACGAATACATCAAAAGACTTTCTCCACACCCGAACACTCGGCTTTACAAACAGGAAGTAAGTTGCGTAGAGACAAATAGATAAAAGGAGTTCATCGGTTATGTTTGCACAATGTGGAAAGTTTGCTCATTTTAAATCAAAATCTGCGATTGTTGTTTTTGTAGTCATTCTTTTAGACGGTCCTAATTTCAGAAGAGGTTCATGTTTACAGTTTTTCTATGGGATGGGATGATTTCAAATGATTCAAGATGAATTCATTCAGCGTGACTTTTTTTGCAGATTTTTCAGACTTTAAACAGACAAGAAATCACTGATAGTTATTTTAAGAACATTTTGCAGACCTAAAAAATGGTGTAGAAGATGTAAGTAATTATTGCCAATCAATGATATACTAAAACTTTGCAGTGTTGGTCCACTGAATACATTCCTATATTGGGTTCTTAGCATGAGATAAACTGTCACAACAGTTATACAAAAAGGGGGTTTCATTAACTGTCCATCTTATTTAAAATGTCATCAAACCTCCTGCTAGGACGTTTGGCGTTTTGGCGCCCCCTGTGGACACAACTACACGTCCTATTCTCTTTCCTGATATTGTCCTGGCCATGTGCAAGGAGTGTTTTCTACTCCACCCTAAAAAAAAATGAATCCTTTTTTTTTTTTATGTATCCAATATGCAACTCACGATGAGTCATCAGCGTGGCTAATAAAAAGAGGCAGTTTGGGAGTTAATGAGATTTGCCTCAGGGTCTCCCTGACGAAACAAAGAGATTTGAAAAAACAGAACGCAAGTAGCATCACAAACATCCTTCTAATTCATGTCATATAAAGACTGTGTAAAGATGTGTTACACATTAAAAAGACAATAAAACTCCTGTAGGACAGATGTATTATTAAATAAAACCGTCCCTTTTCAGTTCTCACCACAGTGCTCTCTCCCGTGGTGTCCAGCTCTATCTCAGACTGTGGTTTGTACAAAGGCCTGGGTGACGCTGCACTTTACAACATAAACAACACCCCATTCATTATGACACGTAACTTGATAGTGACATGGGGGGGATCAGAGGCTTTCAGGGGGCTTATTGATCCATTAATTTGGTGGACTTTAGCGCTCTGCGGTGACAGAGTGCCTCTGTAGATTGAATGGGGGCTGAGGGATTACAATGAGCCGATCTGATGAAAAGGTCTTGCATGAGTGGCGACGACATAAATAAAGCCAAAGGTCAGCTATCTTCCTGTCTCTGGAGTCGCTCTACTGCGTCAAGGAGTCTCTCATCTGGACCCTGAAGGCCCCCTGGCGGTAAATTTGGCCCAGCAGTAAGGAGCCGACATATGTCAGTAAATGGTATTTACACTTTGAATACTCTGCATGTACAGAGGGACGAGCCAGAGGGAGGGTTAATTGTTGTAAAAAATAAAAAAAAACTGTAGTTGCTGTGTACCAAGCTGACTAAGTTTCCATTCATGTGTAAAGTCTGTGTGCAGAAGTCAAGATGATGATATATATTTCTCGTTTTTAAATTCTCTAAACAAATCAGCGTGTGGCTTTAATACTAAAGATCTCTGGTCCACTCAAACTTAAAGGACTTACATTTTTGGTATTGTAAGTGTTTTTTAAGTGTTTACTTGCCACCACTTTTTATTTCAATTGTTTTAAATAATTTCTTCTTTTGGAATTATTTACACTTATGCAGACAAATCTTTCAATCTGGGATTTAAACATACAATATGTAGCATTTTTACACTAAAATATTTAAATTAAAAACATTTGACTTAACCCATTTTATATTTTTTTGTGTGTGGAGTACAAACATTAACTCAAATATTTCCAACAGTTATGGAAGAGAAATCTGGGATTTTATAGTTGTAATGGGACGTGTCTTGGAGTGTTTATTGTTGCCGTGGCAACGATGGATGTTACGTCAAGGACCGCTGCATAAGGAAGCCGAAATTGCTCGTCTTGACTACGGTCAACTCGGAGTTCGTTTTCATCGAAGGTTAATTAGCAGAGAGAATTGCTCCAATGATTACGACAATGCCCGACGTCATCTTTCGTTATCATTTTTGATTGAGAGCCCCCTGGTGGTGGAATGTACATATTGTGTGTTTAATTCAACTTTATCAATCTATTTTCATGTTATCTTATGTCAAGTTGGACTCTTAACTTCATTCTTTTTTAAAAGGTTTTTTACGCCATTATTCAGAGATAGAACAGAGTAAGAAATCTGGAAGAGAGCGAGAGGGGCAAGCGGGAAAGGAGCCACAGGTGGGTTTCAAAGCCTGGCTGCTCTCATAGAGGGCTACAGCCTCCGTATATGGGCACATGCACTAACTACAAGGCTAAAGGCGTCGCCACCAACACTTTTAGTCTCTCCTGTGAATGAAGGTGAAGTCTGATATCCCACCAAACAGACACGTTGCAGTAGCAGATGTAGGCGATGGTGTGATAGTGTGGGGTAGGACGATGTCTCCAGGGATAGAGGAGCATATTGTGCCCTGTGTTTGCTGTGGTATCTGTCTGTGTAGGACAACAACCGGTCCCTTCATCATGACCGCGGAGATGAAAAGTCCTGACCTCCAAGGGCACGGGCCTCCCAACTTTGAACTTCCTGTCATCTTAGCCAGGATCAGATGTGGGCTTGTACGAACATTTACAGCTGTACAGCAATGGAGCAGCAATAGAAAGACCGGCATTTCATTTAGTAAATAATAGAAATATGGAGGAACTTTAAATGTCCAGTCTATCAAGCTGCCTCCATCTTAAAAATCGGAGCTTGTTCAGTTACTAAAGAGCCCCAGATCAATACTACAAGTTGGAGGAAACAGATATTTGAGACTAATGGACACAGGGAGTTGCGACTGAAGGGCGCAAAGGGCTGAAATTCATATTGATACGGACATCACAGGCCGGTGGGCTCTGAGGGGCCGAGAGGAGGTCACAGGTTGCTTTGACAGCCGAGCCCCTCTTAATGGAAGACTATTGACTGAATGTGAAGAAGCTATGGTGAAGAACATGTTACCAGGAGGCCCAGAGTCTGACACAGAACAAATGTGTCTGTACGGGCGTTTGTATGTGTGTGAATGAAGAATATCAGTTTCGTAGCAGTCCAGAGGGATCATCAGTCTAATCAATAGGTCATTAGTCACTCAATAAGACTTTTTCGACTGAAGACCAGAAGGGTGTACACACGGAGGTATGAGATTTGTGCTCCGCTTTTAGGCTACTGAACTACTAGTGGCGGCTACGGAGTAAAATGTTGTGATACCACTGGTGTGAAAAAAAAAATGTGTGTTAGCATTTCTTAGTGCTTGTTAGCAAACGTGATGACACATCATTGGTGGGCCTTCACGCTGTTGTTGAATGATTTGAACATATTGACTAAAAGTAAACATATCTTGAAATTTAGCCTGGAAAAATGTTGCTTAGAACATGAAACCCTTGTAAGGTGTCCTTGACGTGTTAAACGGATATTGAGCTGAAGAACATAGGACCCTTCCTGGGACCGCAGGTATCTACCCTCTCCGACCATTCATCTTTTAGGGTTAATGCTACACCATTAGGTAACTGCTGAACCATTACTGAACCATTACACTAACCATTTATTTATTAGCGGATTATTGGAGACTCTAGATCTGTAAAGGCTAATATTATTATCCTAACATAGTAAGTACAACAGAGCTTACAGGCTGGTCATTCACAGGGAATGTATGATGTTTACCATTCTAAAGAAAATGGAGCGGTATGGCACAGGTATACTATTCACAAGTAGAGATCATGCATAGTTTGTGTGTTGCATTTTTACTGGCGGTATATCCTTGATTAACTTGTTGTTGAGGGTGGTTACAAAACCCATTTCTACTCAATAGATGACAAGATTTAGAGCTCTTCATTTTCTTAAGTTTTGTCAACAGCAGCCAGAATTTGAATTTGCAACACTGAAAGTTATAAGTGAAGTTATATTTGAAGTTATAAGTAAGACAAAGTCTGGCAGTGCTGAGGACTGCTTCAATCAGTGGTTCCAAAACCATTTGGTTTAGGACCCTTTCAATATTGAAACTTCTACGCACTATTATGGTACTAAGCCTAATCTGCAGTACAGTTTGTACCAATACTATAAGCTTACTGTTAAATATGAAATATATGAATGCTCAAAAAGCTAAATATGATTGGTTTGCGTATATGGATACAAAGTGCTGACTCAGGATCCAATTGTAGTGCGAGAGTGTCAGTCATTGACAGCTGGTGTATTTCCTGCTGATTTACTTTCCTCTTCCAGGCAATTGGCGACAGGATGGTAACCTGACCCACATTTCGCAACACACAATAATCTGCACTCGAACCATTTTTGCCTCCTTCTGAATTTGCTGCATGTTCTCTCAGCTCAGATCTCCCAGAGGGCCGAGCAGCTGCTCATCGCTCGGCTCATCCAGTGTGACAGCCCCAAATCACAAGTGCAACGGCCCAGTCATGAGAATTTATCATCGCAAACACACATCTGAGTGAGCAATCAGTCGCTGAGTGGAACACAAGCGGGGCTGTGTTTGATGCGGTGAGAAGGACAACTTCTCCCAGAACAGGATCGTTGGATTGTGTGCTGATAGGCCCGAGTGGCAGCCTGCCAGGTAGACGCACCTGCGGCTCTTAAACGGGCTGTGTCATCGCTGCAGTTTAACCATTACACAGAGCACCAGGAGAGCTATTAACTGACAGCTGCTCGGAAACAAGCTTTACACTCAATAGCACTAAAGAAGCTCACATGGACTAAGAACTATCGCTGCAGCTTCTTTACCAACAAATAGTTCTTTGCAGCCACAAGGTCATCGGTGTGATACAAAACTGTCGGAGCGTCTTTAAATAAGCAATAGATTTTATTGGCATGGTTTGGATTTACCTGCGACTGCCATCTCGGTGGTTACTTGAGTATCTCAACCTTTAACTCATCTTCTTGAAGACCTGGCTGCAGTATAAATCATAAACCCCGCCTCCTCTACGTTAACACACGCCACATGGGTCTAACTGTAAAACCTAATGCACGTCAGAGAAATTTATCTCAAACCGGAGTTCATCGTGATTGTGATTATTTTGCAGTTTTTTTGTTCCAGTAAACCTTTTGCTGATAAGTTTCTTGGTAATGAGTTATCATCGACATCTCTGTGTGCATCAGCAGAGTAAAGCAGAAACAGAAAGGAAAAACTGAACATGCAGCTGTATGGAAATGATTGAAAAAAATCATTGCACGCATATAATTTGCGACAAAGAGTTACAGGCTTGTGAAACCTTCTGATATCTTGACTGTCAAAAGTTTTAGTCTCATCCTCAGCCAGCGATCCTTTGACATGAAAGTTAACCCCTTCAGTACCTGTGTGCTGAAAGTCACTCCAGATAAAAGCATCACAATCAAACGTGAGTGTGACACCGTATGATGCAACACGATGCTTTCATATTCTTTATTTAAGTTGCTGGGTCACTGCTCACCAGCTTTTTGGCCCCTCACTGAAGTCAAAAGTGAAACATCATTTGTAACAGTCTGTTTGAACCACTTGTCCAAAACTAATCTGTCCGCTCTGATATGCAGATACGGATGATACAACTCAGGCCTGTGGTCCGTTAATTACTGCAAAATGGAGAATCATCAAAAACCAATGATCTTCATCCACTCTGTGAAGAAGTAGATATGTCAGAATGCACACAACGCAATGAGGGAGTGGTGTATCTGCAGAGGAAGGCTTGAAGGTCCTCCTCGCTGTCCATTTGAGACGACAGACACGATCAGCCTGACAGCAGCCTGAGGTTCAGCTCTTGTTTCCGTCATGATCTGATGCTCAGAAAGACTCTCGAGCAACCCGTCATCCGCTCTCCAAGCTGCTATTAACGCGTCTGTTAACACGTCCGTCCGCATCGCTCATCGGCCGACACGGCTGACGCGCAGCAGAGGTCAGAGTTCGATGCCACTTCACACTGTCAACAAACGTCTGAGTCAAATCTGCTGTACGTCAAAAAAAGGCAGAGTTTCATGTCCACTCCTTCGAAAACGTCACTCTGTCATTTAATTTGCTGCTGCGCTTGATATACAAGGTCTGACAAAACTGGCAATCAGTAAAGGCTCTGGGAACCTGACAGGATTTAAATGTACCGGGAGAGAACGTTCAGAAATGATTCTGCGACTGGATCATACAAGTGTGCAGAGTCAGTGACTCTTTAGAGGAGGGAGAGTATGTCTGACACTGCACAGAGATTATCCTCAGATGAAAAGAACAAATCAAGTTAAGGCATCTCCACCACAAACAGACTGTGCTACAGATGATGGGTTATTGTCTGAATGCAGATTGTGTGGCAAGAGGTTTGTAAACAGAGACGTGAAAACGAGGTTGTAAAGTAACGTCAAAGCAACGCAGCGAAATAGCGTCCGCTTTGAGTGGAGCTTTGAATGCTTGACTTTATTCAAATGTGCTCATGTTGAAAGAGTCACTAAAGTGAGTCATCGCTATTACTCCTCCATCATCTGCCTGATGTGAAAACAAGAGACAAGATTACGCAACTGAGGATGAGATATACGGCCTCCGGGCTGAAATATGAGTCAAAGTCCACAAACATTGAGTCCTACATTTCCCATAATGCCGCTTAATAGCATCTCTCGTATTTTTAACCTAATGCCTGGCAAAAGATCAAAGTCACAATACTGTTCTGTTGAAGTGAATCTACTCACAGAGGGCACTGAACAAGGACGTGACATAAAAGCTCAAGTTCAACTGGCTCCTTCAAATTGTCTTTGATAACATACCAGCGCCACATACTCCATATTAGCGCTGCACCCATTATGGAAAAACTGACTTGAATAATGGCCGAGCGAGGAAACTGACATTAAAGGGATCAATCTGTCTTATTGTCGATCAGGAATTCATTCATGTACATTTTCATTCATGATACATGTACGTGTACCTGCACTCGAGTTATAGAATATTACTGAATAATAAGATGCATCGCTGCTTTGCATGCCTGGCTTTGTTAGACAAAACACAACATAGCTGTGATGTCAGATGGTGAGAGTAACATACCTCCAAACAGCTGACTCATCAGCTCCCTCTGTGTGGGTGGAGATTCTCCTTCTGTCTTCCTGTGAGCAACATGGCTGCCGTGCATGCTGCTGAGGCGTGATGCAGTATGAGCGTCTAAATGTAAACATAGAATTCAGTTAATATCCTGTGTATTTATTTCTGCTGTTACATCAATGAGGATCCAAATGACTATAAGCTACGACTAAGAGACAGAGGTTAGAAAGCCAAAAGCCAAAAGGTGATCTCCTGTGCTCTTGATGGTGCTTTTAAAATAACAGGTGATAGAACGTGTTTGTTCTGAAACAAACAACACTTCATAGACATTTGTGTTGACTTGCCTTCATCTCCCCTGGTATCCAAAAGAGGCAACTCAGAGAGAGAGAGAGACGGATGCTTTCAGCCATGCATTATTCACAGCTTTAATTCCACAACCCTACAAAAAAAAAAAGGAGAGAAAAAACAGGAGTTGGTGTTTATTTTATTTATCTCTCAAATCCACAAATAGATAGCTGCAAAATGTTCCACGTGAAAGATTTATGACAAAGCTTCAAATAGTGAACCTTTGCTTTGCGTAGCCCTGAGAGGGTTAGGACTAATATCTGGGTTGGTTTTTGTCAGAAGTCCCAACACTCAGCCAAGGTAGAGGAGAAACACCAGAATATCGACTTTTCTTTTCCCAGTTTGGACCTCTTTGGGGTAAAATAATCACAACAGTGACATATAGCCATGTAACTTAATAAATCTGCATTATTTTTTCCATCTGATGTTCTAAGGTCTCTATCTTCATCCTAATAAGAAAAAGAGATTTTAACAGACAACATGCTCACTTTGGAAAATGAACTCAATATTTGATGTCACTGAAATGCCAGCTTGTATGGATAAAGGGACCCAAAATGTGTACCAAAGCCGTCAGTTACCTCAGTCATCCCTTCAAGAGTACTTTAGCAGCCTTAAACTATCCTGTGTACAACCATATTGTTGTATCTACTGATAGTGTGGCTTCTTAGGTTCCCTGATTAACCCTCGCTCAGCATAGAGACTGGAACAAAGGGGAAACAGCTAACTTAACCTCTGAGAAGTTACACACAGTGCAACTACTGTACATCCTGGCAAAATACTATATATACTAAAATTACATTTAGTATCATCTCATTCACTCAGTCTAATATCATCGACATATAAACAGATTTTTTTATTAGTTTTGTTTAATCACACCAATGGGCAGCAGAGTGATGTAACAATTCTTTGTTTTTGTTTTTTGTTGAAACTAAATCGTAGCAGGTTTCCCTATGAACAGAAAATATCCAATTGTTCATGTTAATCTTTTATGACTATAGACCCATAAATCAGTTTAAAGCACCCCGTGTAGGGAGCTGGCTGGTCTGGCGGTTGTGTTGCACGCCCCATGTACCGAGGCTGTAGTCCTTGTTGCAGCGGCTCTGGGTTCGAATCCGACCTCAGCCCTTTGCTGCATGTCACCCCCCCCCCCCCTCTCTCTCTTTACAACATTACCTGACTCTCTTCAGCTGTCCTATCTAATAAAAGGCAAACATAGCCAAAAAAATATTTTTTTAAAACCCACCTCGTGCAACCACACCCAATTATCCACATCTGCACCATTTCTCTGGTGTTGTATTTGGTTATTGTAACAAGGAGGGTATTCAATCAATACTCTGTTCAGCAGGAGAATATGAGATCTTAGAGAAAGTAGTGAAGAGTGAGAATAACACCAATCCCTTTTGAATTACTGAACAAATCTTTGATGTGAACGCTGAGGTTCAAAGTTATCAAACAGGTTAAAAAAAGGGTCGTTCTTCAGCTATAGAGCTAACGGTGTTAAATAGACAGCACATGTTGTATCACTAGAATCTCTTCAGTGATCAAAAACAACAGTTTCTAAACTCCTGCTGTGCATTGTTTTGTCTCTCAGGACATTTATCACTGTGACATGAAGAACAAGAACAGAAATAAATAAAGAAATGAATAAGAGATCAGCCGGTCAAAGCCGCATTTCAAACTCAATTGTGTTTAAACTCACTCGTACTGAGAGAGTTTCAAGAGCCGTCCTTTCCTGCAGAGCGGAGTACTCTGCAAAAAAAAAAAAAAAAAAAAAAACGCTTGGAGATTTGGGGGGAAGTGGCTGAACAGATTGTTATGTCACCATTAGGGAGCTGTAATAAAGTCATATTTCTTTTGCATTTTGCATGACTGGAGGGCCTTCCACTCTCGCCTGTCTGCTCCTCTCACATCATCCTCCCTTAAGTGGAGCAGTTCTGGGCTGCAGGTTTTGCCTCGCTGCTGCCAGAGAGTGTCTGTGCCAGATAGCGTTGCATGATTACACTCAGCAGCGCACAATTTTGTCGACAGCGTTATAGCAGGAGAATAAAATATCTTAGGCCTCATTAAACGCCCACACATTCAGAAATTAGAAACCAGTTATTCGTCATTGGGAAGGGAAACGCGATATTAAATTTAAGTGTTTTTTTTTAACTGGTTATTTACAAGACGATTGGTGTAGATAACAGCTGAATCTTTGCCAGGAATTAAGCGTAAATCAGAGGAGGATCGGCAGGAAAAGGTTTGAAATAGTCATGAGATGATAACAGTGAAGAGTCTTCTTTCTAGATTCCTCCCTAGTGTCAAACTCATAAAAGAAATTGCTCGCATGTGTCATAATTTTTGAGCAAAACCAGAAATGATTCTGATCCTGATAAAGTGAGACAATCAAGTGCAGAAAATTCATTGTGTTTCCTCTGAGCTGTAAAACACTAAAGCTGTTCTGACAGATAATCTTTCGCCAGGAGCCCGAGCAAACACAACTATAATGTTTTCTGCTGTACATGAGAGAGGACTATACCCAAAAAAAAAAAAAAGAGTGCTGTCATGTTAATGTTATTTTCCTCAAGTAGTATCCTGAATATGTGGCCCAAAAGTTTTCTCATAAATATTTCAACCATTGATGAATTAATAAAAATCTTCATCGTCAAACTGGTAAATTATGAGGCAGCAACTGTGGTTTTTATGGGCAATTTCCTCTGTCTGCTGCTTCAGGCTGAATATTATGACTCTGTTCACGGAAGACGAAAGGACGGAAATTTAAGACAAAATTTAGGACAAAGACAAAGAACTCAACCGTGTCTTCATCTTGATTTTAGTTGTAAAGTCATTATGGATGTCTCTCACCCAAATAAAATAAAAACTCTGGGCATGAAAAAAGATGAAACTATTGTGTAACTACTAAAATAGTTGAAGCATCACAATATGCATTAATACTTTCTCAGTGCAAGAGAAAGATTTTCAAGGGCTCATAAGTTGGACAAGGTTTTTAACCCACCCTGAGGTCAAACGCTGCCACTGGTGGACATTTTTTAAAGGTGTGTTTTGGCCTTTTTAAAAAGGGGCAATGTAAGTGCTTTAAACTGCAAACATGTTCTTTAATAATATATAGTTATACCAAAGCTCAACATGTGAACCTTTGTGCTCTAACGTTTATGTTCAGCACTTTGTCTTTAAAACAGCTCAGCAGAGGTGACACCTACTCAGGAAGCTAAGAGAGTGTGAGGTAAGTCAAAAGACAAATAAGAATCTGGTAGAAAGTATTTTGTCTTCTAACACGGTTGCACGGTAAGGACACTCAGATGTCAAATGTAAAGGGAAACTAACAAAAGTGGTCAATACAGCCAGTAAAATCAGGAAACCACAGATGTCACTTTGTGACAGGCATGAACAAGAAAGCACTCCAGATAACAAGTGACCCCTCTCTCCACCACACTCCCAGTTTGAAGTGCTTCCATCAGGTCGGCGCTTCAGACTGCCACAAGTAAAAAAAATCATTAAAAAAATAGTTTGTCCCTGGCGCAATTAAATCATTACATTTTAGAAAAACAAATAAAAAAACAACTGGACTGAATAAAAAGATGGCCGACATGGCAGCTTCCTGAAAGCAAAGCTTAAACATTTGGTCTGCTGATAGGCTACACCTCCTCCATGGTAACAGACGAGGCATTAGTCAAATTATAAAATTAAAATACATGTCAGATAAACATGGTTTCCATCATTATAGTTGATTCATATTAGGCCTGTCCCTGAATAAGGACTTACACAGTCGAGCTGATTCATCAGATTTTGCCCATCGTCGACTGATCGTTGAATGTTTGTTTTTCTGCGCTCGTTGATCCACATTCTCGTTTGAAAAACAAGAGTTTCGCCAAGTCATTAAACTATTTGTCTTCTAGACTTGGAATAATGTTTATTCTATAATAGGACTTGATCCTTCCTTATTCTCACTCATCAAGGTGACCTTATAACCATATTTCACATGCTCATTTACAGTACAATACAGAGTGCACACACACTGAAGCTGTGGTGTGTGAGGATTCAAACGCCACAGCTGCTGCGATCTACACATCAGTCAGACCAACCGACAGCACACACAACCGTTTGAACAGAGGCCTTAGTCCTTGAAGAGGGCAGCCTGGCTATGACTCCAAAACTCGGCCCCTTTCCCACATGATATTCCCTCTCTTTTCCCAATGTGCTACTCTATCCACTGTCCTGTCTACTGAAATAAAGCCATAAAAGTCCGCTAGAAAGTAAAAGAACCCTGCTGTGTAGACACCAAATGTGTGACATGTCAGCGTCCATCGCAGAGGTATTTTGCCTTATCTTTTGTACAAATGGAAGAGATGGAGACACATGGAGCATTTATACAGTCAGTGGTTAACACCAGCTGATCCAGATTGAAAGAGACTGGGTCCAGCTTGGTCTCATCAATTGTCATGCCCAGATCATATTCATCCCTGGCTCAACTGTTGTATTGTGTGTCCATGCCTTCAAGAAGACGGATATGTCAGACCTGAACTAAGACCTTGGAACTTATTGAGTTTCTCTGGGCTTAAAAAAAACACAAGGTACCCTGTTTCAAGAACATGTAAACAAGTACAAATTGATGACTAGAACTTGTTGTGCACTTCTTTGAAACAGACTACTTAATGGCTATAGTTAGTGATGAAAAATGAATAGCGCCTGCAGTGTCAGGTCTGTATTTCCCTCTCCAACATGTTGAAGGATTAGATTACCGTTCTGTCGAGTGTGGGCACTGCTGCTGCTCGACTCGTCTTTGTGCCTCTCTGGCTTTGATTTGAGCCAGAAGAGCCACAGGATACAACTTCCAAGGCATTAGCATTCTCAGCAGTCACCCAGAAAAATGTCAGATCACGCTAGTTTGAAGTGACAGGGTGCTTAAACTACAGTACATAATGGTGAGAAACAACCGCCACATGCTAACTACAAACACATTATGTAAGGAACAACGATGGGCTCATGGCCTTTCATCCTCAACAGGCTGATTCTTACTGTATTTCCCAACAATATTGTGTTACATCTCCCGGCTACAGACATGCTAATGCCGTTTAGCTCTGTCAGACTATCATGTGGTTCTGTACCAACAGGAAAATGTGATGAATGTCCAAGAGATTTGTCTCATGCTAACTCACGCAATACAAAGAGGAGTAAAGCTCCAGAGTTTAAGTCAACCTAAGCCCGAAACAGAAACTTGTTCAGACGCTGCAGTGTTGTTAACTGGGCTCCAGTTTTAGCCAGCAGAGATGAGCAGAACAACCCAACACAACCAAATTCCCAAATGTTGTATAGAAAATGACAGCTGACAAGATTTTGTCTTTTTATTTGCTCAAGTTGAAGCAACTTTTAAGCCTTTGTTTAGATTTTTACTAGGGCCTGATTGATATGGGATTGTGGGGCCTTTACAGTTATAGATATTAGGCAACAAACGATACTGGATATATCGGCCGATATCTTTCTTAGATCTGTGTTCGATCTAGATACAGATATACACATTCATTACGTTGATCCCTCAAATCAGTTTTCCAACAATTGTGGAAAAGATTTAAAGTATAACAAAGACAAGATGGTCTCTGAACTGGAAAGTAACTGTGCATGTAGGTGTGTCACCCCTTGACTCTCTGGAGATAATGATGGTTGTAATCCATATAGCACGCTGCTAGTGTAATACAGTGAAACTCAAATGAAATGATATTTGGCTGGTGAACAAATCTAGTTATATCCGCACATATCTGCGATACAATTAGACAATACCAATAGTCACTGGATATGCAAACATCGGCCGATATTATTGGCTGGACGATTAATAGGTTGGGCTCTAATTTTTATAGCAGCACTGTCAGTGTTCAGTGTTAATGTAGTTTTACTTTTCATTTTTCAAACCAGTTGTAGTCTTATTAACGACTTCTGTTTGACTAGTTTAAAAAGTGTTTTTTTTTTGTTTATCTGAGACAAAATGACTCCAAATCAAGGACTTCTGATTAGCATTTTTTTTGTCAGCAGCGTTCATTTGGATAACACCTGATCAGTTTGTCATGGATGTGGTTCTGCTGAAATGTGAAATAAGTAGCAAGTATGATCATATGAGGAGGTTTGGAGACCAATGTGAATGTCTGGTGAAGACTAGTGAGCATCTGCAGGACTAACGTTTCTGAGATCAAGAGTGAACTTGATATTAAGATTTCGTTTTTTTAAAGAAAAAATGTTCAATGTTACAAAAAATAATTTGGGATTTTCTAATAAAACTCAAGCGGTTTCTAAGTGTTGTGGTGATTAATATTATTGGCATGGTTTATAGGCTTGATTTCCACACACACAGTTGCAGCAGAAGGCTGTTTAACATGAGTCTGGTTCTACTCGAGGTTTCTGCCTGGGAAAAGGACGTTTTTTCTTGCCACCGTTTCTTTTCTAAATGTTGCAACGTCTGTCATCACGGTGGATTAATGTTGGGTCTTTGTAAATGATATAATAGTAAGTGTCTTGAGATAACATTTGTTATGGATTGGCGCTATACGAATAAAGATTGAGAGAGTTGGTTGGCTTCTGTGCATATAAACACATTTAAAAGAATCATGGGGAACACATTAAAGCCTACAAACAAGGAAACGAGCTTGTGATAATCACCCTCATAATAATCCTACTCTTTTCATCTTGCTAGAAATTGTAATGTTTTTCCTGATCACAATTTCAGTTTTCAAGGGCTAAACTGATTTCTTCACATTAAGCTTTTGAAACTTTGCGGGCACGTTCCATCTGTAAGTGAGCTCTTAATACAGACTTTGTATGATCCTCAGCCTGCCGATACACAAAACAACATGACAGATTTTGCTAATCTCTTTGGAATTTTCCTTTTTTTGGGGCCTTTTCATGTCAAGCCACCGACTTTATTCGAGAATGATGGGTATCTGATTTCTCTCTCCGCTCTTGACCGCTCTTTCTGCAGAGTTTCATGACATTTTGAAACATCCTGTTTACAGGCCGAGCGGGCTGAAAACAGAGCCCCTGACTGACTCCAAATGGGGAGAGTAATTTGGTGTAATTGCACTGTGGGTGAAACCTTTGAAGACCCAGTTTGTGTTGTGACTGAAACAATGATGATTAGAGCTCGCTCAAGTGTCAATTGCTATTAGGGGAGCGTCCACTTAGAAAAAGCAGATCTTTCTTTTGTGCAAGACTTAATAACCCGCCTATTTGTAAAAAAAAAAAAAAAAAAATCCAAATCTGTTAACTTAAAAGTTAAAGACATACAGTGTGCGTTTACAGTCTAATACAAGCACCACCACAAAGGTTTTATTTCGTTCAGAGCAGTGATTATCTAAAAGAACAACCAATATGGTGACCAACATCCCAACTGGGACTTAAGTCTATATTTACATTCTGGCTGTAGGGTAAACCAGTTTCAGTGACAGACAATATACAGTGTGAGCTAACTTGAGGCTAAAAAGGCTACTGCTAACACCACATGATATAGATTACCTTTAGAGAAACCTGGGCGCCCATTAACACGGCTGTTTGATCTCAATGGCACAAATTGATCCAAGGTGAAGAAAATGTTGCGTAATTATGATTGATGATGACAAGAAGGGGAAATGATTCGTGCCTTTACATTCTCAGGGAGAAAGTAGCACCTCAGTTCAAACTCCACAGTCGGAAGCTGTTGTTCAGGAAGCTGTAATGAAGTGTGGAAGTTCAGCTGATGAGAGGTTAAAGATCTGCTGTGTGTTAGGTGAGGTACACGCGTTTTTCTAATTATTAAGGTTGTGGTTATTGTACTTTTTTGTTCTTGTTGGCACTTTGCAGTAAATGAGGCATTTCTATTACTTTGGTTTTTGCTTTGTGCTAAATTGTGTGCAAAGCTATTATTAATCCAGTACTGCGCTTCAGGCACCACATTTATTTATGTCTTAAACATACATCGTCTTTTAAACTAGTTTTTTTAAAGTTGACCTTCAAGGTTTTTTGTTTTGTTTTTTACTTTCCCTTATCGAAGGGCGATGGCTGTAGAGGGAAAGAGAGGGAGCATGAAATGAAGCCAAAAGAGCCAATCTGGACAAACCTGGGGTTGCTGTGTCAAAGACCATTTTTTAATCTTCACTTTCCTTACCCCAAAAAGCATTTTCCACGATTATGTGATATTTTAGACCCAATGAATTAGATCATGAAAGGTTAAAGACAATGGGAATAATATCTCATTAAATAATGTAAAATGATAGCTGCAGCCCTGTAATTGACATTGAACTTTTTTTGTAAATTGTCAAGTTTTTAAGAATTTTCCAGACCTTGAATGTGAATAATTTAATACCAAGTGTCGACAACCATAAAATCAGCGTTTTGAGACTTTAAGATCAATGCTAACAAACTGATGTTTAGCAGGTACAATGTTTAGCATGTTATTAATCCAATCGCTATTAAGCTTCTCGTTCAAATGATGTCGTTGGCTGATGGAATTTCCTTTGATTTTTTTATAAACCAAACGGTTCTTCACTGGAAGCTAAAAATATAAACTTGGAGGCACAACAGGATCCCAAATGAATTAACTTGTCTTCTGTAAGTTCAGTAAAAGTCTGCACAACATAACATGGTTATTAATCAAATTGTTCTTTCGTGTGTCTACAGGGTTTTTATGTTTGCCAACTAACTGGCTTCAGTTCTCCATTCCTTCAAAAATGTCTCAGGCATTTCTACACAGAAACATCTTTTATAATTATGAGTTGATATTAATAAATCTGTTACAAACATGTCGTCTATACAGCCCACTATGGACAATTCAGACTACATGAATAAACTGGATGCACCTTTTACAGGATATCTGTGATATGGAGCTCATAACAGCACATATGTGACACAGATTCAAGCTCTACACCAAACGTTAGTGTAAAAAAAGAGAACATTTTCTAACACCACCCTGTATGTTTACAGATATGTTTCAGTTGACTCAAACCTCTAGCAGCTCTGTGCAAACCTCTGTCAGTGTCAAAAACAAAGGAAGTGGTTCAACCTGAAACTACTCTTTTATCGTGACATATGTTTCTGTTTCTTGCTACCTGACTGTCTCAGGAGGAAAATAATGTCAGCAGCCGGAATCGGTGACATATTTACAAATAAAAAAACATGTTAGAGAGGGGAAAAAAAACAAAAACACGATTGCTTTTCATTCCTCCCCACAGAGACGGGAGCAGTCAACGCTTCCCTCAATTGAGCAGGAAAGATTTTTTTATGATGGCGGGGGCATCTGTGACTCAGTGTCTAGAATAACTCGCTAAATAAAGAATAAAAGCAATCTGCTCTCGTTTCACTCAGTGCACCTTCCCCGTCCCTGTTGCCAGGGGGATGACCGAACGCATTTCATATGCAGCCGCCGCGCTTCACTGCCTCCTGAGCACAGGAACAGAATCGTGTTCCACTTTAAAGATGTTAATTTTACATTTTTAATGAGCGGGCTGATGGCTTAAGTAAGTGAGTAGCACTTACGAGGGGTGGATGTTCTGGAAATCCTCCTCCACACACCTCTTACTCCTCGTCCTGGATGAAATAATCTGTCCTGTTGAATAAAGGACAGATGTATTTATTTATGGAAAAGGGACTTAAATAAAAAGTGCATTCTCTTCCGACTCATACTCTTCTTCTGTATGCAATTGTTTCACTCTCTGCACATCACGTGTAAGCTTTCCTGCACTGGAATCCAGTCAAGGAGATTCCTCAATTTCATGGCTGATTAGCCTGATGCCAGGATTAAATCTTGTTATTTTAAGGCAGATAACACAAGATTATGACCTTAATGGGATCTGTGAAATCAGCTGGAAAACACCGGGGGCCTTTCTCAAAGAAATATTTGAAAAAGTAGAGTTCATGCTAGTCAAAGAATGAATCAGTGAGGTGAAATATGTGACTAAAAGTCTGTATCCCAAAGGGAGTATTTGACACTTATAACATATCTATGTGCCACACATTAAGAGTTCAGTTAAAATATGCTGCTTTTAAGCTTTAGGTCATTTGTATTTTTTGTGAGACACCTTCATATTTATCCTGCACATCAAACTTCCTAAGGGCAAGCTAGCTTCCCAGTGTGAGGAAGAGAGGTTTCAGATAAGAGGTAAAGTGGTTTGTAGCATAAACTCTGCTGCTTTTATAAAGGTAATTAGCTTGTGCTCAACGCTGTCATATCCAGAAGTGCAACTGCTTTTGAAAAAACAGGGCAAGAAAACAAGCGGCCGGGCCTCCCCAGGGTCAGCGCCCACCGCAGCCTGGATTATGGCACCAAAGGAATCCTGGGAAGCGTGTATTGATTTGGCCTGACACTTGCTGCCACATTTAGCTTAGCCGCCGCTGACTCGCAAAGGCTTCAAGCAGTTATCTGCCATATTCTCTACTATCTTTAAAGAGCACTGAGAAATTACCTCATGCCATAGGAGATTTATCATCACATAATTAGCTCGGTGCAGCTAGCGGCAGATCTCTTTTGACTACTAATACAAGCTTAAAGTTCATGTGCACAGGACTATGCTTAATTAACTTGTTAGCATGAGCATGCTGGGGCAACATGCTGGCCTCCACAAACATGCATTTGTTTTACAGATTGTCTGGGTGCTGTGCAGCACCGTGATGTCTCGTATCTTCTGCATGTTAAAGAGAACATGGTGACGTCGGTGTGCAAAAATAAGACAATGAACTTTCCCTAACCTTAATGCTAGAACAGAGTCTAGTATGGGCATATATTGTGCTGCTGGACGGGATAAACAAACTAAATATGTCATCAGTAAAAACTTGCTGATCGGATAGGTTCATATCTAACATTTCCACACATTGTTACAAAGAAAACATCATCCAGTTCGTATCATTTTCTCCTCTAAATGTATTTGCTCTTTCTGAATAGCTGTATGTTATCTGAATATTGCAGAGAGGGTTTTTGAATGAGACTTAATGTTATCTACACATTACAATATGAAATCCACTTCAAAATATCTCAATCAAATGGAAATTTTAGAGGTAAACCATCAATAAGTCTTATTAATAAAAGGTCACATATTATGCAAAAAACATCTGACCATGGTTTTCTAACACAACAGTCAATAGACTGTCGACAAATCCCACAATTATGAGAAATGTCCTCCTCACTTTTGCCAAGTCCCCTTTTCAGAAAATGTGTGCTCAAACAGTCCGTTTGTTTCCCTTCATGACATCACAAAGGGCAGTAACCCCAGGTGGGTGACACTCCCACAGCTAGGTGTTTGTTCTGTCCTGAGTCTGCCTTCTCACCGTATAAAATTGGCCATTGTGTGCGAACGCCCAAGCCGATCTAGCCCTTCTAGAGGGGGCGTGGTCAAACACAGTGCATTTGCATTTAAAGCTACAGACACAGAAACAGCCTGTTCTGAGCAGGACTGAAATAGAGGGGTTTATAGACATGATAACATACAGGATCAGAGTGGATCTATATTTAGAAAATTCACAGACATTGTTTTTTTTTCCAATGTCTGAGACTTGATTAAACTTGTTGAAAAGGAGAATAACGTGACCTTTAAGTTTGAATTAACATAGGCCTTTTGAAGTCTATCAATATGAATCTGTGCACATTTTACATTTACTATCAGTACAGAACTGCACTACTTATAGACGTAGCTAAATAATGTACAGTTATTTAACAATAAAAAGAATCTTAACACAACATCTACTCACAAGAGTATTCTCTATGGCATCCCATGGTCCTCCCTTAGAGCATCTGTTGTCAGATATGGATGCTGACCTTTGTCTTTCTCTTCTACTCCAATGGCTTCTGGTTGGTGTAGCCTTGATGTGACAAAACATTTTTATCTCCCATCCTGTGATGACCTGTAGGCAAGCTTTATCAGCAGAACAAGACAACGAAATTAGGTTAAATCTCAGGAAGCGGGCACGCTAACTCTAAATGAAGACTCCTTTTAGCTGGAGGATCATGCTAGTACTACAATTGTTACATTAAACATGCAAAATAAAAAATGCATGTAGCATTCTGGGATGAAGCTATACATCTGATTTTTATCCTTAGCGTAAATCCCCCGCTGTTTCCTACATCATGCAACTAAAATACTGCCATTCTGTGCTAGCACATGCTATGCTAACTTGACCTTATTGCCCCAACTATTTAATGAAAGGCTGGATGTTGTCTGTGTGAGCAAAGTTCATTAATATTTTGTTCAGGATATTGTGATTGAGTAGTAGCACAAAATGCTAGCCTATTAGCATCTCTGAAGCAATTTTTTTAAATTATTTTTATCTGTATAGGGGAGAGTATTTGACATGAAAACAAAATGTGACACAGCACAGTATTTAGACGGGCCTTTCAAATACATAAAGAAAGAAATATCAACAACAAATACATTGAACCACAGAACCAAACAAACAGATGGAGTCATAAGGGGAAAATATGAAGCAAATATCCAGCTAAAAGCAGTCATGTGTTGAAAGTGCTGATAATGTGTTGCACAAGCAGCCATTTTTAAGCTCCACACTCTGTAACAGTGTATTCTTTAATGTTCAGTGAAATTTAGTCCGGTGTCATGAGCAAATTTGACTCCTCACATGGCCGGTGTTCACATTTCTACTCAGCTGTAAACGTCTCATCAGCCTGTGTTGTTGCTCTGTGGGATTCTGGGCAACTACTCTGAGCAAAGAGCAACTTTTAGCAAATATTCAGCTGGAATCTCGAACACTTTAGCCTTTGGAGCGCCCATTGGCTTTAAGTGGCCAAATGCCATCTTATTTTATTCATGTTCTGCTCTGCACCCTCCGGTCTGGCACTCTCTTCAAGCTTAAGTCTCAACCTCTTTTTGCCCTTCCTACAACTGTCAGCCAGATCTTATTTCTCGTTTTTCATCACAGTGTTTTCCATTTAATTTAATTCTCTGGGTAACAGTTGTAACATCACACGGCATCTTCTTCTCTTTCTTCTGCATCTCTGTCAGATACAAATGCAGTTGTGGGACCGCGCCGGATGAAATGGGCGAAGACAGCTTCACAATCGCCAGGGGTGTTATTCTAAGATCAGGCTGGAATCAGAAGTTTTGTCGGTTTCAGTTAACCAGGGCGCTGCTAAATGGCTTAAGCCAAGCATCAGTGCACCCGGCGAGGGCTCCCAGATATTGCAGCATGACAGCTAAAGTAGCCGGGTGCATCATGGACATGTACCCAGCCTAAAGAGCCCTCGGGCTTTCTCTTCTCCATGACTGACTTTTAAGTGTTTTATCCCTGGGACACGACGATAATGTGCATTAAGATCACGAACACTTATTTCAATTGTGCTTTATGTTTTATTCTGGCTTTAGATTCGGCAGCGTCTAGACTGGGCTTTGCTCAGAATAGCACACAAGGGAGGACCCCCTGCTGCGAGTTTAAGTTTGCTAACATCAGGCTACAATATTATTTTATTGCCAAGAAAGAATTTGGTTTTTATTGGCAAATTAAACGAAAGTAAAACACCAAAAATGACTCCTCAGCATATGCTGAAAAGAAAAACAAACATTATATTGAAGATAGGTACAGAATAGATAATAATTAGCTGGGTAATAATTAGAATTGCTTTCCAGATGAAGATCCATATCCCCCCCCCCCCCCCCCCCCGCCAAAAAAAAGAAAAAAATCCTCCCTGGGCCTGTTGGATCTGCTTCAAATGTACTTTTCAAAAAGGGTAAGAAATATATAATTCATCAAGTAATTTCCAAAAACAAATGCTCACTCTGGATTGTTCATACAGGAGTAAATAATGCGTATATTATTCTCAGAGGTGGATTAGAGCTCTGCTGAATATTTACAGCAGCTGGACGCTGTAGGTTTGAGTCACCTTGTTCGAGTGCCCATGTTTATTTTAATGAAGGAACAAAGCGGTCACTGGATGCTTTAGCTTTAATGATGTGGTTTGAGTAATTTGGAGAACAATGCAGTTCAAATAACAGCAGTATTCCGGTTTGTTTATGGCGCTTTAGGCATTTCACCAAGCCTGTGAACAGTTTCACCTATAAGACGAGATATATGTTAAAGAACGACTGGAAAGAAAGGTTTGTGATTAGATGGCCTAGTGGTTAGGTCACGTCCCATGCACGGCGACTACAGTAACTCCAAGCAGGCGGCCCAGGTTCAAATCAGGCTCATTTCTCGCATGTCATTCCCCACTCTCTCTCTATCACCTGTCCTATCCAATAAAGTATCCAAAATACACTGTCAGGGTGCCAGAGTCTGGGGACCCCCACTGTCCCTGGAAGTCGTTAAGGAATATCTTGTAGAGCCGCGAACGCTAAAAAAATAACAACACAAATATCCTAGGAAACATATTTATAAACACAATTTTTTTTTTAATAGTAATTTATGGTAAGAAAGGCTAGAAGGAGAATAGATGTCATTTCAACTTAAGCACTAAGTGGAAATAGAAAACTAAACCAACACATAGGTGTGTTCATCTTCATGTGTATAGAGCAGCAGACACCTACGTTGATGCTGTCAGGGGCACACTTACACCTTTTTTACGTAATGATAGGGTTTCATTTGAAATTTGAAGACTTTTTTTGTGATCACTGCTCTAGAGAACTCCCCGCGGAGGGGAGTAGGGAGTAGGGAGTATGGTGGATGCCTATTTGATTTCAAACACAACCTGGATGCCTATGTGATTTCAAACACAACCAGAGAGTAACTACTGGCTGTTTTTGTACCCCTGATGTGTCACTATAAACCTGCAAAGACAAACCCAGGCAAAGTCAACACGAGCATTGTGAACTAAAACAGTAAAAGACAGCACAGACCTGTCTCGCAGCATTATGGTGATGACTTGACTCATACCGTCCCTCACACACTACAACACTAACAGTGAGCACACAGGTGATGCCAATTCAAGTCCACGAGGATTCAATCTAGAGGGGGAGAAAAAAAAAATGTGGGAAGTTGTGCTGAAAACTACTGCTAATATTTTCAAAGACTCGCATCCAAAACAGCAGCTTTTGTTGCTCAAGGACTGGGCCAACACATTCAGAGAAAACCAATAAGAGACAATACCATAACAAGAAACATACACCAGAAAGAGTTTCAGCCCGGCAGAGACACAAAACATGGCAGCAGTGTTAAACCACATATCACATAGTGCCAAGGTTTTCCTACTTTCTGACTGAATTAATATGACACCAAGTAGGAGAAGGCAGTGTGTTAATATTTATTCACTGAAAAAAGCTCTAGGGACTGTCAGCAACTGAACACGCCATCAATGTTTGGAGCTTTACACAAAACCATACTTCTGTACTGAAGTGACCTGCTCTGCTAGCCTAGCGGGCTAACAAATACAACCTAAACAGAGCAGGATAGTAAGATAAAAAAATGAAGCTGTTCAAATTAAGACTGTAAAGACTAATAAACCTGTGTTCTGAGGAGATGTGTGGAATCATTCCCAAAGTAAGTCCAGTGTTTTGAACGAGAGACATTTTGAAGACTTCCAAGAAATGTCACCTTTGACTTCCTGTACAGGATGCCCAAACAGGAAGTGCAGCCAAACAGCCGACCAAAATACTGTTTCACCCCTCCAACCCTCCCGTTCAATCAGCTGACGTCTACTCTGATTCACAAGTCCAAATCAAAGCCTTCTTTTTTAAAACCTTTAAAGGATAATAAAGGCTATATTATGACAAACAAAATGTCTCCGTCACACAAAGAAAAGTCTTCTTGAATTCAGTTTTTGTTCGTTTGTCTGCCTGATTCATTGCTTGTCCAGAATTAGTCGCTCTAATGTTTCAGTAGCTGTGAATGTCAACTGTACTTTATGAACTTGATATGTTTCTGTTCACTTCAGAACAACATAATAAGACAAGGTGGTGAATTCAGCACCAGCAATAAATCACTTTATGTTTTCAGATAAACCACAGCTATCATCCTAGTTAGTGGAATACAAACCATCAGTAGGCCTGAGACGTGAAAGCTATGTTGAGTACTGTAGTTAAATAAAAACACAACATGGACTGTTGTAAGGTGATGGTATTAGGCTATTTGAGTTAAGATAAGCTTAAATGTCGTATTAGTGGTCCAGTTAAAGAGACATAGCTTCATTTTTCTGCCCTTTTCTGAAAGGTCAGTTTGAAGCTTTTTACTGTGCACGTGGTTATCATTACATCTCCTACGCAAAGATGAAAAGAAACAACTAGCTGCTGCTAACAAACTAGCCCCATAATGATTACGTTACCACTCCCGTTTAGAGAAAAAAAGTCCAACGTCACATTCTGTTAGTACAGCAGGTGAGTATAGTGTAGGGAGGCTTTTTTTTATTAAGGACGTAGCAAAACTAAGACTGGGAACAACCAGTTGTATCAAACAAAAAAACGACATTAGATGGTTTATATCTAATGCGAGTCATCATCTCTTAGCCATTGCAAGACCTACTAGAGCAGGTCTCCTTATCTGTCTCTCTGATCACCTACAGAGCACACAGATCATAATACTACAGTATATGCTCACAACACATGCAGATCGTCCACTATAGTTTATTGATCCTCCTTTTTTTAAAGAAAATGTACTGGGGAGCCCAGCTATGTGTTGGAAACATTATGCTTTGTCCCCAGAAGATTGATCCTACAGAAGTGTTTGTCTTCAGACATTTCTTGTTTCCTGACCTTGAGGTTAAACATTTTGGTACAGAGTGGAAGATCTAATGGATTGTACAGACTTTTGGTCCAGGCATTGATAACCCTCTAGAAACTGTGATGATCCCTTGACTTGTTATCTAGCGTCACCAGCAGGTCAAAATGTTATTCGTCCCCTTTTATGGTTTATAAAAAACGGGCCTGCAACACCAACAGCATAGCCAGCAGCCTTAACCTTAGCTTGTGTTCACAAATTAGAAAACCTTATCATGCTAACAGGCCAAACATTTAAAGCCCCTCATAGTAAAACGGTACCAGCTGAACATAAGCGTTTTAACAATACAATGTTAGCATGTTAGCATGCTGGTGTTAGCATGTACTGCAGCTCAATCACCATTGTGCCTTAGTAGAGCGACACAAAGCCACCTGCATAGCTCCTAAATAAAATAGTACATAAGAATCAAACTGATGTAAGAACTTCTGCTTTTTTATAACGAACACAATAATTCAACAAGGAAAAATGCAGATTCTTTGAGAAATCGTTCTCATAATCCAGAGGAAATAGATCTTCAACTTAACAAAGATCTTGACAACATGTCATCACCGAACACGACTCCCCTTTGATCCCTCAGTGTAAGGGAGTATCAGAGCGTTGAAGTAATACACCAAAACAAATGAACACAATCAAACTCCAGAAGAACATGGCAACAAACATGATTCCTCCTCTGATCCCGCAGGTCAAATTAAAGCCTGTGTGGCGACCTCTAACGGTCACGCTGAAGGAGAAACCCCAAATACAGCAACAGAAACACCCAACAAAGAAACCTTCCAATCCTCAACGTACCTCCCAAGTACATAAACACGGCTAGTCAATCAGCCCGGACGCTGCCTCTTATTTTCAAAAGGAAGTGACTTTCACAAACGAGCAGCTGTATTTCCCATTGTTACATTCTGTTGTGGTTAGGGATCCCAACACTATTAAAGTGGAATCACCTTAACCCAGTTGGATCTGCTCTTGTCACAGCTCAGGGCTTTTTCTACAAGAACGATTGGTGGGGTTTTGTATACACTCACGCTCGACTGCTCGCATTATCTTTGCTTCACGTGTTCCCCCCTCGAGTTTGTTCAGGGTCTGTAACAAAGAAAGTAGCTTATTATCACCCACCGGAGGAGTTGTCTGCACATGTACGTTCTGGTAATTGCCACCGCTTAACAAGCAGACTGAATTGGACATGACATTGAGCCATTATTAGGAAATGAAATGCTGTTTTTGCAATTATGGGAGTTTGGCAGGGCCTTGTGAATTTCTCCCGGAAGAGACTTAAAAAGGGAAATATCCATCGAGATGTGATGTTTGAAAGTACACCGAAAGATCTTCTCTTGATGTGCGATACAGCTGGTTGAAAATAGATAAATGGAAGGTAGATTTTTTTCCTCTTTGTGTTGTCTTTTCCAGACTCATCCTCACAACTTAGTTCTTTGCTCTTCTTAGCTACAGGTTTAAGAAGAATGTACTGGACCACTCCCTGCTTTTTTAAAGGTCACTCTAGGATATGAGCCGGTCTGTCTTCAAGGCTAGTGTCTAAGAATGTTCTGCAGATGCACCTGTCGCAGGGAATCAGTACTTTTGGTTCTGTAAAAATAAAAAATAAAAAATTTTCCAAACCAATTCAGAAAAGGTTTAGCCAGTCACATCTACTGCAAAATTGTTGAGAAAGACTTCAGAAAGGGAAAAATATCATCAAGACACCAATGTATCCCCTCACTATAGTCAGCATGAAGGTCCTTTTTTGAGCTAATCTTTACACATAATGTATCAAACACATGAACATAAATCTCTGTATGAGAAGTGTGCGCGTATGTAACTGAATTCTTCATTCTTGGATTTAAAAATACAAGTTTGATGTTACATTTCTGACTGAAAGTCAAAGTCTGGAGCTTTTAGTCAAATAATCTGTAGAGGAAGGAAAGCCCACAACACTTCAACACGGGGATTTGTAAGCATAGCGACCTCGAACGGCAGAAAACAACTGCATGCTTAGTTTGTTAGCATGTAGAAAGTATAAGTTAACATGTCTTTACTTTTACAGTAATCATGTTTGAACTGACATTCTTCAATTGGAAACTATTTTCAATGGCAGTATCATTTTACAGCAGGTACCCTGTTAAAAAAATGGCTATCTCAGACCACTTCGGTTTGAATGAGTCTGAAAGTTGTGACTGAAAGCAAATTCTTCATCAATAACCAGTCAAGATGTATTTTATAGCCACATTATTCTTTTATGCCTCTTTTCTTCTTCACCTTAACTCTGTTCAATGCATTCCTGATCTGTGGGTTAGTATCCACTTTTCTATCATATTCAGAGTGTCGTGAAAATCAAAATTCAAATCTTTAAAAAAGAAATAGTAGATAAAGAGGGGAGTAAATGTGGAAGGTTGATGGCATGTGTCACCTGAATGCCTCCATTTTTAAGCCTTATAAAGACCAGATTAGATGTCCATTGTGAATTTGTGTTGCATAAGATTTGCTGAATGATCGAATAAAGTAGCATTTGTTTTCTCATGTTCTGTGTTTATAACTTTAACTGATCATTTTTTTAAGTATAGTGCCTCCTCTTTCTCTTTTTTTTGACTTCATCTTCTTTCTTCAGAGAAAATGTTGATCACTTGTTTGTGTCAAATGATGGCACATATTTGTGTTTTGATTGTGAATCTCTATAAATTACATTTACGGTAAATAATGAAACATGTAAACACGTGACATCTGCATGAATTTAGGTCCAAACCATAAGTATAAAGCTAATTAATGAAAAAAATATATATTAAAAAAGACAGAAATCTGTTGGCTTAAATAGTCATGGTTACAAAGTGATCCTGAGGAGGGACATTAAAGCTCCTCTGAGAACACAGAGCAGCTTCACTGAGCTGAAATGAGCCGTTTCTTAACCCCTCTGCAGCGGCGTGATGCTAACACAACATGGCAGCTCGGGGCAGCTCTATGAGACTTTCTCAGCCTCACCGAGTAATTGGTGACCCGGCACCCCACCTGACATGGGCGACTCGAGGAACCGGTCCCAGAAAAGCAAACAGGGTCAATCTAACGTGGGAGTGTCGTATGTTCACATTTTAAAAAAAAGCATGTGACAAGGAAAGCAGTCATTCCCTCAGACAAACAGAGAGACAGTGTTTGCTTTAGACTTCAGTCCCCTCTGTCAGAGTAGGATTAGCGTCTACTTTGAATATAGATCAACTTGTTGAGCAATACAATAACTTTTAACTGATTGATATTATAAATTATATTTAAAGCTCCTGTAAACTCTACAAATGTCACAAAATACCCCGTTACCCTCTTCGTATTCTATTTTTTTTGCTACCCAGGATCAGCTGATCTAATTTACTTTTTTATGGTTTTGTATCGTAAATAAAAATCTGGATCGAATTTATCCTGATGCAGACTTTTCAAAGATGATCAAATCTGGAATAACACTAAATAAGACTGACTATTACATACTTTGTCCACAGGGGGCACCAAAACCCACACAAACTAAACTAAATATACAGTTCCTTTGAATCACATCTCATTGGGTGAAATATTTTATCGAGAGAATTTCCTTAAAATTGTTGATAACCCTGATGTCTACTTCATCTGTGATTGTAGCAATGCAAGAGCAAACATTTAAAAAATGTTGACAGTCTCAACATCATTGATAAATGTTGTTGTGTTCGACCAAATCCAAACATTTGATGACATTTTGTCCCTGTAATCTGTCTTGAATCCAGCCCTGTGCTCTTATCACGCTCATCCTGATTCTTTTAGGTAACAAAGTTCCTACTCCGACATATAAACTAAACAAACCAAGATTGGATTACCTGATCTTATCCGATTAGGAGATCCTTTCCTTTTTATTTGAACAACCAGATCTCAAGCTTCGATCCATCTATCAACGATGAATCAAAGTTTGATCCAATTAGAACAGAGAAATGTCATTAGTGGAATCTCTTGGTTATTGAAGGTTGTTAAAGCAAATGAAACGTTAATGTCGGATATGGCAAAGGATCTTTAACTATTTTGTGACACTTGATTGGCTTCAGATGAATCAGTTAATTATGAAATAATAGGCAGATTATTGGTTAGGCGAAAACACCAGCTGCGGCGCCTTGTATACAGTGAAACAAATATGAGACACAGTATTTTGAAGATCTTTTGTGCTGACAGAGGTCTCTCTCCTCGGCTGTTTGCTTCATTGACTCCAATGCCACATCATGTGTTTGCGTTTCAGAAATCCCCTGAGAAGCCCCGCTCGGGTATTTTCTTCACCCTCCTGTCATGGGTCAACTCGTTCACTGAGCAGACTCTCTCTACACCTCTGTTTAGAGTATTCCTCGACCTTTATTCTGGTGTAATTTGAGTTTCCCAAGCTTCTTTTATAACCTTACATTTAAAAAAAAAAAGTCTGTTTATGAGATTTGGTCTTACAGTGGACCCTGAGGCTCGTGGTGCTCTTCCACTCTCTACTGCTTTTATTGTGGCGGTCTTTTGTCCAACTGCTTCTTTATTCAGATGGGTTTTGGAGGTTGTTGTGATTATTTTGAGGATAAATGGGTGAAAATATTATTTTTTATTCTATGTATTCCATCACGTTTCTCTACTTTTGATGCATCTTTTTCCACTACACCGCTCCATCGCATGTTAAAGTCTGACTTGCTTCTTTCTACCTCCTTTCAAAAACGAACAAAACAGACTTAATCTCTTTTAGAATGATAGCCCATGTTTCTGTTCTTCCCTCCCGCTCTGTCATTATTGTGTAGATTTCATGGTTTCCAAAGCTTCACAAGGTAATTAAACAAGTCCCAACAGGCTGCATGTTGTGTCTTAAATAGGAAGTCTTGAAGGAACAGATGAGTGCCTCTGTTAATGGGACTATTGGAAATATACACAATCAGACATTAAGATCCAGTTGACAAAACAACAAAGCTTCCTGTTCACTTCAGGTGTGTGGGCAGACAAAAGATTAATCAGGTCACAAAAGAAATCATGCTTAGTGCGGGTTGGACAGAGAAGAAAGGAACGAGGCTCCAGATTATACCGACTTTTTTCTGACTTTCCGTTATCTTTTCATGGAGGGGGACGCTTTAAACGTCTAACTGAAGAATAAAGAGGCTTAACTCTCTTTTTGGAGAGGTCAGATTTTGAAGAGCTAGATTCTAAAGCTTTACAATATTAATTTATTTGTCTTTTATCGTTTTTATTTTTAGGTTTTCAATATTAATTAACTGAAAGAGATGAGGGTTTGCTTTTATTTTGTGCTGTGTTTGTTTTTGTAAACCGTCAGAATTAACACGTGTAACCTTATTAATAATACTTTCACCAGTCATTAAACTTCACTAGATTTCTTAAAAGTCATTTGTTTGTTTATTTATCTGCATTTGTTTTTTTAATGAAGCTTCATGCCAACAACTTAAAGCTAAAAAAAATGAACTAGTGTGACTCAGCATAATCTAAAAAACCTCTACAGAACTTTTTTTTTTTAGCTACTTCATTCATTTGTCCACTGTGGGAGAGAAAGTGGACTTTATGGTTTGCAGGAGCTTGCAGCAGAACTTGATTCAGGCTGCCCTCTAGTGGCTGCATGGTGTCATTTCCTACTTTGAATGTAAAACACAGGTTTCTACAACATCATGATTTCATGTTTTTTTGTACTTGTGTGTTTGAGAGACAGTATGTATAGAAAGGTGAAGTCAGGTGCATCGTTAAGGACTCACAGTGAGATCATCTTATTGATATAAAAGCTTTTTATTTCTGCTTTAAAATAAACTCTTTTCCTCCTTTTTTATTGTGTTTATGTGTTGTTGTTGTTGTTGTTGTTGTTAAGGTGCTTTTATTATGTTTTAAAGAACAGACTGGATTTAAACAGTTCTGAAGGTAAAAGCTAACATGAAGGCCAGCCAGCTAGCATAGAATCTGTCCTGCACTTCAACCTCATTAGAAGCAGCATATTTATTAGATTTAAGCTCAATGTGTATGTTTTGTGTTGTAACAGATTCTATCTTTACATTTCTGCAATCTCAGCTCTAAATGCGTTTGAGCAGCCATGTTGGTGCAGGACCTCCGGGCAGCACGAAATAGCTCCACCACCAGGGCTTCTCGGCTCGTTCCTCGCGGTTCAGGCTCAGATCAGCCATCAGGGTGTAGCGCTCGTACTGATTGAAGGGGTCAAAGCGGTCGTAGGAGCCCATGGAGGGGAGGGTGTCGTCCTCCTCCTGCGTGGTGGGCTCTGCAGCAGCCCTCTGCAGCACAAAGTCCACACGGCCCGCCGCACTCATGCCATCAGGGAGCCTGACTCTCTTCATGGCTCGGGTGTAGCCGGGCGCCGAGGCAGAGACGATGTAGGTGCCGGGGGCGAGGAGACGCCAGTAGTCTCCGTTTTCAGCTGGACAGAAAGAAGGAGGCTGAGAACGGCGATTTTGGGATCTTTTTTTTTTTTTTTTTTTTTAAAGGGCCACTCCACCAACTTTAGTTTCACATGCTTGAAACCGTAATACTGCATTTATATCATTCAGCGTGGAAGGTAGAGATGTTAAAGAAGCCTCTTTTTTCTGCTACAATGTTTAAAAGTTTTTTAAGCCTGTATTTACAAAGTAACACTGTATTCACTGTGAGCTTAAAAATAGAATTTGGTTGAAGTAAGGCTCCCATCTGTATTTCGTTTTTATGGAAATTTAGTAAAATTGAGTGTTTCAGAACAATTTTAGCTTCCTGTTTGCAAGTTTAGGGCACTATTAATTCTGTGATGTGGAAAATAAAGATGGAAATTTCAAATTGAGAAGTTGCTCAGTGTAATCTGTTGAGCTGGTGCTTTCTCAGAAACTCCTGTAGCCAAGTTAGCGGGTCAAAAATGAAGGGGAAAAAAAACAACGAAGGAATTCAACACAAACAAATCTCTTTTTAGCAGAACAAAATCCAACTTACTGCTTTGACAACAGAGAAGCGGAAACATTGGCATTAATATATATTGTCTGAGGATTTTTCACATTCATTCTCAATTTTAATCCATAAAGTTTGAATGTTGTCTCGTCGTTGACATTTTCTCGACATAGTGATCAGACACTCTGAGGTCATTAAGTGTCTAAATAAAAGACACATTTTTCAGAAAATGAAAACAACAACACAACACTAACCCTAACCCATTTTTTTTTTTTACAGTAAAATAAATAAATAATCTTGTTCAAATGTAATGAGATTAATAGAAATGTTCATGTAGAGGGGGTGGGATTAAAGAAGTACAAACTTCTTCCCATTCCTTTTCCAATAGTTCTAATTAAGAACTATTGTCTTGTGCAAGATTCTTCTGTAAGTTTGTTAGTTTTGGTTTTGGAAAAAAAGAAGAAGCACATGTTTGAAATAAAACCTCAATCACTCAATTAGATTTAACAGAATCCTTTCAGTTATTTAAATTACCAATTGCATTAACTACTATAGTCAAGGGTTTGACAAATTAAAACTGTGTTGTGTTATTGGATAAGCAGGATGCAGTGTTAGTGGCTGACCTGTAATGGACTGAGATATTTAAGGCATGAATGTTGACTATCATTTTGTCCTCCATCCCTTTAAAGAGTACACGCTTTAAAGAGGGTGATTTTTAAATGGTTGGAGCAGCGCTTCAATCAACAAAATGTGAGATGTTGGCCGCACAAAAATTGGAAAATAACCAGGAAACAAATGGAATAGCATCGCGTTAATTACCACACTGTAAAACAAGAATGCCTCTCTTTAGAGATATTGCATCATGTAAGCTTTGTTACCTGAGGTGACGTCATGTCGGATCTCTCTCACTGATATCCGAGCACCTTTGATTGGGTTCCCCTCCTCGTTTTTTACGATACCTTTGATACCTTGATGGGCCTAAAGGAGCGACACACAACAAGTTCATATATAACAACTAAGAATTCATAAACACAACAAGAACACTCACGTTAAATAATGAGATCTTTTTAATAATACTACAAATATTTACGTCTCTACATTTACAGACTCACAGCTTCCAAATGAAATGTTATAACAGGAAAAAAAAATGATCATCATGTTCTTACTGCCTCCATAAAAGTGAGCAAAGCCTCGTAGTTTTCATGCCAGCCGATAAATAATTCTTCTTCAGGGGGAAATTTATCGCAGCCCAGCTCGACCGTCACCTCGAAACAGTTAGTGTGTAGATAGTTGAAGTCCTGCATGCCTGATAGGAAACAAAAGAAAACTGCTTTACCCAGAATGCCACAAGAATCTGAGCTGACCTTTCCCCTACACCTCCCTGGGCTTCCTTCCTAAATGCCCATTCCCTGATTTGTTACCTTAAGTGGTTGAACAGCGACCTCTAGTGGCTGTTTCCAACATTACATTTTATTTTTTTCACAAGTCAGAACTTTGACTGTCTTGACTCACCGCCTGCAAAGCTGGACCATTGAGCTCCATTAATGATTCCTCTCTGACTGTTACTATGAGACGATCCACAGCGGGCGTTTTCATTTGCCATTCTTTCATGGGCGTTTGCATATGTTCTTGCTAGAAGCTTGAAAACCTACAAAATAAAAGCCTGAGGGTTAATTTAATGTGCTTTACATTTTTTTTACAGATGACAAAATGAACATGAAAATCATTTAGTTTGGAAATGCGTTCAAAAAAATAAGCACACAATGAAAAAAATTATGAATGTAAATGCCTTATGTTGTTAAATCAACAGAAGAAGTTTCAGTCTTTTCAATAACCAGAGTTATATACTGATAGCTTGTAAATGACTAAATACTCATGTGTTTGATAGATTTTATTTTTTCATTTTCACCTTTTCATCTGGTGTGAGGGAGACCATGTTGGGCTCCAGAGGGTGTTTGGACAGATCGTACGGGTATGCCACTACCAGGTCTCCACCATGAAAGTTAGCCGAGAGCACAAACGGGATGGAGCGGATCCACTTCATGACAGCATAAGTCTCCGGTGCCACCTGCATTGAAGCATTAAGACTTATTTGGGCCCAAAGAAGAAGAGAAGTTGATCTGCTTTAAAATCCACTAGTCTTTGATATATAATTTTCTGTCATGACACATATGGACATGGATTCATCCTGTACCTTACCAAACCAGTAATAGTCTGGGATTGGGATGTGGTCAGTGCGGTAGCCTTTCTGTCTGCGTCGGTTGTAAGCAATAGATGTCAGATCAGGGAAGTTCCTGTTCAGGTCGACGTTCTGAGCGTTGTTTCTGCCGATGTTCCATGAATCATATCTGGGACTCTTTGGGAGACACAAAAATTAGTTATTTTAGATATTAATGGTTTTCTGGAAAGTATTCCTGTTTACTCCCGACTTTGATGATGACATCTGTCCCTCTAGAATCTAAATGTTTAATGAATATTGGCATATTTGGCTAGTTTCAAATATGGTGGGTGGTTTGACCCTCCACACTGAACGGAAATGTCTGGGCTTCATCTCAAATTATCTATGAACCAGTTGACCAATTAAACAAAAAAAATAACACTGTTGAAAGTGTTCATCTCAAAAGGTGACTCCTAAAACTGAGTTCTTTGTCCACACAATGAATGAAAACCAACAGAAAGAAATTACCTCAAATTTGACAACCTGTTAAAGGCAAATAATTAACAAAAGTGCAGATGAATTTTATGTTTTAGACTTATCATTTAAGTCTCTGGGATAACTCTTACCTAAAGCAAACAGGTGGTTTTCTGCTATCGGATATTGGTTTGATGACAATAGCGCTAAACTACCCGAATCAAAATGTATCTTTGTTTGCATAATTCATCATGCATCAACCGCTGGGTGGCCATTTCACTTGAAGGAAAAGTGGCAAACTACCCAGCATGCATTGAGCAAGCATGTGCAGAAACTCCACAAATTCTACATGTAAAATGAGGAAAGCTAAAGGGTGGCTGCAGAACTTCAACACAATTTTATTTAAACCATAACATGAACAACACTAGTATCATATTGGACTCGTTTTTAACTTTTACACTTAACATGAATGTGTGGGTAATTAATATGCTGTTTTTTACATGTATTACAGAATATGTTTAAGTGTTGGCAAAGCAGTAAATATGTAAGACTAATGAAAACTCACCCCCTCCTCATCAGCATCGTTATTGTCCTGAATTCCTGAAACCGCCACCTCGTATCCGTCAGGGTTCATGGAGGGCAGGATGTGGATGCGTGTGGTATTGATGAGGGTCTGGACACGTTCGTTCCCCAGCAGATACTCTGAGCACAGGTACTGAGCCAAGTAGATCAGCAGCTGACGGCCCAGGACTTCGTTTCCGTGCATGTTGCCAACATACTTTATCTCTGGCTCAACTGCAAATGGTCAAATTAACAGAAACTGTTCTCAGGTCTTTTATAATAAAAAAGGATTCAGACTATACATGGCTGTACTTAAACTTCTCAAGTCACCTGTGGTGTACCACAAGGTTCAATTCTAGGTCCTATTTATTTTATACATACACATTGTCACACGTTTGTCTCCTCTCTTCTGTGTTTTTACATCTCTGTCCTCTTGATTATAAAATGTTAATAAATAGTGTTACTATAACTGTTAGTTTTACTATCTGTGTAGACTTGGGCATGATTTACTCACGCAGTTCATGTTCTCCGGGGTTGTTGGAGAACTCAATCACAAGCAGCTCCCGGCCCTCAATACTGCGTCCGATGCTGTAGGTTCTTGCTATGTTGGAGCATTGATCTTCAGTTTTCTTCAGGATGTTGATCATCTGAGCATTGGAGTGATAGGTGAACTTTATTGTGGTGGCTGGTTCCTCAGGAGGAAGCATCTCCATGCCATCCATGTCATCTACATCCTGTTGTGCTGTGAAGAAAAACACTGTTATCACAGATCAACGTTTGAAACCGTGACTGGCCAGCTTTAGATCAAACAAAAGTTCTCTATTCATTCTTGTTGGGCTTCCAGGCTATAAATAGGATGTTTGAAGAATCTGGTGTGTGGGGCGCTGGTGGATGTATGGAGGCTATAGTCTTCCAAGCCGAGGTTCGAATCCAGCCTGTGGCTCATTTCGCGCATGTCATTCCCCTCTCTCTCTCCCGATTTCAGACTCTATCCACTGTCCTATCTCTCCATTAAAGGCACAAAAAGCCCAAAAATAAATCTTTAAGAAAATAAAAATAAAGAATCTTGTGTGTGTAGTAGAAGCCAAAAAGAGAGTGGGGAAAGTCAAAGCATTAGCAAACGCTTTATGAGCGGAATGTGGTCCTTTCAGCTGATGCTTGCCCTAATTTTTGTATTCATTTTTTGCAAACACCAATAATAGCTTCAAAACCACATGGAGCAAGTTACACCCTTGTCCTGCCAGATTGAAATTCTGAGAAGAAATTGTATCTGTGAAAGCTGGCACCAGTGTAAAACAAATTTTATATTTAGGTCCAAACTTTGCCATCTCTAACAAGCTTACTCAGTCTACCCAATTCAACATGATTTTCTCCAATATATGGCAACAGTAACCCCTCAGTGCCTGTGTTTGTTTGAATGTGTTTTGGAGCTTTTTAAATACAAAAATAAAGAAGACAAGGTGCTAACACACTTAAGCATTTCTAAAGATTTTCTTGGCCACTAGGGGGGAGTGTGATATGCCATAAACACAACAGCAACCTGGTTGATATGTGACTGTGTTAACAGTTTCCTATGAGTACATAAAGGCCAAAGGAGTTATTTGAAGTTGTATTGCTAGGATGGTAAATTTAGTTCCAATATTTTTAGCTCTGTTTAGCAGCTGTGTGTGGAAAGTAACATATCTCCTGCTTAACACATATGGCTAGTAACTAACTTGTCATTTGTTGCCGGAAACATAGCATCAAAATGTGAAAATCAGAGCTATATCTTTTTTTAATAAAGCTGCTGCTAAATGCTGAGTGCAAAAAACAAAAAAAAAATAGCTTAAAGTCGCTACTAGTAGGAAAACTTGAATGACACATTGTAATTTAAAGTATTGCAAATACATCAAGTATTGCTGCAATGTAAAGTGACTATCAGAAGTAACTAATCCATTCATACTCCTTTATACCCTGTGGAAGAAGCAGCAGGAGCAATTTGGGGTTCAGTGTCTTGCCCAAGGACACATTGAACATGTGGCTGCAGGAGATGGGGGTTGAACCCTTAACCTTACGATTGAGAGACAACCAACTCTACCAACTGAGCCACAGCCACAATGGCCTCCATATGATTTCTTAAACCAAATATTCTGTTGTCAGTTCACTTAAAAGGAAGACAGGAATGAAGACATTTACATACCATATGTTGTGTCTATTTGTTGTTTTTTCCACCTAGATTACACACACACTGTGAAGTATTACTGTGTCAAAAGCTTTAGCCCTCATAATATCAAAACTAGAACATCAGTTTTAATTTAATATGAAGATGGGAATAATTACACAAGGTCAACCTGCTGCCAAACATCTGAAACAAATTCCACATCGCAGAAAGGTTTTTCTCTGCAATAAAAAGTGAATGACTTTGCTACAGTAGTTCAGTTTAGTTGTTTTCATGGGCTGACTTTTGGACTTTAAGGGCTATAAACATATTTTACAGTAAACACCTTTGTGTCTTAACGCTCATATTGGTTCCTTCTGTTTGGCAGATTTCATGTTCTCATATGGCTCACACATGATTTCTGAGTGTTGTTTTTTTGCCAGTATTTCAAAAACTTACTTTGATAAGAATGCACACTTTTTTAGAAAATGCTATCAGAAAGTGTTTGCTTTTCTGCGGTTCATCAGAAGGACAAGCTTTTAACGAAAGCACATGGAAAATAGCCACAGGTCCTGGTTAAGTCAAAGTTTATATGAGAAGAAAAGGCGTTCCACTTTATTTTGAGGTGGGCCACGTGTGTGAACCAGATGTCTGCTGAAAAATGGTCAAAAGGTTTTGTGTGTCTCTCGCACATGATTTCAATATAGTTAGTCGAAAGCAAGACTATGCCACAGTGCAAATGATAGTGACTCTAGCGCTCACCTGTGAGGCCCTCCAGTGGGTCATAACACTCCTCTTGCTCACTGACGAAGAAGCGGTCACAGTCCAGGAAGTAGGGCCAGGCCATCTCTATCGCCTCAAACGCGTGGCTGCATTTTTTACGGATGGCCTCGCAGGTGGCTCGACAGGGCTTCGTCACCTTTGCCTTCTCACAGCGGGGGGCCAACACGGAGCAGCCCAGCATGCGTATCTCAGGGTTGCACTCTCCGCCAAGAAGAGACTCCACCACACTCATGAGGAGGTACTCCGCTCCGGCCTCGGCTTCCTCTCGAGTCTTGTGTCCGAGGATGTTTGGGAACATTGTCTGTGTGTAGGGCATGTCGTCGCAGTAGGAGAGTAACACATCTGTGCATTTTGCTGAGGCGGAAGAAAGAAACTCGAATGAAAGTATCACTCATGGGGGATCTAACTTTAACCATCTTATTTTGAAAATTCAAAGCATGAATCTCCATTTGTCACACATTTAATCATGAGCCATGCAGCACCAAATATTTCTATTATCTCTGGAAATTAGAATTTGAATATTTCATAGTGTCATTGATCATCTAAAAATACACATGCTGGTCTCATTGCTTTTGGCTCTGATTCCAGTCAGGTTACACCCAGTGTGACTTCAATGATGTCATTCTTTTAGATGTGAAAAACAACTGACTCAGTTCAAATCCACAGGGACATTACTCGATGAACACAAGATTTAGAGCTTGATCTTTCTCTAGGGTGAAAATTGAGTGGTTTCAGGGCTTGAACGTCGCAATTAAAGCAGCTATTTGAGAATTAAACAGTAATATAGGTGATAAGCTGCTATAACAAGCTCATACAGGACACAGCTCTCCCTAAATCCAAGCCCAAAGGGTACTTACGTTTTTCTTGCACTGTTGGCTTGCACAGTCCTGTAAAACACATCAGCAGCATGTCATTAGCCGACACTTTGGCAGACACTAGATGGCAGGAGTGGTTTCTGTAAAAGCCTCAATGTGGCCTACAAAAAAACTCAGCTTGGTAAACCTCTGGTCTTGCTTCAGCAGCTTTTTTTTTTTTTTTAAATGAACTGTCTGTCTGCAACGTATCAAAGCTTCCACCTTCAGGCCTATTATTAATAGTCTACAAATAATAAATGTTAAAAAGCAACAAGTAAAGTAAAATATTAATTCGATTAAAAAAGCCACAGGCAAGCGTCTGATCTAAAGTAGCTGCTCATCGCTTTAAAAGTTGCATTTCAGCAATTTCCACACATTTTACGACATTAAAATAGGTTTTAAGGTCGAGAGATTTACGCAGAGTTGAAATGAGCATATGCCAGAACTTCTTCAATGCAGCAGGTCATGATGCACGTAACACAGCCTAATAAAGTTTCTATTAAAAAAGCAGCTGCTAAACTTTACCTCTGACTTCTGGGTCACACCGTCGAGGAGCAGAAGACACAAGGGCCACAGACTGCAGCAGGATCAGCAGCATGATGCTCATTTTCCACTGTTTATACTCCGTTTCGATGTGGCACCTCACACACACAGACAGAGGCTGTGTGCGTCAGTCTCCGAAGTCTGCAGAGCTTCTCTCTGAACTTCTCTCAAAGCGACTTTATTAGGCGTATTACGGTCAAATATCATGTTACGGAGGAAGAAGGAGGTGAAGTGGGGACATTTAGCAAACTAGCATGCAGGCAAATAGGCTTAAAGCTTTCCCCACCACTTTATTACTTTATGATTTAGAAAGTTTTGGACTCTTCATAGAATTTTGTAATTGTGGTCTGTGTCATTACTTGTCCTTGTATTACTACATAGGGGTGTCCAAAGTGCGGCCCGAGGGCCATTTGCGGCCCTTAAGGGGATTTTTTTGCGGCCCGTGACTTCAAATGAAGAATCAGAAGATTCTGAGGCCTTGGTTAAGATTGGCACATTATCTTAATTTTCTTTTTCATGTTAACAAGGGCTCAACAATATTCCTAAAATAGAAAATGTTCAGTAACATGTATGTTGTTGGTTTTTTTAAATCTACAGCTTTTACTATTTTCCACATTTTTTTGTAAACTATGAAAAAAAAAGTATGCAAAGTTTTTTGCAAACAAGCAGACTGTTGTTTAACCATTTAATGACCTGAGCTAAATGCAGAAAGCTTTTCCAAAAAACATGAACCACATTACAAATAAAAACAAATAAAGTAGAACGAAGAAATCAAAATATTTGATTTCCTTTTATTAAAGGGTTTCTTTAGCGAGCCTTTTGATTCTGATCTACAAAGCCTCACTATTTTTTGAACTATATTTTAAAAAACAAAAGCTGTGGCCCGCGAGCGATTCTAACATGACAATTTTGGCCCGCAAGAAAAAAAGTTTGGACACCACTGGGTTACAGGATAGGCTAAAAGTTAAGGGGGAAAAGCTCCTTAAACTAGCAGAAGCAATTGGGGTCTTTTAAGAACTGGCTGTCTGTGTAAACAGACAAACTGTTTCATGTCATGCTAACAAAGTATTTTTACTTTACCAGTAGGGTGATTCAAATATGTGTAATTTGTATTTGTTTTCAGGTCAAACTTTGTTCAGATAAAGTTTAACCGATAGCTCTAAACATCCTTTTAGTTTTCACTTATCCAACACCTTAATATCAGGGTCTGTCTGATATATAAATCGGCAAATAGGCTACTGAAGTGCTAATAGTTGCCAATATAACAATAACAGCAAGTAGCCTATTTGGATTTCTTAAAATCTGCTATGGGCAAATTTATCAATCTCTTCTCATAAAACATTCAACAACAAAAAAAATCTTGTGATTGCGAAATTGTGTCATGACCTGGTTTGTCCAACAGGGGGCCCTGAGAATACAGAGTTTACTACACCCAGCATTGTCTGCAGCACATGTAGCAGAGCATCACAGCTGAAGACACAGAAAGGATAACGTTTGTATCAGAAATATATTGTATGTACGAATGTGCCTGAGCTAACTGATGGTTCTATTGGTTTGTTAGTCTCTGCTCAATAATATATCCAATAGTAGAGATTAAGGTTAAAACTTAAAGTTCACAACACAAAGCAGCATCCACCAGTGACGTGCAGTGAGGTTACTGACTTTTTCAGAGTCAGATTTACAAATATATGAACCCATTTATAGCTCACTGACCTCTGAAAGGACAATTTGATGATTACGTGTGTTCTTGCATGGGTTATAGTCCAATTTGAGGCTCCAAATCAAAATGGTAAAGGCTAGATTCAAGTCATTCCCACTAGCTGTTTTGACCTTAGATACACAGACATCAACCCAACATGACATTTAATTAATGCTCTCTTATAGAACAATGATTCTCAAAATGACCGCCTACACAACCATGAGACGGAGCAAACCCTTTGATTGTCAAGAGGAATCCTAATTAGTCCCGTGTCTTAGCTGTGGTGATTGCCACCTGACCTGATTTCTCTTTTTCTAACACACATAAGATCCTGAAGAATATCACACACAGATAAATTGTCTTGGGTACCTTTACACCAACAGAGGAGAGCTTGTTTTACTCATTCGATGAATTATATGGTCTGCTCTCCTTCAAGCTTAGCTGATCTGAATTAACATAATGAAAAGCATGATTATTCATCATGCTGCCAGGCGGGCGCTGAACCCCTGGGTTCTGAATAGACGGAGAATCTGGAGCGTGAGCTCGGCCCTCTAGCATGGATGTAATGAGTGGAGTGAGTATAGGAGGTGTGAGCGAGTGTAAAAAAAAAAATTCAATGCATCAGCTAAATCAGGAATATGCTTATTATTCCTGAATATGGTTATTTGAGCAAATTATATCATGGGAGATTTATGGGAAGTGCGCTTAGAGAAATGAATACATCTTGCAATAATGCACAATTTCAAAATGAATATTTAAGAAACAGAAATAATAAGTTAACTTTTAAACAGAAACATAACAGGATCATAAGACTGATAGAAAAGAAAAAGATTCTCGTCTGTGAGCAAGACTGAGTGACTCACTGAGTTTGTTTATACCACCTACTGATCATTGTGATGGACAAACACCCGTGCAGAGAACAGGAGCTGTATTATATCATGTTGTTTTGAAACTGGTTGAGTGTATTGTATTAATAGACAAAAACGGGCTGTATTAAGAGCAGAAATTGCTGAATAGTGTCAAAAACAATTAAGTCTGTATGGGCTGGGTAAGTAAATGCTAAGAGTAACACATTTGGATGTTAATAATTAGAGCTTTTACAGAAAGCTATCAATATTTGTATATTAACAATGTGTAAATTACTCATTTCCGCGCATTAGCTAGTTATTCAGAGCTCTTCTGGATCCGTCTTGACTGAAGCGTGCAGCTATTTTTGAGAGGGAAAGGTCATAAAAACCGTTGGCATACGGCACAATGCAGCAGCATTGTTCCTTGATAGGTAGTGACCAAAATGAAGTAGTTATCTTGCTGTAGTAAAGCTTTGACCAGCTTGTAACATGTATTTCTTGAATTCTGATGTACCAGTTTTGTTTTTGTTTTTTTACAGGGGGGGCAAAAAATAGAGCTCTCTGCACTTGATGCTAATGAATCATTGTTGCTGGTTTGTTCCCAATGCAGCACATTAAGCCTTAGACGGACTGAATCAGAATAAATCAGCATCATTCCACAGAGTGACCTTTCACCTCTATGTTTAATTACACTCTGCAGTAATGCTCCCGCGAAAAGATTGCTCATATGACACCAGAGTCCTTTTTATGCAGTGTATAATCTATGATTATAATTAGGGCCAAAAGTCAGATGGAAGCAAAACAATGTGATGCAGACAGAGGTGTGTAGCTGACGGAGGATAAGCAACCAAAAGAGTATTATTCCCTTTCAATTATACCTATTCCATCATCTTAATATTGAATATTGACTTTAATTTTCCATAATCTGCATCAATCATTTGATTTAAAGTCATACCAGTAACTATAAAATATCCAAGACTTTTAAACTGTGCTTCTTAAATTCAATTTATAAATTAAAGCAAAGGGCATTATCTAACTTCATTGACATTGCTTTGAAACATTATTATTTCTATTAGCTTCATAATTGATGGTTTTATTGCACAGATTCCACTTAAAGCTATCACACTGCCTAACAGCAAGTGGCTCACAGGAGGAATGATACATGTGCGTTAATTACATCCAAAAAAACAGATTTTTAATAAATAAGCAGCTAATCTGGTACAGATGGAAAAATCACATATTCAAATCTGGCACAAAGACAAAACGGTGTGTTTAAAGCACTTTGAAAGCTCTCCTATGCTACATCACATAGCTCCCCATTTATCTAGACAAAAGTTGTTCCTGTACAGTGCAAAATATATATATATATATATATATATATTGTATATTATACCATCATTTAAATAGAAACATAGAAACGTTTTTTCAGTCAACTGGCAGAACAAAGCAAAGTTGTACAAAAGTGGGCTATCCCTAGTACAATTACAAAGTCACAATTCTAAGCTGAAGTCAGGAAACATTCTGCACTGACAACAAATCCCACGAAAAGCCCAAAACCAATAATGTATTGACCTTCCTATTGACAAGACTGTGAAGCCACTAAAACCAATCTTTTCTGTAATTGTGAGAATATTGTGTTAATTCTCAAGTGAGTTGGATTTCATTAAATGAAAGGTGAGCTCTCAATGTTTTGCAAAGTAAGTGGCGTATTAACATTTAAACTTCTCTCTACTGTGCCACTGAATAATGCCACTCACAGCAGTCACATTAACAAATATGCTTGCTTTAAAGGGGCTTTGCTTTTAGGGGGTTGGCCTTTGCTTTTAGTTTGTCAAAAACATTTTTTTAAACACATCAGTGAACCCACCAACAGGTTCAACATATTCTCACTTCCAACTCAGCAAGTATGACAGATGGTCAGTGCCAGTGACCAGGCTTCATGCTGGCCCAGTGGCAAGTTAGCAACTGTAACATTTCCCTCAGTCCTTCAGTTTAACACAAAAATATATTTAGAAACATCCAGCAAGCTTGCTGAGAAGACTTTAGTAATTTCAAATTTTGGATGGGAAAGATATATACCAAATAGCATTGTGAAAAGTGTACAGTTTGGTTAGATTGAGTCAACACAACTTGGTAAGGTAAAGGAAAAAGATCATAGTTGGGTCTGAATCAGAAGTTCAGTATGTAAGCGGTTGTGAAGCTAACATATGTAGGTTGCTTAACATTTGTACCTTAATAATGACACAAATGTACGTTAGCTTAAGTCTGTTTACGTATATAATGTTACTAAGGACGTTACGTTAAATTAAAAATGTAGGTTACCCAACGTATGCTATGGGGTGGCTGTGGCTCAGTGGTGGAGTCAGTCATCTTTCAATCAGAAAGTTGCAGCTCCAGTAGCTGTAGCAATGAAATCTAAGATGCTCTCGGTGGCTTCAACATTGGTATTTGAACGCACTGATGGCTACTTGATCATTTATCCTTTGCCTCTAGTGTGTGAATGTGTGTGTGAATGACTTATTGTGACATGTAGTGTAAAAGCGCTTTAAGTGGTAAAATACGAGTCGAGTCCCAAAGAAGTCAACATTAACCATTGGGATCACGGGAAAAGAATACAGATCCTCCTGATGAAAATATCATGTTTGTTTGCTCTCTCCAAAAACGCCACCACTGGTGCTTTACATGACTTCAAAAAATCACAACAAAACAATTTGTTTCTTAATTAAAGAGATGCCTATAGTTTTGAATATTGATGCATTGGGCCACTGACCAAGATTCCACGTTTTAAGAGTGAGAAGTGAAAATAAGCTGAGTGGTGACATTTGTCTTCATAATGGAAAACCAGGGCACTGACGTTTATTTTCAGTTCTAATATTGCCATACATTTATTGAGTTCACAAATTGTGTATTAATCCGAGTCTATGTTTTCACCTGATTGAGAAATGTTTACATAAATCAACAGTACCCAGCTGTCAAAGGAAATTATAAAATCTTGAATAAAAAAATCCAACACCTTTTTCATGGATTTACATCTTTGGAGCATCTAGTACTCACGATACATAATACCATACAGTGTATAATATTGTAGATATTGGACTTTTCATGGAATTTGTTAACAACAAAACAACATAGAATATCCCTCGCCTTATCCTTTAATATCAAGCTATAAATGGTCCCCTCCTTTGGCTCCTGTAACTACAGTTGCTCTGAGAGATTTAGACAAAGTGCATCAATATTCAGTGACTGACATGACACTGCAAAGTATTCTAACATTGTCAATACAGAACATGGCATTAAGGTAAAGCCTCACCTAACAGTACATTCATTAAAATAAAGTAAGACATTTTCAAATCTTTGCTCCAGCGCCTTTATCGGCCTCAGGCTGCGTTTTGTGGCAGTGCAAAGGTCACAACACCGGGATTTGCTGAAGTCATTATAAAGTGGTCGGAACAACAAAAAAAGGCCACTTTTTTTTTTCCAAGTCTGCCTCCAGCAGTGTGGTCCTTCAGTTTAAGATGAATCTCCCCCCTGGGATTTATTTGATGAAATTGATTCTTGTGATCCGTGTTGTTTTGTGTGTTGATGAAACATAGATCACCTTGTTTGCCCTTGCTGTCCGAGGCAAACGTCTTCCACATCACCCCCTTTGCACTCTCTATGTCTTCACCTTCTCAGCTCCTCCTCCCCCTCATTACTGTCTCTTCACTCTTCTCCACCCACCATTTTCCTTATTTTAGCTCTTTCTTCAACCCCCACCCACAATCTGTCCCCTCTGTCTGCTCTCTTTCTCCTTCCTTAACAATTTACTCTCCTCCCAGTCTCTCTGCTCATTCTTCTCCTCCGCCCACCTTCTTCCACGAGGCAACCTTTATTTTTGGCTCAAAGTGTGTACCTGTCGTGCCCGCTCATTCACTATTAGCTGATCCTCTGAAGACAGTAGTCGTTCTCCGTGTCTAAAGAGCTGTTATGGCCAGACGAGGGGTACAAGTCACGGCGTAGCAGCCTGTTGACGACAGTGACCAGGACTTTCTTGTACTGCTGACGTAGGAGGGAGTAGGCGAAGGGGTCGGATGCAGCCTTGCTGTATGTCAGGCACTTACTGATGATTCCCCAGCGGCGGTTGATATCCACAAAGGGTAAAAGCTCAGCCAACCTGAAGGGGCGGAGGAAGAAACATGACTTGATAAAGTCCATCTTAATCAAAGAGTTCTACTGTTTTCATATAGTTTTGGCTGATGGCTGTTCAACACCAGTCTGAAGTTTTACCGAGCCACTGTAACTTTGTTAAATGTTGCTCTGTGCTCATGATGGATTAGTGTTCAGTCTTTGAAGATAATATAACAAAGAGTAAGGTCTCTGACTTGAGTTAACACTTGTTATGAATTGGGCAATACAAATAAAGATTGATTGATCGATTGAAACGAGTGAACTGTTAGAAGATTATGTCAAACTAAATGTAGATTTAACAAACTAGGAACAGTACTAAAATACTGCTGGGACAAAATGTGGCTTACTACGTGTCTTGTTTTCTCCTCTTATGGGAAACTAGTCTAAAGTCAATTAAACTTTTATCCAATTTTCTCATGTAAGATTCTGTATTTTATTGCAATATGCCTTAAGCTGTACAGAGTTGTCACTAGTGCTTTTAATAAGTCACTTATGGTTGATATAATCAGTGGTGAACTCTGAAAATGTGTTTAAGAAGAAGGTGTAACTACTTTGACTTCACACATTGATTTGTGAACCCCATTCTGAAGCCTTTCTTAAGTTTTGCATTTTTACCAACCCCATTGTTTTCCAGCAAGAAGTGACCATAATTTGACGATAATCAGAATCTATTATCTCTATCCTGGTGTGCAGATTAGCGCCATGGTGGCCACACCCATAATCATATATTTGTTAATCAGAAGTTTAACTCTTAATCACTGAAGTAATGATAGAAAAGAAAGTACTTAGAAGTTCAACCATTTTCTTATCTTCTTTCTACAACCGTACATCTTCTTTCGACCATTTCAGTCGCCCCCTGCTGGCTATTAGAATTAATGCAGGTGTATTTCACTGCATTATTGGCTTTAATTTTGAAATCATAAGTCTGTCCACTTCTTATACACTGTTTATTGGTGGAATCGGATATTCTAAAAGCAAGGTTTAAATAAATGTGTTCAGATGCCTATTTGATCTTATTATTTTTTACCTTAGAGGGCACTGCATTACGCTCTTTAGCACATTGGGTCTCTGTATAACAAACTTTACTATATTTGATCTACAATACAGGCATTCGAGAAGCCTTCACACATTTCTGTCGCTCTTTTTTGATGTAAAAATTGTAAAATTATTCTTGTGAAATTCTTAATGCAACTTTAATTTTATGATTTTAAAAAACTGTAGGGAAGATTAAAACATGCCTTCATATAAAGAAATCCAACAAAGACTCATTCATTCTTAATTGCATGTCCTTTAAATGTAGACATGCACTCAATAATGTCATATATTAAACATTTAAAAAGACAATTTCTTAGCTCTTTGCGTTGAATGAATGAACTCATTTTTTAAATTAAGAACGGTGTTTTTGGTGTCACATTAAAATCAAATCACAGCACAGAAATCATTACATTAGGCATTTTAAATCTTCCACATAGAGCACACATTAAAAGGAAGTATATGTCGTGTGACCTTGGTTGAGTGATTTAAAGGGACTTACTGTTTTATACAAGATATTTATACCTATGGGAGAGTGAACAATACAACATTGTCACTGTCCATAATTGATGTGTAGAGAAGCTAATTTTAGACGAGACCAGATACACGAGGAGAAACTATTTAATTAGATTTTTGGTTCCAACACTCACTCAGGTTACTTCCTGTGTGTGAGCCAGGCCAGGAGGCTACTCCACTTCGTTCTGACACTTTCCTTGTTAAAGTGTCCGCCTTCCTTCCTCTCATATCTGCAGCTACACACATGTCAAAGTGATGGATCATCAGCAGCACATCTCTTCTCAGCGGGCCATTATTTATCATGTGGACTGTATCTACTGTCCTCTACACTGTATTGTGCATGTGATTTTGTTTGTTCTTCAGTTGAAGCATCATGACAAGCCACCTGTTTACAGTTAGATTCAGGTGACTAATGGTTCATGGAAATGTTGAGAATTAAAATAACCAGGTGGAGACTGTGTTCAATTGTTCCAAATTGTAGATGACATTTATTACTCATTATATTATGAATATGCAAGACCATGCTGAATTTGCTTTATTATGAGTGCATATTTGTCATCTTGTATGTTGCTGCTCAGGGGTTTTGTATAGATGTATGGGTTACTGTTTGATTCTACTTACCTTGTAATGACATAAGGAGCAAAGCAGATAATGAAGGAGCCAATGAAGATGCTGATCTTCTTTGTGGCTCTCTGTTTTCTCCTCTTTTGCTCAGCTAAACATCTTTGTTTCACACTGTTGAATGACATTTCAAAATGAGAAAAGGCTGGATTTCAGATCAAAAGAGCAGTGAGAAAAGTGATGTTTATATGCGACACTGAGTTGAACTATACCTTGGGTGGATGTCGACCAGCAGGAAAAGAGTCTGCATGGTGATTATGTCAATCCTCTTGCAGTGAAACCTGGCCACTTTCAGCACCTTCAGGTAGGTGAAACAGAGGGTGAGCAGGGAGAGCATGAAGCTGGTGGCGTGAAAAACCACCGTGAACACCGTGAACTTTATCCTGTCGCTGCCCTCCTCGCTCGGCTGCAGGGTGCAGGACGCGTACGCGTGGCTGTAGTCCACCCAGGAGAAGAGCAGCGCCGTCAGGGAGAAGGTGAAGGAGTGCAGCCACGAGTAGCACACCATGATCAGTGCGTCCTTGTAGCGCATTTTGGTGGAGTAACTGAGCGGGAACACCACCGCTATCCACCGGTCTATGCTGAGCGCCGCCATGCTCAACATGGTGTTGGCTGTGAGAAAAGTCTCCAGGAAGCTCACCGTGTGGCACACGCAATCCCCAAAAGGCTGCTGGTTCCGGATAATCCCAACCAGAGTGGCCGGCATGTTTAAAACAGTGATGAGGATGTTGCAGAAGGATAAGTTCATGGTGAAAACACCGGGAACCTGCCGGCGAATCTCGGTGCTGTGGACGAAACATAACAGCACCAACAAGTTTGACAACAGCGAGACGACGGCGACCACGACGATGAACGAAGCGAAAAGGATTTCAGCAAAGTCCATGTCTCACTCCAGGAGGTTCACCATTAGGTTACCTTCGCATTTAGTTGATAATAAACACTTAGAATCAACCATTTTCATCCCCTGACACGGCGCCCAAAATCCAATTCAATTAAATCCTCTCAAACTTCCAGGAGCGCTGTCCAGAGTGCTGAAGCCGCCGCCAGCACTTCCCTCCTGAAACTGGAAGATATTTCCCATTGAAATCCGTCCACTGAAGAAGTAAAGCTTTGCAAAGTGAAGCAGAGGGCGTGTGGTGTTTCCCTCAGCAGCTACCAGCTCTCAAAGAGCGCCCAGACATCCACACAGAAGCAGTTGTGAGGGGGACTGAGGAGGCATGCCCACTGATGTGAACCATCACTTTTACATGTCACGTGAAGAAGGGAACAACTTGTCCTAGTCATGAAAAAAAAAAAAAAAGTCACATCATTATTTCCTGCACATTCAAGCACGATATTCAACGTTAAAGCATTTTTTCTTTGGTCTTCTTTTTTGATTTATTTGCGCAAAACTGTAGCAAATAATCAATCCCCCCCCCCCCCCCTTCCCACTAAACTTATTCTCGCGTGTTGTCAGCATTGATCACGTCTCGCTCAGAATCAATGAGGGTCTGCAGGTAAATTCAGAGATGTGCTCCTGGATAATCGGAGACGCCTCTGCCATAACCAAGTGGAAGCAGGTGCACACGGGAGGGCAAATAGATCCCTTTTCCTGTAATGAATTATTTATAGCCGCCAGCTACTGTAGATTCACTATCATAATTTGTGTTTGGTATGCAAAAATATCCAACAGGAGCATCATTCATAGGAGAATGTCGATGTTGGTAAATTGAAGTAACGCTTTCGTTTTTTTTGTTGACATTTTCCAGTTCTGAAGACTGAAAGGATATCGTTGTATTAGATCCAGCAGAAATGTTTACGAAAGAGAAAAACCTAGGTTGTACTTTTGGGTTTCTATTTCACAGCCGGGAAAGATGCTGAAGACAAAGTGCTGCCTATGAAAAGCCACAGTTTAGCGTTTTATTGTTAAGTAATTGAGTTTGGCAACTCGTCCTTCAACAATCAAACAAAACAAGACCTGTATGAAAAGGGACATAAAGTGAAAAAGAAAGGTTGTCTGACCTCAGGGAGTCACTGTCTTTCACATCTCCATCCTCCCATCAATCAAACCTAAAGAAGGAAGATGTTGCATAATAATATTTGATTTAAGAAGAACAAGAAAGAAAGAAAAGTACCCAGTTGAGAGTGTTAAACAGTCCTTAATTAGTTAAAATTAAAATGTAATGCCTTTTATTATTATTAATTCATTATAAACTAGATTATCTCAAATACAACATGGACTCTTCCCAACCATCTTCTGCACATTTGGCACAAGGGCCATGACATATATGGGAAGGACACGACAGTTAATTGCAAATAATAATTATTTGTTGTAAAAAAGAAAGCAAATGAAATGATGACTGCAAACATGGAGTGTGTTTGTCAGTAAAGTCAGTATAGTGTGAATGTGGATGTGTGGCATAATGAATTGAACAAAGACCAAAATGTGCAGATGATGGTTGGGATGAGTTTGTGTGAGAGAGAGAGAGAGAGAGAGAGAGAGAGAGAGAGAGAGAGAGCCACACTGGGGTTGGGCTTTTATGCCCTGAGATCAACAGGCCCAGTTGGTCTAAACTGGACTAGCCGATTCCTCTAGGAATAAGGGAGACAGAACCAATCAGTGGAAATGTAGAACTATAACACAATGTTTCGTATGTTTAACTTTGTCTGCATCCTTTTAGTGCCCCGCTACGGAATAAATATATCACTGCTTTTTTACTTCGTGGTTTAAAACTACGACCTATAAAATGGGACCTAATCCAAATAGTAGCAACACACTGTTAGCAGCAACAGGAGTGCACTTCAGAAATGGTTGTTTCTGCGTCATGTCCAATTCTGGAGGATCTGGTGTAGACGGTGACTCACTGAGGTCAGACACAGCCTGCAGTGTTTTTATTCACTTCATACTCCCACTCTGTGTGAGGACTTGTGCCTATATCCCCCCCTCCCCTCCAATTAACTGTTTTATTTATTTAAGAGTTCTAAGTATCAGAGATTTCTCTTCAGTCAGACCTGCACTGCTCCGGGGGGGATCAAGTGTTTGAAGCGATTAGAGGAGCTACTATTAAACGCAGTTTAGGGAAACCCCAAGGCGAGCTAAATGTGAAGTGACCACCGTAATCACAGCTGCTGATGAAAGTCTTTCTATATTCCAGCTGTAATGAAGCTACCTCAGCTTTGAGAGTATGTTGTGTGTGTGTGTGTGTGTGTGTGTGTGTGTGTGTGTGTGTGTGTGTGTGTGTGTGTGTGTGTGTGTGTGTGTTCACTATGTGTGTCTGTAGCAGAAAGTCAGCGCGACAAAGCAGCAGCGGCTTAAGTCAGTCCCCTTTCAAACAAGTGATCGAATGCTGCGAGAAAATCTCCAGCTGGGCTCCTGGGGGAGAGAGAGCACAGCTATTTATAGGCCTGATGGGGTGTCACCTCCAATATAAGACTCGCTGATGGTGAATTACCCAACAGGGGTACGAGGGTGAAGCATTGAACGCAGCTCTAGATCTGATAGCTCTCGTGTGTGTTGAGTTGTCAGCTACTGCAAGTTTACAAAGTGTCCAAAGTGCCTCAAGGATCCAGAGGAGATTAAGAAAATGAATTAAAACACTGTGAGATATCATTGATTATCACTGCGGGCTCACTTCATTTTAGTCTCTTAATCCAATAATAATAAACTAAAACAGGTTTATATGGGCACAGGAATAAACAGAAGAAAGTCGATGGTCTCCAGCTCTGAGTTTGGACAAAATACATCTGATTGAGATTGATTGTGAGTCAGATTCAAGCACCGAGGGGAATTAAGGTAACAGACAGAGGAATCCTTCAGCTTAGGATGAGTTGTCAAGATGCAAATAGTAATACTATGCTGTACATGTGACTGTAGGGAGCCAAAAAGATTCATAATAGGGCTGCAATAAAGTGTTGTTTTGACTTATTTACCTCCTGCTAACATCAGGTTGCTAAAAAAAAACAAAAAAAAAACAAGCATGCTAACATGAGTATGCTGACGTTCTTACTGTAGAAAAAAGCGGGCGTAGCCTCTTGGTTCAAAAGTGAAACCAATGTGGAAAAGGCTTGAACCTGCATTCTGTCCGATTGCCAGCAGGGGGCGAATGCACTTGTTGCAGCAGTGAAGTCTGATTGTTTATAACCGCACTGACAATGAATTCCATTCGGTGAGTTTGACTTTGAAATCAGTTTTTTTAAGGACTTTTTCAAAACATCATGGCGTTCATTTTTTTTAAAAGAATGGTCCCATTTAGAGAACATTTTAGTCTCATGCGGGATTCAATTCAGAAGTGTTGCTTGACCTGTCAAGCAGAGCGAGATATTATAATGAGTGTGTACCCTGACGCTGAAATATGGTTGTAACAATAAAATGCCAAGCTCAAAGCCTAAACCAACAGTAACCAGTTGGTGACTTCCCAGTGATGATGTCCACTCCTTTTCATGTAATCTATGGCTAACACGTAACATGCTTTCATCCTGATGTGAGGCAGGGATCATGTTTACAGCTCATTATCAAGCTTAGGATAGTATACTCACAAAGCTACACAACACATTGCATGTCATTGGTTTTGCATTGAGTAACAACAATGACTGATGTAACATTTTAATTACTGTGTCACTCCTTGTCAGGAGCTGCTCTCTAACGGGCGGATGTAAATCTGTCTGCAGGTGAGGGAGAGCCCATTTTCTGATTCCTTCCTCAAATCCTCCTGTGATTGAAAATGACATCTCTCTGTGTTTCCGACTGTGCGTAGGTCAAAAGAAGCCTTTTTAAAAAACGGTCTTCTTGTTCTCTTGGAAGTTGTGTTTGACATCCTTAAATATCTTTGCAGACTAAAGCAGCCAAATCAAACAGAAGAATGTCTTGTGTTGTCAGTCATGTCTCTCTTCATGTTGATGACAAAAACAAGTTTATGATATGAATCACAGATTGTAAAATGAAATGGAATCATGAGGCTGTACAGACACAAATAAAGACACACAGCGAGAGTCGAGCTTTTGCAGAAAGAAAACAGAACCCCGAGCAGAAATGTATCTTTGGACCATCGCCCGACCTCAGCTTCATAACAAAGTCTCCTCTCACAACTTTCAATCGTAAAAAAAACAATGTTACCGAACAGTGCCTGACCTTCATACAGACCAACGGCCTGGTCACCTTCAGGAGTTTCAGAAAAAGCGTGATCTCAGCACAGGGAGGAATCCCCCCAGGTACCCTGCAGGTACTCAGAATGTCACTCAGAGCTTGTACCTGTGCTGTGTTTCACCTTTTTAAATTCACTGGCCCAAAGTCCCGGGAGCGCAGAGCACCGCCTAGGGCCAGGAAGGAGGGGGCGGGGGTGGATCTCAGGTCATGCATGAGGTAACTTGGCTTTGGTGTGGCTCCTCTCGGAGTCAAAACAGAAGATACAGTAGCAGGTAACATGACGCCTTTTGACAGCTTTGTTGAATAGATCCTTACCACTCTCTTATCAACCACTAAATCATTCATGGTCAGACTTTCGCTTTGTATTTTAGCTCATTTACAACACATCTATTTAAATGTTCACCTTTGATGATACATCACAGTGAGCACTGAGTTCATTTTGTTTCAGCTGAAAGGAAGAAAGACGGCATGCGGGGTGCAACAGAGCGGCTTACAAAGGGTCATTCACAGTAAGACCAACAGGTCACTGGTTTAGATGAGGAGTTTAAAGTTGATAATAAAACAGAATAAAATGGATGTTAACGCTTCTTTGTGACCCTCAGATTGACTATCTCTATGAAGTTATTTGCTGTGATTAACAGAATGCAGCCTAAACAGCCTTTTTTTTTTTTTTTTTTTACATTTCATAAGATTGTCCATGAGAGATACATTTAAATGGTCAAATAAACCAGAGGGAGATTTTCTTTTAAAAGGTGTAATATGTAGATTTGCTTTTTTTCAAATGGACTAAACTTATGTTAAATATATTTTTGGTTTGTTGAGTACTTTCATCACCTCTGATATTTCCAGCAGTTATCAAAGCCGGAGAAATCTTTAATGTTTTAATTGTATCGGCCCAAAGTCTTTCTTGGCGGCCGCCATGACAGAGCCACCATGATTTGGCCACCTGCATTTTGGTACATTCTCTTTCCGGCAAGATTCTGTCGTTTGTAACCTTGTTTTTTTTTTGACTGGTAAAATTGTTTTGCATCTTGTAAATGCCTTTTCCAAAATCTAAATTTGTTTTGTTCATGGTAAAAGTGTTTTCCTTTGAAATTCTGGTTTCCAAAATGTAAATTTGTCTCAAGTTTTGTCAAAGTGTTTCACAATTTGTCATTTTGGTAATTATGGTTTGCACTTCCCAGCCACCGTACAGCTATATGTTTTTGTTATCAAATGAGATCCTTCAATTGAAAACATAGAAGGCTGAGGTTTTGCTTCTATTGGCTCTTGTCTGGAGGAGATTTTCCATTATACACATGTAGCATTACCTCTTCAGCTTTATGTGCTATTAATTACAAGACATTTTCTTATGTGCTATTTTTAGACCCAGTTTAAAGTGCTGCCCTTTTTTATTTTATTTTATGTGTTGGTCGAGTGTCTCTACCTTCTTTTAAATTGTAATGATGTAAGCTAATAGAGCCAGTTTTTCTGTTTTTGGTATTAATGAACAGATGGTAAATGGACTGTCCTAGTCTCCTGTCAAAGCCCTTTTTACACCCCATGTCACATTGACCCATTCACACACTGACGGCGGAGGCTGCTGTGTAAAGTGTATACCATTCTACAATTAATTTAGCGGATGCTTTTGTCCAAAGGGACGTACCACTGAGAGCAAGTACAGCAAAGATCTAGAAAGAAGGAAACAACGTCAGTAAGTTCTAACAAACAGCTTTAAGCCTGATTGGACACAAGGTGTTGACAGGCAGTGCAGCAGCTGTTAATCATCATCATCATTTACAACATTGACAGCTTCTTGGGTGTATTGTGATTAACACCAGCACCATCCTCAATATCATCATCAGTGTCAGTCCCATCACTATGTTTGAGTGCAAAGGTGCTAATGAAAGAGCTGAAGGCTTTAGTTTTTTCTTAATGGTAGAAAGGGAGTCAGGACTCTACAGATCAAATGAACACAGAGGGGAAGAGTCCCGCCTATTTGTGAAGGTTTCACTGGCAGAGCGTAGTGGGCTGGGGAGGGGGGGAGGGGGGTGTACACCTGGATATGCCATCAGTATACCAGCACACATTCACATGCAGCTTGTATCGCAGTGAGAGCCGTTTGGGATGCAATTATTTCCCCAAGGATATCTGTAGAAGCTGGAGGTCGATCCCCTCACCTTATTAAGCCACAGCCCCCCCTCAAGAATGCAAGACAGAAGTAGATAAGAGGATCTTGTATTTGATGTCATATACAATTACAAATGTCCTACTTTGCAAAAAAACCATAAGAAACAGGATTGAGACCTCGGTATGTAGCGCTGGTCTCAGAAATCCGTAGCATAGTTCAGTATAAATGAAATCTTCTATAAACACGCACATTTTTTAAAACCAAACGTAATGTAAAATCTTGGTGTTCAGGAAAAAAAGTCAAACATTTTGCCAAATGAAGAGCTAGGATTTCCCATTATTACAACATTCAGTTTTATCTTCTACTGTGTGCAATCCAGCCGGATATAAATGTGTTGTCATCTGTTGTGGACCCAGTTATTTGAGGCTGTTCATGACCCCTCATATTGAGTCAGAATAAAGAAAGGGTTAAAAACAAGGTCAGGAGTCATTAACCTTTACAGTGTCACAGAGTCATACTCCAAAGATCAATCATGTACAGATCAATATTAGATCCCAAGGTGAGTGATACTTTTTTTTTTTTTTTTTAAACAGTCTCCAGCAGCAGAAAACAATTCATCTTAAAAACAAGGCCACCTCACAGCTGCCTCCACACATCATAAAAGTAGGACACCCCACCAAAACAGACGTTTCTGTAAACTGAGTTGTGATTTGTTTTACTGTTTGTTTTTATTGCGGCTGTATTTCACCCTGCTGAAATGTAACCAGAGAGGATGAAAAAAAAGAAAAGAAATAAAAAGTCGTGGGCCTGTAGTGAATGACAGCTCAGGATTTTGTTTACAGGGTTAGTGGAGGTGTGACAGATGGGCCTCCTCCACACTGCTCACAGTTTGACAACATACCTGCAGCACCACACAGAAGGACCGCCACACACACACACACACACACACGCACGCACGCACGCACGCACACACACACACACACACACACACACACACACGCGCACACACACACACACACACACACACACACACACCTGAGCTCAAACATCTGTTACAGGCTTTTACAGTGTGGCTATATGATTAAGTGCATTATCAGATTGTACAAAATGATGACTTTAAAACCCTGAAAGGGAATTTTCCTGTTGTCCTGCATGTTTCTGTTTGAACACATGAATTTTTAATTGCAGTCCCTTCTATTATATTTATAATTCAATATATGCTAACAACACTAACCTCACTTATACATCTAAAATGATCAGGAGTTTACAGTAAAGAATGAAACCACTTTTCTGAGACTGTTCGATTCACGAGTTATATAATGAATTAAAGTCTAAATGGTAGATGGACTTGAGCTTGTATTGTGCTTCACTAGTCTTCTGAATCCTCAAATCCTCAAAGCACTTTCACACCACAGGTCACACCTACACATCCACACACTGATGGCAGAGGCTACTATGTAAAGTGTCCATCAGAATATGAACTAGTATCTATACAAATTCACACATTGCTGACGAAGCAACTGGAGCAACTTGGGGTGAAGTGTCTTGCCCAAGGACACATCGGACATGTGGCCACAGGAGCTGGGGATCAAACCCCCGACCTTCTGGTTGACAGACAGCCGACTACACACACTGAGCCACAGACTTAATAAAAAAAAAACCCTCCCTCACTGGATTAAACTCTGATCCACACAACATAAGCATATTATGAAGACACTTGGAGGTTGTAAATATATGATTTGATGATTTAAGACATATGTTGCATCCACTTCCATTGTTTGTACAACACAGTACCAGTAAAGGGAAAACTCACATTTCATTGCGTTGAGTTATTATGATTTAGAAAATGAATTGAAGTCTGCAGACAGACATTCACACTGAATTGAATTGTCAATGTGTGAACTCAATAAGAGATATGATACATACTAAAAAGGCATTAGATCCTATCTGATGTTTTTAAAACCTCTATTCACCCACTTTCATCTGATACTTAGCTCACACGTTAAAGTCTACAATTCACTTAGCAGACGCTTTTATCCAAAGCGACGTACATCAGAGAGTGAGTACAACACAAGCAAGGGTCCAGAGAGGAGGAAACAGTGTCACACAGGCCGTGCACAGAGGCAAAGCACAACCTTGACGGCAGTTCTTGAGAGTGCTAATCAATATAGAAACCATCTAAAAAAAAAAGTCGTTATCAAACAAAAGCATCGTCAACATCATCATTAATAATATCAAAACCGTTGTCATCATCATCATTAAGGTCGCAGGTATTCATGAAAGAGTCGGGTCTGCATATCTTCTCATATGATTGTCCAAAATTGTAGAATTTAAGGGGGCATGAAGCAGCATCCACGACGAGTGCTGTACAGCTGCCACAGGTAAAGCTGGAAGGCTTGCGATGAGTCACGTTCCCATAGCAACGCCTCAGTCTGGGAAGTTATCGCATCATCTCTTGCTCAATGTGGAAGTAAATATCATTTACATGGGGTCTGTAAGTGCTGGACAAAGTGATTATGAAGCCTCTTTTATCTGCTGCTGCTTCTGCTGCTATAAAATTACACTTCAGTGGAAAACAATTGTATTCTATTTATGGCGTCCGTGCGACTGGAGGAATATTTTTGTGCAGCATTTAAAAGTTTTAATGTCGATCATTACATCTTTGCACGCAATTTTGATTCCTTCTAGGTCTCTTCCACCCTCACATGGATCATGTTTAATGGAACCAGAGAGGAAGGCAGATTGGTTTGGTCCACTGCAGGTGTCTGGACCCCTCTGTCAGACCCTTTGCTTTGTTCACAATGAGCCCTCTTTTATCTGCAGACCTAAAGGATTGGACGCAGAGGTAGCAGGGGTGAGGAAGCAGCATAAATAGATTGCTTTGACCCAATGAGGACAGAGCACATAAAGGACTCCTTTAGTGTTTTATTAATGACCCAGTAGGCTGTGCCTGGCCTATTTATTGATTTCCTCATCAATCCCTTCACATAGTCAAAGACCTTCCTCCTCAAGCATTGAGATGTATTTAACCAAGTCCTGGATGCCTCTGCAAAAAATATTAGGGCTTCAGCATTGTATCAAACTGCGAACAACAGAGTTTTTATTGGATTTGAGGAGCATTCCTTTAATTCGGAAACCCATTGTTATTGCAAAAGGTTGTGACCGCAGGGAAATTGTCTTTCTGTGCTGTGCAGAAAGAGAGCAGTACAGAGTGTAACCTGAGTCTGAGTGGAACAGATTGACAGTGAGCCACTAAGCACATCGAGCAGACACACTGCATTCATTATCATTAGGCCACAGGAGCGCTTTGAAGCCAGCCAGGGCTCCAGTGGGCAGACAGAGCAGGCCAGCAAAAAGCTTCTGCAGCCGCCTCGTCCAAATGTGCAGAAACACTGAGGAAGAAAAGACGACTTCACAAAGCTTTCACATGGCAGGGTGTGATGAAACTGGCCCGGCTCCGTCAGAAGCGATGCTGTGCAGAGTTCACAACTGCTTTCTAAGATTAATTTTCCACTGCACATAAAAGGCTATGTTCACAGTATTACAATACTTGGACTTATATTGAAGATAGATGATGTAAAAAAAAAAGTATTTCTCATGAAACCAGATTATTTTAGTAAGAAAAACTTGTGTTACATCGTGACTCCTTTCAAAGGATGGAAATCAACTTTGTTTATGAGAATGAAACTTTATCATGGACTTCAAATCTCTACAAATATCTCAATTTCCCCTTTTTCAAAAAGTGTTCAAATCCTAAAACGAGGTTCTTCATCATGAGTTGTTCGTCTGTCATCCCAGAATGAATTAGACTTCAGTATAGACAAATCTCTTGTGAAAATTCATACTAAACATTTTTTGGAGTTGAGATGTTATACTTAAATAAGCTCCAGGAAAAGCTATTCTATGCGCTGTGGTTGAAGGTCTTTTAGGGGAAATGTTGATAGTTCTCGCAATTTTGCCCTTTGTCAGATTTGATTATTTTTCAAAATCAGTTTACTCAAACTAAAGGAGGTGCTTTCTGTGGTTGGTTTGTCATAAAAATCTGAACAAGCAGTATTTAACCACTAAATCACGATTCATCTCACTTTTAATCGCATGTTTGAAATTCCATTATTTCGTTGTTTTTTTACTGTCTGAAGCTGAGAGTAACTGGCTGTTTGAATTCAACCCTGCTTTTATTTTGAAATAAAGGACCGTCTGGTAGATCGAAAGTTACAACATGAACTTAACGACGGAAAAAGGAACTCGTTACAGATCAAAACTAACTGAACTAACAGCGAGAAGGAAGAGCGATATGTTTGATGTCATAAGGTGGCGATTACTTTTGAATTATCAACTGAGCCGTCTAAGACTTTTCAAATCAGAACACCGACCCTGCCTTTAAGTACCTTGTTTCAGGTACAAAGAGTAATGAATCTATCATGTACAGTGCTGCTTGTCGTCTGTTACAAACCCTGCAGTTTAATGACCCTCTGCAATTACACTGTACCATTACACCATTACAGCGTGACACAGACACATCTCATGGTGTGCTGCTCACATTTAGGCCGGTGGCAGGTCAAGCTGAAGTTAAGATTTCTCCTTCAATTTTTTCTCAGAAGTTCCACATGAAATGTATTGTTAAAAGACAATTCCAATCATATCTTGATGGCCTTGTGACATGAGGATGTGCTTGCTGTAACTGAAGTAACACTTTGTGCATTCAAAATGTAATCATCTGCATAAACTCTGCTAATTCTATCATAAGTAGCTAACTAGCTTAAAACCTCAGGCTTACTTGACCCAGTGTTACTGTGACAGTAGTTGCTTTTCATACTTAGTTTGGTATTATATCAAAAATTGCATTTTTCATGGGTGGTTCAGTCTGTAGCTGTGTAGTATTTCTTCACTGTGAGGGAAAAATAAGTTAATGTATGAAAATGAAGCTAACGTTACCGGCTAATTCTGCTCTAGCAGTGGTTTTATTTGCATGTACTGTATATCACATAGACCAAATAAAGTTTTTATTAGAGATAAAGTACTGTCTGTCATGTGCTTGTGCTAGTTCTAAAAACATATTCTCTTGTGACATTATAATGTTGAACCTGGTTTATTCATCGAATTTCTGATATATGCCTTATTGCTTAAGGCGCACTCACACTAGGCCAAGCTGCTAGGTAAGCACGAGTGTCCCCCCCCCCACCCCCCACTGACCTGCACTGACCTGCACTGACCTAACCTCTTATACATGATCACATCGTAATACGACACAGCACAGGGGTCTCAGAGTCAGCACAATGGAGAACAACACAGATACCACAGCTGCATCTTTACTGACCCTGTAAGTCATGTCCATGTTGCGTACCCGGGGCTCGTGCTCGTGCATGAGAAACCTTAACATGCTGAAGACTTCCTCCTCAAACCGTGCCAGCTCCAAGGAAGTGTACCGGTACGGAGCACTCACACTAGTCAAATGAACTGTAAAAACATGCAGATTGGCTATGAGTGCTCCCTTAGTTTACTATCTAGCAATGACCAAAGGTATGAAAGGGCACACACTTGCTCTCACATAGTGTGTGTGGTCTATTTCCAACCCAAAAAAAGTGAAAAATACGGATATGATTCTTTTATCAAAAAGAAAATGATGGTATTCGTTCAGTTCTAACTCCTAATTCATGGAAGAAGACCCTAAACATTTTCTGTTAACAGTGAGAGCAGAAATGTTTGCCAGATCTCATGAATATCTGTTTCTGTGACACGGTCGGACGAAACAAAGATGCATATTATTTTTGATGAATCAACTTAACAGATGTAGCGATACGCTAATTCGCATTATCTGTCCATGATTTCCTGATCATCTTGAAAATGTGCTTTACCATGACTTCATTTAAAACGGAGGACATTTATTACAGCAGATGTGGCGTTTACAGCGTGTGTGGAACTGAACGGGTTTGCAGCGTTGCATTTTCAAATGTCCTTTACTGCCAGTGAACATATTATTGGATCTGTAATTTCAACAGCTGCCCCCCCCCCCCCCCCCCCGTGCCCAAGCCCTTTGCCATAGTAAACACACAGTCAAAGCACATGACTCACTCTTCTCGAGCTCCATTTTCTCTTTTCCTCCCTGCCACACACACACACACACACACACACACACACTTATAAATGACCCAGAGCTGAATTCCCAAAGGTAGCAGTGGTTTGTCCTGCCTGCATCTCACAGCAGCTTGATCCTCTTCTACTCGTCCTCGTCTCATCTTCACTGCGACCCGTCACTCTTAAGGACACTGCTCCCCCAGAACACCCTGTATCCCCAAGCAATCTGCTCACACCATCCTCTAAGGTCTCTTTTCAGGTTCTGATGCTCTTAAAGGTGTGGACTTCAGGGTACGGAGCAGGAAAGTACTTGAAGTGTTCACCGGAGGCTTTCTGACAAAGCAGAGGCCCACTGTCATTGGTTATTCATAAGGAGTTAAAAGCTGCATCGTGGAGTCTTGTATTGACATGTTGGGGATTACAAAAAGTAACATGAGGACTGCAGAAGTCACTGGTCTGCATCGCACAAGAGAGTCACACTCTCCCCCCTTTTTTTTTTTTTTTTTTTTTGGAACGTACAGTCAATGCCCCGGCTGCACAGCTCAGGAGCCAGGAGAACAGGACTATACTTGTTCCAGGCAGATCCCAGGTGTGATCATGTGTGTGTTGTCTCATCTCACTCTGCAGCTAGTCCCACGTGCAATTACAAAAAAAACAACGTTTGTGCTTTTTATGGAACCTGGGTCAGATTGTAGAAAATAAAAAATGTTATACGAGTTTGTTGTTAGCCTCTGCTGTGGTTGTCTTCTTTTGGTTGATTGTTGATTGTTGAGATAACACTTGTTATGAGTTGACGCTATACAAATAAAAATTGATTGGTTGATTGATTGTTGGTTTTTTCAGGGGGGTGGGGGGGTTATGTTTATTTTGTGTTGGAGTATATGTTTTTTCGCCGTCTTGATATGTGTTGTGTGTTTTTGTTCTTGTTTGGTTTTTATTTTATATACACAGGCAGGATTCGAACCCTGGTCGCGCGCTTTTGAGGACTTTAGCTTCTAGACTACCTAACCCCCCCTGCTTTGTTGATCTGGTTGCTTGTTTGCGTCCTGTTGTTGTTTTTTCTGCTTGTTTGTTTTGGTTTTGGTTGAAGTTGTTTTTGTTTGTTTGCTGTTGTTTAACTTTATTGTTGTTTAATTCATCCATTTCGTTTCTGGTGTTGTTGTTTAGTTTGGATTCTTTTGTACGTCTGATGGGGAGGTGGACACATACAGTATGGCAAAGATGCTCCCTGTTGTTGCCGTGACAACGAAGAACTACTACTGCTACTTTGATGGAACCTGTGTTCAAAGTAATACAGAGGGATTGATCTGCTTCTTGAAACATGTGAAGCAGTGAGCTCATTGGCTCATTTACTGCAGCATTCTCATCCATCAATAAAACCATCTATCAGCGCTTCAAACAAAAAGGCCACAAATTGAGGTCCTCTGCTTGGACCCTTCATGGGGCTTCATCATTAATTCAGATGCATTTTGCAGAAATCAGTATGATTGAACTTTTCTTCACAGCTGTGGGCGACCAATTAATCAATGTCTTGGAGGCACGCCGGCTTCAGTTGTTTCGGCCTGTCGTGCCAGGAACGATTCGGCCACACTGGTAGATGTCATTACTTTTTTAGCTTGGTCCATGCAGTATTAACAAGTGTTGCGTAACCCTAATCAGGGAAGTAAAGTGAGGCTTTGAGAAACCGCCACACCAGCGAGCAATTTCTCGTTAATCTTTAATTAAGCATAAGGTGCAGCGTGGATTCATCCGTTCTCGACGGGCGCTATTTTCAGCCACCATCGCCCACTCTCCCCCCCCCTCTCTCTGGGGAAACAGAGCGAGTCTTAAAAAGCAAAGAAGAGGCAACCAAACATTCAAGACCAAGCATGATTAGATTAAAAAAAACAAAAAAAACAGCCATTTTAAAGAGTGTGCTTGTTTTGATTGTCCACATGCAGACTGACATGAAGAAGAAAAAAAGTGTCTGCAACACGTGGCGTTGCCAAAAAAGTATATTTAATTGACTTGGCAGAGACAGATTGTCCCATCCATTACCTGTGTGCTTTGGCACTTCTTATTTCACACATGATGGGAACACATGGTCACACATTTTCTCATGGACTGCCTCACACCCACTCTGGTGCGCTCCCTGTGAGGCAGCCCCCGCCCTGACATCTCTCCACTAATGCATGTCCACAGGTCCTGTTTGTGCATGTGTGTGATTTGGGCCTGTGTGTGTGAGAAGCATTGTCTCTGAAATAGCAGAGTTGTAAACCAGCATTTCCCATCATGAAAAATATATCTCTGGTGTCGGGCTCGGTGTCCAAAGTCTTGACAAATGTCCGTCAAATTGTGAAATGTTCAAGATTTATACATCCATTACCAAGGTGTCCAGTTTTATCCTCAATTAAAAAAAAAAGAAATGGTTAAATACATAGGTTCTACTTTAATTAGCCCCTCGAATAAACCAGCCATAGTGCATGGATAAATAAATCATTGTGCAACAAGCTCACTAGCCATAGCTTTAATCAAATAAAGTGTATCTTTTGAACTGTGTCTCCTTGTCCCCAGAAGTGCCTGTAAGCACACACCAAACACACACACACACACACACCTAATACAATACTGTTTTCGAAAAGGGACACATAATCTTTTAGTTTCCGTGCATGTTGTAGCTGCAGTGTATTCCATCTTTCACAGGACAGTCTGTTCAGTCTTGTGAGATGTGCCAACGATTGGACCACACACCTCTGGGTAATCCAGTGACAGCCTGCGTGAGGCTGTCGCCGCGGTGGTCCAGTAGCATCAGCTGCTTTTATACTATCTGGGTCACTTCAGCCCATGGAGGTCTGCCTCTGTGATAACCCCTATTTTCACTTCAGAGCCGCTCATATGCTAGTCAGACTTTTCTTTTTTTTTTTCTTTTTCACAAATGTGTCAATGTGAGTGGTGTACCTCATGGTGTCGGATGCTCACAGCACTTTAAAAGTCCTAATATGACGATGGTCCAAAGTTGTGATGTCACAAAAGCACAGACATTTATCAGACATTGTGTCCTGTTTTGATGGAAGCTGAAACATTTGAATGTAAATATCTGTATGCTCATAATGGCCGACTAAATCACGCTGAATCTTGAACTACTAGAAGGAATTGTGAAACGCCGCTGCATGAAGAGGAAAGTTGATTTCAGAAAACGATGTTGATGAATTGGCTCAGTTTGCTCACACAGCAGACACTTTTCATTATACTTGTTGTTTTATGAAACAAGGACATTTTGTACTTTTTACAGTTTTCACCATGTTTAATCCCTCAGGTGAAACACAGCTGTATGACAAGTTGTCCTTTACTTACTGCAGCCAGTCTGCAGGGGGAGCTCTAAATATGTTGGTGTCACTCCCAGGCAGCAGTTGCTCTGTCCATTTTAATACACAGTCCATGGTAAAGATAAACACTCTTTTTTTCTCTTTTTATTTCTCTTTTATCTCAGTCCCTTCCTTTTCTCAAAATAATCATCTGTTAGTTTGTTTGATAGAAGGTAAATCAATCATTTGTTCAAGCGTGTTTCCTTCGATCCTTTTTTTTCATACTGTGATAATGCAATAAACATTTTGTGACAAAAAGTTGTTTCATGAACCTTTTAAATGTATCATCAGCAGAAGCTGCATCCACTGAAACCAACACTTCATCTAAATTTGTGATTTTGTTTCCCCAAATACCTCCAAAGCAGCCCCTGTGGGTTATAAACAGCACAAGATGATGCGTTCATGATCAAGTTCACAAAGCTTCATCTCCCTAAATCCACCCAGGATGTTGTTAATGTAACAGTTAGTTATTATCTTTTTTTATATATTTATATAGCTTAGTGTGGGCGTTTTGTAGAAATCTGTCTGCGTCACAAAGCCGTTAGTTGACTTGGACTGAGTTGGAAAAGATTTTGTGAAATTTGAACAATGTTTTTACCCATTGGTCTGTTCATGTTAATACAAAGAAAAGTACATTTCATTCGATTTATGGGAGTTTGAAGCGTTCTATGTCTGGAAATGTGTCCTCATCACTCAGCGTTTTTTAAGCTAATGAAATGCTAAACAGGTGTAATATGAAGAGTGTGTGAAAGGAGGGAATCATTATTTTTGATGGGATTAGTAGTGTGGGAAAGAAAAGTACTGTGAGGGTGGAAGTCTACACGGTGTAAGGCATTGGAGTTAATGCTGAACACAGTATTTGATTTAAACCTCGTCTAATATTAATCCCCGTTTGTTGGCTCCCAAGAGGCGAAATGATCTCATAGAAGGAGATACTTTGATGCTGTGGATCAGATAGTGAGGGGATGTTGTGGTTTTATGTAAAACAGGATTATTTTTGGAAAATATATCTCTCAGTTTGGGTTCACAAAATTAGATGAATTAGTCAAATATGATAGATCAGACAGCTTCATGCAGGCAGGAGCACGTTCATTGAGTTCTAATTTTAACTTTTTCGCCCTATGCCAATGCTGTATGGGAGTGCATTCTGTATTCAGCGAGAGAAAGTGCCATCTATGTTTGGCAGCTCTCCACTGGTGATGCACAACAACTTTTTTTGAATTTTAAATAAAATGTCAAATGGAAATATCCCTCCCTCTCTCTCTCTCTTGCTCTCTCGCTCTCTCTCTGGGACAATATATGAAATGTCACAGTGAGGGAGCACCAGGTACGACAGCTTGAGTGACTGCAGATAACACCCTTATCTCCAAGAGTCACCCAAGGTCCAAGAGGGTGAAGGGGAGGATTATATGGTGGGGGTGGAGTGGGGAAAAAAGGGGTCTCCTGCAGGTACAGTAATTCAGACACTCTGAGTGTTAGTCCATAAAAAGTATGTTATCTGCTCTGACCGTCCACTGGTTCAGATATTGATCGTGTGCGTGGATGAGAATTTCATCCTCGACTTATTAAACCTGAAGGAAGAGAGGGTGAGCTGTGTGAACTCTTTATTTAAAAGAAGTTAGAGCACAGAGTTTGATAAAGTTCATTTGAGCATTTTTCACTTCCATTCTTTGTACTGTCAGATTTATTTATCTATCTTTAAAGTGTCCTTTGTCCTGTTCCAACGGGTGACAAGGCAGGGCGACAGGAAGGACAGTTTATCAGCCAGACTCTTTTACTCCAGCCATGCTGTTGTAATTCGTCCAGATTGTGGTTTGACATGAACTTGCCAGTTATTCATGCCATGTGTGAGAATGAACCCCCATACCATCTTAATGCTAGCTTTTGAGCTGAGTGCTGATAACATGCAGGATGGTTCCTCTCCTTTTTAGCCCGGAGAAAGGGGCGTCCAGGATTTCTAAACAGTAAGTCAAATTTTGACTCCTCAGACCTGAAGAAGGATTTCCACTTCACCTCAGTCCATTTTTAATGAGTCCAGACTCTGAGAAGGCGGGAGTATTTGAATCTGGTTTAAGCATGATTTCCTCTTTGCATAGTAGAGTTTGAGGAAGCACTAGTGGATGCAGTGACAAACTATGCTACTTGACAATTTTTTTTGGAAGTGTTTCTGTCTTTTTTAATGCATGCATGTCTGAGGGCCAAAAGAGCCAAGTCGGTCGATACTGTATTTTTGCCTTTATCACTGCCTAGATATTTCTTTTTTTTTGTTAAGATTTTTTGGGGGGCTTTTTTATGCCTTTATTTTAGAGATAGTACAGTGGATAGGGTCGGAAATCAGGGAAAGAGAGTGGGGAATGACATGTGGGAAAGAAGCCATAGGTCAGATTCGAAGCTGGGCCGTCCGCTTGTAGGACAACAGCCTCCAACCACTGCGCCACCAGCGCCCCACTGCCTAGATATTTCTAAATGAACTCTGAATCTTTTAATGACATGATAAACTGTAGAATATGAAGTCCACAGAATCTGAAAGCAATGTTAAAAAACTTCATTCTTAAAGTGTTGGAAAAAATAATAATTCAAGAAAGAAAACGGTTATGTCCAGCTCAGATCAAAGAGCTGTAATTCTATAGGTTTTATTACGACAAGACCTTTTTTATATGTTTGGATGAGTTGTGTACTTACGTGATCCCTAAAAGTTTCCAACAATGTTCAAACCTGGAGAACTCCTGTTTTCATTCAAGAAAGTGGTCGGCTCCATTGAGTTGCCTGTAAACCACAAAATGTTCAAGACAGGATTCTAGAGAGGAGGAAATGTCAGTAAGTGCAAACAAACAGTTTTAAGGCCACTCAGACACACAGGGGCTGACAGGAAGTGAACAGAGGCAGATCACTTTTTTTCCTTTTTTTTTACTAATTCACAGTTAATACACCATCATCATCAACAACAACAACAACAACATAGTTGTTCCTTAGAGTTCTGATTGGCATCAAAACCATCCTAAATTTTGTTACCATCATCAATATTAAGTGCGTAGGCATTCATGAAAGAAGTGGGTCTTTAGCTTTTTCTTGAAGGTGCAAAGGGTCAAACAGAGTTTGGTTGTTTGTTTGTGGGGGGGGGGGGGGCAACAGAGAGAGAGAGGAGTCTAGGTAGAGAATAAGGGCCCTGATGCGCAGTGGGTGGGAGGGAGTGCAGACCTGGATGATAGAGTTTAAATGAGGAGGTGTCGTTTTGTAAGTGAGCAGCAGGGTTCTACATTTGATGCAAGCAGTAACTGCTTAGTTGATGCTACAGTGAAGCATCCACTGACGGTCTGAAAAAAGTGGACAAGTGATCAATTCAGATTTTTGATGATTTTGAGAACCAAAAAAGATAATTGGTGGTATGTTTGTGTGGTTTGGTCTGATTGTGATTATTTCACCTGTTACTGTCAGTCACTTGATATCTGACCTGGTGCATTGCGGGAAACAGTGGGAGACTGGTCTGATGCATACTGTAGATCAGTTTGACATCAGGGTAATTTTGGCATACTGCATACTGTGTTTTGGCCAAATCAGTACTTACTACTAGTATAGTAGGCAATTTGTAAACAGCGCCTGTGATGATTCTTACTGATTACCAAACATGTGTAAAATGAATTAAGTGTACACACACAGATTTATGCATCTATTGACACAAAATAATGTATTGAAAATAACCCTCCCACCAAGTTAAATAAAGCTGAGCAGAACTCAATGTTCTCATCGCACATTGTGACATGTGTCAACAGTCCTATAGGGCGAGATATGACATCCTATTCTGAGAGATGACATCTGTAAGTTCAAAAAGTGTCTTGGAGACGTTACATTACGTTGCAAACCCCATGGTGCCACAATGAATAAAGCATGACGGAAACAGAGAAAGTTGTTGGCGGAGATGAACAGATGCAGTCACTTCTCCCCTGACCTAGATTTTTAGTTATGGGGCGTCATTTAGTCTGTGTTAATGTGTTACCTCCTGTTCTCTCTTCACAATATCTCATTCCTCGTCTGGACTGATACTTGGAAAATCTTCAGATACCTAAGATAAGAAAAGTTTTTTAAGTTAGTGCAACATGGAGATGGAGCTGCTGTTCACTATCAAATCTCCTCTAAGACAAACACATCCTTAAAGGAGACATTTTGTTGACATAGCTCACATAGTTTTCCTCTGAATCATTGAGAGGACCCTGATTTCTGGAAATCTATTCGACTTGATACACAGGAATTTGTGTTGTGATGTGCAACAGTCTTCTTTGTTACAGGATCTTGACTTTATAAGCTTGTGACCTTTATATCAAACCAATACCACTCAACCACAGACCCTAACCCGATCCTTTAGTCCATTCAAGTTCAAGATTCAATCACAGCTTCTTCGGGGTGAGTTATAGACTGTTTGTCTTTATAGGGTTTTTAGATGTTTAAACTAAGGAATATGTTTCGAGCAGATAAGTCCACAAACACTTTCTTCTTAACCTTTAAGTCTCCCTTTAGACAGCTTTTATTAACCTATTTTGACATCGGGCCATTAAAAGTAAGCACTAAAGGGTCAGCCTGTATACAACCTCAATCTGTTGTCCTGTTAAAAAACATAAGAATATATTTTTTTAAAGTAATATTTACTTTATTTCATAATTGAGTAGACTGTGTTTTTTTTTCAATGGTAAATGGGCTTGAGCTTGTATTTTGCTTCACTAGTCTTCTGACTCCTCAAAGTGCTTTTACACTGCAGGTCACACCTACACATTCACACACTGATGGTAGAGGCTGTTATCTAATCCTGTTTGTACACATTCACATGTCACTGATGAAGCAGTGGTAGCAACTCAGGGTTAAGTGTCATACCTAAGGACACATCGGACATGTTCCTGCAGGAGCTGGGGATTGAACCCCCGACCTTCTGGTAGAGAGACGACTGACTCTACCAACTGAGCCACAGCCACCCCATGTGTAGCAGTTTGTAATACAGATAGACATGTCCTCTAAAGCTAGAGTTCAAGAACTGTTAGAATATCACATTCGGTTAAAAAAAATAAAAAATAAAAAACAAGACATTAGAAGGCTTTGTCTTTTTATACACAGTCATGTCTTCACAGCATTTAGTTAGTTTGTAACGACTTCTTCTACTATAGATCTTACATTTATAAAGGACACATCTTAACATCTTTTGACCTTCAAATCACCAAAACGAGGTTAACTGCATCCCCTACTGACGTCATTATACACACGTTTGTCTTGCTTGCTTAGGGGTTGTTTTAACTCAATGTGCACAGATATCCTCCTGTGGTGTGTCCATGTAGGGGGGTGAGGGACGGGAGTCTTACTCAGAGTGGGCTGGATAGGTAAGGAGAAATGGAGGTTTGTTAAGGGTTACATTTACGCTTGCTATGGATTTCCTCCTCTGGTCTCTAGGGCAGCAGAGCGAGGCAGACGCACACAGAGTCATAATGACGTCTGATTGGACGGGGCTCGGAAAGTGCTCGGGTCAAAAGGTCAGGAGTGGGGTGAACACCCCCACGTCACACTCCTTGGATGTTAAATATAGGGCAGCAGGTCGATTAGAGGGGACGTTATGTGCAGACCTGGAGCGGCGGGATTGTTTTCATGAATTGATATCTTCCTGGAAGCAAAATGGCGAGAAGGGGAGGGGGGGCGGGAGACAGAGAAATGATCTGCATAGGTCATTAAAGCACACTCATAGCTGTGCACATAACGATGGAGTACAGCGCGTTAAAACACAACCACTTTCACTCAGCTGAACTTTCTGTCCATCAACGCTAACGCATCGTTAATGTCCAAATGACCTTTTGTTGATTGGAATTTTTTAGCCATCAAATGATCCAGAAAACTACTAAGAAGCTGTTTTTTTTCTGCCTGTGTTACACCTGTGAGCAGACTGAGTAAAGACATGTATCATTCATCAATATTCAACGACACAGCTGTCGAGCTCGAGGGAACGCCAGAGCTTCAGTCTCCTCATGTGTAACTAACCCCAGGATGTCCCTTTAAACTGCACTATGGATTTTTACCCTCTGAGACGCCAAACAAAGAATAATTAAACACATGAGCCAGGATCCACTGCAGTTTTACTGGATCAGGTCTGGTCTTTTTTTTTTTTTTTTTTTGTACAGATACAGAATAGGAGTTTGAATAATGGAATTACAATTCAGAAGAATTTAGGGTCAAAACAATAAATTATGACATGCACAAGTGTAAACAGTCATTCTAATTGTAAATGACTCATAACGGCGCTGTTGCCTCACAGCGAGGAGGTTCCTGATTCGAATCCCCGCCTGCCAGGAGCGTGTGGAGTTTGCATGTTCTCCCTGTGCATGTGTGGGTTCTCTCCAGGTACTCCGGCTTCCTCCCACAGTCCAAAGAAATGCTCGTTAGGTTGATTGGTGACTCTAATTTGCCTGTAGTTGTAAATGAGTGTCTGGTTGTCTGTCTCTATATGTCAGTCCTGTGAGTGATTGGTGAACAGTCCAGGGTGTAACGCTGCGTCTCGCCCAATGACAGCTGGGAACGGCACCAGCCCCCCCATGACCCAGAACAGGAAAAGCAGTAAAGATAATGGATAAATGGATGGATTAACAGATTTGACTGTGACGATAGTGATACGATTACGAGGTGAAACTTTGAAAAAGCAAAATGATCAAATACCAAAATACATAAACTGAAGTCATAATTTTGTAAGATATGAGGGCAAACATATAACGTAATGAGTCAAAATCAATAGATACAGAAGAAAAGTTAAGTGCGGCGGGTCAGAGTCCAACCAGGGCCGTGCACTCCGAGGACAAGGGCTTCTGTATGTGGGGCCCGTCGAGCCACAAATTATGAGATCCAGAATCATACAGTGAAAACATATGCTGGTTGGTAAAGATTATGAGATAGTTTTAAGTGAGGACAATACACCAAAGTGATGATTTATGAGGTCAAAACCATATTTGGACTACATTAATAAACAGATAAAGACAGAATAAGACCTTAGTTCCAATTATGATACTAAAATATGACTCAATAAGTTGAGATGATAACAGATTTTTGAGATGTTAGGTTGAATATATGTTACCAAACAAACAAATGGGGCTGTCATGGCGGCAGATGGAGAGAGCGTCTGGCTGTGCCCTCATTGGTAGTTAACTTGAATGTTTATTCTTTCTTAACCCTAGAGTTTTAGCATCATAGCTAATCTGTAATACATCATTGTGTGTGTGTGTGTGTGTGGTTTGTTTTATGTGCTCTGCTGTCATTTATGTGAGCTGTATGCGCACTGATGCTTTTTTTTTTTTTTACACAAACTTAAGTTCCTAACAGATAAATAAAGTTATTTGTAATGAATTGAAACTAAAAGTAGTCATTCCTTATCCACAAAACAGTGAGTATGGGATGGTTAGTGTTGTAGTACTCAAAATCGTTCAGGGTCTCAAGACCGGTCTCGGGACCACTTTTTGAAGGTCTCGTCTCTGAATCGAGTTTTTTTTCTATCATTACTGTGATCAGAAGAAAAACACCCCTTTTGATTCTTATCCTCCGGTTACAGCTGCAACCTTCGCGGTGTTACGGTCTAAGTGAGTGACACGCCCCCTAAACACAAGATGATCATTGTTTTCAGTGATTTTTCAGGTCTTGACTTGGTCGCTATCCCTAAATGTCTCGGTCTCGTCTAGAACTCCGAGCACTCTGGTCTCGGGTATGTCTCGGTCTTGGTTAGTGCGCTCATGACTACAACACTATATGGCGGTATGGCATGCTATGTAACGAGTATATTTATCATTGTCCTCTAAAACATTTGACCTATTCCTGTTTTTTTTGTTCTTACATAAAGAAGCTTCAAGAAAGACACAACTGCAGAAGAAAGAAGTTCAAATGTAAGTGTCGATTAGTTGATTATTTTCAGGTTTGTGACTAGAAACTACAGACAGAGACATCCAAGACATCCAATCATCTACAGCGAGATTCCTGCACACAGCGCATTGTGAGATATGTTTACTGACGGCAACAAATGAAGGAGAAAAGTTTTCGGATTGTAAAATTTAAAGCATTTCTGTCCTTTATTGCGTCAATGGTCAGACTGCTGCCGCTCACATGAACAAAAAACAGACCCCCCCCCCCCCCCCCCCCCCCGCAGCAGTCCCCCGGGTGAGTGGGCCTTACTGTCTCTGACATTTGAGCCACAGTGTGAAGGCACGCTGAGCTAAAGAGACGCAGCAGTGACCACCCGTCCAGAGGGGACGACACGCGGCTAACCCCTCAACTCCTGCCAACAAATAATTCATAGGGCTAACATTTACTTTGTTCAAACGCTGCCTGCTCTTTATCCTCCGCCCTGTCTGTGAACCTCAAAGTCCCTCTCGGAGCTGAATTATCCGTCTCAGTGAGGTATGTAGCAAGATAATGATTGAATAAACAAAGATGTGTCGTCAAATAAACTTTAATATATAGCCTACAGTAAGTGTACACTTTTCTAAGATGTACAGAAGTTAATTAATAATCCCTTGAAATTAAAGCTCAGCAGACAACAGCAGCCCAGGTGTCAGCGTGCTCCAAAGAGTGAGAGATGAAAAAGAGAAGCTGTTTAAAATTTGAAGACCTCATTTCCCAGAAATCATGTCGCATCAATAAAACTCACATGGCTACGAGCTGACTTCTTCTTCTTCTTCTTGGCTGCAGGGTTTTTTTTCACAGCAGGTTTAACCACTGATGCACTGAGCAAACAAAGGTAGTCACAAAAGTTCTTCTGCAAATTAAAAAAAACAACTCAAGAAACGAGCTGAGCTCAAGTGTTCAAGAAGGAACCAGTCACTCAGAAGATAGGGTTTTTTTCATCTTCTTTAGGGGTCTGGTTGAGGGTCTGAGGTCATCCGGTCCGTGGGCGAAGGGGCACTCTTCCGCCTGCAGGGGGCAGCGCTGAGGATGGTGGTCATGGAACCAGCAGGGGCGGGTTTTCATGGCACCAGGCGCAATGGGCTTCTTCTTGGCATCTGACCGAGAAGACTTCTTGTCCCGCCAGTCTCTGATGTGAACCCTCCCTCCTTCCACTGTAAGAGAAGGATGAAAGATCTACCTGTAAATCTTAAGTAACCACATCTCCTGAGCTGTCGTGTCTTGTAGGTTCCTCGGGGTTGTTGATAGGGGCGACCTGCTGCTATGGCTGCTATGCTGCTTTTGAGAATCCCTGTCTAATGTCGGATACGTTAAAAAAAAAGGACTCTGTTTTGTTCTGAGTTGAATCAATGAAGCATTATTGACGTGCTTCAGCTCTGACGCCGACATCTTCTTTATGGCAACATCAGCTAGACCATTCTTGAGGCCAAACCGACTGAAACTTGAAGTTGAAATAATCTAACTCGACGGCCGTTAGATATAAAGAAGCGTTCCTTTTTTCCTTCCTTACTATGCTGAGGAAGCTTGCACACATTATAAACATGATTTCAAATGTGAATTGAAGCGATAAAAAGGATTTGATGAATGTAGTTGTGTGCAGTCTATCTACCTCTGAAGACTTGGTGGTTGTTCTTGAGCAGCGTCTGAAGGCCTCCACACTCCTTCTTCAGGAGCTGCAGGGCCTCCTGCTCCAACAGGCCGGCAACCTCGCTCACAGAGAGGCTTCCTGGGAGGGGGGGGGGGTGGGTGGGGGGGGATGAAAGAACAGAGTGACAAAGAAGCGGGAGGAGGTCTGTCCATGTTACATTCATCAATATATTAACATGCTGCTTCAGGCACGCACTAAAATAATTATTATCCACTGTACAGCTGGTTGATATATACATCGGGACTTATAGAAAATTTAACAAGGAGGAAAAAAAAAAAAAACCTCAGTCAGTGTCTTTCAGTGTTAGCCAGGGCGCTGAAGTGTGCTCAATTAAAGCCGCTCCAACAAGCTGCCAGAGCAACCAGCATGCATTTTCACCGCTGCATCTCCCATCGGCCGCTCGAGAGCGTGAGTCATACTCGTCACTCCCCCACTGGGACAGTAAATTTAGCTACCGAAGAGCAAAAAGAAAAAAAAAAAAAACAGAAAGGATGGGTCCTGAAAACACAGAATCATATGCTCCAGGTTGGGAGAATAGTAAGCATAGATGTTTTTGTGTTCACAGGATCTCGCCTTTGAGCTCTGTTTCATGAGAATGTCTGTATTTCTGGCTGTGCCCTTTCTCCTCCCCTGACGAGAATTCAATCAGGGCTGACCTTTGGTTCGTACAAATGACAACCCCGCCCCTCCACCCTCCCCTCTCCTCCCCTCCCCTCCTCGTATCAGTGAGGGACACACCACAGGATTTCTGAAGCTCTTTTGTAGCGTTTCGTAACAATATTTGACTTTAATCTCGGGTGGCACTTCAGGAAATCCCCGCTACCTCGGAGATGATTGAACTTGAAAGCGTCGCATTGTGAAGTGCAGTGTCTCGTTCAAGTTCAATCGGTCAAACATAAGAGTGTACTATTTCAGAGTTAATGTTAATGTGCGGGGTTTTATATGCAAGTTTAATCACAGTGGTTTCACTTTCTTTTTTTCTTTTTATTTGTCTCTATGCCACTGAAACTTGTGAGAAAACATATTGTCGGCCCGAACACGTCCTAAATTTAGACGGTCCAGATAATCCCGAAAGTATGCGACACACTCCCACTTTCACAGACACTCAAACAGCCAAACACAGTCCTGTGCTGCGAGTGTGAATCTGGGCGGTCTGCCGTCCTACCGCCCAGACACCAGGGAGCTCCAGGCCGTAATACAATATCAATACAGCATTTAGAGCTGCCCTTTACTGCCTACATGTTAATGGAGATTAATGGACGAAGGGCCGTAGGAAGGGAGTAGACTCTGCTTGGACTCAGACCATCAGAGGCGACTATTAATGGCTCCGCTCATCGTACTGTTTGACTGTTTTAAGCTTGGGCGTCCCCTGTGCAGCACACTAAGATGTCCATGTATTGATTGCCCGTTGTGGTTGATTGTGTTTGCTGCTTTGGCCAATTGAGAATCAGGCTGAGTGGGGGAAAATGAGCTTGAAAAAATTGCTGAGTGGTCGATAAAACATGTTAAAGGATCCTTTTCAGTACACAGGACGGCTTGTGGTTTTTTTTGGGGTTTTTTTGGACTGCCAATCAAAACCCTCTTTACATAACCTTCAGTACGAGCCTTCCCAAAGGGTCAGAAGATGATTACCTGGAATAAATCACTCTTTGGTCCAAATCAAGAAGTTGTTTAAATCTACTGCATCTACTCTACCTTCAATCGCTTCATGATGTAAACAGGAAAACCAATGTAATTTATGAAATACAGCCACTTCAGTCTACTACCGTTATTGTAGTAGAAAATGTAGGACTGCGGACATCCAGGACAAATTATTGGCAAAAGTCTGAATTTATTGATGATGATTTCAGAATGTGTACATATTACCATTTGGACGGAGGTCTGAGTAGAATGGTCGTGCTTTCACTCCGTTTTGATGCAGTCAGACGAAGCTCATGTTAGTTATGTGCTACCCTCACATGAACTGGTGCCAAGTAAGTGGTGAAAAAAAATCCTTCTCTGATTTATTTTGGATTCTGCAGAGACCAAGCCGCCTTCGGTATTGATAAATGAAGCCAAAGCCGAAGTGCAAATCCGGCAGAATATAACATGTTCACAGCCGCGTACAACAAATCATATTGGTCTGATTAGTTATTGTCCTCATGGGCACACACTGTACAAGGGGTGAATGTTTTATAACTCTAAACTATAAACTATACGTGTCATCCATAGTTAAATAGCTACACGTGTCTGACCTGATTGACGGCGGGCGCAGTTTAGCGTTTTGTCTGTAGGCTTGAAACCCGCCTCAGCTCCAGCTCTTAGCCTGTTGTTAGGCTAGCTGAAAGTTTGGCTGAGACAGGATTTCCAGCATGGTGGCTGCTGCTGATGAGCCTCCAGAGCCCACCGCAGTAACAGATGAGTGACGTCACTCAGGCTTCGACCATTAATATTTACAGTCTATGGCAGGGACGTGCTGCAAACACAGGTACTGTATGAAACATGAAGAGCAGCAGGTGGACATTTGTGAGCTAATTTTTTGTGATTTATTGCATGACACGTCGATGTCGCAACATTGAACAATTTTCTGGCACATTGTATATTTTTTCTCAAACCATGCAGCCTTAGAGTTTGCCGCTTAAAATGTCACGAAATACTGCAGAATACAAATTTCCCAAAGCCAACATTGGCATTTTCAAATCTACTATTTAAAAGTACTGAGTTGAAACTACTCAAACCAGCAGCAAATATTAAGTTCTGGGAATCGTTAACCAAAGATTTATGAATTAAGCACGACTTATAATTTAGTTGCTGAATACATTTGTGTTGGCTAATTGTTACTTCTGTTATAAAAAGAACAAATAGTTATCCTACAGACAGGTGTGAGGTGAGCCAAGGTCAGATTAATGAGGACTGTAGGTGTGAAAGAAGAGGATTCTGGGATGCTCAATTTACTGCAGGCTCTCCTGGAGGATAGCGAGCTTAAATTATCAAAAGAAAATGCTTTCAGGACTCCTACCTGTAATAATACATTTCACCCACTCCCTCTCTCTTGTAAGCATTTTTTTTGTACACTGCAGCTCAGACAATATGTGCACAGAGAATTTACATCCACGTGTTACCATGTGACTTTTTACGTGCTGTACCTTTAGATAAAGATGTCCAAGAAAGCAGGGTTGAGATTGAGAGTAATGCATGTTAGATGAAGTTGCATACAGACTTTCAGCACAATTACATAACTAAGAGTCAGCAGAACAGCATGCATGAATAAGGAAATTCCTTAAGCTACACTGGCAGACGTCACATGTAAACCGTATAAAAAGACAGAGATATAAATAGTATCGTTTCTTCAGGGCACAAATAGGATGCTCTGTAAGAGCTAGATGTGACTTGAATAGCTTCACACTGTTTTCAAATAATGAACTCTGCCTAAATGAAAAACATGACTAAGACTAAGAACATGACTAAGGAAGGTTCCTTGATTTCAATCAGGAAATACCTGTCAGAATAATGTCCACTAGACCATTTTTTAAAAGAACAATATGCAAAATAGTCAAGATAAGGAGTGCAACTTCTTTAGCTTTAAAAAGGTCACATATTATCCAAAATACACTTTACCATGTTTTTCTAACACTAATATGTGTCCCTAGTCTGTCTACAAACCCCCCCAATTATGAGAAAAATCTATCCACTCTGTCTTTTCTCTGCTCCACTTTTCAGAAAATGTGTGCTCAATCAGACCTTTTAGAAAATGTCCCTTTGTGACATCACAAAGGACAGTAACCCCTCCCCCAGGTGGGTAACACTTCCACAACTAGTTGTCTGAGTCTGCCTTCTCGCCGTAAACATTTGGGCATGAAGTGAGAAAGCCCGAGTACACCCAAACCCTTCCAGAGAGGGGGCATGGTCAAACACAGCTCATTTACATATTTAAAGTTACAGACACAGAAACAGCCTGCTCTGAGCAGGGCTGAAATAGAGGGGTTTATAGGCATGATCAAATACAGGATCAGAGTGGATTTAGAACAAGAAACTTCACACACATGTTTTTCAGAGCTCTAAAACTTATTTAAACTGGTTGAAAAGGAGGAGAACATGTGACCTTTAATCAATGCCTTTTTTCAATAACTGTTTGTGTTTTATTATATTAAAGCTTTAATTTGTAAAGTTAACAGGAAGTTAAAAGGCGCAAGCTGCAGACACAGGTGTTTATCAGGTCAATGTGTGTTTTTTTAAGATCTGTTTGTACTTGCATTAGAAAGAAAAAGAGACTAGGGTCTCACAATCAAAATGTGGCCATTCTGTAAAGCCTAGCCACAAAATAACCAAGATAAAGCTCCTGTATCACTAAATATTACACAAACTGATGGATAACATTATCAGTTATCTTCTAAATAGAATCACAAGGTCCTTTCACTGCCTCTGACGCCCTCTTGGATCCCGTCAGTCTAGGCTGACTCACCCTGACTTTACTCTTTGTTCTTACACAGCAGATAACTGGTAGGAAACCTCAATACAAATGCATACTCATGCATAAATCATACATGGTGGTGCATAATTCATCCAGTCATCTCTACACAGAGCTGCAGACTCCCTTATTCTAGCTCTCTCATATTTTCTACTCATATCAGCTTCCAAATCCTGCAGAATTTTCAGTTTTAATCATAGAATTCCTCTTTCCGTTTCCTACATTATACTGTGTGCGTCTGTGTGGCAGCAGGGCGAAGGGGCTTAGACAAAGGTGATGTGTGTGTGTGTGTGTGTGTGTGTGTGTGTGTGTGCGTGTGCGTGTGCGTGTGCGTGTGCGTGTGCGTGCGCGGCAGGAAGTGGCTGCCGGAGGAAGACGTGCATAGATCAAAGCAGCGTCTCTTTGTGTCATGAGGGGCCTGCTGACAGATGCCGAGAGGGGAGGACAGGGTGTCGGGGATAGAGGTTTAGATGGGATGATGAAGGGGAGATTAGACAAGAGGTAAAGGGTGTAGAAGCCACGAGGCACCGGGAAATATATTTTAAGGATACTGACAAGAAAATGTATGCCCGTTGTTTTGCAGGTGCTTATGAAACATCTTGAGCTGCCTGGGGAGAGAAATTACCACCTGTCAGAATATATGAAAAATAATCCCTCTGGCAGGTTTCAGGTCAGCTAGCATAAAAACAGATACCTTTTTCTAAGATGCTGTAAATTCATATTTTTATAAAGCAAATCCTTTTCGACTGTCTGTAACCAAATCGAATGTTGGACGTCAGAAGTGTCATGATGACGAAAAATGTGTAGTTTAAGACCTGTTTATCTGAAAAAGTAACAACCACTATTTACCACTTTGCTACACTTTCCAGCTAGAAAGCTAGCTGGAAACCAAGTTTAAGCTAGCTAGTAAGAAAACTACTGCTAGCCTTAGCCTAAGATGAAACTGAACTTACTTATCGAATGTGCCTATTTTGCCTGTATCCAAAACATTTTTCCATTTTAAAATGTTGGCATTTTGTCACATAAACCGAGTTAGTTTTTTAATATTACAAATATATGAAGCAGAAGCTAATTTCAGTCACGTACTGTATGAGGAAAAGGTTTGCTTAGCTCCGAGCTAAGCAATAAAGCTTTTAGTTAATTAAAATGTACAACAAATGAACTCTGTAACTCCTGAAGTGCACTTTAATAAATCTGGATCTGAACCTGTTCATTCCAACAGTATCAAGCCAAATATTGGGATATTTTTATTATTGTTTGTTTGTTTGTTTGTAGTATTTTGGGCTGTTGTGTGGTTTACCTCCTCTGTTCCAGGCGCTGGTGGACTCCCTGCCGCCATCATCGGTCATTCCCAGAAGCACATTGGCAACGCGCAGGACAACGCGATCGACAAAATCCCGCGGGAGAGCAGCACAGTTTCGAACCGTTTCAACCCTGTCTCTGGGCTGGAACCCGGCTCCCCAGCTGCTCCCGGGGGTCCTGCCAGTCTCTATGTTTCCAAGGGAACAGTCCCCATCATTTCCGATGTGTGACCCTTGAACGTTGACCCCTGAGGCTGCCTGGCGGCTTTGAACGTAACAAGCTCTTCGCTGCTCAGCTTCGGCTCCATCAGGTAGCTCGTAGTTTCTTGACTTTCCCACCAGACACACCTGGGGAGAGAAGCATTAAAGGTCAGGGCGGCCGGGGTGCTGCTTAAACTTTAAAACTAGACCAAAAATATAACAACAAATCTTCTATTTGTAACATTCGGAAAGAACATGCAGCAACAATACCATTCTTTTGGTGCAGGAACAACTTCTTAACATCTGCTTTAAAAAAAAACATGCTGATTATGACTGATCCCCTCCATTAAGAGCCCAGTAAATATTAGCTTGTTCTCTTTATGTGTCCATCTGTATCAAAGCTGTTAATGGTACCAGCTGAGAGAGAAATGTCCCTTTGGGGGTGATAAACACTTGATTTTATCTCTGTCTGCCTGTGCTAAACAAGGATCAGGTGGAGAAGAGGAAGAACAGAAATACACTTTGTAGGTAAAATGACGTTCATTGGAAAGTTACCGTGGAGAAAGACTGGAAACAATATGAGATAAAAAAGAGATTACATGCGACAAAAGTCCCAGTCACACCTACATGGTGTATGTAAATGTACATGTTTGAAAGGATCAGTGGGCGGTAAAAATGCACTTCACAAAGTACACGCTTTTAACACGCTGCCAGTACTCAGAAAAGTTATGTGGGAAGCTAAGCTAGATACACATCACCTAGAATATGAAACACTCATAATTTACAACTAACGCTAAGAAATATGGTACTTTTTAAAGTTCTTTTTAGGATATCTTCCACGGGTCAGAGATTACAGCCTCTCTTAAGCCTCTTTAAGTAAACAAAAGAGAGAAAATGAAATCTCTCTATATCCTGTATTCATAGGAATCAGTCCTTCTCTAAATGTATCCTTCAAATGAAATTAAAGAGTTTATCGAGCCTTTTTTTTGCATGAGATTTATATTTTCCTAAACATATACTTTTAAATTAATCCATCAAGTCAAGATATTTCTTCCCTCAAAAACACACCTCACATGAAAGTGGAAGTTCGACCCACTCTTTTCTGCTTTAATGTGACTTCACAGCCGACAGTCAAGCACTAAATCAAGTTACACCAACAATCCTTTATACACTTTAGTGATTTCAACTACTTCAGATTCCATAAAAAGGAGATGTGATGACTTTTGTTGCTTTAAAAAGAACATAAAAAAAATCGGTGAAAAAACACTTAAATCGTCATAAAGGTTATCGCAGTTTATTGTATTTATAGATTAAACCGGGTTCCTTAAGCTGTTTCCACGTGATTTTCTTAAAAATGTCAGACAGCCAGCCTCTGAAATCTTTCTGAAGTGCTTGTTCACACATGCACCTCACAGCAGGAGGCGATCTGTATCAGACAGGTGGGAGGAGATGTCAGGAGGCATGATGATGATGAAGTGAAAAGAAAAACAAACAAAGAGGAAGTGGGGGACGAAGCAACAAAGCCCAACGCTATGATATATTTTCCCCATTAAATTAAATGACATCAGTGCTACATGTAGTTCGACATATTCTTTGAGACTCTGCAGCATTAAGTTTGATCATTGATCATGTGTCTCTTCAACTTTAAGTGAAATAATGTTTCATTTCTTGTAATGTTAAATAACTTGACAGCTGATGATAAAGATGGACCGTACTTATGTGAAGAAAGTGAAGTGGCTTGTAATAACAAAACCACTAGGTCACACAGACAGCTGGATTTGTTATCATTAAAGTGCGGGGGGAGAGCCGGGTTAAAGAAAGTCTAGATTTAAGAAAGAAGAGAGTTTTAAAGGTGTGACACAGAGAACATAAATGTAGGAAGTCAAATGATCTGAGGAGTCTCGCTCTACCTCTGGACTATTTAAACCTACCCGTTTGGTGGACGGTATTCTCAGGCAGTCCTCCTCCGTGATGAAGCCACTGACCCCGCTGACCTCCGCGATGAAGTCGATGTATTCTTTGTACTGGGACTTCTTACACTGGCGTCTCTGGTACTTCCCGTAGAAGTCGAAGAAACAGCAGGGCAGGACGAAGAAGCGGCAGGAGTAAGACGACCTGCAAAGAGAGAGAGAGAGAGGGAGAGACAAATTCTTACTTTGACTACACCACAATGAATCTGTCGTGGTAAATATCATGAAATGATTAGCTGTCGGTGTTCCTTTAAGTGAGATTGTGTTTTAAGAGTCAGGACACAACAATCCTTTACTACAGTCACAGAGGGGAAAAGTCTCAAATGAAGGCTCAACATCGCCCTCAGGTGGTGACTTCAGGAAACACAGACATTAGGCCATGCAGGAACAAACACACACATATTCACACATCCTCCTCCTGCACATAATGTAATTCCAAATTGGAGAGATCAGCTGGCACTCGAGCCGCTGAGTGAGATTGTGCCTGCTGATGAAGACTCGCCTGGCTGCTATAACAGGGATCCACGGCGTGAGCTCGTCTGAGTGGTTCCCAATCAGCCAGTCCGTACGCGGGAATAAGAAGCCCTCGCTGGGAGTAATTGCTTTTTCCTGAAATAGCAGAGAGCCAAAAAGCACAAGAGCTCCTTAAAGCGGTGGAATATGCACAACGGGACGACTTCATTCTGAATCCCTTAATAGATATTTTTCAAAAAAGGAAAACTTTTAACTTTCAAAACTTTTAGTAAATGAGAACACATGTCGGTGTGACATGTTTGAAAATGAGTAGAATATGGGTTATTAAATCCGAAAAGCTGGCTTGTGATGTTTCAAGAAACCTTCAAAATAAAGGTCTGAGGCTGAGTGCAGTGTCTCTGTAGGACAAGAAAACAGGTCCTTCACATCCATTCTGCAAAAATCTGCAACAACAGATGACCTGGAACGGAAGCAGCCTGCTGTTTGTTGTCCATCCCCTTCACCCTTCATTTTGACTTCAGAGTAACATTAGCTAAAAAAAATAATAAAAAAGTAAATGCACAGAAACTCTTTTCCTCACACTGTAATACACATTTTAAACAAGGTTAGATGAGGAATACTATTAACATACTGTGCAAATGTGCTTTTATGTATTTATGGAACTTTTTGTTATTTCATGACTTCATATGAGTCTTATAAGTGTGAATGTTTGTATGCTTTTATGTTACTGAACCTCAACCAAAGGTCATTTTCTGTCACTATATGTGATAGACAATAACCTTTTTTGAATCTTGAATCACCTTTGTGCATGAAATGTGCTTTATAAATAAAGTTGCCTTTCCTGTCCTCACAAAAGGCAGGAAAACCAGAACGCTTTCCCTTATTTCATAATAAAAGCATCCATAAAGTCAAGTTTTCATGACTGAAATTTAATTCACAAGATTCATCACGAGCCTCTCTGGAAAAAAAACAGACATACTCCATATACATTTATATATTAATATTATCATATTAAGAAAAGAATCAACAGTTTAAACCGTTAAAAAGTGAAACCTCTTTTAATCCAATCACAGAGCAGCAGCACTGAGGCGGTGACACCTACAGACTTACTGTTTGTTGTGATCGGTAACTACACTCATTAAAAACCTGAATGTGGTCAACATGAATCCGCCCTCTTTTCTTTCTTTTTTTTTTTTAATTTGAAAGACTTTATTAATCCCTGAGGGAGATTCTAGTTTACACTCTGCTATTGAGAGACATGCTTCTCGCACACAGAGGCCTGAATCACAATCTGTGAACATGCATTAGTGGAGAGACGTTAGAGTGGGGGCTGCTACACACTGCTATGCAGGGAACACACCTCTCTGCAGTACTCAGGAAGTGCCCTGGCACCTCTCCAGCTACCAGACCAACTTCCGTATTTTGGTCCGCACCTGGGACCAAAATACGGGGACCTGAACCGGCAACCCTCCGGTTCCCAACCCAGGTCCCCACAGACTCGGCTACTGCCGCCCCCCTCTTTGAATTCACTCACCTCCAGCAGAGTGCCGGGGCCGAACATGTCCCAGATCTTCCTCCTCCGGACGTCGATGCCCTTTCCAGGATGCTGCAACACGAGACGGCGTGACGGTCAGCCCACTTAACACAGCATTCACACTCCGACTATCAAACAACCGTGTGTCATTTCAATTAGACCTGACCCAGTTTGTGATTGGTCATCAGGAAAGACACGGTAAAACTGGAGATGTAATTTATTCACACGCGAATCCCCTCACCTCGACTCCCTCAAGCCCCGCAGCATCGATTAATGTGGCGGGGGGGGGAGGGGGGCGACATCTGCTCACAGGGCCGGAGTTCAACAAGTTCAAACTACATTTAAAAACGGACGGCTCAACCTGAACTCATCAGAAGGAATGTATCATGAAGATGTTTCCCTTTCTTCTTTAAACACATTAACCTCTCTTTTTCAAGCGCATTTTCACTGGGCCGCTTGCAGCCTGGAGTGCGCGCCCCATGCACAGGGGCTAGAGACCTCCAAAAAAACACTCTCTGTAGGGGCATGTGGTCTAACTTTCATCAACTCACCCCCTCGTTGGTCAGTATGTGAACCAGGAGGCCGTTTCCACAGCCTAGGTCCACAAAGGATTGTGGGGCAGTCAGGCCTCTCTCTGCTCGCTCCTCGGCCCACAGCACCTGCAGTTCAAAGACACAGACTCAATAATCCTGTGTGTGCATGAGAGCTTTCAATCAGGTTAGCCAAAGCCAATTCACATCTGCAGGGTGACACCTGCTGCTGCTGCTGCTGCTGACACCCTTTCACCTGCCACTGCTTTGAATTGATTTACTGGGTCAAAGCTATTTTTCACACTCAGAATGGATTGACCCAGCTTTAGATTGCATGACCTGCACAACATGTGGCGGATATTAAAATGAGTTTCACCCGCATGTATGGACATGTTTGTGTACTCGGCAGCGGTCGTACACGTTAAAAAATAAATGCAAAGGCGGCTAATGAGACGTGAGGACTTTTCATCATCTGGTGCGTCGATGCTCTCGAACTCACGAGCAGATAGGAGGCGATGGCTACATCCTCGTAGACAAACTTCTCGGGGTCCGTAACTTCAGGCCAAACCTCGAAGGAAATATGAGAAATAAATATGAAAAACCCAACATGATTATGAGAACTCTAAACCAGCAGGGGTTACTCTGACCTGACTTCACCTTGACCATGGCCTTGTACTTCTCCTTCAGCTGCTGGTACATGACGCTGTACTTCTCCACCGGCAGCAGAGACAACGTGCTCTTGAACTCGCTGCTCCTGCACTCGGTGGCCCAGCGGACCAGTTTGGGCAGAAGGTCAGAGGACAGCCAGGGCAGCTTTGGGTACGCAACGCCGTCAGAGAACCAGGCGTCTGGAGTCAAGGCGTGCAGCTCCAAGCTCCTGCAGGTAAAGCAACACTTTCTGTGACCTAATACAACACGCTGACACGCTGGGATCATTTCTTCTATTTGCAATGCAGGAACATTTGTGTCCTGTTTAATTAACTAGAAGCCTGTTGTTAATTAGAAGACAGATTGTTGAACACTGACAGATTTCCCGCATGACTGCATGACAATATTTCACCGTTGTTGTTCCCCCACTGTCCTGTTTTCAGCCGTCAGATTCAGAGACTTAATATTATTTGCAAATCTGTCAAGATAAACATTAAACTGCCGAGGTCAGAAGGCAGAGACACGGTTCTCATTTACTATCCTGACATGTATAATGAGCACTTCTTTTTTTCAAACAAATGCATCAGTATACAACAACAACTACTACCCAGAAGCTAATGCAAACAATCTCTAGAATATCACAGAGTTATGCACAAAACTGAGCACTGATTGCACGTTTGTCCAATTCTTTTTTTTCACTGCGATACATTCATGCTTCTAATCCACATGCTGACATCCAGATGAGCGTTCAGCAGATCTTCATAATAACTATTTAATGAATCGATTTGAGGACAAATGTGTGTTTACAGTTTATGTGTTAAACAATGTGAGTGTACATACGATTATTTAAACTTTTTTTTAATGGACAAACACAATCATGTAAATACTGTATTATTGTCCTCATCTGATTTCTATTCTACGCACACATTATTACACATGTTAATATGGCTCTCTACCTCATGTTACATGTATATGAAGTTATTAAACCATCTGTTACATAAGAACATTTTATTATCACCTTACTCAGGATTTTGCACTGTTGTCTCATTTAGCCTTACATATATTAGTCTTTGCTTATTTAGTTTGTATTGTTAGTCAGTGTTGTACTTTTGTACATAGAGAGCACAGTTCACCGCTGTCAAATACCTGGTGTGTGTGTGTGTGTGTGTGTGTGTGTGTGTGTGTGTGTGTGTGTGTGTGTGTGTGTGTGTGTGTGTGTGTGTGTGTATACCTGGCCAATAAAGCTGATTCTGTGTTAGCTATTAAGAAGGTTTGGGAAAAAAATATGTATCGAATTTTCTAGAAACCTTTTAAATGGTGTGACAGCAAATAATGTGTTTGTTTGTTGTAATTAAAATAAAGTGAAAATGTTCTCTTACTTAACTTCAATGTGTAAATATTTGCGAAATGTTTTGTCGTCTGAGGACACAGAGGACAAGAGTCAGTTATTTGCCTGACACAGTCTCATAAGATGTGTTTCATCATGTCTCCTTTAAGTCATTTATTTGGAGGCAAGGTATTGGGATTTCAAAATAAAAGTTTGTAACATCTGGTTTCCACTCACCACTCCTCGCAGTCCTGATGGAGGAGCTGGATCTGATAAATGTTGCCCCTCTTCAGAGTCACCTTTTTCTCCGAATCCTCTTCAAATGGAAGAAAGGTCACCTGTTGTCTGCGAAAGTCTTGAACAGACACAAACATGTGGTTGTAAAAAAAGGTGTCATCAGACAGCAGAGGTTTCTCTTCATTCAGTCCCACTCTTACCTTTGACAATCACTTCTTTATGCAGGGTTGCCCCATAATTGTTGACTTTAGGGATAAATGTTCTGACACTGGAAGTCCAGGCTTTTTCCTGGGCATGTGTCTGCGCAGGTGAATCTCTGCCATCCAAGAAAGAAAACACATGGAGAGAGAGTTCAGGATCCTGGAGCAGAAACAGCAGCTCCTCTCTGCCCACATCTTCACTCTCCGTCTCCTTCACTCCGCAAACACGTTTGTTTACAACGTGAGGTTTCTTTATCCACACGTCCACCGACGACCAAAAGCCTTCAGGAAGAGTCTTACACCCTCCTGGAAACTTTATGTCAAACAGTTTGGGCATGATGAGCGTCAGGCACGACTTCAAGCCATGTGTTTACACATGAAGAAAGTCACTTCCGGGGACTTTATTTAGGATTGCACATGGAGCAGATAAACATTTGTCGTAAAATGAGTTAGATGAATTCCCCAAAATGACATTTAATCATATCAAACAAAGGCTGAGGTTCATATTCCACAAATACGTCTGAAAAAGGACTCTGTCGCCTTTCGATGACGTGTTTACACTGCCGACAAGTATCCAATATTACAATCAAACAGCAGAGGGCGCTGTAACTCTGGTCTGGATTTAATCAGCAGCCAAAAAAGTGTTTGTTTTTATCCGACTAATGAACTAACACACACACAAACACATTTATTTATTTATTCATTTATTTATTTATTTTTTATTTTATTTTTTATTTTTTTTTATTTTTTTTATTTATTATTTTTTTCTTTTTTTTTTCTTTTTTTTTTTTTTCATTTATTATTATTATTTTTATTTATTTATTCATTTATTATTAATTTCTTAACTTTTTCGTGGTGTTTTCGTGGTGTTTTGGTTGATGTCTTTTAAGCTGTTGGGAGATAATAATATTAATAAAGTTAGAATATAATATCTTGTTCTATAGGCATGTGCCCTAAATGTGCCTTTTATGTCGAACCGAATGGCAGTTCTGTAAGATTTGAGGGGATAACTAATTTACTTTACATCATCGACAGTCTTAGTATAAAGTTCTTGACCTTTTAGGTCAATAATACAAACATATGAATCAACTTGCCTCATAATTGTTCTCCCTTTGTTCCACTGTCATACGTCACGTGTCTTATTTCTTTTCCATTCACCTCAGAGAGTTCACATTTCTGTCTGGTAAGTTCTATAGATACTCACTGGTTGACAACTCATTCCTTTGACAGTTTTGGTTGATACTATATGTCTCTTAAACACACAAGTTAGAAAACGATCACATTTCTCTCTGCTCTTTCTCAGTATTTCCATTGCCATATATTCAAACAACTAATATTGCATTTTTCAGTGATTCATAGGCCAGGTCCCTTCACTCTTACAGCTTGTCTGTCTCTCAGGCACTTGAAACAAGGCGGTGAGAGATTCCCACAGGGTAAAATGACACAAATGAGCTTAAGCCTCAGAGACTTTAGTCAGCAGCCTAAACATCCTCCCCATATACACTTAGTCCTGCAGACACAACTACTCATCAAGTCCTGGAAATAATAGGTCATTGTCTAAAGAGCTGAAAGGCTGAAGGGTGACATTATGTAGTTTGTAATGCATCACCAATTGACATTATCTGCTCGTGTCATTATTTTAAGTTGCTGACATGTCATTATTAACTTGTGACATAAACACTGCCTTGTACTTCATAGCTTACAGTGCAGAGAAACTAGGGAGTCCTTTGAATGGCTCTATAGAAATCTATTGTGTGTATTGAGTAATTCAGAGAGGGAGGAGAGGTACTGTACCAGGAAGTGCAAAGTGCAGGCAGGTCAACTGTGTTACCTGGTTTTCATTCAAAAGAACAGCCACGAGTGAAGTGTAAAAAGAAATCCGGTCAAACTTGCTTGGCAGCAGCAGGTATGGCGGAGAGAAAGACTGTGACACAAAAAACACATTTGAATCTCTGACTCATGGCTCATGACAAGTTTCATATGAGTCCATACAAGAAATAAAGAAGGTCAATGGATGGATTAAAAGCATTATTTGTACTTACTTGGACACCAGTCATGACTTAGGTAACGTTATAAAGTGTAGCATATGTCATGGAAGAAGAATAAAAGATGACCTATATTTAATAAAGTTGGAAAAACTCTACAAATTACGCTTTATAGGCTAATCATAAGACAATTGAGATTTTTTAATTGTTTAAATGTTTTCTTTTATCATACTGAATTATAATTTATTCTGTATACAGTTATAGCTGAATAACGCAGTCAGAAAGAATTGCCCTGTCTTAAAGTGTTTGTTTTTTCATCTGCTAGCCTTATGGTGGGCTATCATATTTTGGTAAAATTCTATTTTTAAAGACTGACATTTTGTGATAGGCTATCCTACAGTCGACTTGTATTGTATTTCACTGAGTTGTCTGCAGCATATTTATCAATATGTATAGGCCTAGGGTTGTAAAAAAAAAGTAGGCTACACTTTAAAAAAAGGAAATAATTGCATTAGCCTCCAAAATGAGCATTTTGTTAAGGTTACACTTTAAGAGTTTCAAATGTAGGCTTTATAAAGACCGGGTTTATTGTTGGAACATAAGTCAAATGAAAACTCAAAGCTAACACTTCAGCTAGCCTAGTTGGAGCCTTTAGTCGAGTACATTACATAAAAGTGTAGCCTACTTAAAAGAGATTCAGTTAAAGCAAGGTAGCCTACAGTTTGTGTAGCCTACCTAAAGATAATGTTTAACTTCATATATGCGACCCAATATGCTATAGGCTACTTGCTTGGGATGACTTAAACCATTTAAACAACAAACTCAAACAATGTAGTGTTTGTTGAAACTAGCTTTGGTTTTAAGTAGCATACAAGCCATAGGGTACAAATACAAGCTTTAGCTAGATAGAGTGCACCTCATAACCTAGCACAGGGGTGGGCAACTGGCGGCCCCCATCAACCCTCAACGTGGCCCTCAGGTCAATTTTTACATATCAATTAATTGGAAACATGAAGAAAACATGATGATATTTGATCACTGGTATATGTTGAGTTAAATTTGAGACATAATTGACTGTAATCGTTTTTTGTATACTACAATTTGGCCCTCTGGCAGTGAGAATTAAATGAATGTGGCCCCTTGCTGTGACCAAAGTTGCCCATCCCTGAGCTAGCATGTAGTTTTAGCTATAGGCCTGAAACAGGTTCAACAATAAACAATCCTTTAGTTTTAGATGCTAAACAAACATAAACTGTAAATTAGCATATTTCTACCTTGTTTAAGATAGTTTACAGGATCTAACATTTTATGAACTATCTTTCAAATTACATTATAATATTTAACTTGTTGCCTACTTGTTTGGAATTTCTGTGTAAACAATAATCTGGTGTGTTTCCAGTTAAACCACATTACCACATTGACCTAAATGAGTGATTTGTGCCGATGATTAATGGCATTAATCTATCATCTTAATGTCATCATCTATTCTGTGAAGGTAGGTTCAGTTTGTCTGACTGCCAGAGCTGCTCAGGTGAGAAACTCAGGAAGAAGAGGTGTGGTCAGAAGAGAAAAGATCCTCAAACACACAGGTCGATCACGACAGCGCCTGTGAGGATCAGCAAAACATTATTGGATTCAGACTACATATTTGCCGGTTAACTCCCGAAATATTTCATTTTGTGAATAATTTAGACGCACTAAAGGATTCAGAGAGGAGTTGTGATTTGTTGGAAAGCCCTCCGTCGACGTCGTTGGATGTTTTAATGCCAAAATGGATCACTTGTATCGGGGCGTCTGTGTTTAACACAAAGCTGTCACCGACTGAATACCTGAAGTATTTTCATAAACGGTGAGTAGAGGTCGTAGTCTACCTCTAGCCTTTTTACAGATTCTGTAAGTTTTGAAGTTTATGTTAGGAGTTCAAAAATAGGCTACATCATGGTTAATAAACTCTTTTCAATTCTTAAAAATGTTGACAATTAGGTTGTATTTTAATGGCTTTGCTTTAATGTTGTGGCCTGCAATAGAATACTGGATAGGCCTAAATCTAATGGCAGATATAGCCTACAGGATGACCAAACATGAAGGCCACTTAAGCAGGCTACTTAATCATCACAGAGGTGACTTATTGAGGTTCCATTTGTTGTTTATTAATTCTAATTCACTATAGGCCTACATTACTTTTAACATTTCATGTGACAGCTAAAGTTACACTCCATTCTGCTTCTATGATCAACATGTGACATGTTAATAAATATGGTGTAATATTATAGATTCAACTTCTCAATAGTGTATAAAGTGGTTCACAGACTTGCATGTCCTTAAGTTGGTGCTGGATCCAAAAGCAAATAGGTATAAAGAAGCCAAAGTATACACACTTGTGTACTCCAATTATAACAATAAAATGCTGCTTCAGAAGAATTCCATCAAAGGCAACACAAAGAGTAGCCTTCTTTTTCTAAGCTACCTTAATAAGTACGTTTAGCTGGTTATAATGTTATTTCACTGAGGTGAGATTTGAATTCAGGGAGTGTAGTATCCTTATCTCCTCTGGACTGCACTTGTAAACATCTTTGAAAATTGTACAAGATTCACACCCTTGTGCTTTTGATACAGCTCTGAGGATCTTAATATTATGGATTGAAATGCTCTTTTTTCTCTGTGAATGAAGCTTTGTCAGAGCTGCTTTGTTGACCGAGGCTGTCATGTGCGACGGTCGGGGGGTTTGATCTCGATTTGTTCTCGAGCTCTGCAGGGAGACGAAGACAACACCAGTGTAAACAATGCTCTCCAACAGAAGCTGCTCTGGATCCACATTGAAAGCCATTTGAAGTTACAGGTCTTGTCTAACCAGTGACTGTTCATCCATTAAAAGCTGAATAACTGAACGGTTAAACATATGTTTGTCATGCATACCGTTAGCCTGAGAGTCTGTTTCAGTAGCTGTGCTGGTTAAAGATTGACCACTGTGCACATACAGAGGATGATCACAGAGTTATCTTCGTTTACGAAGTGTTCATCAGCGCATGTGTAAGTGCTTTACATTGGAATTTGAATGTGACCTGCAGAGAATTTATCTCATGCTCACTCAAATTACGTGCAGATTAATTGGGAGTTGTCCCTGAAAATATATGCAAGCCCAGGCTAGTACTCTCCTGCACTTGCCCACTTTTTGTAGCATCAGTTGGCTGTTAAAAAAAAAAAAAAACCTAACATGATTGATTGGTGGGGACAAATGTGGCTCTGCTGGCTGTTCGTTGTTGATGTTAATTTTTTCCCTAAGGTAGCTGACAGGAATGTGGAAGGCCTTTTCTGACTCATGGCTGCTGGGTTTGGTTTGCTGATAAGCAACTGATTTATGGCGGAACCATCCCCTTAAGAACTGTAAAAGCAGAAACCAGAGATTGTATTCAACGTAAGAAGAGCATGCTGAGTTTGAAGTTTCTGTTTAAGCTTGTTTCTGCACACATGATTTTGATAAAGTAATTGCTCTGTGTCAACAGTTAGGTTAGGATATGGAAGAAATGTAGAAAAGAAGAGGAGTGATAATGATGTTGAAATTAGCCTCAAAGCTGATGCAAATGCCACCGTCAGTAGTTACATAAATTCAGTGAGAACAGGATCCTGTCTAACTGGTGGCCTCTTAAACTGACAGACAAGATAATGTTTCCTCCTCTCAGTTGTTCACATTGCATCAGGACTCCCTGTGGGATCTTTACCTCAAAGGTTTAAAGTGAGTCACAGCCAAGTGAGCTGCACTGATACCGAGCCTACTTCTTCGTGCTTCTTAAGGGGGAGAGAATCTAATATGTGTGTTTTTACATTTCCTTTCCCATCATCTACCTGCTCGTCTTTGCTTCTCTTTAGTTTATGCTCTTTATCATCGTCTGATCATCTGATTTCACCGTCCTTTAAATAGCTAACTGCTTTTTTCGGAAGTGCTTAAACAAACCAAAGACATCATTTTCTAGTTGACTTGGTTATAAAACGCTGAAAACAGATGTCAGTTTTAGTCCTTTGACAGTTTTATATCGTAGACGTTGTCAGCGGACTGTAGATTAGGTGCATGTAAGAGTTTCTTTGGCATAGCACATCAACAAATAAGTGTTGGCCCACATCTTTAAGCTGAGCAATCCCACTCTGGCATCTAACACTAAGGGCTTTTTGTTAGTTCCCTTGGTGAAAGAGGCCGGAGCGGGAGCAAGGTTAGAGTCGATTCAAAGTAAACTGAAAAAAAAAGAAACGGCAAACGACTGAGCACTGCTTTCTAACTTTTATCTTCGTCTCTCCAGAAAGTTTGGCCGGGTCATGCTGATGGACCAGGACACTCAGTGGCTGTACTCACTCCTGGCTGAGGTCCAGCTGGAGAAGTTCTACCTGCGCGTCAGAGATGGACTCAACATCACGCGCATCGATCACTTCGCCTACGTGAAGGAGAGCGACCTGGAGAGTATCGGAATCAGCAAACCTGGTGAGCACCATCGACTGCTTTTGATCAGAGAGGTCCTCGCTTACTAGTGTCTGGTTTATCACAAAGATTACAGAGGGGTGTGAATAATCCGTTTATGGATAGTGTCCTTTTATGTAATCAACTGTTGGATCTTATCACAATCTCGGCTAACTCATCTGGAGGAAAGCTTTCAGCCACTTCTTATGACGGATCTTTTTTTAAGACTTTAATGAGCCTAACTCAACATATAAAATGTGTTTTTTACAATTATGCAGACCACATTGCTTTTTATCGGAACAAACGGACAAAGAAATAAGAATATAATTGATTTGGGGTCAAAAATGTGTTGGATCAAATGTCTTTGGAATGCTTCATACTTTGTTTTCTTTTATTGAACAATCCCACCTTTTCCCTCAAAGCATCGTAGTATTGTTTTCTTGACACACTGAACACTGGCAGGCGTGTTTAAAAGTTTCATCCACTGAAACGTGATCCCATCTTCTCTGGCATCACTGTATAAAAACTTTGCCTTAAAGCAAACTTGCACTAATAGCAGTGCACATTGTGTTTGTGAGAGTGTCTGTTTGCATAGTCAACAATGGCAGCTTCTAAGTAATCAATGAAGGGAGGAAAGACATTGATGTCAATCTCTGTCCTGCATACATTACCTTTAATACAAAGTCGACCTGAAGCCAGGTATTATAATTGGCCTTTATTTTTGCAAAGGTTGTTCATTAGAATTTTCCAGAGTTTTAGGTTTAAAGGGTTACATCTGATAACAGTCAAAAAATTAAAGGTCACATATTATCCTCCTTTTAAACATGTTTAATTAACTTCACAGCTCTCCAAAACATGCTTGTGACGTTTCTTGTTAAAAATGTCTATAAACCCCTCTATTTCAGCCCTGCTCAGAACAGGCTGTTTCTGTGTCTGTAGCTTTAAATAAGCTGTGTCTGACCACGCCCCCTCCTTGGAAGGAGTAGTGGCTCGGGCTTTCTCGCTCCATGTCCTATTGTTAACAGTGAGAAGGCAGACTCAGAGGGCAGAACAAACACCTAGCTATGGGAGTGTCACCCACCTGGGGGAGGGGTTACTGCTCTTTGTGATGTCATGAAGGGAAAATCTCCAAACAACCTGTTTGAGTACACATTTTCTGAAAAGTGGAGCAGGATGGACTTTTCTCATAATTGGGGGGTTTGTAGACAGACCAGAGACACATATTAGTGTTAAAAAAACATGTTAAAGTGTATTTTGCATAATATGTGACCTTTTAAAGAGGATGACTTACATGGATATATATTAGAAATAGGTTTAAACGATAAACAAAACAAAGCTCCTGTTTGATGCCCAATCCCATCGTCAAAGAGATATCTCAATACAAAGACTCTTATCAACAATGTAGTGAGATAATAACGGTGGAAATATTGAGTGTACAGAGTAGTTGTTTGGTTAAATTATTGGTGATACATGTTTATGAAACTTTAATATTTAGTGGAGATTTAGAAGTTGTGAATTCAGACAGATATGTCACGTTAGCTATAATCATATAATCGTTTCCTTCCAGCTCAAAGAAGACTATGGGAGGCTCTAAAACGCTTCAAGATAAAATCACGATCGCGGCTGCCGAAGGTATGAAACACACATTTTAGTCAATTTTGAGTTCCTTTATAATTTTTGTAAACCGTATGTTAATGAAGTATTGCGTGCCGTAATAAGATTTCATTCATTTATTGATGCAAACAGCAATTAAGTCGAGGTCCGGACGGGCCGGAGCAGCTAGGTGGAGGCGTGCCGGCTCAGATTCAGGAGGGGGGGAGCCGTGCTCTGCCCTGTCTGATCCAGGACAGCGAGCTGACTCTGGGAGAGAAGCTTGGCTCGGGGTCTTTCGGGGTGGTGAAGAAGGGAGAGTGGCACACACCTACTGGGAGAGTGGTAAGAGATGTTTAAATGCTCTTTTTAATGTGTACTTTTTCACAGATACAGCTCACAATATTACATCCCCAAAACAACATTCTATTTCTGATGCAGTGTTGACATCGAATGGCTTCACATATGTGAGAGGAATTGTATTAATGTCCAACCCACACATCATTTTCACCCCATCTTTTTAGTCCTCGTTTTTTTTTTCTACTAGCTTTTTGTCATCTCGTAGATTCTTTTTTATGATTTGACTGCCTACATCTTCCAGGTTTAGTTCAGTTATGCTGCACCTCAGCATGCTCTGTTAATTCCTAATAAGCAGCTGTTGTTTGCAAGATATAATGCAATGAGTTAAACCACACCAGCCCTAAAAAAAAAAGCTGCTAACAAAGGTCAGCAAACAGCTGGTGAATATAGAGTGGCATGTAGCGGCTAACGAGAGTATGTTCCTCAGGAGCCAAACAAAGCTAAAGCTGGTGTGATATTAGCGATGAGGTCAGATTACTCTTTATAAATGTTGATGTTAAAGGATTTGACCTTAAAATCGTTTTGGGTTAATAATATGACAGCATGATAGTTCTGCTGCCATCATATGGTCAATAAGTAATTACAGAAGCATCAGCCGTTGCACTGACTTGCTGTCAGGATTTAATTGTCCTTTTATTCTGTGTTTGTTTACGTGGACCATGTCAGCCCAAAACACAAAGACTGAATGCTTTGATGCAGGTTAGTGATAAAGCATGTGTCTCTTTTTCCTCCCCCCAGTTGCCTGTAGCAGTAAAGTCCCTGAGGAGCAGCGCGTCCAGGCAGACGGAATCACTGACCGACTTCCTCCAAGAGGTGACCACCATGCAGTCGTTGGACCACCCCAACATCATCCGCCTCTATGGTGTGGTGCTCACACAGCCCCTCAAAATGGTAACATGAAGGGATAATTAAGATCTGTTTGTGTATTTAGGAGTTGGAACACACAATGATCTATTTTTCTGTCGTCTAGGTAACAGAGTTGGCCCCCTTAGGCTCGCTGTACGACACTCTGCGCTCACGTCAGTACCAGTACCCTCTGGTCCGCCTCTGGCTCTTTGCCACTCAGATTGTGGCGGGGATGGATTACCTGGAGACCAGGAGGTTCATCCACAGGGACCTAGCTGCGAGGAACGTGCTGCTGGCATCCAGGGAGATAGTGAAGATCGGGGACTTTGGCCTTATGAGAGGCTTGAGCCAGGAGGCCGATCACTACATCATGGCAGCACACAGGAGGATCCCGTTTGCATGGTGAGGGATGCTGGGAAAATGGGGAGTGTGTAAAAAAAAAAAGAAATTCTTAAATAGTTACTTATAGCTGCTGATTTTCTTCCAGGTGCGCTCCAGAGAGTCTCCGTATCGGCTCGTTCTCCCACGCCTCTGACGTGTGGATGTTTGGTGTCACCCTGTGGGAGATGTTCACCTACTGTGAGGAGCCCTGGTTCGGTCTGTCAGGCAGACAGGTACATGCTTGTCAAAAACATTTACACGTTTATGTACTGGCAGTGTTTGTATCCATGCCAATCAGCGTATTTGTCTCAAGTTTGGAATGTGTGACCCCGCCCTGATGCTTTCATAATACACTCAGTGACTCAGAGTTCTATAATCTCTGACATACTTTCTCTTAAATCCAGATTTTGTGGCGTGTGGAGCGGGAAGGGGAGCGTCTGGAGAAACCGCCGGATTGCCCCCAAGAGCTGTACGCCGTGATGAGGAAGTGCTGGGCCTGCAGTCCGAGCGACAGACCCACCTTTGCTCATCTTTCTACGATGGTTGCAGAGGTGTGCGACATAATGATTCACTTACGTACAAATATTTCACATTCTTCAACTGCAGCAGACGGTTCACACCTGTGTGTCTTTGTAGGCTAAACCAAAGGAGGTACAAGCAACCAGAGACTTTGCTGAACCCAGGAAACTCGCCCTCGCGGCCAACGACCTTGTGACCGTCATAGACCATGGGTGGGTGAGAGAAAAGAGGGTGGGAGTGGAAGAGTACAGGGGAAACTTTGACGCACACAAAAGGCCTTTGTTGAGCAGAAACAGAGGTTTAAATGGGCCGGCTCTCTTAATGTGATTACCAGTTTTGATCTCATTGAGGACTTAAATGCATTACTACTTTGTTTGTGGGAAAAACTCTAGAAAACTCTTCTTTTTCTTCATTTCTGAAGCATCAAAATTTCCACTTAAATCCATAGAAATCAATATAAATGGGCAGTTTTTCTAAACCTGAAGTCACAAAGTTAGCTCTCTGTTTTAACTTTAATAAACACAACACTGATTCAGTTCAGACACTTTAATTTAATTAATGGTAAAATACACTCTGTCCCCCTAAAATCTATTTTACCGTAAAGCACATGGTAGAGGGGAAATGCGTGTTAATGTCTCGAAAGATACCAAATCAATCAAACAAAAATAAACCAGTGAAAGAGTACATCACCAATCACATCACAATATTTCACATATTGACGATCAGAACTGTATTAAATTCTGTGGCACAGAATCATTCAATTACACAAAAGGTTTCCAAACAAACCATTCATATTTCGCATTTTATCAGTAGAAACTATCATAACAGATAGCATTAAGTTCAGTCCCGGTCTAGAAGGAAGATAACCGCTTTAAAATTCAGGCGGTTACATTCATTGACTTCTTTATGTGGTTCGTCGTGAGTTACTTTAGATTTAAATTTGTGTACCTGCCTGTTTGTGAGTACACACAGATCGACCCTTTGACTTCAAGAAGTAACACTTTTTTTCTTCTTAAATATTCAAATGTAAATTCACAAGCAATCACACTCCCTATAGAGAAGCTCAAGACTTTGAGGGTTTGTTAATGTGACAGTGTTACATAGCATAGCTAACACAGCTAAGCCTGTTAGCTAAGGTAATGTTCGTCACTGACTTTTGAACACATCGCTTCTTGTGCTGCTGTTATACAATGTGTCTGCATTATTCTGAGTTACAAACAAGGTGCTTTCGCTTAAACAAGAGGATCTGTTTGGCTGCTGCTAATTTCCGAAACGTTTTCCTCTCTCTTTCTTTAGTCTGGAGTTGTGTGAGTGGAGAGGTCAGAACCACAGGACGCAAACAGTCGGCTGGTTTCCTGCCAGCCTCTCTGTGCCTGTTCTCCCTCCTGCTGTCGCCGCCACACTCACCGGCAACGCTGCTTCTAACATCCCCCACATCTCAGTCCCACTAAGGGGCAGCCTGCAACACATCGGGCATGGAGACATGAAACCTGATCGCAACTGGGGAACACCTAAGGGCCTGGACGAGTCAGTGATAATACTTATTTGTTCTTCTTGTTATCCTACTTTCTTTTGAAATCATAATATATTAACTTGAATTACATGCAGCTAAAAATAAACCAACAAGAGACACACAAGTCCAGAGATACAAAGTTCATCTTGAGTGGCAGTTTATTTGTTGCTGCTTATATCCTCCACAAAACAATAAAAAACTTGTTTTGTGGTCAAAGCATCTCAGGCATGTAAGTTTTATTGCAGAATACTGTTGCAATGCAGCCCTGGACTTTCACCAGCTGTTAGTCAGCACGGTTAGTAAGTGGAGGCGATCACACTCATTTGTTTGCTGTTGTAAACTGTGCAGGAATAACAGCTGGAGGCTGAGGGAGAAGGATGGAACCAATCTGCAGAAAATGGCAGGTAGGAACTGACAAGAAAAGCAACTGAGGGATAAGGTGAACCAGAGCTAACATATTTAACATGGTGGTAATGTATACACTGTGAAATAACCAGATGCCAGCTGAGATTTTGAATATTACTATGATGCAATTAACTTATTAATAACGTACAATGCACCGGGAAATCTCCTAAATATTTGACCTGTTATTGATAAATTACTTGATAACAATAAAGTCCTCTTAAGAGTTTCTTTTGCAGATCATTTAAAGCTTTGGAAATGTTAAATTATTTTAAATATGTTTGAAACTTGTCTTGATTAAGATATTATTAGAGACAAAGCACATTCACCATGAGAGAAGTAGCTCAATTGAAGTATTCATTCACTCGTTAGATGATTTACTCACAGTAGACCAGTCTGCCCTCTGGTGGCTTTATAAGGCTATCATCGCAGGGCCTAAAGAAAATTCTAAACTAGCATCACTTGCTAATGACTAATACTATAATATTTACATGTTAACTGTAAATTGTGAATTGAAAGGCCTCTTTGCGTGTCTGCAGGAATGTCTCTGAGCCTGGAGTCCGTCCTGAGCGGACAACGTCCTCGGGCTCACACAGTAGGCGCGTTCCGAGTGGATCACCAGGGCCGACTGCTGCCCCTCGTAATGGGGGCTCACAGTGCGGATATGCAGAAGGACCCACGCCGCTTCAGCGAGGCCGGCCTTGCCAGCCTTGCCCCCCCTGCCCGTCCACCGCCTCCCAACTTAAAGCACCTGACAAAGAAACCACCGGCAAGGCCCAGCATTCAGCCTCTCCCTGGGACCTCATGGCCTCCACAGGTGGTCATGCTCCCTCCGGCGCAGACTCAACCTCCACCCCAGCACCTACCTCAACCTCAGCTGGGCATTGGGGGTTCAAACCTGGCTAAAATGTCCCACATGGCACGCTCGACCCCGCAGTTGGATGACGTCACGGATGGAGAGAGGGAACGAGGCAGAGAAAGAGACAAGTCACCTCAAGTGCACACCACGAGGGACAACCTCATCGCACAGGTAAGAGAGGGATTTATTATGTCCTGTTTCTGAATAACAAACTTTTTCACTGAATAAACTGAGTCAATCTGCTTCTCTCAGGTTATGGAGGCCGTACATGGAGTGACCGTTGAAGAGGTTCATGGTGCACTTCAACGGAATGACTGGAACCCTGTGAGAGCCGAACAACAACTCAAGGTCAGACCCTAAAAAACATCTCATCTACCTGTGTGTAGTACATTAAGTCATACTTACTGGTAATTATGTTAAAGTGAACAAAGTGGCACAAAGAAGCAACTTAGACAAGTGATTTTCAATTGTTAAAGAAACAAGAACAATTTGAGGAGAAATAATTTTAAACATATTACATCAAAAAATAAAATAAAAGGTTAAAAAAGCACTGTGAGAGTCCCATATTATACTCCCAAAAACATGCCTGGGAAGTTTCTTGTTATAAATCCATTTATCATGCCTATAAACCCCTCTATTTCAGCCCTGCTCCATACAGGCTGTTTCTGTGTCTGTAACTTTAAATGCAAATGAGCTGTGTCTGACCACGCCCCTCTCTGGAAGGGCTTGGGTGGCTTTGGCTTTCTTGCACCATGCCCAGTTGGCGGAGATTAGAACAAGCACCCACCTGTGGAAGGGGTTACTGCCCTTTGTGATGTCACAAAGGGATAGTCTCTAAACGGCCCGTTCGAGCATACATTTTCTTTTCTCATAATTGGGGGGTTTTGTAGACAGGTTAGGGACACAGGAGAAGAGAAAGAAGAAGAATAACAGTGTAAGAATTAATTTGATGATGTCAATGCTGATTGAGAACAACGCCTCGTCTGTTCCCTGTTTTTGTTTTGTGTCCGTTCAGTTGGAGCAGCTGTACTCGCTGAGCCTCTGCTCCAGAGAGGACTGTCTTAAGTTCCTCTCCAGGCACCAGTGGAACCTGCAGTTGGCCAGCCGCCACCTGATCCGATGGTCACAGGACGACAGACAAGGAACTGGAGAGAGGGAGCGACCCCAAATTGGCAATGAAAGACGCGTCTGAGGGGAGCTTTCAGGCTGATGTCCCCTTACTGTAAATAAACAAGGGCTGACTTCTTAGCAGCATCTTGACACACTCTTACACCGGAGAGACCCACTTTCATCGTCCAGCTCGATGATGGGAACAGCTGGGAGGTCAGATGCATAGACTACTGTAGATGGTTGAATGTCAAAAGAAAACAACTTTGAAACACATGAAATGAAAAGAAGACAATGTTTTAGACTCCGTTTTTATACTTTCATAATACACTATCTAGCACATTGTCTTTTCTTGCAAATAGTTTTTGTACTTTAATACATTTGTAAATACTGTTTTAGAAATTGTTTTATTGAATAAAACTGATGATCTGGTCTTAATATGAAGCTATTATTTCATGAGTGTTTAATTTCAGCACGTGACTTTGTTTAACCTTTTTATCCTCTGCTAAATTCTTACATGGAGCAGTGAGTCAGACACACTGTGTGCTATAAAATGATGTGGACCTTAAGCGTTTATTTCAGTTAATTTGAAAAGTCCACTTATAAACTCAATGAGTTCTAGACCCAATTTTACTAGACCGTTTACAGGTGTTGGGAGATCTTGGAAAAAAAACAAGTTTGCCTCAAAGTCAGTGTCAGTAAGAGGTCTCATTTTGAAAATTGAAATGCTTTGGGTTTGTATTTTATCTTAAAAGAATAACGTTTAGCAATTCTATTTAGCCTGCCACAGTGTACTTGAGGCAAACAACCGCAGGCTACACAACACAACTGAAACTGAAATAGAAAAGTTTATGGTAAAGTTGCATTGGGGTCAATGTGGGCAGACTTCTAAAAAACTGTGTGGTGTAAAATGTTTTGGATGCAATATTATGAGTGACAGTATTCGGGGCACAACAGAGAGGTCATGAACTCTTGTGCTGCTGAGGCATCCACCCATTCAACCACACCTTGTGTTTACAATAACCTGCCATGTTGGTTAGTTATACATTTTTCTTCACAGAGCATATTTGTCATGTTGTAGTCTTCTTAGTGGTATGTGACTGAAAACTAGACGCACTGTGTACATAGACAAACCAGTGTAAATATGTTGCAGATTTCCCGGTGCATTGTAAGACCGGTTGCTTTGCATTGTTGCTTCCTGTATGTTGTAATGAGGCACGGATGGACATGTGCAGACATGTACCGGTAATAAAATATGCTTGTATTTCCTTCAAGGTACCAGGAGATGGAGCGGTTTGATTTTCATTATGCTACCTATGCTCTATGCTATGCTAGAATTTGACTTCATTTCTACATCTGAATTAGAACACACATGTTAGCATATAGAGAAATGCAGCTAACATTGACACCAACAGGGTGTGTGTGGTGTTCAAGTTACTCAGTAACTGAAGGGGAGTAGAGTAGACTTTGATGAGACAATCAGAGGGTGGATTTCACTCTCTTTTTTTCAAATGGAACCAGATGTTTCACATTGTGACCTAAAGGTTTCCAAGGCCCTTCCCAAAACTTTCCAGGACAATCACCAAAGTAGCAGAATAACACAAAACAGTAATACTTTTGCATTGTGATTTATTTTTCAAGCTAATATTTTGACATTCTGCATGTGATTCACAACCTCAAAACATAACAAATAAATGATAAAAAATTGTTGTAATGGAACCACAGGGGACTGAGTCTCACGATCCTACTAGCTGCAGTTTAAACTGGTTTTAGAAAAGCAAGTGCTGTAGAAAATATAAAAACTGACCAAATACACAGATTGCATAAATTATTGTGTACTTTGGTCCTTTCTTTCAAAGAGGTCAGATTGTACAGAATGTATTACATAGGATATGTTTGTATATGTATGCACAGACTTTAAGACACATTTGGTTACTGGCGTGTAATAAAGAGCTGCATTCTGGATTTGAGAGCACGAGTGGCATCCAAGCCTCACATGAGGCACACCCATGTTATCTTACAAGAAGGGTTATTCAACACAGAGCACAAATTTGCATTCAACTGCACTAAGATATATCTACAAACGTGTTTTCTTTCCCATTCTCACGGCCATTGAAGGAGCTAAGACAGCATTGTTTTCATGACAAGTTCACATTCAGATCTCTTTCTTTTAAAAGAACTGAAAGAAAGTGTGTTTTCTAAAACTGTCACTCCTGGGGTTTTCCGACCACTCTGAGGGCTGATTCATGTTCCTGCCCTCAACTTCTGCCTTTTTTATTTCCTACATTCACGACTTTTCCTCCCATTTAACCTACATTCTCTATCTCCTGTTACACTACACTGGCACACGTTCAACACAGGCAGCAATATCTGGAGAAACACACAGAGGGAGAGGGAGATGCTGTGACGACAGTCAACATGGAAACGACTAAACACAGAGGGGAACATGAGCACATTTACCCTGCAGCCCAGTCTGTGCAGCATCTTTTTCAGACTATTTACACTAAGACACAGAGTTAGAGACAGAGCACTCTGGTACACACTGTCGCCATGTGTCAAATCGCACACTCACAACTTCAACCATGAGACATTAAACATTCTCCCTCTTATCTCTAGCTAACTCATTTCTAACTTCATTATCACACCTTGATTATGGCAGCCTGTTAACTTAAGCAAGTGTTCAAGTTTTATAAGGTTTAAAGCCATGCTAATGCACCTGGGAGATTGTACTAAGACAAAGCAATCATTTCAGCTAAAAGCTAGCATGCTAACATCTCATGCTAACCCAGGTGTATGGTTGATCAATTCTACCAACTTAGTATGGCTTACTGCATGCTAACATTTCCTGGTTAGCACTTAACACGACAACAGTCGAGGTTATTGGGTATAAAGTAAGCTTAGTAGGCATTTGGTAATGAATAGATTCATCTTAAAGGCAGCGTGGTTGTCTGTACCAAACATGGTAATCCATCTTATATGTATTTTTCACACCAAGTATGGTACAGACAGATAGGCATACAGAGCGTCCGCTAGCCGCTACATGTAGCATAGCTAAAAATACAAGGCAATGAGTAATATCACAGTATTGCACTTACACAAGATATAGTCTGGTTTCTTAATAGAACGCGAGTACAAGGGTCATAAACCAGTCATTACATGTAAATATGAAATCCACACCAGCAGTGGTTAAAAGAACATGTGATTAAGGTTGACTTTCTTTGGCAGGGATTAAATCTCAGCTGGACGTACACCGGCTTGATACAAACAGAATACAAGTCTACAAAATGTACGGAGTGCTTTAAGAAAATGGTTATATGTTTCCCAAAGTCAGTAACTGAGTTTGGATAGATCTTAAAAAAAGAATCCTTGGCAGACATCTGGAATCAGGAGTTAGTTTGCTTGTATTGGTCTGTGTGGAGAAAAAGATGGCACAGTATCGGCTGGAAGAAAGAATAAAAAGAACAAACAAAGAATTTCAAGGACGAATGCATAACTACTTTTTTCCTCTCAGAGGAAACGCTGTTAAGAAAAGACCGTGCTGCGCTGGTTGGCCTCCCCGACCTTCTCAAAGAACATGAAATCCTGCAGATGAAAACAAATGAGACGTCAATTCATGCCCGAATTAGTCTGCAAGTAAGACAGCATTTAAATTGGTGATATTTAAAGCAGGGACCGATCTAAAGAAAGAGGCTGTAAATATGGACTTACAATAAGGAAGCAGGCTCCCATCAGCACGGCTTTCATCTTCACGTCCATGTCCATCGGGAACTGGATGCCAAAGTTGTCCGTGTCTGTGAAGACTTCCTTCAACAGGCCGCTCCACTGCTTGCTGATGCGACCGATGGGCGTGTCACCGTCTTTACTCTTCAGCTGCAGAGTGATAAAAACATCCATGTTGAGTTTCATGTGTGGGGTTCATTTGATGGAGGGAAGAAAGAGGAACTCTGGTTCCTCTCTTTCTTGCAGAGTCAGATGAGAGTCAGATGAGAAGATTTTACACAATATAACTGTTGGACGAGAATAAAGCTGCAACCAGTTGTTTCTTTTTTCTTTTTTTTTTAATCTTAGCTTAGCATAAAGACTGGAAACAGGGAGATAGGAAGCTTGGTTGTGTTGAAAGATCACAAAATCAGTCAACAAGTACGTCAAAAATCGTACTGCACTACTGAAGAGGTGCATTGTCTTCTTGTAGTTTTGTTATTAAAATGAGGTGGCCGTGCAAACGATTAGAGACTCCATGTAGTCACTGCTCCTCGCAAAGAAAGAATCATTGTCATAACCTCCTGTAATACCACCCTGTTTTCATCGTAACATGTTCTGTAATAATTAAACAAATAAGATATAAAGTGTTGATTAGTGAGCATTAGATGTGCTGGACTGGGAGATGGATTTTGTTACGTTTTGACCAAACTAGTTGTCTCCAACTGTTTCCAGTATTTATGCCAAGCTACGCTAATCGACTGCTTTCCGTAGCTTCGTATTTTAATGAAAGGATATGAGAGTGGTACGGACCTTCTACTCGAAAATCTTGGCAACAAAACGCACAAACACACCTCAAAGTTGACGTCTCCACAGCAGTTGCAGGCGAAGCAGGGCCCCTCGAGTTTCATCACGGTCTCCTTGTTGGGTCCCTGGATGGAAAACTTTGGCACGAAAGGGTGCCAGTCCTGTTTGACGTAACCTACGGTGGTGCCCGGTGGTGCCTGGACCTCCATCTGCAGGTCACATACAGTTACATTAACATACTGCACACAATTAGTAAGTCATCTCAGAGGGCTTAAAATGTGGCTGCCTCCCTGGACACTGAAAGCTATAAATAAATAAAAAAATCACGGGGTTAGCATGTCATGCGGGGCCTTGCTGGAATGATAAGTGAGGCTCTGACTGCTCTATTGTGACACCACATAACAAAGATAATACATCTCACATGGGTCCTGTCAGCCCAGTAAACAGAACTCCAGTATGTGAGTGTAGCTGTTTGGGTTTGGGCCAAAATGAACCTTCTTCAGCCAGACTGGGGAACGATGTGATTAAACAAAGACAGACAGAGAGGGGCCTCAGAGGTGGAGGGATGGCAGAGGATCGGGGGAGTCCAGGAGATAGATTGGACGGACAAAGAGCCATTCATGGTCTTTAAAAGAAACCCCGGACTGAACAGAGCGGAGGACAAAGACACCAAAGCAACACTCACCAGTAACACAAGCTGAAGAGGGAATAGGCAGAAAAGTCTAAACATGAGCTAATGAGAAAGGTTAGGCTACAAAAGTTTATGCTACTCGGTCCAAACTGTTTTTTCCTTTGCATGTGATGCTTTTTAATCAGTAAAATAAGCTGCTTACCAGAAGTAGTATAAAAAAGCTCTCAGGTAGTTTAGCATTGAATGGCCTTGATTTTACCCATCCAATGACACTGGATTTATTTCTTGGAAAATCAACCCGTGTCCACCTAGCGTTTTTTTTCTGAGCGCCAGCATCTTTTAAAAATGATCGACTCTTTAAGCAGTAAACTGTTTGTTCTTCTTTGTCAGAAGCGTTTCAGCTAACCAGCACGCTTAAATATTAACATTAACAGAGCAGCTTATCTTGGCACACTTTGGGCAAACATTGTAACACAGTAATCTGAGTTTGTCCCTATGATTGCGCTGCATTCTCGAGACAATTAGGCGCTCAATGAACTATTGAATTCATACAATGTTTGTCTTTGAGTGGTGGTCAATATAATATGAGCTTATTAAGAAGTGATTTTGACCGGTGGGGACTCGTTTGCACATACAGACCTCTTGCAAGCAGCAGGGACACCAGCAGGAGACGCAGCGGAAAGGCCGGATGAGACGGATGACTTCCCTGTCCATGTTGTCTTTGATCTTCATGTCGAAGCTGCGCAGAGAGCCACAGCAGTTCCTGGTGCAGCAGTCGTTCTTCTCTTTGGCTTTGTAGATCTTTTGGCCCAGACTGTTTTTAATCTCATACTGGTTGTTGGTCTCAAATCCGATGAATGCTGGGCGGGGTTGGAAATAGAGGTAGAAAAGGACAATTCTTAGATAAGAAAGAAAGTCCACAGATAGATGTCATCTTATCGTTTGGATTTATGTCCAGAGGTTTTAAGTTCAAGGATGCAACAAAAAACATTCTGACAGCTATTGATTATTTGCTGCTGACAGAGAGGGAAGTATGGTAAATATGTCACAACTTACCTTCTAGGAGTTCTATTTTCTGATGGATGAGGATCTGGTCTATCTTAAACCATAAAACAAAGCAATGTTAGAGGGCAGAACAGTTCAGAAATTTGTGGCAAACAGGGAATAATGCTGCAAACATGATGTGACACTTCCGTTTTCAATGCAAAACAACATACAACATATATTTTCATACAGCCGCAGACAAACTCCACACTACCTGCGTGTTAGTCTGAGTGCATGCAAGTGTCATAAGAGTCACAAAATCAAGTTATAGTATTTGATCTGTTCAAAGTGATTTATTCTTTCTTTCTTTTAGAGAGAAAAAAGTTGGAAATTGGTCTGCAGTGAGAGGTAAATTTCCCCTATGCCAGCACAAACCTGTTTACAGACATTTTTTAGGGCACTAACCTGTTTGCCTTTTATAATCTCAAGTGTCTCTTTTAACAATGAAGTCGTATGGAGGAGTGGTGCATGAGTAATCCGTCTAAGGTAAGATAAAGACACTCAAACACTGGTGGAAATCACCTGATCTTGTTCAAATTCAATGTGCTAAAGCAGTTTTCCATATCTTCGATTGCTTCGTCCTACCTGTGTCAGGTACTCCAGGCCCGGTGGCACCCCGACAGCAACCGCAGCCGGTACACCAACAGGGGCAGGGGAGATCCCTCCAGGAGGGCCCCCATACTGCGGTCCTGGAACTGGTCCTGGGCCCACCTGACTGGGCTGGTACATGACAGGAGGCGGGCCTGAATTGTAGTCCATGAAGCCCGGTGGAGGGGCTTGATGGGGGTTGCCATACCCTGGAGCAGAGGGATAAGGCGCTACGGAGTGACCGCCGGGTTGAGTCATGGGATAGGGTGGCTGGTGCGGACCGCCTGGATAGCCTGAAGAAGAAAAAACATAATATTATTTTTTTTAAAAAGGTTGTCTACAGATGTATTTTTCATGAAGACTCATCAAATAAAGCAACAGACATTTTTGACACAAAAGACACAAAGAATTACAAAACAGAGTTAAAAAGTTAAAAAAAAAAAGAAGTCATAATAAAGGAAAATCAAACATAAGCCAACGTAATAAATACTTAAAACTCACTAAAAAGTTCTGCCCTTGCAAAGTAGACCAAAAAGAAAATGCAATAGCAACAAGCATTCAGGTCACCGCTGGGACTAAGACCGAGAGATCTGTCAGTGTATGTGTGTGTGTGGATAATGGCAGTGCTCATGTGTGTGCCTGTGTTTCCTGTCGATCATCCTCCTTTACCTGTGGGGTCAGCAGAGCCAATAAGCTACTTATTAGCCAAGCTACAAACCAGGCTGAGAGCATGAAGAGGGGCGGGCATAACCAAAGGTGACTGGACTTTGTTTTATAGTGACAGCTATTTCTTTGTTGTTGTGATTTTATGGTTTAACACCCTCTAAAGAGTGGTTTACCAAACAAAAACACAAGCAGAAAAACAGTTTCATTACTGGATTAAAGTCTTTGTTTTGAGCTTGAGTTGAACAGCTGAAGACTGTAAATACAACCCGTAGTTAAGATTTGCCCAGATTCCTCATGTTGTTCATTTAAACATGATCACATGAACGGGGTTCTTGTCTTTTCTCCTCACTGAAATAAACCCAGTGCCACAGCCTATGATCACTCTGCTCTAATGACAATGAAGGGTTCACATTTGTTTCTAATAACAGAAGCTTCTTTAAATCAAGCCTTTATGAAGTGAATGACAGACTGTATGTTTGCTTTAACAGAGTTTAAAGCAATTACAGAACACTGAATCACTCTCTTCATAGGCAATATTTCAATCAGTTTTGAAACAGCCAATTACATGACATGGATCACTGAGAGAGAGCTCAGTTGGCAATGACAAAGAAGTACCGGTATGTGTGACAAAGAAAAGGCGTGCCTGAGGATGTCTGTGTTGAATAAAGTGGAATTGCTGACTGTCATGTGTTTACCCAGGTTCATGTGTCATAGAGTCAACACTGAATGTCAACCAGAGAGAGGGCAGCTTAGACATTTAAACCAGATTCATATTTCTGACAGATTTCAAAGTATGCAAAAGAACATTCTCTATGTCCTCTTATTTTTAAAACCCAACTAATACAATATAAAGGCTAAAGTAACACCTGGGGCCAGTACTACGAAACAAGGATTGCAGAATGATCCGGAGCGGGTTATGTTCGAGATAAGAGATCAACCTGTGAAAACCTCCACCCACTGACTGATCAGATCTTTTGATCGTGGAGCTCCCGGAGCTGATCGAGAGGAGGGAGAGAGACCGACAAACGCTTCATGTATCCCGTATAATAAAATGATAGTCCGTTAAGTTCATTATTATTGATGATCATCCTTCAGCAGAGATTAAATAAAGCACCGGAGCCTTTTAGTTGTGTTTCTAAGATGTCAAATTACAAATAGCCTTCATTGAATAGCCCTCTCTCTGGCTCTGAATTATATCTCCATATGAATGTTTAGTGTCTCCATGCCGCTCTGCAGCTGCAGCTGAAATATAACTTCTCAAACTGTTATACTCGCCACATGAAAGAGTCAGAGCAACACATTCAGTTAAGGGAAAAAAAACAGGAGTTATTATAATCAGTTCTAAGGTGAACTAACAACGGGAAAAAAATATAATAATCCGTAGTTTGCACATTAATACTCACTGATTTTTCATTTATCTGCCAGTTGACCTTCCTGCAGAGGTGTATCTTTAGTCTTTGGCGGCCTGTTTGTCTTAAATGTCTTTATACTATTAATAGTTTGTTGGACATGATGATCGGCTGACGGCAGACTCAGTCATGATTGTGAAAGGGTGTATGAAGCTAACCCCGCCCCTTTTATGTGAATGCACCCTTGGAAACTCCAAGATATGTTAAAACTTGCTTCATAGTATAGCTCACCAACCACAGCTGACAGCTACTTCCTGTTTTGTTTACAAATCGTTATTGGTTGATTTGAGCTGTTTTGATTTTAAAAATTTTTTTATTTGTTCTTACCTTTGTCATTTTTACAATTTTTATTGTATATTTTTGCCTTTTTATTCCATGAATTTTCCTGTTCAATTCTCGCTAGCCCTCTATTTCATTTGACTCCTGCCTCTTCTCTAACGTCGTCCGTACTTCAGCGGTAGCACCATTGCAAATGAGGATTACCGTCAGTGTGTTTTCAAAGGATTTCAATCAAACAAATGGTCCTGTTTCTCTAGTCTTGTCTATCAGATCATACTTGTTCTTGTGTGGCTTATCTGCCAAACGTCTTTATTTTCCACAATCTAATAGGCATGTGTAATGTAATCCCACCAAGAGGCAATGATGGTGATGTGAATGAGCCTATGCAAAACCCTGCAGCTTGAGTCTGGCAGCAGAAGTCACGTACACACTACACACCCATTCAAAAAGCCGAAATGAACATGTTTACAGCCCAGGTCAAACAATGAACATGGCTTTTATGAAAGATACGTGTTATCCATAGTTAGGGGGGAGGGACACTGTAAGTTTCCAATGATACTGCTGATTATCTATTTTCAGTCGAAGGCGGTGTCCACTGTGCCGTTTGACTGGTTTTTGGGTAAACAGATTGTGTGCATATTTCACCGCTTTTTAATTCAGTTCAAATAAAAAAAAAAAGATCATTCTGTGTTTGATCTTGTGTAAGAAGACTTGTCAGGATTAAAGTCTTGATCTCTAATTGGAATTATAACGCAACAAATGATCCATTCATTGATTAGTTCAGGCAATATATGAACGAACTACAACATTGATAATCCGTGTATCACTTCCTGGATTTAGCATCTCGCAAGAGTTTTCTGATTTCATAGAATTGTAAATTCCTTAAGTCTCAAAATAAAGTGAAAACAATACGGCTGGAAGAGATACTACAACGCTTTGTTTTTCTGTGTAACCGGTTAGAGTAAACAATAGACAAACACTTCATATTAACTAACCTTCTTGCACCACATCCCACCTCTAAAACACTACAATAGGGTTTTTCACCAGAGCAGAGACCCTCCTTTAGAGGTTTTCCAGACCACTAAGAATCAAACTGAAAGGATTGTTATTCAGTTTGTTTCCTGCTGACCTGAGAGCTCACAACTGTTTCCACGAGTATGTTTATTAAAATCAACATACTTTACAGATGCATTGTGCAAAAAGATAGCGTCTCAATTGTTTCATAAAGTTACTAAACTGGTTTTTGTTTGCATGGCAGGACAGTCCATCTAGAGGACCATTTCATATTGAGAGCTGACTTTATGTCGTGAAACCACAAATGCAGAAGCCACTTCTGCTTTTCAACAAGAGCCAGATGTCAAGAGAGGACGTGGGTATTTTGTTCTACAAAAGGCTTCATGTTGCTCCGCCTTTTTCCACATTCCTTCCTCGACTTGCAGGAAACAAAACAGAGAATTTTAAAACCAGCACGTTTGCTGGAAAAGCTTCCCTCCCGTCCACACGCAACCGTGCCAACACAACGGCACCTTTCACCTCCTTAACTGCTCTTTTTCCATCCTGAAGGAGGAGCCTCATGCTGGACCTGTGAGCCTAAATCAGACGTGTTTCCTCGACCAATTTCATGCAAGAAGAAGAAGAAGCAAACCTCTAGGAAAGGCAGGGATAATTTTTTTTTTAAAAAGAATCTCTTATTTTCCCACTTAAAAGCCAAACTACAGAGTTGAAATAAGACACAAATCTAGTTCGTTTTTCACTTTCCACGCTGCAAAGTTTCTTAACTTACCAGGAGCGGACATTTCAAAGGAAATATCTGAAGCTTTTCCGGATGCTGAGTAAAAAGAACTCTCACTTCCTGGTTCACTACCCTGGTCTCTATGGGAAACAGGAGGAATAGGAGGGAAGGAGAGGGGGTGGGGGGTGATTAAAAACAAAGCAGAGGGAGTGGGTTAGGGAAATCACCGTATTAAATAACTCACATTGTCCCATAATCACAATCACAATCTTGTTTGCACACAAAGGTTTTATACGTTTATGACCACAACATTAAAAGTCCAGTGACTTCATTAAACAAATCAGATAATACAGAAGAGACTCAAGGACAAGCAATGGCATATTTTGTTCTTGATGCTGCATGTTTGAGAGCTGAGATGGATTTAAGTGGGTGTGGCATTTTTCAGCAGAGGAAGAAGGGATGGTCCTATATTTTTCCACTGGACCTTTACCAGTAATATCCTCTGCGGCTTTTTATGCTTTACTGTTTTAAGCACAACCAATATAAATGAATAGATGACTTAAGATTGGTGTGTGAAGCTCATAAAAAGTCATTAAAAAAATGAGTTTTGAAAGTGTCCACCACATGCTTCCATGTGTCTGGTAAAGGTCGGATAAAAATAGACAAAACTAAAGCCTCCTTAGTCGCCTCATATTAACAAGAATGTGCCTGTTAAGTGACTTTTAAATCTCACCTCTCTGGTCGCTGTTGTCTCCTCGGCTCCTACTAGAAAAGTGTATTGAGCTTAATGATGTGAAAAAGGAAACAAAAAAAGCCTAACCCTCGGAGCACAAACAGACGCTTTTTGTCGTCTTCTTCCAAACCTGCTCCTCGTTGCTGCTCTGTGTATGTCACTCCTCCCCACTTGAACTTCCTCCTCCCCTTTACGTAGAGGCCACCGTGTGAAGCCGTCACACACAAACACTTTCTAATTTAATGGGCGCCTTTGTTGGCTCTGTTTTCACTGAGGGGGTTATCTGACGGGCACATGTAGGATTTGCTTTTATGTAAAAATGACTATTTTTTATCAGGGGCAGAGGGAAGGGCTGGTCGCCTAGCAACAACCACCAGAGAGCGCCAAGACCTCGTCTGTGACGGTCACACGCAATCTGTCCATCTACCACAAGACCACATGACAACATGACATGAGAAGTCAGTTTTAAGAAATGTTGTTTGTATTGGTTTAGATTGTTTTAATCTACTGGTCACTCATTTTATTTTTTCTATTTTATCTGCAGATGCCAATTAAAATATCAAAAGAATTGAAACCTCTTTTTTTTTTTAGTATTTTTGACTAATATATTTTATGTTTTTCTCTCATTCATAAAAAAGCATAAATGCTTAAGATATTAGTAGCCTATAAGTAAGGCAGCATGAAAACAATTAAGTATTTAAAGTAGCCTACAGTATTCTCTGCTATAGTAACCTCTTCCTAAATTTACCGAGTTACTTTCCACTATTGACTCCAACTAAATAAAAGTAAACAAACTCAAATAATCTAAAATTAAATGAAAGCCATATTAAAAAAATAAAAATAAACCTAGGCTACATCGAGGTGAAATAATGAAATAAGCTCTTCTGCCTCCTAGTGGCCAATACACATACATACATACATACACATACACACACACACACACACACACACACACACACACACACACACACACACAGATACACACACACACACACACACACACATACACAGACACACACACACTTGAACAAAACAACATAAACAGCTTCATCATCAATATCATCATCATTAACATTCTAATAAACACATAAAGCATGTAGGTGTTCGTGAAAGAGCTGAGTCTTTCATATGAGAGCCGATATGCATATATATGTCTATATGTATATATATATATAGAGAGAGAGAGAGAGAGAGAGAGAGAGAGCGATATTAATTGGGAGTGCAGCATTTCATGTTACAGCTCATGTTGAAGATCAATATAAAACAACACGTCATTATATAAACTGATGCTTTGTAAATTAATCTTAAACTTCCAACTTGTAACGTTATAATCATTCTGATGATTCTAATGATTTCTTTTGCCGATTTTCACAAATATTCTGTTGAACTGTATGAAAGTTGTGGATGGAAAAAAAGCAGCTTCGTCTGCACTTTCCTTTTATATGGGAAATTAAAATGTTACCCTTCTGTGTAACAGACCTGGGAATTTTGATATCTTCAGTTCATTTCATTCGTCTGTTAGTGATTCTCTGAACAAAACAAACACAAATAGCAATTTGGCATTCCATTTTCAAACGATTTCAATCATTTGGTACTGTTCCCGTGTTAATCCTTTCTAACATTGCTCATAATGTGAAGGGAACAGTCTCTGCCGGGATCTATATTTGGCACCTGCTCCAACACAGTTACTTATAGGGCACTGGACCAGGGCGGGGTGTGAGAGGAGACATTTAGGCACACAGCACACACACAAACACACACAAACACACACACACACACACACACACACACACACACACACACACACACACACACACACACACACACACACACACACACACACACACACACACACAGGACACAGAAGAAGAAACATTAGGCCATAAACAATTGAATCAAGGCAATACACACAGACAGAAAAAGGTGGGTCACACAGACATACACTAAATACTTCATTCTTGGATCCCTCAATAACTGTATTCAAACTCCTTAAACCTTTAACCTTTATTGTGCAGCAAATACTCCTAAAAACCAGTACATAGTTTGCTTAAATACTGCAGTGTATTGGGATTAAATGTAGAACTCTCAGCCTGTCGTGCTTACTCATTATTCCTTTTTGCATTACAATAAAAATACTTGTTTAATATATAGTAAACCTGTAAAATGAAACAAAATCATCATTTAAGTAGACTATACTAAAGTTAGGCTATATTGAGAATGTGCAAATCAATTAGCGTACTAAGTATTGCTATTTATACCAAAAAATGTAAAATAATGCCTCAAAAGATGACGACAAAACAGTTAGAGTAATAGCTTGACATTTAAACTTACTTTCCAATTCTTTGGTAGGCTACTTAGCCTCAACACATAAAACCACAACTTCAGGTTTTTACACTTTCAATTAAATATGAAACACATGTTACTTCTTGTGCTTAAGACATGATAGAAGGAGGTTTGTTATCTTTGGAGAGAGCAGGGCTAAACATTTTCACCTGTTTCCACTATTTATGCTAGGCTAGGCTAAGCTAACTATTTACTCAACCCTGAGTGTTGCTGTTTTTAATAAATATTTCGACAAGAAAGCTACTAGTATTTTTAAAGCACAAACTTTCATGAAAGCTGTAAGAATGTTTAATTGGTTAGGCCTATTTGAAACAGACAGTAATATAAAATCTGAGATTTACAACACAATCAATGGACGATATTGTCATGTCAAAAAACTATACTAACAAGCATTTGCCTAACTTTGAAATCCTGATCAAACATGAGTCTATGGATGAAATAAATGCATTTGATCCTGTTAAACCTGGGGTTCCTACTCGATTTTATCAGGTCCTACACCAGAGTTAAGGTTATCACATTCGACATGAGGGGCTAATAGATGAGACCTGGGATGAATGTTTAAAGAGCATACTTTATTGTTCAGTAAATGTAATACACAATTTAATACAGTTTAAAAACACATCACAAACTCTACTACTTAAGGGACATTTTATTGCCAAGAAATTCTACTTCACATACCCTCCACTTTTTACATAATATCATTTTAATGACACTTTGAGTAATCTTTTTCTCAAACTGGGATTCACATAACCTTTTTCTTAAACCTGAACCTAATACTGTAGCCAGAACTCTGAACTTAATCCTAACTAAATACAAAATGACCATTTCAAAGTATGATATAAATTATGTGTATTACAGTAAGACGAAACACACACACACACACACACACACACACACACACACACACACACACACAAACAAACACGCGCCCAGCCGAGGCTCCTAATGAGGCCTGTCTCTGATAATGAAGCTAATCAGTGCAGCCTATCTGGCCTCTGTCTCTGCTCACATAAAGCCAGCCTTGCCTTGGTTTATTTATACACGTCTGATCTATCAGCAGCTCTGTTTGGTGGGCCTCAAAGTCCCAGAATAGAAATAATTAGGACAGGGCGGGAAAGGAGGAAAAGTGAAAACGTGTCTGAATGTGCATACTCTCAGAGCAGACCCCCTGCCCACCCCATCCTCTGCCAATCTCTCCATCCATCCCTGCTACACTGTCTCCGCTCTGTTTTATTTCAGCAGCAGGCCGGCAGGGTGGAGGAGTGAAGTGGAGACTGCTGTGTGTGGTCTGGATTGGATGGCAATCTGTGGGTGTAGTAGGGCGAAGCAGAGTGATCAAGTTTCTCAGATTACCACACACACTGGGTTTCTGATACTATCTGCGATCCCTCTGTCTCTGCACTTCCATCTGTCAAAACACACTCAGTTAGTGAGAGAACGATTATTGTCATAACTCATCCAGCAATTGAATTCAGTGTCTCAGTCCATTTTGAATGATTAATGAAACATAAATGTCAAATGGTCACGTTCTTTTGAGTTTAATGTTTCATTAGGTTGTTAATAATATCTATTTTATCTCAAAGTTTGGAAAAGATCTACTACGTCAGTAAAAATGTTATTGCATGTTTTCAGAAAAAGATGAGCCATCAGCTGAATGATGCAAAATAAAACGAAAAGGTTGCATCTTTTTGAAAGCACTGGCAGATAGTAAAAATAGTTTGAGGAGAGGCAAGAATGTTTAAAAGCTGTGATGTGTGGGTTGTGCAACAGCATCATGGTGATGTTTATATATTTTCTAACCTTTGCTACCTTGTCTCTCATGCTGTGGTTTTGCAGCTCTTGTGCAATATGGGTAATGTACAATATACTGTATGTTGTTTTGTTTTGTTTTGCATTGGTATGCGCCTGCGTTCTGAATACATGTGGATGTGTTTTTGTATTGTTTTTATTTATTGATTCTAGTGGAAGCAGCTGAATGTTTGGCACTTTGAGTCCAAGACAAATTGCCCAGAGGGGACAATAAAGTGTTACCGTACCGTACCAAAAGCCTCGTTTCCACCAAGCACTCTGGTTTGGGTCAGTACAGTTTGATACGGTAAACCCTGAACTTGCTTGCGTTTCCACAGACAACCAATGTTTCTTTTTAAATAATGATATGAGCAACATTGTCGAGCCAAATTGTCAAACTTCCTATAACTCATATAAGAAGATATTAAAGACATGGTCATGGGGGCAGCTTCCTGCAAATCATGTACAGCACCACCCCAATGCAAGCCTGTAAACAGAAGCTACAACAACAATGACCTTATCTCACTTCCAATTCTCCTCAAATCGGGCGGCAAAGAGAATGGGGGGGGGGGGGGGGGTGTATGTGTACGTGTGTGTGTGTGTGTGTGTGTGTGTGGAGACAGGGCAGAAGATGTAATTGGCATGTCTGAGACCACAAATGCTCCAACACACAAAAACACACACACACCTTCAAACACACACACACCCACACACACACACACACACACACACCCACACACACTCAGCCTAAACAGCCCCTGGTACCAGCCCATGATATAAACCCACCCTATATGCATGGGTACATATACTACCCTGCACAGTGGTCAACAGATCAGAAGAGGTCCAACCTTTGAACCGGCCTGTAAAACAGAAAAAGATTCAAGGTAAGCATGGTGTATGTCTATAATCTATACTGTCTTGTGTTGCTTTCACTGACCCTTCTTTTCTTTGCAGATGCTTTCATCCAGATGTGTGCTACCTTTCCTGACTCTTTATGTTTTGCTGGAGGAAATTTCTGCTGCTGCTTTGCCAAGCAGAAACAAAAGGGTAGGCATCTATACATCCTTTCAACTCACTGAAAAGATCCTCTGCAGGTATTTTAAGCATTTTGTGCGCGTCCGACGTTTTACAATCGGATTATCCTTATCAGGAAGTGAACTGGCTGGACCATGACCTGTTCCCTCGCCTGCCTCATCGCTCAGACGAGGGAGACCTCTCTGTGGGTGATGCTGGGGAAATGAGCAGGGATTTGGACGTCCATAAGTCTCGGTCAGAGACTTTCGTGGCCCCAACAGAAAACTTTACCCAGCGTCAGATCCACCAATACCAGTACAACCGCAAGGCAAATGAAAAGAGGTGAGGCCCGAATGATGGAAAGCTTGTGTCAAGCAGATCTGAAGGCACATGGAGGCAGCAGTGGATGAGTCTGTAGGGACTTAGGTTGGGAACCGTATGGTCACCAGTTCAAGTCCCGGTACGAGTCACGATATGGATGTTGGTCTAAGGGATTTATGAAGTATGTAAAAAAAACAAAAACAAATTTAATATAGATGTGAATTTGACAGAAGTGTTATTCAAGTTAAAATCTGTTCTTCTTATTTTTAAGATGTTTATGTTGCTGCTTTTGAGTTCAAAAATGAAATACAAAGTTTACATTTTTGATTCTAATGATGAAATGTGTGATCCAAAGTTAATACAGTGTGATGGAGAAGTGTGCATACTGCATCAAAAGTAACCCTTCATCCAAATGACGCCAGGTTTCTTTCCCCCTTCGCCTTGTCTGCAGGAGGAAGGTTGCTCCACTGGACTCCATCGGCAGCTTTCAAATGTCCAGTTCCCGAAACCGAAAGGTGAGCTTTAAGAGGAAATCTTGTGTGAAAACTGCTGATTAAGCTAAATTAGAGGCTATACTGCCACTTTGAAGTGCTGATTAACACTGTTTAAACATTTCTTGGAGAAATGTACCCTTCTAAAACCTGTTCCTAAGCAAATCAATTATTATAATCTAAACATATCGCTCTAAAAGAGTAGTGTAACAGTACAGAGTGAATGAGAACTAAAGGCTAAGTAGTTATGGTGACAAATGAAAAACTGAGCATTTGTGTTTTTGTTGTTCCAGGATGAACCGGACGTAGACTGGGAAGAATTCAGAGAATAGATAACAAGACAACAACTGAATACTACACATTTCCTCAGTGTTAATCCTTGTTTCATGTTCATTATATTTATTCATGAACTCATATTTAACTCACTGCCGCTAACAAGTGAGATGCCTGTTGACCAACTCCCTCTAGTGGTGGAAGATAAACATGACAAGCACTTGCTGTGTGCAAAGTTTTCAATAAAGGTTACAAAATAAATGTTTGTGGGTTGTTGTTTTTTTTCTTTCTACAAAATTAATTGGGTCTATCTACACTTGTTATGTTCCCAAAGACTTTTATTTTTCAAGCTACAGTTAAAGAAAACAATATCAGACTGCAGAAAATATAGATTTTGCTCGGGTATTTTCTCTCTTCACTTTCACATATGTACAGTTGTCAAAGAACAAGATATGTACACAGAATTAAAGTCATAGAGAGAGTGCAACTGCTACTGGAGACTTACCGACACTCCCACCAACAAAAAAAAAAAAAAAAAAGAAAAAGCACATGGTAAAACCAAACAACATAAACAAATGCCGCAAACCTACACGGTTTCAACTTCTTTTCTGTACACTACAAACTTTGTTCTCAAGGTGAGACAATCTTACGTCCATTCTCTTATGCAGGCGCATCTCTAATCCCGCCTCTCAGAAAGCTAAGAAATAAACGTTTACATGAAACAGAAAAACAAATACTTTTTTGTACAACCATTCATAAACAAGCCTCAGAGCCACTGTGATCGTGTAAAGCACTGCTGAACCTCAAGTCTTACAGCAACATTACCCCCTCATTTAAGATGAACATGGAAAACAAAAAACACATGAAACAAAAATAAACAATGTAAATGTTGTTCATGGTAAAAACAAAATGGCTATCAATGATTGATTAAACAAGCCAGACAGGCAGAAACATTAAGCGCTCAATCATGAAAGTATACAGCGACATGCTAACCAAGTTCAGATTTAATTAGCCGCAGCTCTACTTCTGAGAAGTACCATCCGTTAACGCACCGGGAATGGTAATAGGGTTTTTTTTTTCTTCTTTTTTTTTTTTTTTTAAAGTGCACTGCCCAAAGAATTGTCTGTGTGCAATTTGAAATGCAGCAGTTTAGATGCTTAACAATCAATTTAGACAGATTAGATAAACTCAAAGATCACTTACTCTAGAGTATCTCTACATTTTAAGTTCAGTGATCATCACTGACGACCAAAAGAAAAATGCAAACTCAGACAAAAATACAATAGAAATCAGACGAGCTGCCCACCTAGCATCATGACAAACCTCTAAACAAATAACAAGAGTGACATTTTCCCGCTCTTCGACTGTATATTTTGACAACTTGCATTGATTTAAAGTCAAACTGAAAATGGAATTCCTTGAGTCACTAGAAAGAAAAAATAGTAACTGATTAGTCGCTATCCTCAAGAAATAATGAGCCAGAATTCACCTTAACAGCACAATCTAAGACAAGAAAGCCAATTATTGAAGGTATTTATTATTAAAAAGAAATCATCGCCACTGCTGCCTTGTGTCCAGTTCTTCTCTGTAGCCAAAGAAAAGTAAGAAGAAAGTGAGGGATAAATAAGAATGGTTGATTGTCAAAAAGAAATCCTAACAAGTGACAATACAGTCGTCATCCAGGTGATAATTTAGGCTGTTTTGGCTGTAGGCATCAAAGAAAACAAGTGTCAGGAGGACAGCAAAAACTGGGGGAGTGCGAAATGTCCCTCCCATCCTCTTCATATCTAAGTGTCTTTTTTGTTTCCCGACCGCCTCGTGTCCCTGCACTTGTGGCAGTAAAAGATGTCTGGAACGTTGGATTTCTTGATCTTGGCGCATGATAAGTGCACCCATATGCCGCACTGGTTGCATTCGATCATCGGTCGTCCTGCGAAGGGCTTCCCACAGTAACAGGTGATCAAGTCCCATGAATCATCCCCTGTGTGGATAGAATAGAAAACAGTGTTAAGAAATGATGTGTATTATAATAAATTGCCGGCGGTGCACAAAACAATCCAAGAATTTGGTCATAAAAATGTCAATGTGTGCTGCAGACACCTCTTAATAAATGACTTTAAAAAGGACAAAAGCAGTCATACCTGACTCCACCATAATGTCTTCATCTGCGATCCATGTCTCACCCTCACTGGAGCTCATGTCTGCTTCCCTCATCGACTCATCCGGCTGCATCTTCCCCAACCCCCGCACGCTTGAGTTGGAGCCCCCGTGTCCCATCAGCTCGTCTCTACCAGGTCGTACCTCTGCATGCGAGTGCCGTGCCTCAGAGTCTGTCTCGCTTTGAGCAGTTGAACTTTTGAGCTTCTTAGGTTTGGGCTGTTTTGAGTTTTTGCTGCGTTTAATGCGTGCTCTTTTCTCGCCTTCGCTGCTGCCACTATCTACCGCTGTCATGGCAGAACCCAGCGACAACTTTTTAAGTTTTTTGTCCTTCTTCCGCTCTGCCTTACTGCTTGCCTGGCTCTCGTATAAGGAGTCTTTAAGGCGCATCTTGTCCAGTAGAGTGCTATCAGAGTGCATACGGCGGATGTTTTTGCCCTTATTCGCCCGGGCTTTACGGACAAATGTGTGGATGGTGTGGATGTCAGAGCTTCCATCTGCCCAAGTGTTGCCTGTTGAGCAGCTTCCTCCACCACCTCCATCAGCTGACAACCCTGAACTGTGTGCAGAACTTGATGATGTTGGGGACCATGAACTTTCCTACAAGACATTTAAAAACAAAAAAAAACAAAAAAACATTGAGATATATTTTTCCTTTTAACAGACACCAACAGTCCTTTCTTAAAAATCCATGGCGTCATTTGTTGCAGCTTACCTCTTTTGAACTGGGGATGTAGCCGGCATATGCCAGGACGAAGCTGCAGAACTTGTTGAAGTCCTCAACCGTCCTCTTTTTCCTCTCAGGGGGCTACAGATAGCACAAAAGGTTTCTGTTTAAGCGAATGCAGCTGATCCACACAAAAGAGCTAATCGATTAACGACCAAAATGTTTAATGCAACATAACATTTCGAGAACTTACCAAAGGTTCCGTTTTACACGACAAAAGTGAATCTGTTGGGAGAAAAAACAAACATATAATTCAAAAGTTAGACATTTTACAAGGACCTCAACCTCATTAGCACACATTTGCATATGGGGTGTAATGGGACATGTGGATCAAACCTGTTGTTAGCTTGCTATCTTACTGCTCAAAGGCTTAATCTGAGTTATTAGTAATGAGCAGGGGTGGGCAACATGCGGCCCCCATCAACCCTCAACGTGGCCCCCTCAGGTCAATTTTTACACATCAATTAATTGGAAACATGAAGAAAACATGACAAAATCTGCCATGAAAGCATGAAAACCAGAAATATGTCCATAATAATATTTGATCACTGGTATATGTTGAGTTAAATTTGAGACATAATAGTTTTTGTATCCTACAATTTGGCCCTCTGGCAGAGAGAATTACATGAATGTGGCTCCTTGCTGTGACCAAAGTTGCCCATCCCTGATGTAATGAGCATGGTGGCCTTATATTTGAGTCATGTTGAGTTCAGACAGTTAAATTTAAACTATTTGAGCGGAGGAATAAGCAAGTCAAGTCGTCGGATATTTTAAAGTCTGCAAACAACCGCAACCGGTGTCACTTTGTCACCATCGGAACTCAGAACAAAATGTGAATATATAAGCTTCAGGTATTGATAAACGCGTGTCGTTTGGTGTTAAAGTTAATAGTAATACTACGCATCGTAAAAAAATGTAGCCAACAGAGCTCTTTTATTTGAATACAAAGGTCTAAACTAGTCATATTGTGTTGCCTGAATGCTACCAGCTAATGTTAGCTGACATTTAGAGGAGACGCTAACACAACACACTATGTCGTTCACAGAAACAAAGAAGGCGAAAAAACGGGTTTGAATTGACATCAGTTCCTCACGGTGCGTTGAGATAGCTCACTGCGTATCTTATCCGCGCTTAAACTAAGCACACACAGCGGGTTAATCGCGATCTGAACTTGTGCTAACCAGCTAATCACGCTAGCCGTCTTTGAAATGGAAGCTGAGGGAGGCTGATTAGCACAAAAAAAAAAAGTTAGCTTACCGTTAGCAGTGTTTTTACATCAAACAACCCTGGATCAGCGTTCACATTTAAGTCTATATTAAACGGAGATAATGTGGCTGAGTGAGGTTTTAAACGTGGGTGAAGCTGACACATCGCAGGTGTTTTTTAGTTTAAGGTTGTGAGATAATGTTAGGTATTGGGCTGGATCCGCGCGTTAACTAAACAGGGAGGTAATTTCACTTACTTTACATTAAATTAGCGATGTTTACCATGCAACACATGAAGAAAACAGTTTCAAATAACTTTTTTTGACATATTAAAAGGCAGAACAGAAGTTGGTCAAGAGCACGTCGTGTTATTAATACAGCATACGCAACACTAAGGTTATGCATAACTTGGTGATCTTGGACAACAACAGGGAACATTTATGAACACCGGAGCTGCTCCTTTAAACACTCTGCTCATGAAACATTACCTTGATGCTCGGACATTATGTCGAGCATTGTCGCCACACCAACAAGGCCTCGAGTCCAGATACAGAAGCAGCAGCAGGCGAGCTATAGCCGGAGAGTAGCGGCCGTCGCGCTGTGCCTTTTCCCCCCCCCACCCCCCCGGCGTGGCTGCACCTCACCGCCGGGCAACTTTTTAAAATCAGCAGCAGCAGAGATCCAACAACTCGTCCTTTTAGTTAGTCCACTTTCAGGTCCGAGTAGATCCGTTTACTAGGGGGTAATGTGTTTGCCTACCTACCGCCCGAGCTGTCGCCACACCAACGATATTAGCCTGGCAAAAATACTAATTCCTCTGTTGCTTAACGTGGTGCACTTAAAAGCCCCCTATTCTCCGTCACTACATTTATATAACCATTCGTGTAGGGGGCAAAAAAAAAATGGCAGAAACTCCCTCAGCAATGTCGCGAATGCTATCTCATGTTAGTCCATACTGGGGAACTTCTCCAGTGGGCTTCGTTTTCTTCGCTGTGTGCAGCACAAAAACGACGGGAGTTTTGACTTTATTCCGCACGGTGCGCGGCACAAACCTCTTGAGGCAGCCAGCGCAGTGCTTACGCGTGAGGCATGCTGGGTAACGTAGTTCACCGAGTCGTCACTCACCCTGAGGGGCAAACACGGAAACTACATTCCCCACGCAGTTTTTTTTTCTTCCGTTGAGCTTTTCTGGCATCATGGGAAATGTAGTAATTTCAGTAGTATACCCCCCCAAACACGCTATTTACCGAAACATGCTGCACTGGATAAGGCAGAGAGCTTTTTGTTCTGTGAAATATATATTAACGTGACATTAGGTGCTCTCTATTCGGTGCTTTGAGAGGTGTCATACTTCTGCAGTTTAAAGTACATGTTTCTGTTATGGTTTATTCGTTTGAATATGCTGTAACTCAGAAGTAAGTAATGCTAACTAGCTAAAGCTACCTATAGAAGTACCATGTTGACTGAACTATTGCAAGGAGCTGACGCTGGAGGGTTTGTCATTATTCAAGGTAAATACTTTAAAACGACTATATCTTAGTGCTATAAAATAAATGTCACCTGTAAACGAAGCACAGTTCAGCTCACTGTAGTCATGATATCTATTTTTTTCATTTGTAGATTCCATTAGATGTTCTGGTCGACACCTCTTGAAGAGCTTCATCAATGCTGCATTACACAGGTATTAAAAGTAATTTGTCTTTTCGACTGGTAATGTACGTACGTGCTCTCAACCATGCTTTTTGAACATGTTAAGAAACAAATATAAGAACATTACGTGTATTTATGTTATGTGTGCAGAGAGGAAGCTGTCCACGTCCTTGGCTTTGAAGTCGATGAGGAAGAGCTGAAGGATGGAGTGAAAGGATCAGCCATTGATAGGTAACTACTAGTGCGGAAACAATGTCCAAAACAAAGAGCAAAAGGTCTTCAAACATTGGTTGAAGTCATTTAGCTTCTTTGTATAGTCAGATCATAACCATACACACAAACCAATGTACTCTTGTGTTTCTGTCACTTCAGGGTACACTTTCACAATGCTTACACAGACCCCCTTGGCTGGACTGATCACCCAGCTTTTACAGTTCACCAGTTCTGTTTGGAGGAACTTACACATCTGGTTAAGCAATCATCACACTCAAGACCTGCTACCTTAGTGATCGATTCTCTTTCATGGATCTTGAGACACCGCAGCCCGACTGCTGTCTGCAAGACTCTTCACCAACTTAGGAAAGGTGATAAAAAATCAATCATTCTGATTTGACATCTTGACAAGCAAATGTTACCGACACGTTTTTATAGGATCAGACTCGTATTGTCAACTTAAATCATTTGGCAGCCTTATTTAAGAGTGAGGTAGAATTTTAAACCTTTGCAGTAATTTTTCTGAGGAAGGCTCTTTTCTTTGTTTTCATTAGGGGGAGCTGTAAGAGCCATTATCGCTCTGCTCCATGCTGATATGCATCAGAAGGGGACTGAGGGAAGTGTATGCCACTTAGCTACTTCAGTCATCACCATAGCACCTGGGATGAATGGAGACCAGGCAGTGGCTAAGATAACCAAGCGCTCAAAATCTGGGAAAGTTATGCAAGATGTACGCAGATTTTTATGTTAAGATTGCTGTTCTGTGCTGCCTGCACTGTTTTAAGGATTGATGACTTTGTTTTGTTTTTGTCCATAGGAGGAGATTTTTAACATCAATGAGGATTTTACAGTCATAGTACAGAGCAAGCTCGGACCTAAAAACACTCCCACAGAGGAAAAGGAGGTGCAATATAACCCAAATGAATAGAGCTGCACCATAATCTGACCAATATCATTATTATTATTAGACTTGCAGGACTGAAAATAGTCTTTTTTTTTTGTGTTTCCATAGGTGGATCCAACAGCAAACTTGACCTTCAATCTTCGACTGTCAGATACTGAGCGCAAGGCCAAGGAGAAACTTGCACTTCCCTTTGTCTTCAGCAAAGAGAAGTGAGAAACTTTTCCACACTTTTCATATATTTTTTTTTGTTGTTTCTCTTTTACAAACACCTTTAATGGTGTAACCTTTTTCTCTCACAGGAAAACTGCTCTGCTCCACTCCGGGCCAGGTTCTGGAAGGATTCTTTACGAGCCTGATTCCAACGACGACTATGATCAGGAGGACCCTGATGATGATCTTGATGTGTAGCATTTTGTTATAAAATCCACTGGATATTTTAATGTCCTTCCAATTCTGGACTCCAAGATTCAAAGCCTTAACCCCACCTTATAGAGCTTTAAAAATACAGAATGATATCTGTAAGAAATCTGTATCATGTTTACTATAAAGAGGGTTTTCATTATTTCTTTGAGCAGCCAAGATATATCTGTTTTTGTATCTTATTGAATAAATGTATACGCTATAATCCACTCTTTGCTTTGTGTTTTTTTAATTGACAAATTTGTGATGTTTTACATGTATGAATATGCAGTAATAGCATACTTTTTGATTTTGAATTTTTTTTTTTGTTGCAGTTATTGTATTGTGAAGCCATTATATAGTGATGTTTTTAAATTCACAGGAAATACAATAAACACATTTTTTAACCTATGAAACGCATGCTGTAACACCAGTGGTGGTTCTAGACCACTTTTACTGAGGGGGCCAAACTGGGGCCAGTTGTTTTGTCAGAGGGGAGCATTAAACCCAGGTGAAAAGTAGACAAAGATGATCACTTTAAAACATATATATTATGCCAAATAATACCACACATCATTAAATACCACAACATAAAATACCATGATTAAAATTTGTTTCAGTAAGAGTATTTAATACTAGATTGTGAGTCCGGTTGTTGAGTCATATACTGTGTATGTATTATGAGGAGGGCTCTTCCTTTTGGAGGGGTGGCCACAGGGGGGACCAAGCTCACTGTTACAGGAACACTGGCCCCTGTCGGCCCCTGCCTAGAACCGCCCATGTGTAACACTTAACTGAATTGACAGTTATTGGGAAAAATCAAATAAAATGTATAAAGGCAAGGACACGAATAACGTATTGATTTTAAAAGAGGCTATTGATAACAATGAAGTCGATATTATATATTTTTATGTTATATTCCTGGTGACTTTGGGAAAAGTGGGTCAGCCAGCAGTAAAACAATATGAGCTTATTTGCTGCTTTGCTAAAGTGCTCATAATGGATAGGCCGGATCTTTGTAATATAGCAATAAGTAAGGTATTTTACCTGCTTTTTGTAAAGTTTCTCGAGATAACACTTGTTAAATAAAAATGTATTGATTAATTGATTGATAATACTATTACCCATACATCACCACTGTTTTCATGTTAAGTGGTGTGGGGGGTTTTTGTTTAACTAATTCCTTAAAAGGCCAATTATTTTAAAAATATACAGTGCAAATAAAACAAGTTTACAACAACCTGCTTACGTTTCCATATTGTATTGTTTTACAACTTAACACCACAGCTGCATCAAAAGGTTTATTGACACCAACAAAAGCACAACTCAAATATTTAACCTAGAGCATGTAACTGCGCCCCAACCACCACGAAAGTATCTGAATAAATATTGAACAAAGTTAATTCAAACAAACTAATCAGTCTTCTTCTTCTTCTTCTGCTCGTCCACGTCTGTTTATTTTCCATCCACGTGGACGTGCTGCGCGCGCCCCACAGACTCCTCCCGGAAGTGACGGCAAAGCGGCGATGGCGGCTCGCAGTTCCATTCCGGATTTCCACTGGACTACAAACTGAATTTAACCGGGGCCGGTTGGACTTTGAGGAACTTTTGTAAAGCCGCCTCTCTTTTTACGCCGCACAGAACGAAGTCACATTGAACCGGTGCCTGACAAGCGGCGTACCCACAGTTTTTTTGGGGGGTATTTTTGTCCTAAGGTTCAAGGTGGTCACCCTGTCGAGCGGCTAGCGGTAGCTCGGTTGCTACTAGCTAACGTTAGTCGGTGCACAGCTAGCTCATGAGCTAGCTTGTCAACGAGCTGCGTGCTAAGGTCCACACAGCAGCAGCACGTCGTGCAGCAGCTTTCCTTTTTGACCACGTCCACATTTATCTTTTGTAGCTACAATGCGAATGAACTTAACTTAATGCTAATTGTGCCACAAGTGTGCAGAGCGAGGTACTCACACGTTTGCTTGGCCTGTGGTTCATTTGAATTGCTAGTTTGGCGGCTGTGGCTAAAGACTGATTTTAAAACATCACTAGCAAGCAAGTTCCCTCAGTAAGTGAGCCAAACACTTGGGGCTAAAGCGTGCTACTAAGAGATAATTGAAGTTGGGTTGCTGTGGGGTCTTTGCGGGCTCATCAACATGCTGAAGACCCGGCAATGTTTACTTGGCATCCGCACTTTTCTCGGCGTAACGTCGAGATTATGGGGCTTCATCATGTACATCCTCAGGAAGCACCTACGAACGGTGAGGAGAGGTTTGATGTTTGATCCTTGTTGTGTGAGCAAGTCTCCACGTTTCCATGGTTTACCTGTGCCTAACCTTAGTATTTCTTTTACATCATATTCACTGACAGAGATGCTCAGATCACCTTGTGTGGTTCATTTCCCTCTTAGTGTGCATCCATCCATTTCTTTTTCTTTTTTAAACTATTAATCTTGACGTGATATCTAATTGTATAAGTAAGTTTTAACCTCAACCTCTCATTTAAATGAAATATCATTAGTGTCCATTTTATTGGCTTTATATTCACCATATATTATGGCTAAGAGTGTCAAAGCATGTGTCTTTAATTGCAAAGAGTATCTGCTTTAAGTTGATCATTAAGGAGATAACAAAGGAGATCAATGTGTTGTTACTCAAACAGAAATTGTCTCAAGAAGTGAAAGTGATTTTTCAGAATACCAGTCTGATATATTGCCAAAGTCTAATGGCCATTTTAAAATACTTTCAATTTAGTAAATTAGAAAATAGAGCAACCTGCTCATCACATCTTTTATCTTAAGCGATATAAACTTTTGCATTTAACTTGATAGCTGACCTAAATACAAAAAAAAAAGCATTCAAATAGTTGCAAATTAGTTGGTATGTTTGTCAACTAGTTTAACACAACATACTATTTGTTACACCTCGGTCATAATTAATTATTATCAATCCAGGTGTTTATTTTTGCGTGATTAGATATTGATCGTGTGAATGAATGTCTCATTTCACAGAAACAAAGAGGAAACCGTCCTCATCCTAACACAGCCTAAAAAAAAATCATAGGTCACCTTAAAGATTGCTGACAAATACTCGCATACATTAAACCAAAGCCACCTGCTTCTCACTTCTCAAGTAACACACGCAGGTGCTGCTCGATGATAATAGACATACGTGTTGTTATATGGGTGGACTTTGACTCAAGTACCGTATCAAGCTGACAAAGCTTGGAGGAGTGCCTTGCGTGTTGTAATGAACCCACTGATCGGCATTTGTCTGCAGTTTATTGTGTGGCAGCAACACTTGTTGGTTGTGAGCGGGGCCTGAGAGTGAGTTGTCCAGTCCATGTTGTGGCCGAAGTGAGAGGGATTATATCAGCACAGAGAGTGTACTGTTCTCTCTCTCCCTCTCTCTTGTTTCTTTCATTCTCACTAACAGTTTAGCACTGTTGTTTACTTTATTTGATGTAAGAGAACAATATTATGACGTTGCAGTTTCTTATGGCTAGAGCAGTGGAGTGTAGATGATCGTAAATCATGACAGGTGATTTGGTGAAAACTAAAAAAAAATAATAATTTAAATGTTGAGAGCGCCATTTAAAAAAAATAAATAATAATAATTACCCATTTAGTTACTCTCCTAACTGCCAAATCTTCAGAATGTTTGATGACTCCCTCTAAGTGTTGAACATCTGCAGTTATTTTTGTGATATTATGAACTATAATATATTTATTCTGTACTGATGGGGAAACCTGTGCAAAACAAACTTATTTTCTTTCGAGGTTAAAATCTTGCAGCCTTCACATCTTGTTAAAGCGTCTGTAGAACTAGAACTCGCTTGCTTTGTCCCATAATTAAACCTTGGCCTGGGTGAATACCACATTCTGATTAGCTGCAGGGGGTACATTATTTCCTGACAATGGACACCTTCCTAATAGCAGTAGTTCTTTTAGAAGCTGTCTGTTCAGCAATCTAAATTAAAGTATTTGCTCCACGGTAAACCCTGTACTAAAAGAAGGAAAGATAGCGACAGGGATGCTTTCAAAGCCTCTTTTTACCATTTGTTGCAAAATTTAGCATCAGGTGAACATCTTACCTAAAACAAAAGTGACTTTTTGAACCTATGTTGAGGAATGTATGGAGGTTTAGATGGCTCTGGCCTCAACAGCATCCATTAGTTCCTAATCGAGGACACCTTGGGGTGCAGTATCCTTTGCATTTAGGGAGAAACATTTCATCTGTTGCTTGGGTAAAAGCAGCAGAATAACTGAAATAGCACTAATCAGAAGGAAAATGAGTCAGTCTGAGTTTAGGCCTGAGGTCCAGATGGACGCTCTTGGAGGTGCAGAGTTCTGCCTTGAGGGTGAGGTTTCCCCTGTGGTGCCCTGCAGCTGCTTGCACCAATAGGATTCCCCCGAGCTCACCCTGCCAGGCAGTGGTTGGAGAGGACACAGAGGGGAGGCCCCTGTCTGAGGCTAAGGTAGTAGGCAGCCAAGGCTCAGTCAAAGTCACCCTGCAAGTCTCCCTTTCTATGTGTGCCCCATGCTCCACTGACACCCACCGACAGCTGGGGGGATAAAAATAGCCCTGTGAAGAAAAGTGCAGAGCCCCCGGGCGAGAGCAGGACTGGAAAAGATTGTCTCTGAGCAAAGCAAGGAAGTCATGGGATGGACTGAGTTTCTTTGAGTTATTCAGTGCGGTGTCCTTCTTGGTCCTCTCGGAGAAGACTCAAATATACGTTTTAGAAGCTGTACTTCTGGTCTACATCGTCCTTAGCTGGGGGGCACATACAACCTAGCGGTCAGTGAAGCGTGCCCCATGTACGGAGGCTATGGTCCTCCAAGCAGCCGTCTGGGTTTGAAACCTTTCCTGCAGGTCATTCCCCCCTCTCTCCCCGATTTCTGACTCTATCCACAGTCCTATCTCTTAAATAAAGGCATGAAAAATGATTTCCTTTATGCTTGTAAAGCTATCATAACACTAACACTGGCCTTTGTACGTAATATGCTATATTAGAGATGCACATTTTATCAAAAATGTATCTCTCTATTTCCATATGTACTCCAAGTTAAGAACAAAAGAAACAATATGTTTGAAACCTTTCCATTGTGTTCATTATGGCTCCATGTGTTGTATTTTCAGTGTGATAAACAGCGTCCTGATGTGTTCTAACTGTGTCATTTGCTTCCTTCATCTGCAGATAATCCAGTATCAGACGGTGCGATACGACACTTTGCCCCTGTCACCTATCTCCAGAAACAGACTCAGTGAGTACATGATGGCATGTTTGTTGGCTGTAAAGCAAATGCTGTTCTTTCCTAATGTATTCTTCTACATGGGCATGTTTTTTTATGATACTAATCAGAAAGGAGACATTACAATAAGATTTTTGTGATGTAGATTTGAGTTAAACCAGTCTGTCAAGGAAGAAGTGTTCAGCAACATAACAAACACACATTCAGCCTGATTCCATTCTAGGGACTTTCCTTATCGAGTATTTCTGGAAATTTAGACACATGGCTGTATATATTTTGTAATGTGGATTAGATGACTGGCTACAAATTAAATGTAGCCTTATATCAGTGAACTTTTTGTCTGTCATTTGCTGCCAGTATACTTGAACATCCGTCAGAAAGCAACGGCACTTATGATTAAAGACATGGCAGCTGATGTATGGAGTTTATGACTAACAATTATAATAGGCATCTTTTTTATAAAATGTGCAGCGCTGCTATGACAAAACAACTCAGAATTCTGTTCTCTTAAGTCAAAGTCATAATGAAAGAATGTTTAAAATCATCTTACATTCAAACCAATTGTAGTGCGGACCGTGCTCTGCTACATGTGCTGCAGGTAGTTAAACACATTTTCATCGTTAGTGTAATATGAGAATCCGCCGTAACACGTCCTTGATCCTTGAAAAAGACAAGCTGCCGCGAACACTGTGCTGCTGCTGCATTACGTTAGCTCAGCAAACGCGATGTCCAAAAAGAGAGAGGTGAACACAGGATGCAGAGTTTTTCAAGAGAGATGGAAGGAGCGGTATTTCTTTAGTCTTATTTGCTCACAAGTTGCAAGTTACATGATTTTATCAGGACCTAACCACCGGCAAACCGTTGCACCCAGCGCCCTCTTTCTTATGGAGTTCAATTCTGTCCACACTTCCTATGACTTTCTTGCTAGTCCTAACCAATGTGAGACATGTATCGCTGGTTAAAACAGAGTTTTATTCCTGGAGTGCGCCACGAAGAGAAGCTTGTACAGTTAAAAAAAAAAAAAAACACTTATCCATCCTGCGTTACGAACCGTCCGCACACATGCAGACAAAATGTATGCTTCTCAGGGTCAAGCCTCTGCCGTTTCCAACAGATTTAACCATTGATTATTATGAAAACAGTGATGTTTAATCAGTATTAATATACTTTATTTACAGATTCACTATTTCAGGTCATTCCGAGGTGAAATTGTTGTCCTGATCACAAAAAAGTATTAGCATGACATCAATTATAATCACAGTTGCATATTTACCACCAGCTCTTATCCAACGGTTAAAAAAAGACCCAATTATAACTGGACATTAAATTCTAATCAACAGGATATAATGCACAGGCTGTCTGATCACACAGAGGAAACTTTCTTGAATTATGCAAGGAGATGGCACAGATTCATGGCACATAAAAGAAAGTCAGTGACAGAGTTGGATCTTGATAGTATGGACATGTTGAAGGAACGTACTGTTAGGGCTCAAACCCAAGTTTAAATGTTGATTTACTGAGTTCACTCAGCTACAGAAAGACCTGAAAGTCTGCACGAAGCTGATCAGACTGCAGAGCGCAGAAAGATAAATTCACATTGGTTTGTGACACTGAATAACTTGATGATGACAATGTTTGCATCAAAGACACTCTGTATGTTTGTGACAACATATCAATGCAGGCAGGCTTTCTGAGTGATGAAGTTTAACAAGTCAGAACTGAGTTGTCGGCAGACGCACAGAGAGATCTTAAATTTAGATTAAAACACAACTGCTTAGAAACCAGTCCCTGCTGTAGACAGACTGGTAAATGCAAAACAAGTATCAGGTTTCGACCAGCAATTAAAATGTACACGTTAACTACGATTGTCAAAGCACTGGGCAGGTAGAATAACCCCGATGTCAGTTCAGACATTCTGTAAAATGGGTTACTGTTTTATAGCCTTAAACAGCAATGTTGAAATGTCAGTGAGTAATCACAAAGTAGTTTGAATACCAAATATATTGTTAAGAGTTGTGTGGAGGGGCGCTGGTGGCGCAGTGGTTAGTGCGCGTACCCCATGTATGGAGGCTGAAGTCTTCCAAGCGGGCAGCCCAGGTTCAAATCCAGCCTGTGGCTCATTTCCCGCATGTCATTCCTCTCTCTCTCTGATTTCCGACCCTATCCACTGTCCTATCTCTCCATTAAAGGCACAAAAAGCCCAAAAATAAATTTAAAAGAGAGATGTGTGGAGAAGATAAGAACACTTACAGGGACACTTGTTACAGGTGATGTGTTGATCCCTTACTGTTGTACATATTTATTATTTCATGTGCCAACACGCAGAGCTATTCTGTTCTATCTCTGCAGATTTATAAAGTCATCAGAAACCATTCAAATTTAAAATGGATCTTTCGATAAAAATAAATCATATAGAAGTCTTTACATCCATATGTTCAGACATATTGACATTGACAAAAATAGTCCGGCCCTCAGGGGGTCTCTTGTGAACCAATATGAGTGTGACACCCCTGCCTTAGATTAATGGGTGCAAATGTAGTTCTGGAAAAAAAACACTTGTGTTTAAATGTATTTAGGATTCAGGAGAAACATGTTGCAAACACAGTTATTATGTAGAACATTAAGAACAGCAGATGGACACATAAACTGTTGGTTATAACTAACATGCACTCTTTACTTTTGATCATATCTCAATATTGAACAATGCTATCACACTTTGCATATTTTTCTCATATGCCACAGACCTAATCAGCCAATATCCTCAAACCCTAGCACACCTTATTATATCTGTGATTGGTCCATGATGGCTGATAAAACGAGTAAAGTGAAGTGTCAGACTGTTATAGTTGTTGAATGATGCAACAAAGTCAAACACCTCCAGAGCCACATCTGCAACATTCAGGCTAGATTTTGATTTAAAAAAATTAAACAGGGAATGTGGTATAAACGTCAAAATATAAATTATATTTAACCTTTTAGATTAAACTACGCAGCAAGCCTTTTCTAAAAAAAAAAAAAGCCATTATACAAACCAAACTGTTGCTCAAGACCGTAACCAGAAGGCTAGAATTAAAAGACTGGCTAATTTGGCCTCAGACTGTTAGCCACAGAGCTTTATAAACAGCTTTCAACCCCCGAAAAAGGAACTGAGAACAAAAAAAATTAAGGTTACAGGAAAATGTCAGAATCAGCTCAACATGGTACCAATAAAGAGTTTCCTGCTCTGACTCTTCAATGTTGCGTGTTGTGACATGCTTTCATGTTGTGGAAGTGGAGAGGAAATGTAAAGCTTTGCAGGCAGCACACACATACCAGCATGGTCCGCTGTGTGTGTATATATATGTGTGTGTGTGTTCAAGCTGACTGAGCTTTTCTCCTGCTCATAGAGAGCTCATTGAAAATCACACTCTTGACTTAGAGGAGGGATTGCATTTCAGTTCCACCTTACTTAAATCTCACTACGCTGACCTCAGATGGAGATCAAGGTCCATTCTAAGGAGTCGACAGATTCCTTTCCATTCAGTTTGTTATAAAAAGTTATTTTAACATGAAGTCTTACGGCGAGACTGGCGTTCAGCAGTCTGTACAATTTAGGAGCGTTTTCTCTTCTTTTCATGGAAGAGTGAATGCAGTCTTTTGTAGGGGAGTGAGGAGAGATGTGTACACCTGAGTGTAATCTTATATTTTGCGCTGCTGTATTTATTCTTTTTTTTTCAAACTGAATTCAGTGATGATCGTTTCCTTGCTCAGACTGTACAAACTATGATGCCCTTTAATAAAAACAGAATCAGTTCCAACTGTTCTAATTGCATGAATGTTGCTTTTGTAGCTCAGATTTTGAACATTAGCACAGAGTAGTATGATTAGTACTATGAATGTTTTTCTAGAATACTAGGCAAACAGCAGCTTTCTTAGTGTTGCAGTAATTCCTGTATAAGTTGTTGTCATCTTCATACTCGTGAAAACCAATTATGGTCTAAAGAAAGTTAAGGTGTGATGAAAAGTCTTATCCCTGAGCTGCTTCATATACATGTAGATTTTACTGTAACCATGTTATTACAGGGTATGTAAACACATTTCCTATGTTACATCCTGTCTGCCTGCCACTAACCTGGTTTATTGTGTGCATGTTGGTGTACTGACTCTAGTTTTACAGGTGTCTATATTTTCTGATGAACTCTAGATGCAGTAAAGAGGAAGATTCTGGTTCTGGACCTGGATGAAACGCTGATCCACTCTCACCACGATGGGGTCCTCAGACCCACAGTGAGACCTGGCACACCGCCAGACTTCATCCTTAAAGTACGGGTTCTGAGACGCACGTATGAACATTTGAACACATGTACGTTTGAAGCGTTCTGTCTAAATGAGCTGGGTGCTTCTGTTTCTTTTATCTGCGCAGGTCGTCATTGACAAACACCCAGTCAGATTCTTCGTACATAAAAGGCCACACGTCGACTTCTTTTTAGAAGTGGTGAGTCTGCGATCAGTGTCACTGTGTGTGTGTGTGTTTATATCCCAGATCATTATGAAAAGAAACAGAAGCATGCTGTTAACTTGACTCTTGTTGGGATCACGTATTATCCTCTATTGTATCGCGCTCTTGCACTAGCTGATGTCATCGAGCTTTATTTGCTTTGGATAATGATCCTTTGTAACTCATACTATTGTGTTCATCTATACTGTGTGTGTGTGTGTGAGAACAGGTGAGCCAGTGGTATGAGCTGGTGGTTTTCACAGCCAGTATGGAGATCTACGGCTCAGCAGTGGCGGACAAGCTGGACAACAACAGGAACATCCTGAAACGCAGATACTACAGACAGGTACTATCATAAAGTCTGTTTGAATAGCATTCATTGACGCTCATACTGCTCGGGCTCTTTGTCCTCTTCCTGATGGTGTCAGTGACTTTGTGTTTGTTTCTCTCCTGCCAGCATTGTACATTGGATCTAGGTAGTTATATTAAAGACTTGTCTGTAGTACACGATGACCTGTCTAGTATCGTCATCCTGGACAACTCGCCTGGTGCTTATCGAAGCCATCCAGGTAAGACTCAAAGCCTGACTCCCTGTGTCTCTGTCATCCACATAGCCTCCACATTTACAACAGGAACAGTCATAAAGAATTCTATTGGGCTGAAGGGGTGTCATGACACATAAATTATACAGTTAAAGGTTGAGAGCTTATTGTTATTCAAAGAAAATGTGTAGTTTGTTGCATGGAATCTGGCAAATACAAATGAGAATTTTCCACTTCTAATTGTTTAATTGTTCGCTGTAGCACTAGCTCAAATATAAGCATGCTGTCAAGAAGAAAAGTAAACCACCATTAATTACACTTTGAATAGTTCTTGCATACAGAACTAGCTTCAGTTGCACTATGTTGGCACAAAGTTTGACCCTAATGCTACCCATAGAGCTAGACAAAGTTGAGCTGCATGCTACAGGCTAAACTTTCCAGGACAACTAACGCTCTACAATTTCTGTCCTGTATGTGGGTAATTAAATGAACAGGCAATTTCAGGTCCCAGGGCCATACGTGAGCAGGGCAGTAACTTACCAACAGAAAGATGACATTGTAGCATTACAAGTTCTTGGCTACTGTTGTGGTGAAAAGGATGAAAGCATCAATGTGTATATCAGTTGTTAATAAGTTTGAAGTCTGATCAGCTGCTTGTATCTGCACATGAATCTTTAACAAACTAACTGAAACCAGTTTTTATCTTGTACATGTCGAGCCTTTGATGAGGGTAGACTAACTGAGCGTCTAATTCTCAATAGAAGGCTTGTATTGTAAATGCAGTATCAGTACACTGGACTCTTTTAGCGCAGCAGAATAAAATCCCAAGCATGTCCATTTCTCTGACACGACTGACTTTCTGCCCTCCAGACAATGCAATACCTATCAAGTCCTGGTTCAGCGACCCTAGTGACACAGCACTTCTTAATTTGCTGCCTATGCTGGATGCACTAAGGTAAAAAGAATACTGAAGTTGGAATGAGTGCAAATAGACTATGCAAACACTTAGTCATATAAACACTGTCTTCAAATGAGATGTGGTTAATTAAGAGGTGCAAGCTAATGGCTATAACCGGAGAACATGATTTAAGTCCATTTGATCACCTATCGTTTTGTTCTTGTATTTATTTGATTACTGGTAATAATCTGTGTACAGATTCTACATTTGTAGAGTCAAATTTACAATTTCAACATGTTTGATCGCCCCTCTCTCACTCTCTATTTCCCAGGTTCACCGCTGATGTCCGCTCCGTCCTCAGTCGAAACCTCCACCAGCACCGGCTCTGGTGATTGGCTGAACCGGGAGGGGCAGGGCTTGTTGACCAGCCCCTTCCTCTCCGCCGGCTTCCTTCCTGCCCTCCGTACCCACACAGACAACCCACCAGCCCTCTGGCGAGCCTCTGGGGGCGCATCCTGAGGACACGGGGGTTGGGGCAACCGCCTAACATGGGAAGAACAGTACGGGATCATTAGAACCCAAAAAAACTACTGAGGAGGGGAGGGGGAGCCAGCTTGTTTTTTTTTTTTGTTTTTTTTTTCTCTTCTTGAATCTTTCTTTGTATTTTTTTTTTTTCCAAAACAAAACGGAGCCTCTCTGCCTTATCGCTCCTGATACTGACTGTGTTCGTATGAAGGTGAGCTTGTGTAAGTGAGTCGGGAGAATGCTTGCTGACTTCGTTAGTCCTTTTTAAACTTTTTGACAATTGGGATGGGGGGGGGCAAGAGGAGAATCAGCAAAGCAACAAAGACAATATTACATTATTATTTCTTCTTCTCCTCCATCGCTACCGGACTTTGCACTTAAGCAGACAACTCATCAGTTTCCTGTCATAGCCGCTCGGAGCATCTGAGCAGGGGAAAATAAAGAACTGCCCCCTTTTTAGATCGACCTCACAGCTCGACGGTGATTCATTAATTCCTGAGGTACATTTCCCCCCCCCTTGAACAAGATCGGATCAACTTTACGGTGTAATGATGGACTTCTGCTTGCATCATACCATCCACAGGCGTATTTCTGGACTCAAATCTGCCCGGCCTGATGTATTTTTTCTCTGTCACTCTTTCCCCATAGCTCCTCATGGGACTCAGTGATAAAGACGGCTGAAAAGAAATGAGATTAAAAAAAAAAAAAAAAGGTTGTAACAATACGTGGACTGTCGTGCCGCCTTTCCATATCTGATTGTTTCTCTCTTATAATATATGATAGTACGAATTCTGCATACCACAACATTTCATTCTCTCCCTTCGCCATTTGATGCCGTTCTGATTTCATCAAATAGGAATTGCACTTAATTTTTCCCCTTCTGTTTTTGTTGCAGTTGGTTTTGTATTTGATTCAAATTTGCAGCCTTCCCCACCCTTCGGTTTTTACCTGCTCCGCTTCCTGTAAGGGTTCAACTATTAGACCCTCCTTCTTTAAATGCCTTCTGAACAATGTCAGTCTCGTCAAGGCTCACAGCGGCTTCTTATTGGCTCTGTCTCCAGGTCTGTGTTACTAATAAAACACTTGTCAGTATCGACCAGTTATGATCTGGCTTCATGTTTTTTTTTTTTTTAAAGTGCAATCATACTGCATCACTTTTTGCAGTTGTTCACATGACTTCCTTCACTCAAGAGAAGGAGCCTGAATGGATTCACACTTTTTTTCTTTTCCCTAACAGTCTGCTGCCATCTTGTGGGCTGACAGGAAACTACATTGGTCCGCTCGGTATCCTGTTGAAAGATAAAAATGCATCTGCACAAAGTCAACATTTACATGAAAATAGACATTAAAATAAACTACCCGTTTCTGAAATGAAAATGCTCCTTAAGAAAACATACAGTAGTTGTGTATTTTGTAATGCTGGCGCTTTTAGAGTTTTGCTTTGAGAGGGAGACAGGGAGAGGAGAAATAGGCAAGCTGTCGGCTCTAACACATAACATTATTTAAACGCAAAATATTATCTGCATATCTGTGTCAAAGCATAAAGGTAAGTTTCAGAACATAAAAAATTGTGATTGCGAATCTTCGTGCACATTGTTGCATGTAGAAGCTTTATTTCTGTATTTAAATATCCCTTTAATATAGTATATATAGCTGTTAATTCACAACATATCTGCATCCTTCTAAAAATTATAAGTGAAACTGACAGCTTGATACTTAGTGCTTGATTTTTTATTAAATTCATCTTACTGTTAGCTTCCAACCATTTGCAAACAAGTGCTTGTATCCCAAGTGTCATGGGTGAAGCAATAAAAGACTCCCCAGAAGTTACTGTGGACCTGTCTGACCAGTCTCTGACGAGGCAGGACTGAGTTGAAGCTGCTGAGCTGTCCTTGTGTGATTTTAATGATCACATTCTAGTTTGTGGTGGGAGAGGCAGACTTTATTTGAGCTATGTCACCCACGATAATGAAGAGGAATCATTTATTCCCACAATGGTAATATGACTCTTCTTCTAAAGTAGTGCTCGGACAAAAGAAGCGGAACACAATTCAGTCCTCAGATGACTCAGCACATTTTATTGACTCTTTTCTAAAGCAGAATAACTACAATCTCTACAAACTCAAACTTCTGTTGAAATCTACTGCTAACGAAAGGGGAACAAGAGTACAGTTTGGTTTGAGGCCTGAATGAGAGACAATTTATATGCATGCAGTATCTCTACATATGATATTAGGTATAAACCACCTTAAGACTTTGAAGTCTGAAGGGGAATTTAGGAGCAGATATCACATGAGCAAAGTAAGCTGACTGAGTCACTGCTGTGGGTCTGTTGCGCAATAGACAGGTTAGTAACTTCAATAAGTGTTTCACGAGGGTGTGCACACACATGACAAACGGTAACTCTCTGGCCTAATCAACATCATGAATGTATTGTACGATATGTTAGGAGATACACACTTTTACTTTTTGTTATTTAAAAAAAAAAAATTCTCTCTGAATAAAAAAGTGATTTTGAGATACAATCACTAGATTCAGTCAACATAAATCCCTAAACTGTTAGTTATTTCAAAGGAAACAAAAGCAGTCACCTACAACAAAATGTATCTCTTTTGAGATATGTTATGTTACTTCTATTATCAAATAAAATAGAGACCCTTTTATTTCTAGGAAAGGGTATTCATTCAGTAGTTTAGATGTGAAACTATCTTACGATAGGGAGTAATAATAATGGGGTTAATGGATCAGAAAGCCAAAAAGGCCATGCTGGATTACCAGTAAAAGAAGCCAACCGCCCAAGGACTAAAGGGGCCTTTACCCTTTACAAGCATACAATGAGGGGACTTATACTTAAAAGGATGCCAGCTTTTATACTAAATGTTGAAGCTAGGAGGGTTTCTTAGCCAATGACACATCAAGGGTGGGTCTTCCCCCTTGGTTCGCCCATAAAACGGGTTATCTGGTCCCTTGTAATCAATTCTTTGATCTTGTGGCAACAGTGGAAAATTGATAAACTTCCAGCCAATTAACCCACTGAAGCAGTGTGCTCTGTTAAGAAGTAAACAGCTAGGCTATGTAATATTTATAGCTTTTCACATTTTACTTCGGACCAGCTGAATGCCTTTGTGCCTAGATTAACAGAAGCCTTGATCTTTAAAGACAAATAATCAGTTTATTCCCGACATGTTTCCGGGCTTCCTCTCTCTTGCTGCTAGCTGCTGGGCCTCGGTCATATGACAAGGACAGCTGCCTCGTCACTGCCCTGCCCTACGTCGTTATGCGCAGCGGATGATCAAAATAATATAGTTCCAAAGAAAATTGCATCATGTCGTCTCAACCTTTTCTTAAATCCTCCATTCACAGTAGGACATTTAACTTAAATCAAGGCTGATTGTATCTTAACGACTTTGCCAACCGCAGTCAAGGATAACGTGAAGACTGCCTATCGAACTACACTCCCCGCTACGTCATATTGTTATTGTATCCCTCCGCCGCAGTCGCACTAGGAAAACAGCTGTGGCGAGCTAAGCGCTAGTTAGCATCGTTTGTTTTTGTCGTGTGTGTGTCAGCGATTCGAGCCCTTCCCTGAACAAAACCGCCTTTCTCACGACCCCGGAGTGACCGACGTGTTGTCTGTCATCTCTCTTAAAGATGAAGTTTCAATACAAAGAGGAGCATCCCTTTGAGAAAAGGCGGTCCGAAGGCGAGAAAATAAGGAAGAAGTATCCGGACAGGGTGCCTGTAAGTAGCTGAGGGTTTTCTAGCTTCGCAGCACGGTCCGTGTTGTTAGCCATTTGACGGGTACGAAGATTCACTTCGGATTTAGCTCGATGTATTGATTTTAAGAATTCGCTTATGGAAATGTATCTGCGGTTATATTGTTGCGTTGCAGTTACAGATAAGTATCATTTAGTGTTGACTGCCACGTTAGTAAACAGGACAGCAGTTAGCTTCAGAGGTAGCTGGAGGTGAACCGAGAAGGATTTCGGCCGCACTTGAAGAGGCCACCTAGTTTTACCTTCATGTAATTCTTCTTCTGTTTATTTTAGGCAATTGTTCGCTGTTATTGCCAAATCATACGGATAGGAATATAACAAGACTGTGATGGAAGACATAATGTGTGTTGTAACGCCATCAGCAGTGATCCTTAAAATAGTATGTGTCAACAACCAGGACACTTGTTTACGTCGTTTTGGATTGTATTTTCTTTACAATGGATAATTAACAATTTATCTTAGTCTTATGTTGTGTTTAACTCTAAATGTATTTTTAACTAAACAGTTTAATTATTGATTAATCCTTAAATTGCAAAAAAAAAAACATTGGTTTAATTTTTCTATTAAAAAAATAAATAAAAAAAATATTTTCTTTTCTTCAAACTTAAGTGTCTTGCTTTGCCTTTTCACTTTTAGGTTTAAGACAAAGGACACTAGAAAATATTCCAAGTGTAGGAGCTTACATCCAATCACTTTGCCCTAAAAAATACAATAACTAGTCAAATATTTTTGCTGATTTATGATAGTTTTCATGATTTGCTACTTCAGGGTGTGTTGGCAGGTAGGATTTTTGAAGTCCTATTTTTAGACCGAAGATAAGACGCATTAAAGTAGTTTTATTTTAGATAGGTCTAAGTTCTTTGTGCATAATATATACATGGTCATATACTATACATGCTTGGATGTATTTAATAAATCAACATACCTAGGTTGAATAAATGACCCGTCTCACTTGACTGATGAACGAGTGCATTCTCACATCCCTATTCTTCAAAAGGTGACACACTTTCACTACTTAACCACTGAACACAGAATGCCTTTGTGTTGCAAACAATGTGTTTCCTTTTTTTTTTTTTTAGGTTATGTTGTGTAATTCTTCTTTATCTTTTCAGGTTATTGTGGAGAAAGCTCCCAAAGCCAGAATAGGAGACCTGGACAAGAAGAAGTATCTTGTCCCCTCCGACCTGACAGGTAAATATTTTATAAGTTTCCAGACAACGATGAAGAAGTGTCGAAGGTTACGTTAACAACTGATATATTGTCTACTTTTTTTTTAAATTAGTGGGCCAGTTTTATTTCCTCATCCGGAAAAGAATCCACTTGCGGGCTGAGGACGCTCTCTTCTTCTTTGTAAACAACGTCATTCCACCCACCTCAGCTACCATGGGACAGTTGTACCAGGCAAGCGTCTTACTCATTTTCTACCTCACTAATCTGTGCTCTGACTGCGTATTTGTCAATGTATTGCGTTACGTTTTTTGCCTTCTTATATTCAAAGTGAGCCTCTTTAATCTTTAATGTCCTTCTGACATCTTGTTTTTTTTCGTTCTGTCTCTTCCAGGAGCATCACGAAGAGGACTTTTTCCTCTACATTGCCTACAGTGATGAGAGTGTGTATGGGAGCAGCCAAAGGGAAATCTGATCCCACTACCATCCCCCCCCCTCCAACCACTACCCATCTCCCTGAGACCTCCACCATTCATTCATTTAAATATTAAATCCAGCTCAGCAGCCTAGAGTTCCCAGAGTAAATATGTTGAATGCACTTTCACCATACATTACCCTCTCTCCTATCCATTTATGTCTTTATTAATCTGCAGTCTGAATTGTATTTGCCTCTGCTTTTCTTTACAGTAGGTCAAAGTGGTCTCTGGCCAGTTATTTTTCTAGTGTTGTGATCATGCTTAACTGAAAACACTGAGAAATGATAAATAGTCATTAGAATAGGCTGTGATTTTAGCTACCCCAGGGTTAAGGGAAGAAGGGCAAAGTATGTGCGTTTGAATCACCTCTTATGGACAACGAAGATCGTTTTTGGTTGTCTGCTTTTGTTGGCTTTCTTGAGGAAAGTGTGTTTTGAGTATAGGGCAGGAGATAAATATATTTTACCCATTGAAGGCAGGTTTCTTTGTGTATCTGGCAGAGTAAAGGATAACTGTTTTGCAGCAGTTCTTGTCCTAAAAAAAACCCTTAAGTTTTTCTTTGTTGTTTTTTTTTCAAACTCACCAGGTAACGCAGTCTTTGAATAACAGCAGTGTACTATCCGGTATCAGATTCAAGCAAGGAGTAAAATAGAATTCAGACTAAACAATCATCCCCTGCTTTCAGTGGTAAGACTATTATGTTGACTGCTACTATGGTTATTGTTGTTGTTGTTAATTTTAGATGGCTTAATTTCTAAAGGTATTGTAAAGCTGAGTGCAATTTTCTCTTTTTTTTTTAAGTTTGTCTCCTTTTTTTAAAAAAGAAATTAAGATTTGAACTCTGTATACAGCTGCATTACTGGCTCCCTCTCTCCACTCATGACCATACATGATAAAATGTGATAAAAAGCTAACTGGTTTTCTTGTCTTTATTGAATGTTTTTTATTGTATTTATTAAAGGGTTGCAAACAAAAAAAATGCAAAGTCATCTTAGCGCAAATCTTCGGTATGGATTTGAAAGAAACCAAAAAGAACAAACTTCTCCTGAGATGACAGAAACATCGGCCAGTTTGTTATATTTGTATCACATAACAACATTTATCTTGGAAGGCATTAAACTCTATTAACAAACATCCTATATTTATGATCAAATATGACCTTTGCTCCTGTTTTTCCAAGAGTGCCTTATCATATCAACTACCTTGACTGCCTAAATATGTGTGCAAGATGACTCAGGCATCTTATGTTGACTTTGAGAGACAGATCTAATGAAACATTTAAAACCTATTGTTTCTTTCATCAACTAATGTATAGCATTATGAAAATGATTTACAGAGAGGTGCATAATTTTAAGGAAAACAGATGAAATACATGTACAGAGGAATAATAAATTAATGTTACAAGCATACAAGCAATGTCAACATCTATGTGAAAGGAAAAGCTTTTGGCATATCTGAAACTGATCATTGTCAATTCAACTGAAACATTGTTAGATTTGAAAACATAGGAATGTCTGCTTTAGGACTTTTGGAAATTATATGAACATGTTTGGTTTGTAACCATTGAGTGACGATCTAATGTATTAAAACAAAAAGACTTAATAAGGGGACACTGTTCCTCATAACATCTACTTACCACTAATATTAGTATATTATTACAAGTAGACAAAACATGATATAAATAAAGATGTTTTAGGAAATGTTTGATTACTTAGACTGGCAATTTGAGTCTTTTTTTTCAAATAAATAAAAAAAGACTGGAAAAACTACTTTTCCCACAATGCAGTTCGGGAGAAGAAGAAAAAAACAAAAAAAAAACAAGTCATCGTTGGCACCGGAAGCGCAACTCTCATCACCCGGGCTGAAAACCTCTCTGTTTATATTCAGTGTTGAACTTCTGATTTGGGCTTCTTTAACAGTCAAGTCGGCTCATTTCAAAATCCACAAGACAATAATATTCTTCCTAAGCGACAAACAAAGCAACAAAAGTAAGATATTCGGTGGGGTTTGGGGGTAAAAGTATTGCCACAAAGTAAAAAAAGATGTCATAAAATCGTTTACGGTAGTGCTAAGATTACTAGCTATCTAGTTAACATTTTACCACGGGTGTGTGTAAGAACTTATATGTTTTAGCTAGTTTACATTATTCTTTTCCATGCATTTTTACTCTAGCCTTTTAATGTGTTATAACGAAATACATCTTAAGTTCCCGTCTGCTGAAGTTAAAGATGCTACCTTAGCTGTTAGCCGTAAAGCAGCTAGGCCGCTCCGGTATTTCTAAGCGGGATAACAGGGATAAAAGGTGACGTTTTAAGGATGTTCTTTTCTTTCTTTTTTTCTTTTTACAATTGTTGACATTATCTCCCACCCAGCTGGCCCCTCCACTGCCTGTCACCATGCCCGCTCTGCTGGAGAGACCGAAGCTGTCCAACGCGATGGCCCGAGCCCTCCACAAACACATCATGAGGGAGAGAGAGCGCAAGAGACAAGGTGCACACTCAATTCACCTGTTCCTCTAAAGTCCTGTTCAAACTGATTCAAACGTAGAAAGTTCATAGATCAGGCCCCATTTTGGTATTAAATCCGTAACGAGTTAGACAACAGCATGAATCTGCATTTCAGCTGGAGGGTACTCTGCCCTGCAAAGACCTGAACTCACCACAGTGTAGAACTGAGAGACGTGACTTTAAAGTTGCAGGCAGAATATTGGAAATGTGGCAATCCTTTGTCTTTTTAATGAGGTTATTAAAGTACATAAAAGCTCAAACATGACCTCTGACCCTTATTTGGAAGTTAAGGTACTCTGCCTTTGCATTACCTGTACAATATTAAGAGGTCATGCCGAGGCAAAAGGCATTCACTTCCATTTGTTACTGTGTTTCACTTGGTTGCATTGTTAAAATAACACAACCAACACTATTTCTTTGCTACGCTTTAGTCAAGCTACCGTGTGTGTCAGAAGCGCTTGATGACAGATATTAAAACAAAGGCATAACACCTTAACAGTAACTTCACTTTGATCCGCAGCAAAACAAAGGCAGAAGACCTTGACTCAGTTTGAGTATTACAGAATGCTGCAGTACAAAGACAAAGACCCTGATGAGTGAAGTTCCAGCACTCTGCCTTGGTTTCTCGAGGGCTTTTGGAAATTAAAAAAAACACAATTGACTCAAGATATTTGACCACATGATAAAGCACATCTGTAATGTTCCAAAAATGACAAAAACTCATTTTTGAAAAAAAAAAAAAAATGAAGTTTCTGCCTTTTGCCTTTGTTAGGGCAGCATACACAACCATGTATTTATTTCCCTTCAAAATATGGAGTTTCTCTGTTCAGCCTGCACACTGTGCCTATTTCATTTTGTGTGACATGTTCTATCTATGTTGTCTTTGTGCAATGTTGCAGAAAACTCCACAACATTTTTCCATATTCATTCATTTTCAGGATGTAACGACACCATAAAGTCAAGCAGTGAGCAACATTTCTTCTAACTGATTTCAGAAAATCCTACATGATAGTTATAAACATTGACATTTCAGGGCAGAGCACCAGAATCCACTTTCAATATAACTCACTTCATTATTTAGAAGTTATTTAAATATTGTTAACATAATAGTTGAACTCAAAATACACAAAACAAAAGTAAAAAAGAACCCATACGCATTGCAAACTCATGATTCATTATAGGCATTGATTTGGATTACATTACATTTCTATTTGTGGAACATTAATGTTACAAATATGAATATCAGAAGGTTACCCTTCAAATGTGAGGGCCAATCAGAATGAGTATAACTTATCCTTAACTACATATTATCTTGTATGAGCATCCACTGTGCATATCAATGTTGTCTTCTGTTTTTTAAAGTAAGGAATTCAAACAGGGTTTTTTTTCTCCAAATAACATGAAAATATTTTTCCAGAGGAGGAAGAGGTGGACAAAATGATGGAGCAGAAGATGAAGGAGGAGGAAGAGAGGAAGAGGACAAAAGAAATAGAGGAGAGGATGTCTTTGGAAGAAACCAAAGAACAGGTAGGAAAAATGGAAAAAAAAAAAGCACAAATGAAATGTGTTTCCTGTCTAAGCTCCATGTGGCTCTTGCAGTATTACCCTGGGTTGAGACCAAATTCATAAGACAGTTTGTTTTTAACGCTCTGATTCCAATCTTCAATTTCAAATGAAGGTGATGAAGATGGGAGAAAAGCTTCAGGGACTCCAAGAAGAGAAGCACCAGCTTTTCCTACAGCTCAAGAAAGTGCTTCATGAGGAGGAGAAGCGGCGCAGGAAGGAGCAGAGGTAGTAAGGAAAACACGGTTTTTGCTTCTCCCTTTTGGGTACTCTCAAGATCTACAGATTTTTTTAAATAAGTAGTTTTGGTATTCAGTTACATTTCTTGCCTTATATTTTACAGCGATATCACCACATTGACCTCAGCCAGCTACCAATCCAGCCTGCCCATGCACGCAGGGCAGCACCTCCTCAGCATTCAAGGTAAGGCTGTACTAAACTATAGTGTATCCTCTAACCTCTTGTTGTGTATTTTGAAAATTCTCCTTTTATTATTCTAAGGCAGCTGATGTTTTTTTTTCTTCTTCTTTCAGGTAGTCCGGTCAGCCACAGTCGACCCGGTGCGCTCCTCGGTGAACGTAGCAAACAGCTGTTCCCAGCCTCCGTTATCCCTGTGAGTAAAGGAGTGTCCATTCATAAAACTTCCTCTTACTTCATGATTTGTAAAACACCTTTTATCTAGACTGTTATTCTAATTATTTAAAAAAAAATTCTCTTTAGGCTCGTCACTATCAGACGCCCGGGTTCGGCTCAAGCTCAGCAGAGCACGGACAGTTCAGCGGGAGCCAGGGGGTCCATGAGTCTTACGGGGTGGCTCAGGCCCAACACCCTTCTACCTACGCCCCTGGACCATCTGTACCTGTCAGCTTCGCTAGCAGCTCTCAAATCAGAGGTGATAAACATGCGTACATTTGTGTGCTCACTGAAGTAACTTAAGCCGTTTAGGAAAAAATGATTATCGATGCTTTTAGTGGCATACTAAGCTCAAAAATGTAACCATGACAGAATGGGATTTAGTGTTTGGAAGATGACAAACAAAGCCTTGTTCTCCTACAGGTGCGTCTGCGTTCCAGGCCATGCAGTACCTCCCCCACCAGCAGCCTGGATACCCCGTCCACAGTCATTTCACCTCCCAGCCAGGTCAGTTTTTATGACTATTGATTGCAGTCACCATGGCCAAAATCAACTGCAGGAGATTTGATGTCAATAATTGTTTGATTATGAATACATAATCTCTGTCTCTCATCAGGATACATCCCTGGAGCAGGAATCCCCCTCCAGAAGCAGCTGGAACACGCCAACCAACAGTCAGGCTTTACAGACGCAGTAAGAACATTTCAAACGTGTATTCTTTCAACAACAAAATAATCATTCATAATCGAAATGTTTCAACTGGGGGAAAAAAAAGTATCTAAAGAATTTTTGCTCCATTTTTTTTATCTTTTATACGTTTATCAGTTTGATACACAATACAGTTGAATTATTTAATTTGATTACAGTATATAAAATTGGATCTAGTTTCAAATGGTGAAGTCCGTCACTGTACTTAAAAGTCCCATATTATGCTTTTTCTGGTTTTATATGCTCTTTCGTGTGTTTTCCAAGTGTCCTGTGCATGTTTAGGCACATCTATGTGCAAAAATTCAAAGTCCGCGGAAACGCAGCTTCTCCTACGTCCTCCTGTTAGCTGTAGCATTAGCCGCGTGTAACGCTCGGTTCTAGCCCCCCTTGATAAACATTTGTCAGTGCGGCGTCATTGTCAGTGTGAGATCACTGATCTAAGCCCATTGGCTCGTTGTGGCAAACCCTGCAGCTCATGTTGCAATTTCCGAGACACGTGCTGAGCAACTGACCAATAACGACAGAGCGGATCGGTAGACCAATCAGAGCAGACTTGGCCCACGTGGGGTCTAACAGTGTGGGCTCAACAGAGCGTAGCTGACGGACTCAGAGCGGGAGGGAGCAAGGAGGAGCAGTACATGAAAACAGACACTTTTTTCAGACTTTAGCTATTGTGAACGTACAAAAGTAGGTACATAGATTAAATATACGAACCCCAAAAAGGGAATAATATGGGCTCTTTAAAGATTGTGTGTGTCTAAGCATACATGGTCAATAAAACTGATTCTGATCACTTATGATCTGATCTTTTTTTTTTTTTTTTTTTTTTTTCTTTCGTCGTCTTGCTTGTTGGTGTTCCAACAGGGAGCTTTAAGGCCGATGCATCCACCAACCATGCATCCTTCTGCTCCAGGTCTTCTTCCCACGCCATCGATGACTGTCCAGATCCCCACTGCAAAGGTGAAGCCCCGAAGCACACACACTTAACACACTGCTCGGTCTGTGTGGGTATGGTGGGGTGCGGTGAGAGCTAGCATGGAGATGTTTGGCTCTGGGATGACCTGAGCTAACTGTCCGGCCTTCCTGAGGTGTCGTGGGACTAGGCGGACAAAACACCGGCAAAGGGAGGTTCCCACTTGGCAACCCCCGGTGATCTCCTGGCTCTGGCTGCCCATCAGTCTACACGGTTGAGTTGCTGGGGCCAGAAGGGGCCATGCAGAAGGGTAGATGGTTTGCACTACCTGGTTCAGCTAAAATAAACGGAGCCTGTGTCTGTTGAATGTGGCATTGCTGTGGGCAATAGGGTAGGTTATGTAACAGTAGGGCATAGGGGCATCATTGCGATGAGAGGTGGCATGTTTTTACTCAGCATCAAAGTTGTTCCTCTGGCGCCACCCTGAGGCCTTAATTATGGCAGAATGGGAAAAGTACTTTCTTCATCCAAGGGTATTCTTATTTAAACACCTACTCTCTCTTGTCATCAAACCTGTCATGATGGTTGAGGAAGTATTTTTATCCCTCTTATTGACCGTCCTGATTTCATCATGTTCCTCTCATGTTTCCATCACCAGTCCCCGTTCCAGAGCTCTCCTCAGGGTGCTCCCCGTCACGGCTTCCTCCCCCACAGCCAGAGCGGACAGAGGTTCTATCACCACGGCAAATAAATCCTCACCAATGTCACCTTCATCGTCGCTGAGACGTCACAGCTCAACTCAAGAACGCCGGGAGAGAACCTTTTGGAGCGAGTCATGAATCGACTTCTCTGTTGAGATTGGTGTTTGGTTTTTTCCCCCCTGTACAACATTTCCATTTGACTTCATTAACAGAAACCTGAAGTCCTTTTTAATTGATTTTTATTGACTTCAAATAATGTCAAATTGTAAAGCAGATTATTTTACCTACACTGTAAAGCCGTTCTGGTGGTGCTGTATGTACATACACACTAACTCAGATGTGAATAGGTTGTATAAAGCAGCTCATTCTTTGGATACTAATGTGCTTTATAAAGACATGAGCAGTGCTTGACTAAAAGCAGCAGATCCACAGTAAGTGGAACTGCTCAGCAGTGGTTTAATATTGGATCACATGGAGTAAATGGATATCTCAGCACTGAATATGAAACCCATTGACTTAATGAAAGACAGTGATTCATTGTGCAGCTGAATTCTGGTTGATCACAATGGAGCCATTATACTTGCTTAACAGATTGATAGAGGAATCTTGTTTTGATGTTTTCATTTTACAAACATTTGTACATCCTCTGCTGTTCCAGTCTTTCATGTTGTTTAATAAACAAAAAACACAAATGCCACGTTCAACAGTTTGTGTCAACCTTTATTTGTTCGGAGACAAACACAACGCATCGGCCTCCTGGATTGTTGCTCATGTTTATCGTATACCAAATCATATTTCAGACGTTTCTCCAAACGAGCTCTGAGTTAAGCGGAGGCCGACTGACGGCCTCGGCGAATGAAATGTTAGTGTTCTTCATGACTTTTTGCATCCTTTAATCACTTCTAACTCCTTGAGACAAAAAGGATACTGAACCTCGGTGTGTGTTAATAGACAAAGTTTCAGGTGATCAAATCAACAGCAGGAGGGAGGGGCTTGTTCAGATGACTTGCTGAAATAACAGCGCCACACAGAAAAACGTCATGTATGGCACACAGGCTGAACAAGCCTCAACAGAACAATGCAGATGTAGAGTTGAAGCCCTTCAGAAAACAGGGTGGGACATGTATAAAAAATAAAACCCATGTTTGAGTAGCACCACCTTTTCTTTCTCCTGATGATAGGAAGCTACTGAATATTTGAACTCCTCCGTGACCTTATTAAACCTCCAAAGTCCAGACGTGTGGATTTTTTTTATCATGAGTGCGTTCACATAGAGAATGTTTGACATTTCCAATTAGTTATTTTCTAAACGGACCCACAGAGGGGTCAGAAAACAAAGTGAGAGAGAGAGAGAGAGAGTATGAAAAACCAAGACGAGAAGAGAGAAAAAAAGAAAGAGGGAGAAAAGCATTGACGAGGCAATAATCCCTCCTTTTCCCCCCAGGTCCAGTGCATCTCGTTTACCCCTGAAACAGAATTATGAAGGAAGAAGAAGAAAAAAAGGAAAGAAAAGTGAGAAAAGGAAGATTCTGAAGGGAAAAGTAAAAATCAAAACAAATATATTTTAATGTACCAGACAGTGTTTAAAAAGCCTCTGTGGAGTAAACATAGCCGTTTCAACCTCGGTGGACACTTTAATCTAACAGCCCGCCATGATGAATGAAAGTGCGTGAAAACAAGTCGACCCGACATCACAACAAAGCGGGAAGCGCTTTCCTTAGGAACATACAGCAAGCGGAAGGTGCGTTAAGGCTGTGAAATAAAGTGCTACTAACAGAAAACAACAGCAAAAACACCGCTTCAAAATATACAACGTGACCTATACGCTTCATTTCTATTTGAAAGTGCTACTTAGAAATGATACACATGCTCATAATAGTGTTACATGACAGAGAAAGCACGTACAAAAGGGGGAGGCAAATCCAGAGTGACACCCGTCTTTAAATTTACGCTCATATCTCAATATATACACAAAAAGTGCTGACATAATGTAATGATGTGGCAAACATGAATATTTCCAGTATTGTCTCTATGCATAACTATAAATAAAGTTGTTGTTTTTGTCCTAGTACACCAAGGTTAGAGTCCAAACAGCCTCACATATTGCTGACTGGAGTTGCCTTCTCCTTGGTCCAGTGATGAACAAGAAACTGTACAGAGACATGATATCACACAGACTTGCATTAGCATGGCACATGCTGTTGACTTGTTGCGCAACAACCAAACACACACACACACACACACACACACACACACACACACACACACACACACTCCTCTTCAGTCAGGCTGGGTCAGTCGATGCTTGGGGTGGGGTGGGGATGGAAAGCAGCTGCATATCCGTACAGCTGTAGCTCTGTATTTACCTGCGGTGGCTTATTTAGCCAGGGCTTTGATGCCAATGGCCGCTTCTTCATCCATTGCATTTAGAACGGTGATCTGCAGGAGCACACAGGAGTTTAAGGGAGATTAGCTTAAGACTGCTGCTATGTTGTTGAACGTGAGCTTTGATAGCTTCAGGAGGTTTTTTTTAAACTACCGAGCAACAAACGACTGAGCAACAAGATCTGACCCGATGAACGATTACACTTCAGATGTTCATTTTGTTTTCCAAGCAAAAAAAAATATATATATATCTACCAATAACGAGCTGAAATTTTCCGAACACATTGCCGACATCCTGATACACTGCCCTGACAACAAAATGCAGCGTTCTCAACCCAAAGATCAGGTAGAGCGCAGACCTTTTTTTTTACAGAGAAGTAATACAAAATATGTGTCCTTTTATTTCAGAGCCAAGCGCTATTTACACGGGAACAGAAGCTTCAAAGTGTAAACAGTTGAAATGTTTCCTAAACAACTTTGAAAAGGGCAATGAGAGAAGTCCCATTTTACACACAGCTAAGAGCCTGAGCTGCTTCATTTATTCTGTTTCTGCCGTTAGTGCCGCAGAATCAGGGCTTGCTGTCCTCTCGCTTTGAAATCTTTAATATTTATGGTTTGAACATAAATAAACAAGCAGCACACAGATGACACTATCCATCTGAGAGGTAATCTGCGTATAAATCAATCAGAAAACTATTAAGTGGCTTCCCTAATAACCATTGCACATCTGCTGTGCTAATGTGGTCATCAGTAGAGCTCAATGATCAGACGGTAAATCTTGTGGCGACATCTCTTCTATCCGTCAGCTAGCTGCAGTTTAAACAAGGGGCCTGTAATGTGAAGAAGGATTCTCAAGACTACGAAGGTGGTTCACTTCTCACCAGGGTACATCACCACGGTCACTTAACGCTGAACACCTAACGTGCTCTGGGGGAGGTTATGTTGGGGATAAGAGGTCAGTTTGGAGAAAGAAACGCTCACTGACCAATCGGATCTCCTGATTGTGGAGCTCTGTGAGCTGACTGTGATTTTACATATGAGTATAATAAGTGTTTTTATTTGTGCTTTACTGATATCAACAGAGAGTGAAAAAAACACCCGAGCCTTGTAGTTGTTGTCCTTATAAATTGTATTTTTTTTTTTTTTTTTTTTATTAGTCCAGTACAGCCCTGTTTGTTAGTGTGAGGGCTGCAGCTAAAAATATTACGTCTAAAACTATCAAATCTGTGCAACTAATGAATTAAAGGGAAGAACCAAGAGGTATTATAGTCAGATCTATTGTAGACTCATGATGGACACTGATATTATTGTGTTCGCCTAAATTTGCTTTTTAACAATCTGAGATTTTTCTTTTACTCCCAGTTCCTTCATGTTGGTTACAGTCTGTGTTTCATTTCTCTAACTTGTATCCCAGTTTTGCTTGTGGAATATGACACTCTATTTTATAGGCTACCTGAAGCAAGGTAACCAAACGAACCTCGACTACAGCCTGTGACAATATTCAGAAGAATTTATAATAGATCTGCACAACATTTACTCCCGCCTCGTTTCAAGCAGAGAAACACAGTAAAAAAATAAAGAAATATATATATATCCTGAGGTGAAGAAGAGAGAACACTGACCATGATCTCCTCTCCGGCTTCGTGCTTGATCTCTATCTCTTTGCCGAGGTCTCCCTCTGGGATCTTCAGGTCCTCTCTCACCTCACCACTGTCCTGGAGCAGGGACAGGTAGCCATCTTGGATCCCAATCAGCTGAGAGAGAGAGAAACGTAAGCAGGCACGGGATTAAAAGTCGTGCAGGTGTGGGATTTTTTTTGTTGTTGTCTCCAGTAGTGGGAGACTTGAATGCTTTTGTCTCCACAGGTAACCCTACACTTTGTGCTTAACAGTTTGCCGAGGTGTGTGAAAAGAAATGGGTGTAAATACCAGTCTGATCAGGGGTAACTAAACTCTTCAGTAACATTTCAGGCTTTTACAAACAGAGTGTGTAGCAGCCATTTGCTGGTTATTTGTTGTTTTGCGTTTGTTTTTGTTGTCTGTGAACACCAGGGGGCAGTGGGCACCTTGCCAAGCACATGGGTCGATTAGGAACCCTTTAAATGTTCCAGGTGTGTCACTGTTGGGTGCTGCACCAGGAAGGGACACAGGTTTTTTTTTTTTTTTTTTTACCACATGTCAATGAGACAGGTCAATGGGATGTTTGTATGTCTAAATTAAATGAAGGAACATGATATTCCAGACTGGCCTCACTGGAACGGTGCATCAGTGGCTGTTTTTTTTTTTGACTTTATGTCTTAATTTGTAGCCACAATAGAGCGTAATCAAAAGGATGAGCAGCAGGCAGACTACGACATTTTGAAAAAGAATAATCTGTAATCATTTTTATCCTTCGTTCTTGATTTTGTGAGTCGACTAAAAGCTCGCTCATTATTGAACTGTATACCTTCGTAAAGCGTATCTGTGATCATAAGCTAGTGTCTTAACATGTTCAGTCTCAGTGGTTCAGGGACAGCAGTATAGAGTGCATGAGACCCAAACATTGCAGAGTTTGGTGACAGTCTTTGAGGGTTTCTAAACCTACAGACGCCGTCATTTATCAGCATTTAGTTTGTGATGAATAAAAACTTCACTTGGTGCACCTTGTTGGCATGTTTCAGAAATCAATCAGCTGTTTACCTGCTCACTAAACACGGCCATGTGTCATATTACCTCAAAGGTAAAAAATATTAGTTACTAGTTGATTTTTAACAATAAATACATAGAGAGATAGAGAGAGAGAGAGAGAGAGAGAGAGAGAGAGAGAGAGAGAGAGAGAGAGCACATCATATGAATGAGATTGATTTCAGTCAATTTTCCTACAGTTTTGTTTTATTAAGAGTATAATTTCTTTAAAGGACGATCAATTCCCCTAACATGCCTCTTTCTTTCTTTGTCTTCAAAAGCTCTTCTAAATGAACAAACTCTGAAGAGACTGTTAATCACTGAGCTTCCTCAAATGGTCGTCTAACTAGCGCACGTGTAGAAATGCATCTAAAGATCTCGTACTTGTTAAAAACCAATGCAGATCAGTGAATATTACAACACATGACTGTTCACTCCATTCTTTCCCCATCGCTCAGCCATTACAGAAATCACTTGTCAAAGGCTCAAAGGAGACAGCTACGTTTACTTTAAACTTAAAAATGTGTAGGTCATTTGCGTCATACTTGAGTTTCAGGTATTTACTGGTCTTCTTGAGTTTTCCATGACTGTTTATCTGGCCAGAGAAGTAAGACACAGAGTGGTGTAATTTATTTGAACCAACACATTCCGGATAACAAGCTGCCGTCACAGCATTGTAGACCAACAGATAACCCTCCGGTCCTCCAGCTGTCTCACCTGATAGTCCATTCTCTTGATGTTGGGGACGTCCATGTTGTGGGTGGAGGGACAGATATCTTCATATTTCTTACCAGAGAAGATGTCAATGCCGACCATGTGGACCTGCACAAGCACAAGACACACAGAAAGGCTCAGCTTTCTAACTTTAAAAGTGTCCAAAATGATCGTCAATGTGTCCAAAACCACATAAGCTACACTATGCCGTGTGTTTTTAGTCTCAACTTTGCATTAAAAAGGTAGTTCGTCCTGACACTGTGAACCAGGAGTGTCAAGTTGTGAAACATGTCATTTTAAACTATTTAAAAAAAATGGAAACTGAAACCCATCAAGGACACATTAGTGCTCTTCCACAGGCTGAAGGTTCCATTAATGTGCATTAATATTAATGATGGTGACCCTGTGCTTATTGCAGAGATTAATGGATAGATAGTGGAGTGATCATTCACTCTCCCTCTCCCTCTCTCTGCACTGTCCCTCCTGAGTCCACTATGTGTTTACTCCCATGTAACAACATGTATAAAAAAAAACTACCATGAGCTTTATAAGTTTAAAAATAGCTTTCTTGTCATAATTTGACATCACTTCAGGATTTTCTGACCTTAGCGTGGCCGTGCTTCCCAGTCTTGGAGGTGGACATCTCAACGATCTTGCAGGGTCGGTTCTTCAGGACTACAAAGCCGTTTTTACGCAGGGCAGAGCACTGCATGGGGTAGGTGGCGGATGCCCCAGCATCACCTGTCTGGAAGTCCAGGTCTGCATCTGCCATGCCTGCTGTAGAGAACCAAAGAAAAACACAGGACCAAGACATGAATATAAAATATGTTCATTACTGATAAATTCACCAAGACTTTGACACTAGTGTGGCTGTGAGACCTTCCCTTTGGCACTATGGAAAAACAATTCTTTATATTTATATTTCTACTGCTAAAAACAACATATCAAAATAAGAAGCCAACATTCTGAAACTTTAATTGCAGTCTAAACACGAACATTGCAAAATGTACCAGGTGAACTACTCATCCGAAAAGAGGTATCTAGATATCATTTCTGTTAGGCTGCACTGTGTCAAATGGAGTTATATATCCTTGTTTGACTATCATATCCACATTCATTTACACCCATTACAAACTACTTCAAGTAAAACACTGAGATGACAGCCCACACTAAATATCGTTCAACACATTTCATTTTGACTGTGGTGTTAAAAGGCAAACATTTACTTTCAGGTCAGACCAAACTTTATTGCAATGTACGCTTACATACTGGATGTGAACTTGCATTCATGCGTACAATAGTGTTAGTTTAAATTCGTTCATTGAGGGGTCGAGCAGTGAAGATACAGAGAGCGGAACAAGGTGGAAATGTGAGAGTTGGCTGGTGATGAAAACATGGGGGTGCAAACCAGACAGGGCTAAATAAAGAAGCAGAAACACGGCACCTGTTAGCCGGTCTTGCTGTAAAAAAGTAGACTTTAACGGTACAAGAAATTAAATGTGACAAATGGAATTAGAAATGCACCGCAGCTCGTTTTTATTCATGCTTGTGTGGCAAACTTTGCTGAGCTGAACTTTAAAGTTCACGAGGAGGCTAGAATAAAAAAAATAAAAACTGAGACACCCTGCCAAAAGTTAAGAAACTAACTCGCAATATTTTTTAAAGGAATAAACAAGTGCCTTGAGGTTATGATTCAATAAAGCGACTTAAATGGGCCTACATCATTAATGGGCTTCCGTTGACAATTAGGGCGGCTGTTCCGCTAATCCGCCCTAATGACCCATAAATCACATTTCAAGGCGGTTGTCCCGAGCCGTGATTTATTTAACTTCCACGGTGTCGTAAAATGAGCACAGAAGGGGGCAGAAATGTATCGGTAGGTCACATCCAGGAGGAGGGGAGGAGGAGGGGGGGGGGGGGGGGGGGTGTGCATCGGGCTGTCTGCAGCGGACTGAGGCCTAGTGCGTAAAGGACGTGCCCACGGCCCGCCGCTGCTCGGCTCCCCGAATCCGTGCACACCGAGGCCCTTTCTGATAAACACTTCAAGACACCTTAACCAGTCGACATGTAATTGCAGACCTCCCTAACAACGACGCGAATTCTCTTGAACCCCTTCTAGCCGCCAGCAACTCCACAGACATTAAATTCATTCAATGTTGGCCCGCTTATGTACAGTAATGACTAAGCTAATACGCGTGATGGCTACGGCGTGCACCAGCGCACAGGGCAGGCTGTATCAGCGGGGGTTTTGTCGTGGCTGTGTGCGAAGTTAAGAGGTAGAAAATATCTGCAGTGTTAAAAAAAAAAGTTATTAGAACTGTCAAATGTTGAATATGAGACAAATTAAATGGAGGACTCGCCAACTTTCTACAATGGAAAGAAAATGCGAACGCGTCATCGGGTATTTAAGTCAGAAGCTGAATGTGCCGGCGGTCCTCTCCTCACACATCCTGCTATTATGACTTCATGTGGGGGTCGTTTAAAGGGAATTTGTCTGAATACAGCCCCAGACAAGACATGTGCAAGGGAGAACTTCTCTGCCCAGGCGCAAAAACGCCCCGTCTATTGGATGTTCAGATAAGGAACTTACCCTAGTGATGATGGCTTTCCTGTCTGGTGTTATTTATCAGTCTGTCTCCCGTTAGTTCCCCCTCCTCTATGCCTCCCTGTATCCGTGCTAAAGGGTCGTCTGGCCGGGGGGGAGAGGGTGGGGGGGGTTTCGTCTCCTTCTCGGTGGCTCGTCCGCGATGTCGCTCCCTGTTTCTATCAGCTATCTCTTTATTCCTCTCTCATTCCTGTCGTTCCTGCTGACCTCTCTTCCCTTTCTATATATATATATATATATATATGTATATATATTTAAATCCAGATTGCAGTGACCTCCGACAGAGGTGCACAAGTCAGCCGCCGGGCCGAGAAGAACCAGATCCCAGAACCCCGCTTAGTAAGTACAGTCTGTAGCCTCCACCTTCTCTCTCTCTCTCTCTCTCTCTCTCTCTCTCTCTCTCTCCCTCATCCAGCTCCTCTCACCACTGACACAACATGAAGAAAAGATGACAGACCACTTCCCGTAGGAACCTTCACAATAAAATACCCTCTACTATGCTGTCATAACATTGTTACAGAGCCATGTCAGCCCACCAAGAACTCACAACTTCTAAGAGTATAAAAATATGTATAAAATAAATATTTATTAATTATAAATATTATCCTCTGTGTAAACATTTTTAAGTGTCCTCATCCAGTCACTGCACAATAATAACTGTGTATACTCTGTCACTGCACCATAACTTCACTTATTTGCACTTTATCTCTATGTTTATATTTGTTTAATTAATCAGTCACTGCAAAAATAATAACTGTATATATTCTTTCAGTCAACACAACTATCTATTTATTTATTATTATTATCATTCATTCACTGAACAGCAATTGCTCCGGCCACTTTTTTGCATACTTCTCTCTCATGTCACCACAAATATATTTTTGTTGTTGTTTTTGTAAACGCTGCTGTTTAGGATTGCTGCTAACGAAGTTTCGTTGTGTCCTTGGATACAAAGATAATAAAGATTCTGTCTATCTATCTTGAAAGGCGCTATCTGATTGCCAAAGATGTATTCCATTAACGCTGATATAAAACACAACATCACTGTGACTTTGTAAATATAATTCCAGGCAGGTGATCTTAATGCAGTTCAAATAATATAAGTAAAGTCTATTTTTAATTGCACAGTTTAAGTTTGTTTCATCTAGGGGTATTCTTTAAATCTTTTTTTGGGGTTAATATATATTAATTGGTCGGTTTTGCGGTTTAATTTTGTAACAAATGTTTCATGTCATGTACGTCTTTGTAACCTGCTACTGGATGTTTTTGAATTTCCCTTGGGATCAATAAAGTATCTATCTATCTATCTAAATAACAGTAGATTGTTTAAGCTTTTAAGTATCAGTGCTGGTACCTCTGAATCACACAGCAGACTCATATTTTACTGGTTACAAGACAAATTACAAAGTAATAAGCGAATCTGCATTTGACATAGCAGCTGATGTGTGGTGACCTTAGTGTGATGTAGCTTGAATACAGTTTACTGCTATATGTCAGCAAAGAATACTGGAATCATGTAGGTATTACATTTGATCATTTATAATGCATCTTACTGCAATGCAATGTCTGCTATTTAGTCTAGAATCAAGATAATACAATGTATTTTAGGATATGTTATACAGTTTACTGCAATAAAATGTCTTCAATGTTCTTGACTTTAGATGTTAAACTGTTTATCTGTTTAAGAAAGAGTCTGCGTTACATTGTTTTCAGAATGTACAGAACAATTTAAAGGAGTGAAATCCTATTGAGCTTTCCAGAATGTAGATATTAATGCGTTTCAGAAACTAAAATATGATGTCGTTCATGTAGAGGATACGTTGTGTTTCATGTTGTGTAGCATTTATAGGCTACAGTTTGGTGCTTTTACTTTGAAAGTTCAAACTTTTCCGGTCTTCTCTTGACTAACTTCACTGGGGTTGATGTTGCTTTCATCTGACTTCCCATGAAACAAACCTCAGCAATTTGGCATATTGTGCGCATGCGCAAATCTTTCTTTCTAGTGCAGCATGGACCACACGGCTCTTGTGGAGTATTTCACTTTGCAGGGAGCCCTTACTGCACATGCGCTACACACCTCACAGTCAGTGCACTGAAATCAGAGTGTGTACAGGACTTGTCTCTCTTTTAAAAACGCGTTCAATGAACAAAGTCCAGGTTTTTTATTATTAACACTGCATCATTAAAAACTTTTTATTAATCCACAGTACAGTGCTGCCATCCTGTCAGTGTATAATTCACTTTGCTACTAATAATCAGACTTCTCATTAGAGCCCCCTTTCTGTCCAGAGACCAATAGCTTCTGCACAGCAAATGGTTTCATTGAACTTGGCAGTTCTTAGTTATGCCGGGTTAAATTTAGTGCAGTGAAACTCGAATCCACTGACCTATGTGCAGAGGGCTGTAGTTAAAGACACAGATACTATAATATGAGTGCATTTTTAGTTTTTCCTCCCTCAATCCTGAATTTCATGTGTCAAATAACGCAACTCTGAAGTCCTGAACACCAAAGCCAACACACTGAGCTCTTCTAACAAAACAACAAAGACTAAAAGGATCATGGCATGTCGATCAGACTTTTTGAGGATCTTCTACAGAGCAGAAAACCAGTGTGACACTAATGCAATATCAACCTTACGAAACAATATAACACAGTTTTGTTAAAGTATAATGTCCCCTTTCCCCCCTAACAGGAAAATGGCCCGTCATAATACAATAAATTTCCCAATCCCTTGACAGACTTGCATCTAAACTATACTTACTATGCTCATCAACTCAACAAATGTTTGTCTCTAGTTCTCCCTAGTGGCTGGAACCAAAACCTGTCAGCTGAACGTACTAAACAAGCACAGCCTGAAAACAGTCTTAAGAAGTGAATATGATCAGATTCATCTTGTGACATGTCATGCATTAAATGTGTGACTATAGTCTAACATTGTTCAAAGAAGATAACTGGATAGCTGTTTTAAACATATCAACTGATGCAATGAAGTTTATAGTTTAACTTGTAAGTTTATCATTGGCAGGGGCCAAGTAGTCTACCTTTACTTTAAATACCTGTAGGCGTACCTTAAGTTCATATAGCTCACCATAACTGTGTTTTGAAGGCTGGGCTTTAACTTATATCGGAGACGGTTACATTAACATTGTTGTAGGATAATAAAATACTCCTAGTTCTTCCTTTTCCAGTGGAGTGAAACAAGGTTTCTATCAAACAGAACTGAATAGAATGAAGTGGATGCTCCAGGGAGGTAGTGCTGGAAGGACAATAAGGGTGATGTCGAAATGATGGGAAAGAGACAAAACAGTTAAGGTTGGACTGGGAATCACATAGCAAAAGGTATGGGAGTGCATGACTTCAAAATATGTAGTTGCAGTGCATTGAAGATCATAGACTCATTTGAGAACATCGAGTAGGACCAGCCTTTGTCCAAGAGGGGGCAGTTACGTGACGTCAAGTATGCCAACCACCACAAACCCTCAAAGTAGAAGAAGAAGAAGAAGAAGAAAAGTTTCGGGAAGATCGGGAGGGAGGGGACGCCGCCGCGAAAGTGTAGTAATCCGATAAGCGAGCATGACCGACACCGAGGTGCAGAGCGCTCCTCCATCGGCTCCTGAAGAAGACAAGCCGCAGCCAGAGAGGAAAGTCATAGGTGGGTGTTGTAGAAATAAAAGTCATAAATGGGTTAGGTTAGGTTTTAGAAATGTATGTTGACAATGTAAGTGAGAATAAACTCAGTGTAAAAAAAAAAATAAATAAATAAATTTGGCAATTTTCATGTGCCAAACTTTTTGCTTAGAATGTGTGACGGCCGAACATCGCAAACTCTCGGAAACAACTATTTAGTTTCTTTTTTTTTTTGTCGCAACACGTGTCCTGAATTTACACATTTTAACACAAATAAATAAATTAGTAACATCTCCACTATGACACCAAATACCGCTTATATAAAACGTTACAGGCTATTGGTGAGGAAATGAAAACGTAAAATGTGTAGGATGGTTTAAAAAAATTAAGTAGGTCAGTGAACTAACCTGGATGGTTTCTTGCTGCGTTTACATTTACAATATTATCGTTAAACATGTCAAAAATGATTGTTGTCCATGTACTGAGAGAAGCAGTCCTTAGTGTTTCGGGTGTTTGTTTGTTTGTTTTCGGGTGTAAATAATTTACTTTTAATTTTAGTTTTTTGTTGGTCGTCGTGCGCGCGGGCCATCACAGGTGCTAATTGATTGGTTGGGAAACCACCGTGCTAATTAAATGCGTTTAAACGATTTCCCAAGCGAAAGCAACAGCTACGTGTCCTCGTTAGGGTTGTGAATACATTCCTGTCTTGTGTTTCCAACATTTTCTAAAGTGAAATAACGTGTTTCCTTGTTGTTAAGCAGCCTCAGGCCCTCTTGCCCTGGTTTCAAAGTCTTACTGTTAATGATTGACACACAGAGCTCCCACTGCCTGTTGTAACCAAGGCCGCCACTGATTCAAGCAAGATAACAGTAACCTTTTTATTATGTCCTCTGAGTGGGCATATGACAAGTCATGGTGTGTGATATGTTTCTGGGATGAACATTTAATCATGCGTTTCCGGTTTTTGTAGCCACATTGGTCCAAGGCACAGTGAAATGGTTCAACGTGAGAAATGGATATGGCTTCATAAACCGGTAATGTTTCATCTGCAATCACAGTTTTAAATCACAGCAGTTTGATTTAATTTTACAAGTAAGAACTAACTTTGCTAAAAGGTTTTTTTGTTCCCCCCCCCCCCCCCCCCCTCTTAGAAATGATACCAAAGAAGATGTGTTTGTTCATCAGGTAAGGCGAGGTGCATTTCTTGACTGAATGTTTTATGATTTGATTGAACCCTTATATGATGCTTATATTTGTCCTCAGACTGCCATAAAGAAGAACAATCCTAGGAAATTCCTCCGCAGTGTGGGGGATGGGGAGGTCGTAGAGTTTGATGTTATTGAAGCAGCCAAGGTAGGACTTTGTGAATGCTGCTAATTTTGGCAGTACCAAAACTGGTGTACTGTGATCTTCATTTTATAATCCTTTTCCCTCTTTGGTGTCCCACAGGGCTCTGAAGCCGCCAATGTAACTGGTCCAGGAGGTGTTCCAGTCAAAGGCAGCCGCTATGCTCCCAACAAACGCCGTTTCCGTCGTCGATTCTTCCCACGCAGCCCTCCGCCTGATGACCAGAGCAAACCGGCTGATGGCCAAGCCCCCAATGGCGAAGGTGAGGGATCGGGGGAGAACGGGGTACCGAGACCTCAGCAGCGCCGGCGGAGGCCTCGCAGACCACGACCTGAAGATGTAAGCTGAAGCAGAATAACTGGTTATGGGGAAATCACAACCAGTGTGACTAAGAACTCAAAGGGAGGTTTTCACTGGTAGAGCTTTCATGTCTTGTGATTAACTTTGATAGGAGAACCAATATTTTATATAAGGTGAGTTGATTTTATAATTTAAGTTTGAGGTGGTTTATAAAAGTTGTAAGGATCATGAAGGTTGAAGTTAAGATTGATTTAGCCCTATTCTCCCTCAGGGTGAAGCTGAAGAACAAAACGGAGATGGGGAACAAACACAGCGACCGCAACAGCGTAGATTCTGGCGACCATACCGCAGGTGACCTGACAAATCGCATGCAATTGGCGTTTTGATTTCTGCCTTCACTTCACACAAATGCTCAGATTGACTGATTCTTTTTGATTGACAGGCCGTTCCGCCCCCGCCCACCTCCTGATCATGCTACAGACAGCCAGCAGGCTGCACCAGAAGAGAGCCAGGAGCAAGGCCAGGTGGAGCAAGGCCAGGTGGGGCAAGGCCAGGTGGAGCAAGGCCAGGTGAAGCAGACGGAGGTCTCTGAGGCCCCCCACACCAACGGAGAAACAGCGGAGGGCCAGAAACAACAACGCCGCCAGACTAGACGCCGCAGGCAAAGGAACTCAGAGTCCTCTACCTCCAAAGTGAGTATGTTTATTGTTGATGAACTGACAGATGAGCTTCTTCGGTTGTTTTCTAAATACACAAATATCTGCAGTGATTTAATAAATATGCTTTTTGGTGTTTGTTTTTTTTAATTGTCTGTCTGAATACAGACCATTTACAAAGAAGCTGTCCAGCTAAAGTCAGACCACACATCACTATATGGGGAATATGTCATTTTGAAGTTGTGTCCAAATTATGAGTGAGCATAATCACACCACATTATAATGGACTCATTGTATCCCGCAATGCACCGTGAAAAGTAGTGTACAGTCGATGGTCACTTGCCAAGCATCATCTACCATCATGCATTGCAGTGCAAAGCTGTGGTGGGCAGAGAGTGATGTGTAACTGCTCTCAAACTGTTTGACAGACAAGAGGAGCTTGACCAGTATGAAAACACGGAACAACAAAAAAAAGTTCAAATTTGATGACATTTTTACCAAAGTCTTTATTCTGTTTTAAAAAAAGAGTCAATGCAGCTTAAAAATATTAATAAGTTGATATTTATACCCAGATAGTGTATGAGTCATGATTTGTTTTGTGAATACAGATAAATCGATGAGCAGGTATTGGACTGAGGCCCTTTCGAGCGAGTTGTAAAGGATTCGACTATTTTGGGTCACCCCTGATATTAACTAGGGGTTTTAAGAACTCTCCTGAAAGTTCTCCTTGTTTAACTATGTTATACTCGAGTCTTCTTACTCTCACATTGCAGAATGACACAGAGAAGTCTGCATCAGACCCTGGTACGCCCCCACAGACCTCAAAACCAGCTGACCTCAAATCCACAACAAAATCTCCAAAGGTCTCTCCAAAATCCTCTCCAAAAACCTCTCCTAAAACGACAAAAACAACTGAGGTGAGATTCCTAACCTGCAATGTATTGATACTCATTTCCCTGAATTTGTTCAATGTTTGATAATTCAACACACAAATGTTTGTCCGCGTCTCCCTACCCTCAGCCGGAAGCTGCATCAACAGTCCCAGCACCGACAGAGTGATGCCTGCAAGAGGACAGTCACGTGACCCTTGGCAAGAGGTGGGGACCCCACACTAGTGGGTCAGGTCTGGGTCAGGCAGGGTGGGAGATGTTAGGGTGTAAGGTTGCACTATCTCTCACAGGGAGCAGGATGACAGACATTAGCAGCTCTGTAGTAATGTTCCTTGTAAGGGCTATTAAGGTGGAATGACAGCATTAAAGGGATAGCAGGAATTTTATGCAGAGCAGATGCTTTTAATTTAATCTTCATTCTCAACTTTTAGAAGAGTCTTTTTGTGTTGGTTTCTTAAACGTCTTCTCTCTGCGTCACCTTTTTGTGTTTCTTTATTTGTTGTCTTTGTCTTCGTAGGTCTTGGGGTTGGAGGACTGGACTATTTAAGAACACGTGCACTGCTCTCCCCTCCCTGCACCCCCTCCCCATCCTCCAACCCACTCTGTCTGGCTGTCGTCCCTCATCCCCTCTCCCGCCCCTCTCATTTTTGTTTTGTGTTGTCTGTCTAGACACTGACATTTGGAGAGGGTTGAGGCTGGGATAAAGGGGGGGATGCATACAGGTGGGAGGTGGGTGCATATTTAGACATTTGAAAGTACATCTTTAAAAAAAGAAAAATGGGAAAGAAAGGACAATCTGCTTGGTAGCCCAGTTATTCCAACCCCCCTTTAAATGTATTTTTCTTTAGTTGCCTAATTACGGGACACTTAGAGAAGTTTAAAGAGGAACCAGCCTTGTTTTTTATTTAACTTGTTTTAATTTGGTTGAAGAGGGGAAACCCAAGCAGGTGTGAAGTTGGTGGTGCATTATGGGAGTCAGTTTAGTTCCGTTACCACCTTAAGTCTTAAATCTACTACTCCCTTCATGTTCTCAGTTGAGGATAAATAAGAAGAAACGTTATATTTTTGTTGTACTTTTATGTGTGTGCTTTTCTTTGGAGGGGATTATGTGCAATGTCAGAACTTAAATGCTAAATAATAAATCATGTGTGCAAACCTCAGGTTTCGGTCCTTATTTCTTCACTTGTAGTTAAATCAGCCGTGTATTTGCTTTTGAATAATATTGCATGGTACACAGTTTAGAGCAGTGTTTCTCAACTGGTGGTTCGGGACCCAAAAGTGGGTCGCAGAGCCATTTTCAGTGGGTTGCTAATGTGTGCCTGGAAAAAAACAGTGTCGAAAATGTCTATGAAGCGCTTTTCCAAAATGTTTGTTTTGTTTTGTTTATTTGTTCTGTCATGTTTTTACTGTCTAAGGTCCAAATGGCACAATTTTATTTATTGAACTGATCTGATCTTTGGGTCGTGGTTTTTCATTAAGGAGCTTGTGGTGGTTTCTGAGGCTAGACCAGTTGGGAAGCACTGGTTAAGAGTATGAATTGGAAATTAAAGAAGGCATTCACAGGTGTTTAAAGTCTTATTATTTACAGTACTTAAATGATTTTAGTCACAACATGACCACATCATCAGTAATGTCTCTATGCAAATGACCTCAATATAAATCATCAGAGGGTGGTGATACTACACACCAATAAAGAGTAGACCGCAAACAACAAACATTACAAATGGCAAGAAATCACACAACCCCGATGCTTGACCTTAAAAAATGAATCAACATGATATTCTATTTTACAGTAAGCCCATTTGATTGCACCTCTTTCTCTTATGTTTCAGGCTTTTGTTTACGAAACAAAACACATACTGGAGTGCATAAAGAATTGATACTCTTAAACCTCATACCCTTAATGTCAAACACCCCCAAAAAAGGCTGTATGTACACACAAAGTACTAAAATAGATGTTTCTTTGAATGTAGCATTTCTGCAGGACGTGCGGAGTGTCATGATCACAAAAATATTCAGTGACAGCACTTTGCACGAGATTAAGCTGGGAACAGAACAGGATGGAAGACCCAGTTTGGCATGAAGGTGTTTTTCTCCAGGAAAGTTTGAGGAACATCAACAGATCTCATTGGGACTGAATATTGTCTGGTATTCTGCACTGATTTTAAGTACTGGAGTTTCCGACTTCATACTTTATGATACTAAAATTTTTAAAAATAATGGTTTTCCCTCCAAAATGCTTCACTGAATTAAAAGAAAAGTAGTCTTTTTTTAATGAAACTGTTCAAGGAAGTAAACAGGATAAGAGTTCATGAGATATTAAGTATGTAGAATTTATTTATACCCAGCCAAAAGCTAAGTTTTATCCAATCCAACAATTAAAACTATTAAAAGATGGATCTTCCACAGCTTTCCATAATCCTGTATTTAAACTGTTCCAGCTAAATGTTAAATTCAGTCGGGTTTCCACATCCAGAGTGCTCCCAGCTTAGGTACAAAAAGGCAAGAATACTTAACATAATGCTGGCATATAAAGTATGTCCTTGTGTTTTTTTCGCTCTAGTTAAAGTGCAGGAATTCCAAAGTCTCTCCACCTCAATCTGTCAATATTGCAACTGAATGCATCACCATGGAATATAATCTTACCATATTGGCAGTCAATGCCCCCAACAGTCCAGACCTTTTCCCCTCAAACAATAGTCAACTCTTAATCCACAAGTATTTGACCTTCTTCAAAGCTCAAATCGAAACAGTTGACTTCATATTGTAGTGGTGCCAGCAACGGACAATTCCAAAACACCCAAATTGTTGATTCTTTAACACTGCTTTGGCACCACAATATATGAATACAATACTTGACCTCAATATACATATCTGAAAATATAAGTTTGGAGTCAGTTAAACCCAAGCTGTTCTCTGTCCCGTTCCTCTTCAGTTGATGCTTTCATCTCCCAAGTAGTCCAACTCGGTGCTAGGCTTGTCCAGGTCCATGTCGAGGTCCATGTCCATCATTCCTCCCGCTGAGTGATGCTGGAAATTAGCCGCGATCTGGTCAAAGGTCTTGCCCCGCGTCTCTGGCACTCGGAAGAATGTGAAGATGAGGAAGAAGAGGAGGAGTGCAGCAAAGATCAGGAAGACATATGGTCCCAGAAGTTCCTGGAAAGAAACAGATTCAGATAAGATAACATGAGGAGGTGTAGACAAAGAACATTTGAAGAAAATACTTTTGCCTCACTTGGTTGAGGTAGAAAAAGACTTTCCTGGGAGATGTGTGATATCCACTGAAAGTCAAATATACTTACAGCAACATATTGGAAACACATGCCAACGATGAAGTTGGCGGTCCAGTTGGAAAAGCCGGCCACAGCCATGGCAGCCGGCCTTGGACCCTGAGAGAACAGCTCGGCCACAAAGAACCAGGGAATGGGACCTGGTCCAATCTCAAAGAAAGCCACAAAGCCAAATATGGACAGCATACTGATGTAGCTCATCCAAGGAACACTTTCCTATGAGAGATGAAAGAGTTAATAGTCACATACACAAAAGTATCCACATCGGAGGTTACTTGAATATTTGGAGGTCTTACCAACAAAGCAAGAGCCGTGGTCATTATGATGGCACAGATGCACATCCCACCAAGTCCAAGCATGTGTAGCGTCCGCCGACCCATCCTCTCGATCAGGAAGAGCTGTTGTTAATATGGAGAATAAGAAGTAAGAAAATGTAGAAACTGAGAGGTTGCATGTTGATAGTTATGGCAATACTTTCTTTAAAAGCTTTAACCAAGAGGAATAGAGGAATTTTACTGCAACCCATTCATATTTTTTATGATAAATTAGAGATACAGCCATTTTTGTCTCCCAATAGCCTCGCTGCTAGCAAGGCTTAGAAAAAAATCCCACCTTTTATCCGATTTAGTAACACTGAAACATCTTGACCTGCCTAACCAAACTTCACCCATTTTTGATGCACAAATGTTTGACAGGAGGACACATGAAAAAAAAAGACATGTTATCTTATTTGCTCTTTGATAACAATGTTAAACAGTCATAAATGCACCCTTTGATACTAAACAGGACTGAACTCTTAACTGATCTTAATTTAGAAACAGATTGAACTAGATTCTCTTAACAGGGAGGAGGAGCACACTCAAAGCCAAGACGACGAACTGTAGGACTGACCGAGACCACAGTGAAGGCACAGTTGACCACGCCTGCTCCTATGGTGGCATACACCGGACTCTGGACTCCGGCCTTCATGAAGATACTGGTGGAGTAGTAGAAAATCTGTCCAGAGGGGTAAACAGATTGAATCAATATTGTTCTGCAGTGATTCAGTTTATCTATAAAGAGCTTCAATGTTTCTCTTTCAGGTGTAAATGGAACCCCCTGACTCACTGCATTGACTCCAGAGAGCTGCTGTGAGAGCTGCAGCAGGATGGAGATGATGATGGGCTGCCGATAGAGAGGAGAGCGGAAGAGCTCCAGGATGGACACCTTCCTCTCCATGTCCATCTTTCTCTTCTCCTCCTTCATCTCTGCCAGCATGTCGCCCACCTCCTGTTTGCCCGTTAACCTCCTCAGGCCTGCACGAAGGAAGAAGTGAGAAGTGAGCGTGTTATATAAAAGTTCCTGTCACTATGAAAATACCAAAGCTTTAGGTCTTTTAAAGATCTTAAATGCTTCTTAGAGAAACTTGTTCTTGTACATTCAGCCCCATAAATGTCACATAAGGGGACATTTTAGCACTGTAGTTGAAGTTGCTCTAACTTTTACAGTACTGCATATGACAACACAGTTTAGGAAACAGCACAAGAACTTTTTTTCCGTTCAGTCTTCACAACGATGTCCCTTAGCTACACTTTGAGACGACAGATGAAACTTAAGGGTAAATAAATGTACCCTTACTGCTCTATCTTCTGGTTAATTTCATCTGGGTTTTCTGGGACCAACAAATACAAATAGTAGCCTTACTAATCCAAATTCCCTTCTGCATTGTGCACAAAAATACACAAAATGTAAAATAAATTATTTGTTGCACAGCATGATTTGATTACTGTAGCCACGCTTACAGAAACCAGTCAGGAAAGTGCCTTTTTCATACAAGTGGGCCTGCAAAATTCTGCATAAGCTTATTAATATCAAAGATATCATTAAAATGTACTGCCATAAAAGCGTATAGGAGTATACTGCTCCTATACTGACTGTTGATGATGTTGACATAAATATAATATCAGGGTTTAAGATTGATCTGTGTAAAGATTTAACAAAAAACGGATGATAAATTAAGTTTTTGTTATCCAGGCGTACGATAAATAAAGCATATTCAAAGGTTAAATCCAGTCTGCAGCACTCCAGCCCCCTTCACCTCTCTTGGCGTGGTGCTCCTGGCAGCGGACGATGTAGAGAAAACGGGGGCTCTCAGGGCAGAACGGCAGAAGAGCCATCTGAAGGACAGTTGGCACGACTGTTAAACCCATCAGGACAGGCCACAAGTGCTCACTGCCCAGTAACACCTCCAGACCCAGGACCTGCACCAGGAGACGGACCCAGTGTGAGTACACAAGATTTTACATAAAATTAAAAAAAGCATTCAGAAAAAGGCTTTCCAAACTACGACTACAAAACATCCATCTTTGTTGATATTGCAGCATATACGAGAGACAAAGAGACGAATGGATGAAAAGTGGAATGAAGCTTCAAGGACTATAATGAAGAGGAGAAGGTGCTTTTGAGAGGTGAAGGATAATTCTTTTAATCTGCATTTATTGAGTCAAATTCTAAATTTAAAAGCGTCTATGATTTCCACATCTTCATCAGTATAGTAGTGTGGTTTCAAACCTGTGCTATGAGAATACCAGTGACTATAGCCAGTTGGTGCAGCGTGCCGAGGGCCCCTCGCAGACTTGTTGGAGATATCTCACCCACGTACATCGGTGTCAAACCTGATGCCAACCCTGGACATATAGGAAAAATAGGTTAGGAGAGAGAAACTTTTTAATACTCTTTGAATTTCTTGTGATTTTAGAATACAGAAGAGAGAAAGTAAAAAAAGTGGATCGCTCACCACAGTAGGCCCCAATAATAAAGCGTCCGAGGATCATCATTTCGAAGGAGCTGCACAGCTTGGACATCCCCATTAGACTCCCGCCAAGGAAGGCGAACACGTTGTTTACGAGCATGGCTTTCCTCCTGGGAAATACACAGACAAGATACTTTTTTTTCAGTTATTCAGTTTCCAAATGGAACATTGTGACTTTAAATCCAATATACGGTGATTTGAATTTGACCTATTTTATCAAAAGAGATTCCAGCCACTTGAGACGAGTCATTTAGAGCCCATATTAACTCAGCTTTAAGCACCTTTTGATGAACATACAAATGACTGTTGCTTCTGTAAACAACCTTAATGTTGTTAAAGATTGACAAAATTAAAATCTAAATGATTCAAACATTTTTTAAGGTTATTTTGGAAGGCATCATGTGACCCCCGTCTTGGTGGCTAGCGACCCCCACTTTGTGAACCACTGATGTAGTTGACACAGTATAGACACATCATATATACTGTGCATGGATAAGAATGTTATAGTGAATATATTGAAGGTGAGGATATCTGAAAATAACATTTTATTTCTAATAATTCCCTTCACAGATTGAAGGTTACTGAAACTGTTGCCTGGATGTTTATCACTGAGGAAATCCACTAAAACTTTCACCTCTAGAGAGCAGTGTCATACCAAAAACATTGAGTAAGTTGCTTCATTCAGCGATCCATTATTATTCGACAATTAGCCCTAACAGTCTTAATAACACATTAACCTCGCATATTTACAACAATTTTGATGTTTTAAGTTATTTACTTAAACTTTCAATTTTACAATTTAATAATTTAAGTTGTTTACCTGAGAAACACATTGAATACAGCATAGATAGGGACTCAAACTCTAGACTACCTGTATTAATAAACTCAACACTTACCAATACTTAGTACATATCCTCTCAGCGCATGGTGTTAGACTTAGAATATGTTTATAATGACAGCTTGAAACTGACAATTGTTCCACAGCAAGAACGTTACCTCATTTTACATTTTTCAAAGTACATCTACTCATCTTAAAAACATCCAGTCTATTTTTCAGACGTTTGACTCCCAAGACATACAGTGTTTTCTAAATACATGTGAAGTGCATCCTTAGATTATGTGCATTAGGGTGCAGCTTTCCACACCACTTCTGTATAAAAGAAAAGTGTATTTTGGCACTTGTGATTTAGATAAAAATCAATCGGGAACATAATTAAACCCTGATTTAAGCAATAGATCATATGTCTCTTTTTGGACAGATTCTTCTTTAGACAGTGAATAGTAAAGCTCATACATTCAGAAACGGACACATAACTTAACAAATGAATATAAAATAGTCTGTGAAACCTTATTTCTTCTTCTTCAAAAAACTAGTAGACCACTAACAGTGTCTGTTACTTTCTCTGTCAGCCACCGAAACAATAAGATCTACCGTTTAAAATGAACACTGGCTGCACATTCGAGACATCACTTGCATGTGAATCATTTTGACCTCAGAGGTCACGGCGCTGCAGCTCAGTTGAGACACACTGTGTCCGCCGCTTTTTTAAGAGGACCTTGTCCTGAATGCACCCAAGCTGAACACTACACCAATACCCCCATTCCGCCGCTCAGCCCTCCGTGACCCAGCGCTGCCAATCCTCAACAGTCAGTGGGAGCTGTGGGCTGCCCGGTTTACAGTCCTGTTCGCATCACAGCTAAGGTTGCAGAGGATTACTTCCTGGGCAAAGTTTCCATTGAATGATGAGGCGTTTCTTTAGATCTGTGATCCATGTAGAAATGGAGACACTGATGTAGCATGACAAGCTGAAATATCCCACAGATTACCTAACAGTGTACGAGGGTGTGGATTTAAGGGAATTTATAAAGTGTGTTAGAACTACAATAAATATATATTGTAGGATATAGGACGTTCTGTTAATTTAAATCTTATTTTCCAACTCTTTTTTGTTTCTTTTGAGATGTATTTGTAACTCCCTGGGATGGTACCACTTCTAAAATGTTTTGCTGTGTCATAGACTGCAAATTATTATTATTTTTTGAGTAATTTTTAGAAAAGTTTCAACACCGCTAACATAGGCACCTGAAACAAAAACTGCATGTTTATGTATGGAGATTGAACCTGAAGACGCCACATTATGAAACACGTTGTTCGCTCCAATGTTTTATTACACTTTTAAGTCCATGTGAACAATCGTGGTGTGCGCTGGAAAACTCTGATCTTGATTGCATGTGTATGTGTTTCCCCTACCTGCCCAGCCACTCAGAGACGAAGCCCACGCAGAAGGAGGACAGCATGCCACCAATGGAGAAGATAGCGACAGACAGAGACCAGAGGGAGGTGAGGGTCCCCGTGGGGATGGGCTCTCCATACCGTTCAATCCATGTTGCATTATAATCCTTCTCAATCATCTGATCAGGACACAGAGGTGACAGGAGAACCAAAGAAATACTTGTTTAACAGCAGGTGATATCAGTTTAAATGCACAAGAAAAAAAGATCTCTAGGCACTAAACTTATTTTTATCATAATTGAAGTAACACAACAACTGGAATTACATTTAGCCTTTATAAACAGACAAAAAACGAAGAGAAAGAACAAGATACAACAGATAAAGAAAGCCTTAAAATATAAAATAAGGAACCCTCCCGCAAAAAAGAGATAACATTCTTCATCAGAGGAAGATTTCATCTGAATAAAATAGATTCATATGAAGGCTTCATCTAAAAAAACACAAAAACACAAAGCTATCTATTTCAAGGAGACACAGTGCAGAAACCCAAAGCCTTATTTAAAAGATAATAATAATTAGTCATCTATAAATCAAGGGATTTTCATCAGATGGTAATGTGATTTATTGAGCGCATTAAAACAACCTACGTAGGTAGTAACATCTAAAAACTATTCATTTTGTAATAGCCAACAATTTTCCATTCAATTATCACAGGCACATAAAAACAGCTTTTGTTCTCGAGTCTCTTTGACACTGACTGCACCAGCAGTCGTGTCTGAAGGCCCTCACCTGACGAGTTCTTTGCGAGTTCTTTGCGGCCATTAATTCCCTCTGATTGACTCTGAATGTGTTACAACATGCCGATGACACTCTACTGTTCGGTCTAACGTGACAGATTAATGATGAATGCAGTGGAAGAATTTCCATCATCTGCAATGTGTTTCTTGATTGACCTGCATATGGAGCAGGATACATACTAAATATAGGCCGTCGTGAATCACACACTACATTTCTCACATTCAGTACTGAAGCGTGCCTCACGCTGGAACACCAAATGTGACTTCAACACGAGCAAGTCCAGAGAAAGTTTGATTTTCTATGTTTATACATACACATGAAACCAAATACATACTACTGTACAGTATATACTAAACTATATAAGCTAAATTAAGACACACCAATAATGTCAGGCTATAGCCACTTTCAAGCTTAAATAACCATTTTCAAGTATTAAATGATAAAATAGTAAAGGCATTAATTCCTAAACCTTAAAGGTTTAATAAGGCTGTAATGGAGGCGGCAACCTTCTTGCGGAAGTGCAAGAAACTGCAGTTTCACATTTATAACTGCAGAGTTTTAGTTTAACACTTTGAAACAGTTGTGTAGATTGGAAATGATTGAATTCTAGCTAGCTGTTGTATTTAAATAGCTCAAATTTAATCAGTTATGTTATATAACAAGAAACTATGGCTGTGGCTCAGTTGATAGAGTCGTCACCTCTCAACTGGAGGGTCGAGGGTTTGATCCCCAGCTGAGCAACATGTCCGATGTGTACTTGGGCAACACATTGAACCCCGCATTGCTTGGATAAAAGCGTCTGCTAAGTGAATTGTAGAGTTGTAGAACTAGGGTCCGATGTCCCGCGATGTCACTGTATTTTGTCTTTTTTATGCTGATGAATCTGGATCTGTGAAATTATTATGATTTCAAATTCTTTCAACCCAGAATCAACCCATTATAACGTCCCGCCATTAGCAAAAGGAAAGCGGCTGCTCTTAATGGGGTGTTTTGTTCTGTTTTCATAAGAGCGTGCTGTATTTACACAACTAACCCGCCTGTGCTTGAGCCCTTCTTTCACATTAGGTGTTCATGTGCTTCCCTTTTGTTTGCTTCAGTTTCACGTGATTGGAATTGTTTCTGTCTCTCAGAGTTTATTTTCTAAACATCATCACTACTATATCTGCCAGGTATTGTGTCATCAAACACCTTGTAATACCACAAATACAAGCATCAGCAGAGAAGACTTCTAGTTAAATGTCACCATTGGAACTTCTATAACACTTCAATATCGTAACTATATCTGAACCAATTTTAAGGTTTTTTCTTGGCTACTTTCGAACACCATCTTTCGATTCTTTTTTACCTTCTGAGGTGCATTGATGACGCCAATGTTGTATCCAAACTCCAGAGATCCCAGGACGGCAGTGAAGACTGAGAGAACAAAGGTTCCAGTCACCGTCTGGAGTAAAGACACACAAAAAGGAAACATAAAATGAGTTAAGCAACATATTTAAAACAAGATCATTTTCAGAATAGAGGGAAGGCTGAAAGGCTTTAAACATAATAATGGCAGATAATAAGAGATCTTAAGCTTCCAGCCCTAATTCACTCACATCTACTATATATAACTGTGATTCTAATGAGATACAATCTCTGCAGCATGTTCTTCACTGATGACGCCTGAACTTTAACTTCACTTTCCCGTCAGGCGGCTGGCACCTGTCTATGGTGACTGACGGGACGTCCTTGGGGAGATGAGGTCTTCCCCCCGACAAAGTGTCTATTGGCCTGGCAGAACAGTTTCACACACTACAACTGAAACATTAGTTAGCAGCTCAATGTCTAAAGCAGACAAAAAATTGTGAATTTTATAATGAGCTGTTAGTCCTGAGACCTGCTTGATAAAAGCGATCATAATTACTCATAACATTACCTCAAACTTTGGCTTTTTGGTGATGTTTGCTTTTGTGGATGTAATGCTTTAGTGTGTGGAAATACACTTACCTTTTAAATGTTCACAACTTTATTATAACTAAATATTGAGATAATTCAAATTGATTTGGAGCGTATTCTGGATTATTTACTCTTTTATATGTAGTATTACAAACTATCTTTTTTAATATGTATGAAATACTTCTATTACACTGTTTCTCCCCCTCTCTGTGGTGAGTCTCTAAATAAGTGCTGTTTAGTATTCATGACCCAAACAAAGGTGTGTGCGTGTGTGTGTGTGTGTGCGTGTGTGTGTGTGTGCGTGTGTGTGTGCGTGTGTGTGTGTGTGTGTGTGTGTGTGTATGTGTGTGTGTGTGTCCTTGCAACAGAAGAAAAGGTAAGCACCTGAGGCAGCCAGTTATGCTCTATTACACTTAAAGTTAAGTGTATTTCATTGAAAATGTCCCGACATAGTTGAAGGCTCAGTAGTTTCCCCACCCCCTTTTTTCTTTTTTTACAAACAATGATTGGATCTGTACATAACGTTTCAGTATAAAACAGATGTTGTGATGCCTCAGTAATTAAAAGGACAAACATTTTTCCTCAGTTTTAAGTTGAATGCTTAAAGGATTTATGTAACATTGAAGCCAAAACTTTGAGGCTGATAGAAGTTCCCATATTCCTGCAGCATCACTCTCCCATATTGCTGAAATTGCTGACAAATCTGCAAATCTGATGATTTAGAAGCTTTAGGAGTTGTTGTCTTCATTGACATCACTCTGTGTTGCACTTAAAGAGATATTGTACTTTCCAAAAAGACCTAAAATGGTTGAAACATGCAGCTAACCTAGAAACATTTCTCAAACAGAGCTGGAGGGAGCATAACAACACAGCTGTTGTTGATGAGGGTGGTGAAAAGGAACCAGTTAAACTAGGTGGCCTATAACAAACCCAGACACTGAGAGATCTGACCTGTAAACTTGGATATTTGGTAGGACAAGGTCACTGCTCAGGACTAAATAAGGGCCAGAGCTCGCTCTGATCAGAGCTGATGATAGTTTTCCTGCCTGCTGAAACTGACACATTTATTCTTTTGGTTGTTGTAAACAATTCATTATTTTATTGTTTATTTATATATTGGCCCTTAAGTAAAAAAAGAATATGGACCCTTGATTCATGACAAATTCAGAATCTTAATTGATATATTTATTAGTTCTCATATTGTTTTTACAACAAATCATTGTGTTAACACTTATTTATTGTATTAAATGAGGCTCATAGCAATTCAGTATAGCAAAGCATGTTCTTTTACAGTCTTTGTGTACCACTGCGTAAAAGCTCACCAAATAAAATGACGCCCCTCTCCAAAAGAACAACCAAAATACCTGCACAGCATGTGAAACATTTTCATGAAACATAACTTCTAGTAACAAAAAACCCTTTATTTTTAAGTTATGAAGAACTCTCAAGGAAAAAATTACCTCCCCTCCGAGTTGCTGAAACCCGGCCGGCATGACTGTGGCAGCTCCAGGCACCCAGTACTAGTCGATGACAGGTGCGTCTGGTGCCAAATAAAGACACGTGAAACTTCCTCAAAAGGACAACAAGCCCCGACTTAAACTTCTCAAAATTTTGGCACCAAACGCCGGCGAAAGTAAAATCCAGAAGAAACACCCAAAACGATGATCCTGGTGCGTCCTGTCCTGCAGTGTGTCCTCTCTTCTTTGAACTTTGTGTTGTGTCCGCTCAGCTGGGATAGAGTGACACCCGCACACCCACATGCACGCCTCTCTGTGTAGGGGAGGGGAAGTGGAGAGAGGGTCACGGTACTCTAGTCCAAGTAGGCTGATCTTGAGGTCCTGCAGCAGAGGTCGAGTCTTGGCAGGAAGCTCCTTTGCCCTTAAGTACTATTGGCTGATGGTGACAGGAGGAGGAAGAAGAAAACTGGAGTAATGTGACAAGAATGGGATCTGTTTTTGTATTATGGTGGGCAAAAGATTCGGCAAAGTTAAAAAGAAGCTAAGTTTCGAGATTCCAGAGCCAAATTTAGTTTTAGGGCTCCCTTTTGCAGCCTGTTGCACAATGAAACTGACCTTTAAAAAGTAATTAACTCTTATGTAGCTACAGAAGAGGAAACCTGTGGAGCATCTTTCTCCTCACTTTGCTTATGTGGTGCAACATTTGACATATCAGGTTAAATGATCACATTTTGACCATTAATTATTTGAAGTATCACCTGCAGAATGTATGAGAGATGAGGTAATATGGCTGCACAGGTGTTGGTCCTCAGGGGAACTTGAGTCTGAATGAAACAGCTGCCGGCTATGACTCAACATTTCTGCAGGGAAGCAAAGAGGGGCTCGACTTCACCACTGTGGTTGCCATTGTCTGTCGTCCCAACAGCCATAAATCCCTTTCTATTTTAGAGCACATGCCAAAGAGGTCACAAACCAAAGCCTGCCCTTTTCCACAAACCCCTCCCCCTCTGTTGCACACAACAAAGCTTAATCGTCCTGGGGAAGACAACAGGTGGACCCTAAATCTGGCCTGTACTACCTGAGTTAGCAGCGAAAGTGTGGTTAGGGGAAATTTGGCGACTGAGTGGTGGTGTGTCCGAGGCGGGGATAAAAGGGGATATGTAATGAGAGGGTTGCACTGGGCGGGAAAAGTACAGATCTACCAAAGAGCTCATTGGAAAAATATCTGCTCGAGATCTCTCTATCAGCTGATTCAAGCCTTCCCCTTTTGCAGACACACCTCCAACCTCACGCCACTCTCTTCTTGGAGCTCACCGCTGTTGCCCCCCCTCCCCCCCATGCACATTGAGAAAGGGAAGAAGAACCTGACACCCCTCATCTAAAGCCAGTGGCCCCCCAGCACTGTCATGTGTGTGGCTCTGACTAAATGTAGAGAAACTTTACACCATCAAGACAGTGCCTTAGAGCCCCCTGCGACATAGTTTGAGGGTTCATGTCTGCAACCAGAGCCAGAGCTACATTTCCAAAAAGTATCACATGAATTCATACAGAGAGAGCCAAGAACAATGATATAACTACAAGTATGTAAAGTTAAGCGAATACTCACAACCTCCAGACAAAACAAAAAGCATAGCAGCTAGTATATTTATCTAAAAACACCCGTTCAGCAATATTTTTACAGTGTGAAATGTCACCTGTGTTGTCCCCAAGCTGGAGATGCCAGCGACTGTGAGTCATACTGTTGTCTAAAACACAAAATGCACAACATGTGACTGCCCTTCCTTACTGACCAAACTGATGCAGATAAATAGCTCATGTAAATACTGTTCCTTCTTGTCACATGTGTGTGTGTGTATGAGTTTGTGTGTGTGAGTGGTTGGTAGGGTCAGCTGGTTCAAAATCATGTTACTGTAAAATGAGTCGCGTGATGGATGGCAGGTCTACAGTGTGGTAAGTTTCAGCGTGTTACAGGCAACACACTGAATCCAATACGGACACTAAGATATATATTTTGGGTTAGAGAAAGCCACTCATTTGCATGTTCCTGGGAGTTTGGTGAGAAAATTGCTACAAACCGTCATTTGTGATTATTCAGTAAAAGGCTACGGCCATGATATGTTTTGCTTAGCTTGACATAAAAGGTAGTAAAATACGCCTACCAGCACATCTAAAGTTTGCTATTAAATCAGTTATATAATCTAATTATTCAGTACAAAAACATCTAAGGTGCTGTTTCCAGTTGTGATGCTAAGCTAAGCTAAGCAGCAGCTAACTGCAGCTTCATATTTACGTTACAAACGTGTGTGTGTGTGGTATCAATCTACTTGTCTCACTCTTGGCAGGAAATAAAATCAATGTAACTCCTAAAAAAGAAAACTAGTCTTTTAGTTAATGCCAAAAGGCCACAAAACAGTTTACACTTTTTCCTGAACCTGAGTGGTGGAGAAAAAAAAAACAAATAGAGAATCAACTGTTTGAACATTTCTTTAATAACAGTGACAGGTGTGCCATTTGTTTTATGCATTGTTACATGTAAGATGTCATTTTAATGCTGTACAAAAGTTCTTAGATAGAGAAATATCCACAGGAGCTCCACATTGAAATAAATATTATCCATGGCATAAAAGCCAATATTTAAAAAAGGATGTAAGGTTTGTCAATTAGGCTAATTATACAACAAATAAAGCAGGCCATAAACATGATAACAAAGTGCAATATTGAAGAAAACAGTGCAGTAATCTTGAAAATGTGTGTATATATTCCACCTTACTCTTATTCGTGTAAATATTTATTGTACCTATTATTGAAACTTACATTCCTATTCTATTTGATTAATATTTTTATTACCATATTTCTACTGCTATATTGTTTATTTTGGAGCAACTGTAACGACCGAATTTCCCTCTGGGATTAATAAAGTATTTCTGATTCTGATTCCGATCTTTAACACGATGAAAGGCCTACATTTGTATGTAGCTCCAAAATAATGCACCTAATGACCACTACATTACAATAAAACTCACTAAACAGGAAGTGCATGTTTCGACAGTATGCAATTCAATCAGAAAATGAGTTCTCATAAATGTGTGAAGGTCTTTGCTGTGTGCTTACTCTCAGACAACGTAGTAACAACCGGAAAGCATTATAAAGGGATACTCATTCATTCAGCTGTACCTGTCTATCTTTATAACATGCACTAAAAATATAAAATATGAAATAAATATATCAAATTATTATAATCCTACAAATTCCCTCTTTCTCTGTCCTTGTCCTGTTCTGTAACACCTCATTATTGTATGTATGTGCAGTGCCAGTGGGATCATGTTTGAAGTGGACCTGCTGGCACCATCACCACATTCACTCAAAGGTCAGACAACCACCAAGCCTCAAAGTGGAACTAATAACTGCTATGTACGCAGAGAGGCAGACGAGTACCAACATTCATTGCATGGTCTTTAGACAGGACTCATGTCAGTTCAAGACAAGATGCCAGCACTGTGGCTGTCTGGCCTGACATGGCTGAAGACACCTATGATTCCCTGCAGCTCTCCCTCGTGGTTTATATCCTTACGTCTGTTAGAGCAGACTATGACATCATCAAACATTGTTAAAAAGTAAAAAATAACGAAATTAAGTGTGGACTGGAACAGAGGCCATGTTTACACTTACGCATTATAACGTCCATCCTGTGTGGAGCACATACGGAGGTGGTCTGGCACACATTTATCAAGATTGGTTTAGTGTAAATGCTCATGGGTCCTGGGCAGCATTAAGCACAGCCAATGCTGCCTCCCGCTGGGGGTAAACAATCATGCATTCAGTCTTTTCAGATTGGCGGGCACTTCAGAGGCAGGAGCACAGTGTGGGATCTCCTCTTAAACAGAGCAATACAGAAAGTCTTGTAAGTACCTGGGGGTTCACCTCAACAGTTAACTGCGCTGGTCTAATAACACAGGTGCACTCAACATTAATCATCTCAGCATCTGCTGAGGAGACTCAGGTCCCTCAGATTGCAAGGACCATTCCTAAGGACCTTTTATTTTTTGAATCTGTGCTATCAGTCACCCTTTATTGAGTGGTCTGCTCGAGCAGCAGCATCACTGCTACAGACAGGAAAAGACTGATATAGGGCGGCCCCCTCGACCCTGTGGTGGTGGTGGTGGTGGTGGTGGGAAACAGGCGGATAACAGCAAAGCTTTCTTCTCTCATTTACAACATTTTTCACATCTTGCATGGCACAGTAACAGTGCAGCTCTTTCAGTGACAGGCTGCTTCACCAGCTCCTTCCAACGGCTGTCAGACTTTCCAACCAAACCGGCTCCAAGTAGAACATTAAAGAACACACACAAGCAAGAAAATAAACTTACTGCTATCATGTATGTGAAATATGTATAAAGCTTTCAATACTAATGTGCAAAAAAACATTTGGAATGTGCAATAAATTGCCCAACCCATTTTTTGCACTGTATGCAACTTTATAGTAACAGTTTTTCTTTCACTTTTTGATTATCTCTAAACTGTGCGCGCTGTGTGATTCCTGCTTTGCTTCATAGTTTCTTTTGCTGCTATTAACTGGAAATTTTCATCGCTGTGGGATCAGCAAAGGTTTATCTTATTTTATTGTAACTAATTTACATCTCTCGGGTGTTACCTCATTCAACTGTGCATTTATAGATACTTAGGAATACTTTAGAATATATCAGGCTCAAAGTTTGCAAACGTTTCTGGTTTTACAGCGGGGGGTTTATCAGTAAAAAAAAATATATATATAAGTATAGTATTTAACTGGAAGAAATATATTCTCAACTGGACCACCAAAAAACAACAAGGTGAATACTAATGAAGATGTACTGGAGTTTGTAAAAGCAAAATAATAATAATAAAAAAAAGAGAAATTGTATGAACAGTATTAACTCATTTGCTTTTGTGTCTTAATGATGTGATCTCTTAATCAAGGTAATGTAGTCATCTTTAAACTAAGTAGGCCTGTGTGGTCTTTCAAGTTGATATCATAGACTGTGAAGTTGAAATCACCACGCAATAGGCGACACTTGTTTACTGTGCGTCATAATAACGTCACGTTGCCTTCAGGTGTTCAGGAGATGCCTGTTTTTTCTGCAGTCCACCACTCGTTTTGCGATACTTTTTAAAATATCAAGTCCCGTTACAAACAATCTATTTTCACATATTGCAGTGAGCTTTCATGGCATCCCTGAGCCTGACACGTTGAGAAACTCGGTGTTAATTAAATACGTATGCGAATACTACTCTTATTGTTTTGTGTATGTTTCAAAAAAAAAAAAAAAAAAGTATAAAACGAGAATAACAACTTAGCCGTATTGACGAAGCAGGACTAAACACAAATCACTGTCACCCCGGTGGAGGGATTTCTTGAACAAATATACTGCTAAATTATACGGAGCTACCTCGTTGTTCAGTCGTTCTTTGGCGCGAATAAGTCCGGGTAGTCTTAAATGCGTCTTTACACGATACGCGTCATGAGAGCAGGGTGCGCTGTGATTGGACGCTGCCCCTCCCCCTTTACTTCAGTGGGAATCCCCGTACAACAACAGCAGCGTGCTGTTCGCTACCCCCCAAAATATTTTGACTGTTTTCTCGACCGTCTTCACACTCACCGCGTCGCCCGTGACTAACCACACGCAGTGCCAGAAAAACAAGGTAACAGTGTCTTCAACCACAGCTCGTCCGACATGAGTTTACACATCATTCGTCCGACAGAGAAAGTTTTTTCCTGTAGTTTGTGCTCGTCGGATTCCTGAACGTAAAGTCAACGTGTTAGCTAATTAAGCTAACGCGGCTTGCAAAACAAAAAAAACAACGTGTACGCGGAACATCTACGAGATGACCCATTGCTTTTCCTACATAAATGCTTACGTGACAACTATAATCAGTAGTTTTCATTGAGAGAGTTGATATATATAAACATGTTTTGAAGTGATCGGTGTATCAGTGCTGTTAGCTTCATTCAGATTTTGAGGCCTGTCCGCTCCACAGAAAATGGACGATCTCTAAAGTTCCGAAGCTGAATGGTCCTGTCCTGTTTGTTGTGGGGAGGGGGATTTGTTTCTGTAAGCAAGTCAAACGAGTTTAACATGTTAATTTCTTTCTGATAAATGAGGCTTCATTTGTAATAAAATGTTGGATTAAGCGGATTTTACTGAGTAACTTCATCGTTAGTCAGCATTTCAAATCTCTGAGGGCCTGCATGTTCTCAACCCGCGTTTCCTGTGTGGCAGAAATCACAGTTAATGGGTTTTTTTTTTTATCATTCATATGCACACTTTTATCAGACTCTTACAACTTTTAAATCTAGTGTAAGTCAAACATTTGAAAACACCATTTTGATTATTTATAATATGTTATGTAGAATGACTATTAAATAAAGCAGAATAATAAACAACTAGGAGCTGATGTTCTATACTGCAGGCAACCCGCCAAGTAAGATTGATTAAGATCAAGTTGCTTCCTAACTCATAGGTCTAAGTGCATTTTCTCTCTTCCTGTTGTGTTCCCACAGACCCCCTGCAGCGGCGCTGTGTCTGCAGAGTATCATCATGATGGAGGACGCCGCCTCGAGCTTGGACAATATCTCCCTGAGCCAGACCCTGCCGCTGAGCCAGGGTTCATTTCACCAGCTGTGGAATGTGTAAGTTGTTATGTGACATTAGGTAACATTTTACAACTTCAGAAAAGCAGACTAATCTGTTTTTCTTTGTTTGCAGTCTAACTGATGGGGTGGCAGAGGATGGGGTCAGAGGAATGGATATGCTGGTAAGTTTTTTTTCTTTACATAATTGTCACTTAAATCTGGTTTAAACCTGTTCATCTATGGAAGTCAGACTGACACTCTTTAATTCCCCTCTTTTTGTAGCTTATGAATGAGCATGAGCTCACTGGATTCGATGAAACTCTTTTTAACTTACCCGAGATGTCCACTAAAGAAACAGTGACTCCCCCTGCATCCACTGTCCCTGTCACGAGCGATTATCCTGGGGACTTCGACTTCCAGCTCCGCTTTCGGAAGTCTGGCACAGCCAAATCCGTCACATCTACAGTAAGTAATGCTTAGACAAAAATGTAAAGCTCCTAAACGAAAGTGGTTTTGTTGATGATTGTGTTGGAGACAAATTGAAGTGTACATTCACCTGAAAACATCCATCTGTCTTTTTTCAATATGAGAGTGAACTGCCAACAAAAGCAGCAGCAATCTGAAGTAACTGTGCCGTGTGTGTTAATATAACAGAAATGAACAGAAAGTTAATGATAGGCAATTTATTTAAAAGTTCGTCAGATTATACAGCGATACAACATGGCAAGAGAAGAAGTTTCCTGCCTGAGTCCTCACAGAGAACAAAAGAAATCTCAGCAGCTGCTCACTTCTGAGCCGCCATTCAGTGTTCCACTATGTTTAGTTTGTACATTTCTTTATACTCAGAAAATCTGCTCCTGTCTGTTTTTGTTTTATTTCCGAAATCAAACTCAACATCAATTCATTTTCACTTTTTTTTGGGATAAATTTATAAGATTTTACGAAGAAAACTCACTCACGGTCTCTTAAGTTTTGATCACCTTCAACATTTTTTGATTTTCTTAAAAACTTTTTGTATGAAAGTATGAAATGTCTTACCTTAGCGCTTGATAAAAATCCATTCTTTGGTATCTCTTGTGGTGGCGTTCATGTGGAGTCGTATTCATTGTGGCGATTCGCTAAATTTCGAAGCCTAGAGTCAGCCACTACGTTTGAACAGCCAATGGTTTTTAAGCTTCCACGGTGACTCTCCCAGCAGCGCTCTGCAGTTGGCCAGTTTAGTTGAAGTTAGTGTGATCTGCCCCTAAAACCCCCGCCTCCTCTGCGACTTGTGCTCTGGTCTGTGGGCAAGGTTCAGGCTGTGGTTGTAGAGCAGAGCTCTGACATGACGGGACATGTTCCTGCACGGTCTTCCTCCAGCACAGAAAGGGTTAATAAAAAAGAAGAAGAAAGGTAGAAAGCATTATAATTTAATGCACCTGGATTTACTTATTTGAAGGTTTCTGTTGTTTGATTTTGAAGTTAGATGAAAAGTTTTTAGTTTTCTTTTCTTTGAGTTATTTCCTTCTAATTCAGATATCAGGCTGATATTTGACATTTACTCGTTCTGCTGCTCCACGGGTGGTAAAATGTCCTCTCTCCATGCTTTCTCACAGTATTCCGAGCTCCTCAACAAGTTATACTGCCAACTCGCCAAAACCAACCCCATCGAAATTCTGGTGAGCAGGGAGCCTCCTGCGGGAGCGATGATCAGGGCAACTGCAGTCTACAAGAAGACGGAGCATGTGGCTGAAGTTGTCCGCAGATGTCCCCATCACCAGAACGAGGACCGTAAGGACAATCCGTCAGGTAAAAAGTGCATATCATGAACTAGATTCAATCATATTGTTACTATGATAGAAGTGAAGGGATTTTAATTGGGTCTACTTTGTTTTCCATTCAGCTGCAGAGAACAGCAGTCATCTGATCCGGGTGGAGGGAAGTGAGAGAGCTCAATATTTTGAGGACGTGAACACAAAGAGGCAGAGTGTCACAGTCCCCTACGAGGCTCCACAGGTAACAGTGCCCCCCCCTTCATTCTGTCTGCGGGGAACAGATCTATGTTTCTTCATTGTAATTCTGAAACAATCAGGAAGTTGTCTTGTCTTCTGAATGATAGGCTGCATCTTTTTAACCCCGAAAACAAGTGACCAGTAAATATCTGGGTGAACTCACACACTTACTAGTGTCTCTCTCTTGTCCCAGTTGGGCTCCGAGATGTCAACCGTCCTCCTAAGATTTATGTGCAACAGTTCCTGCATGGGGGGAATGAACCGACGTCCAATCCTCACAATACTGACCCTCGAGACCCCCGAGTAAGTCCTGCTTCTTATTTAACAGACATGGTTGGGCTGTTGAGTGTTGACCAAATGATGTTCTACATTACTGTTCCCATTAGGTCTTGATGATGTTTTTTGGACTCTTATTTCTGTTCCTCTTTCTCTCAGGGGGCATGTGCTGGGTAGGCAGTGCTTTGAAGTCCGGATCTGTGCATGTCCAGGCAGGGACCGCAAAACTGAGGAGGAGAACAGCACCAAAATGCAGAACAGCACAAAAGAAACTAAAAAAAGAAGTACGTCTAAGTTCTCACTTCAGTTTCAATATTGTGACCCTCACATGCTGATCCTTCACTAACCACCCGTTTTTTTTGTCTTTTCTTCAGAGAGCGTGCCTTCACCTGATTCCACTTCCACAAAGAAGCCAAAGTCGGGGTCAGGCACAGACGAGGAGGACAGGGAGTGTTTCGTCCTACATGTAAGTAAAGATCCATACTGCTTTAAAGCTGGAGGTCTTTATAAGAGTTTGCTGTTCAACTCATTTATGTTCAATCTCTGCTGCAGGTCCGGGGGAGGGAACGCTATGAAATGCTGAAAAAAATCAACGACGGCTTGGAGCTGCTGGACAAAGAGGGGTGAGAGATGCTTCCTGTGTTTTTACATCAACACACCTCAATCACTTAGTTTGATCATTTTCAATCTTCATGGTGTTTTGTAGAGTAGGTCAGCATTGATGAATCAACATGATTGACCTCATTTTGTGTAACTTATTGAAATATCGTTGTAGTATCCCATGATTGATGTTGAAGTAGAAAAGATAATCCTTAATAGATCGTGAGAGAGGCAAAGCTTTAAGATCGGCCATGTTCAGGGTTGTATCATACTTGCACTATCTGTTGGCACAGCATCATAACGGGTATTGACATGAAAAGAAGACAAACAGCTACTACAAAAAACTAGCAATACGAACTGTATTGTGTTGAGACATTTATGATCTGTAGCCCTATTCACACGTGATAAATATTACCTGGTTGGCTCTGGTAATGTGCAATGATTGTGGAGGATGTCCGTGTTTTCAATTTTATGCAAATGAACCGTGTCCTTAATTTGTAAAAGTTAAATCTAGGGCAAATTACCTTCCATTTTTCAGCAAACAAGAAAAAATACTCTAAAAAAAGTAATCCCGTCCAAATCAGCCTCTCAGTCATTTGGGGCAGTAGTTTTTCAAAGTAAGGTTTCTGTGGCTTTTTCTGTGCTCTTGTGTCCAAATGAGCTCCAGTTTCCTCTGAAGCTCCAGAACGATCACTCAGTTTTGTTCTACTTTCTCTCCACAGCAAAGCAAAGACAAAAGTTTGCATGAAGCAAGAAGTCCCACTCCCATCTTCAGGAAAAAGACTCCTGCGCAAAGAGGAAAGGAGCGACAGTGATTGAGCCGCATTTTGATTAGATATTGAGAACATGTCTTAATCCAAATCAGCTCCTAGGTCAGAATACCATCAGGGCTCCTCGACGCTCTTTTTGCATTGGCATCATGACGTTTTTATGATTCCGTTTTGAATAATGTGTCTGCCAAGTCGTCATTTATATGCATTGTTTCTTGTCTTGATAGCGGATGAACTGAAGAGGTTAATTATTGGTCTTTCAATTACATTTCTCTTTTTGATATTCGTCAAATAAGACAATGATTTGAATTGGTCCAATCAGACAAAACAAATCAGACAAAAATAGGAGTGTGTTGATATCAATGAGGAGGGTGTCGTATATCTCCACTGAAATCTTGAGACTGTACAGAGCATGTATCACATGATCGACATTTAGACCATCACTGGATTTGGTAAATGAGGAGCTGGCCGGTTCAGCTTCCAAATCAAATTGTCCGTTTCATAGTTGGCCACAGAGCACGCCATTTGTTGATTAACCAGCACTTCAGTTTGATGTTTGTTTTGACCAATCCATAAAACCACTTTTTTCACACTGCCAAAAAAAAACCTATATATATATATACTTAAGTGCGTATCTTTGTTTTATTTCTTATCTTCATAGATTATTTTTGGAACGTAGTTTTGTACGAGGATTATCTTTATTTTTCACTGTCATCATGTTTTCACGTCTCTTATTTTTACTAATTTGCATTTTTTTGTTACACAGCCTAATACTGAATAAAGCCCGTCATAAAATGCAGAACTGTGTTTGTGTTCGATGGCTCAATATGACTTCACTCTCCATTTTCCAGTTAATACTTTGCATCTCTAGACGGTGGATGCAAAACTGTTCATCCATCCTGGGTTGGAGCCTTGTGTTTAAAAGGCAAATGTGCCTTTTTACAACCTGTTGACCCTCCATCGAGGTGTCAGAGAGGCTTTTTGTTTTCCACTGGATGAACAGCTCATGCTCAGAGAACGCCTTGCTGAATGAATCTTCAGTCTGGGTGAATACTTAAACAAAATGAAGTGACTTCAGCTGTATTTAACATTCTTCTTTTGCATCTTGAAATACTGCGGCAGCTGCCTGTTGGTGAAAATTAAATCACGGAGCAGTAGGAATCTCAACATGGGAAAGTTACTTCTCAAGGATAAAGTCATTTATTTTATTGTTTTGGGTAAGTATTTTCTCATTGATATTCATCTGACTTATATGTAACTGATTAATATGCCAGGTAATATTTTATTAGTGAAGCCATAAAATGTCAAATGTGTGAACTCCTGCAACAAAAGTATTAAACGTTCACTAAAATATCAAAGAAAATCACAGTTATAGTCTGTTGGTTTGACGATACAAGCAATTTAAAAATGCTGCTTTAGACAGTTACTTTCTCTCATTTTGGTTGGTGGGTTTCAGCCTCCATCTGCACCCAGACAGCGCTCCCTCTTTGAGTACAAGTTAACTAAAACTCTTACGGTATAGAGAAAACAAAATAATAAAGAATGAGGTCGAGCCAGCCACTGGGGAAGAGCTTTGTGTAAAAAGTCCTTGTAGCTACAAGGTGGTACCTTATTTAAATACACTCGATAACTTAATTATGATGCAACAAAAAGCAAAGTTTGTTCATAGATTGGTTAAAGTAGAGGGGGTTTAAAAGTATGAGCGAAGTGTCCCTCTATCAGATCGTTTGTCTATAACTAAGAGGGATGGAGTCCGTTTATGACAGGACAGGAACAGCAGGACTTTAATAATGTAACAGGATTGACAGGAAAAATCTCACCCATCTTTTCCCCAGGAAGTTAGTGAAAGTCATGTTGTAATATAATGCAAGGGTACGTATTCTGGGGATATGACAATAAATCATAAGCATATAATTAAACTTAATGTTCTGTCAAGTTTTTTGGCTTGTTTAATTTTATTTTCTTAGATATCTTTAGTCGACTAAACAGTTCACATAGTTCAATCTTAGATATCTTTCTGTAAATGTGGGTTGCAGCACTCAGTACGGTAAATATCATTTTTTTTATAGAATAATTACTGAGCCAGGTTAGTCCCTGGTTAAATAAAGGATGTAGGAATGAAACGGATCTGGTAACTCTTGATGCCTGTTCTAGCATGTAAACTTAAAGGGGACATATTATGCCAATCATTGCTCATTGCATTTAAAGACACACACACCAAAACGGAGCGTTCTGAGAGCTGGTTTATACAGGGTCACAAACCTCCTCTGCTGCTTGACTCATGTTATATTTTGACCAAAGCACAGCACAGATGTTTCATTTAGACCACAGGGGTTTGAAAAAGGGAACAATATGTCCTCTTTAATGTCATCTGCTAATATTGCGTATAGATAAAATACCAGTGAGCACTATCTGTTCAACTTACTTATTTAGTTTATTTATACCCAAGTCATCATGAGGTAAGGCGTTTATGGTCAGCTGTGATAAATAAAGTCATATATTCAAACACCAGCCTGTGGACTGCTCTTAGGTAGGGGGCAGTTTAGACCGATTTCTGCTGTCTTTGTTTCTCCTCAGCTCTGATGTGGACGTACAGCTCTGCAGAGAGCGAGTACTTCTACCAATCGAGGACTCTCACCTGGGATGAAGCCAGGAGCCACTGCCAGGTACGACGTGATCCTAACTGACTGAATGTGTTCTATCACAAAAAACCCTGGACTGTTTGTTTTCATCAGAGAGGCCTGTGTGTTTAAAGCACGGTTGATAACATTTTCAGAATAAAAGAAGGGCGTTTCAGGACTTCAATGCCAACATTAGGGTTTATTATCAGCGGCTGTTCATTAATGGATGTCTGATGATAAAATCAAACATTTTAAGTTTTCATAAGAACAGAGAACACTCATCAGACCTAACTGTAGACTTAAGAACCATAGTCTCATGATTACCTTTGAGTTTGATGCCTGCTGTCAAAGAAAATATTTTGAATTGAGATTCTGGTGCAGCGCTGTATGGAGCTCTGCCCTCACTCTTAACTGCCTTTTCTCTTTCACATTGATCCCCCATTTTAAACATCACCATAGCGATACAGAAACGCGAGAGGCGGGTGGTGTAAGCAAACAGCTGGTGCTTTGCATACACACACACTAGGCCCTTTCCAAGCCTGCTGTTTTTAACGATGGAACAACAAGGACTCTATGAGGACGGATTTGCGATTCGATGACTTTGCCCTCATGCGTGCACACACACAGTCTTTGTTGGCGTTGATGTTTTCAAAGTGACGTCATATCACCTCTGTGAGGCCTCTGATAAAAATAAAAATAAATGTCGTTGCCGGCCCAGTGGCAGGATGACTCCCCCCCCCCCCCCCACCATTGTGCTACATATTTTGACAACAGGACTAATAAGAGGTCTCCTTTTTCACAAGGTAAAGTAAAAGGCAAAAGATTGTCTGTAACTTCTTGTTTACTTCTTGTCAGCTCTGTTTCAAAGACCTGATGACCATGACTCCTGAAAACATCCAAACCTTTGCCGGGAAACTCTCATCTGACACCTGGATCGGCCTCCGAAAGACCTTCTACAACACCACCACCAATGCCACCGACAACTACACAGGCAACGCCACCAGTAACTTCACCAGCGATGACTTCAGTGACTACGCCATCAATGCCACCAGCAACGCCAGTTTACCCTGGTCCCGCTGGGCTAATGGGGACCCCCTGTCCTTCCAGAACTGGTACCCTGGTTGGCCCAAGTTCAAATCCCCCTTCCCAAAAATAGACTGCTGCAGCTGCTCCTGCACGTGCCCAGCGACAACAACAACCCCAAGATGGAGAGCACCAACCGCCGCCCCTTTCACTGACTTTACAGCCCAAGATGTGACGAGCTTCAGTGGACAAGACGACACAGAAAATACAACCGGTATAGGTCACTTCACTGACCAAAACATGACGGATGTTTCTGGGTTCATGGAATTCAACACTGAAAATGCCACATCATTTACTTTATTTGAGTCCTCAGAAAACACAAGTTCCAGTGACACCATGAACGTCTCAACCCAAAGCCCCCCGTTGTTCAGCGCAACTCCTCCCCTAGCGACCTCAATGCTTCCGCTAGAAGCAGAGTGCGCGAAGTCACCCATGCTGACGCCGGATGTCCCAGAGACTGAGGAGAACTACATCGAGGACTCTTGTGTGGCCATGCTCAGCTTCGGGGCCTGGGTAGAAAAGCACTGCTTCGAGCTTCTGACTTTTATATGTTACGATGGTAAGACTCTTTGTTTTTGTTTCTGTGATTTTTCCTCCCTTAAAAACTTCTACACATGTAAACTGTAAGGTTAAACCAAAAAGGTAGCCTTAGTTCATTCACATTTATTCTCTATTTCAATGTTCCACAGTTTCAGATATGTCTCCTTTAACTAAAAAAACTCAATACATTTTGTTAAAGTACAGTTCATTGCTCAGAACAAATGTTTTATTTATGTTATTGGCATTTTTATATTCAAATAATACTTATAATCAAAGGTCACATATTATGCAAAATAAACTTTACCATGATTTGCTAACACTAATATGTGTCCCCCTAGTCTGTCTACAAATCCCCCAATTATGAGAAAAGGCCATCTTCTCCGTCTTCAGAGTGGATTTAGAATAAGAAACTTCACAGACATGTTTTAGGGACCTCTGAGATGTATTAAAACTTGAAAAAGAGTATAATATGTGACCTCCACAGCTGTATCCCACTCATTGAGATCAAATTTGATGTGCCTTGCTATGAATCTTAACCACTTTATTAGGGCTTCATAGAACAGCCTGATCAGGTTTAAAGGAAGTTACACTTTTTTTTAAGGCAACGTTAAATTCAACACAGGGTTATATTTTTAAATATTTTCAAAAGATAAAGAAACTTTTTCAGGTCTTTATCTCAATAGAGGATAATTCCTATTTATTTATGTTAATAATTACAGTCTGAGACCCAAATGACTGCTGTGTGAAGAATTCACAGCCTCTGAAAGCGATAACCAAGTGTTTGATGCTTCTGGTGTATCTAGCTGTTAGCTTTTAAAGAGACTACGGCCAAGGTTTCCTTTAGAGCTTGTTGGTCTTCGTTCACAGTCTGACTGGAAACTTGAGAGCTAAGAATTGGTGTTGAGAGAAACGATGTCAAAGGGTGGATTTGCAGGCAGATTATAGACATTTATCAAACCTAAATCTGTTTTAGGGTTTAGTTTAATCCAGGACAGTAGATTCACTGTCCACACCCAGTGTTCTTCTATACAAAGCTGAAAAGCTAGAAGAAGATGCTCTTAACTGAGGTCGAAACATTTCGGGTATCAAGGTCCGGTTCTACGCCTACAGATGTAGAATTTTTATGTAGTGCCTTTAAACAGAGATCATAACAATGAGTTTTAGGAAGTCTTTTAAAGCGCTCAGATGACTTGGATATTTTCGCTCTGAATTGGACATTTTTTTCAAAAAGGATTAATTTGCATATACATTTGATTTCTGTTTCCAGTATATCCAGATCTACGACCTCATTTTAATCTGTGCAAACAGCAACTAGGAACCAAGGGGGTTCTTGCTTTGAATTAGTTCTTGGGAGCCTTTCACATTTTTTTCACTTCGTCTGCATTTGATTAAGTGACTGCTAAAGCTGTGCATCACCTTTGTGAATTAAGCCATCACTTTTTCTTATACAGTTTATTTAACAAAAATCATTCATACTCCAGATATCAAGAAACGAGACATGAGGTATTCTGTCTGATTTGCACTCTGGTCTTTTGAAAATGATATATCCCACCTGTACTCCCTTTGCTCTACCTCACTCTCAGCTTCTTTACCCATAGTCAGTCTTGTTTTGAATTTCAGATCGCTTTTTTGGCCAAGCCAACGTGACCAACGTAACCACCAGCAGCGCCACCCTCACGTGGCTGCGAGCGCCCGGTAACATCAACCATTACCGCGTGGAGGTCAAAGGTCAAGCAGCGCCAGTGAAGATACATAATAGTCTGACCTATGACCTTTTGAAGCTGACAGCAGGAACCTACTACTCAGTGCAGGTGTTTGCCGTTAAGTGTGTCCGAGACCTCAGCCCACAGGAGGTGGCGTTCTACACCAGTGAGTGTGGCTTCCTTTAAGGCCCATTTCAGACAATGTTGTGTTGTTTTTTTTAATCCCTGTTAGCGGGTTCAGATGGTGCTTTTAAAGCTGTGAACTTCATTGTAGGATACAAGGACTTCACACAGTTTTCACTAAGTTAAAATAGCTTATGTTCTGATAAAATATCAGTTAAACACTTCAGCAAATATTCTTCAATTAAAAAAATGAGCAGGTGGACGTGAAATCTTTATGTTTGATTTAATTTGTCTTAACAAATTAGTCACAATCTTCAAAAAAAGTTTTCCCAAAGCTAAAGCAAACCTGGCCTTACTTAAAAAGTTTAAAATCAGCAACATTATCTGCTGATAGGGAAACGGCATTCCTGCGGTAACTGATCACAGCTTTAATGGTAATTAGGGTTCATAGAGTTCAGAAGATGCTTCTGTTGACAGCAGCTGGAAACTATTAAAAGCAAGTACAAGGTGTAAAAGGCAAACATAGACAAATAAATATGTTTCTTTTCACCTCGATTCTTCTTTCACATCACCAGCCATGTTTTATAATTAAGAAACTACGCTGATATATTTAGAAACAAAAGTCTGTTAGTCATACAAACATTTTGTTTGTATCCCCATTTAAATCTCGTCTTTTTCTTCCAGCACCAAACAAAGTCGACAACCTGAATGCTTTCAACGTGACGGAGACATCCATCTCCCTGAGCTGGGACAAACCAGATGGAAACGTGGATATCTATTTGATAAATTATCAGAATAAGCAGAATGAAAGTAAAACAGAGGGCATAGTGGTCTATGGTTTGAAACCTGGACATCTTTACACATTCACTGTCTTCTCGGGGGCCAGCGACAGGTCCACGCAGAGCGAAGAATCCACGATCACAAAATACACCAGTGAGTACAACTTTACAAAAACAGCATTTATAATGTTCTGATAGGACTGAAGCAGCTGCATGTAACACATTTGGTCACTTTGCTTTATAGACTTTTCACTATTTTATGTATATATATTTTCTTTTTTTCTTACTTTAATAGAAGAAATGGATAGAAAGTACACTAATGAAAGGCTTGTTTGGGTGTTATGAGGAAGAGGTTTATGTCCAGTCTAACTGTAATCACAGCCACATCTGTCTGTACACAGAGGCTCTGGTTTATTTCTACCTGTCCTTCATCTTTTTCAGAGCCCGGGAAGGTGTCCGATCTGGAGGTGTCTGAGAACACAAACACCTCACTGCTGCTAACCTGGAGTCCACCTGAGGGAAAGACCTCAGGTTACTCTGTGACTGTGAAACACAGTAATAGGTATTTATTAGAGATAGACAGTTCAATATTTATGACCTTATTTAAAGCTCCTGTGAGGATTTTAGTACTGGATATGAAACACACTGAAGTTAATAACAATGCCTCGATATGACCTGCAAAACCAAACAAGACCATCAGCAACGAGACTGATGATATTTCTACATAGTTATTTAAATACCTGAATCTGCTGCCACAGGGTCTATATGACCTGAAAAGCAAACAGGACCATCAGAATGAAGACTGTTCTTTTTTAAATATAGTTATTATTAATGTCTTTGATTAATGACGCAAGATAAGATAGGATGAACCGCTTTGTTTTCACATAAACAAACGTTTCTCACAGGAGCTTTAAATTAAGATATATTTAAAAGTGGTGTGTGTTTTTCAGCTGACTCTTTCTCAACGCTGCCTTCAGGTTGATATTTGATATTTCAATTACTTCAAAGAATCTGATGATTTCTTTAAAACTTAGCTCACAAGTATTACAACCATTGACAATCCCGTCAACCTCACGTATCAGAATGACTCATTTTTATCTATAACTCTGTTTATCCTTATTTCACTTTGTTGTTAATTTGTATCCAAACGTTCATGTCTATCACATAGACTGTAAATGATCTAACACCAGACAGTCGACCACCACAAGAAAAGAGTCTAATAGACATAGAAAGGCAACAAAATAAAAAGGTGCCCACTTACAGTACATAACTCAAACTGACATGAAACTCTGTTAGTATAGAAATTTTGTTCTCAGGAATAAATAATAACAAAAACGGCTGTCAGAGGATTTGGAGATAATAGTTTTCTAATGTTCTAACAAGTGGAAAATCGACAGTTGCCTCTGCGAGTATGATTTTGAATCGTGTGTGTGTCTTTTTAACAGTTCAGCAGTTACTGAAAAGGTGAAAAAGACTGAGTTCAGAGTGACGGGGCTGCCGATGGGCACCAAGATCACTTTGAGTGTGAGAGCTTTGATTAATGGCTCTCTGGAGGGAGATGAAGTGACCATCTCCAACTACACTGGTAACTCAGGGAGAAACATTTCTCAGTTTACTCCTAGTTGTTGGACTTTAAGAAATGAATGATTTCAGAAACTAAACAACCTCTCTCCTGCTGCATTGAGTGTCACTAACATGATGTTGTGGCTCCTTCATAGCTCCAGGACAGATTTCAAACCTGATGTTGACCCCCCTTGATTACTCCATCAATGCCACCTGGAGCCCTCCGGAGGGTAATTATTCATCTTTCAGCATCAAGCTCCAGCTCGATGACAGGTTTGTTGCAAACGAAATCAGCCAAAAACCATATTGGGAGTTTGAGAACCTGAAGAGCACCGCCACTTACGTAGTGATCGTCAGTGCTGTTAGTGGACATCTCAGCAGCGCGCCGGTGATGGGATCCGTATCCACCAGTGAGTCACTTTGTCACCAGTTGTATTTCCTCTTTTGGACGTTTTAATTTATAAAACAAGACAAAAGGTATTGGCTCCTGCAAACAGAAAGTCTGATTTCTATATTGTGCCAAAGAGCTGGTGTATGTTTTTTAAGCTGCAGCCAAACAATTTCATGCTGTTATAAAAATGTCAAAACAGTTTTTTATAGTTGTTTATAGTTGTTTGTTTGTTTTTAAGGACAGTGCTAACCTCTGCAACCAATATTGTGTGTTCCTTGTGACTGCTTCACAATAAAAGCCACTAGTTGAATACTTTTATTGTGAAACAGGAACTGATTGGTTGGCAAAGTGAAGAGTAAACATTGCATCAACAGTATGTCGTGAATTTAAAAGTCATTGTCATTTCAATGCATCTTGGTGGATCAAATCTTAAAGGACAATAAACAGTCAAGATCTGGTGTTACATTGAGTTGTATTGACATTTGAATCAGCATGTTTGATAACAGATTAGCTTAAATCAGAGGAAGCTAATGTTAGCATTTAGTTACCTTTTATAGACATTTGATAAAAATGAGCCCAATGCTAACATGGACTTTACAAGAGTATTATATGATATGATAGGAAAGGCATTCATCTATAAAACACACAAAACACTTTACATCATCAGACTACAGCTAATGTTGATAATCAGCCAATTTCTTGCTAACATTACAGTTAGCTTGGAAATAGCCTTTTTTTAATTGAACTACATGCATGACAATGTCATTGTAGCATTTTACTGAATATGACAAACAAACTTTTTTTTGCTCTCTCTTAATTTTAGCTCCGGCGCGCCCTCAAAATCTGACAGTGACTAAGTCCTACAAAAACAAAATCACGTTCCAATGGAAGGCTCCCGACAACACAGCATCGGTCAAGTACATTGTAAAAATCAGCTCCAGCTTTTGGAAACACAGTTTCTCCAATATGACCCAAGACCAAACCAGCTACACCTTTGATGGCTTGAAATCTGGGACGAGATACAAGATTGAAGTGCAAACAGTTGCCGGTCAGAAATCGAGTCCCCCAGTGACTGTGTCACATTTCACAGGTGAGAATTCCAGGCCCAGATGCAACATCAGTTGGTTAGCACAGAGGTTCCCAAACTTTTCAGCCCCCAACCCCCAAAATAACGGTGCTAACAACAGGGGACCCCCGTTGTCCCTGGAGGGAGGTTAAAACATTTAATGTTGCGCACAGACACACTATGAGGCCTTTCCAAATAGTTTCAGACCATCAATAGGCAAACATAAAAAAAAAGCTGATTATTGTTTAAAATGGTAGCAACTCTTAAATCTTGTGATTTTGGAGCTTTTTAAAACACTGACTGATAATGTGTTTGAATAGAAACACGCGCGCAGTAGTTGTCAACACAAGAACTTAAAGGTAGTCAGAAGATTTTTCCGAAAAAGAATAATAAAATACAAACTTATACAAAAGTGATGCCAGTCAATCGTTACTTGTTGGCCTTTATACATGTGTGGTGACTGTCTGCACAGTCTGCTCTCTGAGTGTATTTACATTTTTGGTCGACTCAGGACTTTTCTGGGTAGGGAGCTGGTTTGTTTCCCCAAGCCAACTTCAGCGCGCAGGTCAGTTTATGAGGCGATAAAATTCAGCAATAGGACGCCTTTCAAACCAGGGAATATTTAGGATGCAGACTTGGTGGCAAAGAAGAGAAAATATGATCATAGTGAGGCGAGGCAATAAGCGGATAATGTTTGTACCAAAACGAGTGTTAACCTTGGGTTGGCTTTCACCCGCTGACGTGGATTCTTCTGTTTTCACATCAGTGGTTGGCTTGGCTTGCTCAATTAACGGCTTTCCCATTACAACAAATGTGGTATTCTCAGGTAGCTGCAGTGTAGGTACAAGCAGTAAACGGACATGCTAACCCTACAGTGGGGGTTCAATTCTAGTGGCATTGAGCCCAGGTGGAGGGGCCCTGTTTGTGTTTACAAGAAGCAATGACCATTTCTACTGACTCTACCTTTGAAGCTTCTGTGAGGACATTTTAGCTGGTTATTTGACATACTAGAATGAATACTGGTGTCTCTTTAAGACCCACAAAAGCCAAGCATTTTATATTTTTAAACTCATGCCAATTTTTACAGCATGAAGAGAGTCTTTGTTCTATCTTCCTCTTGAAACCCTCTCTGTTTGTTTCTCAGTGGCAGAAACAAGGGAGATCAGTCTGTCCATGATGTGCTCGTCAGCAGAATCTCTGCTCTGTAACCAAACCAACGTGAGGGAAAGGGTTTTAGATCAGGTAAATCAGTCAGCACATGAGCCACACACACAGAAGTTCATTCATTCACAGCTTTTGTATTTTCACTCCTGTGTATTTTGTTTTTCAGTTGGAGGCCCATTTCAAGAAAGAGTTGGGGGACGATGTTTTCTGGGAATTGGTGAAGCCGGAAATTGAATGAATTCAATAATTGTGTAAAAGCATTTGAATGATTCTGTTGTTCAAGAAGTCAAATATTAAGTATCGTGTGAAAAACTTTGTTGCAGTTAATCTGAATTGTTAGACAAAATCAAGAAATAACTTTTTACTGAGTAAGCAAAACGAAAACAAGTGAATGAGTGTGTATTTCAATTAGTATTTTAGTTGTCAGGTTCAAATGTTGGCTTCCCTATGTTAGTGTGATACAGGGGCATGTCCAGACTTTTAAATGGGGGGGGGGGCACTGAGTTCTGCAGGGGTGGCCTGAGGTGTGATGTGTGCACAGTCACACAAATAAATATCAATGATTTACCCTTTCTCTCTGCACTAATCAGATCTCCTTTATAACACAAGATAATTGAAACATTCGCTTAATTTTTTAATGACACAAATTATAAATAGCACCTCATTCAAAGTCTTTATTTACTTTTTAGTTCAAGTACAAATAAAGGAAAATATGCTACATTTATATTTAAAGAAACTACTAAAAGTCTTTGGAAAAAAACAACAACCTAGTTGTTGGCTTTATCATAAGTCCCGCCTCTGACAAGGTAAATAGCCAATCACAGTTTAGGATTTTTGGGGTGGCACCTGGGTTGGCCAATCAGATTTCTAGGGGGTCCATGCCACCCCTGCCCCCCCCCCCCCCGGACACACCCCTTGTGTGATGTTTTAATCGAATAAGATGAATATCTGAAGTAATTATCTCACATTATTTTGTATGTAAAATAATAAAAACATTAAAAATTTTCACCAACTCAAAAAAGTTTTTCAGCTGACTTCAAATCCCATGACTTCATTTTGATAATTATACAAATAGCATAGTGTTTTAGAGTGTTTTCCTAGTTCTCTGAAAAAGACAATACCAACTATCAGCTAAAGAAAATTTAAGAAGTGAACAGTCTTAACCTTCGTTAGCATTGTCGTTCCTTATCCACATCAGTTTCAGTAAATGTACAAATCTGCATTTTTTTATCTACAAAAAATAAAACTTTTTATTGAATAGCATTACCTTATCTTTAGATTCACAGGTATAGATGAATATAAATATACTGTATAAAAAAATGATATTCTGTAAGTAATCAGATCCATCAGATCAGCAGAAAAACAGAAGTATTCAAATATATGTTGAAGTTTCAGTTCACTTTTGGTGCAAATATCGGTACATATAACACCTCAAAGGGCTGACTTGGGTTTGGTGTAATTAATAACCATCCTGCCAACTTCCTCTGTTACACTTGAGGCCCTATTTTAGGCTCCCAGGTTACAGAGCGCAGCTTTCAAAAGAAGCACAACGGTCACATTTTATGAACATTAGTAAGCAGGCTGGTGGGAACATCTGGGTAAAAGGACAAAGACGTTCTAACAGCTGAATGGATCAGACACACGAGGAGGACAATGCAGAGAGGGAAACACCTGCAGGTTAGTAAAAAAGATCCCAAACCTAACGTCAAAATGATTACATATAAAGCTTATCAGTGTTACATACATATACTGCTGACCTTGTCCTTACTTTGTGTACCGCCCAAAATCCTCAACTGATGTTGCCGTTTCCAGGGAACAATGACAGCCACAGTTATTGTCTGGTTGCAAAGTCCTTGTTAACTTTTTTCTCTGAAAGTGGCAGTTATCTTAACGAGGGTCAAAAGGTGGATGTCCTTTGAGACCCGGGTTAACACCTTCTCAGATCTCATCTGAGATCATTTCAGATGTCCATGTTTTAAAAAGATGATTGAATGAAGTCAATTGAAGTGAATATTTCCTCACAAAGGGTCCCAATGATTCAGTGAATGATTATATTTTCTGATTCAACAGAAGCAGGATGCTGTCAAAAATATAAGATGACTGCGTGTGTGGCTGTTGTTATAGCAACTACAGTCCTTGTCATGGGGCTGCTTTGGTGTTTGATATTCTTTGGTGAGTATTAATATTAGATCATACACTTGACATTTGTAAATGAAGTTAGAAAAATATTGAATCCAGACTTATCCCAAAAATCATTTTCCTAAATTCATTTCTAATCCTTGTCACCCAGGAAAAACAAGAATGAAATCTTAACTACAGTAAAAGCAACAATACCACAGTTCACATAAACTCTGTCAGTACTCTACCAAAGTAGTAAGAGGACATCAACAAGTGTTTAAAGCTCCTGTTAAGAACTTTAAGTTTCTGTTGATTTTGGCACCCCCTTGTGGACAAAGAATTCATATAACTCTGCTGATTTTCCTTGTACCTCGTGGCAGCAGTTTCAGGCACTTTAATAACTATATAGAAATATAATCAGTGTCATTGCAGCTCATATAGAGGCATCAGTATTTATATCAGTCTGTTTCATGACCAGCTACAAACTCCTCACAGGAGCTATTTTAAGGGTTGTGCAAAATGATAATAAAAAAAACGTTATTTTGGGGTCTTCGTCTGCTCCCTGCTAGTTTCACTACAGAGATATTCACATTTCAGTTTGATCTGATTCATCCCAGCAGAGACTCACACCTTTGAAGGGTGCTTTAATCTTTAACAATGCATCATGTTGTATAACATGATCATATTTTTTGTACTTAAAAATTCAGTCTCTATCCTAACTACAGCAGGTAAGTGAATTTAGTGGGGAAAAAGGTGCAATATGTCCCTTTAAAATATTGGACTTAAAGTACTGCAGCATGTGTGATGGTGGAGGGCATTTTTAAAGTCACCACTGCTGTATTTGTCCACTTATTTTCTCCAAACCTTCTAAAAGAACCTGCAGTCTTAAAGTCAAATGCACATTAAGTTGTCAAGTTCCTAAATGCACTTCCTGTTTATCTGTCAGTCTGGTGTACGAAAGCCCCAGAAGAGAATCGTCAAACCCCCCAAACTTCAGTTAATCAGCTGACGGATCTCCTGCAGCAGTGCCAAAGAGAGCATCAGGATCTGACCCTGATGCTCCATGCTGCCACTCAAGGTGATTAATAACGTTTTGAAATGCAGACATTTGTAGACTTCACACAAATGTACATTGTGTGGTGTTCATTTGCTCTTGTGTGTAGACTCCAGGTGCAGTTTGTGTCCTGAAGGCTGGCTGTGGTGGAGAAGTCACTGCTATTTCTTTTCAGTGGGACTGCAGGAACATCTCCGATGGAACGAGAGTGCTGAGTTCTGCAGGCGACACAACAGCAGCCTGATTGTCATCAAAGACTATGCAGAGATGGTAATTACTGAAGAAGTTTTACTTTAGTGTGTGGGGCTCCTATTTTCTCAACAGAGAAACAGCCCCTGATGAATATACAGTCAAGATCTGTGAATGTTGCTTCCTCCTCCTCAGGACTTTATCCAAGGTGTGATGAGGTCATTCCCTAAGTATCCCTTCCTGTGGGTTGGGCTGACGGACACCAAGCAGGAGGGTAGCTGGCTGTGGTGGGACGGCACAGACATCCAGCACTACATGCCGTAGGTTCAGATTGACTGGAGCACATTTACACAATAATATTGGAAACTGACTCAGAAGTCTAAAGTGTAACAATGGAAAAATGCAGTAAAAGCAGTTTAACTTGATAATCTTTAACACGTCAGACGGAAACAAATTAACAGTAAATATCTGAATCCATCTATGATCAGTGTAGACGCCAATGATGAAATGTCTTGTGTTTGTTGTGTGTGTTGCAGGCTGACTGTGGAGTGGGACTCTGACCACAGGGACTGTGCAGACCTTAGGGGAGGTGGGACTCTCTTTGCAGCTAACTGTGAGTCGTATGGACCCTGGACTTGTAAAAAGGACTCCTGACAGGCAGCAAACAGCTCTACACACACACACACACACACCCTCAAAGGATTTTGATTAATGCATTACACTTATGTAATATGTGAATTTTCTTGTCAGACTGTGTGGGGTAAAAAAGAGGACTTCATGTGTTTTTGAAATATTTATTATGTAAAAGCGCATTGTGCGGTTCATGCTATATTTAAATGCAGAATGAGTTCACACATAATCTTGTCAAGCCCAGTGTCATAATATAATCGAGACATAATTGTGACTGTGACATCTTTCAACATTTAAAGCTTCTTACTTAAACAAACTCAACCAAACTCTTCCTCTTCTTCAAAATAGCATATTCTGAAAATAAATATTTTTACATTCACCAAAAGGTTTTTGTCCAAGTGTGATCAACATTGCAGAAATGTGGATTCTTTTTTATTGCTTTGAACAGATACACCTATTAACAATATCAGCAGCACTTGGTTCAGTAGTCTTTAAGTGTCAAAGACTCTTTAACAAGTTGTGACTACTTTAGAAACTCTAAATTCAGTTGAAGGAGGGAAATTGTTCAAATCTGTAATATGACATAATCGAAAGATTACGAGTAACAATTAGGGAAATCCCCGATATTTTTGTGGCTTCTGAAAGCTAAATTTTCATTTCAGCCCATGAGAGTCCTCATCGTGTCCAAGAGTTAAGATTCATCTCTCTCAGTGTGTGGAGATTTTGTTAGGTGGAATAATCGTCATGAGTGTGCGACCATCCAACGGTGCAAACAGAGGATACAGCTTCCCTCTGAAGCTCCCAGTGAAGGTGTAGATGTGGGTCTTTGTTTCTGCGTTGTAGAAGGAGAGCTGGCCCTCTTCGTAGTCTAAGTAGATTCCAATCCGTCGAGCCACGAGGGCGTTGGGCAGCAGGGTCTCTGGCTTGGTACAGGCATAGAACTTCTGTGTGCTGCGCCACAGGGTCCAGAAGCCCTGCTTCGGGGTCATGGGGAAATGGCCTTCACGTTTGGAATCTGCAGTGGTCAAGCCAACGCGCCAGTAGCCGTTGTGGGCTATGTCAACCTCCCAGTAGTGGCGGCCGCTGTCGTAGCCCTCCCAGCCCAGAACACCGGGCCAGCTGTCAAAGCGTTGAGGGCTGTAAGGTAAATCCGCCTCTGAGAGGGCCTCCTGGACCCTACGCTGGTCTTCTGACAGCAGCAGCCAGGGGTTGTTGGTCTGTGGGTCGAGGATCACATCAGCTGTGTAGAAAAAAAAGAAGGGGGCACAAATGAGCTAATTGTAACTGAATATGGTGTTTATTTTTATTTTTTTCCTTGTAGGTAAAATTAAGAGAAAGTGGCGCTTGATCTTACCTGCTGCGCTGCAAATCCAACTCCAAACTAAAAAAGAAAGACACAGATAGAGGTTACGTTTCAGTGGATAAATAACAGTTGTGTTTATGTACATGGATCGGTAATTCAAATCTATATATACCTGAGTTTGGGATGTATCTCGGAGTTCCTGCTTTCCAAGTCCTTTGCTTTGCCAGTAACCACAGCTGTGAAACTATCATCTGAAAAGAAACAAATAAACATGAAATAGAAATACATAGGAGCAGAATTTTAAGATAAAAGCACAGGCCTGCATGGAATTTCCAAGAAGTGTTTTTATGGTGTTGTTGTGACTTTTATGATGAAGAGATACCACTTCACGATTATAACATAACACCATCTGCGTACGTGATGATAATTCAAACATAGAGTCTGTATTACCAGTTATCAAAGGTGTTTATTGTTACAGTTTATCAGACGAAGGTTGATTAGGGTCATATGAACTGAAAGTCAGAGTTCGTTTGTTGATGCCATCACTTAGTGGGCAGAGTTCACTCTAATCACACTTTACATAACAGCTTTCATAACACCTCGTGTCTGAATTGTGTGACATCCAACATGAGAACTGGCTCTGTTGAGGTTTTGAGTTTTGAATCTATTCTGTGTGGATCATTTGTGCCCTTTTAGTGCTATTCAAATGTGAGTCTTTGATTTTAAGTGACTTTAAATGTTTTCTTATTTAATTTTGCATTCTGAGGTACATCATTTTGACACATTTTTAAAGAAAAAATTCCATCTCACCGGTTTTTTAGATACAATTATTTTAATGTTGCTCAGTAACTGTTCCTGTCGTTTTTTCTGGATTCACAAGATTGTAAAATAAAGTGGATCTATTAAAAATATTTATTTGTCAGCTGTTTCTCACCGCGCTGTCTTCTTTGAGCAGAGACCAGGTGATGAACTCCATCAGAGGCAGCAGGTTGACGAGTCGTTTCTTCTTCAAACCGAGCAGGCGCAACACTTTCCCCAGCTCTTCACTTTGCACACCACAACTCTGCAAACACAAATACTTATTGAAGTGCTTTAAAAAAAAAAAAATGGCACAATCTCCAATCATATTTTGATACAAGATTGTTTTTGGGGACTTTCAGTACTGCGTTTTGGGACTCCTCACCTCGGTCGCCTCCTGCAGCTCCTTCGCCCACTCCATGATCCTCAGTTGAGCTTCCTCTTTCTGATCTTTATCTTTCTTTCCCTTTTCTTGACTCTCAGCCCAGGAGGTATTCTTCAGGAGCTTAGGACACAAAATCAGTAAGTTATTTATGAGCGAATATAAGCTTTCTTTTTCTACCAAAGCTGGTTCAAGAAATGTACGTTCGATGTGTTATTGCCAGCTGTAGTTTCCTCTTTTTAAGGGCCACAGTGTTCAATCACACATTAACCGGTGCATGCACTCACCTTGTCGACATGATGGAGTTCATCAGCCCACTCCAGGATCAGTTTTCTGCTCTCCTCCAGACTGTGCTCGGTTCTCCGGTCTGTACTTTGGGCTTCTTTCTTACTGGTGCCCTCCTTGGTATCAACACTTCCCTGCAGAAACACAGACAAAGACGCTCTAAAAACCATAAACTCAAGTCATTTGACATCCACCACGTGCTGATACGGTTCAAGGACAAGTCAGGAATATTTGGCTCTGATTTTTTTTTTTTCTTTTTAAACAGCTGATTTACGGTTCTTATCAGCCTTTAATGGGTCACAAAGAGGGAAAGTTCTCAGTTCACAGATGTCAGTCAGGCCTACACAGCAGAAGCTCATGCAACCAGGCTGTAAAAGAGCCTTTAAACACGTAACCAAGCATGAACCACCAATTAACCTGCTCATCACCTTTTCTATAAAAAGACATGTAACAGTTTGTCACAGCAATGTTTGTCCAATCTGTTGCATATACACGAGCATGGCCTTATTACCTACTTAATAAGGCCTGTTATCTTCTCAACTAAATGAAGCAGATAAAGACGCTCCACGCTGGAGGCAGGTGGCCTAGTGGTTAGTGCGGGCGCCCCTGTACAGAGGCTGAAGTCCTTGAAGTGGGTGGCCCATTCCCCTCTCTCTCTTTCTCACTCTCTCACTCTCTAATATTTCTCTATCCACTGTCCTGTCTCTACATAAGAGCATAAAAAGCCCAAAAATTAATCTTAAAAAATAAATGCTGAGCCACTGACCCCTTATATATTTCCTTCTGCCTCGCATGTCCTACCTTGCACACTTGGTCCACTTGCTCCTTCCAGTGATGGATGAACTGCACACACTCCTGCAGGCTGCGGAGGTTCTTCAGACCCGTCTGACGAGGGTGCTCCTGCAGAAAAACAAAGGTCAAATAACAAGAGGTTATTATGACATTAAAAAGCCAAAATGGGGAACTCATGCATCCTAAACGTCAAAGTACCAGAAAACACAGAGTAAAAATGAATGTTTTTGTACCTGTGAGTTTTGTGTGAGGCTACTGTTGTTTGTGGTGCCGCTGGGTGCCGAGTTGTGAGCCTGGGTGCTCTCCACAGGCGCAGACGTCCAGCGCACAGGCCCGATGGAGCTGCTCTGAGTGGTGTTGTGATCCTCCGTCAGGATGCTCACTCCTGCAGCGGGGACAAATTAATTGAAAACGACCTCATTTTAATGTGAACATTTACAAGTTAACTAATGTGAGCTGAATAACACAATAACTCCACAGTGGGCAAAGGTGGTGAGCTATGATATGTGAACAGAGAAGACAAGTGTCTTTCATCAGCAGTGATCGAATTACATTGTTTTTATACATACTCTTTCCAGTTTTCAGGATGCTTTTCATCTCCATGGTGATGTCCTCACTCCTAGGGAGCTAAGACAACAAGGAGAAAACGAAAATGTTTGGTCAAATTAAGTGTTTGAAGAAGAAAAGAAAATACAACAAACTACGTAAATAGTTGTAGGCTAGTCCAGATGCATTTACCCAAATTCAAAGCTTGATCTAAAGACAACTGGACTTGGTTGAAGACCTTGAAGAGTTTCACCTCTCCTCCTAAAGGCTTCTGTAGCATGCTTAAGATCCACAAAGGCTTACATTTCTAACTCCGTCCACCAGAAAGTTTAGAAGTGAAGAAGCCTTATAGAGGAGAGGGGAAACATCTTCAAGATCTTCAACCAAGCTCAGATGACTGAGAACTCCACAGACACTTACACACATGTTCTATATTTATCAAACTCATTCATAATTGAGATAAATAATACTAGTGAGTGGTTAAATCTCGATTTTATAAATGGACTGATGCATTAAGGTGTATTTCAGCTAACTTAAACAATTCAACAAGCTGAAAGTTTGATTTTACAGAAAAATAGAATATTTAAAAATGAACTGTCTCTCTTTTGAAATGAGACTCAAATACTTAATCTTACATTTAAAAATGCAACATTATAATGCAAGAGATACACAGTTCAGAAGTGACTCACTGCTGAGGTTGTATAGAAAACTATAAAATAGATTTTTTTTATTATTAATGATTACTACAGACACTACATTGTATTAAACCCATGCTGATATTCCCAGAGTTCCTTGTGTCCTACCTGTTTGTCTGAGGGAGCGGTGGTGCTGCTCTGCTGGTGGAGACGACTGGAAGGTAACCGCTCTCCTGTCAACCTATTTGTTCCTTTCTACGTCTGTCTGATCTTTGGACTCTTTTATGACCTCTGAGGCTCCTTCTCTGCACCAAACCCTCTCAGCGTCCGGGCAGCTGCTGGCATGTTGCCATGAGGGTAAAAGGTACCTTTTTTTTTTCTTTTTTTTTTAATAGCAGAGATAAGCATGAGGATATCATCCAGAGTGACACACAGGATGGCTGTGGGGTGGTGTAGCTACACTCATTTACACACCTGCTATAGTTAATATGTTTTATAGGAGGGGAGCTGAGGTATCATCAGAGTGTGAGAGTCTTTAGATGATATAATCATTGATTACACATCACCTGTTGTGACTTAGATCTGATTCAACAAGCCAGATAAATAATTTGACCAAAAAAAAGAACAACTTTAACTCTTGAGCCTTCTTGGCAATATTTACTGAACATACCAATAATATCTTCTTTATAATCCATTTGTATTCTCCCTCTTTAATACTTCATTTCTCTCCTTTTCATTTCCCTTATATGTCAGAAGTTTAATAATCAGTGCTTCCAGAGAAAAGAGCTCCTGACCTCTTAAAGGTCAAATTCAATCAAACAGAAACCCTCTCCTTAAAATGCCCTCTGCTTTAAATGACAAACTCACACTGCACGATATATGATTCGGCTAAAATAATGTTGCAATTTTGACGACAGTTACTCTTCCACTTCCTGGAAGAAGAGTTAAAGACATCAATGTCCTACCCTGTATACACCAGCACTCTGCTGTCACGAGAGCACTGGGCTCAGTTCATCTTGACTTACAGTAAATGTACGATGTAGTCCAACATGTATTTCATAACAGGGATAGGAAATCAGAAATGTTTTAGAGACTCACATAAAAAGAAGTCTATGGCTTCACATTTATTTAAAGAATCAAACTTTATTTGAACCAATAATCTGCTGGATTAAATCGGCTGTTTGCGTTATGTGTCAAAGCTCCAGTGAGGTACTTTATTTTGGTAGATTTTTGCAACCCTGTGGACAAAGTGGGAGATTTGTTTTATTCCTTTGATGGTTTATATCCTGTTTTTTTCTCTTCCTGCTTTCATTTAAGAGTCAAATGTTTTGTTCATCAAGACTGTGCTCAGGAAAAAGTTAATCTTGTTTACCTTTGAAGCTCAGTTTGAGAGGTCTTCATTCATTGCAGTCTCTTTCATAACCAGCCTGAAAGTTCAGTTTCACTTCATCATGGTTTCGATCGTCTCAAAACTTACAAATACATGAGTAACTGTAACAGGTTATGAGCTAAAAGGTTGAACAAATCAATCAAGAAAATATAAAAGTAATGTCCACATGTATCACAGAGCTGATACAAAAGGAAAAACTTCTGATTTAAAATGTAGAAGGAATTAATTTCAGTGTGAAATATTGTTTTCAAAGTAAAAGTGCAGATTTTCTAATTTAAAAAGTTTGTAATTATAAAATAAAAGTTGTAATGATGCAGAAAAAAATCCCTGTGAGGGTTAAATTTGCCCTTTACTTAGACTTTATTATTGAGTGTGAGCTGAGTAGTGCACGTTTTATTTGAGGATTAAGAATGTCTCTTTGTTTTCAGATGAAAAGCCTTTCTGAGATGTATGGAAGAGGATTGCAAATGCTTACATAAGAGCACCTTAAAGTAAATCCACGTTGATAAATTCCATCACTGATAACAGAGAACCATGAACCTTATTGAACTTGCTTACTGTGCCAGGTTATATACCGGTTATAAGCCGAGGTGTGGCTGAAAGTCTCGTCACGTTTCATCTCTCACATGTCAACGTGTGCTGGAGGGAAAAAAAAAAATCAGAGGACTCCCTTTACAAGTCACAACTTCAGATTTATTTTCTAATGCAGACAAATGTGACACCAAAACAAATGTAAAAAAAAAAAAAATACCTTTACGATTTTTTTAAAGCTCTTTATATCTGTGTTTTTTCAACCATGACACTTTGTATATAAAAGTAACATTTCTGATTCTACCAAGTCCAAACAAGCTTGTGTCAGTACCTAACAAATATGTACATAGCCGCTCAATTCATATAAAAAAATGTTTGTCAGATTTTCATTTTCTCCTCCAGGGCAGATCAAATGTTGCCCTCAAACGTTTAGTTCCAACTCTTGAAGAACTGCTTGAAGATGATCGTCTCCTTCCCCTGAGGCAGAATCTCCACCTGCAGCACAGACACATTACATTTTACTGCTTAGCGCACACAGGCAGGGTTACAGTAAATGTGCTGGGAGGCCATAATGACCCTTCAAAATCATCACACGCTGCTGTAAAGTCAGCAGGACCCAGAGCAGCTGATTTACTCTCAGATAATGACATTTACTGTATGTGTGACACTTTCAGATTTTAGTAAGAGTCATGGTTAGTACCTGGGTCTTCATCCGGTTGTACTGCATTTGGTCGATGAAATTGTCCGCCATCTGAAGGGCCACCTGCTTCTCCTCGGCGTTCGCTCCGTTACCTGACAGACGATTAATGAATCACATTAGAATCAGAAGTTTAAGAAAAGAAGCATGCTGTACGCACGCCGCTTAATGTTGCCAACTTATCTTAAACACTTAGCCGTAATACCTATAAATATTCTACTTGGTACAGTTTTAACTAATAAAGAAATTAGCTGTAGGGGACCAGGACTGTTTATTGTACCAGGATATAAAAAAAAGGGCTTTTAACCACGAGACCTCTTGGGTATCCTTGACTATTGCAGCCAGCCTCAAGTGGACATTTGAGGAACTGCAGATTTTTTTTTCCCACTTCTGCATCCTCTTCATTTTCAACACTGGACGTTGCCGCTCTGATGTGGTGCTGTTTCATGGTCACGTGGCGTTCCCTCACCTTTCCAGACGAAGATCTTCCCGTTGGCGCCGTTGTCCAGAATGAAGCAGTCGTCCCGAACCAGCAGCTCTTTGTCGAACGGGCTCTTCTCCGACACTTTGGTCGTCGTCATGGAACCTGTCGCATTGGACACCTGTGGAGATGCAAACAGGTACATTAGGCTTTATTGTTAATGGTATTTTTTTTAAAATAATTTAATGGAGGAGTTTTAAAGGCTTTGCAGATGAAGTCACCTTGAAGAGGGAGGCAGAGTTTGATGCGTCTGCTTTGGTGTCTTCCTCTGTGCTCTCTGACAGCTCAGGCATCTTTCCTAAGACCTGTTCACACCACACAACAAGAAGCTCAGGAAACACAACTTCATCAATATCACCTAACGTGTTTTACATTAATGGTAGCAAACATGGCAACAATAGTTAAAGAAAATGTTGGGTAAAAAGACAGGGTGATGAAGTGCTGCCCATGTATGGAGGCTATAGTCCTCATGACGGTGGCTTAGCTTAACTTAACTCCACCTTCGAACCCCTCTGAAGTGGTCATTGACATGTTTCGTCTTCTGGCTGTTTAAAACTCAAAATAATAATCATTCGAACATGTTGGTTGTTTAATATCTTTTTGTTAACCTTGAGCATCTCCTCTGGCTCCTCCCCCTCGTTGGTGTCAACGATTCGGGCTTTCCCGTGTCTGTCTGCGTCACGGATCAGAGAGGCGATCTCGCGCACTTTCTGCTTCTCGAAGATGTTGGCCTGCGACCCGATCCACGACACGATGGTCTACAGGGCGAGGAGTAAGCGTCGTCAAATCACAGCAAGGGTAGAACTGCTGATCCGTGCAAGAATCAGTTTGATTTGGATTCATAGCTCACCTCCCCGAGGTCGAGGATGAAGCAGTCTCCTTTGTTGAAGCTGCTCCAGCTCAGCTCCACTTCTTTGGCACGGATGTTTCGTTTGCCTTTGACCTGGTACAACCTCTGAACCGTCCCGCAGCCCTGAGGCCTCCTGAAGCCCGACTCCACGCCACCCTCCTGTTGATTCAAAACATTTATTTTGCATTTTTGAATTTATTACGTTTGTTGTTCTGCTGCAGAGAGATCACAGAGGGTTCAAGTTTAACTTCCTGGGCTGTTTCACAAGCTCCAATTGGAGGCCGTGCAAACAGAGTGATATGACCACGCTTTGTCACTGACGCCATAACATCCAGAGCTGTAAAAACTGAGAGGGGATTTATCGGGAAATAGAAAAAAAGCTAGACAACATGAGAACATCGCAATAGCACTCAGTACCTCATCTTTCACTCGTAACTTTAGAAATCATTTCAGTTAACCTGACAGTTGATGCTGCCAGTGAATTAAAGAAACAGTTGAATCTTTGATATGTATTATTGGTGATCGATGAAAAGCTTCAGTGTCTTATTAGTGTCTTAAATATCTATTTTTTTGTTATAGCTGGTTCAGCTTCTGAAATTTCAAAATAAGACACTTTCTGGAGAAAAAATCAGAAACTAAAAAATGAGAAGCGAGTTCATGTGAAGGTCCATTCATGCCAAATCTAAAAATATATATTTTATACTGGTGCTCTGTTATTTTTTTTCCTTTTTATACAATTTTGTGTTTTTCAAATGTGTGCTGTTCATTCTCTTTCTTGTCGTCGTGCACTTTGTCTTTCAAAATAAGAACTTTACTCTTATTATATAATAGCACCAATACATAAAGGAATAATAAACAAAAGTATTCACAAACTCTGGAGCTGTAAATAAAGTAGGACTTAAAACATTATCTGAGCAGCAGATGATAAAAATGTTTTTGCTTTACTCAAGAGATTTCAGTCATTTTATTTCCTCTCCTGTTTAAAGCATCTTTACATCCAGGATCTCGTGTGTGTGTCCTCCCCCCCTCCTCACCTTGTAGCTGACCCCTCTGGGAAACAGAGACATGAACTCCATGGACTCGTTGCCCTGAACCTCTCTGTGCTGAATCGGTTCACCGCCCAGGAAGTTGTCGAGCTGCGTGGCGAGCACGCAGCACGTCACCTGCTCATCCCGAGACGACTTCTCGCCTACAACACAGAGAGGACGAGGTATGTGTCAATGAGAGAAACTTTGAGGATATTTAAAACAATGAATGATGAAACTCATTGTATTTCCTTCTCTGTTGAATATCTGTTTGATGATTTCATTTCATTCCGTGTTTGATTTGATCGACTTTATTTTTTTCACTTTACATGAATTATTTTTTTTAAGACAAGTTCAGAAATGTGCATTTTGTATATGTTGATTGATTAAATCTTTCAGAGAGTTTTAAAAGCTCTTCTGCAGTCTTGACTGTTTTGTCAAACAACTTTTTCATTACATTTTAAGTTGAATAACTAATGTTCATTCATAACAAACGTTATCTCAACACAATTAACAAAAAGAGCAGCACTCTCTGTTACATTATTCACAGAGACCCAGCAATGATCTTGGGATGCAGCGGTATCAGACGATATTGGCCAAAATCAAAAATGTTTTTCAGTGTTCTTATCACAGAGGTTTGTTTACTGAACGAAGCAAAAAAAACTTTATTGATTCTATTCAGTTTGGAAGAGTTTCAATATAAAAGCATCACGACTTTCTGCATTCTTTTTTCATATTTTGTTTTGCCCCTGCCCTGAAAGAAATCCTGGTGTCTGCCCCTGGATGATATACTGTAAGGCTTTATGAACTTCCAAATTCAACCAAAAAGTCAAAAAAAAAAAGGTAGAAGGTGGACCTTAAAGTCAAAATAACTTCTGACGAACAAAACTTAAAAATAAAGCCTCAGCAGCCTTCGCTCACTGGACTATGTTAAAGAAGCTCGAGACGTAAAATAAAAATAAATGAAAGGCAGCAGTTAGATGTCTGAAAGGGTAAAATAACACAGTTTTAAATAACAAAACAGGCCCTGAAGAGAAGGCATGGGTCGTCACATCAAACAGGAGAAACAGGGGTCACCCATCTGAAACAGGTGGAGGAGGAAGTGAGGCCTGAGGGTGATGCATGCCTGAGCACAGAGAGCCCTCTGCGACCTGTGACAATCAGCTTAGTGTTACCTAAGAGCCGGATACATGCTGGAAACAACAGCCACATTTGAGTACTGTAACAGTCCTCCTGCATTTTTAAAGGCCATCCCAGTTTCCCTCGGGACCTCTATCTCTCCTCGATCATCCCTCCTTCCCTCTCTCTCTCTCTCTCTCTCTCTCTCTAAACAAAGATGCTGCCGGTCAGTGCTGTGTCTCATGTGTCATCATCATCATTAGTGGGAGGGTTACTAGCTTTCAAAGTGCAGCACAGCACCAGGAGAAGATGTTTACCGGACAATGATTAGAACTGTCACCCGTACATTGATTTGACACTTTCATGAGAGTCCAACATAGTAAACAAACTTTAGTCTGCACAACCCGACCGTGTCATCGCTTTGTTTGAAGATGAATATGCTGCCAAACATTTTGAGCTGTGTTGCTCAAACTGAGATTCTGTTTTTCAAAAATAAACACCAAAAAAAAAAAAAAAACCCATGGTTAGTTTATAGATGCTCCTCCTGTGTTTTGCCGGTCTCTCACCTAACCAGATGTGGATTTGGACTTCTCCTGGACCGTGGTTACTCAGCACCAGGTAGGAGTCTCCATTGTAAAAAGCTCCTAACTCGGAGGCATCCAGCGGCACCGCTTTCATCTTCTCCACCCTCCACACTCGAAGACCCAGCTCCCGGACCTCGGGACCAAACTGACCCGGAGCTGCCTTGAAGGGGAGCATACTGCGGGGAGAAGAGAGGGAGAAGTGAGACAAGGAGGGAGGAAGAAGATTTCACGGCGCGATAGAAGGGGGAGACGATTGCTGAAAGCGGAACGTAAAATACGTGGAGATGTGTCACTGTCTCCATTGTGGGACGAGATGGTCATATTTGGTTTGAAGAAGGAGAAGTAAAAGCAGAAGTCTAACCCAAAAGTGGCTGACAATTGACGCACACAATCTTCCTCAGAAGAAGAGGGTGCACTTCTTTTTCCACACTCTTCTTTAAAGTTGCTGACAAACAGGTGGATTTTAGAGATGTGTGTCTGTAATGACAGAAACTGAAGGGGTGGTTGGTGTGATGGGCGCTATAACACTCATCCTTAACACAAAATGAAGGGTTTTGTTGCTGCTCAACAACCACAGGCTACATTACATCACTTTATGCAACACAACACCGAGCAGGCCGCTACACTAGTGTCGCTGCACAGAACCAGGCGGGGCCAGGGAGCGAGCTGGATCATGTCACAGGTGAGGACGAGCCAGGATGACTCACTCTGACATGCATCTCTTCCTCTCTTCTTTTAACAGAGTTTCTACATCCTGCCACACAGGAAGAAGAAGAGAGAAAAAAAAGGCGGTTTTGCAGCTTGAAATAAACAAGTAACACAACCACACCTTCCTGTTGTCTCAAGCTTATCGTGACTGCGGGGCTGAGAGAAAGTGAGGTTAGAACATCAACAAGCCAGAGAAACTTGCTTCTTCCCTTTTCTCTCACGATCGCCTCACACTGTGGTTGGTGCCAACATTGAGATACATTCACCATTAAATGTCTGACTCCTTTAATCAAAAATGTAATGCAATGACTTTCAGCTTGGATTAAAGATAAAAGCATCTTCAAAGCTTCATAAATACACTTCTAGAAATACTTAGAGAAATGGAAAGATGTCAAAGAAGAGACCATCCTGATTCATTTTGCTGCGTAAGAACAGCTGCTACTGTGATCAAAATGAAATGCAGACGTCTGCTCTGATATATTTGAATGAAACAGTTCAACAGGAAGGTTTAGTGAGTGCTAAATGGACTTGAGCTTGTTAGGTGTTTTTCTAGTCTTCTGACTACTCAAAGTACTTTTACACCGTCGGCCACACTTACACACTCACACTGATAGCATGCCATGTTAGGTGTCCATCTCCCGTTCACAAAGTTCCCACCGACCAAGCAGGGTGACTTGGGGTTAAGGGTCATGCCCAAGGACACATCGGACATGTGGCTGCAGGAGCTGGGGATTGAACCCCTGACTTTCTGGTTGAGAGAAGACCTACTCTACCAACTGAGCCACAGCCTATGATTTCTGTCAACAACCAGACATTCAAAAGCTACCTGAAGGCAGCATTTATTGCACACTTGTTGCATTAGATAATAGTCTATGTGTCCCATATAATACAGCAACTAGGTGTTTGTTTAGATAGTAATGAGTAGAGATAATGAAAATGTGAACAACCGTTTTTTCTGAAGCCCACATGTGGTCCATACAGTATGTCGCCTCTGTCCTTCGAACAACTTAGAGAACCAACCTTATACATCAAATATGAAGGAAGGGGAACAGACTGGTTCAGTTTTTGTCTTGGATAAATCAGAGAAATCAACCCAGTTTTATCATAGCTTAAAGTTAAATTCTGAAGTCAGTATCCACGAAAAAACGTTCTCCTGAAATGTAACTTTCAGTCATAGCTCATGGTTTCCTCTACAGATGAAGATAGCATCTCTTTTTTTTAAATGTAATAGGCCACTTAAGCTCCTGGAGTATGCTACATCACTGTGGTTGTATAATTAACTCAGCTAAATTTCACTAAGGCAGATGAAAGCTCCAGAAAAACACATCAAGTTGAAACTAAAGTTTTAGGTTACAAAAGAAAGTTACAATAATCAAAAATGAACCTAATACGGAAGCCCCAAGTTTTCTCTTGATAAAAAAAAGCTTGCTTTCTTATTATTATGGATTCATGTATCTTATTGTCTCCAGACAACAATCCTTTTTTTCTTGTAAAAACAGGATCATTTTCTTAAGCTCTAGAGAACAAAAGAAGCTGCTCACTGTGATAGACCGGAGCAGTATTTGTTAATTTTGCTCGAAGTTCCTTTTCTGGTCAAAGTTGAACCATGTGTGATATTTTTGGAGTTTTTTAGCTTCGAGAGAAAAATCAAACAGCTTTCCCTGGACGGCATCGCACAGCATTTGAACCTTATCTAAATGTTGTTTCTACCGAGCAGCAGCAGATTTATGATTTGTTGTGACATCTTCTTATTAATCCCGGGCAGCATGACACTTCCATAGAAATATAATATTGTTACCATAAATATGAAAATGATTCAGGCGATGCATTTGCTACACTTTCTTGAAAGACTCTTACACAAGTAAGCAGTTTCACTTCCCGTGACTGAGATATGAAAAAAGAAAACTCTGATGCCACATATAAGATATTACTGCAAACTCTCCTATATCTCTCAAACTCTCCTATATCTCTCAAACTCTCCTACATCCTGTGTTGAAAATCTCTCATTAGTCAGCAGAAAAGCTAAAACTTTTAACACATATTGTCAGTGTTGTAGTCAGTTAAACAAGATGTCAGCAGCAGCTCCGCCCCCTTTTTGTTTTTTGTGGGGTTTTTTTTTAGTTTGAAAGACAGAGTGATGACTCAATCACTCAACTTTTCTGATGTTTAACTCTACAACGTTCTGGCTAGCTCTAATCAATGACTAGATTTTTCTGCAGACAGATTAAGATGTAGTAAATGCAGGTCTTGGTATTTGAAAGTATTCAAATGGTAGATTAGAGGAGTAGAGGAGGTGAGGGAGCGAGGAAAGAAGGAGGAAGAGCCCGAGGAGGCTCATGCAAAGGCCCTAGGGGTTAAAGTTACAATGCTTGGACAGCCGCTTTAGGAGTGAGTAAAGACGCAGAGAAAAAGACCCGTTCCACTTAACTGTATGATCTCGACTGGTACCTCCAGCATGCTGTCTGACTCCGGCTCCATTCTGTGTGTCCACTGAAGTGTGTGTGTGTGTGTGTGTGTGTGTGTGTGTGTGTGTATGTGTGTGTGAGGTTGTAAGGAATCGAGAGGTCTGGCGTGGAGGAGTGTTTGCGCTCACCTGGCCTGGTTAGCTTATATGTGGGAGGTAACTGGAGCCGGTGTGATGAAAGCCTACCTGCGGCCTGTTGGGGGGAGGTAAGAGTCGGGTTCCTGGTTCCTGGCTAAAGCTAAAAACCAAGAGGATAATTACTGGGAGAGCAAGCTGCTGGCTCCTCCATCTTTTCCTCTCTTCTACTCCTCCCCCGACTCCAGCTCTTCCTCCACTCTTACCCTGATCCTGCATAACCTCCCTCTGCACAGACAGTCAAACGTCTAGGAATCATAATCCCTCAAAACATGATCAGGAGGAGACCCTGAACACCCACCTCTATCAACCCCATGCTGCCTTTAAAGGTCACATATTGTGAAAAAATACATTTAACCATGTTTTATTTAACACTATTGTTTCACTAGTCTGTCTACAAACCCCCCAATGACGAGAAAAGGAAATCCTCTCCGTCTTTTTGCCCGCTTCACTTTACAAAAAAAGTGCTTGAACAGGCCGTTTGGAGATTTTCCCTTCATGACATCAAAAATGGAAGAGACCCCTCCCCCACGTGTCTTCAGAGTCTGCTTTCTCACTCTCACATTTTAAACCTCAAACATTTCATACAAGACAAAAGCTTGGCATTTAGTATAATCTATTGCTTTGCTCTTCATAGTCAGTATAAATTATTAGCGTACAAGTCAATGGATGAAAATGTAAATTTAAGAAATTGTCGTTTGCTGTGCATTGATTCTTCAATCTGGAGTGTGCTCTTTTTCTTTTATCATTGTTCTGTGTAGTTAATCTGAAAAAATGACAATCATTCTCATGAATATCTGTCATCCTACTGAGTTGTAGAGAGGAGTGAAGTCAGTAACGAGACTTTTTGAGACTTTTTGAGACTTTCGAGGATGAAACTCGCGATTTTGGCCAAGAGATGTAGAGCTGGAAGGGAAGGCAGAAAAAAAAAAAAGAGAGAGAATAGAAGGATGGAGGTGTTCAGGTGGAGACAAAAGGTCACAGCTAGGCTACACAGGTCACTGACTACATCAACCATTCATGCACTCTGAAGCAGACAGAAATATGAGAGCAGACAATATGTAGGTGTTGAGGAGGGATCTGAAAACAATGTGTGATCCGAGGGTGAGTGTATACAGTGCGCAAATGTGTCTGTGTGGTGGCTCTGTATATTTAAGAGATCAGAAGTCTGAAATCAAGACAGTGATGAAGACGAGAAATAGAGACGAGCGCACAAACAAACAAGACTAAAATAAAGAACTTCATTATAAGATGATGATTGACTGACACTTTCAAGCTGGCACAAAAATAGTTTCGAATAGCAAGCTAAGTTTCTGAACTATAGTCACAAGATCTGAGGCTGATACCGCTTTAAAACCCCACCCTAACCTTGAGGAAGTTGTGAAAGAGCAGGAAATAAGATCGGGATGATGTGTAGGAAGTCAGACAGAGACAGACTGATTGGGCAAAAAAAAGAAAAGAATAATTTCAGGGTTTAAATTAATACATGGATGTAGTCAAGTCGCACAAATTTAAACTAAAGACCCTTTGTCTGATTTCAGGATGATTTCAGGAGCAGGAATGTGCTGAGTGAGCAGGGAGAGAAAAACAGAAAATGTTTCTTGTGAAAGACAAAGAAATGGAAAAAAGTAAGAGAGATACAGAACACATTTAGAGTCGGATTGTGAAGCAAAAAGAAAAGTGCAAAAAGTTTTTCCAAACTTACCTTGGATAGAGAGTAAGTGGTGGTAGACAACACGTGTGAGCAGAGAGAGTGAAGAGAGAAGCAGTGGTGCGAGGTGAAACACGTCTCTAGACAGACAAATATGTCCCCCCCTTACACACACACACACACACGCGAGAGATTTCCTGCCTCTGTCTGGGGTAAACTTAGCCCGGCCCTCTGACTCAAACACAAAGGAAGCAAAAAGAAACTTGACAGAATCAGGACGGAGAGTGGAGAAAGAATTCAAATCAAATCTGGTCACACTTTGTTTTCCAAATGGTGTATATATTGTTGAAGTGATGCAATAGCTAATGTTTTTAACCAGCACTTTGAAACTATTTGATTAGTCTCTGTATGGATGATGCAAAAATGACAACAAACTAAATTCATCGTTCAGCTTTGACTGTCACAAAATGTTTAAATTATTCCACCTACAATGTCAAATCACCTTTGAACGTGTCTGCAAGAATGATTCACATCAAGGTCTCCACAGCTGGTAAATATTGCCATAGCAACAGATCCAAACACACTTCCAGTCATATATGGATTCCCCCACTGATACACGGCATGCAGACACACATCATTATACAAGTCATGCACAGGAGTCAGACAAAAACTGATGAGTCATCAGGTGTGAACAGGTACAAGGTTTGCTTTTAAATCAAGTCATTTCACTGAATGTTGGCCTTCAAATACGAATCTTTGTTTTCAATGTTTTCTGTTGTTTTTTTGTGTGAAGAAGAAATAGGTATTCATAATTAAAAAGGTACTTATTTTAAATCTGGCCCAATTGAACAATTTACTGATTCAGCTGATATCATCTAGATCATATTGGCTTATCTAAATAAAAAAAAAAGCCTCACCTATGTATTATGAATGCTCTCTTCTGTATGAGGGTATACTCGTCAAAGGGAGCTCTTAATCATTGTGGTCTGAAGCAGACTCCCATGGGTGAGCCCTCACTCCACCTGCTGGCCAGAGAGTGAGAAGAAGGCACAGATGAGAAGAGAAGCTCCTACAATTATTATGATCTGCATTTCTCTGATGTGCTGTTTTAGGGAGTAAAACAGAGAGCACACATAGATATATCGGTCCAGCTGACTATAGTGCATAACCTACTTTTTCATTCTTCACCTAAATGACCTAAAACAATTTAATCCTCCATTTTTGTGTCCATCTTACTTAAAAAAAACCTAGTTTTGCCACTCTACGTGATAATATTTACTTAAGCCATTACATCTTTAGGTTCTGAGATATAGTTGTCTATCTTTAGCTATCTATATATTATTATAATTGTAAGGTTTGTGGTGTTGGGGTATAGGGGAATGGGAATGTAATTATAGCAAAAAAACAAAAACATTCTACCTGTAAATCAAGGTTCTTTAAAAATGGCATTGTGTCATGTATCCAAATATGAATACAGAAAACCTATCCTCTTCTGGTCAAAACATTATTGATTTAAAGTTCTATTATTCAATATGTTCGTAGCTGTTTCTCTTTGTTTAGTAGCCTTTAATTATATTTTCACTTCCTTTCAGGTGTGTAGTCTACTATTGTTTCAGTGAGCAGGTGAGCTCAATGTTAGATGAGAGCGTCCCCAAGAGGCAGGAGTGTTTTATCTTGTTTTATCTTATCAGGTGTTCCGAATCATCAAGGCTTCTTGTGTTGCCTCAGTTTTTCTCATCAGAATTTTTTTATATACATAAACATACAGTATATATTCAAGTGGATTTGTTTTCCAAGGTTTGGAATACATTTGAATAATTGGTTAAAATGGAGTTAAAAAATGGTCTTCATTAAAAGTACTATAACTTATTAATGTAATACATTTTCCACAACTGTTCAAACATTGAAAAAAAACAGGTATTTACCCTAATAACTACATAATGCAGTATATTAGAGCATCTGTTATTTCACAGAGCCTGCAGTGACCTTTTCATCATGCTTCAGTCATGTAGAAAAAAAGTGTCAAGACATGTAGTAAAACTTTTATTCATTTTTTTCCCAAGTCAAAAAAACAAACAGAACAAAGATACAGAGAATGAGATAATGGATTGATTTCTATACAGTGGCAATTTCAAGTTGAACCTTCCTTTGCCCAGACATGTGAAGTCTTTCCTCAGTTTGGAACCCTGTCTCGCCCTCAGACGCACATTTTCCTGCACACTCGCACACATTCACACCACCCGGGAGTCCTGGTGTTTTCTGAGTTGACTGGACAGCACTAAATTAAGACAACAGGATTTGATGCAAGCAGAGTGGACAAAATATCACAATGTCTTGGGCCTAGGTCCACCACAATATTTACTAAGTGCAATTATCAAAACCTGCTTTATCTCAAAGGCCAGAAGATGCAGTCCTTTCAACTCAAGATCGTGTTGGAGTCAATGTTCCAAAAAAAAGTTTAGAATTCATTTGAACACATTTTTTTTGTTTTTCTCTCTTCAGGACTCCCAGCCTGATCAAATACACCCCGCCCCCCTCCCCATGATTCCCCAACATCAAAGATACATACACTGGTAGAAAAAGAAAACAAACACTGATTTGAAATGAGGATCACTCATGGATGAAGAGGGAGGGGACCCAGCTTCAAATTCAGACACAATGTTGAGATCAGGAACGCGAAGGGAAAGAAAACTTTTTTGTTTTGTTGCCGTCAGCTGTACCGATGGATTTCTTACAGAGTCAAACTAGGTTGAGTCATGTTTGAAGAACAAAAAAAGCACCCATATTTGAAAAAAGGTCACACTAATGTAGTGGGTAAGGTTTTTTTTTTTAAGTAGAGAGGCCCTAAAGTTCTGTTTCTTTGGACAATCTCTACTTCAAAGAAAATGTTCCAAGCTGCAGTGAAGGAAAAGGCGGACTGGGGAAAAAGATGTATTGTGTCATAACAAACTTACTGGATTGAACTAAGGACTGTATGTTTGGTCCTTCTAACTTCAACTAATGCAATGTCACATTGTGGTGACAGCGTGCAACAATGTGTTTACTGCAACTGTAAGAGAGCAGTCACCAGCTTTGAAATAACTCGGAGGGGAGGGGGGGGGGGGATCCTCTGCCCCTTCATCCACAGTTTATGAACATGAGCCTCCTGCAAACAGCTTCACAAAGTCACCAGAAGCAAACTAGAGAAAAGCAACAAAAAATAAAAAATAACAACATTCTTAATTTTCCTCTATTCATATTCGCACAGAATAGCAGTTAACGTTCTTTCTTAAATAAATGGTGTAGTCCAAATTAACTTGTGTACACGTCAGCTATCAGAAATGGAACAAAGATCGGCAACAAATGGGAGGGATTTGAAAAAATGTCAACCTAAAGCTTGATTAAATGTGTTAAGATGTGCCACTCATGCAAACTATGACAAAAGCAGCAACGTCAAACTAGTATCCCTCGACAATATCTGCTCCATTTCCTCCTAGAATCAAAATTAAAGACAATAATCCTTCTGATTATTACTTCTTTTTCATATAAATCTTTTAATTCCCAGAGTAATGGAAATAATTTCATCTGGAAAAGTGTTTTTTCTTTTTTTTGTTCCTTTAGATGCACAAGTATCCAAAAATGGTCAGAGGACAAGAGGATGCTGGTGGGTGTTTTCATGACATCTTTCAGGTTTGTTTGTCTTTGGGGTGTGAAGGAAGAAGAGGGCGATGGGTACATAAACCTATGAATTCAATCATGTTGTAGAGGGACATCTCCTTCAAGCAAGCCAGTGCCTCTCTCCTATCATGTAGGTTTATCTGCCGTTAATCCAACACTCCTCTTTCTCCATCTTTGATCCACTAAATGCCCTCAAACTGGCGGCAACTGTAGTTTGAACATAAGCAGCAGAAGGTCTAACAAGATACACCTTGGTGAAATATGCAGTAAACAAAGTCTAAACCTTAACTCCTTGATTTTCTTTAGACGTTAGTGATGAATACAATCCACTTCTCCAAAGGCTTTTGGCAATATGTACGCTTTCCACGACTATACACCCAACGTTTAAAGAATGAGAGAGAGACTGGATGCAGTACACTATAAAGTTAAAAAGGGACATTTTCTTCCCCTGTCATGTGTTCACCACATCTTCCTCTCTTTTTAATTCCCCTGGTGGGATATGCAGTTTTTGCTCCGACACCCCATGTGAAAATTAAAAAAAACTATTTCAAAAAGGCAGCCTTTTTTTTTTTTTTTTCTTTTCCTCCTTCAGGCAAAGCAGTTCAAGTTCTTTCACATCATCGCTTCAACAAGGTCTTGTTGTAAAGGGGATGGAGGGCTCGGGTTGGTGACGGATTGGAGCAAAACAGAGGTCCCAAAAAAGAAAGAAAAGAATCACAAATGGGACCTCTGTGGCTAGAAGCACAGCCACCTCCAGCTGGCTAAAAGGTGCTGTCCTTCAGGTGAGGTGACAAGGTTTCTTCAGCCGCCTCCCCTTCTCCTCCGCTGCTCTTTAGTTCTCCTCATCGCTGTCGTCGGGGCTGATGGCAGGGCTGTAGGTGGGGGAGGTGGGGCTGTATCCCGGTGAAGTTGGGCTGTACGTGGAGCCTTTAGGACTAGTTGGCGAGTAAGTAGGAGATGTAGGTGAGTACTTGGGGGAAGTTGGGGAGTAAGTAGGAGAAGTAGGGGAGTATTTGGGGCTTGTAGGGGTGTAGGTGGGGGAGGTTGGGGAGTAGGTTGGAGAAGTGGGGCTGTATTTTGGAGTTGTTGGGGAGTAGGTGGGAGAAGTAGGCGAGTACTTCGGGGACGTTGGGGAGTACTTTGGCGAGGTGGGGGAGTATTTGGGGGAGGTGGGAGTGTACTCCGGGGAGCTGGGACTGTATGAGGGTGAAGTCGGGGTGTATTTGGGGGAGGTGGGGGAGTAAGAGGGGGAGCTGGGGCTGTATGAAGGGGAGCTTGGGGTGTAGGTGGGCGACTGCGGGGTGTAACGTGGACTGGAGGGCGAGTAGGAAGGAGAGGTGGGGGAGTAAGAGGGGGAAGTGGGGGAGTAGTTGGGGCTGGTTGGGGTGTAGTTGGGGGAGGTTGGCGAGTAGGAGGGCGATGTTGGAGAATAGGAGGGAGAGGTGGGGGAGTAACTTGGTGAAGTGGGCGTGTAGTTTGGTGATGTGGGGCTGTAGCTCGGGCTGGTGGGCGAGTAGGAGGGAGAAGTGGGGGAGTAGGAGGGAGATGTCGGGGAGTAAGAGGGAGATGTTGGAGAATAGGAGGGGGATGTGGGTGAATAAGACGGCGAGGTGGGGGAGTAGCTGGGTGACGTCGGGCTGTAGCTTGGCGATGTTGGGCTGTAGCTCGGCGAGGTTGGAGAGTAGGATGGGGATGTGGGTGAGTAGGATGGGGAGGTGGGGGAGTAAGAGGGAGACGTTGGGGAATAAGATGGAGAAGTTGGCGAATAGGACGGGGAGGTCGGGGAGTAACTCGGGGAGGTGGGTGAGTAGGAAGGAGATGTCGGGCTGTAGTTGGGGCTGGTGGGGGAGTAAGAAGGAGAAGTGGGGGAGTAGGAGGGAGACGTTGGGGAGTAGCCGGGGCTCTGTGGGGTGTAGCCTCCAGGAGAACGGGGCTCGTAGGCGGGGGAGGTGGGGGAGTAGTTTGGTGACATTGCTCCACCTAAGAATAAAAAAAGAAAAACTATTAAAGGCTGCAGAAAAATTGGAGTACCTCAGGGATCCATTCTTGGACAATTATATTTCACATTTCATTCCAAAACAGTTTGAAATATAGATTCTACCATAATATATAACTGCCATAATTTAATTTATGAGTCATTTAATAAAGAAGCTGACACAGCTAAGACAGTTGGCTGTTTCCTATATATCGGTACAACCAAAGTTATTGAATAAGCAGATTGCTGTTTTTTTTTCCTAATGAACTCTTTACTATTTGATCACTGTATTTTTATTTTAATAAGTTATATATATATATATATATATTCAATTTAGAAAGTAACTTGATCTGTGTTATTCATTCTTTTTCATTTATTTCATGTAATATTTTCATTTCAGCAGTGTTTTACCTGGAGATGGGATGTATGGGCTTGCAGGGCCTGGAGATCCTGGAGACCCTGGAGTTGGGGACCAGGCTGGGGAGTAGCCCGGAGAGAAACCGCTTGCATCTGATGCTGCACTGGGAGAGAAACCTGCCGCTCCAGGAGTCATTCCGCTCCCTGCAGACACAATGAGGAAAGAAAATATTTCGCTTAAAACTTGAAAAGCATTCAAAGCTGTCATGCCAAAGCATCGTGGGTATACACTCACCAACACTGGGGGACCAGGCACCGTAAGCTGGTGTCGCTCCGGTGTTCCAGGGGGTCATGGCAGGAGACATACCACTCATGGGACTTGGCACCGTGCCAAAGAACATACCAGTGGCTGTGAATAGGATACATACAGAACATGAATATAACATTGCTCATAATATATCTGCAATAGAATAAACTCTGCGCCCGAACATCTCCCCACTTACGTCCTGCCACGCTGATGCCAGGTATGTTCGTAGGAATCTCCATGCCATATTTACACTTCTCAGCATCCAACAGCAGGTCAAAGCAGCCTGTACCAGCGGGAGCGAGCTGGCCGAGCATAATGTTCTCTGATACGCCCTTCATGGGGTCACTCTCAGCATGGGATGACGCCTCCATCAACACATCAACCTGGAGAAGGAAATCCAACAAGACATGGAAAATGAATCCTTGTTTCCCTGGTAACATAGCCTCAAACGTAAGTTGATTGAATGTCTTCTTACCGTCTCCTCAAAGGAACACTTCATGAGTGGTCCTGTGTCTTGACGGTTTATGCCGTGACGTGTGATGGCCATCAGGTGACCGCGACATGTCATGGTGTCACAAAGCAGAGCCAAGTGACGGTAGTTGACGTAGGAGCCGTCAAAGGAAATGACGTGGTACAACTCCCTCTCAAGTGCCTTTCGCACCGCTTCAATACCCAGCACCTTTGTTAAAGAGGACATTTGTTTTAATATCGAAGTTTATTCTACAGATAAGACAATAAACAATTGTTTGTGCTTTCATACCGTGAAGATCTCCACAATGTCATTGGAGGTGGTCCTGACGGGGTCCACGTCTTTCTCACTGAGGACCCTCATGAGGCTCACTCCGTCCGTCTCCAGGATCCACTCCTGCAGGGCCTTGAACTCACCGTCCTCTGTGATGATGATCTTCTTCTTGTTGTCCGTCTGGGGCAAGTGCATGTACACCTGAAGGAGAAGAGTGTCCCCTTAGACTTACAGCTGCAGTGGAGTTTATGCCTTGAAACGAGTACTGGTGTGTTTGTTTTCATTCGTTACCTTGCTGATCTGCTCAATGCCCTGCAGCGTCATGTCTGTGAGCATGTTGGACTCTATGCACCTCAAGAACACATCGTCGTCCATTTTATCCACCACCTCCTCATCCTGAACACAACAAAAGTTAAGTATCGATTAATATAGAAATTCACAAAGATCCTTTAATCGAATACATTTAAAGCCACAGCTTACCTCTTGGAACTTGTTCTCGTCGCTGTTCATGATTCTGATTCGCAGGACCAGTTTCTCGGCATTGTCGTCATTGAAAATACAGTTCAGGTCGTCTCCGAATCCTTGCAGAAAAATCAAATTGTCATCTTCCTGTTTCTTTTCAAAAGACCTGTCTTTGAAAGTACATGTGTTCTAAACCTACCTGCATTGATCTTCTCTGCAATCTGCTCCATGGTCAGCTTGCGGTCAGTCATATGTTTGCGGTCAAGCTCGATGCGCAGCAGCCACGGTGAAATTCGAGTGACATCGAAGTCGGGCATCTCATAGTAGACATTCACCCACTCCTGATCCTCAGCCACCACTGTGTTCTGAGGATTTGGGTCGTAGTAGATGGCAGTGTTGGCTGTAACCTATGGAAAAAGAAAAGAGTCACATCTTAAACGTTACAGAGTCTCTCTCTTTATCGCCATTATTGGATTTGAGGTGGCACAGTTAGAGCGATTATGAATTGAAATGAAAGCAGGAGTGGCTGCTTAAGTTGTTTCTTCATCCCACCTTTCTTAGTGTAGTGTGCTCCAGTCGACAGAGGATGTCCTTGGCCCTCTCTGCGTCACGTGCAGCCTGACCCAGCAGGAACACGGTCAGAGAGGGCGTTTTGGGCCTCTTGGAGATGTTGATCAACTCCTTCAGACGAGGCACACCGAGTGTTACGTTCTTGGCGGACACACCAGCGTAATGGAAAGTGTTCAGGGTCATCTGGGTGGCTGGTTCTCCCAGCGACTGAGCGGCCAGAGCACCGACCATCTCCCCTGGATGGGCCTGCAGAGGGAAATGATGATGATTTGTTGGGAAATAAATCTGACTACTACAAGAAAATGACAAGGAAAAGACTCCTAACTTACAATGGATTGGTTGAATTTGGTCTCGATCTCTCCAAGCAGCCAGTCGTAAGCCTCGGTGGAAAGGCGGAACTCCTCCGTCATGCGTTTGGAGCAAAGCGTGGAGCGCAGGTGGATGTTGAAGAGCAGAGTGGCGTTTTGCTGGGCCTGTCTGCTGAGTGGGTCTTCACCATTCACAATCACCAGCTTCTTACTCAGGTCCTGAAGACCTAGAGATACAAAACAACAGCCAAGGATGAATATTCGCACAGATAGACGTTAGACATTTTCAGTTTAATTCAAATCTTCAATCTACTATTAACTTCTTTTGAAACCTTTTCCCTACTGTATACTTGTATGTTTGATGTACACAGTAAGTGATCCTCTTTACTAGTGACTCCTCTAGTGGCCCCCTTCTGTGCTGCTGAGGTACTGTAATTGGGCTACTAGAGTTTTTTTTTTAAATTTTCGATTAAAAAATATACCGTACTCCTGGCAATTGTTTTGCTGATTTATACATTTTAACATCTTGCTGGAATGATCATTTCATGGTAATGAACATTTCTTAGGTTATGGGGTGTTATATTTGGGAATGGGTCCACTATACTGTTACGTTATTTATGCTTCAAGTAAGTCTTTTCCCTCTCTAGCAAAGCCAAGGGATCTGACTTGAACTGTACTTGTACTGAAAATTCCAATGACTCCCGAGGTGGATTTATGAAGCTTTAAGGCGCACCTGAGGTCAGGCCATGACCTCCTTTGCTCTAATACTAAGACAGACACTCTTCCACACGGTTCAGAAACCCTCAGCTTACCTTCGACCACTCTCAGAGGATTGAGGTCGGTTGGAGTTCGAATGTTGATGCGGAAGATCTTCTGGGCGTTCCAAATCATTCTGGCCAGGTTGCATGGCAGAACCACCTGCAGGTGAGCGGACAAAATGTGAGAATGAGTATTCTTTTTTTTCTTTTTTAGGAACTATGAAAGGGAAGAGGTGTGTGTGAAAATGTGACCATTGCACACCTTGCTGTCCCCAGTGGGGAAGATGGCTCTGAGGACATCCCTGTCCTCCTTCATCTTCTCAAACTCCCTCTCCAAAGCACTCTGCACATGGGCGTTTGTCAGGACGTCTTTTACGACATCTTCCTGCAGCATCCGCCTCAGTGCACGCTCGTTGGTGCAGTCAAACTTGAACCTAGAAGAAAAGAAAAAAAAAAAGGAAAAATTAAGCCAGTGATATAAGACTAATCACACCTCAGAAACCAGCTTCTTATTTCACACAATGCTATAAGAAACCAAGTTTAAATATCCTGACGTTGTTGTGTGACTTACTTCTTTTCAAAGGCCTTGTGTGAGGGTTTGAGCGTAGCCACGTTCTGAAACTCCACGTTCTCTCCTGCGAGGCCGTCCTCTCCATAACGCAGCTGAACCACCTGGTTGATGGAGTTACGCACCGTCCCGTCGTACTTCACCATCACAGACTCCATGGATTTGATCAGACGACGCTGGATATAACCTGGTGAGGAAGACCAGACACACCAAATTAAAACATAATCCATCAAAACTCTTCTTTTTTTTTTTTGACCTGGGTGCCTAACATGATGTCTAATTTACTTCTCCCGTCACCCTCCCTGGACTTACCAGTCTCAGCAGTCTTGACAGCTGTGTCGATGAGACCCTCTCTGCCTCCCATAGCGTGGAAGAAGAACTCTGTCGGCGTCAAACCGGCCAGGTAGGAGTTCTCCACAAAGCCTCTGCTCTCAGGGCCGTAGTCATCTTTAATGAAGTGAGGCAGCGTGCGGTGTTTGAAGCCGAAGGGGATACGTTTACCCTCCACGTTCTGCTGCCCCACCACGGCAATGACCTGAATACAGAGAGAACATGACGTCAAAGACAACACCAACACAGCATATGTCTTCAATCCATTCACAACAGTCGGATTGAGCTCTTTACCTGTGAGATGTTAATCTTTGAACCCTTGGAACCAGCCACCACCATGGACTTGAAGTTGTTGTACTCAGACAGCGACTTCTGGGCTGAGGATCCCGTTTTGTCTCGAGCATCATTGAGGATACGATTCACCTGGTTCTCAAAGGTCTGCCTCAGGGTGTTACCTGGGGTCGGCTCCAGCTCGTTGTTGTGGGCTTTCTCAATGACCTGGTTGACAAAGGAAACTTTGTCTATACACTGACTCCACTTAAAAACTGTGAAACTACGGCATAAAAATGATTCTATGAGTTTTAGGTAAGATGTTTACGATGAAGATAATGTGTGCTTACTTCTATCACATCCTGTTTGGCTTTCTTGATTGTGTTCTGAATGTCAAGGTAGGTCTTGGCGTCAGCAATGGAGTCACCGATACCAATGGAATGACCTGGAGAAAACAGCGCGAGTTCACTTGTAAATATCAAGAGAAAGAGATTCCAAAAAAACCTCAAACATTTCATGGTTGACTTTGAACGTTTTATTACCCTCGATGAGCAGCCAGTTGTTGACCACCGTCTGAATGTTGGAGTAAAAAAGCCTGGTGATGTCGTGGCCCATCTCAAGGTAGGAGATGTGGACGAGGGAGCCGGCCGACGTTCCCAGAGATTTCTTGCACAGGATTCCCATGATCAACTCGCCGTTCTCCACGATGACCTGTGAATTACGAATGAAGCATTTGGTTACTTTCATCGTCTGTGTATTTGTCTCTACATTTAAACGATGAAAGGTTAACCAGGGAATTCACCTTGGTGTCCCCGGGGGAGATGTGTTTGTAGGGGCCGCTGTCTTCATCATCAGGGTGGGTGCTGTGTGTGCGGATCACGTTAATGTGTCCAGGAATGATTAAGCTGAAGATCTGCTTCCCTGTCCACAGAGGACGTGGCTTAAGGATGGCCGGCTGAGGCACTTTCCCGTCCCATGTGGAGAGGAACATGAGGAGGTTCATCACTTCACCCTGTGGTGAAGAAAAAGGTGGGTTAAAAGTCTTTCACAGCAAGTAAAAAAAAAAAAAAAAAAAAAAAAAAAAAAGCAGCAGATTGTGATCACTGCAAAATCGACCTACCCTCTCTAAGAAGACATCTCGTTTGGTGAATTTGCGGACAGCTGTGAGTGTGTCCTGCACAATACCCATAACGGGTCTATTGGACTGGGGTGTGACGATCATACGGGGAACCATGGCCAGCTCCTGGATCTCTGCCCTCGTCTCCAGCGACTGAGGCAGGTGGAGATTCATCTCATCCCCGTCAAAGTCAGCGTTGTATGGGGTGGTTACACTGCACGGAGGCAAGAGGACAGGAGGTAAGATTTTATTTCAGACATGGATTAAATCAAGACTGTACCGGAAAATTATACAGACTGAAAGTCATCATGACGTCACGCCGCGTTTGAATTTAAGACAGCGCAATGAATTCAGAATGTAATTATTCTTAAAGGAAACTGAAGAATACACTAAATTATTGGTTTTTATTATTTCCATAAAAAGCTACCACACATTCTTAATGAAATAAATTCAGGAAGGGTCTCGTCTTGATTTAGTACCTGAGGTTGAGACGGAAAGTGGACCATGGCAGAATCCGGACTCTGTGCCCCATCATGGACATTTTATGTAGTGTAGGTTGTCTGTTGAAGATGACGATGTCTCCATCACACATGTGTCTCTCCACCTATGTAGAAAAAAAAAAAAAACAATTATAGTGAGAATAAAATATACTATGCAGTGTCATCTCAAAAAGATATACGTTTAGGTCTTGTGTTCATTTTGGGCTTGCCTTGTAGCCAATCTGCAGGTGAAGGTCGCTTGGTTTTGGGTGGAATCGCAGGTCAATTCTGTCTCCATTGTCTCGGATGATATATTTGGCTCCTGGGTACTGGCTGTTGCCTCTTCTCACGAGCTCTTGTAGTCTAGGATGGTCGTTACAAGAGAATGAGTTGACGCCATGATTTTAAAAAGGAATGGTTTCACACATCATGTGGTGTTGAACACGCACCTGTCGATGTTAAAGGGTGTGACTATTTCTGGGAAGGTCATGTTGGCTGCGATCGATCGCGGTACGCCAACTTGGTCGATTTGCAGGTTGGGGTCTGGGGTGATGACAGTTCGAGCGGAGAAGTCCACACGCTTTCCCATCAGGTTACCTCGGACTCGCCCCTCTTTCCCTTTTAGGCGCTGTTTGACTGATTTAAGAGGACGGCCGGACTTTTGCATTGCCTGTGAAAGGAGACATTAATCTTAATTTCAAAACTGTCATTATAGTTTGCAAAATTGTGGTAGAGAAAACTATGATTAAAAAAATGAAATTAGACTGTATTTCTGACTGAACCTTAGTGACTCATGTGCTTAGTAGAAATCAAACGGTATATCAGAGGCGCTGAAGAAGCGCAAAAATACCCTAGGAAGGCCAGGCAGCTCGTTGTCCACCATGGTGGCCACGTGGAATTGAAGCAGTTTGACGTCTTCAGCTATGACGTGAGCCGCAGCACCGCTCTGCTCATTTCTTCTCAGCTGGTTGTTGATTTTGACGATGTCAGCAAGTTTGTGGGTCAAATCGTCCTTTAAAACAGAAGTAAATTGGTTAGGTCAGGAACAAGGCAGTCTCACAACCACACGTTTAGTACGCGATCATATTTTGTTACCTGGTTGCGAGCAGAGCCCTGCATGACTACAGCGGGCCTGACGGCCAGCGGAGGAACGGGCAACACTGTCACAATCATCCACTCTGGCCTGGAAAACTTTGGATCCATCCCCAAAATGACGTCCTCCTCATCAGAGATGCGCTTGAAGATCTCGTGCACACGCTCAGGACTCAGGAGGATTTTCTTTTCCTGTGAATCCTCGTTAACGTGCTTCCACTCAGCAAACAGCTCCAAGCCAGAGCGTCTTATGCGCGGTTGGTAGCGCCCGCAGCCACCATGGCCCTGCGAGAGGAGCAGGAGGAAGAGTTGGAAACAGTAAATAACTTTCATTATTGCCTTGAATTTTGAGAGTGGAAAGGTTCATTAGCCATGACAAAAAAAGACCAAAAATTACCTTTTCCTTGGTAATGTCCTCCTCAGTCTCCTGCTGCTCCATTCCAAATTTGTTGTCCATCTCCTCTCCTCCTTCACAGATATTTTTTCCTTTGCACAACTCATACACATGTGTCAAACGTTTCCTTGGTTGCCCTTTAGATTTTATCAGGATGTCTTTGATCTTTGGGTTGTTCTAAAGGAAACAGAATGATTGGGAGTTTATATAAAACAGCAAAACCTCAGAACAAGACATCAGCTGAGTTGAAATGTTATGTACTGTAAGATGCTGAAAAATACTTACAGAATCCACTAATAGCTTAGAGCAAAAGAAGCAGACACATCGAAGGACCTTCATTATCTTTGATACAAAGCCAACATGGAAAACCGGCTTTGCCAGTTCTATGTGTCCAAAGTGGCCCGGACATTCTGTCATGTTGCCTGAAGTAAAAAAAAAAAAGCCACAAAATTAAGTTATAAGATAAGACAGGGACAGCGCTGACGGTCAATATATTTGAACATTTCTGATTACATGACAGCGTACCTGCACATGTCTGACATCTTCCACTTCGCTCTATGACCCCTTGTCTTGGGTCCATAAGGCCACCAAGTTTAGGACGTCCTCCTTCTGTTGTTTCGGGGTATTTGATTCCCCCTTCTGTAACGGACATCCGTTTCTAGAGAAGAAAAACATAGTTTTATATAAGTTTCATTAAAACAAAGCACTCAATGCAACATTAAGCAGCAGCATATTAAAAGTGTTTAAAATCAGTGAGTTGTCTAAATGAACATCTTAAGAATTCAGTTTTTTCTCAACCATTTCGCCATATCAGTGACAGATTCTTAATGTATTCACACCTACATCCAATATGTAGGGTGATAAATGGCATCAATAAATGTTAAATGGTTTAGATAAATCAAAGGTTGGCTGTATGTTGTAAGAAAATCATAATCATGTACTGCAATAAGAAATCCCTTTGCCATGGCATAAAAATACAAAATATTTTATTCATTAATCATTCAAACTTCATACGTCCAATCCCAAGTAAAAGAAAACATGCATGTCTGACTTTTTTTAAATACCCCTTTATTTATTTATTAGTTATGTACGTGACCAGACGAAAGCGATCGATGGCAAAAACCAAACAAGCTGTTTCATAACAATTCGCTATCATGAAACAAAATATCTACTCAATAATGGGTCTGCAGGGTACATCGCATGAATATAATGGGGGTTTAATTCATGTAACAGCATGGATCCTTTTAGACAATGTTGTGCTTAAAGTTTTTCAAACTTCCTGCTACATGCTAGTTAGCACAAGCTTCACCAGCCTGACACAGCTAGCTAGGCTAGGCTAACAGCGAGCACTTTCCGTTGTAAACAATGCCATGTCTCTGCCAAATCGATAAAACTACACACTAATTCAAGCAGCTGTAAGAGTGATATGTGATCTTTCAGGTAGATAATTAAATACCCCACTCCCCCAGAAGGAAAACCTACAAGTTCATCTGGGCTGATGATGCCGAATTGAACTCTCTTGATCGTGCGCAATGGGCATGCGCTGTCGCCGGAGGGCGGTCCGTGCATCCTGTCTATTCAAAGAGACGCGTCCTTCCTCGGCACGCCGCTTTGTGAGCAGGAACAGCCTTCAAATTGCCCCCACGATTCTGGTCAGGCCGCCAACGGTGACCGGAAAGTCTCCGAAGGCAATATCCCACGGAACTCTGCGGTCGGTTGCCTCTATAGCCTTTTAATTTATGTTTTGGTACTAAGTAAGATGGCTACCGACTGTTCCCCTCCCTTTTCCTGATCTACACCGTGGAGCGCTCTGAGCGCTTCTGAGCGTGTACTGGCTCAACGGCTGGTTATATAGACTGACTGCTGACTACGGGGTTACACACTCAAAAAGTCACGGGCTGTTTCTCTGGGAGGAGGGACATGAAGCTCTGTAGTAAAACGCTCATTGGCCATTCAAGACAGTTAAACGAACAAGTGATTGAATGGAACGTACAGCCAATCAGAGAGGACGTTTAAAATGGTAACAAATCAAAACGTAAGGTGGGCATTGATTCTATCTTAACCCATCCTGATTGGTAGTATTAAAACAGAGTAGGCGGTTCGATGTATACTTTGCATGCGCTGTTTGAATATTCAATTCTAGTGGCTTCGATTGGTCCGTTTTCTTATAAATATTGAGTAGTGTTACGGAGAGGGCCAATGGCGACCAGAAATGAACATTCTTCGAATAATTTTGACAAAACCCGCCCAGTTTCCGATGTTTGCCGAAACTGCCCGATGTGAATTTCTACCCTCAGAGCAAAAATAAAAAAAATCTCTGTCCTCCCGTTCGTCTCGCTGTAGATCAGCCTGGGCTCTAAGAAAAGAGGCTCAGGGCTGCGGCCTGTTCAGACCTTATGTTAAACCGGACTAAACAGTCGAAATACGTTATATTTTATACATGAAATACTTTAAAATGGATTATTTTTAACCTACGTTACGATGAGTCGGACTTGTCGGTTTTTTGTCATGTGGATTTTTGGGATCTCTGGGACTTTGTTTGAAGCCTCGGAGTCTCCTGCGCGGGATGGCCGACCAGGGGACCGGATTTCCCGCTCAGCGTATAGGAAACTAACGGAGAAGCCTTAAGTGTCATTTTAAACGTTTGCTGTTGACAAAGTGTTTATTATTTTTACACAGCCTTGATCCTTGCACCATTTGCATCTACGTAACCACTTAAAATGTTTTAATTGTTCGACGATTCCTTTAAAAAAATGTATTACTTGGTTGTAGGCCGCGTTTCGAAACGTCGTCGAAGTGATGATTTTGGCGCTTAAGGAACATTAAGCTGCCTTTTTATTAACTTCACCACTCACCATTTAACTTCTACTTTTAAAAAAATGTAATGTTTACAAGTCGATTACAATCATGTTTGTGAATAACAGCGTTTAAAATCTGCCTTTTAAAAGCAGAAACGTCACTGCTGGTCTGGTTAACCGTGTGTGTGTGTGTGTGTGTGTAACACTAACGACGGTAAGGTCCCTGCTGTTTACTCAATATAAACTACACTTTTCACCTTTAATGCGACTATAATGTTTAAAAAACCAGATGGTAACTACTGTTTTTAACTCAGTTCATCTCTTTGAGGAAGGTTTATACCCTGATAGCTTTAATATACGGGACAAAACAACCAGCATATACTTCACAGGAAATACAAGATAATACATATATAGTTGTTTTTGTCAACATGCTGTACTGTATGGTAAGTATTCATGGTGGTGTGTTTCTACGTCTTACCTCCTAAATGAGGCTGTTATAGGTAATGTAGTTGGACGCCATTAGCTCCAACATGGCGGTGTTTGCTTCTTGTTGTGAAAAGATGGAGTCTGGATCCCTGTGGGCTAACTTACCCGGCTTTTAAAGCTTTGCAAAATCAACAAAGAAACCGTGTAACACCTTGGTGAAATGTCTTATCAATTTCATACTTTCACTGGCATTCAAGATAAACTGTGTTCAAGCCCATTAGAAGTTAAGTCAGGATTTCAAGTGTTGACTTCTCGTCGTTGATGAAGTTGAAGCCATTTTGCTATCTACGTGCATATTCGTGTGTTATTGGAAGGATAAACATGCTGCCAAGTTAACAAGCTCTGATTATTGTTGTGTCCCCCCCCATTGTCTCGCAATATGCTCTACCTTTTTGTTTATTTAAAGTTAAAGGTATTACAGTTTAAGCATTAATCTCGTCTGAAGGGACTGAACATTACCATTAGCTTGTTACACAATAGATTTATCCTGTAAGCTCTTGTTAACGTTAGTAGTGTCCCAAGGGAAGGACACTTACAGCTTTATAAGTACACATAAGCAGAGAAGTATGCTTATCGACATTGTCCCATTCAAACACGGTTGTGGTATTTGCACATAGGTTGAAATATGTTAACATATACCCTATGTGTGCTTTCTTAAAACATGTGAAAACTGGAGGATTTGAACCACCTCATCTTTCAAGGGATCACATTGCATAATCTCCACGTTATGTGCTGTTTCTTGCGTGTAATTCTCTGAGATTCATGTCACATTGTGTTGTAATCTTAACTGCCTTTTTTGATTAAATAAATATATTCAACAAACACAATGAAATCTGTTTTTTTTTTTAAATTCAAAGCATAGCTTCGTGTCCCAGAGACTGTGTGGTTTCTATGTGCTGCTTGAACATCCCTCTTGCCAACATGTGTTTTTTGGCAGGTCGTGAAGACGAAGGCATCATTGAAGCTGAGGTTGCCACAGGGATGCCACATCTGCAGTATCCTTGTGTTATTATCAACATGATTTAAATGTTTCCTTTAATCAAATGTAAATAACTGCATGCACGCCGGTTTTCAAAACGCATAGAGGAATGTGACAGTAAATCACTTTGTTCACCATGTGCCATTCAATACCATGACTATACAAAGGATTCATTCTTGTGCAGTTGGCTCCCTCCTCTGGCTCATGTTGAGAATGTTCAGTGCTGTAAAGACATTGCACAACCACACTTTTCAATGCGGAAGTGAGTCCTGCAGTTCCTCCTCCTGCCGTCTCAGACGTGCTCCCTCTACTGCTGGAAGGAGGTCAGTGCAGACTTCAGTGTGGTAGGAAGACATTTCTAGTGTCTTAACTAAGCGTGTGATTGTATTTTAACTCTACAGATGTTGGTATGATATCAGTTGCTTTGAGTATTTCCACTTGATGCTTCTTTCCCTGAGACTCTTGCCACTTCCTGAAAGCGAACACCTTCTGCATCCAACATTTGAAAGGTCACACTTGCTTCACAAACTTTATATTAATCTATGCCAAACATGCTTGGTAATAATTACTACTAGACATTATGTGTGTTCATCGGTTGAATCGGCTCGTCCTCGTCCACCTACAAAATGAAAAATGCAGCTAGTATTAAATCAATCATATTACTTTGTGAGGAGCAATTCAGTATTAGGAGCATATTCATTTTTGACACTTAAAAGTATATTTTTCAGCAACTTCACAGTTTTTAGAGGAGGCATCAATCTCCTTTGTTATTAAATGTATTTATATATATTTTTTTTTTAATTCTAATTTGGAAAATGATATTCATACATCTAGCTGTATGTGTTGGCCTCTTTAGAGGAAGAGGTGTGGATTCATGTGTCTAGGGGGAGCTCTTGTCTGGTGTTGTCAGGGCCTGACAGTGTGTGTGTGTGTGTGTGTGTGTGTGTGTGTGACAATTTTTGTTGGATCCTACTTTTGAAGCCTTAACTATAACTTCCCTGTTGTTGTTATAGAATATACATCTTATTACATGTTTTCAGTCAGTGAGTGATTATATTTGAAGCACTAGCATCCAAAAATATATTTTTTCTTCGTTTTTTTTATAAACAGTGAAGACTCTGTTTCTGAGGACAGATATCTCTCTGTAGTAACTAAAAAAAAAAACTAACATCCTCAGGGTCATGATCAATTTCTCAAGATGACACATCACAGCTGACTGCTACGACTTTGTGTGCCTTTGAACAGTTTGTGGTGCAGATTCTGGGGGCCCATTGCAATGCAATAAATGACCAGTCCCTGTCCATCATCTCTGAATAATATGCAAAAGAAGAGCTGTATACCCTACTCTGAGTTCTTTCCGTCAAATCAGTTTAAGCTGTTTAAGCGTCATCAGAGTTTTTCATAGGCACTCACTGTTGGCTGGACATAAAAACATTAACGGCCGACCTTCTTGTTCGAATTCGGATCACAAAACTTTTTGCCGGACCTCTTCAAATTTCAGCTGACATCCTGTCCGCTAACCTCAGCATATCATTTGGCTTCTAATGGAAATCTTGAGAATCATAAACAATAGAAGATCATTTTGTCGGTTTCAAGCTGTTGTACCATATTTTGATTTAACTTAAAACTGCGTGCATACAGTATATTGCAACGACAAAATAAGAGTTGGTTTGGGGGGCTTTCTTAAAAAAGGTGGCCAATTGAAAAGTGCAAGGAGATTTGCCCAATCACAGACGTTTTGTGTTAATGGCCTGAATGCAAAGCTAGAGGATTTACAAATGTATTATATTGACAGAAAAAAATCTGCGTATAAGGCTGTATTTCCTCTTTGGTTATGGACCAGGATGTTGTTTTGTTATAGAAACGGGTGACGCAGGGTCAGAGGCATGCTCTCTCTGAGAGCCCTTTGGAACAGACCGGCCCATTTCTGTCTGCAGGAGAATGTCCTGTTCTTTGGGTGTTTGTTTTGGCTGATGTCAGCCCCTGCCAAGCGTCTTCATCTTTCTTTTATCCTTTCTTTTATTGTCCACACATCCTTTCAGACCTTCCAAATTCTCGTCTCCTCTCGTCTACACAGGATTCTTTGTAGGCAGCTCATTTGTGGAGAGCAGACTGAAGTGAGAATGTTAAGTCAGCTAGTATTTGACTCAGACGATACACCGGGAGTTTTGCAGGAGATCTGCGCTTTGTTAAGGTTTCTTTCAGCCTCTTCCTGGAACTATCTGGGTGCTAAATTAATTGCTCTTGATCCCACCTCGCTTTGCAATCGGCTTAGTGCTAATCTGGGGTTCTCACAGTGCAGCCAAGTCTCGTCCAGGCGATCCCGCTGCACTGAGATGTCCACTGCTCTCTTCTTCCAAGGTTCTGCCCCCCCCCTGGCGCAGGCCTTCACACTCCGCTTTGCCACACAACAAACTTTTCTGCTATCATTCTCCCATCAACTTCAATGTTTTTTTTTTTTTTTAATTCTACGTTGTTTCTTGCTCTGTCCAGCTCTTTTACTCCCTCACAGTTTCCTTACTGAGTGTCCAAATACATTCAAACCTTTTTTTTTTTTTTTTTTTTTTTTTTTTTTTATAAATATCTTGGCAGAATCACTTCTCATCTTTCCCACTATGCTGCAATACTTTACTACCTCTCTGTCTGTCACACTTAGCCTCAGAGGTGTCCTCATGACGCCTTCTGCCTCTTCTGGCTGCAACATTCGTCCAGCCTCTTTTCCTCTTTCCTTACTTTTCTTTCATTAGTTTCTCTGCTGTGTTGCTGATTTGTGTCTTTTGGCATTATGCCATTGTGTCCAACCATCTGCTACCCTTTCTTCTCCCTTCTTGCTGCTGTCCTTTTTTGTTTTCTTCTAATGTTATTGCACTTATAAGGGGATTTATTCATTTATTTTTGACCAGAATAGGGTTATCTCATGTCGCTTAAAAAACATGGGTTGTGTTGTTCTTTTTTCTGTCTCTGCATGCTAGATTATCTCGGCTCCGCGTCTTTCTGAGCGGTTCTGATGAAAGTGTCTGTGTGCTATTTAAAGAGGCGCGCCGAGACGCTGGGTTGTTTACAGTGCCCTGAAAATACAAGCTGTCTAGAAACAGGAAGTACCATCGCCCCGAAGCGCAGCAGCAGCACACAGTCTCGGCTAACATGCAGCCACTTCCTCCTCCTCCTCCTCCTCCTCCTCACGGCTGAACAGAGGCTCCAGCAAAACAACCCTCACGCTTATCAGAGAATTATGCACCCTCCCCTCCGCTGCTGAATGGCGTACATACACAGCAGGCTTTTCACCCCTCCACCATGTCCTATCCTCGCTTTCTCCCTATTCTCTTATGCCTACAGCCCCCCCCCCCCCCCCCTTCAGACTGTCTCTCTTTGCCAGTACAGCATGCCTGAGTAGCTGCCTGGAGATGAAGGAGCTAATTAATTTGATTTAGCCATCCTCTCTCTCTCTCTCTCTCTCTGGCAGTGGAAAAACCAGCCGTCCGTCCCCCCCTCCCTCCTCTGCACCGTATCAGGCACCCCTCCCAGATGATTTTCCACCTATCCTTTCCAGTCTCCTTTGGCAACGTCCACACTCCGAACCCTCTCTTCCTCCACTCCTTTGCTTTTTTTTTTTTTTCTCTTCCTGTTACACAACCGTATTTTGCCAGGAGTTTTATTACGTATCAAACGATCATAAATTGTACGCCCCGCACTCATCGTACTTCTTGTCTTTTGAGCATTTCATCTTCCGCGTGTGCCCAGGGATGGGTTGTGTGACTCAGCAGTGTTTCCCTGCTCACCAAACACGCCTGTTATAGCTCCACTGCATCTGCCTTCAGGGTTTGAAACAGACAATTCAGACTTGGTGCGACAAAAATTCATTTGGTTATTTGATACTCTAATGGATCCGCCCCATTGACGCTACTGGACAAGTCGAACAAAACTGTATACCTGTCTTACATAATGTTTCAATGTAACTCTATGAACCCTTTCTGTTCTCTCATCTTCTCATATAAGACATACTCGGCACATTTCAGCATGCAGGTTATGGAAATCTGCACAAGACGGTCTGTCTGTAATGTGTGTTCTTCTGTCCTTTGGCGATGTCTCACAGGCGAGGGGAGGCGCTTAGTCGAACTCAATAACCCCCTCGACTGAAACCAAAACATAAGTTCAGCTCTAACAGTCAGAGCTTAGTTTAGTTTATTTAAAAGGCCACATTGATTAGCATATACCCTGACCTATTATTCATTGCACAAATGATCAAATTTGTATCAGTAATCCCTGGTAGGTGTCCTTACCAACACCTGAGAACCCCTGAGGTGTTTCAGTATGAAAGCAAAACTTGAGATTTTCATCTGTGTTGTTGATTTACATAGAAATACTGTAAAATAAAAACAGGTTCCTTCTATATTGTTGTGTTTGAGAAACAGAGATCCCTTAAGATAAAGAAGACACATCTTAGGATACATTAAAATCACATATTTGCACATGGATGTAACTGTTGAAATTACCTAAAGTAATTTGTATTTATAGTGTCTAATTAACAGATAGTAAATAGTCACTGTGCAATAAATAGTTCAAGCCTGAAAGATGTTCTCGACCACCAGATTGGAAGTTTTCTCTCTGCTTCAGTACAGAGCGCAGGAGTTCACGTGTTTTTAAAATGAGGAAGGATGCCACGTCAGAACTGTTAAGAGTTCATTTTGCTGGTCAGGCTGACCCATCCTGTGAAGAATCCAGAAAAGGTTATGACAGTTTACTGAGAAATAACAGCTTGGATTTTCAAAATAATTGATATAAAAAATTCATATTTCCCATACATTTGACCCATGATTAAACACTGCATCCTCGCAGGAGCACCGGATAGGATCACCAGACTAGATAAATAGATAAGACTGAGACTTTTAAAGACTCCTACTAAATTCACATCATGGCTCATGTGGAAATGATTACACTGTATTGTTTCTATTATTTCAGATAAAAATGATTCATATGAGGGGGGTATCATTTTATTATTGCATGTCTTTTGAAAACATCTCTGCACAGATATATGTCTAAGTAGATATGTTATAAAGTGATATATTTACTGGTTTTAAAGGCGGCAAGTTCACTGTTACCGATTGGAGGCTGATATAGTTGTGAAAGTGTTGTTCAGCTTGAATGAAACTGGACAGTAATGCCTTTCAGAGCTGCTTTAAAAAAGAAAAAGAAAAAGAATGATACATCAGTTTTACGTTATCAACCAATCACTGTGCAGATGTCTCCAAAACAGTCCTGATAGTATTGTAAACTATGGAGGGGGGGAAAGGTTTCATTGAAGTATGTCATTTCAATATCATTCAAAGCATGAAATGTTCTTTGATGTCCTTAAGCAGATGTCCTCCAGCAGATGTTTCAATGAGCTGCCCTCATTTCTTTTAAAGGCAGGTAACTTTGCATGTCGTCTGCATAAAGGTGGTAGAATTTCCATTGTGTGCGCAGCCTGTATGATTTGTTTACTTACCTACAACATCCTGTTTTTGTGTTTTATATCTATCAAAGGTGTTGCTTTGCAGTAGCATGTAGTGCGCTTTAGAAAGAACTATTTATATGCCTTGTGCAATGAGAGCTCTTCATATGGGAGCTGTTTTGTGTTCAGATGTTCTGCGCTGTGTTGTTGGATCGTTGCCCTAACATTTGTTTTTATAAACAGCTGAGAAGTGTTAGCTAAGGACGTGCTGGAGCTCGCTCAGTGTTCCCTATTTCGAGGAAGGTTTCATAAAGTTGCTCTCCACACTGCCCCTGTGTCTGTAAGACAATACTGAGGGCTAAAACACCCTTTTACACGGCTGTGCATGTGTGACGACTTATATAAACATTTGCCATGCTTGTCTGTACAAGTAACTCGCAGAGAGATTTCGTGCGCTGTGGTTTCATTTTACCTCTTTGTGCTCACATTTCTGTGCACAGGCCACAGACACCGGAGTGCTGCGTCGTCCTCGTAAAGCTGCTGCTTCCTCTTTAAGAAAACCACTGTCATTTGAACTCCGAGCGCCGATTGACTTCCCACTTTGATCTCAGTCCAAGTCAGCTGGAGAGCAGGTTAGTCATCCCTTCTTTGAGATCACAGAGGATGTTTACTTACCCTTGAGCATGCCCCAGGACATATTCACACACATGTAATATTGAGTAATCATATGCACTGAAGACAAAACCTTGTTATACAAAGAGTTGACTCAAGTAACTGTCGTCATCATAAAAAAAAAAAAAAAAAAAAAAAAACATAATAATTCAGGGATCTTTTCACCAAATTAAAGCCAAACTGAAGATTTCATAATTAATAAATACATAGATGTGATACAATCTAAAAAGCCTGACTGAAGGCGTGACAGCTTTTTTTTGGGGGGGGGGGGGGGATCTGATGGGGAGGTTGAACTCAGTGAAGTCCTTTCCATTGAAGTAATAAAATGATTATTGCACTTGTGTTTCTGGAATAAAAAAACCATCTCGTGGTTCAATGTGGTGCCACTGTACGCTGAATTATGACAAAAACCCTTACTTTTAAATAGATGTTGTCTCTGTTAAAATGTCTTGTATGTCTATAATCGATATGCACAGAGTATTATAATCAGACACTGCAACTTCCACTGTGCTCTCAGAGCTCTGAGCTTAGATACTCTCCTCTATAATAGATGTGTTGCAACTGCACATAACTGTTGTCAACTGTTGCTGCCCTTCTCAGTCTGCAGATTAGTTTCACTTTACACCCATCGTGTGTCTGCATGTGTCCTTATATGCACGCATTACAGGCAACAAGCTGTCGAGGACGGCGGTTATCAAATGGTGAAGTGTGTTGACGCTATTTTAAAGTTTAGATTTTCATGGATTGGTCCGGACTGCTCCACGGCCACATCGTGTCATTTGCAAAGAAGTTCAATTTAATGACATTAAGGCTTTCAAATTACCTGCAGGCCGAGCCATGAGTCTAATAATGGCACAAACAAACTTCAATGTTCCCATGAACTTGCTGAGGTGACATCAAAGAGGACAGCTTTAGTCACCACCTGTTACTGCAGCATTCATGCCCTTGAAATAATAATAATAAAAAAAAGATGAAGGAATATGTTTTAGCTTGAATGTTGATAATCACCCCATGAAGGCCTCAGTCTGGATTGAACACTGATCTTCAGACTCAGTTGCTCTTTTTCAGTTTCTTCGGTTAACCGTTGAAAGCTTCTGTTAGCAAACGGTTAACATTTTCCACCAAGATGGCCCCCTCAGATTCTCCATCTTTTTGCGTATTCAGATGCGTGCGTCCCTCAGTAGGACCCGCTTTGAAAGCTATGATCACTTTTTGCCAGACATCCATGAACGGGACCGCTGGACAACAGGGCCTCTGAATACAGAGCCGGAGCCACGGGACAATGCCAGCACACATGTGTGGACTGAGCTGCCACACTCCTGGACCACATGCTCACACGTGCGCGCACACACGCACACACACACACACACACACACACACACACGCACACACACAAAATCTCTATTGTCTTTGCCAACTCGCAATCTGCTTCACAAACACCCTCCTTCTCTTTCTTTTGCTTCGTCTTTTCACACAGGCATTATGTTTCCTCGAGATTTAATTTTACTGTCCTGTCCTGAATCGACTCACAACTGCTGTCATGCGTCTCGTCCAAACACACCCAGCATGCTTTGAAAACGTGCGGGAGTGCATGAGAAAGGACGGGGGGGGGGGGAGGGGGGGGAAGAAGAAGAAGAAGAAGAAAAAAAGTTTGCCGAACTCCAAGAGCCAGAGAGGTCACAGGAACAACACCCAATCCCAGAGCAGTTCCCATGGAGACAAGTGTGGCAGTGTACAATGAGAGTGGGAGAGAGTGATGAAAGAGGGAGAGAGGGAAAGGGCAGGGGAAGAGTAGGAGGAGGGTTGGTTGTTGGCGTCAAGGTTCAGTTGGTGGGGAATTGGGGGGGGGGGGGTAGCAGCTCCTTTGAAAAGGACAGTGGGAAGTATGATGGTGTTGTTGTTGCAAAACAGATCTGGAACATCCTTCAACCCCTCCACTCATTATTTGGCCGTCCTGCCCCAGCTGATAAAGCCGAGCGGCTCATCTGCGATGGACAGATATGTGGATTTTCCTCTGAATGCAGTTTCTGAGAGCGACCATAACGAAGAGAGTTGTTGTTGTTAAGCATTCTGCAGGGTTACGGTTGATTAAGGAGGGATTTCCGACTGCAGGTCTTGATGGCGCTACAGTGGCGCCATTAATTAGGAGTGTGGATATCAGCGTTTTGCTTAAAAACAAAACAGCCCTTGTCACCGTTACTTCAAGTCTAGCCACATGTTTTAGACACAGACACACACTGAGCTGAAAGCTTGTTAATAATCAGGAGCAGCATTGCTACTGATAGCACTTGAACCCTTTTAGATGATGGCATGGACAATCCAAAAGCCTCCCTGCCCCGGTGTCTGTTCTCATCTGTCCACCTTTGACCCCTTTTTCTTTTCTTTTTTTTTCTTTTTTTTTTAAAGAGGTGCTCAACCAAACAAAGACCACTTTACTTTTCACGAGTAGCCATTGGAAACATTCAAATCATGTTTCGAGGAAACATCCAAAGTTGGTGGCGATACGATTGTGTTCTGGTTACAATCGTGGCGAGGGCTGTTTTAGAGCAACACAGAGCAGTCAGATGTTCGGCCTGTTTCCCATCATTTCAGACACATTTCAAACACCAAACAATATGCTAATGTATTAGCATGCAAGATCGTGTGATGTGAACGTTAAGAGTCTTGCAATGTGTTTACAAAATGGCGTTTTTGTAAAATGGGCCCCTGGCTCAACTTTTTCCTGACACAAATAATTCTTTTGAAGTTGCCAAGACGGAGGATCGATTAACGACACGTTCTACATTTCTGAAATCTTTTGAAGTAACCCTCGGTGCGGTGTTTTTTTTTTTTGTTGCCCTCGTGCCAACGGACACATTGCTTGGACAAACTGTCCTGGATCGTGTTTAATTAGTTTCACCTGTACCTGAAGGAAAACGCCCCTACAAACAGAGCTTGTTGCTTTGTTTTCACACAGTGCTATTTTGGGCTGAATGCCCTTCAGGGTTGGAAACTTAGAAGTGGAGGATTCAGATGTGGGCATAGAATGCCAGCTAGGAAGAGGCAAATGTAAGACGCTATAGTGTTGCACCAATGGGAAACGTTAGGGAGCAGTTATCGTGACCTATATTTGGCACTATAGGTCAGGGTGTCTCCGTTTCTGCCGCATTGATTCTGACCATTCTTTTACTCAAAAGTCCTTGAACTTTATGGAAATGAAGCGCTTAAGGATTGGAGTATCACTTTAATGCCTCCATTTTTTTCCACAACTTCACTTGTTTCACAGAGTGCTCCTCTCCGCCATTTGACTACCACCAGTTTTCCCTCTCTCTTTCTCACTTTTCCTGCAGTCTCTCTTGCCCTCTCTCCACTCACTCCCTGTCTGTGTGTCTGTCTGTCTGTCCTTGTGCCCAGGTTTTTTGAGTTGGCGTGGTTCCTGTTTGTTTTCAGCCATTTTGGGGACTTGCAGTGCTCGTAACAAACTGCTTAAATGGCGTCCTCTTGCTTGCTTGCTCTCTCACTCTGTCTCCCTCTGCCTCTCCCTCCCTCTCCCTATCGCCGGGCTTTGTGTATATAAAGTAGTGTGTGTGTGTGTGTGTGTGTGTGTGTGTGTGTGTGTGTGTGTGTGTGTGTGTGTGTGTGTGTGTGTGTGCATGTGTGTAGTGTGAGGAAACAACACTTCCAAATAAAAAGAAGATTGGATTTTGTCGGAAAGGCTTGGTTTGGGGTGTACAGAGAGGGGGGATTCACTTGCAGGAAAAGCGACCAAAATCAAGAATTGTCGGTCAGAGGCAAAAAGTGTAGAGAGAGAGAGAGGAGAGAGAAAGCAAAAAAAAAAAAAAGGGGGAGTGAGTGAGAGAGCGAGCAAGTTCGAGTGTGAGAATCGCTCCTGCCCTCTGTCTTCACACACTGCTGCTTGTATGTGTGTGCGCACCGCCTCTCCCTGTGCTCTCTCTCTCTCTCTCTCTCTCTCTCTCTCTCTCGCTCTCTCTCTTTTGCTCTCTCTCATACACACTCAGACGTGCGCATACACAGACCAAGGGAGAGAGAGAGAGGGAGAGGGAGAGAGGGAGTGTGAGGGGAGAGAACACATCGCAGCAGAGATGCAGCAGGAGGTTTTCCGAGGTACGTTCTCTTGTATGCTTGCCTTCCTGAGAGACAGCCAGAGAGAAAAAGAGAGGAAGAGAGGCTGAATTCTGTTGTTTTCCTGCTTGTTTTTTTTCTGCTTCACTCGGCTGCTGTGGCGGTGCTTGCTCTGCGCGTGAAGAGGAGGAAAAGGTTTTTATTTTACTGTGCGTGTGTTGGGGCGTGAGCAGCGGTGGGTGTGCATATTTATGCAGCGTGTTTGTGGAAGCGTATTTATGTGTGTCTGTGCAAGTACTGTCTGTGTGTGTGTGTTGTGTGTGCGTGTGTGTGTTTGTGTGTGTGTGTGTGTGTGTGCGTGTGTGTGTGTTTGCCAGTAAAAGGCCTCGTCTCCCTCATCCTCCCCTCTGTTGCTGGCGCACCACGCAGTTCTTTTTCAAGAGCGATGACTCGTTTTGAGATTGTGATGAAACTTTTAATTTATCTAAGCCTCCTGCTTCTCTTTGGTTCACCGCAGACGGGTGGGGGTGTGTGGGGGGGGGGGGGTGTGGGGGGGTAGGTCAGCACATGTCAGAACAGATGTTAGCTTTGTTGATGGGGTCTTAACATGGTGGGCCCAGTCCCCCATACTGCCCATGATCTAACCACCAGCGTGAGATGAAGTGTTCTAGAAAAAAAAAAAAAAAAAAAAAAAAAACTGGCATGTAGGCGACAGTAAACATCTCCAGTTCCACCGACCGGTTCTGTCTTTTTTATTTCGGTTTTCGGGCCGCCCCGTTTATCCTCCATTTTCCCAGCCTGTTGTTTTGCAGGAGGTTGTCTTCTTGTAGAGCAGCAGAGGGCATATTCATGTCACAAACACGGTTGTTGCTGCCCCTAACCTTGCTCTTTTTTTCCAAAACAACAGAGCATCTGCTGTCAACTACTTCGCATTCCTGGTTTTCATGGATGCCAAGCCAAGCCCCCTGTGCTCAATGTATGGAACATATGATCCGCACTGCCAGAGGAGTAGAGGTCATAGGTCAGATAATAGGAAGTGTTGTTCCTCGCTGTGGTTTTACTTAGATGTTGTCACAGTGGCGGCGACTTTTTTTTTTTACTTTCTGTCATTTTTCCTTGGGTTATTCGTTCTGGGCTGTTTTTGCCTTTAGGCCTTATTCCGCCACGACATTAAAGGGCAAACATGCAAGACTTGTGAGCTGTAAGATCAAGCTGGTAGGCTTTGTTTGTTTTCATGTCACAAACATAAAGGTTGCGGACGCATTTAGGAAACTGGTGCAGCACTTCATCTTTTCGAGCCTGCAATGTACTTTCAGTTCACGGTCAGCGCTCTGGCTCAGCCTTTGCTAATGCTCCAACGTTTCTTGGTTTATTTGAGACCGACAGCCATAATGGGACTTACACCCCCCTCCCCTTAATAGGGACTCTGTGTGAAATTGAAAATGATTTTGGGGAAATGACTTCAAAAAGGTCACCGGTGTAGTGTTACTGCTCTCCAGGGTAACTTTCTTGGCCTTACTGTTTCCTTATGCCTCCCCAAGACTCTGTTGCAGCGAGCAGAATTATGGGAATTACCTGCTGTGCTGAGGGATAACAGAGCGTGGAGAGTGTGCCGTTTTAGACGTGGGTAGGTCCGCTGGTGCGTGGAGCGGCAATGCGAAAAACACCACGATACGACAGTTTACACGTTGGGGGGGGGGGGGGGGTGATGAAGGGGCATCTAGTCAGTCATGCTGAGGGGGGATCTAAAAGACGAGGAAACCACAAAATGTGAACATAACAGAGACATGTTTGAAGTTACAGCTTCCTCCCCCTCACACCACCACAGCCGCCACTACCACCTCGACTACTCAACTGTTCCCCCGACCCATACCAGCTTCCCTTACCTCCTCCCTCCTTCCTTCCCTCTCTCCATCCCATCTGGCTGGCTCCACCATGCTCTCTTGGCCGGGGGTTGTGGAGAGTTCAGTAGCTGTTCCTGCTAACGATGTTCCCCCACCCACCCACCCACCCACACCCTTATGAGCACACATACACCCTTTTCTTCACAGATCAACTGCTGCTCCAATAGCTGGGCCCCTCTGGCTGCCCCTCACTGGGGAGAAAGCCCAACCGACACCTTCCTCTTCCCTCATGCTCTTTGCCGCTGGCTCACCGGCTGGAACACCGAGGCCCCCCACATTCTGCCTCGCAGACACTCCCCTTAACCTCCTTACCCACACACAAACTCAAAAACACACACATTGACAGGATGACAGCAAATCACTGCTAAATATATAGTTAAAGAGTTTTCCTGGTTTATCCCATTTTTAGTTCTTATTTTCTTAAATTTGACCGTCCCTTCCTTTCTGTAAGATTAACATTGAACTCAACAATCCGCTGCTCAGTTCTGTGAACGCAAAGACATTTTTAAAAGAGGGAAGAAGAGATTCCAAAATTGCAGACTGACTTCTTGGTTTCGATTGGATCAGCAGTACATAAGGGGCCGGTATATTCCTTCAGGTTACCTTTGTGTTGTGCATGAGTTTTCCTTTTCTTGTCAACATTTTTAATGGGGTCACTGTCAGTTTTAAGGCCAAAATAACGGGATTTTGATCATCTCTAAACTGCCGGCTTACCGGACATCCCGCTTCCCATTGCCCTTGCTCCATCGTGTTATGCCTGGTTGACCTCGCTGTGTTCTTTAATCTCAGCTTTTACTCTAGCAGGCCCAATGACCTCTTAAACTATAAAAAGAAGAAACAACTGTTACTCATCAGGAATTCTTCTCTATTTTTGAGTTTGCTGTTTTTGAGTTTAGAGATGACTTCACCATTTCAGCGGTGTGTTATTTAAGAAGTTTTAGAGAGGCCTAGAAAAAAAGTTGTTTACATTTATAGTAAAATACAAAAAAAGTATAAAAATGTTTGAATCTTCAGTTCGAGTGTGGGGTTTTGGTTCGTTCTTTTCCCTTGTTGTGCCATCTAATTGCAATGTGAACACGCATCCAAAAACAATCAATAAAAATAATTTTGAAAGTTAAAAAAATAAATAATTGTAGCGTAATTGAATTATTAAGATGTTATATCTTTACTTAACCTCGGATTTAAGAAGGGGCACCACTTCCTGTTAAAGGAAGAAAATAACTTTAATCGTATAAGTTAATTAATTAATCAGTCAGTTTCATATCTTGAAAGAAGTAAGTTCTGGAAATGTTAAACAAGAAAACACACAGACAAAGTCCTGAATTTTATGTGTAAAATTCAATATAAAAAGGGGTAAACAATAATGTATAGATGAAATAGATAAAGAATATGATTATTATGATCAGGATAACGCAAATATAATGTATGGTGACATTATATATTTAGTAATGAGATAAGACGCGGTATTGTTTGAATGACTTGAAAATGGTCAAAAAGAAAAAGTTGATAAAGGAATTTTGGGATTCTATTTGGATTTAAAGGAGAGCTCTGAATAGACACGACTCAAGACTCAATCTTCCAACACCCCTTGCAACCAGCAGTCTTACTGTGAGATGTGTTTAATTAAACTCCTCCGGCTGGTCCCGCGTTTCAGTCTCTGGCAAGCGGTTCTTTTCAGGCCCAGAGAGGTCCACGGGCCAGATTAGATGCCTTGACACCTTGGTCGGAGTATGCAGCTGGGATGGAGATTGTACGTTGGTTAAAGCTGTCGTCTCAGAAGCTCCAAGAGGATCCAACAGGAAAAAAATTATTAAAGAGTCTTTTGATACGTCGATTTCCAATTCAGATTAACCAGATGGCCATCTTCATGAATCCAAACTAAGGAATTGGCGTTCAAAATTGAAGAGCAAAGACTCTGGAGAAGAAAGTTCAAAAACCTTTGCTTGAGCCAGAAAGAATTGACGGCACAAACTTAAAAGAAATGATTCGGACCGAAGTCCGAAGAGAAGAGAGCAAGAGCTGAAGCTCTAAACTTCACAAACCAAAAACTAAGAAGAACCCAAAGATCTGAGCTCAGTGTGAACTTTTATCTGCTGGCTGAGAGGAGGCTGGTCTGCAGGCAAAGAGGGGTGCCGCCCACAGGTGACTACCATTCTGACCGGAGGACAATTGTTTAAACTAAACCGAGTTTACTCAATAAGATTAAGAATAAGAATCTAAACATATATACGTCACCATACATTCATTTCGATATTATTTCTATCAGATCCACGTTGATGTAGGTTCATGTCATATATTTAGACAAACATCTCTTTCGGATTCATGCTGAGATGAAAATCACACCATCTGGGAACATCCTCAGTTAATCCCAGCCTGTAGGTGAACAAAAACATGTTATACAGTCAGCATTCTTAATAAGACATATTAATAAATTAGGAAAAGAAATTGGTGTCTTTAAATAACACCTTCTATAGCTAATATCGAAGAGTGAACACGTCTAAATGTATAATAGCACTCCACATCAAATTCCTATTAAACATAATATAACTCTTATTGCTGTTCTGAAGATCAGATTTTGAGTTTAAAAAGATGATTATGATGCATTCAATGTGACAATTACAAATATCTAGATGAAGAAAGACATAAATGTTCATTTGATGCAGAATTCAACGCAGTCCTTCAACAGATGGTAAATTTTACGACTGGTTTCGGTCACAGTTCATGTCTTTTGGGTCAATTCGTAGATAGCAGAGTGTTCTGGTTCTGCTCGGTTGTTTATTCCAGGTGTTGCAAAAGTTCATAATATCCTGTCTGAGAGGGAGACTTAAGTCATTGATCAGTTCCTTTGTTCCTTGGTAAAAGTAATGTTAATCCACAGTCCTGAGTCCTGCAGGAAGAGAGGTTGTAAACGTGTCTGCTGATAACGGCTACATAATAATAAAAAATGTTTGAATCTCAAGTTTAAGAATCATTGAACCACATGGCTTTGAAGAGTTTAGTTTTTGATGTTCATAATTTCACAGATGTTTGAATAGATTTTAGAGGGATGTGGGAAAAAGAAAAGAAAACAACTAATTCAATCTTAGCAGTGTTTTATCTTTCAGCACAAGTCCCACATTCAGTGTGGATTAACAGATTGCCTAACGGCTGGTTCAAGGCCTTCTGCTGGCGTACTAGCCAAACTCTTCTGCCGTCCTGCCTTATGTTATGCAAGGCCACTTTAGCACTAATGCTCCTCGTGACTGATTTTCCGTTTGATAGTTAGTGGCTTCAAACTAACGGTTTCCAAGGACATAAAGTCATTCATGTTTTTCAGAAAGGAGTGGCAAAATATCTCAGAGTCAAACTGTAAAAGTTCTGTTGTTTTTGAATCGGCCCCAAAATGTTAGCAGTTAGGTTTGAGTTTAAAGTCGAACGTGGGAGACTTATTTACAAGTTTTTAATGATTTCAAAAGCAATGTAAAGATTGAAGTTCCAATGAACAAACATTATTTGCCTTAAATTTGTACAGTGATATGGACTTAAATTCAAAAAGAGCATGGCTTAAAGTATGCTTCTTTCCCCTCTGCCTGTCAGTGAAGGGGCCTTTGCCACAATCTCAAAGCCAATGTCTGTGTTATGATGTGCATTATGTTTACGTAAGTCAACTTTGCAATTTGTCCTGCACCAGCTGAGAACCTGTTCATGCTTTGCGGTTTTGTAGTGCCACAAGCATAAATAGAGGAACACAGGCTGAACAACTTGTTTGTTTGCACAGAACATCCTGTTGCAGAGAGGTGTGGAAAATGAGTTTATTTTGATTCTTCTTCGGGGTCCTTGACACATTTATTTTTTTGAGTGTGCCTATGATTTACATAAGACGAGATGTGCGTTTTTATGTGCAGCCACTGACGTGCACTAGTGAGAAGGGTCTTTCTGCGTGTTACATGCATTTGTGAATGCAGTTCTGTGTGTCTTCGTGAATCAAGCACATTGAAAGCATGTTTAAAGCTGTCTGTCAAAGTCAGACAGCGTGTCGTGCCTGCTCTGCTTGTGCAGCGGCTGCATGCGTCACAGGGAGATAAAGAAAAGAGCGAGGGGGCGTCATACGCATTTTTCTGTCTATGGCGAGAGCATCAGATGAGGTGGTGAAATTTTTAGCCTAAGCGCTTTCTCAGTGTGTCCACCCACTTGTAGCATGCTGCCGCTTCCCATAAGGGATTTCCTGCACATCGTCTATTGCTCTGCAAATGTGGCTGACAATGAAGGCCTGATTTAATACGGGGCTTAGATATACATCAAGCCTGTGGAGACAGAATTGTGCATCATTGGACAACCATGAATTGGTTGGAGGTGCAACAAAAATCATGTGCCACTGCTTGCACTAAGTACCAGTACGTCATCAGGAAAGCGGCCTGTTTCCATTTGTGTTGATAATACTTCAATCCACCTGTACCCTCTGTTTCACTGCAGAGTTGCACTCAGTTTCACCTTTTGGTTTTAAATGTCATTCACAAATTGGCCAATCCGTGTCAAAGTTCTTTGTTTTTATCCGTCTGTCCAGCCTGTTGGCACTTCTGAGTGTATGTACAGTGCTGTTTACATGTTTGTTTGTGTGAGTGCATGATTATATGTTTCTGGTGTTGTGTGTGGCAGTGTTTGTCCTGGCCTCTGTCTGTCATAGTGCAGTTTTTTTTTTTTCTGACAGTTCCGGTTCACCCCCCCGAACTCCTCGCCCCTTGTCTTCTCTCCTTCTCTGTCTCTTGCTCTCTCCCTCTAACCCTCAGTTTCTTCCTCTCTCCCTTTTTCTATCACCCTTCCACTCTCCCTCATCCTCACCCTCTCCCTCCTCTTCCCTCTGCAATAACAGTGCTGACCTAGTTTCTGCCTGTTCAGGGCTGCCTGTGGAATTTTACAGCGGCCTGCCTTCCTGGCTGCTTTGCGGCTTGAAAACGCAGGCAGAAAAGCATGACTGAGGGTTTTTGCTGCTGGTCGCATCATAATGGCCTTAGACTGTCTCTGTTCTTCTCGTAAATCCACGGCCCAAAACAAATGGACCCATTTTAAACAAGAACTAACAGCATGTTGCTTATAACATGTGAATCTGCAGTTGTCTTATGTATAGAGAAATTGCAGCAGGACTGCAACAACCACCATGGCAGTCAAATTAGAATGGAAATGAGAATAGCCTGTCGCTCATCTCCTACAGCTTAGCTGAGATTGTACCGGATGCAGAGGGCGGAAAAACACCCCTTCTCTGTGCACATGCATGCTATCTCACTCTCTTCTCCTCTTCCCCTCTTTTCTACCCTGCTGGCTTTGCCTTCACAAATAAATGGTTAGAGTCATGCCTGGCTAATACTGCCAGGAATGGCTAACGAGGTTTCTGCTCAAGTAGCCAGACAGTTAGACTATTTTTTTATGTGCGTTTGGGCCATAGATCAAAGTCAACTCTCTGTTATCAGAAAATCTTGGTTAAGTCTGAAAGTTTCTCCAATTTTGCATTTTGCATTTTGTCACTGCAGAGGGATGGATCAATGGAATGCCTTTCTAAAACTTTGGTTATGGCATGCTGAAATCTAAACCAGCACTTCTGCAGATTCATTCCTTCCTCTCACCCTCTCCCTCCGCTCACTCACCAGTCCTGGCTGAGCTGTTGGAGTTCAGCATTGCTGGGGCATTTCGTTTTCTTTTCCGTTTCTCAACAGTGTTCCACAAGTAAAGCTTTGAGTGTAATGTTTATTATTTGCTTTGTGTCAATGTGAAAAAAAGTTTTTGTTACATTTGTCCTAGGCTCTTACTAATGCTTGTACGTTCTGTCTGATTTCTCTTTCAGATTTTGAGGGCTGGTCATGGTGTCCGGTGAGAAGGTATGGGACCCCCTCCATACGGGCCTTATTCAGTCACAACTGAGTGATCGACGCCTGGCTGCAGGGCTAACTCCCCTCTGCAACCCCACAAAAACTGCAAATACTGAATCCACGTGGCACCAGAGTGGGCCGTTGCCTTTGTCTTTGCCACCACTGTCATTGGTGTCTGTAGACTCCGGTTACCCACTTCAAGTCTCCTTACCATCGCCCTCACCTCTTAATATATGCGGCTCAAGCAAGATTGAAGGGCTACACAAACCAGTCGACAGTCTAAGGAGTCTTTCTAAGCCTGACGAAGAGGAGGAGGAAGCTGAGCAGCTGGAGATGAAGGGTAAAAGGCATGGAGGCAGGGGAGAGGCCATGATAGAGGACCGGCTGGAGGACATGGCTGATGGACCTAAAAATGCAAAAATCACCTTAAGCTTCCCACTCAGTGCCGCCCCCCTTCCAGCCTCTCTGACATCTTCAGCCCACTGTCGTAGCTCTTCCTCGTCCTCCCCTTCACCCCATCGAAGAAGGCCATCCTCCAAGAGCTCAGATGAGGGGTCCCTCTGGAAACTGGATGCTACCATGGATGTAAAACACAGACCTTTTAAGCCCCAGAGGCATGATAGATCTCCGTCCTCTTCCCCATCCTCGTCCTCGTCTCCCATGATCGCCCATGCACCTATGAGGAAGGACATAAAGTCTCCTCCTCCTCTCAAGTGCTCCAAACTCAATCCGGATACTCAGTTTCATAGGTCGCCCCCAAGATCTTCCAGTGGGTCTTTAGGTGGCTGTTATGGTGGCGATGGATGGGATGAAAGGCACGGGTTGGCCAATGGCACGGCCTCTCCTTCTCGAACAGCTCAGATCCTCTTCGGTCTGGGCACATCAGCCTATCAGAGAGCAGGGGACACAGAGAGGAGAGAGAAAGTACCAGGAAGACCAGCTGGCAAAGTGGGGAGCCCTCATGTTCCAAGTCTTCACCCACCCACCCTGCACCTCCCTCCTCCTTTACCCCCTCCTCCTCCTCCCCCATCTGAGGGTCTTACTGCACCCCCTCACTCGTCCTCCTATCCCCCCACTGACAGCCTCAAGCCTGAGCTTATTTGCGGGGTGTGCCATCGGCTTTTCAGCTCAGCCTCCTCCCTCACAGTCCACATGCGGCTGCATCGTGGTAGCCGCGCCCTCAGTTGCCGCTACTGTGGTAAAGTTTTCATCCATAGTAAGAGACTGCAATCCCATGAGACATCCTGCAGGGTACCAGGTCTACCCTCCCACAGCCTCGGCCCTCCTTCTCTTACTGTGCAGCCAAAGGAAGAGCCACTGGAAGAGGGTGAGGTGAGAGTGGAGGGGGGAGTGATTATAAGAGAAACAGACATCAGTAAGGTGCGGCCAGGGAAGAAAGCACGGAGCCTCCTGGCTCGTATCCAAGGTGATGATGCAGCAGCTTCAGAGCTACTAGAGGGTGATGAGCACCATTTTGTGAAGGTGGTAGATGGCAATGTCATTTACTTCTGTTCAGTGTGTGAGCGTTCCTACATGACTCTATCCAGCTTGAAGCGTCACTCCAACGTGCACTCGTGGCGCCGCAGATATCCCTGCCATTTCTGTGATAAGGTTTTTGCCCTGGCAGAGTACCGCACAAAACACGAGGTGTGGCACACAGGAGAGAGGCGCTACCAGTGCATCTTCTGCTGGGATGCTTTCGCCACGTACTACAATCTAAAAACACACCAGAAGACAATTCATGGGATTAATCCCAGCCTCATCTCCAGTGAAAAAACAGCTAATGGGGGTTATAAGCAGAAAGCTAATGCCCTCAAGCTCTACCGCCTCCTTCCAATGCGCTCCCAGAAGAGACCCTACAAAACTTACAATGACAGTTTGCACAACGGCCTGCTACTGCCACCATCTGAAACATCCTCCCTCTCCCTACCTGACCTGGGTTGTGCTCTGAGCCCTGAGGACCTACAAAGCCTGGTCAGTGGGGCCCACCATCAGAGTGTAAAGCCTGACCCAGATGCCTCCCCTGATGGAATCCCGGTTTCTGTGACTCCTGAGCACAGTGACCTCTCAGCGCTCACACCCCTCCCCCCAACCCACATGCCCCAAGTTGGAAAACTTGATAACGAGGCCCTAGAGCTAGAGCAGGGGAGGTGCAGTGGCAGCTTCAAAATGTCTAGTAGCAGCAAAACCAAACCTCCCAAGACCAGTAAAGGCATAGGAACGAGCATGCCTTCTGTGATAACATATGGCCATACAAAACCCTCTGTTATTGTTCATGGAACAGCGGTGTCATCCTCCGTCATTGTGCATAGTAATCAGGTCACCTCTGGAAGTGACAAAAGTACAACAAATAGCCCATCCCCTGATACCAGCAACAGTCAGACTTCATACAAGGACAGTCCCAGGCCTATCAAAAAGCAAAGGGACAGTGCAGATCACCACAGAAAGAGGTCAAGGGACAGTTCAGATGCCACAGAGGATCAGTCAAGAGGTAGGGGACAGGATGCAGAGACAGGCAGATTATTTCACAAATCACGCAAGTCACATAGTAAGAGTGACATCTCTAACTCAAAGCAGCTGTCAGCATCTTTAGGCTCACAGGTCAAAGAGGCAGGGCCACTGTGCCAGATAACTGTGCGAATCGGTGAGGAAGCCATAGTAAAGCGCAGCATTTCTGAGACAGACCTTCGGAGAGACAAGAGCCTCTCTCCCCCGAAAAACAAACGAAGTGAAACCTCATCGGTAAAGGAAGCCAAGGAACCACGCCATGCACACTCCCACCACCATAAACACACACACCGCCTCCACCGCAGAGCAAGCCTGGAAGCAGAGGGCGATTTGGAAGAGGGCGATTGTGAGGACGAGGGCAGAAAGAGCAGCTCTAAATCCCCCGATAGGGTGAGAGAGTACTACTTCCGCCAGGAGGTGCGCGAGCAGGATAGTGACCACGATGGAGAGGATGATTTATGGCGGCCTTATTACTCCTACAAACCGAAGAGAAAGGCCCAAGCACACCTACAAAGGGTCAAAAGCTGGCAGAGGAAACTGAAGTTCAAGCGTTCCATCAGGCTCAAGAGGAGGGCAGAGAGGCTCAAGAACTATGTGAATAAAGAGACAGACAAATCCCTAGATGAGGAAGAGGAGGAGGAGGAGGAGACGGAGAAAGTTGAAAAACTCTCAAAAGCTAACAGAGACAAGGTAGAGCGGGACAAGTGTGATTACCTTTCTGCTGGTGTACAGGGCAAAAACAAAGTTACAGAAGAACAAGTTAAGGAGGCCTGTCATGAGACTGCTACAGCTCCCCTTAACTCTCCAAATCCTCCTGTGTCTACCTCAGTGGCTCCATCGGGAATAAAGAGGCGGCCCTGGACTAATGGGAACGCAGCAGAGTGTGGTACATGTGGCCGCTGGTTCTCAAGCCCCAGGAAGAGAGACAAACACGAGCTGAGCCATCTGCTGGAGTTTGTTTGCCTCTTCTGCCGAGCCACTTTCCCCTCGAGGGATAAGTTGGAAGACCACCAGAGAGCCCAGCATCCCAAGCCTACCGAGGCATCCCCTGCGCCCCCTAAAATGGCACTCGGCGAACAAGCGGAAGGGGACGAGGCTAAAGCTGCGCCAGAGGTGGCAAACTATGACGAAGATAAAGGAGGGCAAGTAGGCTTGGTAGGAAGCACTTCAAGTATGGGTCGCCTAAGCAGAAGAGCATTGTCAAGACACACCTGTCCACAGTGTCACAAGGTGTGCAAGACATCTTCCGCACTTACTCGCCATATCAGACGCCATGAGTTAAGCAGTTCCCCCGAGAGAGAAAAGGAAGATAAAGACTTAAAGCCAAAAACAACAGAGACAGAGGTTAACACTGTAAGCAGAGATCCACAGACTGAAACAGAACAGGTACCATGTTCTCTCTCTGTTTCAGTCATCAGCTACTCATCACCAGACCCTCCCAGCACTAGTGACTTATTGGTTTCACAGCAGCATAAAGACCAATTCGGCAAACTGACAAACGAACATCAGTTGTCAGAATCCAGTGACAAACCTGAACTGACAGAGCTCACACATCCTGCCCCAGCGAATGAGCCAGGCCCACCAGTATCAGACCATCCATCAGAAGGCCCAGTTAACCTTACGCCCACCAAACACAGATTCACACCTGCCGCACCCTCCACTGTCCAGAGTGTGCTCGTCATGAACGGACCAGAATGTCTTGACTACCGCACACCCAGCAAAAAGAGCCTAGACAGCCAGATGCACCGAATATCCAGCCCAGCACACATCGTGGCATCCGCCAACACCTCTCCAAATGTGCCCATGACGTCACACACCAGAATAACCACTGCTGCTCCTCCTGTTTCCATGACAACGGCTCTCAGCTCCGAGGGGGGATTCGTGAAACGGGATGGGGTCATTATGGACAGAGAGAGGCAGGGCGGGAGTGGTATATTTTTACATGCAGGCTATGAGGAACCACCTCTGGTCCAAGACCTCAGAGTTCACTCCCTGTCGAGGAGTCCCTCTCCCGACGAAGCGCAGGATCTGACCATGTCTTCTATCTTGGCAAGAGAGAGGGAAATAGAGAGGCAAAGAGAGACAGAGAGGGAGCACGAGAGACTGAAAGAAAGGGAGAGGGACAGAGAAATGGCGAAAGACACAGAAAACGAGATCGAGAGGAGCCAGCAAATGAGTCGAGTTGCACATACACCAGAGGGCCAGATTTCTCTGTTGGTCCCCAAAGAGGAGCCCTTGAGCCCTGTGCCATCACCTCAGCACATCCCCTCTCAGACCACTATGAATGGCCCCTCCTCACACAGGCACACTCCCAAGTCCCCCTGCCGGTCCCCCTCAACTATTGGACGGCTCGCTCAAGCAAACCGCCAGGTTCACGCCAGTTCACAAGGACTGGACAGGCTCACGCTGCCCACTGGAGCAGCTGGTGCCTGTGACCGCCCCTCTGCCCACGCTCTGCTACTCCCCCGAGCCCCGCAGCCACCTGAGCCGAATCACCAGGACACTGTTTCTTCGAGAGATCCCCAGCAGGAGGACAGCACCCCGGTGGGCTACCATGCCCATAATTATCCCCTCCCCCTTATCGTGCCGGATGGCTACCGCTCTGCTAAGAAGCAGGAGGAAAACCTGCTTATGTCCTCATATCCTGTTGGAGCGCTTCCCTTTGGCCCCCTGGGGAAAATGATGGTCCCTAATGGGGGGGACCTTGCTAAGCTGCCGTTTTACCCAGACCCTTACCAGCTGCTCTATGGACCCCAGCTCCTGGCCTACCCATATAACCTGGCCGCTCTTCCTGTGGCTCTGAACATGATGGCCCCTGCAGGGGACAAGGTTGAGCCTCTGCCTTTCCTCCCTGCCATCTTCAACTACGCAGCCACTGCTGGGCCCTACATGGGGGCAGCCCCTCACCCCCTTGTGGCGAATCCCAGCCTCTACAGCAGCAGCAGTGGCAGCAGCAAGAAAAGAGACAGCAGTAGCAGCAAACCCTAGGACACAGAAGCACTATGAGGAATATACTTTGTCGGGGACCGCCTGGACTGTTAAGGATGGGATTGGGAGGGGTACGTGCTCACCGGGTCACTGAGTTCACTTGCAGAGTACTCACTCTCTTTTTAAGAAGACATCAGAGCTAGGCTTACATCAGGAGTTGGATGAAGGGAGAGTTAGGAGGAAAGAGATGGGGGAGAGGGGCCGATATTATAGAGATACGTCACTGCTCCCCACTCTTTACTCCTGCTCACCTTTCTCCACATCTCTTCTGTCTCGCTGTAGTGTGTTGTAGTTCTAGAGCTCGATTAATCTTCCTCTCTGACTCATTATATTATCTATAAGAATAAGGACTGCTAACAGGGTGTGTGTTGTGTGAAAAAAATTAGTTCAGTCTGCTTCCCTTTATAGTCGACACCACATAACGAGGATAACCGCTCTTCAGGGAAGGCTTGTGTGGGCACGGATAAGAAATGAGACAGAAGTGTTCTTATTCTATACGTAGAAGGAAGTTAAGCATCAAGCAACTCAAACCATTTGTTTGCATAACGAATGAGAATGAAGGTGTGTTTTTTTTTGTTTTTTTTTTGCTAAACTGTCCATGGAAGCTAAGAGCACGTATATGCACATGTTTCCAGAGATCTGTGCATGCAGAGTTGGGCTCGAGCAGGTAGGACATTACTGCATCAGTGTGTCAGTAATAAGGCCTGTGTCTGCGAGAGTAGTGTGTGCGTGAATGGACGGATCATTCTGTGTGAGAGGCACACAGCATTCCTACTTTAGTCGGAAGAGAGCTAATTTAGGTCAATGTGTAGAAGTGCATTTAGTAATGATTCCAAATGATTACCAAGTCATCGCTATGGCTGGATGTGAAGTGAGTGCGACAATGAGATCATCTGAGCTTCAAATGTCTCAACTAACTCGGCGTTGACGTTGTGGCTGGACGGCACTGTAGGATCCGTATAGCATTCACCATAGTTTATACTTTTTGTGCACAAAATAGAGAAGTAGTGGTCACTTTATAAAGGGGACACTTGTAGCTGCTTTTGATATGTAGCTGGCCACTGGGTAAGAAATTAAGGCTGGTAGACCATTGCACTTCCATTTTTCATCTCATTTCCTTCACATAAAAAAAATAATAAAAGAATAAAAACTATTCAGCCTTCATCATGCATCGCTTTTTCCTCGTTGATTGCGAGAGGAAAAGGCTTCACTTCCTAAGCCAGGAAAAGACAGTGACAGCAAAGAGGGAAAACTAGGATTCAGGGTAAAGAGTGGTTTTCTGAATAGGAAAAGGAATATATTGGCACAAAAGCGTCTGATGGAAGGACAGAAATGTACTTCAGGAACAACGAGTGTTGTCCTGCTTTCCAACAGAATAGAGATGGAAATAGCCTGAACATGTCCCGCCTCCTGCCCTGTGTCATTTAATAAGACTTAGGAAGGCTGAACTTAGCAGCCAAAGTGGTGGCCGAAAAATCCCCAGTCGCCCTGCTGGGGCCTTTTTGTTACGCGTAATGTTATCTATATATGTTTGTTTTGTTAAACTATGTTGTTGTTTATGTTGTTTAGCCCTCATATCGGGTGGAAATGGCTTCAGTGAAAAAGGGGGGAGTAAACGTAAAAATATGAATGTAAATTTAGTCATGAGGTTAATGAAGTACAGCTGCATTAATGCTAGAGTCGGTTTCAGTTCCGTTTTTTTTTTTTCTGTTTTGACACAAATAACCTGTTAAAGAACCGTATAACGTCTGGTATGCATATATACAGTAGTCCTAGGAACATGTCAGTAATCTTGGGTTCTGTATCCACAAAGCATGAGCAACACTTGCTTCCTAACTGTTTATATTTACTCAGCAAATCTGGCAACGTGCGCACAGCCTTTGTTTTCCTTTTTCAATTTCTGGTCTCTTCATCTTCCATATCTCTGTTTTTCTGTTTTTTTGTTGTTGTTTTTTTTTTTTTTCGAGTTCATTTTAGGGCCACAGGCTGGATTAACTCCATGAAACTAGCTGCCACATGTATGCCTCACAGTCACTTTCAAGGACCTTTTTTTATTCTCCCTCTTCCTTCACTTGCACACTTCACCACCTGTGGACGAAGTACATATGTTTCAGTGTGTGTGTGTGTGTGTGTGTGTGTGTGTGTGTGTGATGGTACTGGAGCGCCTTTTAGTTCGGGTAGGAGTGTTGAAACACAGCGTGACCAACTGAAGGGGCACACAAGCATCCCCATGGGTGTGGTTACAAGCCTTTTTGCGCATAGGCGTTTGTGTTTTGTGTATGAGACTGAGTGACTGCTTGAAGAAGAAAACCAAAATACTGTAAATCTGCCTAAGCAGCAAATCCCTTGGCAGTATATGGGCCACCTGTTCTTTTTTTTTTTTTGTTCTTTGACACTTTTCTGTGGGTTAGTTTCAATGTAAAAAAAAGCCTTGCTGTCTCCAATACAATATCTCAAGCCATTCCTATCGATGGACATGTTTGTGTTGATGGACCATTTCTTATGCCATAGTTTGCCATCACTGTTATCATACAGACCAAAAGCATGCAAATCAACGTATTGTAGTGACTGGACTGGAATCTGGTGGTAATATACAACTATTTACTGTATGTTTTAGTTTAAATGAATGTGCCTCTGCTTTGATATTTAAAAAACTATCTATAGTAAGAAGTGGATCTGCCAGATTTCAACTGTTAAAGGTGCCTTGGTATGGCATAAGAAATTTGAATAGTAAGTAAACATTTTCTTTAGAAACGACGCTCAAACTTGGAGATAGATTTCATGGCTTTATTTGCTGTGAAGCCGTTCATAGATGTTAGGGGTATGGCTAAACTGTTTTTGGTATTGTGTACATGTCTAGGGTAATACTGTGCCATATAGAGCCCACACCAATATGTTCATGTTATTTTTAAAAGATGTTTTAATGTTGCCTGATGACTTTGTCTTTAGATTTGATACAAAGGCTTGTAGCCACAGCTCTCCCAAAGTCTGTAGTCTCCTTTTCTTCTTCTCTCTCCCCTCGTTTCTGTCTCCCTTTCTTTCTCTTTGCTGCAATCAAACAAAATAAAGTATTAACCTGATGACCCAATGAATTCAGCTTTAGTCTGCTCTTATGTCTGTTTGAAGTGAAAGTATTTTAAACTGCAAGTACAATTCCTAATGTGGACCGTGTGCCTAAAATTGGTGGCTGTTTAGTTTCTACAGTCTATTCTGAGTCCAAAGAAAAGTGGGTTGCACTTTACGCATCTTTTAAGCACACGATCCAAGTTTAATGACAGTGCATTTATTTTTTGATTCATGATTTCCTATGTTTTTTTAACAGCTGGATCAGTTTTTGGTTTAAAGTTATTGATTTCATGGTGTCTAATTCAAGTAAAATCAACCACAGCGCCCTGTTATGCTTCTCTTAAACTATCGAAATAAAGTGCACTGAAAGTTGCTTCCTGACGTGTAAACCAGAGGCTGATTACATCTCCCTCCTGGCCTTGAATGAGCACTCTCCGGCTAGTGACGCTCAGTGGTGTAAACAGAAACAGTCAGCCTGATGACTCACCCGTCTTTGCTTTGCAAAAATAGCATGTCAGAGATGAATTACTTCTGACAAAATTGAATATGAATGAAAAGAATGCAGAAGTGAATACATTTCACAAATCATCTATCGTGACAAGTCACGATTGAAAAAAAAAGGCATTTAGGTCCTCAGGCATGATTGTTTTTCTTAAAGCCACAGCGCTCTCTTGCCAATAATAAATTCAGTGTTTTATGTGTAGTGAAGAGCTGAAATGGTTTACCTCAATGGATCTTTCTAACAGCCGACATTTTGTATTGTCTCAGTAGAAAAAGCACAGGCGCTGCTAATAACATTAACTATGGCTCTGTGCTGTGGCCGTAAGCTATGATTAGAATACGCAATACCAGGACTATGGATGAATAAGGAAAACTAAACACAGTGTGGGAGACAGGGCCCCGTCACTCTTGCAGATTGTTCAGTGGCACACATAGACTGCATACACCTTACATACATGTGACCTTATTAAGGTGACAGTATGGGCTCACATCAATGTATCTCTATCCTGATTGACATGCTGCTGTAATGGTGACCTGAATTAACCTCAGGGTACACCCTAGCATCCCTACTTTATCGTCCAATTCTAAAAATGTTACCAAACTAACAAGTTACTGCACTGGATACATCTTTAAACTGTAGCTGTAACTGTAGAAACTAACCAGGAAAATGTTAACTGAGTGAATAAATCAATTAGGAAGAAGGGCCTTTTTCCAATCGTATTAGAATCTGACTTCCTTTTGCAACTAGCTCAATCTCCCTCTAGTGGCCATCAAGGAGAATGCAGTTTTAAGGCACTTCCACATTGGCCTCCCCTTCACCCATGCAGATATAGTGAGATATTATTTTTGACAGGTGTGCATCATGTTACAGACCCGGAAAGTTGTTACACAGTTTGACCGCTGTGCGTAAATTGGTGTATTGAACATACTGGGGCCTCACAAGGACAACACCTCCCCAGCTAAATGGAACGCAGGCATTGGTAATGTTCCAGTTTACTCTTGAGCTTTTCTTACTATGGCATCAAGATCAGCTGTGCGTCAGACTTTCAGTACACTAACTGTTTTGGTGTTATTTGGCCTTCATGATCAGTACTCATCAACTGGCTAACAGGTTGTTTACTTTGTGGGTGGCACTTTTCCCAAGTATTACAGGGGATATCAGTGAATTCCTAGAACAAAGGAGGAACAGAAAACATTCGGGACTTGAAGCACTGCCCCCAACTCATCTCCCTCTCTGTCCTCATCACTCTTCAACGCAAACACAAACACACACATTGAATCAAAGCCAGCGGTGGTGAACCAGGGTTCCTGTGTAATGGGTAAACACAAATCAGTGGTCTGACTAAGGTCGCTCACCCTGCCTGAGGTTGTGTCCTCTCATGATTCACCAAGGCAGGAGCTGTTGACAGACTGATGGAAATGTACATTTTTATCTATTTATTTAAAATTGGAACGACTCCTTTAACGTCCATAACTGCTTTATGAGCCTTTTAATCTATATGTTGTTTCTTTTATTTTTCGTTGTTTTCCTGCTGCTCTTGTCTCTGTATAGTCCCATCCACAGAGCCGTGAAGCACAACCTACAGGGGGGTCGATAACCTGCGCTCACCGTGCTATATTTGAACCTCTGGACCCCAGGACAGTTTGGTAGCACACCAACGCTTTACAGTCTTTCTCGTCCTGACGCCCACACCTCAGGGTGGAGTCTGAGACCAACCAAAGTGCTCGGGACACTGCAGACGGGGAGGCCTGGCTGGCTGAATGCACTGAAGGATGGCCGTGCCTTGGAAAGTAATAGCAGGTGGACTGCTACTCGCTTTGCTGGGATGGGGAGCCGAGGGTCAGGGATACAGACCGGGTAAGGTATGTTCACCTGCAAAGCCTTAATAACAAAGCCTTGGATGGGTAGTTCAGTCAGGAGTGTTTGTATCCATACACATAATAGAGAACATTTCAGGAGAGAGAAAACAATGTAAAGATCAGAAAATCAGAATGAACTTTATTGTCACAATACAAAGGAAAAGATGAGTATTTCACCTCTTCTAAAATGAAGGCATACCCATTATAATGTCTTGAGTTTCAGAAAAGTTGAAGGAATGACAGAGTTTTTCCTCAATGTTAAGTCAGGAACAGATCCCTAAACAGTTGGGAATCTGTCTTAGCCTCTTGAATAGTTTTTAAAGATTGCAGTAGGCATATATATAATTTTTAAACAGTCTCTGTTACTCTCATGTTTTCTGGGCTCTAAATGATGGAATATAGACACAGCGTGGGTGTAATATCGAAACACACCTGCGTCAACTAGTGTGCAGTTCAGGTGCCAGATGAAGAGTGGTTACTCAGCATGCTCTTCTGAAAATTAGACTTAGAACTTTGTTCTGTTTGTGTGAGGACGAATAATCTCAAAAACACCCCCAGATGTTTTTTGAGTTCTTACCCTTTTTTTTGTGATTGTCTTTTCAACATACCCATCGCTTGATGCCAACTGTCCCTTATGTCACCAACTCCACGTTGATTTTTCTCTTTATTATCATTTGAGAATTAGTTAAGTTGCATATACTTTTTTTTTTAGATACATATATTGAATAAAGCTATGTCCATTATAAATGATGTCAAACCACTAACCGATCCACATATCTGACAATAAAACACAAGAGCCAGTGTTTAGTGAATATGATTTGTTTAGAGGAAAGAGATGTAATGAGTCATTGTTAAATGAGAACATTGTGAACACTGTGTCTTCTAAAAAAAGGTATCAGGCAGCGCAATCCTCTATCTGGGCCAGGAGAGAGACATCTGGAGGCCGCTGATCCACACAACAGTCAACCTCAGTGAGATCACCAGGTACGTCAGCAGGAGGAAACCATTGCATCGTGTCGGCTGCATATCAGCTGCTCACTGAATTTCAAACAGAAAATCAGACTTAAAAGGGTCTTGCATATTTGAGGATTGTTTATACATGCCCTGTATTTCTAATCACATGTATCATATATAAGCACTTCATTATACTGGCTTTTTTTTAACTGTTGTCCCCTCTGAGATTTTCATGCAACCCAAGAAAAAGTAATGGGGAAAAACAGATAAATCATTTTTTCCTCTATCAACCTCCGTCCCTTGAATCAAAAACTGTTTTTTTTCTGTTTTTCTAATATTACAGTATCAAATCATCCTTTCAATTAAGGACGTTTGATGCAGAAGGTGCAATTTTCTACGGAGACACAAAAAATGGGCAGGACTGGTTTATCTTAGCCCTAAAGGACGGGATACCTCTGATGCAAATCAGCAAAGAAGAGATGCTTGTCAGTGTGATGGGCGGACCCAAGCTTAATGATGGAAAATGGCACACAGTGAGTGTCCAGTGAAGTTTTGAAGTATATGTGAATGGAGTTACAAATACTTGAAATATAACTGATTTCAGAATTAGTTTTTATTTTGCCCTAGAAACTCTTAAATGTGTTAAATGTAAGGCTAACCCATAGATTAATTGGCTTCTTAAAGTGTCATAATCGTAAGAATTATCATTAGTATTAGCATACTAGACATAATGTTTCGTATTCCAAATTGGTCACAACACAATGTGTTACAATGCAGCAACTGTTAATCTAACTTCTTCTTGTGCCCATGGTGCCACCTAGCTGGAGGTGAGCAATCAAGGGAAGTTTGTGGTTCTAGAGGTGGACGGCTCCAATGGGCTGGTGGTAGGCATGCAGCAAAAAAAGAATGAGAAGCCTCTTACAGGTGAACTCCGACTGGCCGTGGGCGGGCTCCTGATCGACAGGGGAGAGTTGTTTGTTCAGGTATAGTGTGTCACTTTATCTTTGAACACTGAAATGTGTCCAATTGATCTTGTTAAATGTTTTTTAAAGTTTGTTAAAGACATTTGGTGATTTTTTTGTCTTCTTTCCATCAACATACATCTACAGCATTTATTGTATTGCATCTTATGTGCAAAAAGTGTGGTATGGTGTATGGTATAGTATGGTATGGTATGGTATAGTATGGTATAGTATGGTATGGTATGGTATGGTATGGTATAGTATGGTATGGTATGGTATGGTATGGTATAGTATGGTATGGTATGGTATAGTATGGTGTGGTGTGGTATGGTATGGTATGGTATGGTATAGTATGGTATAGTATGGTATAGTATGGTATGGTATGGTATGGTATGGTATGGTATAGTATGGTATGGTGTGGTGTGGTGTGGTATGGTATGGTATGGTATGGTATGGTATAGTATGGTATGGTATGGTATGGTATGGTATGGTATAGTATGGTATGGTGTGGTATAGTATGGCATAGTATGGTGTGGTGTGGTATAGTATGGTATAGTATGGTATGGTGTGGTATGGTATGGTGTGGTATAGTATGGTATGGTATGGTGTGGTATGGTATGGTTTGTATAGTATGGTATGGTATGGTATGGTTTGTATAGTATGGTATAGTATGGTATGTATGGTATGGTATTGTATGGTGTGGTATAGTATTGTATGGTATGGTATGGTATGGTGTGGTATGGTGTGGTATGGTATAGTATGGTATGGTGTGGTATAGTATGGTATGGTATAGTATGGTATGGTATAGTATGGTATGGTGTGGTATGGTATGGTGTGGTATTGTATGGTATGGTGTGGTATAGTATGGTATGGTATGGTATGGTGTGGTATTGTATGGTATGGTATGGTATAGTATGGTATGGTATAGTATGGTATGGTATGGTATGGTATGGTTTGTATAGTATGGTATAGTATGGTATGTATGGTATGGTATTGTATGGTGTGGTATAGTATTGTATGGTATGGTATGGTATGGTGTGGTATGGTGTGGTATGGTATAGTATGGTATGGTGTGGTATAGTATGGTATGGTATAGTATGGTATGGTATGGTGTGGTATGGTATGGTATGGTATGGTATGGTATGGTATGGTGTGGTATGGTATGGTATGGTATGGTATGGTATGGTGTGGTGTGGTATGGTATGGTATGGTATGGTGTGGTGTGGTATGGTGTGGTGTGGTATGGTATGGTATGGTATGGTATGGTGTGGTGTGGTATGGTGTGGTATGGTATGGTGTGGTGTGGTATGGTATGGTGTGGTATGGTATGGTATGGTATGGTATGGTATGGTATGGTATGGTGTGGTATGGTATGGTATGGTGTGGTATGGTATGGTGTGGTATGGTATGGTATGGTGTGGTATGGTATGGTATGGTATGGTATGGTATAGTATGGTATGGTGTGGTGTGGTATGGTATGGTATGGTATGGTATGGTATGGTGTGGTATGGTATGGTATGGTATGGTATGGTGTGGTATAGTATGGTGTGGTATGGTATGGTATGGTGTGGTATGGTATGGTATGGTATGGTACGGTATGGTATGGTATGGTGTGGTGTGGTATGGTATGGTGTGGTGTGGTATGGTGTGGTGTGGTATGGTATGGTATGGTATGGTGTGGTATGGTATGGTATGGTGTGGTATGGTATGGTATGGTGTGGTATGGTATGGTATGGTGTGGTATGGTATGGTATGGTGTGGTATGGTGTGGTATGGTATGGTATGGTATGGTGTGGTATGGTATGGTGTGGTATGGGATCAAGACATATAGTATGGTCTCATATATGTGCCTTATAGTATTTTGTGTCATATTTAATCAAATCTATTGTATCGTATCATATTGTGCAATATCCTTACATAATTTCATGACATGATATCACAACGTTTAGATTAAAATCTTACCCCTCTTCTTGAAACAATAAAAAATCAAACTGAAGATACATTGCTTTCAATGTTTATGTTTTAACCATCCTACAGTATAGAGGTGCTTTCTATAAACTCTTTGCATATCAATACAATTTAACTAACTCAATCCGCTGATCAAGACTGGTTAGTTTCAAAGCACTGATTTAGGACCTTAAATTGGGATTGTTTTGTGTTGCATTGCATTCTGGTTAATTGAGGCTTTAGTAAGCCTGCCTCTTCTGTGGTGGATGTCTACATTTACAAATGTTGAATGTCAATACAACATTATCTTGCATGTCAACATTTAGTCAGCTATTCTTAGTAAGAAAATAGATAGTGGGGTAAAGTGCAGGTAACAGTACAATACAAACAGCCCTGTCATGACACGGGGTGTCTATGTCCACTTAAGATTGCCATAGAAATCTTGAATATTTCTGTCCTAGTCTCATGCTCCTGCTGTTCCACACACTTTTTTACGTACAGTTCATTCCAATAAATACATTTTTTGCTACAGTTCGAGCCCCAGATGGATGGCTGTGTGCGGGAAGGCAGCTGGCTGAACCTCAGTGTTCCCTGGGAGGCAGAGGCAGGGGAGCTCTGGCCTTGTTACCAACATATCCAGCCTGGCAGCTATTTCCCTGGCACTGGATTTGCCATTTTTAATACCTCAGGTGGAACATTGTGCTTGACAATTCAAGATTTCAGAGAATGTTTTAAACAATTATGCATCATTTTTATTTGTATTTTGTTGTTATGTGTATATGTTATTTTGTTTCCTCCACAGATTTCCCCATCATGGAAGGTGATGGGGTTAAACTTGAGATAAAGGGAGATTTCAGTAAGATGGATGGGACCATTTTTAGCATCAAGGCTCCTGGGCAACCACTCATGTTCGCTTTAGTTGCCAGTAATAACACAAAGGTATGCACAAAGACTAAACATTAGTCCAACTGAATCCCTTCCAGCATCTGTATAAAGTTTCTCATGGATAACTAAGGAAGATCAATATCATTATTTCCCATTGAGTTAAGGGAATTTCTTTCTTCTCTTTTTCTCTTAAATCTGCAGGAGATTACACTCAATTTCGGCTCAGATAGCTTCAATATGAAAGACACCTTCAAGAATCTGGCGATAATCATTCAGATGGACTTAATTCAAGTGATTCAAGATGGGGATGAATTAAAGACAACCAGGTTCCCCATCAGTCCGACAGGCCAACAGGACTATCTGATCTCATGGAGGGAGGGTCATCTTGCCTTTGGTGGGCTCTTAGGTGAGATGAAACACTCATTATGTGCAGTGTGTGTGTTCAAATCTACAGTCCTTAAAATGGTAATAACAACATTTAAACCATGGACAATGCAAGAAAAAACTCCAGTTGCAATACATCCAAACAGAAAACCAATAATAGATGTCAAATATGGAGGCTGGTGGTTTCTCGTGTTTTTTTCTTACTCTTTTTTCCTTTGTCAGGTGAGGGTGAGGGTAACGTTGGCTCCCAGTTTCTGACAGGCTGTCTGGAGAAGATCCAGGTTCAGGGGAGGGATTTGGACCTGGATTTAGCTGTCAAACACATGTCAATCTCCTCTCACAGCTGTCCAGCATAAACCACAAGAAGTATGCATCAGTAATACATGAACAATGTTTTTTATTGGATGCCTTTGGGTAATAAAGCCATTAAAATATAATGTGTACAAATGGCAAAACCGTCACAATATCACTGTACAAAGCAACATTATACCCTAATAGCAATATATTTTCTTTTATGATGATCGCCATTCTGTATTTAAAAGTGGTGTTTCTACTAAAAATCTGATGAGTTCACTCTAAAATGTTCAAATGTTTTGCTGTAATTAAGAAGTCTAACACATTTTAGAGATTTATGTGTTGTGACCGAGGTGCATGTATGTTTATGAATTAAAAATATAATTCCTATTAAAGTGGTATTCATTTTACTGCTTGATTGGTGCGGCTTGATGCAGGAGACAAGAGAAGAAACGCATGGGCATTGCTCCCTCTAGTGGATTCTAACAGATAACATTGAAGAAATGCCATCCACACATTCTGACAGTTCAAAAACGTGTAAATTAACTTTTCATGTCGTCATAAAAGAAAAAATACAATACTAAGGAGACCCTTCACAAGTGCACACTGCCAGCTAGTCTAAGGCTTTGTTTTTGTTACCATCATTTAAAGTTTCTAACCTTGTATTGTTTTGAATACACAATGTAGGCCTACAAGTTATCAATAAGTTGAATGAAAAAGAACAAATATCACACAAATATGGTCTGCTGTCTTTCACACTTTTTATTTTGAAAGACCAATGAGTGTTATGTATTTTTTTTTTATGTAACTTTTTTTTACCTCTTCGTTGTCAAAAAGTTCGGGGCCCCTGAAGTCCCAAAAAGTAAAAAAAACAACAAAAAAAAAACAACAACAACAACAAAAAAAGCGTAAGGCTTATAATTGAGTTATTCGTGTGTAACAGAAAAGGGTGCGGTGCAGTTTGCAGAAATCTGTCGTCTGCCATAACGTTACTGTCGTAAACACTGACTGTCGTGAACACTGGCCGCCCACTGAAGATGGCGGCGGAGCTGCATCCGCGGAGCGGAAAGCTGATCGGCCTGTCCAACTCGAACCGAACCGCCCGGCGCAACCAGCCAGTCCAGGAGTTCAACCACGGCCTGGTGCTCAGTAAAGAGCCGCTGAGGGACAGGGATGTCTTCACCGTTCGCATCGACAAGAAGGTAAACAACAACAGGCCCGCTGCTGCCTGTGAGCGGGGCTGAGAGCAGCGGGAGGACCGGGGCAGCGCTGCTGACGGGCCGGGGGTCCAGGTCTGTCCGCAGTGAGGGGATTCTCCTACCCACGGAGGTCCACACTGTGACAGCGACTGCTGCTGTTGCGAGGCTGCAAAGCTGATTTGCAAAGCCTGTCAGAGATTAAGGAGGAACAAGTGGACTTAGTAAACACGTCTATGTGGACATGTTTCACTAACCTCATGAGAACCTGATGGTAGCTCTCTGCTAATCAGCCGCTAGCTGTAGCAGTAGACTAGCTTCTCTGGAGGGTGCTAGTAAGACTCTGTGGTGTTTTGTTATCTGTTATACTACAGGAGCCAAAGTACGCGGGTTAACAGAAGCCTTGTAGTTTAGTGTTTGACAGTCGTTGTTTGGAGGCTGTCAGCTCTCTGACAGTCTGTTCTGATGGTGAGCTAACAGTACTGCAGTGCTCTCACCAAGCTGGACCAGTAACACTATGTGTGCAGATACATGGACACAGTACACACTTACAGTACACACTTATAGTACACACTTACAGTACACTTACAGGACACACTTACAGTACACACTTACAATACACACTTACAGTACACACTTACAGTACACACTTACAGTACACTTACAGTACACACTTACATTACACACTTACAGTACACACTTACAGTACACACTTACAGTACACTTACAGTACACACTTATAGTACACACTTACAGTACACTTACAGGACACACTTACAATACACACTTACAGTACACACTTACATTACACACTTACAGTACACTAACAGTACACACTTACAGTACACACTTACATTACACACTTACATTACACACTTACAGTACACTTACAGTACACTTACATTACACACTTACAGTGTACACTTACAGTACACTTACAGTACACACTTACAGTACACTTACAGTACACTTACAGTACACACTTACAGTACACTTACAGTACACTTACAGTACACACTTACATTACACACTTACAGTACACACTTACAGTACACTTACAATACACACTTACCTGCTGTCAGTGATCTGATATAGGTGAGCCTCTAAATGATACAAACACAACAAAGTGTGTTGTAACCTGTTGTATTTGTAAGAAGCTTTTCTTGGTTATTTCTTGAATACGTGCAAATTCTTGACATTTGTCATCTATTGTTATCTACTGTACAAAAGAATGATGGATAATATGGGGTCCATGTTCTGTTACTTGCTCTGTGAACACATTCTTGAGTTTATCTAGACGTGATAGTGACCTTGTTTTGGTCCACACGTTCACTTTAAAAGGTCTGTGTCTGATAACTCACGTAAAGTTGCGTGACATATTTCCATTATCTATCCTCACTTCGTTCATGAGTTGTATTCTCCTTCCATATTTCATCTATTCTCTGGAATTTGTAGCTTTTTTTTTTTTGTGCTTTATCTCTGCCTTGTTCTTTGTGACTCCGTTCTGTTCGTGGCCTATCAGTGCCTGTGCACACTGTTTGAGTTTTTATCCGTTATCAGCGTCAGAAAGCTTGTCTGTATTGGCCTCTAAGTCTTCTCTAAGCCTTCAGACTTACAGACGACACCATGGCAGCTTCAGAGCTTGTGCTTGCTGCTGACTGGGCCGCACAAACATCCCCCTGAATGTACATGTTTACATACGAACTGAGAGAGAGAGAGAGAGAGAGGAAAGCTGCACGTGAGCCGACAAAGCTGAACATGAAGCTCCTAGTGTACGTGAATGATTATCCATTATCTATGGCGCTCTCAGTCTGATAAGAGCTCTCATAAACAGCCTCGTACTCTGTCATGACATGCATCGTCTGTCTGAAGATCAATACTTTCCCATCACAGATTGGCATGACTGCCCATCCTGTCTACTGACCCGCACTAAGCCACATTAGATGTTTAAAATTGAGTGCGAGAGAACGTGAAAATGAAGCAGATATGGACAAACAGTTTACGGAGAGGAGATCCAACTTTTTAAGAAAGGAGAAAACAGTCCGTATTAGCTTGGAAGTATAGAATGAGTGGACAGCATCAGCATGCTGTTTGTCACAACCAGAGAAACCTGAAACTGTTATTTTTTATAAATCAGTGGTTCCACAAAAACGCACACCAACAGCTTTCCTTTTAAGCCATGTTGTGTACAAACATACTGTAGTGTGCTCTGCTACTTGCTAAATCATGTGCTATGCTGAACTGGCATTCTACGGCTCTATTATATAGTATTTACCTGCAACATTATTCAAAAAATACCATTGGAAATATGGTCGAAATTAACAAATGTAACAAATCTAAGAAACTGCACACTGAGATGAGAGTCCAATGTCAAAATTCGACATGTTTGTTGCACAATAAACCTGCAGGATAGTAAGAAGAACAAGGTTTGGTCGAGTAGATGTTAGTTTATATGTGGGCCCCAACAGCAGTCTTCCATGTATATCCATCTGCATTTAAAATTGGTCCTAAAACCCAGCTGGTAAAAGTATTCTAAAGTTAAGCTGATTATAGAGTTCACCTCTCCCGTATTCAGAGTTCAGCTGTTACATTAGTGTGAGATGAAAACCTCTTCCTCCGTTCAGACTTAGTGGATGCTTCCCCGTGCCCTGCTTTTTGATGCAATTAATTTTTAATTATATCCAAAAGCTGTCCAATGGTCCTAGTTGGCGTGTCTGACTGTATCCTGCAGTTATCGCTCTTTTGATCAGGGAGAGAGGGAGAACGAGAGAGAGAGGGAGAGAGAGTGAGAGAGAGGCAGACACTCACTGGCTGCCATTGCATAAGTGAATGAGCGAGGGAAAGAGATGTCTGTCTCCTCCACACAGCGACCCGGTCAGGATGAGTTCCTTCTAAATCTGTTAACCCAGATACCCGGGCGTTCGTAGCACACTGACTTACATAGCACCTGTCAGAGAGCCGAGGAGGAACGCCGAGCAGCAGCAAGACAAAGAGAGGAGACGAACAGGGGGGGGGGGGGGGGAAGCGTTTCAGGAAGAAAAACAAGTAACAACCTCTCCAAAAAAATATCGTTTTAGTTTTAGTTTTTTTCTTCATAATGGAGGTGAGCTGCTGGAAAAACATCCCAGGAGCCGTCTGAGCTTCAATGTTATGCTCAAGGTCACTTCAGCGGGGTGGATTTCTGCCAACTTACACGAGCGCCCTGTGGAGTACCAGGAAGGGAGGAAAAAAAGGGTGAAGAAAGAGGCGGCTAAGGATTGAGCTCCAAGTTTTTCCCCCTGAGTACTTCTGACTCATTTACCTTTCTTTAAGGAATCCACTGCATGGCTTTTTGCTGGATGTTGTTCTCTAGGGAAGGAGGAGGAGGAGGAGGAGGAGGAGGAGGAGGGGGAGCAGGTGGAGTGCAGCTAGCCAGGACATCACTTCTCAGTTGGTTGACGGGGGGTTCGTGCCCTCGCGTCGGAAAAGCATCTGCCGGGTTGAAGTGTCTGTAAACTGTGACTCTGCTCTGTGCTCTGCAGCGGAGCCAAAAAAAAAAAAGAAGACAGAATTCACCCCCCCCCTCCTCCAACGTGAGATCAATAAAGTATCTCATCATTGTGAGCTTAGATTTGAGTTTCACGGAAGGAGAAATGGATATCTGGGGCTGCGTGTTATGGGATATGAGTCTGGTGTTGTGCGCAATCAGAAGGATTCTTTCCGTAAAACATTCTTAATGTGTTTTCCAACACCGAAGGGGGGGCAGATCATGAAGGTGACGCTCGCTGAAACGGCTTGTTTTGCTCTGTGTGCTCAAGTTTAACCGTCACAGCTGGACCACGCAAAGGCATCCGTGTTTTTAATGAGAGTGTATGACGGTGCACGTGATTGGTTGGTTCTTTCAGGAGAGACGTGTTAATGAGAAATAGATTTGTTTGACCCCGGGTGCAATATTTCACAACTGTCCTGCCTCTTAATAAGAGTCTCACTTGTGCACTGTTGAGACACACAATCGTTCCACTCACATTTGGCTATCACAGAGCTTGTGTTTCCTTTTTCTTTCTTTCGTTCTTTTTTTGTCTCTGTGCGTTCGCGCCGTCCTGCTTCCTTTTTCAAAGGAGCCCTCCCTGAGCTTCTTTGCTGACAGATCGCCTAAAAATAACAAGACGGATCATACAACAAGGCTCACTTTGTTTTCCATAGATATCGTCCTGCAGTTTTTAGCACAGTGCATCACTCTTTGAACATCACAGCTCAGAGTAACAACTGCTGGCAAACACTACTTACTACTTCCACACTTTTTTTTTCTCTTTCTAAATCTAAAAAAAAAAAAAAAATCATTGAAGTTGAAGGTTTTTTGGAGATTTGAACTCAAGATTTTGAACTTGTGGCCTTTTTTTCCTGACATATTACATATTACAGGCAAACAGTTGCTAAAATAGAATCATTTTAATGTAATCCATATGTTTCTTCCAGGTGAACTCGTGGAGCGGTTCCATAGAGATTGGCGTGACGGCATTGGACCCCGCGGCACTGGACTTCCCCAGCAGTGCCACGGGCCTCAAGGGCGGCTCTTGGATCGTGTCGGGCTGCTCGGTGCTACGGGACGGCCGCTCCGTCCTGGAGGAGTACGGCCGGGACCTTGACCAGCTAGCCGAGGGCGACCGGGTGGGCATCCAGCGCAGCTCCCGCGGCGAGCTCCACCTCTGGGTGAATGGACAGGACTGCGGCGCGGCGGCGAGCGGGTTGCCGCCGAAGCTGTGGGCGGTGGTGGACCTGTACGGCAAGTGCACTCAAGTGACAGTGGTGGGCTGTGAGCCGCCGCCGCCCTCTGCGGAGAAAGAGACAATAGAAAGGGACGAGGAGGTGGAGGATGAGGAGGAGGAGGAGGAGGAGGAGGAAGAGGAGGTGGTGGTGTGCGGCGTGCGGGAGGATACAGGGATCACGGCACTGATGAATGTGGCAGCAATGAATGGAATGATGAACGGAGATGAAGGTAGGAACCCTTTTTTTCTTCGATCAGTGTGGTACCAGTCTGTATTCTGGGATTTGTAGTTTCCAACTCTCGCGCTCTTTCTGTCGTCAGTGCCTGAGCTTAGCTGCAGTCACAGCAGACCGGACAAGTTCCCCAACAACCTGGAACCAGACACGGGTAAGAAACTCCTCCTCGGATCAGTTGAAGAACACAGAGCATCATCTCCTGTATTAACACACCTCCACGTCCCCTCTTTCTCTTTCTGCAGTTCTAACAGAGCACCAGCTCTTTGACGTGTTCAACAATGCAATAGTTTCTTTTTATCGCTCTGAAGATGAGGGTGGAGGGGAGGATGGAGGAGGAGGAGGAGGCGGCGGCGGCGGCAGCGGAGGAGGAAATGCGGGCACCGAGTCTTCTTCTAGGAATGACAGGGGGAGCAATAGCAGCGGAGGAGGCGCGGTCAACAGCGACAGCGGGACAGGGACAACAACAGGAGGAGGAGGAGGAGGAGGAGGAGGAGGAGGTAGTAGTGGCGGAGAAGGTGAAAATACAAACAACAGTCCTGCTGGTAACGGCGGCGTCGGGCAGGGGGTGGTGACAGGCGGGATGACGACAAACGACGCGTTGCTCTTTCACGAAAAGTGTGGCACGCTAATCAAACTGAGCAACAACAACAAGACGGCCGAGCGGAGGAGACCGCTGGACGAGTTCAATAACGGCGTGGTGATGACCAACCGGCCACTGCGACACAACGAGATGTTCGAGGTGGTTACAGTTTCACAACATAGTGCAGGGATGCATGTTTACGTAACGAATAAACGCATGAAGGGACTGTTGGCTCATATGTTTGTGATCTTTTCAGATACGTATTGATAAGCTAGTGGACAAGTGGTCAGGATCCATAGAGATCGGAGTGACCACACACAATCCAAACAACCTGGACTATCCTGCAACTATGACCAATCTGCGCTCAGGTAACACAAATGACCCAACAACAGATAGAAACTCTAAATAGGAGATCTTGATAAACTCGACACATTGTCTTATCTTTCTGTTCATGTCAGGTACAATCATGATGAGTGGCTGTGGGATACTGACGAACGGGAAAGGAACCCGCAGAGAATACTGTGAATTCAGCCTCGATGAACTTCAGGTTTGTACGCTCCGCCTCACAAACTTCACTCTGTCATCATCATGAGGAATTGTCTGTTTATAGTCTCATTAATCGCCTCGTCTTTTCTTTCAGGAGGGCGATCACATTGGGTTAATGCGCAAAGCCAGCGGGGCGCTCCATTTCTACATCAATGGAATCGACCAAGGTGAGACCGTTTATGAGGGGAAAAGAAACACTCTGCTGGGGAAGCCTGGGCTCGAAGTGGGTAGACATGATGCCACAAATAAAGTCATGTTATTATTATTATTAGGGGGGGGGTAATGGTTTTAGATGAGTTGGTTGAGTGAAACATAAATATATGATCCAAAGCTTCACTGCAGACTTAATGCAAAAGAAGTGGTAATAATTGGATAAGAAGCTCGATGGTGAATGAGTTACCGATAGCTGTGGCTGTTAACACTCAAAGCAGCTGTCTGGACTCATAACCGTTCTCTATATCCCAGGTGTTGCTGCAGCCCAGACCCCTGCCGTGGTCTACGGCGTGGTCGACCTCTACGGCATGGCCGTCAAAGTCACCATAGTCCATAACCACAACCACAGTGACCGCCTCAGACGCAACAACGCCATCATGAGGGCTCTATCCCCCGACGTAGGCCGACCCAGGCCATCCCTCTCCCTCACACCAGACCCGGAGGGGCCCGACCGGTTACTCTTCCACCACAACTGTGGTCAGAAGGCCGCCATAATCAGTGATGGCAGGACGGCCCTGCGGCCACAGTGAGTCCACTTCCCGCAATGCTTCCACTGAATTCATCGCCGGGGGGGGGGTTCCCTTTCTTTACATGCTTGATTTTGTCTTGTTAACTTGACAGATTCTTTATTGTGAATCAACATGTTTTGACTGTTTATGTTTTTATTAATGTAATCAAATCACTTTTAGCATGGGTTAGTACTAAATATTTAAATTTTGAATACAATTAATTTACATCAGGAGCCTTTCTTATCATACTTTGTACAAAGGTGTAAGTACAGTATATATGTATATCCACTTCACTGTTTTGATATTTGTGAAATTCTTGTGGTTCGTTTGCGCGGATAAATGTGTCTGTTTGCATAAAAGAGAAGACATCCTTGTTCAGGCAGCACTTGAATCTACAACCTTCCTAAGGTTTAAGTTAACGTCACTGTTTTTTTCCACAGCGCCACTGATGACTTCAACCATGGCGTCGTCCTGAGCAGCCGACCGCTGCGCTCCAACGAGGTGTTCCAGGTTCGCATTGACAAGATGGTGGACAAGTGGGCGGGTTCCATCGAAATCGGCGTCACAACGCACAACCCTGCATACCTGCAGCTGCCCTCCACCATGACCAACCTGCGCTCTGGTAAAAAAAAAAAAAAAAAAAACCTGCCTCATGATAGTGCGGACTTCTTTCTGAGATATCGGTTAAGAAGTTGATGATTGTCTGTCTTGCAGGGACTTGGATGATGACGGGAAATGGTGTCATGCACAATGGAACTACAATACTGGACGAGTACGGACACAACCTGGACCGGCTTAAAGTGAGGGATATTCCTTCTTTTTCTGTCTCTAAGCTGACAGACGCTCTCCATCATCCAAAGTCCTCTGACCTCTTCTTCCTCCCATAATGCTTCTCACCTTTTTCACACGCAGTTATTTCTGACACTTCCCCCCCCCCCCCCTCATGCAGGCCGGTGACACTGTAGGCGTAGTTCGGAAAGAAGATGGCAGCCTCCACTTCTTCGTGAACGGTGTGGCTCAGGGCCCCGCTGCCTGGAATGTTCCTCCCAGCGTGTACGCCGTGGTCGATCTTTATGGCCAGGCTGCTCAGGCCACCATCATGGATGACATGGGTAAGGGAGAGAAACACGGATCAATTCATGAGGAACCAGAATAAGATGTAAGCCTCTAAATATTCTTCTTCTTCTCAGTCGACCTCCCTCCTCTCCCTGAGGACAGCTCAGACGGACCCACAGCCATGTCCCCTGGGAGTCCCTGCTCAGTGGGCGGGGCCAGCACAACCAACGACCTGCGTTTCCACCAGCTACACGGCACCAACGCCGTCATTACCAACGGGGGGCGCACCGCCCTGCGTCAGAACTGCCGCAGCGAGTTCAACGACGCGATCGTCATTTCCAGCAGGTGATCTTAAGAAAAGTCGACTTGATCTGGTGTTCAGTGAACGTTGACTTCTGGATCATTATAGTTCAATAACTAAGTCACTTCCCTGCAGGTTCCTACGAGACGGAGAGCTGTTTGAAATCATCATCCAGAAGATGGTGGACCGCTGGTCGGGTTCAATAGAAGCAGGTGGGCTGTTTCTGATGTGTCTACATTTATCTTTCCTGCTGCGTATGAAACATATTTCACCTGACATGACTATTGATTTTCACTTTGTCCAGGAGTGACAGCAATCAGGCCAGAGGAGCTCGAGTTTCCCAACACTATGACCGACATCGACTACGACACGTGGATGCTCAGGTACAAGAAAAGACTTAAAGGCTTGTTTGTTAGCCTGGTTTGCTGCTTAGTTCCCTCTTCTTTCTCTGTTCACTATGCTCTGTAATACTCAGTGTAAGAGTCTCAATTCTTTTCATAATGAGTCTTTAAATGAAGAATCCCAACACGTCTGTGGCACTTTGAAGTAGATTTTGTCGAGTGGTGGTCATGAGGTCGCTCTTTCTACATCTTGAATATGAAGGCGCTTCTAAGAGCTAAAAATAGATTCTTCTTTTTGCCTTCGTCCTGTTCTTACAGTGGAACAGCCATCATGCAGGATGGCAACACAATGCGCAACAACTACGGCTGTGACCTGGACTCCTTAACCACCGCTTCACGGATCGGCATGATGCGCTCGGCCACTGGCGACCTCCACTATTACATCAATGGCATAGACCAAGGCGTTGCCTGCACCGGTCTGCCACCAGGTAACGAAGGAGTCAACCAAAGTCACAAATGTGAAGTCTGAAACTCTGCTCATGCTAAGAGAGAGATCGTATTTCATTAATCTCTCTCATTCTCTCTCTCTCTCTCTCTCAGAGGTGTTTGCTGTGATAGACTTGTACGGTCAGTGTGTTCAGGTGTCTATCACCAGCTCCTCAGGCCCGCTGGACAACAGTCTCTGTACCAGCAACGTCACTGAGAAGAGCTTCCCCATCCATTCTCCAGGTACACACCAGGGTCCCCGCTCAGGTCTGCAAACTCAAATCATACATGACTTTGTTATACAGTAATAAGTGGATAGAATATTTGTTTAAAATGTGCTCTCATTGCTTTAATGAATCGTGAAACATTAGATTTTTACAATAAATGTCATATAAGTGTTTTTAAATGAATATACAAATGAAAGTGGATATGGAGTCAAATTTAAAAATCACATGCCAATTTTTCTTATGCTCGATTTCCTCTTTGTGTGTGTGTGTGTGTTTGTGTCTTTGTGTGTGTGTGTGTGTGTGTGTGTGTGTGTGTGTGTGTGTGTGTGTGTGTGTGTGTAGTAGCAGGTGTTGCCCATCGCCTCCACAGTAAACACGGTAAAAACGTGATCCTGCTCGGTGAGGGCTGCCAGGCGGTCAGAGTCGGAGGTTACGCTCACGGCATCGTGTTCAGCGCAAGGGAACTCAAAGCAGACGAACTGTTCGAGGTAAAAACATTGGCTTTTATCTATTTAACCTAGCTTTTTTTAAAATTTTTGAATAATTATGCAAATAAGTATTGCCTCCTCTGTAGTGAGATCTGGGTGTCATTAAAACGACAGGGGGGCTAGATTCACTAAGAATAGCAGCTCCAAAAATTGTGCATCATTTGCTCCCGTTGTTTGTGCATTAGCGCTTATCTCTGTGAATTGGATGGTAGTCCTTTTTGCACAAGAAGGGGGCGATTTTCCAGTTTCTGAATATTCTCTAATTTACATAGATACAAATGGAACAGGCGCAATCAGGACAGTATGTGCTTGGCAGTGCAGTTTGTGTGTATTTCACCCTTTTTGTGTGTGCGCTTTGTGGATTGCACGCTATCCCTTTCTCCCAATTTCACAGGTTTAGTGGCCACAAATGCAGCGCAATCCTTTAGTGGATCAGGCCCATGGTGTATGTTTCTCCTCTGTAGCTTGTACTTTTTTAAAATGTCCCTCCCTAATCTCTCTCTCTCTCTGTCTGTCTCTCTCTCTTTCCTCTGCAGTTGAGGATCGATGAGGTGGATGAGCAGTGGTGTGGTTCGCTGCACATCGGTCTGACCACGCTGTCCCCCCCAGAGCTGCCGTCCTGCCCACTGTCAGGTCTCTCCCCCTCCCTCCCGCAGCTTCGCACCAAGGTCACCTGGCTGCTCTGCGGCTCAGAAGTCCGTCGCAACGGTGTGCTGCAGCGGCAGAACTACTGCTGCTCACTGGACCGGCTGACGGTGAGCTGCACCCTCCCCCCTGCTGCGTTGTCACTTGACAGATACCTGTTAGATATAAAATGTCATATTCCATAGCTGACTGGAGAAAGAGTGCACTTAAATAGTTCGTTACTGAGTCATCTTAAATGTATGTGATTTTTAGGTTGGGAACCGTGTGGGGGTAAAGAGATGCAGTGACGACACAATGCACATCTTCATTGATGGAGAAGACATGGGACCTGCAGCCACTGCAGTGTCCAAGGTACACACACACTCACACACACACTCACACTCACAGTTAACACAGATAACTGCTACGTACGTCCACTAAGCACCTCCCTCTGCCTCCTTGCAGAATGTGTTTGCAGTTTTGGACCTATATGGGCGGATAACAGCAGTGTCCATAGTGAGCTCATCTTTAATGGAGGACATGGACAGCGTCAAGGCCCCCTCGCTCTCCTCAGACAGCTGCAGTGAAGGAGAGGAGGACAGCACCCCTGTCAGAGAGGTAGGAATCCAAAACCAGGAGAGCGCCTTGACTTTAGAGAGTCCGGGTCTCAAGCTCTTCGTGTCACCACCGCTCCAGGTTGAGACTGAGCCGTGTGCGCTTGTACCGACTGTCATGGCGTTCCTGGAAAACCACGGCAAAAACATCCAACTGTCCAACCAGAACCTGACAGCAGCCAGAGTGTCAAGCTACAACCAGGGCCTGCTGGTCACCGCCCATCCCCTCGCTCGCCAGCAGCTTTTCCAGGTAACATTTATGGTGACTGTATTTGGAAGTTGAGGCTGTGTGTGAAAGAAGGAATCAGTAGTCTTCAGATAATGACAAGAAGACATCCTTTTTTTTGATACCTCGAGGGGAGATTCATACATGATATATGCTAAATGAAAACTCCTTAATCACACCTCAGAGTATTTCAGTTGTGACAGCTTGCAGAACTGTCAACAGCCTCTCTTTGGCATCAGTTTCAGATCGACCGTCTGAACTTGTCATGGACGTCGTCGCTGTCGTTAGGAGTGATCGGCCACTCGCCCGACCGGCTCAACTTCCCCTCCACAGCGTGTTGTCTGAAACGCTCCGCCTGGCTGCTGCAGAGAGACTCGGTCTTCCACAACTCTCTAAAGGTACAAAAACAAATCCAGACACCATCACGTTGGAGATGTCCATTGATATTTTTTTTTCAAATATGTGACGATATTAAATTAGAAAATTTGTGAGCATGTTCTCAGTCGTCACTGACTCTTTTGTTTGCTTGTTTGTTTAAAATAGGGACAGTGAACATTAATGAACATAAACATGTAAATATGCCAGATTATAGCAATAATCTGTAGTCCCCCGTATTGTATTGCACATCATAGGAACGTTCTGGTGTAATTGCACCAAACCCTATTGCACAAATGTCTCATATATACACATGGTTAGTATATACAAAAGTGTATAGGATAAGGCACTGCAGTTGAATATATAGAAGTATGCATTCATGCACTATGGTAGTTAGACATTTGGGTTTGTTCTGAGCCACACCTTAAAACGACCCCTTGAAAGCTGCAAAGCTGGAGCGTTCCCCAATGTGCTACCTCTGAACAACAGAAAGTGGATCGTCTAAGGGGCAGTCGCCTCTAACGGTGGCTCTAAGGGTTCTAGGTGAAAAGTCACCAATGGCCTTCTGTTTGGTGTACGGTAATCATTTTGTGGAGGTGATGCTAACCCATGAAGGACCTTTTGTACATCATACAGGAAAAATTCACTTTCATTCCTCTATGCTAATCCCCCCACCCACCCCGTCTGTCTTCCTCTGCAGATATGTGAGAACTACGGTCCTAATCTGGACACTTGTCCTGAAGGGACGTTGTTGGGTCTGCTGGTGGATGCCAACAGCTGTCTTCACCTTTACGTCAATGGCATGGACCAGGGTGTGGCAGCGCAGGACATCCCTTCACCCTGCTACCCCTTCATAGATCTCTACGGCCAGTGTGAACAGGTCAGTACTACTGACACGCACACAGTACGCTGAGTTCTTAAGAACCGTATTACTTATTTGGATGGTCTTCTTATTGTGACATTTGTTAATGAGTTAATTATCAGTATGATCCCAGAAGAAGACAAACAGGAGAGTAAGATTCTTTATAAACCTTATTGAAGTTACGTGTTGGATGGTTCAGTGTTTAAGATGTCAGAAAATACTGAAGTACAGTCCACTACAATTTAGTAGAATCCTAAGTGACATCTTTAAATTCTTATTTAGTATCAATCATTATTCCACAAGTCAAAGATCTTCCTTCAGCGTGTCATCACCTTCGATCAAATCTGTTGATGATATTCTGCTCATGGTTGAGTTTTTTTTTTTTTTTTTTTAATGGCAGGTTACTATAGTTACGAACAATGTGCCAGCTGCGGGGGGAGAAATTGGTGAACCACGATGTCAGGGCGACATGGAGAAGGCGGACATGGTTGACGGTTAGTAGAAAATGGCTGCTTGTTGTAAAACGTTTCATAAAGAATTCTATTTAAGCCTTGATTTTTCTTTTCTAAACAACTTCTTTTCTGAAGGAATCAAAGAGAGTGTGTGCTGGACGCCCCCTCCAGAGGTCAACCCCAACAAGACCTGTGAGTACCAGGCTCTGTGCTCACGCTTCAAAGACCTGCTCACGCTACCAGGTGAGTCTTGCCGAAGGCTTTTCTGCCACAATCTCTGCCTCCAATCCCAAAAATCATGTCCCAGCTGTCTTAACAATGATCTTTGTTTTCCTCCCCCGCCGTCCATAAGATGGGTATTTTAACGAAGATGCTAAGTACAACCTGTGCTACTGTGAGTCCTGCCACAAGCTCCGGGGTGACGAGGCTTATTATAAGAGAGGAGAGCCGCCCCGGGACTACGCCTTGCCCTTTGGCTGGTGCCGCTTCGCCCTCAGGTGAGATGAATGATAGAGCTGTGAGGTATTGAACCATAGAGGTACCACAGCATTAAATTCACTCAGCTCTGTGGTGAATATGAAAAAAGGGGTGCGTACCTCTTTTATTTCATCCTGTTGATCGCTCATCTTTTGTGCAGGATCAAGCCCCACTGTGAGGTTGCCAATGCACTGAAGAAATGGCATATAGCTTACCACGGCACCAGTGTAGGAGCCCTGCGACGCACGCTCGACCACAGCCAGCTGCTGGCCGGTATGAAAAACCTTTTTTTTTTTTTTTTTTAACCAAGATTCATACTCTGTACCACTGAGGTTCATCTCAGAAACATAAAAACCTAAGCTGTCTAGAAAACTTGTTGTCTTGGAGACATAATTCTCACTGCGGAGCTCATTCTACATTTGTGAGAGACTGTAACCACTGACTTTTGAATTACTTCTTAAAGTAGAAGCATCAGCAAAACATCTCTTAACTGTTAATGGGATTTTTGCTGTCGCAGGAACGTCGTCCATCTTCTCAGTGTCCCCAGCCAAAGCGGAGGGACCCAATGGCTACAGTGAGCCTGAAGAGAACAGCGCCCCTGGCAGGGAGGTTCCTAGAGTGCGGCTCTCCCCCACCATGCGCTACTCCGGCATGGAGATCTTTGCCCCTAAAGTGCAGTAAGTTTGACTTTTTTTTTTTTTTTTTTTGTAGCACAAGCAAATAACCTGAACTAAAGGTGGAACATACTTACTTAGAGTTCTTTTTCCCCCTGCTGCAGATTTCAGGACCCCCGTTCTCACCGCTGCCACCAGGCCCAGGTAGGATTCCAGGTGTGTGTGCGTCCCGGCTCCTACAAGGTGGGACCCCAGACGCTTGGCAACAGCGAGCCTCTGGATCCTCGTTTCAGCAACTCAGAGATCGAGTGGATCACGAAGGAGGAGGGCGGCACGCTCCTCTACGGACTGCTCATCCGGGTCGAGTGAACAGGGCGGTGAGGGAGAGGCATTCGGGTGGAAGTGAGGAGGATCCGTGTAGGTACTCCTTGTACTTTTAATAAAACTGACAACCAAATCCAACCCCTGCCTTGAGCTAGAGACTCCTTTGGAATACAGCTGTTCCTGCTGTGGATTGTTGACAATTCAGCATTATCGATTTGTTTTGTTTATTTTCGGTTGTTTGCTCTTGGACTATTTTAGAGGCCGGGGGATACGGCGGTTTCAAAGAAGAACAGACACTGCCTGCACTTTATGTTTTGGACATTCGTGGGCGATTTTTAAACTTACTTCACATCGACATGATGTGTGAGACATTCGCTACATTTACTATTTTGTTTTTGTTTTTTTTGACTTTGAAATTTTTTGATTTTTTTTTTTTCCTTGTTGCCATTTTTTTGGTTCTCATTCTTCCCGAGGTTTTTTTTTGTTTTTTTTTCTCACCCTCACAGGCTTTCTTATCTTGCCCCCTAATCTTGTGGCGCTTACTTCGACACTTCTCACCTTTTTCTCTGGTCAGTGTTAAATTTTGGGAGGAGCTGTCCCCTGCCAACCTGCACGTCAAACATTCGTCACCTAAAAAAAAAAAGACTGAAACGTGGATCAAAAAAAAAGAAAGAGTGACAATGTTTTCGGAAATATTTAAATAGAAACAGAAAGACATTTGAGTCTGAGAATGAACCCAAGAGTGTCTTTGTGATTGTGACTTCTTCAGGAGGGGAATATTTTAAAACTGGAGGAAGAAAAAAAATGTTTACACATATGTACCGCTGTATGTTGCTGTCCTCTATGTGTCTCCACGCTAGCAGTCTCGCTACTTTCCCAGACCTGTTTGTGTTTCTGTTTTTTGGCCCAGCATCATTTTTGTCTCGTCCTGTCAAATGGAAATGATTCACAGACTTTACACTGTGGAGTAAAACTGGAAGAATTAACAGAAAGGTTGACTGCTGAAGACATCCTTTAAGCTAAAACTTTGTTGGGAGATAATGAATGACGTATTATGTACCAGCCGGTTTTGATACAGGCAAAGGAGAAAAAGGAGAAGTGCTAAAATGTGTGACATGCTAAATTAGCTTCCAGTCGAGGGCTAGCTAGACCAGAATATCGATGCCATTAATGTATAGTAAATGACGCTACAGCTAGAAGCAGCATGCTAACTAAGCTTAGCACACAGACTGGGGGATAAAAGGAGAAACAGGCAGCAGGACTCTATAATAGGTAACGAAGTCCTCTATCACAAACTCTGTAAACTCAGGGTAACACGCTGTATAAAAAAAAACGTCATTTCGCCGTTTAAAATGAGGTCATGATCGGTTACAGATGGATACATTACTGCAGTTGCCTGGCAACAAAGCAAGTCTCGTTAAAGGAAGTAATCTCCCGTTTTATAAAATATATATATTATTATTAATTATATTATATTGCCCTTTAGTGTGGAGCCCCTGAAGAAAATAACTTGTGCGCACAAGTTACGGTAACATCTTCGACTTCATGGGCCTCGTACTTTAGAGCTGGTGTTCGGCTGGGATGTTAACCCCCTTTGTAGCCTATGGTTACCCCTAAACTATCAGTCTCATTTGCTTGGTTGCTAAAAAGTTTTATTCTGGATAAGAATTAACTGGATTGGGAAATTCACTGTTTTGCTATCCAGTATACGTTTGTCCAAAGGAAAAAAACAGATAGGATAACAAGAAGCAGAATTTAAAATATTAACAAATCTGGACTACCAGTGCTCTAAACGGGACTAATCGGATGCACAAATCCACAACACCTGAAAGATCTGCTTTAATTCAGTATTGTTATGCTTGATATTGAGAGGCATCTGGTGAGATATTTTAGGGGACACACTCCCTGTTTCTCCTTTTTTTTCCCCAACCTCTGAAGTCATGGTAGAAATTCAAGAGCAAAATATTTTTTAAAAAAGATGTGGGAAATATCAACATAATGGTAAAAATGTTGTTTTTACTTACTAAAAATATCAGCTGATATATCAAAAGATGTGACATTTTGTCCCTGTAATCCAGTGTGAATCCAGACCTCTGCTTCGATCCAGATAATCTTGTTTGTTTTTAATCAAAACTACACAAACTTGAGGTTTCATAAGGATAGGAAACAAAGATCACCTGATCTCATTACATTTTGTTTGTTTCCTTTTTTTTTCTCTCTGTTTTTCTATGTTGAACAACCGGTTTTCAAGATCCAACCAGGTTATTTTTGAACAGGGCCCTGGCTGTAGCATCATCTTATTTCTAGTCTAGTAAACTCTCACAAAGATTTTTGAAGGTGGTAAAATGGACTGTAGCCAAATGTTTCAGGGGTTATCCGCATGACTCCTGCTGTCTTGCTGCCACAATATCGTTAACTGTTGAACCACTCACACCTCCAATCTGATCAATCCATCCTTCACGTCTGACTCTGTTGACCTTGTTGGACCTCCAGAGATCTGCAGTCCCATGCCCCATGTTGGTGTTTACATTTTTGAATGTTATTAATGAGGGCTCTGCAGTTCTTTAATTTCAACTAACATCATTGATTTACATTTGACAAATGTTTTTTTTTTTTTTACAAGGGTTTTATTTAATCCCAAACATCCACCTGATGTTGATTGTATATGAACAGCTTTCCAAAGTGTTTTTCTTTTACAGTGTTCTCAGTCCTGTTGCCAATCAGTTTATCCTGCTAAAGAACAAGAAAGCCCATGAGACATCCTAAAGGCACAGTTTTGACGAGTCAAACTCAAAAAAATGAATATAAAAGAAGCTTAGTCACCTTCTACGAGCAGCTGTGATCTGACTGATCGAAGATCTTCGGGGTCTGGCAGAGGAAAAACTTCCAATCAAAAATGTGAAAAAATATTTTATGGGTTGTTTTACGGCCCTTTGCTGCTTTGTACAATTTAATTTGTATCATTTTCTTTTTTTTTTGTTCTGTATGTTGCGTTGTACAGGCTGTTACATAACAAATCATATCTTCCTGATTTATAAAAAATGAAAATAAATTGACAGACAGTATGCACAGAAGGATGGATACATGGTGGGTTTTTAGGGTGATGTGGGCTGTAAAAAAAGAAGTGCCATGAAGAAGAAGACAAATTCTACTGTTGCTTTTGGTTCCTTTCTTTTTCCAGTTTTATTTAGAGTAGGAAAAACGTCTGGTCACTGACATGTTATTGCAGTGTTGCAAACTCAGTCAATCACACCTGTTTTTTCAAAATGCTGTAGACTAATTACTCATTAAGGCCAATAGTGAGTCGTTTTCATAGCTTTTACAGAAATGGTGGCTGCTTCGAGGGCAGCTCTTTCCTGCCATGAAAATACAGACACACACTGAAACAGCACAAGACACACAACTAGCCAAAGGTTCAACAACTAAAAAAAATTGACAACCTACTAGTTTTTCTTTCTCACAAACTCATGAGACTAGTTCAAATACATTAATTACAAGTGACAGATCTGCTGTTGGGTTGCATAGTTGGTTTGGTTTTCTAATCTGTCGGCACCTCTAAAAGAGTAATTTCGCACCAGTTTGGATTTTTTGAATTTGACCCTGAGTTTTATTTGAATCTCCCCTTTATTTAGAGCTGTCAATCTAGTCCCAAGCTCGTCCTTGAGTCCTTATTTTAACAGTTTGAGAAACATTTCTTCTCTCAGAGATATTGTCTGTACAGAGCTCTGAGTCAGGAGGTGGTTAGCTTAAAACCAGAAACAGATATGTGGCTAAATAAAGTATAGAGTGCTAAAGTTATGTGAATGTGGCAAGTGAAACAGCTAGCTTAGCTTTGTTTGAATTTAGAAATACATCCAATGGCAACCCTGAAGCTCACACATGAGCTTTTTGAGGAGCTTGTTTGTTTTATCTGTACATGAAAATCATAAGAAGATCATTTGTTGTTGATGGTTAGCTATAGCCAAGCCTAGCTCTTCAATGCAGCATCCAATGTTGGTGGATTGTCAACCTCATTTTCACAAGGGTTAGTCATACAAGTCGATGTAATAGTTGCAGCATGTAGCTAAATCCTAGTAAATTATTATTATGAAAGTTGAATAGGTATCTATCTCAGAAACATGAAATAGCTTCTAAAAGCACTGGCTAACTTTTTGGGGCATCTGGTGTAGCTAGCCAACGCTTAGCTTTTCTTTACAATTCAAAAAGCAACTTGTTAAAAAAATAACTATTTAAAGCGCAATCATAATATGACTGTAGATGGGTTCTGGTATGCATTGAGGTGGATCATGTTTTCTACATACAGTTCAAACCGGCTGAAAAGCTACTCGTACTACAAGCAGGACATTTCTGATACCTAAATGCGAGACTTGCACCTACAGATCCAGTCTTTCAGTTTTATGGATAATCGTAAATAGAGATCAGTAGGTCAAGACAGGTTTCCAATCTTTAAGTTAAGATGAGCCAATTACCTCCTGACTCCAGCCCATTGCTAAAACGTACAGACTAAAAAGTGATCAACATTTCTTTTACAAATAAAATAGTGCTTTTAATCCCCATGAAACATTTTCTTAAAGAATCCAGGCACGAGGAAGCTTTAATTAAAATGACTGAAATCTAGATGTACAGTTTATCAACCGGACTCATGAGGCTTTTAGTCCCAGAACTGGGGCAGCGCTGGTTGGATTAGCGGTTAGGTCGTGCATCCAATCTACAGAGGTTGAAGTCCTCAAAGCAGGCGGCATGTTTTATTCCTACCCTTGGTCCCTTTTCCACTTCATTCCTCACTCTCTCTCTCCCCAAGGTCTACTACTCTGTCCACTCTCCTATCTACTTCAGAAAGGCATAAAAGCCCAAACAATAAATCTAAAAAAAAAAAAAGAAAAGAAAAAGTCAGAACTGCGAAAATTAATAAATAGGCCTTTGCTACAAAATATTACTAAATACACATTGAACACTTGTACCAGAAAAAAACCCAAAGTGCAGCACTTGATACCGAGTATGTTTTTTTGGACGGGAGGTCAAACTTTAAGCAGCAGTGTGTGATTGTTGACAGAAAAAAAATTGAATGTTACATCAGGCTGAGAGGGAAAAAAAACCCCTCTGAATGAGCTCTTGAGAGACAAATGGACAAAGGCGGTGTCAAAGTTTGGTTCAGCTTCATTCAAATATACAGCTTAACTTCTGCACGCGCACGCACACACACACACACAATCTTCCAAATATGCCTGAAACCAACAACAACAAAAAAAGAATCTGACACAGTTTTAAAAAAATAGCGAAAAGTTCTTTGTACACTTACACATAACAACTGTTGACATGTTCCCAAACCCCGACAAACAGCATTCACTCCCAAACTAAAGCATCAAGCTACAGTGGGTGCTTTTATAAAAATGCATGGTCACAGTAGTTCAAAGAAAATGGCTCCTTTTCAAAATAAATAGTTAAACAACCTTCTTTACAAACTAACTTCCACGTCTTTTGCTTCATTACAATAAAAAAAAAACGTCCAGATAGTCGAATACAGCAGCTGTTTTTAGCTCCCAGCTCCAAACAAAATTTGAAGAAGGGGGAAGAGGGGTTACAGACAATTGTGGGTGAAAAACCTCTCCTGAACCCACAAACGCACTCTCTCACTCTCACACACACACACACACACACACAGCTCATTGCCTCATCTGCTGCCCCACATTGTTGACCCGAAAGATGAGCCAATAAGAAACCTCCATGTAAAAACCACAGGGACAGAACATTAAAAGATGAAATGTTTAAAAACTCTTCTTTCACATTAAAACTCCCTCATTTTCTGTTTTTAAAAATACACACTCCATCCAGCGTAGCTTGTACACTCCCTCCTTTACGACTTGTATAACAATCTTATTTCTTATGTATTGCAAGTGAGGTGGTAGTTTGATTGTTTTGTGGAGAGTTTAGCAGTCAATGGTGAAAAATGGGAGACAGATTTTAAAAAATGTCATCGAGACCACCAGCAAGTGTCGGTGCAAAAAAGAGGCAGAGCGGGACAGCAGAACTATAAAGACAGCATTCAAATGTTCTTTTTTTTTTTCTCTCCGAAATTGAGGAGGAGGGACTAGGAGGTAAAACAGAAGAGACAAAAAAAAAAAAAAAGGGATTCTTCTCCCAGAATTCATTGCGGCTGGTTTTGGGAGGACGGTACAAAGGGGTTTACAGGGAGAGGTGAGGGAAGGTCACTAACAAGAAGAGGAGGAGGGAGGAAGGCGAGCAGCAATTTGATTAAGAGATTTGTTTCATCTCTCGTCATCTACTTTACAGAAGTTTTTTTTTTTTTTTTTTTCCTTCAGAAGAGCAGCTTCAGAATTTTTTGGGACCCCAGGCGGACGCTTGCTTCGGCGCCACGCCTGTCCCGAAGGTTGGGAAATCCTCAGCGCTGCTCATGTCAGGAGCCTAGGACATGAACAGATACAGATGTTTTCATATTCTCCCTGATGAAGGTTAAAAGTTACTGTTTGACTAGCAAAAGAAAAAAGGTAAGAATCAGCACGTCAGACCTTGTTCCCTGACGCGTTCCAGGGCGCGTCTCGAACCACAAAGCCCTTCGCTGGACCCCCGCTGCTATCATCCAGTCCTCCAGCTCCGCCTCCTCCTCCGTATCGAGACGGAGGCTTCATGTATGCTGCCAAGGTCTCCGTCTCCGTCACACTGAGCATCTGAGAGAAGTGGAGAAGAAACATAATCAACTTATTGTTCTCTCCTGATGTCACTCAGACATTTCTCTGTCTGCCAACACAAGGTTCACCCTCATTTTGGAACGTGCTTTATCCCTGTGGTGTTTTTATTTTTTTGCAGCTACGTCTGCTGCAGCCATATTTGCTGTTTTGAATTGTTTTCACTCCTAAACTCACTCTCTACGCGTGTCATTGGCTGGGGGAAACAACACCTTCTCCCCCCCCACCAGAAACATGCTGAGTCAACCAAAATGAAATGTCAAAATACACTCAGAGGACAGACACAGTCAACACTACACATGTATGGAGGCCCCTGGTGGATGATTGAGCAGCATTACTTCTGTATAAGTTTATAATAATTTTTCTAGGAAACTATCTTTAATGTTGGATTTTTCCATTTTTCTCGGAGTGGTCTTTCTTTGAATGTCTTCCTATCAAAGACTTTATGTACGATAAAGACTTTCTTGTGAACTCACGTATTCCTCCTCCAGGTTGAGTAGGTGGTCAATCGCGTTGTCGACAGTCTCTGGAAGACCTGTAACCGTCACTTTGTCGGGCTCATCGGAGCCGGGCTGAGGGAACCGGATATCCACCTGAACAAATCAACAACAGGAGAAGTGGAATGAAAAACAACAGGTAGATAAAGACGCTGAAGAAGTTAATGTTAGCTCAAATCATCTTTACCTTGAACTCCTCCATCAGCTTGCGGATAGCTTTTCCTCGGGCTCCGATGATGCGGGCGTGCGTCCTCGGGTCCAGGTGAACGTCTTGGCTCACCATCTCCTGCAGCTCGGCTACCAGCTGTTGGATGGCCTGACGCGCCTCCTCCACGTTACGCTCATACCCCGAGATCACGATCAGATCCTGGGAGAGGGGACATTTATAGTTAAATGAAGCTCAGAACCAAAAAGAAGAACCAATTTTAAAAAGAAAAAAGGAAGAAGGAATGTTTATGAGCTTAAAATAAAGTTGGTTACATGTGAAATACAATGAAATCTTTACAAAAGTCTAACAGAGGCCAATAAGGCTCACCTGCTGCTCGTCTCCTTTGTCAGGGAACTGGATGCTGACGTCGTGGTCCTTCCTGATCTGAGAGATGACTGCTCCCTTGCGGCCGATGATCTTGGGATGAAACTTTGGATCTACAGACATTGTGACCTTGAAGCTTCTCAGAGCCTGAAACAGAGGCAACCAGCAGGGACCTCAAACCCTCCATGATCTAAACAATGAGCCCATATCCCAATCACCAAAAAACCTATCATGTAACAACTGGTAGATGTTTGTTTGTAGAAGAATTAGCGGCTTGTGTAGTTCCCCTTCAACGGGAAAATTTAATTCAACTAAAAATAAGGAATCAAATGTCAAACTGTGTACCCTGTCCTCCTGCTCAGCCTGAAGTTCCTTCACCCTCTCCAGCAGACCCTGCTTCGCTCGCTCCACATTAGCTACCAGGCCCGTCACCTTGATCACGTCCAGCTGCTTCTCTGGCTGTGGCACCCAGATGTTCACCTGCACATCCCACAAACAATGAATTACAGCTCCCCCTTTTTATTATTACTAATTTCCCCTAATATTCAAAAAAAATCTAAAAGCTTACACTCTCCTTTGTTTCTTTTATAGGTCCAATCAAATGCATCACAACAACAAGGCATACTTAGTGCAGTATTTCTTATTATAAAGAGGTCTCTTGGCCAGAAGATGACAGCAGAGAGCTAACCTCGTACTCCTCCATCATCTTCCTGATCCCGCTGCCCTTCTGTCCAATGATGTAGCGATGCAGCTCATAGGACACTTCCACATCCTCCGTTATCGGCACCAGTGCCTGAAGGAGGAACATATCATTAGATTAAAAAAAAGAAGACCGTACCCTGTCTGTGAATGACGTGAAATGTTGCCTACCAGCAGGGCGGCTTTAGCCAGTTCACATTTCTCTGCACGCCCAGAGATGGTGATGATGTCACATTTGCGGGGGATGAACTCGGCCTCTGGACTGACCTCACCGTTTTCCTGTGACGGAGCCTCCTGACCTGTAACATGAGCACAGATGAATGGACTGAAAAGCAACTCCTCCGTCTGCAGGTTTGAATTAAAACAAGGACAATATTCTTTTTTCCCATTAGGCACCATGTTGGACAGACAACTGATGTAAAAAAAAAGAAAAAATTGGCTTTTCTTGTGTGTTTTGTTTCTGACCTGCAGTGCTGTCCTCCCTCTCAGGGAACTTGATCTGGACCTCGTGCTCCCGGGTGATGTGCTGGATGCGAAAGCCTTTAGGCCCCATGATGGCACGGTGGAAGCGCTGAGGGATCGCCACCTCCATGCTCACCTGGGACTCCTGCGAGAGAGAGAGAGAGAGGGAGAGAGAGAGAGAGAGAGAGAGGACAGCTGGGTAACAACAGCACGGATAGCAAACACACAACAAACCAGAAAGGATGACTTCATCACCCTATCACTGGATGTCAAGTCTTCTTTGTCTTTTGTCAGGGTGCTCTGGTAAGTCTCTAAAGACTCTTCAACTAGTCCATAACGCTGCAGCTCGTGTACTGACCAGAACTAGGAAAAGGGACCACATTACTCCTGTGTTGGCTTCTCTGCACTGGCTCCCTATACAATCTAGAATAGAATTCAAGATCCTTCTTACATTACGGTCCCAGAATGCAGGCCTGCTAGTGGTACCTACAGTCTCTAAGTGTACTATGGGAGGTAAGACCTTCAGTTATCAGGCTCCTCTCCTCTGGAATCGTCTTCCAGCCGGGGTCCAGGAGGCAGACACAGTCTGTATTTTTTTAAGAATAGACTTTTTGATAAATCTTATAGTTAGGGCTGGTGCTGGTGTAGACCAGCTCCTAGTTATGCTGCTATAGGTTTAGACTACCAGGGGAACTGGCACCTTGAGCTCCTCTCTCTGTGCATACAGTACATCATATTACTGCATGTATCTATCTGTAAATCTCAGTCACTAACCACCTACTTTCCTGGGAGCTCTTGAGCTCTCTTAGGCTCCTCGAGATCGTTGGTTGACGGCCTGCCAGAACAACACTGGCAGGCAACTAATATGTAAAATGCAGAAACTGTTGGCAGCATTTGAGTGACATTTAAATTAATTAGGCTGAACTCTTTACTTTGGCTTTGACGCAAACAAACTTATTGTGGAAGAACAAAATTTACTGCAAAAATAACTCCCGACTTCTCCTCTGTAAACGTGTCTTACCAGGTCCTCAATGATCTCCTGGATGCGTTTCTTGGCAGCGTCCACGCAGTCCTTCGCTCCCTTCAGAGTGACCCGCTGGCTGTTCGCCCCCGTGCGAGGGAAGCTCACAGCGACACCGCCGTACTCCTCGGCGAGCTCCCGCAGCACCTGACCTCTCCGACACACGAAGTGGCGGTGGTGGCGAACGTCCACGACCATGCTGTCCTCCACCACGTCGTCCTGGAGAGCGAGGAATAAGGATGTCCAGAATGAGAATTTAGGAACATGAAACTGAGGGTTTAGAGAGGCTTTTAAACTTCAAGAAGGGGAACTTATATTTGTGTTAGATGAAGAAAGTTAGAAAAGATAAACCAACAGAAATAGGACTGAATTAAAAAAACATGGAGCAGCTAAACCATGATAGAGAAACTGTGCATGTTTACCAGGTTTTTAACCAGACTTTCCAGCTCCTTCTGCGCCTGACGAACAGCTTCCTCCTTCCCTACGATGGTGATCAGCTCCTGCTCGTTGTCATCCGGCGACGGGAAAATGATGCGAGCCCCCGTTTTGTCCCGAACGCGGCGAATATTTGCCCCGCCGCGGCCGATCAGGAACTTATGGTACTCCGGTTTGGCCTGGAGCTCAGCCGTGAAGTTGTTGACTTGCTGAAAAGGTGAAAGACAATAAACTGATGTAAACATTTCCCTTAGTCCAGTTTTTATAAATTGAGACTTTTCTTTCCCCCACCTTCTCCTCGGCGAGCTGCAGCAGTTGTTTCTTGGCCTTCTCCACCTCTCCAGCAGGACCTCTGATGGTGACCTTGTCCGAGCCGGATCCCTCGGAGGGGAAATGGATGTGGACGCCGCCGCAGTCCTCCATGATGGAGCGCACGAGGCAGCCCTTGGAGCCGATCAGGGAGTTATGAAGCTTGGAGGAGATGGTGACCTCCGCCTCCTTAATGTTGGCCTGAAGGACAAACAGGGAGATACTCTGATACAGAACAACAGTTTGTCTTTGGCCTAACCCCTACTGGATATATGAATAAATACTAGGAACAATATCCCAACCTTAAACTTCAATACTTCTTAAATTAATGCTGCATATCAAATTTTATAAGTTCTTGTTTTCGGTTGGGCTGGAAACAGACTTCTTCTATGTTTTTTCACAGTTACTTCTGGACCCTAAAACCAGATATTTGACAGATCAATCTTAACTCGAGGTCCACTTGTGTACTAGCTTTTTACAGCTTCTGTTTACCATTTTAACTTTGGGGCTTTTTTTGTTGTTGCCGTAATTAGATGTCGAGAGTGGAGATATGACGATGTATCAGAGGTTGCTTATCTAAGAGTCACGGGTGTTGTCACGGTTTGTTTGTCTGAGTGACGGATGTTTGTTAAAACTGATGAGGAAGAATGTGAGACACTGAAAGCTCAAGAGAGAAAAAGAAGAAAGTGGACCTCTTTTCGGGGTAACTTGTAAAAGGATAGATTCAAACGAGAAAGGATGTAAGCTGCTATAAAAGAAAAACGGTTTCCTGTCTCTCACCAGTTCTCTCTGGATGGCGAGGATTCGGTCTTTAGCCGCCTCACAGTTGCTCTTCTTGCCTGTGATGACGATCATCTCAGAGTTACTGTTCTCTGTCGGCAGGTCGATCTTAGTGTTGGTCTCTTCACGGATCTGAAGGCATTGACAGCAGTTGGTACTTTGTTCCTTTTACCCGACATGACGTGTAAAAAAAGAAAAAAAATGACCGATACATGGATGTACCAGTCTCACCTTTTTGATGTTGGTGCCGCCTTTTCCAATGATGTTTTTATGAAACTGCTTGAAGATCGGAACAGAGAGGGAGAAACTGTTCTCGATCTACAAGAGAAGGAAAGCTGCTGTTAAAGGGATACTTCTGGAAGAACAAACATATCAAGCACTAGTATCAAGTCAGGTCACTTTTTCTTAAAATGAGCTAAATGATGCCAGTACTCCGTGTCGAGCTTCCCCTGTGGCTCAAACACTTACTATTGACAGGCTCCTCATACAACCCCACTTATTAAAAAAAAAGACTATCCCTTTAAGAGATGGGCTCGTACCAGGTCAGCGATGATCTTCTGGAGGAACTTTGCACATTTCTCCACCTCGTTCTTCGGTCCTCTCAGCTGCACGATGTCACTCTTCTGTGCCGGGTCGGGGAAATTGATAATAACCTAAAAGGAAATGAGATGACACTTGTTGATTTGCCTTAGGGCAGATTCAAAGCTTGTGGTTTTAAAAATAATGAAAAGCTGAGATAAGTGCAGCAAGGGTAAGAGGGAGGACTTTTACCTCTGGGAACTTGTCCCGGACTTCTTTGATCTTTTCTCCTTTTTGTCCGATGATTGTCCGATGAAACTTGTGCTCTACGATCAGGTCTTTGGTGCGCTCGTTTTCCTAGCAATGGGAATAAAAGTGACCAACTTTAAGAGTCTGTGAACACTCTGGTTTTCTTTTTCTTTTTTTCCAGGAATGAACCGACCAATTCCTCACCATTCTCTGGACCATCTCAATGAGCTCTCTGCGTGCCAGCTGGACTCCTTTAGGGTCTCCCTCGATCCGGACCAGACCGCTCCGCTCAGCGTCCTGTGGGATTCGTACTGAAACTTTGTACTGCTCCTTGATCCGATTAACTGGAAAGCAAAAAAAAGAGGGCAGATGAAGCGATAGAACTACAAACATTTTTACATTTGTCACAGCTCTAAAGGCAGAACGCTGTGGATAAAAAAAAAAACACACAAACCGCTCTGTAAGCTTGAACTTTAACAGGTTTCTAACTTCAGCCTTCATAAATAAATACACTTGTATTTACATTTTAGTGAATCCCTGATCACATTTCAAGGCTCACATAAAGCAGATGGCTGAAGTGTAAGACTTCAACAAGGCTTTCTCTAAGACCAAGCAAAGTGTGACTAAATCCAGCAGGGTCCTAACAGGATCATCACAGACACACAACATAAATACAACTCAATATCTTTTCTTTTTATCTACTCAGGAAGTGACCTGGCACCTCTGCAGCAACCAGACCAACTTCCATATTTTTGTCCGCACCGGGACTTGAGCCGGTGACCCTCCAGTTCCAAACTGAAGTCCCTACAGACTGAGCTGCCGGCGCCCCCAAATAGTGGCTATAATACCAGAGTTAGTGTGTTTTTCCTGCTGAGCTCAGCAGATCGGAGTGACTCACTGTTGGCTCCGTTCTTTCCGATGAGGTGTCTGTGGAAACGCTGGTCGATGATGACTTCAGTGTAGTCCATCCTCACCAGCTGCACACAGACAAGCAGAGAGAGATCTTTAACATATGTCACTGAATGTTCCTCACCTCTACATTATGACCCAATGACCTTCATCAGGTGATAGAACATTATTAAGAGACCGCTGGTTTAATTATGATTATTCTACTTTTGTGGCTTTGATTAAGTGTGCAGGCTTTTCTTCTTTTCTTACCTTACAAAATATTTTAAAGGTCTCAGTGAAAAATAAAGGGAGGGATTTAAAGGCTGCAAGTAAAAAATCCATAACAAAATGCAGGCTTGTGTGTGTGTTTGTGTGTTTGTGTACACACCAGGTCCTTGATGATCTCTTGTATCTGCGCCTGAGCCTGCTCCACTTCCTCTGTCGGCCCCTCCAGACTGATGCGCTCCTCACCGTCCGTGAACTCGATGTGAACCTAGACGCACACCCACACACACAGACACATGAAACAATCGAGTTATGGCCTCTCTCGCTCGGCTAGTTTCAAAATAAATCACATCTCAGTGCAAGTCACAAGTAAACTCTGGAATCCTGCAGCCACTTTTCCTACTTCAACAGCATTAAAGGAGTATAAAATCAAACACTCTACAACAACTGGTTTTCCTGTTAGCTCAAATAAAATGGATCAAAAATGGAAATCAAAGAAGTTTATCTCTGGTTGTATTCATTAAACTCTTCTCTCTCTCTCTCTCTCCTCTCACCCGGGGAAGCTGCTGTGTGATCCGTCCGATGTTCTGCCCTTTCTTCCCGATGATGAAGCGATGCAGCCAGGCCGGAGCGGTCACCTCCACCACCATCACACTCTTAGCCTGCACGGAGAAAAAAAAAAAAAGGTTTTATGAAAAGACAGACTCACATACAGTTGTATTTCAAAGCGCAGGGGAATGTAGAGGAGCACTTGGTAACAAAAGGATACATCCCTCGACCAACGCAGCACTTTCTTACAATAATTGTTTTCATTCATGAGCTTGAAACACGACAAAGAATGCGACGGTCGCTGTGTCTGCTTGATTTATAAACAGGCAACTTTTAGGCCAAACTTCCATTACATTTAATCCACATATGTCAGTGTTAGGTTTTCAGCTTGGTCTCTTGTCCCAAGGGGTCAAAAGAAATTAAAATTTTAAGTATTAACCCTTTTAACTCTGCAAGCCAAATTAGCCTGCGTGTATATGTTATTTTTGCCTGTTGTGATGTCATCATTCTTATTCTCATAATTGCTTCACATCCTGGGATTTTTCAAAGCCTAATATTTGTGTGCTCCCGTATTTTCTTTGGTTCCTGTCTGAAAGAAGGTATCCACTGAATTACATTTTTTGTACGTCTGAAGTCCTTCTCTTAGAGCACCGAGTGGCTGAAGTGCATCAGTTTCCTTCTACTTTGTGGATTTCTTTATTTCACAATTAAACCAAACTTCATTCAGAATTTAGGTGATTGAAGGTTCAGACTGTACGAATGTTTTGAGTTTGTCAAAAACAAAGAAATGAATGTTGCAAAAAGAGGTGATGTTTCTGTCGTGACTCTCACACTCCTTAGAGCTTGTGTCCACCTTGCATTTTGTTTTTTTTCGGGCAGAAAAGCAGTCTGTGTGCTCGGGAGCACTTGGATGTAGCACCTGCTGCTCATGCATCCTGTCTCTATGACAACAGTCTCTTGACAACAGCTGCTGTCTGACCTGTCTGACGCTGCTACATTGCTTTTTTTTACTGCTAAGTTTTATATTTGAGATTTTTTTTTTCCGACACTGTGAGCATCAAACGGAGGAATGCTTGCCCTCAGCCCGGATATCACAGCTCCGATCAGGCACGGAGGATAGGAGTCAAAAATATGCAGATTCCTGACCAATCGGCTATGATTGGCTGGTTGAAATGAGCGCCGGTGACATCAACAGCACCCTTCTGATAAGTTGAAAGACTTTCAACGAGAAGTGCACGGAGCAGCCGCACAAAGAAAAGCAGAGCACTCAGAAAAAGGGACGCTCTGCCTTTTGCCACTGCTGCCTCTGCAAACGCTCTCTTCTCATTATGAACGACTGAAAAAAGAAGCTGGTGACAAAAACACAAGGTAGACGCAGAGCCCTTACTCATCATGCACTTCCAGTTTCCACTTTCCTCCTCACCTTTGCGTAAACCTGTGTGAGTGCCGGCCCCAGCTTGTCAGGCTCCCCCCTGAGGATGATGGTCTCTGAGCTGGAGTCCAGAGGAGGCATCTCCACAGACACCCCCGTGGTCTCCAGGATCTCCTGCAGGGTGTTTCCCTTGGGACCGATGATGTACTTATGCTGAGACTTCTTCACCTCCACGGAGATGGTGGTGGTCTTCCTCTTCTGCGGGGGATTTGAAAAGACGAGTGAGTGGAGGTGACAGAGGGAGGAATAGAAGACAGGAGCGGATCAAAGCTGACACGATTTCGAGGAAAAGAAGAAGTGAGCGACAGCAGGGGATGAGGAAATAAGAAAGTCGAAAAGTTGGCAGAGTGATGGAAAGCACAAAAGCAACAGAGAAAATGTGTTTCAGCCTCTCGTAGATTTACTCAAGACATTAGCATTCTCATCCTGTTGTTCTCTGGGGAAATCCAATTTTCTCTCGTTATCTCCGGCTCGCCTATCACCTGCTTCATCTGGTAAACAAACACACCCCGCCTCAGGGGTTCAAACTTAAAGCCCTCAGGCCGCCACTGAGTTTAATCTGGACGTTTCTGGGGAGAAGGGGGAACATTTAGAAAAATATTTATTTAAAAATGTTATAAATCAAAACAAATTGAAGACATATTTCAAGGCAATTGTTTTAAATTGTCTGTCATTAGGAAAGTAAGAGGTCAATATGATGACACAATAATTTAATTTAAGTGGAACTATCTTCTCCGCAGGGAGTGACATCATAAAAAAAGAAGAGCTGCCGTGCACACTGTGCTGCCGCGATACCAGAGCTCAGCAAGCATGCTGGCCAAAAAGAGAGAGAGGTTGACTTATGAGAGTTATGGGTATTTCAAGAGAGGTGGAAGCGCGGTATTTATTTTTCTTATTTGCTCACAAATTTCCAAGATTTCATCAGAGCAGTAGGACTTAACCACGAGCCGTCAGATGCACTGCGCGCCCTCTTCTTTATGGAGTTCAATTCTGTCCACACAAAACTAACTGCAACGAAGGGCTGCTGTTGTCTTTGGTTTTTTTTGGTCGGGGGGGGGGGGAACGAATAAACTGCAAAGATCAGCTTATTATGTAAGAGCTTGATGCTCACTGCAAACATTTCAGTGAACGCACCTTGTCATCGTAGATGGCTCGTATGCGGTTGAGCGCCATCGCCACGGCCTCCTTCTCCCCCGTGATGACGATCTCGTCCTTTGGAAGGCTCGGCGGCGGGATGCTGATGCGGGCGCCCGTCTCTTGGCTCAGCTCCTGCACCAGCCGGTTATGGGCGCCGGCGATGAAGGGGTGGAAGGCCTTCTCCAGGGACAGACGCTCCACGGCACGCTTGTCCTGGAGAGGAGGAAGAGGAGGAGGAAGAGGAGGAATTATTATTTAAGTGATTATATAGATATAGATATTAAAGATGCTACAATTAGAGAGGAAAGTGCAGAATTACATCTTCAGAGTTACTTAGCATCTAGAAACAGTATTTTGGTTATTTATCAAAATGTTGTGACTTAATCACATTTTTTATTCCTGATCCATCAGTCAGAAGTTTATTCAACTCCGGTCACAAACTTCCTACCTGTTCCGCAGAGATCAGAAGGATCTCATGGCGAGCCTTCTCGATGCCCTCCTTGGTGCCGGTGATGCGGATGTTGGCGCTCGGGTCGTCGGGTCGTGGAATAGCGATCTTGGTGGCGGTCTTCAGCTCCAGCTCCTGCAGCTTCTCTCCGTTCTTACCGATGACAAAGCGATGGTGCTCCTTGGGGATGGCGACGGTAGCTGAGGCCTGAAGCAGAACCACGAGGAGAAGAACCAATGGCAGCAATTGTCCGGATCAGGCCGAGTTTTCTTACATTTTGTTTGCATCATAAAGGAAGTCTAAAAAATAGTTCATGTTTGGTCGACTGCTGATGGAACGGATTGAGTTTCCACGTATGGAAACTACACGTACTGGGATTCATTTTTTCAGTTGGTAAACAACAACAAAAGCATTTGTCCTTGCAGAGAGAGGACGGAGGGTTCTTCTGTATTCTTGTATCAATAACTGCAGCTCAGCTGAACAGGTGGACCTCGGTGCACCAACTGAAGTGGACATCAGCACGTTTGCTGCTGAACGCTCGCCCTCGGGGAGCTGACGGTCGTTTTTTTTTTTTTTTTTTTTTTCAGCTCAACTTTTTCTCCTATAACAGCGTGCATGGAAAAGACTTTTCAAGCTGCAGCCACATTACAACCATCCAAGTTGTTTCTTTGACTTATCGGCTAAAACAAAACACTGTGGAAGAATTTTGTGAGGAGCATAATGTGAGCAGCCAGGTCAGGAGAATATCTGGAGCGGTGGTTCTGAAATGATTCCAGATATTTTCACGTCTGAAGTTATATTTGTAACAAAGACACTGACTATTTCATTGGTTCTTTTTTTACCGGTTCTTTCTTTAAAAGATGGTTGAGAACATTGTACAGAGAAATAGCTGTGCAGTTACAGAGAGCATGAAAGGTCTGCAGTGAGTAATGTTTAATTACAATAGCTTTTTTTGAAACCTTTCCCTCCTCTATAACCCTGTTTTTACCTTTTTATGGCATCGTTATAATTGCTCAGTAACTATTCACATTCTTTGTAGACGTCATTCATGTTTTTCTCGCCCTTTTCTTTAGTTTCTGGTTATTGTATCCCTGCTTCTGACATTTCAGCCTCATGTTTTATCACTGGAGGATGTTAATCACCATACTTGTAAAGAAGAACCTTGTTCCTTCATATTTTTTTTTTCTGGGAGTGTAAAGTTTATATTACAAAAAATCCTTCTTGATATTATGATGACGAATAAAGCAGTTTGTCCCTTTCTGCTCAGCCCGAAAAAAAAGGAGTGTTTTTCTATGAACTAAGTATCCCTCACAGATCAGCTCAAATGACGGTGTTTCATTTACCTGAGTCTGCAGCCGAGCGACGATCTCCTTGCGAGCCTTCATCACAGAGTCCAGTTTGCCGGTGACCATGATGGACAGGCCTTGGTCTTTGGCAAGAGACAGCTCGATGTGGGCCCCCGTCCTCTGCATGATGTCCAGACACACTTTGGCCTCCTCGCCCTCGCCGAACTGGCTGTTGTCCTTGTAGCGACGCTCCTCCAGGGGCACGTGGAACACCTACACACACAGGCACACAGCAGGAGGCTCAGATGTCAGACAGTGTATCTCATTTGCCTATTTGAAGACATCAGCTGTTAAACACTCATTTTTCTTTACTTTAACGCAATTTGTAAAAGCATTGTTTTTTTTTTTTTTGCATGTGTAGTTTGAGTTTTCTGACCTGGGTGATGACGGAGGCTTTGATGGGCCTGATCTTGCTCCCCCACGCTGAAGCCGGCTCCCCCGCCTTGTCCCCCGGTGCCCCCTTCTCCGGCAGCGGGGGGAAGGCCTCCAGGTAGGTGGGGATGTAGGCCTCATCCTCCGGGACGCAGCCTGGAGCAGAGAGCGGGAGATAAATGAAGCAAGGGTGGAGGCAGAAATCAGTGTGCATGCATGGATGGGTGGACAGAAGAGGCGTATTAAAATGAATCAGAGGTCAAATTGGGTGTTTCATAATAATTGCAGGCTTAATGATTTCTCCAGAAAAACATGGAGGGGACCGACTGTAAAACACGGAATATCAGGAAAATTGCAAAAATGAATGAGTGAATAGTAAGCCTAATATTACAAACATTATCCACAGCACCTTATCTGATTTAACAGTTAAAAAAAAAACCGTTATAAGCATGATCAAATAATGGATCAGAGTGGATTTATAACAAGAAACCTCATACAGACATGTTTTTGGGGAGCTCTGAGACTTATTTATACTTGCTGAAAAGGAGGACAACATGTGACCTTTAAGGCATGTTTCAACAGCCAATCAGCTTGACGCACTTTCATCTAGGCAAGCCAGGAAAACATGTCAGCTTCTAAAAATCAGCCCAAATCAAAAGAGGAATTTAACACTAATAGCTGCACTTCGGGCAGGGGAATTCATGACAGAAAGAAAATAATAACCAAAACTTCAAAATTTAAAAAAAAAAAAAAAAAGATTCCATAGGTCCCTAAGTTTATTTGACGGAGAAACGCTTTACATTTAAACTCACACCATCCTGAAAATGAAATACATAAAGCATCATGAGACCATGCAGGACTACAACAACAAAGAGGAACACTGTCCAGGTTCTGCTGACCTTCTGGCCTGTACGTGACTGACTTAGCTTGGGCTGCTGAGGTGAAAGCCTTCTAATGAAAGTGAAGTCAGGTAAGTGGATGACGGCCAGATGTTACCTGTAATCTCCTGGTCCTTCAGGCCACTGCGATGCTCCGCAAAGCTCTCCGGTGTCAACACTGCCACTGAGCTCATGGTTCAAGACTTATTCCACTTTTCCACTGCGACAGGGAGGAGGAGGAGGAGGAGGAGGAGGAGGAGGAGGAGAATAAATGAAAACGTATGGTGACAGATGAGGAATGATTTGCTTCATCTGCTAAAAGTATCATTGTTTTCAAGATGAACACCACGAGAACTAAAGAGTCCAGTTTGAAGCTGTGTCTCTACCAATGCTTCTCTCCCTCGATGCACTGCTGTTTATTTTTACTCTGCACAAGCCCCTGAAGATTGATGCTGCCTCTGTGGTATTACTATAGCGCACCCATGCTTTAGGTTACACCTAAGATACTCCAATTAACACTTGAGCAGCCTCAGACAAACACAGGGTGCCACACAGCCTGAGGGACAGGGTTGAAACAAGTCACACACACACACACACACACACACACTGTGAGGCTGTGCAGGACTAAAAACAACTGCTGCCGACATTCCTTGTAATACAGAATCACAGGATCTTCCCTGAGCACGTTTTAAAATCTTTGAACGGCTCTCCTGACTGTGCAGGTTTAGTGAACACGCAGACGATCTTGTGATTAAGGGAGGAAATTGGATTTTTGATGGTGACTAACTGCTGCAGCAGCAATAAAATCAAATCATTAGGGTGCTCCAACAAAAAAAAAAAAGCACATTTTACAAGAACAACATCAAAATGTTTCTGTAATTAACAGTCCATGGTGGAAACCAAGTTTTTTTTTTCCAAGTTTCATCTCATCCAGCACAACAATATCTTTGCTGTATTATCTAAGATCTGTGAAATGTAATTATCTGCTCCTGGTGTGTGTATTAAGATCTAAGACGCCATGTGAAATCTGCTTCACATCGCCAAACCCTGTCTGATAAAAAAAAACACGAAAAGTGTTACAACAAAAAAATGAGTCTGAAGCAAGTCTTTTAGGGAAGTAATGCAGGAAGAAGAAAGTTAAAGCTTTAACAAAAAATGAACTGTTATTGTGGAAAGTGAGTCGAGGCTTACCTGCAAAAGGTCGATTGCCAGAGAGTCCGTCCAGTTAGCGGCTACCGTAGGCGCTTCAGTGTGAGTGTGTGTTTCCGCTCCTGCGTGGACAGGAAGGGAAAGAACAAAAAAAAAACTATAAGAGGCTGAAAGTAAACACTGTAAATCAAAAAGCTCTACAGCACGGAGGCTGGGCTAATACTGTAAACACCCACACTGCACTGCACCTTCTACTGTCTGGATGTGATTCACTCTCCTCCTTTTCCTAGTCCCCCTCCCCTCTCTCTCTCTCAGCATCTCTCTGCCCGTCGACCCTCCTTTCACAGTTTTACACATTCAACCACCCGGGATACTCAAGAGCAAATGGAACTGCAAACTGAGAGTATTTATGCACAAAGCTTTTAGTTCAGCCCCCTTGTTTCTTAAACTTGGTGAACATCTAAATGCAGCTGCTAACTATCTGACACAACATCCGTCCAACTTTCATCATCAGGTTTAAAGAGATCGCCAAATATGATCAGCTAAGTTTAGAAAAACAAACATGAAGTGATGATTAAACTTGGTGGACTGGTGCTGCAAACCCATAATATCACTAACAACATCACCCAGCTTCAGTGATAGGTGGAACAAGCAGACAGGGAACACGTATGATACTGCTACTACGATGTGGAAGATAAAAACAACCTTAAAGCTGCGGAAGAGGAAACAATGGAGATTGATTTTTTTTAAATGATAGAATCATCTTATTACATTTATCTTCATACAGATAAGATAAGATAAGACACTTTATTGTCATTGTATGCGATACAACGAAATCTGGGTTGGTGACAAACAGCCCAACAGCAATCTGAGATAAAAAAAAATAAGATAAAAAAAAAAATGCATTAAAATATATTAAAACAGCAGGTTAGGCACATACAACAGCACACAATATAAGTAGAGGAATAAGTTATTGCACAGAGTAACCATATCGCAGCATCTTTAAAGTGCAGTAGTGCTACAATTTTACTTTAAAGTATATAACAGTATGTAAGATAATAATAATAATCATGACATGTGAGCTCATTTTGATTTTGCATCAAAACATTTCAGAGGCAAGTTTAGATCTACATGTGTTTGACAGCCCTCCAGAATAAAATGATAAAATATGAATCACTACAGATCAAACTAGAGCTGACTCAGTACTACAAGGCTACATCCATGCAGCAGCACTCATTAATACACTTGTTACTAAATGGTATACACAAACACAATGCGGACGTATACATATTCAAACACCATGTTTTGCATTTTACTGCTGAGCTACTTTAACATTTTGAATACAGGTCTTTCACTGACACTAGTCTTACATTGTAGCTATAGTAGATGCAATAAGCCTGCTATTGTGTCCTAACAGTTGAGAGAAAGAAAGCGAGAAACAAGGAAGAAGGGACAGAAACAAAGAGCACTCACCCACTGCAACACAGGAGAAACTGAGACTATCAATAACACTGTGAGGCTCTAAATATATAAAAGAAATATGCTCGGCGAAATTAATCCATCCCTGCTAGCTTACCATACCGCTAATAGCATCCCTCTGTGTGTGTGTGTGTGTGTGTGTGTGTGTGTGTGTGTGTGTGTGTGTGTGTGTGTGTGTGTCTCTCTCTCTCTCTCTCTCTCTCTCTCTCTCTCTCTCTCTCTCTCTCTCTCTCTCTCTCGCTAGCTTCAGGATGCTGTGTGTGTGTGTGTGTGTGTGTGTGTGTGTGTGTGTGTGTGTGTGTGTGTGTGTGTGTGTGTGTGTGTGGCTGGTCTTTATCTTAACCTCTGCTAACGTAGGCGAACAAAATGCAGAGGCTTTTTTTAAAACACAAGTTAGCCAGTTTCGCTAAGCTAACACACTCCGACCTGAGCCGCGGGATGATTAGGCACAAGGACTTTCTGATAATCGGCTAAAAAAAAAAAAAAAAAAAAAAAAACCCAGCCAGGCGGACAGATAACCAGCTCCAGCTCGCAGGCTCCAGGGGCGCTAACCTTGCTAACCCTGGCTGCTTCTCGGTGCTGTCGAACCGGCTTCTTCTTCTTTTTTGTTGCTGCCGTACCTATAAACTGACTTCATCCACTTTGCTCACAATTAGATTAAAGGCGGAGATAAAAAATGATAATAGAAGCCATACCTTTCAGAGAGAAAATGTAGCAGAGGGTGTATGTTTGACAGGTGATGGTGTAAACACAGATGTGATTGGTCTAGGAGCATTTCCTCTGCTGGCGGAGGGATACAAGCATGCACTGCGACTCAACGAGTATAATAAAGCAAATGCCGCAGTATCTGTGCGCAACAGGAGCATCCAAGTTAAATAGATCCGTGTAAATTTTGTCAAAAAGTCAAAGCCCGGAGATAAAAAAACAAACAAATGCTGGAATGTTGCGTCCTAGATGTTAAACGATAAGTAAAAGGATTTTGTTAAGTAATCAGGACTGGGAATATCTCACGTCCATCAAACTGACCGGGTCTACTTCTCAGTCATAACGGCACCTGTCATGCAGGAGTCAGCTCATCAGTTTCTTATTAAAATAAAAAGAGATAGGTGAAACTAATTATGAAACAGTAGAATTGGGTTTTTAATTTAATTGTAGGTTAGATAATAAGAGGATAGAAAGTTATACTTGAGGCCCCTGCCCTGAGTAATATGAAAAGTCATTCAAAATTCACTGTAAGATACAAAGTCAAGTCAAAACTTGAGCTTTTATTTAAGATAAGAGTCAGTGGAAATAACAGGAGGAGCAACCTTTAAAATAAAAAATAATAATCTATGAGATAGTAATTCAACATGTTTGATTTTCTAAGTAACATTTTGTAAGTCAAATTATAAGCTTGCGTTTGAATTCAATGTCAGAATTTAAAAATAATTATTCAAAACAATGAAATGGTGTATCAAAAACGATGATATAGTTAGTGAAAATATAAGCCTATAAAATTATAAATAAAAAGTCAGATTAATGGTGGTAAATCAAAATATTGAGAGGCACATTTTTAGAATACAATTCAAGATTATGTAAATCAATTAATTAAAAAAAACGTTGAAATATAATTTTTGATGTTAATCCATAACTTTTTCAACTTTTTGTGCCACTGAATAAATAAAATAACCACAAAAGAGAGATTCAGTTTAACCACTTTCAGTGACACTTGTTGTATTTCCTCATTGAGACGCTAGGTGGAAGTAAGACACAGGGGTAAAAACAGAGTGCGGTGCTGTTTGTTTTCTATTGTGTCATAGGATTTCGTGTCTACAGGCAATTTTCACAATGACATTATATTATGTCATAATTCCTCTTCTAGTAAGTGGGATCATTTGAACCATTATTGAAGGAGTGGCAGCGCTTAGACTCACTTTCATCAAGAAACAGAAACAGAAAACTTCCCTTTGAGTAATACAAACAAACATGAAACGTATATGACTTCCACCTTACCATAATTTTTTTTCAGGTTTATAATAGTTTCTAGACTGTGATTAGACAGGAAAGCTGACAAGAAATGGACAGAAAATGACGGAAACGTACCTTTCCAACCTTCAAAATAAAACTGCTAAAACGGAGAATTTTTAAAATAAAGGTTAAAAATAGATTTGGACAGCAAAATCATGAAACAAAAAAATGACATAAAGACTAAAATTTTATAGTAAAGTTTATTTTATAAAAAATTTTACAAATCAATTCAGCTCTATGAATTCAGTCCTAGTGTAGAAACAACATTCACAAATCTATTATAACGTTTGAACTTGGTTTTTTTTAGTTATTTTTTTAATAATACACAAATCCAAAATTATGAACAGAAAGCATGAATAAAAAGTAATTGAAACACAATTTGTGAAACAACATCCAGTCATTAATGATTAGAATACAACTCCATGTCTATTATCATTCTTTTTTTTAATCAAAGCATTTATAATTACCCTACTGGCCATGAGTATTTAATGGTTTTATGGTATAATATGAATGAAAAATGTTTTTGTTTTGTTTTGTTTTATATGGATTTTATTTTGAAATGCATCACCGGATCCTCTAAATGTCCCTTAAAAGTACTTGACAGTGTTTCGCCCTCAGGGGGGTTGTGGTGGCTCTCCTACCTCCCGTCCGCTCCTCTCACACGCTGCTGGTAACAAAGGAGACAACAACAGGGAGATGATGGGTCCTCAGACAACAAGCCTGTCAGACAAACAATAAGAAACACACCTGGTTTGTGGAGGTTTATTCCTCACTGTTTATTCTCCTGTTCGTTAAGTTCACAGGACAGTAACGGAGCTGCGCCCCGGAGCGGGTTCAACCCAAAAGCCCGTTTTCTCTCTCCGAAGCTAACGATGTTGGACTGCCGACAGTAAAGCCGAATGACAGAAGAGAAAGAGCAAGACATGTCTGAGTGAAATGGTGAGTTTTCTTTTTGTTTTCTTGTTGTTTCAAGTGAAGCAGGTTAATTATGTGTAGTTAAGCAGGTGTGGTTTGGTTTAGCCGGTTAGGCACCTGTTCTCTTAACCTCTGTAATAGCCTGCTAGATAATAGGCCTTATTAGATATTAGTCATACTTAATAATAGAAAATGAATGTAGCTTTAGATATCTTAATGTACAATATCTTCCAGCTGTGTATCTTTACATATTTTCCAAATGTGTATTGCAGGTATGTAACAGTATGTAGTATTGAGGGATACAAACAAGTCCTTTAAAGGGAAACTTCGCTTTGAACATTTTATGAATAGTATACAATAGGTTAAAGTGAATTAGTTTTTATGTTGGAAAATGTGTTTAATATCAATTACCTTTTACGTTTGCTGGGCTAGATTGTGATAGGTTACTCCTTTAAAGTATCCGTTTAGTAAGAGATAAAAAGCATATTCAGGCTACATTTGCAATTTCATGTATTCATCATTTCACCAGACATGTCACCAGTGTGTGTGTGTGTTTGTGTGTGTGTGTGTGTGTGTTTGTGTGTGTGTGTGTGTGTGTGTGTGTGTGTGTGTGTGTTTGTGGTCCCCTTTCCGACGCACCTTTTCCGCCCCCTCTTCCTGTCCAACGTGGAGCTTCCATACACATCACATGTATTGTAATGGTTACTCTCTTAAAGCCCCCCTACCAATTTGACTCACACACTCACACACACTCACTCTCTCTCACACACACACACACACACATACACACGCTGACCCATTAGTCTCTGAAGCAGATGGCACATTGTACACTCTCACACACACACACACACAACATTGTGTTTAATGGACTCCCCCCTTTAAGCACTTAAGGATTGTCCTCAAGCCGGTCTGATTTGAGGGATCACACCATATCTGGTCCATATTGGATTTAACAGGACAAATACACTCACTGGAATGAATGAGTGGCCCACTGACCCAGCCGAAAGTGTGTGTATGTGTGTAAGGGTCCACTGGACTTTGGGATGTAGCTATTGAATGAACCAGGTCATAAAGCAAAATGAGACAAAACACAAGTGGAGTCTATGGTGAGGGCTGATTGAGGGGAAAGTCAGGGGGGAATTTTGACCTCAGGTCTGGTCTGTCAGTCAGTCTATATTAGAGCCTTTACACACAATAACAATGTGTTATCTCCACTGCCAGTGCTTTGTGAACAAACCCTCCCACTGAGGTTTTCATGTCACTCTGTGGACAATGAAAACAGCCAGAGGGCCACAACTGAAACCTGGAAAGACCAATGATACCCCCCCAAAACATGTACCACTGCGATGACATCATGTCTACTGTTACGTTTTAAACAAGTAAAGAGCAGATTTTATTCTGAAAATTCTCAATGTTTTCATGCCATGAATTCCTCCATGGCTTATTGAATACATGAATCGTCGTCACACTGAAATGTGAAACTGTGTCTGTCTCTTTATTCTGAAGTTCCCTGACTCCCCTCCAAACAGGTCTGACTAGCTGGTGCTCTTTCAAACAGCAGTCGGTTGAGTGTTATTGACTTTCTTTAAGGCTGTATGGAAAAGACTGCTCAAGAGCCTAAAATAGTGCATTGTTGTCTGTGACGCTTTTGTTTACCTGCTGCTGTCTCTACCGTTGATTCATTTCTTTAAAATGTTGTCTGGTCAGTTGCTCGGCTTCATGGGGAATTGCTTACACTTTATTTGACAGGAAAGGCCTCTAAATAGCAACTGATCACTTTAAAGTTTGGAGACTTTTCTGAGAAATTAAAAAAAAAAAAATAAGGGTCAAAATCAACGTAGCTGCTGCAAAGAGATCCTGTTATTAAAAGTCTCATCGCAATATGATTTTATGTTGATGCTACTGACAACAATGTCGTATTTGCTGATATAACAAAGCCTGCCTATATATGATTTCAATTAAAGTCAATAGAGAGGCCTCACTGGCCTGTAATCAAGACGAGAAGGAGCTCTCTGCTTGTTCTGATTTAGGAGACCCCTGTGGACAAAGTGGTACATGTTTTCTATTTGCTGTCTTGTACATCAAATACAAAGTCGTGTTTAACAAACTTTCTTTAAACCGTAAAGTTCTCATCTCATCAAGAATCTTGGCGTGGAAAGTGTAAACCACAGGCTCTTTATGCAGCGCAACACTCACCTACCCTGCGGCAGGGTTTTCAGACACTTCATAGAAATAGTCACTCTTTATGATGATGATGATGATGATGGTCCTGTTGACTTTGAAGCTCATGAAGAGGCATCAGTATTCATTTCAGTCTGTTTCATAACCAGTTTAAAAACTCCTCACAGGAACATGGATCATTTTATTTACTTAATATCAATATGACTTTGTTTATTATCATATCAATATATTGAATCTTTTCAAAGTCTTATTACACCCCCTTTACTCTTAACACCAATTCCTACATTACCCATAATGAAACCTAATAGTTTCTTACCTTCTTCAACTTATTTGATGCTTTGCAAACCACAGAAAATATCTGTAGTGCTTCTTGTGATAAGTTTAATGACGGTTGACAAATTGGTGGAGTCCCCTTTAAGAATCCAGTGACGAACAGTTTGATAAAAGGCTGCAGATTCATAGTTTTTATGTTTAATTTCTATAGGGCCCGACTGATATGGCATTTTTTTTCGGGCCGATATCAATATTAGGGAGGGGGAAAATCCAATGCCGATATCTAAGATCTATCTTAATCTGTAGAGATAGATATAGATCTACACAAGAATTCTGTTGATCTCTCAAATGCAGTTATCAAACAATCAGGACAAGACGAAAGTAAATGTGCACGTATGCGTCACCGCTTGACACAATGGAGAGTGGGCGGCTGTGGCTCAGTTGGTAGAGTCAGTCGTCTCTCAACTGGAAGGTTGGGGGTTCAATCCCCAGCTCCTGCACCAACATGGTCCGATGTGTCCTTTTGCAAGTTGCTCACGCTGCTTCGTTGGCGGCATTTGAATTTGTATGAACGGGATTGGTTACTTCTGATGGTTACCACATAGCAACCTTTGTCATCAGTGTGTGAATAGGTAGAAGGCAAGAAAGGTCAAAACAAGGATATCTGTGATAAAATGATGTGATACCAATATTATCAACTGGCCCATTAATCGGTCTGACTCTATTCATTTCATATAGTTCAATAATTATATTTCTTATCTGTTGGTCCAAAATGCTCATCATGCTTTTCCAAGAGCCAAACATTATGTGTTCAAATGTTTTTTGTACCCTAAACTGTAAACAAAAATAACAGCAATGACATTTATACATGCCAAGAACAACTTGATGGACTGATTGTTTCAGCAATAGTTTGGATATTTCTCTTTGTTTGAATATAAATTCACTAAATGACTCTAAACTCTTCAGTGAGCAGTGACATGTTCTCCTGCATGACTCAGTCAGAGGATGACTAACCCCAGGCCGGTTTGGTGTGGTGTTGCGTCAGCTGTTACACACACACACACACACACACACACACATAAAAAAATAAAAAAAACATGGCGTGGAGAATCTGCAGCACGAACATTTGGTCAACCAGAATGGAAATTGAATTTCATATTCTGGTCATCATGTTTCTTTTTATAGAAACGTCGGCGCTGACAGAAGCGGCTGCCACGTTTTCACTGCTTCATTTGAGTGAGCCGAGAGCTTTGAACACAGACTCCTCTCCTCGATTCAAACGAATGAATTATAAAGGAGTGCAGCTTCAGGATGTGTAGGCTTCTTCTTGAAAAACAACCTTTCTAGATTTTTAATGTTTGGCCATTGTGTCCTAATTTAGATGTGTTTGTATAGAAGGAGTAACAGTACAAACTAAGGGCCGTTCTTTGAAAGGCGGAGTCTGTTATGACGGCTGGGAACTTGTTGTAACTGAAGAAATCATCATCGATGAAAGAGTAAAACATTACAAGGAGCTTGAGGCTAAACCAGTTATGACTCCAGCGCTCAGGGAGGAGAGATGATATTTTATTAAAACAACGGTTAATTATTAATTGAATAACCTGAGTGTGCTATGAATCCTAAGATTAGTATGTACACATACACAAGTATTACACGTTCCTTAACAGCAATAGGCATTGCCAGGGTCCGAAATTAACTTTTTGACTCGCCGGCCAAGGTGGCAGGTAGATGAAAGAATTCACCGGCCAAACATATTTTCAGGGGGTCTGGCACTGTGTAGTTCCTGGAGCACCTCCTCTGGGATCATCTTTACAATGGGGCCTCCTTCACCGACTGTTCTTAAGAACACATTTCTTCTTAAATCCTACTTTAAGTAGTCTGTGCTCCGCCTGTGTCGTCATCAGGGCTCCGTTAGGCAACGCCACTACCTTATATTTCTTGTGTCTGCAGGGCCCTGCAATCATGCCCTTTTATGGGCATTGGTGGGAGGTTACTTATGCTAATTAGGAACAACGTGGACACGCTTACAACTTACTGACACAAGAAGATAAAAACACAGCTGCAGACAGTTCAGTCTTTTAAAAACATGCTGGTGAATCTGATGGAGTCTTCTTAAGAACAACTTAAGAAAAATCTTACAAACAATCTTAAGAAGAAATTGAAGAATGATGCTCAATGCATCTAAAAAGACTGAAATAGAATAAAACTCTTCGGGCTTCTCGTTTCTGAACTAGAAACATTTCAAAGTGTCTTCCGATTTTTAAGAGCCTCCCAGTTCTAGACACATGCCAGCCATTTAGCCTTTTAAATTATTAACCCAAATCCTTCTCTTCAGCGGCAAGGCGTCTATAAATAACTGTTAAAGAAGTCGGGTTGAGATTTACACTACAAAGCTCACAGATCTGAAGCTGTTTCTGTATTTACCTTCAGTATGTCTCCTTGTAAACACACTTAGGAATGTGTTCTCAGCAGGTATGATTCGGCTCCTACAGTACAAAGTTCATTCCCATGATACTTTCAGCTGCAGTCAGTGAGGAATATGTAGCACAAAACTCAAAGTCTGATTCAAGGATTGTACTGTACTGGAAAATCTGCCCAGTGTAAATGTTTGTGTCACACACAGACAATCACTGTTATTATACCCGATGTTGCATTTATTTCAAAGGGGTCACAGTGAACGACTAAGCGGGCTAAGTAGAAGTTACCAGATGAGGTCCAACAAGGAACATTTTTTTACAACCGACATGAAATCCCCAGAAAGGAGATGAAATAAAAAAACGTTCATCTTGTGACTCCATAAAAGTCCTCATGAGATCTTTATTTATGGAGCCTGAAGACGTGACAGTATTTTTTTTAAAAAGGAGGAAAACTGTAGAGGATTCTTTTTCTTACCTCGTTCATTTTCTTTTTAATCCTTCAGAATTAGGACCCAATCAGGGGTCCAGACCTACCAGTTTGGGGACCACGCCCCCCCCTGCCCTTACATGAGAGCATCAAGAGCTTTAAAGAGTAATTACGCAGATTTTAAAACTTCAAACGTCTGTGAATATTTCTGTGCTTCTTCTTATTTGAAAATAAAAAACGGTATAAAGTCTATGATAGAGAGGCGCAAAATGCCTCAAGTGATGTCATGTAAGTCGATGTTTCTTAGAGCTGAAAACTACAGGTACACATTTTTTAATAACCTGACGCAATGGAGACAAATAGAAGTCAACTTAACAGCCCTATGGCCTGCTCCTTATGTTTGTGTTAGCTTAAGGCCTTGAGGTGACATTATATTATTGCTCTGTCTGGTACAGTTGCACCGATTTGAGAGTTTTTAAAGCTCCTCATCATGTGTTTGAAAACGTTATAGGAATACTGGTTGAATTTGATATAACATCCAACTGGGTTTAAACTTCTCTCTCCTTCTCTTTACTCATCAGGTGATGATGACATGCTCAAATTAACATTTGCCCTGAAAGCCTGACCTCTGATTGGTCAGGGCTGGGAGTGAACGCACCAAAAGGAAAGACTCCAGCCACCATGTCTGTCCAGGAAGCATCCCAGCGGCCCACGTCTCCTTCAGCCCTCAAACCTGGGGCCAAACCCAGACCAGAGATCCCCCCGAAGCCTTCGACACAGCCCGGATCCCCTCCTCTGGGAGACAGAGGCAGCAGCACCAGCCTCTCAGGAGGGAAGGTTAAGAGTATCGTGGAAAAGTTTACCAGAGAGGAGTCGAAAGAGACATCAAAGGAGCGGGTGGAGCATCCCACCAATGGTACGGCAGAAGTTAAACTAAGTAAGCGGTTCAAACGACCGCCCACAATAAAGCCCAAACCGGGCCGGGCCAGTCTGCAGCTTCCGCTCGGAGGAGAGCAGGCGCCTCCACTGCCTCTGAAGAGGAGCCGAATCCCGCATAAGCAGAAGGAGAGCGTTGGAGGAGAGGAGGTGGACAGCATCAGCGTGGAAGGAGGGAGATCAGGTACACTGGACAGTCACTTAATCTTTGATCTTAAGATGTTTTTTTTTTTTTAATTGAACTTTTTTCTTAAATTCAATTTTGCTATTACTCTATCTTTTTTATTTCTGAATAAATGTCCCTTTCTAATTTTTAGTTTTGACAATAAATATTTTGCCCCTCTGTACACTCCCGTGCCGTGTGCGCTTAAAGCCATGCTGTCCATTAGGGTTGCGCATACAACTGCAATGTTATCGTTTTCATGAAAGAGCAAGAAACACATTGCAAAAATGTATCGCAATAAACAATTATTTAATCGAAACAACATGTGTATATTTAACCCTAATGGGAGGCCTGTGTATAATGGCCATGCAGTCATGATGCACTCAAATAAAGCTGAAGCTCGTCAGCATATATACATAAAACTGAGATCTTACAATCTGCAGTATCACTTACGTTAAGAGGACTATCACACACTCTGGAGTAGACCCAGGTTTAGACGAACGGTCACTTCGTTCAAACCGAAAGGAAAAGTGTGTGCGCGCCCGTGTGTGTGTGTGTGAGCTTTAATTAGTATGAAATAATAATCTAGAGCACAATAGAATGATTAAAACACAGAGGGGAGGCGCCTACAGCTAAAGTACACAACAGACAAAAAAACAGGTTCAGTCAGTCAGCTGTTCGCATGATTGTGTGTGTGTGTGTGTGTGTGTGTGTGTGTGTGTGTGTGTGTGTGTGTGTGTGTGTGTGTGTGTGTGTGTGTGTGTGTGTGTGTTAGCGTGTTGTGTGCGCGCATAGTTCTGAGTTATATGGAAGCAGGAAGTGGTGCACACTTACGGTAATAAGTAAGATACTATGACAGCATTGTGAGCCATTGTTTCTTATCTGTGTCTTGCAGATATTGCTTTGTGATAATTCAGTCGTAAAGTGGAGCACGTTAAATCTCATGGACTGGTGAATAGAGATGTGCGTGTCCCCTAAACATTTACTCACCCAGTTCTTTCACTTCCTAGTTTTGGTTCCCTGTCAGTATGAAAGGATCCCTTTAATGATCATATAGTACTCTGGGACAATGCATCAGCATTTGTAGCATTCATAGTGATCTATGTCTGCTTGAAAAAGCTAATGTCTGACACCATTTCCATCACTGGGTTAGGTGACTTATGATTCGATACGATACAATGTCGTGCCACGCCATACGATATGATACGATGTGCGATACATGACCTGTGATAAAGACAACATCACAAAAATTGATATGTAGCAAGCATATAAATAATTCTATATCACAATGTCTGATGAACGCAGAATATAAGATGCTCCTAAAACGCTGAAGTGCAGAATTAATGTATTTCTTCACTTCAATTTGTCGTCACTGTTACCTCTTATCATGCATCATCCTTTGACTTCTTTTATCCACGGCCCAACATTATCTCACTGTCAAAGTAGAAAGAAACTCTTGCACTTCAGCCACTCCACAAATGGAGGACTTAAGACATACAAAAAAAAAACAATAATTGAGTGGATACCTTCTTCAAGACATGAAGAAGGTATCCACTGAATTCGATTGTCCCACTGTCGTCATCTCTTTTTAAACCCTCTGTCTTTGAAGTGGTGACACAGTGGGTTGAATCTGTTTAGGTTGCCGTAGTGATTCAGGACGACGATGTCTTTCTGTATCAATATTCTGACCAAGTTAAGACAATTAGCAGAGAATAGGAAAGAGGTTCTATCATGTTCTCCCACAGCTCAGTTAACTTTTCCCCCCCATCATCCAATTAAGTGGTTGGCGCAGCGGTTGGTGTGTGCGCTCCATGTATGGAGGCTGTAGTCCTCCAAGCGGGCGGCCCAGGATCAAATCCCACCTGTGGCTCCTTTCCCGCATGTCATGACCTGCTCTCTCTCTCTCTGATTTCTGACTCTGTCCACTGTCCTGTCTCTACATTAAAGGCACAAAAAGCCCCAAAATAAAATCTTAAGAAAAAAAAGGCTATGTATTGGGTAAAGACTTTCCTCTGTACTCTCTGACCCTCCTCACTCTTTGCTCCACCTATTCCATTTCCTTCTGTCAATATTGGATTTTAATTTCCGCCGTACAACTCCCCAAAGTCTCCATGAATATTTGAATACATGCAAAGTGAAGGACTGACTCGACAGTCCGTCCTTCAGCCTTCTGAGTGGAGAAAAGAAAGGCTCAGACCTCACAGGAGACGCTCAGACGCTGATGAGACGCATGTGAGGGGCTAATTCATAACCATTAGTTTAGGGTTTCAACCTCGACGTGACACCAAAAGTATTTAGCTTTCAAAGTAGAAACAATGTTAAAACATCTGATGTTGATTTAGTGTCCTCCATTTTCATTCATATTTAAAGTCATTGTCCGCTCTTTTTGATGCAGCTCCTGACGGAAAAGAGGTGGAGGTTCAGCCAATAGGAGGCGATGAAGCGGAGGCGGAGCACAGTCCGGACACGCCTCTCAGTCCGTCCTGCGACCCGAGCTGTACCTGCGTATGTCACGTCCAGTGGCCTGGCATGAAACTAATGTGGGTGCCTGTGGACACTGCGGAGGACGGAGGGGGTGGAGAGGAGGAAGAGATTTATGAGGAGGAACTAAGGGAGGAGGACTGGGTGGAGGAGGAGTGGGAGGAGGAGAGGGGAGGGGAAGGGGAAGGAGACAGCAGGGCAGGGGGTGAGGTGGACAGGACTTCTGTGGTTGATGAGAGTGAAATGTTTAAAAAAGACAAAGCAAAGTTTCATCATTCGTTGGGTGTTTTGTTGGCGGATGGTCACAGGAGACGCTCAGACCCGGGCCCTCACTCTGTCCTCACCTCCCTCGCTGTCACCCGCTCCCAGTCTCCACCTGTCCCCCCAAAACAGACGCAATCCACCCACTTTAAACCCACACATGAGGAGGAGGAGGAGAGTATTTATGAGGCCACACTTCCTGTGGTTGACTCTGCTCCTAAAAAGACTCCACCTGTGTGTAAGGAGCTGGATATCCCTCTTATTAAAGTACGCAAACCGGCCCGTTCCAAACTTTCCTACAGCACCTCAGACCCCACCTCAGAGTTTCAGAACAACATAGAAGCTGTGTCGAACCCGCAGGACGTGCCGCCCGCCATCCCTCCGAGGATGCCTCTGACTCTGGATAGCCGCAGCCTCACGCCCGTCCAACGCGCTGGCATTCCACTTCCCCAGCCCACGCTGGAGGAGTGGCGCAACCTGCGGCCGTCGTCCCCCGGCGGCTCAACCGGCAGTGGTTTGAGCCCCCATAGAGCCTTAACTCCACCCCCACCCAGCCCTCACAGACCCCCACCCAGCCCTCACAGACCCCCGCCTCCACCGCCAAAGACGGACCCCAGGAGGCTGAGCAGTGCCTCGCTGCAGTCGCTCACACAGAGAAAAGGTTTGTACTGGACAAACACTTTTCTCTTTGTGTTAGAAGAGATGTGAAGCGTTACATTTTCTGTGGATTTGAAAGAAGTGACACAATGTTCTCGTGTTTTCAGAGGGAGGGGAGAATGAATGGAATGCAGGAGAGAAAGAAGACACAGCGGAAGAAACGTGAGTGATCACTCATTTTGATCTAATTTACATTTTTGAAAGTATAAGGTAAAACATTTTTTTTAATTCTTCTATGTCAAGGAATCCAATGAAAAGTCTAAAATCAATGAACTGATCCCGGTAAAAAGCTTTATCTGTGTAGCCAAAGTCTGATATGGAAGTTTTATTTTGAAATGAATCACTATTGCTGTTTTTTTAAGCTTTTTCTATAATTTGGAGACCAGGAGGTAAAAACTTTCACCTGACTTATCCTTTAAGTCAGCGTTAAGGGGTGTAAGGAGGTGTCATTATTCCTGTCATCCACTCCATTGGGGAAAACTTAAGTTTCATATCAGTTGATCCCTTCCATTTTTTTCTAAACTTCCCGTTTTCAGTCGCCCAGAGAGGTCAGGCTCCCTCAGGAGGCAGACGTCGTTCAGCTGGGAGTCTCGTCTGCAGGATGGTAAGGATGGTTTCTCTGTAATTCAAGATGTCTCTGAAAATATACAGCAGCTATTTTAAGCTTCTTAGTCATTTAATATCGACTCTTTACTTGTAGTAGCTGCTGCTGGATCTTAATGTCGTTAGGCTTTCTTATTATATATAGAAGTATACCATACACTACCAAACACGTTATTCTCCCCTCAGGAAAATGTGTCTTGGAGTCAGTGCTGCACACTTTTAGCTGCCTCCATAGTAGCATCAACCACAGCGCTACGATAGAAACGTTTCTCATTATAATACAGATTAATAACATACTTTGACATAAACAATGCTATTTGTGCCAGTCTCCCTTTAAGTAGCTACAGATGTAGATTCTCCATTTTTACATCAGCACATCCAAGACCAAGCTTTCTGATGCAAACACACTCTACTTTTCAAACCAGTATTGAATTCATAATAAGTCGCCTTGACACTGGACACAGATTCAGGCGCTGCTGCTCTTAATTTGACAAATCTACAGCATGAAGGAGGGTTAATCATGTTACTAATTGGTGATGAGTTGTCTTGTCTCCCCTCAGAGCCTCTCTACCAGACGTACCGCGCCACCGTCATCACCAAGGAGATCCGACGCCAGACCGTTTGCCGCAACATCAGCAAAACCAGCGCCGACTACGCTACAGACTGGACGGCCCGTCGCTCCGGGACTGGAACCGGTGGCGGCACTGGGACAGGGACTGGAACTGGTAACGGAGGACTCAGGAGCAGCCCTGTGCCAACGCCGGGCCAGAGCACCTTGTGGCAGGACCTCCAGGACGTTAGAGACAGCGGAGTCCTGGAGCAGCTCACCCCTGAGCAGTGCAAGTACCAGGAGGTGAGGGGGCTGATGGGAAAAGATGCGGGGAGAGGCTAATGCACCGAGGAGAGATTACAGGGAGAAAATCAATGATGAGAGGAGAAGGGAAGAGAAAGGGGAGATGCTGTATCAAGTTTTAAATCACATCTCAAAGTACTAACGTGATGGTTTAATATAAATTAAGATCCACTCTGCCTCCCTGTTATCACACACTGATGTTATATGATATGGATTGTTTTCTTCTCTGTTCATCAAAGTGTTTACAGTCGCTGCTCAAAGTTTCCAACATCAATCAGGACTTTTCAAGAAAAAAATCACATCATGTAAAGGAAGGGAATGCATGTTTGCTTTTTTTGAAGCTTCTTTGCTACATGGTAGTTTAGTGATTTAGACGAAAAAACGTTTATCTCATGACATCACCACTTGTCGCTATAAATTGTTAAACTGAAAACAAAAAAGCAAAAATGTTGCACAAATTCAAGTACAGTCATACATAATGGAATTCAGAGAGTGGACAGTAAACTAACTCGTTATTAGATTCAGTGGAGAAATAGGTAGGGGGAGCAGTTTTATTCAAAGGCTGAGGTTAATATTTGTATTTTTTTTCTTCCCCTGGCAGAGTATGTTCGAGGTTTTGACATCGGAGGCCTCCTACCTCAGATCTCTGCGAGTTCTGACCGAGCACTTTCTCGACAGCCGGGAGCTGGAGGAGACGATGATCATCAGAGACAGGAAAACTCTCTTCTCCAACATCCTGCGGGTCAGGGAGGTCAGCGAGAGGTGAGAAATGGCGCAGAGGGGGATGGAGGGAAACAGGTGGGGGGGATAGGATGGTGATTTATGAGTTGAAATACAGGGAGGTCTTGGGGAGAGATACAGAGTGATAGGAAAAAAAGTTTTGAGTCATTTCCTGAGTTGAGGCCAGAACGTCATCACTACTTAAAAGCGTGTATGTTTTTTTTTTTTAAATGATCATCTCTCCTGTCTGACTCTTTAGATTCCTGAAGGACCTCGAGGACCGTATTTTCAAAGACCTCGTCTTCCCTGACATCTGCGATATTATCCACTATCACGCCCAGCACAACTTCCCTGCTTATATCGACTATGTCCGCAACCAGATCTACCAGGAAAAGACCTACACCTCGCTCATGTAAGGAGCAGAAGTCCTGGCTTCTCCATCTCAATCAGTGTCCGCTTTTTCCACAGTTTAATTAAAGGTTAAATGACTCGATTATCGTCCACAGGAAAAACAATGTGCAGTTCGCGACGGTCATCACACGTCTGCAGGAGTCGCCTCAATGCCAGCGGCTGCCCTTCATGTCCTTCTTACTGCTGCCGTTCCAGCGAATAACACGCATTAAGATGCTCATTGAAGTAAGGCACATCTATAAACCATTATTAAATCTTTTTTGTTGTAGAGTAGCTGCTTATCTTCAAAGCAGCAAGTGTGACATTTGTGATATGAGACTTAAAACAAATTCTAACGACGAGGAAACCGATTATTTTGGGCTGTCAGCGGCTTTTATATGAAATGAACATCGTACGATTTGAATACTCCAGGGGATCTCAAATTAAAAAAAAAAACTTTCATATTGATCAAACAAACACAGTTGTCTTCAAGTGTCAACAACCATTGCTAAGCTTATATTGCATACATTATCCATCATACAAGTGCAGACAGTAAACAAAGAATTCAGTAGTTCAATGAATATAGCACAAAGGTGATTAGCTCAGCATAGCATAATGACTGGAAGCAAAGGGGGAATTGTTAACCTGGCTCTGATTGACTTCAGTTTTGTTGTTTAATTGTTACAAATTAGTTTACACGTAAAATAACAAAATAATTAGTGAGTTTTAGAGGCATTGATTGGATTTCTTTCTATTTGGTTCAAAAAATATGCATGACAGGATTGACAGTAAGAAGCCATTCTAATATAACCTCACAACATCAACAAAATAACAAGCCTCAGTAATTAAATGTACAAAGAGAAGATTGAAGACTTTTGATTGAGTCTGCAGGCCCCACTTTTATTTTGAAAAATTCTTCTGTTCTCCTTCCTTGTGAGGAAAAAGCTCAGTGTCATAGCTCACTAGCCACTGGTGCACGACTCCAATGTTGATAACCTTTTTTTAGATCACCAAGTGTCTTTAAAAAATGCTGCAGTACATTTGCAGTTACTGACCCGCGCTACATGCCATTGAAAGTCATCCGTTTGAGTTCATCACGGTGCGTTGCTCTGAGGAACGTCCTCATTCCAGCCCAATCTCTTCTCTTCCCCGCCTCCTGACCTCTCAACAAACACACCTCAAACTCGTGACCCTGGCCGCTTTAAGATGGAAAAAAAATGTATGCTGTTGTGATGTTGTTTGTCCACTGCAGATGTAGAAAGTTGTTGTTTGTGCGTTTCAGAACATTCTGAAGAGAACAAAGGAGAGGACGAACGAGGAGCAGACAGCCTCAAAGGCTTTGGCTTCAGTGTCAAAGGTAAATGCAGCTCACTCCTCACCCTCCCTGCCGCCTACAAATCCGGATAGTTTGACTCTCGAGTGCCTCCCGTGCCTCAGGAAATTAGACTTCAGCCATTGTGTTAGTGAAGGATTTTCTATTGATTGAGCTCTGCAGTGACAGTGAGTCATATCTCTGAGGACAAAGGCAGAGTGAGGCTCATACAGGGAGATATTTGAGGGTTTTTGTTAAAGGAATGAACCCAATGCTCTCAATGAGACAGTTTTATAACCCCTGCTGGAGGGAACACAACGAGAGGTTCTACATTAATCTTTCTTTTTCTCTGTCTTCTGATCCCTCACAGATCATTAATGAGTGTAACACGCAGGTTGGAAAGATGAGACAGATGGAGGAGCTGATCCACGTCTCTCAAACACTGGAGTTTGACAAGCTCAAGGTAAATAAAGAATAATCACTATTCAATAATCAATCGGTCTTTTATTTGACAAGGAAAGAAATGTTCATTCGCCTCTGTGTTTGTTTCCTCCAGGCCGTCCCGATCATCTCCCAGACTCGTTATTTGGAGAAAAAGGGAGAGCTGCAGGAAATGTCCAAAGGAGGGACTCTTTTCAACATGAGGGCAAAGTTCACGCCCATCTACCTCTACCTCTTCAATGATCTACTCATCATCACCGCCAAGAAAGGGTGAGATGAACAGATCGATTTTCAACGCCTTCACCGGAAAAAACAACTCATATTTGACATCCTGTCATGTTGGATCAAACAAAAACCCTGATTTGCTTTGAGACAAACACACATTTTTGATGTAACATGACGGGGCTGTGGCGCTGTTGTCAAACGGAAGGTTGAGGGTTCAATCCCCAGCTCCTGCAGCAGCATGTCCGATGTGTCCTTGGGCAAGACACTTAACCCCAAATTGCTCCTGCTGCTTTGTCTGTTGTGTATTAATGGGATTAGTTACTTCTGATGGTCTCACTCTGCCATCAGTGTGTGAATGTGTAGGTGTTTTACCTGCAGTGTAAAAGCGCTTTAAGTAGTCAGAAGACTAGAAGACAAGCGCTTTACAAGCTCATGTCCATTTACCATGACATATTTATTTCATTTCCTCAAGTTCCCTTGATGCTTTAGGGATAGAAATGTTGGTCTACCACTTACTTGGTTTACCACAGGAAGATTGACATGAAAAATTTGTAGACAATAGTTGCTCGCTTGGTTGCAGCTTTCACTCCACTGAGCAGGAGTTGGTTGGGCTTGACATGTGGAGACAGCTTGTACGCGACCCAAAACCTGTCTGGCCTCATGTGGTATGTGACCATTCCATTAGCTGGAAGGTTTAGGGTGAGAGGATAATAACAAAATAACTCCAAAACACACCAGAAGCCAGAAACGATGGACAGAACCTATATGCTAGAGAAACGTTGACAACAGAAAGACAGACTCCAGTCCTTGCAGAGGAGGGTTCCTCACCTAGCAGAAATCTTCACATCACCAAGAGGTTTAACGCAGTCTTTATGCTAAGCTAGGCTGTTTTTCCTGCTTATTAGCGTGCTTAACATAAACTAAGACGCACATAGTTTAAATCTTAGCTGTATGTTCAGGTCTGTGTCCATAGTTTGAACAGTTAACCTTCTAAAACATCAGCACTCTTTCAATGTAAACATGCTAATTTAAGCTAGGCTAAACTACAACAGATATAGTTTCAACCTTAAATATATGTTGTTTTATTTATTTCTATGGCTCAAACTGTTTACCTACTTTACACTATCAGTGTTTAAATGGAAAAATAATCTCGGCTAAAAGAAGAAAAACAAAGTTTCAACTTGAGATGTATCGATACTACCTCTCTCTATGGTATCCTGCTGACGTTTGCAGTTAGCTGTAAGAATAACCTCACAGTGTAACTAGCATGACTGTAAACGTCTAATAACCTAGAGGCTTAAATGTTTACGAATGATCTCTTGAACTCGGTCACTTCTGTCACAATACCCTACATATTATCAACAGTACAACCAGCATATCTGACAGGACAGTGCTGTTAAACACTTATCAAGCAGCTGCTGGGAAACAACACATACAAACCCGCTGTACTCTGTGAGTTACTCTTCAAACTCAGGTTATGTATTTCCTTCAGGGAATATCTTTTCAGAGGTATGTGCTGCACTTCTCTTTCAAGCTCATTGGCAAAGAGGTGGCAGGTGGCAAATGAGTTTCCCCGCCGGGGGGTTATTATAATTCTCTCTAATCTAATCTGTGATCATAAAAATATGGTTTGACTTTAACCCTGTCAACAACAATGGTATTCACACAGGACAGGATGACCCGGGGATTCATTGAGCAGGATGCTTTACATTTAGGCTGTAAAAGTGAGATTGCAGTCAGCGTAATTTCAGGTTCTGTATTTTTGATAAACTGTCAGAATATATCTTTAGCACTGAATAGGAGACACAACACAATAATGATACTTCCACTATGTCACCATTTGGGAAATAACTCCACTCTCTTCCTCAAATGTTACAGAAAGAAGCTTAAAAACTAAAATTAAAATAATGTTTTGTTATTGCCACATGGACAATAAAAAAAAAAGTAACATTCACATTGAATACAGTATTTAGTTCTGATATATAAATAACAAGGTCATCAAGAAGCTACTAAAGATAATTAGATCATCATTTTGGATATATGCATTAAAAAAATGATTTTTGTTGTTGAACAGAGCAGAGCGGTTTGTTGTGCTCGACCACGCCCACCGCTCTCTGGTGCAGGTGCAGCCATTAGATGAAGGCGGGAGTGGCGGCAGCCCTCTTGAGCACTGCTTCAACCTCACGCTGCTGGAAAACCACCAGGGGCGCATAATGGAGAGGCTGATCAAAGCTCCATCTCAGTGAGTACCTCTACAATTACAACAACAACAAAAAAAATCCTAAAACATTGCACAAGTTTCCTTCAGGATTTGTCTCTCTTTTTTTTTTTCTATAATCCAAATGTCAGCTGCTCAAAAACAATTCAAAAAATGCCCTCGTCCTAACAACAAGAATTTTAACAAGCTGTTTGTGTGAACAGGTCAGACATGCACAGGTGGATGGCTGCGTTTCCAAATCCCATCAACCCTGACGGAGACGACGATGAAGTGATTTACGAGGACTGGGGTTAGAACAACACACACACACACACACACAAACACACAAAGTGACACTACTGCATGTGGTTGTGTGTGTTTCATAACTGAGAAGTTTCTCACCGTTATGTACGCGTGTGTGTGTCAGATTGTCCACAGGTGCAGTGTGTGGAGCCGTACATCGCCCAGCAGGCAGACGAGCTCACCCTGGAGCCCACTGAGATCATCAACATCATCCGTAAAACGAACGAGGGTAAGGAAGGGGAGGGAACCAAAGTATTACATATTAATATTATTATTATAAAGACTCAAACTGGAGTTAGAATGTAAATTATGCCACGAAAAGATGATCCTTCACAAGACAAACACTTTTTACAAGTCATGATATAAAGTTGTGTAAAATTAGATTTTCTACCGACTAAAACAGATTTCCTTTAATAAAAAACAAAAAAGTCTAATATCCTGACGTGACTGTGTGTAATTAACACGGCCCCCTTCTTTGACCCTGCCTGTTTATAAACCCTGATCCTCATGACTGCCTCATCCTCCACCCTCCACTTTAGCAGTTTATTAGTTTCTTATGACTCGTCTTGCATGATCGAAACAGAACAAGAAAAAAAAAACCCTCCAATATTCCCCTGTTTGTTCTCCTCCCGCGCCCCTGCCCCTCCTCCTATTTCCTCTTCTTTCTCTCAGGCTGTTACGAAGGCATCCGCCTGTCGGACGGTCAGAAGGGCTGGTTCCCCTCAGGAAACGTCATAGAGATCACCAACGAGCACGTGAGGCGGAGAAACCTGCGAGAGCGCTACAGGGTCATGCAGGCGGCAAGCATGGTCACCATCAGCAAGGCCAACACCAGCAGTTAGGGTTTAGATTTGTCAAAGAAGTGAGCTGTGTATGTAGAGTATTCAGGGAATTTTAAAGGTATTGTTCTTACAAGCAGGAAGTGAAAGAAGACTGATGCTCATGAGACAGCATACCAGATCTACAATCATCCCCCTATCTATTGTATACTAAAGGAGCACTTACTGCAAGCTGCTGGGCGTGTGGTAGATCATTTACTGACACTTATGTGCATGTGTGCATTCAAAAACAAAGATCAGCGTCCTGCAGCACTACAGCTGCAGAGTCGAGCTCTTCTTTAGAGCATGCAGTCGTGCATTAACGTCAATCACTTTTTTAAAATGCTGATCTTTTTATCTGCTGCTCGGCAAAGATTGTAGACACTTCAGATCTACAGCCAAGAAAAAGATCTTGATGTTCCCGTACTGTACCTCCTCTTATATCATAGTCGTCACATGTGCACACACACACACCCGTTAAAATCTTCTCGTCCCTGCCATGAACAGGCTGTCGTGTGTCGTCAAGGAGACGAGAGCACAGGATGCAACACGTTTGATGCCACAGTTGTAAAAACAAAACACACCTTGACTGAAATACAAGTGTTGAACGAGACGAATCTAATCAGGAAGTGCCTTTGAATCGACTCAGAACGCAGAACAAATATTTAAGACTTCCGGTACGATCACATAGAGGATTTTAAAATGCATGTCAATGTGAGCTAGACTGTACTGCCATTACAGTTTTGTGCTGTCCACTAGCTCGTTAGCTTGTGCCATTGTAGTTTAATACTGTAGCGCCCCCTGCTGCTTGTTGTCATGGAAGCTGGGTAATCTTATGTGGAAATGTATAAAGTGTTGTAAATAATGTGTAGGGGATTCTCTCCTTCAAAACAGTTGTGGTGCTTTTAATTAAAAAAAAATGACACTTTTTAGCTCAGTTTTGTATTCTTTTTATTGAACAACGATACAAACATGTGCAATAAAGGGGACTTTTCATGAGGGATCTACAAACCTTGAAAAATAAAAAGTTTTTGGGGTCTATTTGGGTTCAACTTTCAAAGCAACCAGTGCAAATGACCTTTAACTTGTTTCCATAATAACAGAAATAGGTAGTTAAGACCCTTAAGAACAAACTCGGGGACAAGAAAACCCACCGGTAAAAGACTTATCATTGCATCAAAACTGCCATGTCTGCAAGGCTCAAGAGAACATGCACAGCATCTCCCTCAGACTCTGAGAGCTTCCGCTGCTTCACCTCTGAGAAATCTCCAGAGATGCTCGACTTGCTCTCTGACAAATAATCCCCGTAGCTTGGTTCTCCATCTTCCCTGTCACAAAAACTAATGTTATGTGAGGTAGAATAAGGAGTTATTAATGCAGGCAAGGTCCCTGATCCCTGAAGGAGGTCTGGTACAGGATCTGGATGTTTTTTAGCACTTTGGTTCTGGTTCCACATTTTGTCCATCAAGCTAAAGCCACTCGAGAGGGTGTTAGCTGCCTCGATCTCAGTGTCTGACCAACATCTCCCCTCACGTCCCGACAAACTGGCCTTACTCGGATGCAAGCGCTGCGAGGCCTCCTCAGCTAAAGTGGACTCCAAAGGTCCTGCATGGAACAGGGTTGTCTCCTCACTGCGTGCAGGCTCTTCTTGGTGGTGCAGTTTCAGGAGGTTGGTGACAGCCTGGTCCTCCTCCTGGGTCAGCTGGAGGACGAGCCGGTTCGGCTGCACTGCAGGGTGAAGGATGTTTATTTTCAAGGTGAGGCTGCCGAGCTCCATGGTGGGGTGAGGTCTAGATCTAAAAGGGTCGGGGCAGGCTGGCGGGGTCGGGCAGGTGGACATGACTGGTGGTGGAGTGTTGAGCTGGAAGCCGTCAAAGACCTGTGGAGAAAATGAGTCTTCATTTTCTATACAGCTCTTGGTCACTGTTTATGTTTTGTTTTCCATTAACTGTTCTTAATCTTATGTGCTTTTAAAAACACAATCATCACATGTTTCTTGTTTTCATTCAATGAAAAAGCCACATAACTGACCTTACAGAAGGTCTTTATAGTCAAAACAAACTGTCTCCTCCTCTCCTCCTCAGGTCTTAATTTCCTCTCAGCGCCCTGGTGGGTGTCTTAGCTCTGTCTGAAAGGACTGAGTTGATCTTATTAAAATGTTCTCGTCTGACTGTGACCCTAAATAAGCTCTTAACCCACCTCCACTAAAAGAGAACAGAGGACACCTGCAGACGGACCCCTAGCCTTACCTCAACCAGAGCCCAATGCATTATCGCAACCTGGAGTACTTTAACAAGCGTTTCATTTGAGAATTCAAAGTCTAATAATTCAAATTAATGTATCAGTTGATGTTTTTCTGCATTGACAACACCGCATTACATTTTTTTAAATCCCATTTTTATTAATGTGTGGTCCCCACTTGGTGTATTGAAGCCCTACTAACCTGTCTAATCATGATTTTTTTAAAAAAAGCTTCAATTCTGTTTCTATTAACTATTCCCCATTTCTGCAATAATTAAACCATATTGAATATTTGCATTGGTGACATAACAATTTCTAACAAAAACTCATAACACATTCCCTTCAAGAAAACATCTAAAATGAAATCTCAATGATCAGTGTTAAAATATTTGGCTACTTTAAAGATGAATGGTTTGGATGCTGTGCGTCAATACAGAATATGATTGGGGGGGAACAATGTTAGTCTGTACAGTAAACTGACATCTAACTGGACTGGACATGAGGTGAATAAACAAAACTATTACATTTTGTAAAGGCGAAAAAGGATCCAAGGTCATCTGAAAAACTAACAAATGTTTATTGTGTCTCAGAAGTTATTTGCAGCAGCTAATGGAGGCACTGATTTAGAATTCATGATCCAAAAATATATATAAAAATAATTCTAAAATGACACAAAAGAAAATAGCTTGAAGTCTATGAAAGTGGGGTGTTTTGTATTGTTTGGCTAGATTTCAATGTTTTGGGGGTAATGAATAGGTTAATTGTGAAACACATTTTAGATGTGGGGGTTTTTTTTAAGTCCACTTACCCTCAACTCACTCACTAAGTTGGGGATCCTCCTCCCACAGGTCATGGTGGGGTCAGTGTAGAAGAAGTCTGCAGGGGTGATGATGGGATGAGCTGGAGAGAAGAAGTTATCAGTGAGGCTTCACAGATGGATAAAGCTCTGAAACAGATGTGGGCATCTAAAACAGGCTCACCTGTTTGGTTGCGGCAGTCTGAAAAGCCTGACACCATGTAGAGAGACTGGAGGGAGGGGTGGTGCAGGGTCCTGCTGGAGAGAGGAGGCAGGGTTGGCTGCCTGGACCTCTGCTTGAGCACAAACATCCAAGATAGTGAAGTGCACAGAACCACATGATCCGCTTTGTTTACAACTTTTGCCTTTAAGTAAGCCAGCGATGGTGGATATAAAACAAATTATGAAGAAAACTCACGTTACAGTGTCCTTTGGTGTGACTCATGTTAACTTTCCAGCTCCGTTTCGTAGCTTGTGGGTTGTTTAACCGAGTAAGCAGTCGACTATTTAATTGATTTTGTAGAACGAGTAAAAAAAACCAAACCAAACATTCTTGGTTATTTCTCTGCGAGCAGTGAATTAGCGCCCCCTACTGGTTGACTGAAGAAACCCCGTATAGTCACCTTTTATGACTTTAAGCCAATTAGAATGTGGTTTTGGTGTAATAATATCAGCCATGATTAAAAACAATTACTATTAACTCCAATGTTCATGACCTGCTTCTGTTATCTAAAGTAGAAGAGGATTTGGACTTCAACAGGTAAGAAGGAGTTGACAATGTTGATTGGTTCAATGTGACCCGGTACTAGAAGGATATTTTATGTACTTGACCATTTCCATAATCCTACTGCAATTTAAGAATGTAGCACTTCAGATTTATCTTTCCCCTCTTGTGTTTAATGTAATTATATACTCCAACTTCACCAGTTGAAACAGTGGGATACATGTAAAGGAAGCAATAGTTTACTTTTTTTCCTCAAATGTTCGAGACAGTGTAATGGTTTCTTTTGGCAATATATTTTGTGGGGAATACTTTTATACAATTGTATCTTGTCATTTTCTCAGTAAAACCTCTTCATTCTAACTGCACAACTGAAGAGATAATATTAAAGGACACAAATGAATTACAAAAAAAAAAAACTACTGTTAAGTTTATGCATTCATGTAAATTAATGTTTTTTTAAAGTAGCAACAGATCATATTTAAGATTTGCTTTCCCATGTTAACCAAAGTAGATTTCCCCCACCCCTCATTTAAAAAAAAAAAAATGGATGGGGGAACCTATATGGTCACCTATGGAACCTATATGGACCTCCTGGTCACACACACCTCTCATCCATCTGTATTATAGTATGTTCATATTCTTTACATTATCTGTAAACTAGTATAGCATGCTCACTGCACCTTAATCTGTATATTATAAGCCTAAAAACACACTTATTTTGTAGCATTACTTATAGCATTTATTTATATTTATTGCATCCCATTAATCCAGCCATCCAGATTTACCTAATAATTCACTTTTTTTGTCTACATCTGTAAATTTTGCAATTACTGTACATAGCACAGACTCTTGCACTTTCTGCTTATTTGCACTTCTGGTGAGATGCCAAACCTCATTTCGTTACTCTGTACTTGTATATGTGTAATGACAATAAAGTTGAATCTCATTATAGACAGAACAGACAAGTGCAAACATTTTGAGAAATCACTTTATTGAATTTCACAGATTTTTAAAAATGTTTTTACTCCTTTCAAATCTGAGCAGCATCAAGATTGTCCTACTGCATCTGTGAAGACAAAACATGTTTTTAATTCTGAGCTCTTACCTAAAAATCCAGAGTTTGAAGTTCAAGTTTCTCACCTTTTCTGAGGATGTTCTCAAGATTGTGAAACATTGAAACCATAACATATCGAGCAGGAGGGTGGAAAGCAGGAACCTGTGAGGGAGGTGGTCTTCTGGTAGGAGGTATGGTGACAAGTGCTGTAGTTGGTCCTTTAGTGGGACTCAGAAGAACTACAGTGGTGGGGGGGGGGGGGGGAAGGGGATCAGAAATGCGCAAAAATCATAGTGAATATGATTGACAAATTATCCTCTACTGTACCTGAGGCAACCTGCGTGGTGTGAATGATGCTGCCGACACCCTCACTGTCAGACTCAAATCTGTAGACTGTGAAGAGGCGACGCAGACCAGCCAGAGGATATGTGCACTGGATCACCACCCTGCAAGACGACATGAAAAATAAAAAGTAGAAGAAAAGAAGCTGATTTGGCAAATTAGTCAATACAGACCTCTCTGTGACATTAGCAGAAGCTGCTTTGTTCATGTTGAGTTTCTTCGGTGAGTAGAAAATCTCATTCTGATAGGTCACGTTATCCCTGCCAAGCTGAAGGGGAAAAACAAGAAAACAATGTGAGGCCAAATACAGACAAGTTTAAAATTTCATGTGGAAGGATGTTTCAGGATGAGAAAGCAGCAGTACCTCAACTCTGGTTCCACAGCCATTAAGTGGGAAAGAGAAAAGAGCCCTGGTGTCGTCAGTCTCTTTGGGTCCACAGTATTTGTCGATGGCGTTTGTTCTTGCAGGAACTCCTCCACTCGGGATGGCCAGAGACACATCGGCCACCACAGTCATCCTCCCATCAGTTGAACACACTGCAGAAAGATGTTTTAGCACTTTATTCAAAACCAAGCAGGCTCTTAAAGTGAATTATAATATGTTCTTACAAATAAATTCAGTGGTAGTGAAGGGACAAGTCTTGACAGTGGAGCTCTGGACTTCAGAAGTTTTACGATCCCTCACCAGGATCTCAAAAGTGCCAAAGAAGCCCTTCAGAGTAAGATCCTGTAAAACAAAGGCAGATTAGCAATTGATCCACAAGTCAACAAGAGTAGTTTCAAATTAGTCATACTCTTCAGCTTACCTTGTATTCATAACCGTGAGCATAGAGCGGCACCTCGAGCAGCAGACTCTGGCTGTTATTGCTCATGATGTAGCCGTGCTGGGCCGCCAGCTCTGATGTCAGCGGGTCCGAGCCGATGGTGATCTCCCACAGGTAGTCATAAGGCCGGTGGTCCAGTTTGAAGCTGATCCCAGACTCAGAACAGACAGCGTCAGAGACTGGAGGAGCTGTGAAGTGAAAGTCAATACATTCGTTTAGCGCCAAAACAAATAAGTGTATATTTCCTATACAAGTTTTCCAAATGCAAGAACTTACAGATGTCAGTGAAAGTTGCCTCAATAGATACAAGGTGGTAGAAAGTGTTATTTTCAGGCAGGACAGACAGTGTGTAGTTGATGTCCAGTCTGTACTGAAGAACTGCATCTTCTCTAGAGAACTAAGAGGAAAAAACATGAGTGAGGTCAGACAGCAATGTCATGGTGCAAAAGTTTCTAAGTACAGTCATTCTTTAAAAAAGACCTTTTACCTGCCGTGTGACAACAGGGTCATCAAAAGGCACCTTCAGAGTGTAGCCATGAGTGTTGTTCGGATGAAAAACTTTTGTAATCGTGTGGCCGCTTAGATTGGAAAATGGTACGGTAAATTCTTCGCCGTTCAAGTGAACCGCCACCAACGCAACGTCTTCAGGGAGTTCTCCGAGGTAGACCGTGAAGGTGAGCTCCTCGAGAAGCGTTTGGTTTTCAGTGACAACAGGGCGTGGCAGTAGGGGAGTGGACAGTGTCCTGAAGAACCTGAGCCTGGTCTCCACAAGATCCTCATCCACCAGGGTTTGCTCCAAGTACAGATGGAAGATGTAGAACTCATGAAGCTCTTCAGAAACAAAGCTCTGTAATAGACAAATGCAGATTATGCGCACTCTTCAATGCACTATGTACACTTTTTGGCCCCACATTAAACAATTCTCAGTGTATCAGAAGAATCTTTCAAACAACATCCAGGGTCTGCTGTTGATTAAGTTCAAACCCATTGGCCCATTTAAGAATATCTTTGAGTCATTTAATCAAACCTAGTTCTCCATTTAGAGAAATCTTCTCGTTTTGCATCTCCTGACCTTTCTGTGTACTCCTTCAGCATCGTGGGGGATTCTGATCTGCATTGTGTTGTTGTGCTTCTCCACAACATAGCCCCTCTCCTGTGAAACCGAACTCTCAACAAGATCACCATTTAGTCCAATATTGAGCTGTGTGCTCTCAGTACTTGGGTACAGCACCTCTGAGGACTTCCATATTATGTAGCCACGGTCATATGAGCCATCATCTGTTGGGAGAGACGATGTTTCAGCTTGACACTGAAAATTTAAGTGAATGGCAACAGAACGGATTGATATACTAACGCATGGAGCACGCCGCCACCAGGTCAACCATGAGGACGACCCAGCTTTGTCTGGAGAATATAGTTGCATGGACAACCTCTACTGGAACACCATTCACCTGTGAGAGACTCAGAATAAAACCCCTCTTTATCGAATCTTTGAAATACAAAACAAAGAAAAAAAGTGCATCAGGGGATTACCTCCGTGCTGAATGCGTCAGGTTGTCCATATGGCGTACGAAATACAAGCCTTCCATATGTCAAGTCAAACACGTAGCCATGCGTACGAGCTTCAAAGAGGTTCATGGGAGGGCTTTGCTCATTCTCTGTGTGAAACATCACCTGCCAGTCTGAGGAGGTGGTGCTGTGAGCCTGCAAAGATAAATAGGGACTTTGAAATGTGGTGCTTGATAGTGCAGCATGTATAGATTTATCAAAACATTTAAAGCATACATGTTTGAGAGCATCCCAGTTATCCTTCATCGTCCCGGATGGGCAGCTGACTTCACTCCTCACAGAAACCTGCAGAGCAGTCATAAATATTGTATCACTTTCCCCATTAATTTGAGTAGTACTCTTCAGGTGCAAGAAGGCTCACCTCCATGTAGTTGAGCTCACACGTAACCTCTCTGGGAGACCAGGGGAGGGAGGGAGAACAGGTCTTGGTCAAGGCGTAGGTGACCGCTTGTCCCTCTTGGGTTGAAATCAAGTTGAAATTGAATGTGAACGCCTCATCATCCTGAAAAGCAAAGTGAAGATGTGATGGGAAGCCACACCTACTCACTATGGGGAGGTTAGGGTTTATGTAGTTTTAATAATTGTTTAGTTTTAATTTTTCCATTTACTGTGTTGTGAGTGTGACAGCTGAAGTACGAGGCTCGGAGCACCACACGGTCTCCTAGAGGGAGGACAGTGTAGCCACACTCTGCGGAGTATGTCTCGTTGAGCAAGTACACACCTGATTCATCTGCAAGAGATAATACAGCAGAAATGCATTTTAATCCCTCTACATGTCAGTTCTGAGACCACAGGTGATTAAGTAGACTAGATGCTTCATTGAAGGGTACATAACTTACATATTGAAAGAAAAACATGCTTAGAAAGCGTCGTTCCCAAGAAAACAAGATAACCAGGCTGTGCTTTAAGATACTTTTCAACCAAAACCATCAACTTGACAAGATTAATCTGAAGCACTAACCAACAGCCTCAAAGTGAGGTTCCTCCCCAATGAAGGAGAGATCAACAGCTATCATGAAGTAACGATCATGACACTCCATATGAAGAACTCCTGCATGAAAACAAGTTTATTTTTAAGTTACTGTAAATAATAAATTGATATCTCCTCATACAGGTCAATGGTCCAATATTTCAATTACCATTGGGAATGTCTTCACATTGTGCAGATGACCACACAGAGAGGAAAAAGGCCAGTCTGTAAGACAAAAAGGAAATTGCTTGCATTAAAATGTCAAGAAGTAAAACTAAACAGCTTGTAAATAACCACTAAAACCAATTACCTGAGACAAAACCCAAGATCCATAGCCACTGATGTGTAGGCAGTGTCTAAAGCTAGCTTAAATTGCTAGCAAACTACACCTGCTAACACAAAAACAAGCCAAAGTGAACTCCTTGCTTGGTGAATCCTGGCAAAACTGGAACCACGAGGTGTTGTGGCCTGCGTGCATCAGCTTTTATGGTCTTTTTTTTTTCATTCTTGAAGTGTGACCTCCAGCTGCTGCAACTGATTCCAATCTAACTTGATAGCTAATGAGCTACACCTGTGGCTGGGACACCTGAAGGTGTCTGATTGGTTACTGAATAGTACACTGCCATATAAAAACTGTTGTAGCAGACTCTGCCCAAAATTGCCAAGTTTGCCTGGATATACCAAACTACTGGGTTACTGTAGCTTGTGTTGATCAGCAGGTGTAGTTTAGTAGGTGTACTTTAGACACTGCCAGCACATCTGTAGCTATGGATTTGAAGTTATACCTCAGGTAAACAGCTTTTGGGGGTAATTTCTTGGTTGACATTGTTGCTACTTTGTGTGCTTTTTGTGACTTATTTGCTTTCTTTCTCACAGTGTGACCTTCCTCCTGTCTGTCTGGACAACTGCAAAATGTGATCAAATCCCTGATGGTAAGATTAAATGTTCTTTTATTCCCAAAATACGTTCTTTCTTTTATTTGGCTGACACTTTGTTTGTTAATGCAGAAGTGCTTCATATGGAGTGTCGTGATCGTTACTTCTTGATAGCTGTTGATCTCTCCTTCACTGGAAATGAACCTCATTTTGAGGCTGTTGGTAAGGGCTGCATGGCTTATATATTTTTTCTTTTCTACAAAAAAAGGAAAAGACCCTTAAATAAAAGTTATTTTTGATGGGTGTGACGGATGAACATTACTTGTGTTTTTACCCTCTAGATGAGACTGGTGTGTATCCCATCACTACTCAGTATGCTGCAGAGTGTGGATACTCTGTCAGAGTTCTTCCTTCACCTGACCGTGTGGCGCTCCGAGCCTCATACTTCAGCTGTCACACTGACAACAATGTATGGAAACTCTTTTATTTTTTTATTTTTCAAATCTCTGGTCCATTTGAGCTGTAATTTGACATATGGTTTGATTTCAGGATGACGTGTTCACATTCAATTTCAATCTGGTAGCTATGCATCAAGGACTGGAGATTACTTATGCCTTGAACAAGACCTGTTCTCCATCCCTCCCCTGGTCTCCCAGAGAGGTTACCTGTGAGCTCAACTACATGGAGGTAACCTAAACTCCACTACAAAATTTCAATGACTTTTATAGACTCTTATTAACCCGTTCTTCTCTGTAGGTGTCTGTGAGGAGTGATGTGACCTGTCCAACTGGAACAAAAAGAGACTACTGGGATGCTACTGTCCAAACTGTGTGTTTGAAACAACCACCTGTGAAAACTTGACTGATTTACATGTAGCTAAAATATCTTAACATTGCATCATTGAGTACAATAACTGTCATAAAATTACTGTGCTTTCAATTTTACTTCTAGGCATATACTTCAGCCACATCTGAATGGCAGGTGATGTTTCAGGGGGGTGAGCCCTTAACCATAAACCTCACAGAGGCTCAGAAACGGGGTTATGCATTTGCTTTGACGTATGGAAGGCTTGTATTTCGTACACCGTATGGACAGCCTGACTCATTCAGCACTGAGGTAAACTACTGACTTTTCTCAATGGTATTAAAATTTCCTACACCTTTGTAGACAGCAAAAGTCTAAAGTAAGTTTCTGATTCTCTGTCTCTCCAGGTGAATGGTGTTCCAGTAGAGGTCACCCATGCAACTCTATTCTCCAGACAAAGCTGGGTCATCCTCATGGTTGACCTGATGGCTGCTTGTCCCATGAGTCAGTACAGCAATCCCTCATTCACTAGACTTGCTATTTTCAAGGCAATTAACAAGTAAGCTGTAAATTGTCAACAGGTGAGGGCTCGTATGACAACAATGGCTACATGATGTGGGAGATTCCCGAGGTGCTGCACCCACTGGTATCTGGTGTACATGAGCTGCAAATAAATCTTGGTGCCAATGGTGAACTTGTCGAGCAGCCGGTTGCAGAGGAGAGGGGCTACATTGTGGAGAAGCATGACAACATGGTGCAGATCAGCATCCCCTACAATGCTGAAGGAGGAACCAGGAAGGTCTGGAATCAATTAAATGTAGTTGATGCAACCAAACACGGGATCAGAGTCTTTGAAAAGTGATTATATACCTTCACATCTGTTGCAGAGTTCTGTGTCTGATGGCCTCTTTGAATACTACATGTTTGATCTGTACTTGGACTTGTACTTTGTGGATGAGGATCACTTGGAAACCAGACTTCGCTGTCACAGGACACTGGCCACTCCCCTGCTGCCACGCCCTCTTTTCACAGAAGACCGTAGGTCAAATAACCCAACATTCATCTCATTACTGTGATGTTAATCTAACTAGATTTAAATTCCAGGAACAGTTCTTGAGGAGCACACCTTCACAGTCTACCTCGGAGATGTCCCTGACGATGTTGAGTTGATGGCGGTTCATTTGAAGGGGCAAGAATTCCCAGTTCCCTTTACAAATGATAGCAGCCTCACAATTGCAGAAGTTTTTCATGTTAACAACACTCATGGCTACACTCTGAAGGTGCCTTTTGATGATCCTCTTGTCACACGGCAGGTAAAAAGGACTCTATATATATATATATATAAAAAATTGTTCATTGACGTCTTCATACATCTTCCTGGTTGGTGTCGGAGTTCATATTTTCTGCATTCCAGTTTTCCAAAGATGCACTGATGCAGTACAAGGTGGACATCAACTACACTCTGACTGTGCTGCCTGAAAACGAGCCTTTCTACCACCTTGAAACAGTCATGGTGTTGGTGGATGTCTGTAAGTCTCTAAAGTCATTTTAAGAATGAATCTGTTCGTATGTATATGAAGATACCCATTGACTTGTATTTCACAGCTCCTCCAGATTTCGATGCCGTATGTTCTGAGTCTGGGATCAGCTTTAGACTGGACTACCGGCCTTATGACTACCTGTGGGAGATCACTATCGGCTCAGACCCTCTGACCCCAGAGCTGGTGGCTCAGCACGGCTACATCATGAGCAATAACAGCCAGAGTCTGCTGCTCGAGGTCCCGCTCTTCACTCAGGGTTACAAGTACAAGGTGAGATGAGGAATAGCACTCATTGGAAACATCTAGGTACCGAGTTGTCTTGATCAGTTACTAAGCTGCATTTGTTTTACAGGATATTACTCTGAAGGGCTTCTTCGGTACTTTTGAGATCCGACTAAGGGATCATGAAACATCTACAGTCCTGAGCTCCACTGTCAAGACTTGTCCTTTCACTACCAATGAATTCATCAGTAAGAATATCTTGTACTTTACTGTGTCATGGCTGGGATCTTGCATTCAGGTTAGATGACTCATACACATATTTCTGCAGTGTGTTCAACTGATGGGCGGATGACTGTGGTGGCCAACTTGTCTCTGGCCATCCCGAGTGGAGGAGTTCCTGCGAGAACAAATCTCATTGCCAAAAACTGTGGACCCAAAGAGACTGATGACACCAGGGCTCTTTTCTCTTTCCCACTAAACAGCTGTGGATCCACAGTCCAGGTACTGCTGCGTTCTTATTAGCCCTGTTGCAATATTGTAATGTATCTAAATATCTGTTTATCTTGTTTCTCAAGCTTGGCAAGGAATACGTGACTTATGAAAACAAGATCGTCAGCAAGAAGTTGGGTGCGCTGAGAAATCCAGCGGACTCGGGCAATGAAATTGACAGGTGTGTTTTTAAACCCAAACAACTTTGACTCTTTCAAATCTAAACCACTCATTAATACAAACTCTTTGCTTTTGTCTTGCAGGGTGACAATGCAGTGCACATATCCTCTGGCTGGACTACATCGCCTCTTCTCTGTGCACAGGTTTGAGTCTGACACAGAAGGTGTTGGGCGTATCGTGCATTCCACACACGCCACTGGAGGTAGGTGGTTTGCAAGCACGGTGCTACACTGGGGTGATTTGATTTAAAATAGAACTTATAAAGGGACTAAATTCACCAAAATCAACTATCGTCCCTGGTGGTTCGTCAGTTAAACAAATAACCCACAACTTCGGCTTATCAAATACTGACTGTTTATTTGGTTTTATGCTAGATCTAATGGATCCTACCAAGGAGCCCATAACTGTGATTCAAACACCAGTGTCGACTACCAAACGCTTCAGAAAACCTGTCTCCAGACGACCAGCTTACCATCCTGCAGCTAAGGAGAAAGTGTCCAGCTTTCTGAACTATGTTTCTAAAAAGAGGTATGTATTGTAAGATTGAAGATCTTGCATGTTAAGATATCCTAGCTAATTCTGATTTCTCTAACAGGAACTAGAGGATCTGGATAAGTCAAAGTGACTGCTGTACTTTGACAGAATTAATGTATTTTAAATGCAAAAAATAATAAATAGTTGTCTTTAAAAAAAAAAAAAAAAAAAAAACAGCAGATTGTCCTCTTTGGTGTACAGTAGTTGCTGCAACTCTAAAAGTATCCTCCAGATTTTAATTGCAGATTTTAACAAGTATGAAGTTATGCCTGTAGATTTAAATTCCTTTTTGGTTACAACATACCCTGTTACTGACCTACAGTTAATTTCATTGGCATAATTAGCTAGAAACACTACAGATATCTTGAAACTAGTAAAGTTATTTAAAAAAAAGTCCAAGTCCAATATCTGGTATGGCTTTACTGGGACTATAAATGTCTTTGAACAGTTCAATTCTGACCTTCGGAACAGAAAAACAATCCTGGGACCTTGCGCAAGTCCCTGTAGTCTGGAGGAGGTACAAAGGAAGCAGACCTAAAATGGATTTGTAAATGAAACCAGAGTTAAGTCAACATAGGGACAAAGGCCACGCCACATGCACGTACAGCAAACTGATGTAAGAAGGCTTTAAAGTGATGAACATCAAAGCTCCATGATGCAGTGTCCAGAGCATTTGAGACAAGGTGTACATGTGTAAGATGTCAAACAGACAAAGGTGACAGCAGCAGCTAGTCTTTACTCAGAATTATAAACCTAATTTCAATCAAAACCTTTTTACCAACTGCTGGATGCAAGGAGGAAAAGGATTCATTGACAAATACCAAGATGTCTATACAGTCCAGTAATTGTGTACAGTAGTTGGACTCAATCAAGTGAATAATGAAGGCAGATTCAGTGGCTTATTGCATTTGAAAACAGAATTACTTCATTAAATCAAGCTGTAACTGGGAGAGATTCTGGTCTTGAGTGGGTGTCGAGCCGTACCGTGTTAACATTTGAATGGGCATTCAAAAACACAGGTCAAAATAACTCATGAATGAGACACAACCCTCTGCCCACACACATTTGATTCTGACTGAATTAGTCACTCCAGCTGACTGCTTGTTTGGACAGTCCTGTATCAAATGCCTCGGTCATTAAAAAGAGCTGGACATTGCTGTTTGTTATCGATCAAGCAGCAACCTCTGAATAATGAAGCCAATGAGGAAATGTTAAATCCTGCAGTTTCAGTGTCTGCGTAAGGCTGGTCACATAAATACCCATTCAAAACACCAGCTTCTTCTACAGCAAACAATCATGTTAACAGTCTGGCTCAAGAAAAAAAAAATCCAATTAGCTCATGTTTCGATTGGCACACTATACAGGTGGGCGAATTTTTGATAACCCATCCATGATGGTAAACAAGCATTATTCACAATGAGGCTAGTAGTTGACCTGATTGACAGGTTGGTGGGTTCAATGCAACAGTACCCTGCAGTGTCTGTATGCAAAGTTAGACTTGTGTTCAGCTCAGCTGCAGCATTTCTTCTCCAATTCCTTTACATATTAAACATGCATCTCTAACTAATTTTACATTGCATTAGGCTTACACATTAAACAATGTTAACCTGAGTAGCTCCAGATTTTCCTTATTCATATTACCCTACTTGTCTCAAATATCTCATTCACACAACTCTTTAAGTCAACAAGAAACAGACACATAAGAACTATTTAAATTAGCTCTCTGTATGATTTGACTCCTTAGCAAAATAAAACCAACCCCTTTAATGTGTCTCAGCTTTTCCACATGCTAGTGTATGTCTTAACTTTTCACTCAACTGTAAAAATAGTTGACTTCAAACATTGTACTTTACTGAAATAAAAATAACAACACTCTTAACCATCATACTAATGTCCATGCATGTGGTTTTGAGGACAATAAACCCACCTGTATGTAAATGCAAAGAGGCAACGAAGTCAGACTTGCATTCAGCTTGGCTGCAGCACTTGCCTCTTTGGGGTATTATGCACCGTCTCACAACCTGTATCACAATAACATACAAGTTCAGTGCACTGAACTGTGGCTTTAAATAGCTGTTAGACACAAATATTGGGGTCTCTTGCACTTTTTCAAAGTCGCAATGACTTAACATATTTGTGCAATTCTTCAAATCTTGCAATCCATTTTTAACTTTGATAATAGAATAGAATTACTTTATTGATCCCAAACTGGGAAATTGTGGCGTTACGGCAGCAGGTTGTCCAAACACAATATAATAAATACAAAGTGAATAAGCACTAAAAATATAAAAACTAAGAATGTGAATATATACAACCAGGATTTAACTCAGCATTACTAGTCTTAAAAATGAAAATATTAAATACAACATACTTTGCTGGAGATAAATGTAAATGGACAGTATTGACATATGTATCACTGATTGCACAGTGCCCTAAGTTAAAATGCATGAGTGTAGACATCATAAGAAACTATTCAATATAACAGTGAGTAGACAGACAAATTCAGTGAACTTGAGTGCAGGGATAATTTGTAGATTTAACATGTGCAGAACAGATTACAGTATGGAGAGACAGATTATCATGACAGTTCTCTGCTCGCATGAGGTTAGCTGTTGTACAGAGTTATGGCCTTCGGTTAGAGTGATTTCCTGTATCTGTCCTTGTGACAGCAGAGTTGGATCAGTCTGTTGGAGAAGCTGCTCTGCTGTTTGTCCAGTAGGGTGTGCAGAGGGTAATCAGCATTATCCATAATGGATAACAGTTTGTTAAGAGTCCTCCTCTCTGTCACCACTACAAAAGAGTCCAGCTTGCAGCCTGTCACAGAGCAGGCCTTCTTGATGAGTTTGTCCAGTCTCTTAGTGTCACCAGCTCCAATGCTGTTCCCCCAGCAGACCACAACTGACTGATAGAAAATCTCCAACATCTTGCTGCACACGTTGAAGGATCTCAGCTTCCTCAGAAAGTAGAGTCAGCTCATCCCCTTCTTGTACACAGCCTGAGTGTTGGCCTTCCAGTTCAGTTTGTTGTTGACACCCAGGTACTCTTACTCCTCCACCACAGACACAGCCTCTCCCAGGATGCACAGCGGTGGTGGCTCTGTCTTCTTCCTTCTGAAGTTGATCACTATATCCCTGGTTTTATCCAAGTTCAGAATGAGGCAATTTCTTCCTGTCCACTCCACAAAGTTATCCACCAGCTCTCTATACTCGCCCTCTTGCCCATCACTTATACACCCAACCACCGCAGAGTCATCAGAAAACTTCTGCAAGTGGCATGACCTGGAGTTGTACAAGGTCAAAATGAAAGGAGACAGCACAGTCCCCTGTGGAGTTCCTGTACTACTCTCCACCATTCCAGACTGAACACTGCCAAGTTGGACAAACTGTGGTCTGTCAGGTAGTCAGTAATCCAGGAGATGATGGACGAGTCCACACCCATCCTCCACTGGTCGATAGTCCTCAAGTCTTCTTTGGGACCGGGACCAAGCAGGACGTTTTCCACAGCACCAATATCTTCTCCTGGCTCAGATTCAGGTTGAAGAGGTGTACCAGAATCTCAGATAGCTGGCTGGCGCAGGTCTTCAGAACCCTTGGGCTGATGCCATCAGGGCCTGGAGCCTTGCTAATGTGTAGTTTCTCCAGCTGTCTCATAACCTGGCCAGTTATTAGAGTCAAGGGGGGGGTGGAGCATTTCACCTCAGAGGGGGAAGTGCACTCCTGTGGTGCAGGGCCACAGTCCAAAGAGTTCACCATGGGGGGAAAATACAAAGGGAGGCTGGGATGTGTGAAGGACATGGGTGTTGTTTGACGTGTGAGAGGCAGCTGAAGGCTGTGAACTAAACCGGTTGAAGAACAGATTTAGCTCCTTCGCCCTCTCCAGGCTGCCTTTCTCTCCACTTGAAACCAATGATTTCCCTCATTCCTGTCCACACATCCCTCACATTGTTCTGATGGAGTTTGGCCTCCAGCTTTCTCCTGTATGAGTCCTTGCACTCCCTCAGATCATGCTGTATCCTCCTCAGCTCCTCCCTGTTTCTGGACCTGAAGGCTTGTTTCTTTTTGTTGAGAAGGGCTTTCAGGTCACTGGTGATCCAAGGTTTGTTGTTAGGACAATAGCGTACAGTCCGGGCCGGTAAAGCAGTGTTTTCACATAATTTAATGTATTCTGTGACGCAGTCAGTCATGCTGTTAATGTCCTCACCATGTGGCTCGCAGAGTACATCCCAGTCTGTGGACTAAAAACAGTCCTGCAGTGTCTCGTTGCTCTCGTGTGTGTATGTATGCTTCCTTAATGTTAGCAAACAGAAGGTCCAGTGTTTTATTTTCTCTAGTTGGACAGTTAACATATTGATGAAAAGTGGGTAGTGTTTTGTCCATTTTTACATGATTACAGTCCCCAGTAATGGTCCGGGCTGCAGAGACGTTCCTTCACACTAACATGGCCAGGGTTACGCCATCTATTTTAACGTCCCTGTCAGCACGAAAAGTCCTTAAGCCAGGTACCGCCACGCTGTGATCCGGAATGTCCGAAGGCAGCCATGTCTCCGTGAAGCACATAATACTGCACTCGCGGTATTCCCACTGGTGCCGGATAAACACGTCAAGTTTGTCTGTCCTATTGCCCAAAGACCTCACGTTCCCCATAATCGTCGCTGGTACAGAGGGCTTGGGTTTTCTCTTCTTAGCTCCAGCTCTGCAACCCTGGCGTCACCTCCTCAGGCCTTGCTCTGGGCAGTAGCGCCATCAACTGATCGCGTGTGTAAACAATGCCCTCACTCAGCTGTGCGCTCCTCTCCGTTACAAAGAATGTCGAAAGTAACAGAAAGACAGTGCAATAAGTTCCAAGAGCGAAAGTAGCCATTTCCACTCAAGAGTAAACTAATACTCAAAAACCACGACATAACAACACGGACGGCGGGAGCTGCTGCAACAGGCGGCCACCTCACAGTGCTCTAAGCAGGTATAAGCTTTTGTTTTAGCTTGAGACAATGTTCATTTAAATGAATTATGTCCAAATTTTTTCAACCCATTATATGTCCTCCAGCATAGGTGGTGAACAGGGAACAAAGTTCTTGTCATCTCCACATTTATTCGAACAAACCCTAACCCATTAGAACTGACTCAAGTGATATCTGAATTGGCAGCCTTTCAGTTGCACTATATTTAACCTGGTAGTTGAGAAATCGCTGCAATTAGTAACAAGTAAGATGGATCAAATGAAACACAGAGCTTTAGGTAATATGAGCTACTCCACTGAGTCACTGCCCATGTAGTGTTCAAGTCTAAATGACAAGTCAAAAGTATTCAAGACACAAATTTATTTAACACATGCATCAACAATCAGAAATGTGGCACCACTTCCACTTCTGAGGATCCTCCAGAACCTGTTCAAGTTGTCAAGAAGATTAAAGACCAAACAGAAAAGTAAGTGTTCACATTTAAAAACCACAACAAACCTTTCTTTGACGTGTTATTGAGACTGGTCTTGTGGCGAGTCTGATAGGTGACGCAGTAGTTGGCGGAATGGTGGGACTCTGTAGGCCTGTAGAAAATTAAAAATTAAGCTTTGGGATGTTGTGATTGACTTGGGTTTAGCAAGTTCAAAATGATCACCTACCTCCAGTGGCGTGTGTGGAATGTACGATACGCCCAAAACCCTCAGTGTCAGACTCAAACCTGTGCTCAGAGAAGAGGCGATGCAGTCCAGCCAGACGATATGTGCACTGCATCGTCACCCTGCAAAACAAGAGGAATGAGTTTAGCTCTTACACCTAATTTAGTCAATGTAACATTAAGGGTTTAAAATACACACCTTTCAATTGAGTCTGCTGGATTTTTCAGCGCACCCAACTTTGTGCTGAAGAAGATCTCGTTTTCATAGGTCACGTATTCCTTGCCAAGCTTGAGAAACAAGAGCACACAAACAAATATTTAGGTACATTAAAATATTGCAACAGGGCTAATAAGAACGCAGCAGTACCTGGACTGTGGATCCACAGCTTTTTAGTGGGAAAGAGAAAAGAGCCCTGGTGTTGTCAGTCTCTTTGGGTCCACAGTATTTGTCAATGAGGTTTGTTCTCGCACGAACTCCTCCACTCGGGATGGCCAGAGACAAATCGGCCACCACAGTCATCCGCCCATCAGTTGAACACACTGCAGAAAGATGTTACTACGAATCAAGCACGTATGAAAGATTGCGGCCATGACAGTGAAATTAAAGATGTTCTTACTGACGAATTCGTTGGTAGTGAAAGGACAAGTCATAACAGTGGAGCTCTGGACCGTAGACGTTTCATGATCCCTTACGAGGATCTGGAAAGTACCGAAGAAGCCCTTCAGAGTAATATCCTGTAAAATAAATGCAGCTTAGTAACTAATCAAGACAACTTGGTACCTTGAGACTACAGAGTTGATGTTTCCAATGAGTGATATTCCTCATCTCACCTTGTACTCGTAGCCCTGAGTGAAGAGCGGGACCTCGAGCAGCAGACTCTGGCTGTTATTGCTCATGATGTAGCCGTGCTGGGCCGCCAGCTCTGGGGTCAGAGGGTCTGAGCCGATAGTGATCTCCCACAGGTAGTCATAAGGCCGGTAGTCCAGTCTGAAGCTGATCCCAGACTCAGAACAGACGGCATCAAAATCTGGAGGAGCTGTGAAATACAAGTCAATGGGTATCTTCATATACATAATGAACAGATTCATTCTTAAAATGACTTTAGAGACTTACAGACATCCACCAACACCATGACCGTTTCAAGGTGGTAGAAAGGCTCGTTTTCAGGCAGCACAGTCAGAGTGTAGTTGATGTCCACCTTGTACTGCATCATTGCATCTTCTTTGGAAAACTGGAATGCAGAAAATATTAACTCACACACACCAACCAGGAAGATGTATGAAGACATCAATGAACAATCATATATATAGTCCTTTTTACCTGCCGTGTGACAAGAGGATCATCAAAAGGCACCTTCAGAGTGTAGCCATGAGTGTTGTTAGCATGAAAAACTTCTGCAATTGTGAGGCTGCTATCATTTGTAAAGGGAACTGGGAATTCTTGCCCCTTCAAATGAACCGCCATCAACTCAACATCTTCAGGGACATCTCCGAGGTAGACTGTGAAGGTGTGCTCCTCAAGAACTGTTCCTGGAATTTAAATCTAGTTAGTTTAACATCACAGTAATGAGATGAATGTTGGGTTATTTGACCTACGGTCTTCTGTGAAAAGAGGGCGTGGCAGCAGGGGAGTGGCCAGTGTCCTGTGACAGCGAAGTCTGGTTTCCAATTGATCCTCATCCACAGAGAGCTTCTCCAAGTACAGATCAAACATGTAGTATTCAAAGAGGCCATCAGACACAAAACTCTGCAACAGATGTGAAGGTATACAATCACTTTTGAAAGACTCTGATCTCTGTTTGGTTGCATCAACTACATTTAATTGATTCCAGACCTTCCTGGTTCCTCCTTCAGCATTGTAGGGGATGCTGATCTGCACCATGTTGTCATGCTTCTCCACAATGTAGCCCCTCTCCTCTGCAACCGGCTGCTCGACAAGTTCACCATTGGCACCAAGATTTATTTGCAGCTCATGTACACCAGATACCAGTGGGTGCAGCACCTCGGGAATCTCCCACATCATGTAGCCATTGTTGTCATACGAGCCCTCATCTGTTGACAAATTACATTTTACTTGTCAATAGTCATGATATGGAAATTCTAGCAGATTTTTGATTGCTGTACTGACTCATGGGACAAGCAGCCACCAGGTCAACCATGAGGACAACCCAGCTTTGTCTGGAGAATAAAGTTGCATGGATGACCTCTACTGGAACACCATTCACCTGAAGAGAGACAGAATTAAAAATCTTACTTTAGACTAGGCTTCTACTCAAGACCTTTTTTAGTGTCTGGGCAAGAGAATAGGTTTAGAAACTTTACATACCATAGAGAAAATGCAATTAAGTCAGTGGTTTACCTCAGTGCTGAATGAGTCAGGTTGTCCATACGAAGTACGAAACACAAGTCGTCCTTCCGTCAAGTCAAACACGTAGCCCTGCATACGAGCTTCAGAGAGGCTCATTGGCATTAACTGCTCCCCATTCCTATGAATCATCACCTGCCAGTCAGATGTGGCTGAGGAATAGGACTAGAGGGAAGAGGTTACTCAAGATATAGAAATAAGGTGATAACTTCACACATACTGCTCAGCACTCAAGTGTTAACCTACAGGTTTCAACGTAGCATTCCAGTCATCTTTTTTTGTCTCAGAACAGATGACTTCACTCCTCACAGACACCTACAGAGAAACAAGGATTTATAAACCATTTCATAAGCCTCATATGCAATTTGTAACCCACCTATACTTACCTCCATGTAGTTGCGCTCACAGGTAACCTCTCTGGGAGACCAGGGGAGGGATGGAGAACAGGTCTTGCTCAAGGCGTAGGTGACCTCCTGTCCTTCATGAGTCGCAACCAGGTTGAAATTGAATGTGAAAACTACATCATCCTGAAAAAACACCACGTTCTTAGGTTTACAGCTCATATGGACCTCAGAGATTCAAATTGTAAATTCAATTTGTGCATACTTTGTTGTCAGTGTGACAGCCAAAGTAAGAGGCCCTGAGCTCCACACGGTCAGGTGAAGGAAGAACTCTGACAGAGTATCCACACTCTGCAACATACTGAGTAGTGATGGGATACACACCAGTCTCATCTAGAAGGAAATCACCAGTTTTGAGAACTTTTTTTTTTTTTTTTTAAAGGCACCTTCCTTTAAAAAAACAAAAAAACAAAAAAGAGAAGTGCAGCCCTTACCAACAGCCTCAAAATGAAGTTCATTCCCAGTGAAGGAGAGATCAACAGCTATCAAGAAGTAATGATCATGACACTCCATATGAAGCACTTCTGCATTAACAAACAGAAGTGTCAGCCAAATAAAAGATAACTTATTTTAGGAATAAAAGCACATTTAATCTTACCATCAGGGATTTGATCACATTTTGCAGTTGCCCAGACAGACAGGAGGAAGGTCACACTGTGAGAAAAAAAGCAAATAAGTCACAAAAAGCACTAAAAGTAGCAACAATGACAACCAAGAAATTACCCCCAAAAGCTGTTTACCTGAGGTATAACTTCAAATCCATAGCTACAGATGTGCTGGCAGTGTCTAAAGCTAGCTTAAAAGCTAGCAAACTACACCTGCTAACAAAAAACAAGCCAAAGTGAACCAGTAGTTTGGTATATCCAGGACAAACATGGCAATGTTTGGCAGTCTGCCACACCAGCTTTTATAAGGCATTTTACTCAGTAACCAAGCAGAGGCCTGCAAGTTTTACACGCACAGGTGTAGTTCATTTGTAATCAAGGTACCTTAAATCAGTGGACCATTTACATCACATATCATTAGGTAGCTGTGACTAATGACATTTAGGATATGGGTTCTTAAATGCCTTATTGTATAAGCTAGGTTTGTTAAACCTCAAGCTTTATTATGATTCTTAAACATAGAGACACAAAAATGGCACCCATGATTTATTACCTTTAATGAAAGCAAAAAAAAACAAAAAAACATTGATGGGACAACTCAAAGTTTACGGAACATAGAACAATTATAGGAAATTTTTGTCAGAAACATGGTAATGATGCACCTTTACTAACAGGTTTTATATTTACATAATTTTTGGATTTGTCTTCGTATATTATCGTAGATTTCCAGCTTTGTGAACCTTTACCAGAGGTGAGCAAGGCCACTTTGGGTTTCACACCACCTCTTTAGAGGGGGTTTATGGATATTTCGTTGGGTTCAGTTTGGTGTTGGTTGAATGGTTCACAGGCTGCTTCCAAAAGAGCCATCACACCGCAACATATCCACACACTCCAGCTAGCAGGGATTGTTGTAGTTTTATCAATTGAACCTGTGCATCCGCTTTAATTTATCAAAAATGCTTTGCCATAAAAAGGTTTGTTACAGCTCTCCTGGTTTCTCTCTGGTTCACCGGCTGTGGCTCAGTTGATAGAGTCGTCGCCTCTCAACCGGAAGGTCAAGGGTTCAATGCTACCGATGCCCCAGCTGAGCAACGTGTCCTGTGTCCTTGGGCAAGACACCTAATCCTGAATTGCTCCCGCTGCTTCAGTGGTGGTGTATGAATGGGATTAGTTACTTCTGATGATACTACATAGCGATCACTACCATCAGGGTGTGAATGGGTGGGTGTGATAGGTGGTGTACAAGCACTTTGAGTAGTCAGAAGACTAGAAAAGCACTATATAAGCTCAAGTCCATTTACCATTACCATTTACCTTAACTCACACATCATCGCTGTTCTTATTTAAGCCAGGAATGTAAAAAGTACAATCATAACAGTAGAATAAAAACAGAGTGGAATAGAGAGAAAATCCATGTTTTCATTTAATTTCTGATTTATCAGGATGCTAAAAAAAACAGTAAATAATTCAAGGCAAACACACACTTAAAATGTAAAATATAAAGTGCATTATATTTTATTTGATTTACAGATAAGGTAGGCAGTTATCCAAGAACACAGCATCAGAAGAAAAACCATGGAGATTAGCATCCACGTGGTCCAAACTGACACTACAAAAAAAGAGGAAACAAAGAGGTTAAACATTTTGAAACATATAGTTACTTACAACAATTTTAAATATATATATACACATGTTATAGTCAACATCTCTGTGATAAGATATAAGACACACACACCTGTGGTTGCTGCCTCCCTGCGTATGCGTTTGACCGGAGTGGGTAAAAGATGGAGAGAGGAGTTCAAAGGGTGATGAAAAGCGACAGTGTGGTTCTCGTTTATCGGGTAGTGGCACTGAATTGTCAGTCTGAAACACAAGATATCAACACAATTATCTTATTTAAATGACATACTGAGTAAAGTTTAAGAGTTCCTCACCTGTAGGGAGAATCTCTGTGAATAAGAGGATCCTTGGAAGGCAGAAAATCTTGACTGTAACTGATCTGGTTTTCATATACGAGGAAGTTTCCTTCAGCCTGGGGAAAAACAAGATCAAGATGAAGAGGTGTTATTTGCTGTGTGAATTTGGAAAAATAAAAGGGTCTCTTACATTCATAGTTGTCCCACAGGAGTCCATGCTGAAGCTGAACAGGGCTCTAGCACTGTCCGTCTCCATGGGAACACAGCCCGGGTCCAGTAGGGTGGTTCGGTTAGGTTGAGCGGGCGGGATTGTGTGGGTGGTGTCAACTACTGCCACTATCCTCCCGTCTGGCAAACATACTGTAAGAGAAACACTGTGAGTGTCAGGGTTATGTTAACTAACACTTAGACTTGTTCATGCTTCAGTTGTGGCTTGCAGTGCATACACAGGAACTCTCTCACAGGGAAGGTGCATTCATGGACGAGACGGTCCTCTGGTTTCAAGGACTTTGCATCCACAACAGACACCTCAACTCCAGCGACAAAACCCTTCAATGTAACCTCCTACATGGGACAAGAAATCTTCAAAATCACAGTAAGAATAATCACACAAATACGCCATGAGTGTATTATCCATATCTCATTTGAATCCTCTCTGTACATTAAGACGGTTTCAAGAGGACAAACCCCAGGCTGGTTTCTGATCCTTGATGGTTCATTTACCGATCTCCTTATCAGATTCAGTGAGACAAAAGATGAAATGTTCTCTCATATAAGGTTAAAAAAATAAGCTATGATTGGTCACCCCGTAGTTCATCACGGGGCTGGAAAGGGGGATCTCCACAGTCAAGTAGTCCTCCTCCGCCTCCAGCACAAGCCCACCCATCTTAACCAGGTCCCAGTCCACCTTACGCACTCCCAGGTAGAGCTCCCACTGCAGCTCAGACTGGGCCCCGTGGTGCAGCAGCACCAGCAGGCTGCTCTCTGTGCACTTCCCTTCAAGCTTTGGAGAAGATGATGCTGCGGATGCATTGAAAGGGGAATCAAAATATCAAGAATTTCTTACTTTCTGTCACTTTATAGCGCTCACATTGACATCTATTTACCACATGGCACCATTTTATCGTTCTCCTTCTTAAAATGCCGTTGTTAGCATTCATTCTTACATGTCTGGTTTTTCATCCCAGGCCGTTCAACACCAATATGGAAGACTTCTCCAAACAAACTTTAAAGATCAGCTTCAGTATCTCACCTTACTCATACTCACCTTTATATTCAACACTTGGCTCTATAGAGGTATGATGGTGTAAAACCTCTCCACTGGGTGAGATGGTAAGACTGAAGGTAAAAAAGATGCTGTACGTCTTAAAGCCACCACCTATATGCTGAGATCAGACAGCAGCTTGTTTCTCGCACGTTTTTCCACTTCTACACATTCCACTTCTACACAAAAAACTGCCTGTTAAATCTCACCTCTGGGATTACTTTTGGGTGTGACACCGGGAAAAGAACTCGGTAGGAGTGACTCCCGTTGGGATGGGAGAGTTTGGACACGCTGAGGTCTTTGTCGCTCAATGTTTGGTTGCTGTAGGTCCAAATTAGGAGGTCACCACTACCGTCCACCGTCACCTTCTGGAGAGAGACGTCAGCTGCAAAGACGCCCAAAGTGACAGAAAAGAATCCCTCTGACGGGACTGTGTCTGAGCAGAGAGACAGAAAAGTGATGAAAGTATAAATGAGCTGAAGAGTTAAATTGTGCACTAAACATCGATTTTTCTGTGAACTCTGATGGCTACGACAAAAGGATAATCTTCTGTTCTTTTTATTACACAACATGCATGGAGAAATGCGCCTATAAAAGCCTTACTGTCTGTGAAAATGGGGATTTGTGGGATGAGAGGAGTCTTAAGGAGCCTGAAGCAGCGATACTGTGTGAGAGTCCAGCGCTCATCCTCCCACTGACTCATGAAGAATAGATCCACCAACATAGCCTGACTGTACTGTCCCCTCAAAACACCACTCTGAAAGAAACACAAAAGATAAACTTAAACCTTTATCGGGCACTTCTATGAATACTGTGTTCTCTGTAAAATGACGACTTTTTGATTTAAACGTTTGATTTAGGGGTCTTCATGACTGATACATACAACAACTGCTCCAGTTGCTGTAAAATGGGTCATAAAGGCATAATGGAAACGCTGCGGGCAAGTGTGCTTTATCAATATACCTCTCGAAAAAATTGCTTACGTTTGCAACTGATAAACTCACATTGTCAATCTAAAAGTCTGACAACATAATGGACAGGATCCTTTTAAGGCATCGGCAGACAAACTAAAATGACTTGTCCAGGACTCTAGTTTCTTTGGATTAAGTGATGTTACAGATATTTCTGGTTTGATAAAAGCGTCTTAACTTAAGTCTCACTCACTGTAGTGTTATGTTCTGTAATGTTGTCAGATGCTTGAAATTACAATCTCAGCCTTTCGTTGGCTACAGTACTTCAATCTGTTGGATCAATTACAAACTATTTACCTCTTACAGTAGTTAGATGTGTAAAATTAGGTACCATAATTACAAATATTTCAAGGCTGTAATTTGAAGAGAGTTAAGTGCAGTTCAGGCCAACAAAGACTTGTCCTGGTTTCCTATTTTTCAACCTACTCTGAAGTTAAAAGTATCCTTTACTTCTGGAAACATGGCTAGTTATTGCTCAGATGTAACCCTAACCCTCCATGTTGATGAAGCTTTAGGCTGAAATGTGTCTGTTTTTGATCTGTACCCTGATGCTTTACCCAAATGATACCTGACTTTTCTATTTTCATGTAGTCTTCAAGTATTTATTTCCATTTGAGTGGGCTCTTTTTTTCTGCTGTTATGGCTCAGATGTACCCAGGTGGTGTAGTCATATAGCTTGCGTTGTTTGTATACCCTGATGTGTCCGCCACTGTCTCCTAAAGGAATCCTGACCTCCACTCTCCCCTCCTGCAGGCCCATCTTAAATCCTCTTTCTTTAAACTCTGACTCAGTCAGACTCTGGCCGTTCATCCCGATCCTCACGCCTTTGTCCTTAAACTGACCGTGGACTAATGGAGACAGAATTAAAGGAACCGCCCACAGCAGGTCAGGCCCGTCTGCTGCAGCGTCATCTGGGAGAGAAAAAGGAGACATTTCACTTTGAAGTCTGACAGTCACCAAGTGATGTAATGATAAATGATACTCACTCAGGGGACAGGCAACAGTGACGTCAACAGACAGAAAGTTGCTCTCAAGTCTGAACATGAGTGTTGCTCTGACGATCTCTAAATCCGCTCCCGTCTCCTGGGAAAACAGAAACACCCAAATGCAACACCCACTCAATAACGGTATGATACTCCTGAGTAAACAATATCATATCTGACTACCTTGATAAGGTATGAGAGGGGGGAGGAGTAATGACAGCGGAGGATGAGGTGCGAGCTGCTTAGGGAGATGTGGTAACCCAGAGCAGCAGCTTTAGTTGGGGACAAGACCCTCGCTTCATGTGGAGGGTGGTCCGCTGTGTGGAACATCACAGCCAGGTCTGCTCCATCAGATCCCTGATGAGACACAAGCTGTTTTCACACATGCTGGAACACTTTGTAGAACATTTTAGGACTGGGGAAGGAGGTATCAGGATGCAGGACGTGACGCAAAAAGGACGCTGTGGTTGTCATGTTCACAAAACGTCCAAGACGAAGAGAGAAGAACATTTGAACAATAACAGTTTTTGCCTTCTTATCATTGCTACGTGTCCTTTAATGTAAGGACAATATCAACTTGTTGGCTGGCCTGAATCGTTAGGAAAATTCAGGCTGAAAGATATGGCCGCCCGTGTTCACAAATGTAACTCACCCCGAAATGTCTAAATCTGTGCATGAACACAGATGTGTAGTGAAGTAATATGACATCACTGATAAAAAAAAACGTGATTAGCCACAACCTCTGCAAATAGGCATGGAAAAGACATAATCTGAGGCATTTATATACCTTCTTCTGATTTTTGGATGTTACAGGCAGGACAGGTCGCTGGACAGACACCTGCAGAGAAAAAGAGGAGGCTTCATTTTTCCTCATTCAAACTGTGTAAATCCTCTACAACCCCTGAACATGTCGGAACATTTAACCTTCAAGTTCTGATGAAAAAGTTGATTGAAGGATACAAATTGCCAGAAAAAAAATAATAATGTAGGATTAGTGTTGTATAACTAATACTGAACAGTTATTCTTTTCAAACCTGTGATGGTTAGAAACGTTGAATCTTCCATTACTTGGGATTTTTCTCTTCTATTTGTGTAAGTTTCCTTCTTTTGGTCTTGTAATTAGAATACATTCTCTTATTCTTCGGGGATAAATCCAAACTTATTATAACCTAGCACGTCCACCTTTGAATCTGTTTCCTCTTCGGTTCTAGAGCAGATACAATCCAGCAGCATCCATGTTCTTTCTTCCCCCCTTTGGACTTTTATTTTGAAGGACTTTTACTGAAACTAGTTCTTATCTTTAACCGCTCTCTTTAATCTCTCTGTTATTAATTAGAGAGGAGATAATTAAAAGGTGTGAATAAGACTCTATATCTGTCTACACAGGTTATTGACTCACCTCCATGTAGTTTTCCTCACAGACGATCTCTCTGGGGCTCCACTGACCCTGAAGTAAACAGTGAAGCTGTAAGGGATACACCTCCTCCTCCCCATCAGCCTGTACGTTCACAAACCACAGACGCAGGTGATAGTCTGTGTCTGTCTGCAGAGGAAAGACAATGAAGTGTTGGGCTGTTATGAATTCAAAAAGCATAAAAATTAGGAGAAGTATCTACCTTGCTTTGGACATGGCAGGCGAGGAAGGAAGCTCTGAATACCAGGTCTCCTACATCACTGATGATGACGCTGTAACCGCAGAGTGTGGCCTCCTGATCAGTCAAGGAGTGGAGTCCATACTGGTCTGGTGAATTACAGGAAAAGGTCTTCATCTTCAACTTCAACTTCAACTTCAACTTCAACGACTAATATCTTTACTGGAGCCCAGTGTCTCATGAAGTATGAAGAAATGTACCTTCAAAGTCAAAACGTGTCTTTAGACCGAGGAAACTGGACTTGACCGATAGCGAAAAGTGACGCTCAAGACATCTGGTCTGAAATCTTCCTGAAAACATAAAGAATCAATTCACGAGTAAATCCATTAAACAATGCAGAGGGTGTCATGTTAGCTAAGCTGTAAGGACATTAAGAGTAGATTCTTATTAAAAAAAAAATAAAAAAAAATCAACAAAATGATTTCTATTTTGAATATTTTGTTTTTTAGTATAGGCAACTGCACACCAGTGTGACACATCTTATGGAATTTGATTTAAATTAGATTAATTTCTGTCATTTTTGCAGCCATTTTTCATATCCAATTATCTTAAAAGGAATATTCATATTTTAAAAAAAAGGGGCGGGGGGGGGGGGGGGGGGGGGGGGGAAGTTGTGCTTTTTGATTCAACAGTTTAATGAACAGGTGCACTACAATAACACTACCTGTATATCCACCTTGTATTATAGGCCTCTGTACCCTGTCTATCAATTCAAACAGCAGCCTTGACTTGTGTTATTTCCCCCGGGGTGAGGGATATTTTTATAATGCTATGTAAACCTCTAAAGTTGCTATATTAACACATTTAACAGCATGGCTGAGGATACACAGTTTACCTGGAGCTTTCACAGTTCACTGCTTCTCCGTCAGGCCTTGCCAACATAGTGACGCAGACAAATTCATTCGAGGTGTTTCTGTGCTGGTCTTACCTGTCGGCACTGAGCTCGTCACACAAACAGGTAAGGCGAGCAGCAACGCCACACTGCAACAGAAACACACAGACCGTCACAAGTGTTGCAGGTTTACCACACTGTGACGACTTTAAAACTAGAAACTCACCCACACACAAGAAGCCAACATATATTCATTTTTCCGAGAATAAGTGCACATTAGGTTGAGTCGACTTGAAAGCTGTCGGGAAAACGTCGTCATCTTTATTCAACTCACCTGTTGATTTAGAAGCCAATTAGGAGCTACATTTTCTTTGCCTTGCTTCATCTTGATGGAAACAGCGAATAAAAGCCTACACACACACACACACACACACACACACTCCCTCTCATTTAGGTTTATTTAAAGAAGAAACTTCAAGGATAATTCTTGAGTCATAAATAAAAGAAGGCTGCGTCGTTTGAGGCTCAGATTAAATGTGATGTTACAGTGACACCTAGTGGACAAACGTATGCAGTTGTTTACTGTATTGAACTGGGATTAAACAGTGGAAACGACCATTACTTTTCTGTATCATAAACCTATCAGCATACAAAGTCTCAGCCTTTATTGTTACATAATTTACTCAGTCTTAAACTACCTCTGTACACAGAAACATTAATGTAGCAGCTAGTTTCAAAGCCTATAGCTACTTATACTTTAACTTTACTGGGTTTTTTTTTTTTTAATGAAGGATTTTGACTTTTAGTGGAGTTTTATTTTTCATATCAGTTTTTGTATCAGTATATTTTTACAACACTGGGAAGATAGCATTACTGTTTTTTCTTCCTCTCAAGCAACAGTAGTGATTGTTGCTTCTATGTAAGCTACATAATTTAATTCAATTAGTCTCATTTATGGTAATGCATGAATGATTGAATACAAAATGATGCATCACCACATGCTCTCTCTTTTTAACAAGCACTCATATAAAGTGACTGCACAACATTTAGCAAGCAGCATTTTTCACATGCAAATGAATGCTAAGTTGTTCTGTTACCTGAAGCTAAAAAATTCAAATAAAGCCCATTTATTGCTGTTTTCGGAGTCAGTGATAGTCATAGTAACATGGTTTCACAAACGTGAACTAATTTGATCTGACCTACACCGTTTGTTTACTTTTATTTGTCCGTAAAAACGACATAAAAGTGTATCTTCCCTAAATGTAGGGAAGATACTGCCCCCCCACTGCCTGTGCACAGCCCCTTCAATCTGTCATCCATAGGATCCTGTTTGTGCATGTGTGTGTATTTCAGCACATGTGTGTGTAGCATGTTCAACAACTGAGTGTAAAACTCAGTAGTGCGGAGTATGTCATCGTCTATAATTTGAATATTTTCTTAACAGAGGAATATCTTACTTCCTGTTATAAAATCAAAGATAATGTGTGAGATATATGTTAATATTAACCACAGCATGTAGTATCCTGTGGCGTTGTGTGCATGCCCGCAGGAGGAGTAACTATAGGTGAAGATTTATAATGAACTCTGACACGCTGCTGATGTAATGACACTTTTCTATACCATGTACCAGCAGGTGTGGAGGATGTATTCATGTGATCAACATCACTGTTCAAACCGCCCCTCGCCACAGCTGGACGCCGTTCACCACATCCTCTCTGCTTACTTAAAGTGAAGTCGTGTCGTGATGAAAGACCTCAGACTGAGTAATCCCGCTTCTTACTGAGAGTCCTGTGGTGGGAATTAAAGGTCAGTGAGGATGCATGACTATGTTGGAGCGCAATTCAAGCTTAATGGGTGTGATTAATGAGGGGATGATAAATGAACACGAGAGGTGTCACACTCACAGTGGCGTGATTGATTCAGACAGAAAGATTTACCGTACTCTCTGAAGAGGGAGAAAGTGTTGATTAAAGGAAAACTATTATGAAGCCTTGACGATCTTCAGATCTCAGTCTGTTTAGTCGCCGAGACGTGTGTGGTAACGTAAGCAAAATCTTTTTTTTTTTTAAGATGTATTTTTGGGCTTTTTGTGCCTTTTAATGGAGAGATAGAGTCAGAAATCAGGGAGAGAGAGAGAGAGTGGGGAATGACATGCGGGAAAGGAGCCACAGGCTGGATTTGAACCTGGGCCGCCCGCTTTGAGGAGTACAGCCTCTGTACATGGACTGCGTGCACTAACCACTGCACCACCAGCGCCCCAACAAATTTAACGCAATTTGGATTTATAACCAAGTGGAAAAAAAAAACAAGGTCCTTGTGGCTGTGGCTCAGTTGGAAGAGTTGATCGTCTTTCAACCGGATGGTTGGGGGTTCGATTCCCAGCTCCTGCAGCCACATGTCCAATGTGTCCTTGGGCTGCTTCATCAGTGGTGTATGGATCTTTTTTTTTTTTTTTTTATGCCTTTATTGTAGAGACAGGACAGTGGATAGAGCTGGAAATCAGAGAGAGAGAGAGAGAGAGTAGGTAATGACATGCGGGAAAGGAGCCAAAGGCTGGATTCGAACCTGGGCCGCCCGCCTCGAGGACCATAGCCTCCATACATGGGGCGCACGCACCAACCACTGCGCCACCAGCGCCCCTGAAGTTACTTTTTAACTGCATGGAGTCCGCTCGTATTGATCTTATGTCCCCATTTTGGGTCCTACTCTGCGGGTTGACAGCCACTAAACTAAGTCAGAGCGGTTTCTCAGCGGGGCCGGTTGTGTTCCTTCTCATCATGTGTTACATAAAAAGATTCAATTCGATAAAAACTTCACGGAAAGTAAAAACTACTGTAGTAGTTTCTGCCTCGAACAATTCCTTTTCTTCAGACAGCAAACAAAACAAAAAAAAACACTTACTCGAGAGTTTTGTTTTGCAGCTTGACATTTAGCTGTTCTCTGTGTTTCTTTTCTTCTCTGACTCAAGTGACAGTATTACGGCTGGTGCAAAGCAGCCTCATTAACATTTGAGTCACATTGTGTCACTAACAGCTCCGCACAGCGTGACGGCCTCGCGTTCTGTGCAGGACACCTACAAAGCTGCTGCAGCTCATCACGAATACGATCATTCAATTATTCAATAACCATTCATTCTAATGGTTCTGTTTTGCTTCTAATATTTGACTTTTCAAAGTTACTGCAGTAGAATCTTTCGTCAACCTGAGATGTGACCGCTGGAGGTTCTGCACGATGTTGTCACAGCTAATGGTGATCTTAACCTGCCCGAGTGACACTTCTCTTTATAACCTCCACCTCCACACTTCTCCACCAATCACATTCTTTTGTCGGCTTGAGGATGAGGAGGATTTGAAGATGAAGAGCTGTATTTATCAGCGCGACACATCCTACTCAAACAGTTGTAACGCTCAGCTCCTCTGCCACCAAACTTTCTTACTGTTTCACTTGTATTTTTTTTGGGTTGGGGAAGCTTTTCTACATCGTCAGCTTGGAAGAAAGGATCAGGGGATTTAGAAGAAAGAGGAAAAAATTGGATTCTGTTTGAGTTGGAGATGCATCACTTTCAGGTTCAGGTGTTTTTTGTGGTTTTGTTTTCCTCGGTGCTGCTGCTGGAGGTCAGCGCTGCTCCACACTCAGACATGCTGACTGAAACACTGAGAGAAGACCTCGTAAACGACAAGGTGAGTGGCTAATAGATGAAAGGAAAAAAAGAGGAATATTTCAAATGCTGAAATGATGAAGGAGGTGATTCTCATGTGGAAATGAACAACTTTAAATTAGCTTATCAAGCGTCCATTCCTCCATGTTCTCCTTCAGGATCTCGCTCCTTTGCTCCTGCTGAAGCTCATGTCTGAACTGATGGCGGCCAGAGGGGACGAGATGCTCCCCGAGCCCGAGGAGGTGCTGGGAGTCAGAGAGGAGGTGATGAGGCGTCATCTTCCCCTCTCCCACAGGGAGCGCAAGGCGGGCTGCCGTAACTTCTTCTGGAAGACGTTCACCTCGTGTTAACACAAGAGGAGGAGTTCTTATTAAAAGCCTGCGTTTGTTTTTTTACTGTGTTTCAGGGTGATGAGTTCATCCTTGTCGGCTCACTTTGTTTGTAACCACCGTACGCTGCAGTGATAAGACTGTATGCTTGAAGATCGGCAGGGATGTACACAGCTTGTCAAATAAATGTTTCTGATTTTAAAGAATACGTTTGTGAAAGTTTTTTCTCTCTAATTTGCATATTAAAGGTGACGGTACCACAGTTAAATTTAGCATTCCCATAACATTTGGAGACTTGAAATAAGTCTGAGATATAGAGCATTTCTGTCTCCAGTAGCACTGAATCCTTCATTTCCCATGATGCAAAGCAATTCCACATTTCCTATGTGGTCTATTCAAGCTAAGATGTACACGCAGCCCTAAGTTGGTGCTTGTCAATCAAAAAAATGGATTCATTTTGAAGACATGGTCATGTAGCAGGGGTTCAGGTCTTATACAACAACCGTTACTGATGAGAAGCGTTCTCTACTGAGTCCATCCTGTTAGTCATTCAGCCAATGCAGCCACTCGACTAAAACAGCTTTATACACAAGGTCCATGTACACACGATTCTCACTCAATTTCTGCCTTTAAGGAAGATCCTTCAGACGTTCAGGCTTTAGAATTTTCTGATGAAGTGCCCCTTTAAGTTTTGTACATGACCTTGTAGTAAAAAAAAAAAAAGTGACAGACACAGTTCGACTTGTTGACTTTTTAATAATCAATTCTGTTACATTAGGAGAAAATCCTTCCATGTTTAGTTGCTCTCTCTTATTTAAAGTAACTACCTGCCTTTACACGTCATCACCTTCCTTTACTTCTTCTGAATTCATCAGCACAAACACACGTCTGCTGCAGTACCACAGGTTGCTGATCTATAAGCTCCAATTCACAGCATTTCAATCTGAACACGCAGTAAGGATCGATTATTAATGAAGGACAAATCACGACGGGGAAATAAGAAGGACGTGATTCAAGGAGTATGACACAAGAGTTGGCATGAGTGAGGATTTTTTTTAAAATGACACATTCATCATGAATGAAATGATAACTGACGGGAGGAAAAAAGCAGACTAATGTAAATAGTGAATATATACAATATGAGATAAATTAACAGATGAAGGCAGTTTTTAGCATGATCAAATCTGTCACACACAAAAGATTATTATTATGAAACTCAACGACATCCTTGAGGTAAGGCTTTTACATTTCTAGCCCTTTCAGGTACATCAATACAAAAAAAAAAAAACGGACGGAGAAACAGGCGGTTAAACACAATCGTAACAAACACTGTCGCTCCAAAGTTGACCACTTGGCCCACATTTGTGCAAGAAAGAGCAAAAATCTAATCCATAAGAGTTGGAGTTCATAATCACAAATTAAATTCCACTTTAAGTCAGAATAAACAGTTTGTAAAAAGTGTAAAGCTCATAAATGAAGCCAATATCTGCTTGAATTGAGTATAACTTCACTTTCCCCAAATGGCACATTTATAAACTCTTCACGGGGCTCAAGCTTCAGATTATAGGATGTTTTTTTTTTTAAGAAGCCACATCAGTGACCTACACCCTGATTTCCTTTAAACAGAAGAAAATGTTTGACTTCATTGCACCATCAACTTCAATGTAACAGTCAAGTATCAACCAAACATGACGTAGACATTCATGAATGCTATTAAGATTTAAAAAAAGAAAGAAAAAGGTTTGTTTATATTTATGTCAAAATGAGTTGTTTTTTTCCTAACAAATATTGTACTAGTGTGTAGTTAAAGCTAAAGAAAAAAGTAACAGAGTTCCGGGTAACTACACATTCCTTTTCGTCTACATTCCTCGTGCTATGAGGCTACTTCCCTGCGCTAGCCGCTACATGCTTTCCAGTTGGGAACCCGCCTATTATGTACAGTCACAGTTGTTCCATTTCGTGCTTTTACAATGCTCGTTTTGAGGCAGTTCTGTACAAATCCACATTTTTTTTTTTCTACAAGCCATCATCCCAGCTATCATTTGTGCCTCTCATCTGCAAAAACAAAAAATCCCTCATTTTCAGGTCTAAACCTATGAAATCCTTTTGATTCTTTCATTGTCTTTAATAGTGATAAGAATGTGCAAGCTAATCATTGAGCAGTACCGGTGTGGAGAAATGGGGATTGGAGCCCAAGCTGCCTGCAGGTCAGGCCACTGTCGTATTAACACTGAACTAAACATGAAAGATGGAGCTGCTGTGTACAGAAAAAAAAAAAAAGGAAGAAAGAATTGTAGAAGGACTTCTGAATTGAAGAAAAAAAAAAGTGTAGTGGCTGCTTCATCAGAGCTCAATTTGCTCTTTTAAATCTGTAACGCATTGCTTCTCTGCAAATTCAATTGCAGACTGACCCCAACAGAGGGCGCTGTAGCAAAGTTTATGTCGCTCATTATCAAAGCGACCAAGAAGAGAAAAAGTAGAGCACAGCAAGGGTTTCTATTTCTGTAGATAACTGTCCACTGTTTGTGGATATGAAAGGGTGGGAGGGCTGAGAAGGGCGGAGCCGATGTGAAGGGGTTTGTTAGCAGTCAGTGGAGATTTTGGCCGAGAGGTCCTGGATGCGGTGAGCGCTGCAGCTCTTGCACAAGATGTGGCCGTCAAGCGGGTAACAGCCTCGACCCTCTCCTTCAGACGACAGCAGGAGACCACATTCCTGAGGATTGAAGAAACTTCAATTGGACGCTCTCACATTGACAAATCCTGCACATTTGTGGCACTTAGGGTCTTGAAAGAAACAATATGATAATATAATCTTACATTTGTTATGTGGTGAAACATCCCAGCTTCAAAGATTTACAACAAAAACATAAAGACTGACTCATATAATGAGTCATCATTTCACTGAAGTAAACCACTTCAACCACCTCTCATGGACTCACCTCACAGATGTAACAGTTAACATGGAAGCTGCGATCAAGAGCTACAATCCTCACGGTCTCCTCCTGACCCTGTTCAGGCATGATGGGCTCCCCACACACTGAACAACGAGGTGCGTACTTTCTGTCAGGTGCAACAAGCAGCAGTATTTCCAGTTAGCAGACATGGCGATCACTTCTCCACACAGCTTTATTTGAATAGAAACAAAAATGTCAGAAAAAAAAGAAAAAGGGTCTTTGACCGCCTTTGTACCTGTGGAAGTCGTCTATGCAGTGTATCTGAGACGTTGCGTCCACAGTGAAGGGTACTCCATCCAGGCAGCAGTTACAGACTACACATGTGAAACAGCGAGGGTGGTACGCCTTCCCCATGGCCCGCAGGATCCGGTCCAGGATGGGCTTAGAGCACTTTGAACAGCGCTCTAATGTACTCTGACAAGAAAAGTACAAACTGTTATGTTTCATATTTTAATTAGGGATGATTTTAGTGGATGTGAAGGTTGAAGTGTCCCTCCAGGCCACCGTACAACTAAATAAAAACACTGTCATTTTGATATAATTAAAGTCTCTGTTGACTTACAATATAACAGCTCTCACAGTAACTCTTCTTGTCGAGGGCGTAGAACGGTTGCCCTCTGAGACGGGCGTGGCACGTGATGCAGGTAAAACACTCCACGTGGAACACCTGCTCCATGGCGATACAGCCACTGCCGTCACCGACCACGTTGTCACCACAGCGGGCACATCGACCTGAAACCAGACCATTGACGCCAAAGTCTAAATCTGATATCCGTTTTTTTTTTTTTTTGTATTTAAAGCCAGGCTTTGTAATGTCACAAGTCATTCATGTCATGTGTTAAGATCGTACCAAAAAAGTCCTCTACAGGGGGGTGGTTCATGTCATATACCAGCTTCTTGGTGAGCCGGTCCAACTCTTCCTCAGGCCTGGCTGTTGCCGACCCCTGCTGGATGAAAATGAAACAAATCGCACATGAAGCTAGGAGACCAAAAGCCCAGAATCCATGCCTTATGTAAGCAGTTAATATGAAATGCATAATACTTAAGGCTAGGTATCGAACATTAGCTGAACAAAATGTCTTGAAGTTGAAACGATAAGTACCAAAGGAGACCCTCTCATGACCATCCTGACATGCAAGTGTGAGATAAATCTTTTTTTTTTCAAACATGCTGGAGATGCAAACGTGTGTCCCTACCTTATTGGACTGGTAAGCCGGACTCTGAGCTGGCCCCGACCCTGTATGATTACTTTCCATCCCTCTCTTGGTCATTGGAACCTGGTTTACTCTTCCTCCCTTGTACCCCGCCTCAGAGTGCATCTCCTGAGCCTGTGATCCGGCATGAGAAGGGTACCAGCCCTGCTGACTTGTCTGAGCCTGAGGCGGGGGTCGTGACACGTGCTGGCGAGGAGGCGGAGGCGTGTATGCCTGCTCTGCCTGTCTACCAGATTGGGAGTAGGTGACGGGCTGAGCGGTCTTGACCTGCACGCTGAACCTGGGCCCGGTGGGGGTGGAGGCGGTGGTGTAGGAGGCCGGGACAGGCTGAGGGTAGGGCTTAGGGGTCGAGGAGGGGGAGTAGTAGTCCTGCTGGTGGGAGGTGGAGTACTGAGTGGACTGATGCTCGTTGGGATAGGCGGGTGATGAGTGGTATTGGCCGTGGGGATGAGGTGGGTAGCCCATAGAGGGCCGAGCCTGAGGAGGGGCTGCGCTCTGGTGGGCAGGCTGGTAGTGATCCCCTGAGAGGTATTTGTTGTAAGGCACATTGTCGTACAGCTGAGGGGAGTCAGAAGAGTTCTAACATTCAGTACTGGTGGCAGAGTGAGCACAGGGATGATGAAAAACAAAAAGGAAAAATGTTTAGTTTATCACCGTACTTGTGTGCTGGAGTCCTGCGGGTGGCTGTCTAGATCAGCCAGCATGCTGGTGAGGGAGTCGATGTCCGCGTCGATTTTGGAGTGATAGTTCGCTGGTTTGTCAGGACCGCGATGCTAACAACACATAAAGATGATTTAATGTGACGGCACAGGAAGTGGATTCAAAATAACACAAGAGCAAAACTGTTCAATGTCTCTACTTGGAAGATGACCGCTCAGAGATTGTTTAGCATGGAGATCAAAACGCCGAAGTGTAAAAAAATAAAATAAAATTGTCAACTTGCTGAAAGAAAATGCACCCACCATGAGTTCGTAGCTGTCCATGTGTGGGCTCCAGTTGCGATCTTCTTTGGAACCATGGGGAGGGGTGTAGTAGTGGTCGTTAGGCGAGTGATGAATTGGCCCGCCTTAACGTGAGAATACGAAACGTCGTAAAAAAATGTTCCACAACAACCTCACATTAGATATTTCCCAGATTTGCTCCAGACATATTGAGGTCTTGGAAATAAAGAGGGAAACTCTGAAGGCACAACATATTTAAATTTAGGTCAAAGTCTCCTAGAAGCACGTTTCTGAATTAGAGACGTGTGCAGGAGTTGTCTTTTTTTGTGCTTTTATTCAACTCTTTTATAACTTTTGCTTAAATAACAAATAAATATTTTTCTATGCTATGGATTTCAATGAGTGCTATTGATTTTATGTATATTTCTTTACATACTTATCCACAATATTTAATGAATAAATTCCGTAATGCTATCAATAAACTACTTTTTATAGGATGCAAAGGTGCACTTTTGGTATGGCTGCCACCCCTGACTCATGTAAGTGACTAGTGGTTCTCTTACCTGTGGGACCTGTGGGACCAGTAGCCATGTATCTGTTGGCCATCCCTCCTCCTCCTCCTCCTCCTCCACCTCCTCCTCCTCCTCCGTTCTGGTCATAGGGTCCATACTTTGGCCGGAAGTCAGACATCCCCTTCTTGATGGGGGCTCTATAGATCGCTGACCCTGCAGAGTGGGACATCTGGGGGACGGCTCGCTCCGGGCTATCCAGAGTCCTTGGTGGAAGCCAGGTGGGACCAGACATAGCAGGCTTCAGGGACAAAAAAGAGAAAAATAAAGTTCATCTGCAGTGTGCTATAGTTGTCATTTTGTTGCTCTGGCTATGTTTGCAGCTTTTGCACAGCTTTGGCTGCTGTGTGTATTCACATCAGAAACCAATGGAAACAAGGGGATGCTTCATATTTTGTTTCCTATGGCAACAGGGACACACAGATTGAACAATAGGCTTGTAGTGGAGGAACAGGAAGACAGAAGCCCTTCTGAAAGATCGGGGATTTCCAGCTGGCCCTGAAACATGTGCATGTATGCTGGTGTTTTTTTTTTTCTTCTTCAGATAAACACCTCCTCAGCACACTAACTCGTACACAGATACACAAACAGGTGGTTACCCCTTGCCTGTTGTCCCCCCACAATGGTTATTGTCTTCAGATGTTTACACTCTGGTATGATTGATTTCCAAATGAAGAACAGACAAAAACAGGCCAGGATACAGTGTGTAAAGTGTGTCTGTACACACATGGACACCTGGCTCATAACAATATGTTATGTATTCTCTCTGTGGGGGTAAATAACAACACACAGCTGAGCCGACAAAGTGCTGACTTGCCCCATCGGGCCTTTATGAAAATGTAGATCTCAGAAATGTTTAGTGCCACAAATTCGGAAAACAAAAAGATGCTCAAAGAAGGATCTGATGATTGGGCATGGATTAATTGTTTTGACAGTTTTTTGGGGGGGGAATATGCCAAACAAGCATGGGAATGATGCAAGTACCTCTAGAAAAAAAACATTGTGTGACTGACTGGATTGAAGGCACATAAACATTGTCAGAGAGGAGAAATTAACAGGCCTAACCCACTCAGATTGATTGTATGTGGGGTCGTCATAAATCCTTGTTTGTAAGAGGATTAAAGTGATGAGCGAGAGGATGCCGGAGACAAACAAGCACAGATACAGCGCTTAAAAAACGCCTTTAAAGTCTCTTGTATTTGCTTTTATATGTTCCACCAGATCACCACTTTGATTCATGTTGTTGTGGTCAACAGACAGTGAATGCATGGGGCTTCAGTGACAGGGAAACACGTGGAGAGAAGAGTGACCACATCGCCTCCTCTAACGATCTGAATTAAGCCCCTGTCTGAATCCGGATGAGCATGATACTCAAATCCGCGGATTGCTGGGCCAGGAAATTAATTGGATTGAATTTATCACACTGAAAAGCCAATTGGGTTTTTTTTTTGTTGTTGTTTATTATTCATAGAACTTGTATAGATGTTTACATTTGTTTACTCGCCAGGGACTCCTGCTAGGCGTTAAGAAAATACGCAGCAACCAAATGTCAAAGTTGATGACAGTAACGAGAGTGAAGCGCGACAAATAACAAGGTCCACATCCGTTTGATTGAAGTTCAAAATAAAATATCTTCACCTTGAAGCCTTTTTACTATCACAAAGTTGACGTATTTAGATAACTATAAATATAAATACATCTCAAATACGTGGGAGAAATGACACGATTACCCAAAATGCACCCACCCTGAGCAGTGCACGTTTTTCTAGGGTGTTTCCATGCTTTTATTTTGAAGGCAAAATGCTATAGTTAGCTCAATGTTTGACACAGTGTAGCGACATATATCCTACTTAAATTGAACAATTAAAAAATAAGCCAGCATGAAGTTTGACAATTTGGGTGAGTCGTTTTTATATACATCGCAAACATTTTCTCCAAGACATGTTTGAAAGCATTTCCTACCTTTTACAGTACCTTTACAGTGACTCTCCTCTTCCATTCAGGCTCATCTACAAATGAAGAACAAGCATTGAGGCTGTAAATATTCAGAGAACATATCACACAAGACAGAAAAAGCCCCTAACGAAGGATAATTAGCAACAATTAATTTAATAACAGGCTTGTTTACTTGTTTGCTAGCCTGTTTTGAACTCGTGCCTTGCCTCCAGGC